>NW_024037063.1:3270281-4575236 GCF_015706575.1 Patiria miniata | reverse complement strand
TTGTACATTCCCTTTAAGACAACAATTAATGTTCATATTGTCCATAGAAAACATATGACTTACTTTTAAGGCATCCATGTCTCCATGATCGATGGATGTGCTAAAACTAAAAGACCACCAGCCTCTTTTTTTTCTTTTCTTTTTAATTGTTTTAATTGATTAATTAGTTAGTTAAGTTTTTTTTTAGATAACTTGTATTAACTAAGTGCATTGCATGTCAGGATCAAGCCACATTAAAAAAAAATACGGCTGAACGATCTGCAAAATCCTGACACACTGATAAAAAATCTTAAAATCGCATTTTACTTTAGTTAATTAAATGATCAGCCTCGAGTAGTACTTGCGAATGTAAAACTAAATTTTAACTAAATTTAAATTAAAATGACGTTATTATCGAATTTTCTTAAGTTCAGCCTGGTGTTGTACATCGAGAATGTCCTGTTTGCTTGTTTGCCCCTGTCCATCGATGGGATGAAGTTTGCTAGCCAGTTTCTCCTCTTTTTGACAAAGTAGGCCCGGTAGAAGTAGTGCGCAAAGAGCACAAAGTAGCTGACGTACATGAAGAAAGACGCCTCCAAGTTGCGCCGGCTGACTGCGCATACGTCGCCTCGCTTCAGCACGACGTGAGCGTACAGATTGACGAGAATTCCCGTGAACATCTGCGTGATTTGGAGCACGGTGATGCAGAAACTGACCCTGCGAGGGATGAGCACGATACGAGATGCTTTGAGGGCGTAGTAAGTGTACATGAACGCGTGTACCGTGTAGTTCATGAGCAGAAAACACCTCCCGGTGGACGTGTAGTAGGCATAGCTGAACCACGTGTACAGGAGCACCGTGATGTGGTGATACCAGTGTAGGAACATGAGGTTCTGCTTGCGAAGCACGATGAAGGCTGTGTCTCCAAACTCCACCAGTTTGCTGACGGCGAAGAGCCAGGCCCACAAACCGCTAGCCCGATATACCCCACCGCATCACACGCTACCGAGTTGAGTCCGTACGTGGTAGCCATGTAGAAGGACTCCTCCCATGATCGAAGGAGACCCATCCAACTGAAGATGGCTAGTCCCAGGGACCAAGCCGTGAGTGCCCGGCGAAGATCGAACGGCGGCCGGTCCCTCATGTACCATTGTCCCGCTAAGATCAGCACTCCGTAGATGGCACTCAGTGGAAACCCGATGGTCCAGTACTGCTGGAATAACCCCACACCCCATTCGTGGTCAAAGCTTCGTTCAAACGCCAACTCGTACGCGTAGACCACTGGGACTTTAGTCGTGTTCAGCTGCACCTGCAGCGGCAAAGTCACAGGCGGGAATCCGCGTGTCTCGGCCATCTTCAATCTGCAAAGTTTCACTCAAAAGCGCTCCAAATATCTGCTGCAATAAAGGTACAACTTCAGTGCACACGAGTTTACGACATTCATACTTCTGAATTAACACTGGCCCATGCGACGTGCAATTTACTAATGCATTGCACGGCCTGTGTGGTTAAGCGGCATATTCCTGCATGCGTTTCCTGCGTGTCGCTGCTGGGATGAACTCATGCAATTACAATCCGAGGACACTTAACATCACGCGATGTCGGATGACACCGAGTCGGCATACCGGCAACGGGCAGAGGGAGAGCACAGCAGGCTATAAAATAAGCCCCTGCGCACAGTAACTCCGCACCCAGTATTTCTCTAATCTTTACCATTGACGGCCACACAGAGAGAACCATTATTCCTCCATGACAGAACAAACAACATCCAAGATAACAATTCGAACATTATCAATCGGTGTCTGTCTGAAATTGTCTCTAATTCTTCGCAACTTTGCATCGGGTTTGCAAGACAATGAATCTTCCAGGGTTTTGTTCCGCAAGCCTTATCAAAAATCGTGTCTAAAGGGCAACATTTAAGCTTATTCAAAGGGTTGGACCTTGTTTCGAAATGTCCATGATTCCGAAAATCCGAAATACAAAGAAAGCGTTGATAAAAGTCAAGTAAAGCTGTACATGAAATAAGTGGGAAGAAAATGTCATGCATACTATTTTATGACTCATATCACGATCATCTGACAGTGCAGTGAACATGTTGTGACCATGGAGGAAGGTTGTGACTCATCCCCAGGTCGTTTTTATTTGCTAAATTCTGGGGGCGTATACAGCGGATGGGGGGGGGGGGGGGGGGGGGCCTTCCCCAAAGGGAAATTTGCCCTTTTGTACCCCAAATTGAAAGCGTCAGCACTTCATTTTATTGACAAATATTTAGCGTACGGCGAAAAAAGACATATCGGGCCACTATGTCAAGTCTATGGAATATGATTATGAATGAAATGCGAACAGATTCGGCGATTATGCAAAACAAGACCTGCGTCTTGAACTTGTAACCCATTGTTGTATTATAAAACATGACAGCCAAATTGACCAATCAACAACTTGGTCCACATTTCTTATCGTAATAACGTCAAAATTTCTGAAGTCGCCTCCGAATGGATAGTCGCCTCCGAACGGATAGTGCGCGGCGTCGCATAAAATTTACAATACCCACATTAGACACTGAGCTAGCGTTTGTTAAGGAGAGGGGGCGCTACTCCAGATGCATCCGACTACACGTTTGTTTGCGTCACAGTCCTAGTGTGGACATTCCTTTGTTTTCGTGCAGTTAAGAAAAACCAGTGAAAAAACCTTATTTTACTCACACTGTGAAAAGTCTTTCACCCAATTTTTTGTATGATTCCCTTTAGTGTTTCTCTTCATTTTGCCACGGATAAACCCATTACCTTAAAATGCCTCTTAATCTTTTTTTTTTCCAGAGAGGAGGAAAACATTGTGTGGACGTGGGCAAGTCCACACAACGTCGCTGCTACCTAGTTTATGTGGACATCTTTTGTTCGGAAGTCCACACAGTTAATGTAATGCTTGTACACTTTGTCATGTTCGATGAAAGTGTGCTTATTATAACCTGCAACAGCGCCGCCATTGGCCATTGCTGATTAGGTATCCTTTTAATTTCTCGGAGCTGTCGTTACAAGTGATAAACAGATAAACGGGACTTAGCAGGCATTTAGTATCTGCAAGAGATTGTAAAAACAATTTAAGCAGCATTGACGATGAACGAAATTTGTTTTGTTGTAAGCCAGGCAAAACAGTAAATTACTGACGTACTATACTATAGTATTAATATTTGTATTGAGACTTCCGCATACTTTTCATGTTGCCTATCCACTTATTTTCACATGCACAAAAGAAACAAGTTCACGTGTATATGCTATGGCTCTCGATTTGAAAAGGGAGAGCAAAATGGCTCAGGAAACTTTTTGTTCACCGCACGCGGGTTTCGATTCAGCGGAAATGGTTCTATTTTCAGGTTGAATGGAAACCGAAATGAAAATTGAGATGAACGCAGACGTTGGGAACACCGTGATAAACACCGTACGCGAGCTTTTGCTTTTGAAAACCACTGTTGCCAACTTTTTGTGGAAAAAAAATACTCTAAACAATTTAAAGTCATGTCCGTTGTCTATATTTGGTTGCCCAATTAGGGAAGAAATGACAGGATAATGATCTACTCAGTTTTCCCCTGAACTAGCTGAGGTTTTAAAACTGTTTGCGGGTAGAACCATTGTGGAGGTTCTGAAAAGAACCGGAGGGAACTCAACGTTTTGGACAGAATGCTCTACCCGTCGTCACGAGACACACGTGACGACGGGCTGAGCGGGAGTCTCCTGACGACGGGTAGAGCATACTGTCCGAAACGTTGAGTTTCCTCCGGTTCTTTTCAGAACCACACATATTCACAAAAGAGATTTACCACGTGGTGCTACCGCAAGCAATTTATCTTATTACCTTTTCACAATGCTAACCTTCAAATCTCATATTGATAAAGTTTTATTCTATCGTAGACATTCATATCGATACAATTTATGGGTTTAATGCCTTGCCGATATATGGACACAACTGTCCCAGATAGATGTGAACCCCTCACCCTCTGATCGTGAGTCACGAATCTTATAACCACGCACCAGGCAACACTCCCGTCAATAAGGCTACTGATTAACAAGATAAGTCATTAAATGTAAGAAAATCTTTTTGTGAAACTGTTACCTCATTGTTCGATTATCCTGTATCAAAACAGGGGTGTGGACCTTGGTTTAGGTTTTCAGAACCACACATACTCACAAGAGATTTACCGCATGGTGCTACCATAAATATATCTTATTACCTTTTCACAATGCTAACCTTCAAATCTCATCTTGATAAGGTTTTATTCTATCGTAGACATTCATATCGATACAATTGTATGGGTTTAATGCCTTGCCTATATATGGACACAACTGTCCCAGATAGACGTGAACCCCTAACCCTCTGATCATGAGTCACGAATCTTATAACCACGCACCAGGCTACTAATTAACTACAAGATAACTCATTAAATGTAAGAAAATCTTTTTTTTGTGAAACTGTTACCTCATTGTTCGATTATCCTGTATCAAAAACAGGGGTGTGGACCTTGGTTTAGTGAATAAACCAAATGTAAAGAGAGACTCTGTAGTGCTAAAGTGCACGCTTGCAACACAATAGAATAAGTTGACATGCACTGTGGAATAATGACAAATAATGGGCCGTTAATTAAATGCACGTGCTGGAAACAAAACGCGTTGCTTGGTTTCAACCAAAGGCGAAGGTAAAAGTTGAAAAAGTCATCTTGCAAGTTGAAAAAGTCATCTTGCAGGCAAACCTTCCAGCAGAAAAAAAAATCCATCACTGCTCAAATATTGCCTTTATGAATAGACTAATGAAAAAAATAATTTGCTGTGTTACACACTTTTGAATGAAGGACCATTGAATCAATAATTGCAGTCCATGCTTTATTTATCAAAATCCAGATACAGCATTAAAATCTAGAGCAGGGTTTTTAACAGCTAACAGGCTGAACTTTTTGAGTCAAGTTTGACATCATAAATGAGAAAACTCATAAGCATGCATGCCCTGTATATACGCGTATCAACGCATAGGCCAACGGTTCTACTTGTGATTTAATTCCTGGTTTGCAACTTTTCAAGCTCAACTGTATTCGAGGATTCGGTCCACGAATTTTGAACAAAACCAGATTCAACCTAAACGTAGGGATACAAGGCCTAGCCTGGCATTTTGCAGAACTACATTGTTCTGTAACACGGAATACAGACAATAAAAGTTACAAAAGATATGGTTTCCCTTTCGGTTTGCTTTGCAAGTTTTCAGGTAATTGCGAAATGTCCGTAAGACTTAAAAAAAATACCTTAGAAGCTGCTTTGGTTTTGCACATTCTCCATATACGCCTTTATAGAATTCGATACTGGTATAGGAATGTTAGTGCCTGTATGCCAAACTATTCAAAACAATGACTTGAAAGTACTAGTACCAAAGGTAAGTCAACACTCAACAAGCGAATCCTACCATTTATATAAAACACACACTTGAATTTACAGCATGTTGTTGAAGAAACTACGCTTCGCTAGCGCTTCGTACATACGAGAACCACACAAAAGGCTAAACTATATTCTGCTTAATCTGCTATATACATGTACTTGAAACATAATGACTATTTGCGGGGAAAACAAACCGAAACTAAACCGACATTCCGAAAACAAAACTTGCAAAATCACTTTTCTCCTTTGTGTTTCGGATAACAAAATAGATTTCAGTACCAATCGTTTTCACTTCAATTCAATTTTTTCTGTGCGATGCCAAACGCCAACCTTGAAAAACGCTAATATATTGCTACTAGACAGTACACGAAGACTACAATACGCAAATCTACAACTATTTATATAAGTCGTATAGCTTAATAAAACCCGAGCATTTTCGAGTTTACTATCGGGCATTTTTTTTATGAAAAGTAAAAAAAAAATCCTTCACTACATTTTGTCGTCGCATTTATAATGATTTCTCAATTTACCGCAGAGTACTTTGTGTATTGTCTTTTCTAAAGAAAAAAATACATAGGTTCAGATTTCTTGACTCAGCTAGTAGCATACTGCACAATTGTTATTCGACTTTCAGAAAATCCATATACGAAGTTCACTCAACACCCTGTGTACAAACCCTATGAGATTAGACTGAAAAATTCGAAGTGTTTTCTAAGAAAATGCTTGTATTTTCTCACTGCTCAAATTGACTTTGATGACATGAAATTGCTATCTGGGGGCTTGTTAGTCAATACAGAGGAAAACTAGTAAACCTCGTATATGGAAATCTTTCCAAAAAAAAAAAAATCTTTTATCGTCCTTGTTTTCAAAAATAAATCACAAATATTTTCAAAATATCAATTATAAAACCAAAATCCCGAATTATCTTTGTAAATCGGCATAACTACAGCATAAACACATCTTGAAAGCAAACCACAACACTGTGATTGAAGCAAGGTGTACTTGTTATAGAATGGGTCGTAAGGTTTACAGTCCCTTTTCTCGCAAAATGTCGTCTTTGCTCCCCTTCAATCTCGTTTTTCCCTCACCGGACGGGGCTTGGACATGTACCTCTCGTAGAAGAAATGCACGAAAAGAAGGAGGTAGCTGAAGTACATCAAGAAGGACATTCGCATGTTTTCGTCGTTGGTGGCGCATGTACCTCCGCTCTTCATCTGGGAGTAGGCGTAACCATTGACAACGCATCCCACCAGCATCTGGGTGATCTGCAGTGACGTAATCAGCATGCCGATCCAACTGGGAATGCGCATGAGCCGTGAGGCTCTGATGGCGTAGTACGAGTACATTAAGGAGTGAACGGTGTAATTCATGACGACAAAATAACGGGCTAAGGAGACAATCTGTGAGTAAGAGTACCACGTGTACATGAGGACAGTAATGTGATGATACCAGTGGAGAAAGATCAAATTCTGCTTACGAAGGACGATGAATGCAGTATCTCCGAGCTCTGGAAGCTTGCTGAGCGTGAAGATCCAGAGCCAGTAGCCCGTGGTTCCCTGGAAGGCACCCGGGTCGCAAACGGAAGCATGCCAGCCGTACGTACGGATGACATGGTAAGTTTCGGCACTGACCCGTAACATGCCCGCCCAGCTGAACACCGCTAGCCCCGCGGACCACACGGCCAGGGGAATACGGAGATGTAGGGTGTACGGGACGACATGAACCACCGGCCGGCGAAGACCAGCACCACGTACACGGCGCTAACCAACACGGATAACTGCCGGTTGTTCCGGAACCAGAAGATGGCCTCCTCGGCCTTGAAGGCTCGCTCAAATTCAAACACGATGGCCGGCTCGAAAGAGCGAAGCGTGGAGTTGATGACGACATCCTCCAAGCGATTTTGAGAAAAGCCTTCCATTTGTTATTCAAAACACAGGACGACAGTGAAGATTAAACAGTTTCCGAATCAGTCTGGATATGTCCTCAAAGTTCAATTAAGTTGCTGATCTACTACTACTAGTCATCAAACCGATACAAACATTTCAGCGCATGCATAACAGTGTTATGCACATCATAGTCGTCCAACATGTGTATTACAAACACGTACGCTGTACGTAAGATTATGTAACAATCACACGGAGCACGAGGTACGGTGTGCAGTGTGTTTGTGAATCGCGCGCGACTGTCTACATCATCGTCATCATCTCTGGCCGGCTCTCCCGCTGGGGCTGTTCTGTTGCCTGCAGTTACTCCCTCCGCGTACACTGCTCTTCTTTATTATGGCGTGCACTGACCCGGAAAAAATCGGTCGGATCATAGAGGAAGAATCGGATACATGTACATGTATATTTCCTAAAGATCGACATCGACTGCACCAACTGCCTCTATTGTACACTTTAGTCGTGCGATTTATATGAAATCAACTTATGTCATGATTCAATGAAAGACAGCACCAGAATTTCCATTCACATGCACTCAAAGTCTCTCGATGTCATTCTCAGAATTATTGAGTGATAAACATTTTATGATCAGATCAGCGTCGGCCTTGTTTTTGCATGGATCACGAGGCATGTGACTTTGTCTGGTTCCCTGACTTATCAATAAGTAGACTTGCATAACAAGTCCTTTGTCCAGTGTGAACTGAATATTTTAATCTTTATCACCCATGAATCTTGTCATGTACAGATATATTTAATAACGAGTTTAAAGAACGAAGTGAATTCTCCGGGGCAACGGCGTCAGAATACAATAACTGATGTCATGAATTTTTATTTTCGCTTTTGCCTTTGCAGGAAGTATAAACCAACCATAAATAAAGGTTAACACCGATTTTTCACCACGTGATGTTGGACCATCGATTCGCCGGATGGATCACGGCAGTCCTTGCACTTTCATAGAGGGCTTCTGAATACATGTAATTACTGTAACAGCCAGAGTGATTTGCGTACAGCGCTGCCATTGGCCGTTGAGCTGTAATACGTGTGACTCTAGTTCCTGATTGGTCAGTTAATGACCACACCTCCTCAATGAACAATAAATTACACGATCACACCCTAACATTGTACATGGAAATACATGTATTGAATGACTGAGTATAATAATTGATAATTTTTGGACTTTGAACTTCCATTATGGGTTCGTGCGTAATTAAAGAGAATGTATTATTATAGTTTGCTGAGAACTGCGTCATGTGTGACGTGTATGAAACCATGTAGCCCGACTGCGTCTGGCCGTACAGTACTATCGCAAGCTCTGTAGTACGGCCAGACGCCCGATGCTTCCACAGAGACTGAATTTTGTTGGCCGCCGATGTAGCGATTTTGCTACATCTTTCGATCGCGATTATCTTTTCATCCAGGACACAAATTTCCAAAGTTAAGGTTCGTAGTCGTAGAGCAACTCATACCTTTTCGAAAAAAACGTTGCCTGGTCTCAATATTTTCATCCATCTGGTCACAAGACGAATTTCAGTCATCAGATTCCACAAATATCGTCCCCCATGCGATCCCCCATGCGATTTCAAAATGGCGGCTGCGCTGTAATGTATGCAATATGCAGGCGCGCCCGCGCAATTTCATGAATATGCATATACAGTCTGTGACGTATGACCTCGTGTTTTGGACGTGCGTGCGGCGGGGCCGTACGTACAAAAACATGAGGTCATACGTCACAGACCGTTTATGCATATTCATTATTTGTGCGGGCGCGCCTGCATATTGCATACATTACAGCGCGGCCGCCATTTTGAAATCGCATGGGGGATCGCATGGGGGACGATATTTGTGGAATCTGATGACTGAAATTCGTCTTGTGGCCAGATGGATGAAAATATTGAGACCAAACAACGTTTTCTCGAAAAGGTATGAGTTGCTCTACGACTACGAACCTTAACTTTGGAAATTTGTGTTCTGGATGAAAAGATAATCGCGATCGAAAGATGTAGCAAAATCGCTACATCGGCGGCCAACAAAATTCAGTCTCTATGGAAGCATCGGGCGTCTGGCCGTACTACAGAGCTTGCGATAGTACTGTACGGCCAGACGCAGTCGGGCTAGAAACCAGGGCGCTAGTTGCTGCGGATACGCATGACCTCACGGTGATCAGGTCAAACAAATGTATAGTAGTCTTGATTCCGGTTCGGCGCTCTAGTAGTCTTGATTCTCTTTCGGTGCTTTTCTGACTTGACATGAACTTCATTAAATCTTTCTATACTTTTGCACATTGTAGCTTAATAAAAACTGAGCATTTTCGAGTTTACTATCGGGCATTTTTTTATGAAAAGTAAAAAAAAAATCCTTTACTACATTTTGTTGTCGCATTTATAATGATTACTAAATTTACCACAGGGTACTTTGTGCATTGTCTTTTCTTAAGAAAAAAATATATAGGTTCAGATTTCTTGACTCGGCAGTATACTGCACAATTGTCATTCGACTTTCAGAAATAAAAACGGAAAGATGTCCATATACGAAGTTCACTCAACACCCTGTGTACAAACCCTATGAGATTGGACTGAAAAATTCGAAGTGTTTTCTAATATAAGAAAATGCTTGTATTTTCTCACTGCTCAAATTGACTTTGATGACATGAAATTGCTATCTGGGGGCTTGTTAGTCAATACAGAGGAAAATTAGTGAACTTCGTATATGGAAATCTTTCCATTAAAACAATTAATCTTTTATCGTCCTTGTTTTCAAAAATAAATCACAAATATTTTCAAAATATTAATTATAATACCAAAATCCCGAATTATCTTTGTAAATCGGCATAACTACAGCATAAACACATCTTGAAAGCAAACCACAACACTGTGATTGAAGTAAGGTGTACTTGTTATAGAATTAAAATGGGTCGTAAGGTTTACAGTCCCTTTTCTCGCAAAATCTCGTCTTTGCTCCCCTTCAATCTCGTTTTTCCCTCACCGGACGGGGCTTGGACATGTACCTCTCGTAGAAGAAATGCACGAAAAGAAGGAGGTAGCTGAAGTACATCAAGAAGGACATTCGCATGTTTTCGTCGTTGGTGGCGCATGTACCTCCGCTCTTCATCTGGGAGTAGGCGTAACCATTGACAACGCATCCCACCAGCATCTGGGTGATCTGTAGTGACGTAATCAGCATGCCGATCCAACTGGGAATGCGCATGAGCCGTGAGGCTCTGATGGCGTAGTACGAGTACATGAAGGAGTGAACGGTGTAATTCATGACGGCGAAGTAACGGGCTAAGGAGACAATCTGTGAGTAGGAGTACCACGAGTACATGAGCACAGTAATGTGATGATACCAGTGGAGAAAGATGAGGTTTTGCTTACGGAGGACGATGAATGCAGTATCTCCGAGCTCTGGGAGCTTGCTGAGCGTGAAGATCCAGACCCAGTAGCCCGTGGTTCCCTGGTAGACACCCGGGTCGCAAACGGAAGCATGCCAGCCGTACGTACGGAAGACATGGTAAGTTTCGGCACTGAGCCGTAACATGCCCGCCCAGCTGAACACCGCTAGCCCCGCGGACCACACGGCCAGGGGAATACGGAGATCATACGGTGTACGGGACGACATGAACCACCGGCCGGCGAAGACTAGCACCACGTACACGGCGCTAACCAACACGGAGAACTGCCGGTTGTTCCGGAACCAGAAGATGGCCTCCTCGGCCTTGAAGTCTCGCTCAAATTCAAACACGATGGCCGGCTGGAAAGAGCGAAGCGTGGAGTTGATGACGACATCCTCCAAGCGATTTTGAGAAAAGCCTTCCATTGCTATTCAAAACACAGGACGACAGTGAAGATTAAACAGTTTCCGAATCAGTCTGGATATGTCTTCAAAGTTCAATCAAGTTGCTGTCTACTGTCATCAAAACGATACAAACATTTCAGCGCATGCATAACAGTGTTATATGCACATCATAATCGTCCAACATGTGTATTACAAACACGTACGATTATGTAACAATCAAACGGAGCACGAGGTATACGGTGTGCAGTGTGTTTGTGAATGGCGCGCGATTGTCTACCTCATCATCATCATCTCTTGCCGGCTCCCCGCTGGGGCTGTTCTGTCGCCTGCAGTTACTCCCTCCGCATACACTGCTGGACTCCTTTATTATCATATGGCGTGCACTGACCCGGAAAAATTGGTCGGATCATAGGAAGAATCGGATACATGTACATGCATGCTCTCACCATGGAGGAATTTCCTTTGAAAGAACCGACATCGACTGCACCAACTGCTTCTATTGTACACTTTAGTCGTGCGATTTATATGAAATCAACTTACGTCATGAATCAATGAAAGACAGCGCCAGAATTTTCCATTCACATTCACTCCAAGCATGCTCCAAGTCTCTCGATGTCATTCTCAGAATTATTGAGTGATAAACATTTTATGATCCGATCAGCGTCGGCCTTGTTTTTGCATGGATCACGAGGCATGCGACTTTGTCTGGTTCCCTGACTTATCAATAAGTAGACTTGCAGAACAAGTCCTTTGTCCAGTGTGAACTGAATATTTTAATCTTTATCACCCATGAATGGCTTTTCATCATGTACAGAACGAAAGAACGAAGTGAATTCTACGGGCCAACGGCGTCAGAATACAATAACTGATGTCATGAATTTTTATTTTCGCTTTTGCCTTTGCAGGAAGTATAAACCAACCATTAATAAAGGTTAATACTGATTTTAACGATTGTTTTACCACGTGATGTTGGACCATCGATTCGCCGGATGGATCACGGTCCTTGCACTTTCATCGGGGGCTTCTAAATAATTACTGTAACAGCCAGAGTGATTTGCATACAGCGCTGCCATTGGCTGTTGAGCTGTAATACGTGTGACTCTAGTTCCTGATTGGTCAGTTAATGACCACACCTCCTCAATGAACAATAAAATACACGATCACACCCTAACATTGCACATGGAAATACATGTATTGAATGACTCAGTCTAATAATTGATAATTTTTTGACTTTGAACTTCCGTTATAGGTTCGTGCGTAATTAAAGAGAATGTATTATTATAGTTTGCTGAGAACTGCGTCATGTGTGACGTGTATGAAACCATGGCGCTAGTAGCTATGGATACGCATGACCTCACGGTGATCAGGTCAAACAACCGTATAGTAGTCTTGATTCCTGTTCGGCGCTCTAGTAGTCTTGATTCTATTCGGTGCATTTCTGACTTGACATGAACTTCATTAAATCTTTCTATACTTTTGCATGATTTGGTCAGCACTGTTTCCTTATTCTTTTTCTGTGCAATTGCTGCCTTAGTTGGCAAACTGTGTCGTTTTAAGACGTTTTTATGGGTTGACGTTTACGCCCCGCAGGGCAAATGGGAGCACCCTTCAAGTTCCATGTGTTCTCTTTAACTTCGAGCAGCGCCCCCTCTCGATCAGTTTGTAACACCCCATGGAGCGTGAAGAATGATTCCAATCACGATTATTTTCTTTGGGAGAAAGATGTCAAGTTCCTCTGTGGGAAATGTTTGTTGTCAGCATGGAGGAAGGAACCTTCCTCCATGTTGTCAGCAAAGTGTTCAGTATTCACAATAAGGATGTTTTGGCTCATGTTGTCTGAATGTTGAAGTATAGCGACCCATGCGTTTTCATTACATTTTTGATGATCTCTAAATACAAGCAACCCAAAAAAAGTCCGCCCTTAATACTTTTTTATCTAACTCAAAAACTACTGGGCACATATTGCTCAAATTACGACTGATCAGCTCAGAAATTCCTTAGCAATCCAGCCATTCTCTTTGTTTGGCCCAAAACAGTGAAAATGTGTACAGAATTATGCAATTTATGACAAATGGTACCGAAAAAAAGTTGTACTTTTGTATACGTGCAATTAGGTGAGTGTGAACCACAACCTGAACGTATACAAAAGTGCATTTCTTTTCGGTATCACTTTGTCATATATTGCATACATTCGTACGCTTATCACTGTTTTGGAACTTATAGAGAGTATGGCTGGATTGCTATAACATTTCTGTACTGATTAGTCGTTATTATTTTGAGCGAGATGTGCTCAGTAGTTTTTGTGTTAGACAAAAAAAGTATTGGAAGGGGTATTTTCTTTTTTGGTTGAGTGTAGTGTACGTGCCGAATAAGGAAAAAAATCCTACGAGCTAATTGGTTACAATTAAGATAGGTTCGAGAGTCCAGCCTTCAGAGTTACAGTTCTTGTGTCCTTGGGCAAGACACTCCTCTCACATTGCTTCTCTCCGTTAAGGAGTAAATGCGAGGATAAAGATGGTTTAAATCAGCCGTTGATATCGCAGGATCGAGCTGTATAAAGCCTACTTAATAGAGTCGGAGCTGAGATGCCCTTATTTTAGGAAGATTTTATGAGCCCAATGAGTACAATGTAGCGCCAATATAAAAAATACATTCCCACTTCATTTTTTTTTTTTTTATAAGTTCAGGCTGCAACCCTCACCCCCACCCCCAACTCCCCTTGGAAAAAGTCTGGCAAGATTCCAGTAGATGTCAATCCCAGCAAGCAACGTAATAAATACTCACTTTTACTCCAATAACCTTTTCGTCAGTGACTCTAGATTGTTTTCAGATAATTTTGGCCCACTTGACTGAGATAAAGTTCAGAAAACACGGCTGCATGGTCTGATGGACTTTCAACCACAGGTTAAAAAAGAAGTTGATAAACCCATAACGTGTTGCCAAGGGCAAGGTACCCCCATCCCATGCATGTTTGTTTTTCTGGCAAAATTTAAACATACGTTACATGATTGTGATGGTGAATGACGAATTTCAAGAGAAAGAAATGTTTTATCACCCATCAAGATTCTTCATCTGTTTTGCCCATCCTCCCTCACATTACATCGTATAACTGACATTGCACACTATCTGTGGCTACTTTTTGAGGGAGCCAGACTTTCGAAATCGCTCTCAAAGTTGCTCAATTGTGTTTTTATCAAGTTGAACTTGACCTCTGTTCGTCACACGCATTTACATACATATATATAGAGGATTGCAGACCACCTACCACATATTTACTCAGTTGAAACATATCTTATATCTTTAGATCAACTTGCACAATGGCGATCTGGGGTGGGGGTATACACACACAACCTATTGTCAAACCGCTCCATTGGCATCATATTTTATTCAGTGAACTGAATGCCAACGTCACAAATCAAAGTTCACAAGTTGCATAAGGCCCATCTGTGGACAGACATCATCAGATGTCTTGATAAAATATCGATTAACTATCAATTCATAAAAATATTGTAAGTAGGCAATGCATTTTGCGAAAACTTCTCAACTCATTAAGTTAACATGACGCCCCTTGGTAAATGGAACAAAAGAGACCGCTAGATGGCGCTAGTGTATTTTTGAGGGTACAAAATTGCCGCATCTTCGAATTTTGAATATTTTTTTCCTCGTGATGCCGAAAGAGGGGAAAAAAATCCAATCTTCAAGGGTCCATGAAGTTTATATTTCTTTTGAACATACGTTTTGCAAAACTTTTTATGTTCAAATCGTGAACCCAAAATTTTCTCATTGAAAACATTTGGAAGAAACATTTGCTCATTGGCATCCTTTCATGTACTGACACAACAAATAAAACAAAAATTACGACAGTGTATCCAAAATTCTGGCAACTTTTGAGGCTGAAATACCTGTAACATCGAGGTTTCTGCCTGAAATGACATCACACCTTTGCTCATGAATATGGAAAATGGCATTAGCATAAAAACAAAAAAGCACAAAAATACTCTTGAAAATGGAAAAACGAAAATTAAAAATAGGGTTAAATGGGACCGAAAAACGTGCATTTTCAAGGATTGCAATTTTTTTAATTCGGTTTTGTGTCTTTTTCTGTGCCGGTAATGAAATTGTCCTTAAACATTCGCTTTGACAAAGATTAACTATATGAAACCACACGTCCACGGTCACGTGTATGTTCGTATGACCTGCCGGGCGATTGTCTTCGATACAATCAAGATGAAATTATAGACACAGTGCAATGCAAACACGCATGAACAGTTTTCCATCAGATACGTACGGATTGTATCATTTTGTGTGGAGTGATTGATTTCTTCACACAAAAGTGACCTTGCCCCATTCCAAACGCACAGCTAGCTGCTTTTATCTGAAAGGTAGACGTCAATTTTATGCTTTAAGTGAAATTTCCATTTTGAAAGAGACAATTTAAAAACTGAACTGGTTTACTGTCGCTGTTCGTATTCAGAGTCAATTAAGTTGCTTTGTGGAGGGGCGGAGTCGGGGAAGGGCGGTGTAGCATGAATTTAGGTTTTATGAAATACGGACTCATTGGTGGTATTGCGCATGCTCATGCATAGATAATTAAGAGAGGGACCGGTCACGTGAGAGGGTTTAACCAATAAAGGGGGAAAAGAGTCTGATTTTCATACGACAGCGGCACTCAAAAATGAAATTATCACTTCCAACTTGGTCATTTTACCCCTGCCCTTATCCGATTTGTCATCATGTCCTGCCGTCTTCAATGAAAACTTAAGTTAATGCTACAAATTCACTAACCTCACTCGGAATCTGGAAAAAGGCCACTCATTTTTGGCTTCACTGTCACGTGCCTACATTGTGATTTAACAGGTTGAAAGAGATACACGAAAGTTAAACAGAAAAGACGATAAACTTCATCACTTGACATAAAGCTCAGTAACACGTTTAATCCACTTATGAGGTTGACATAATACGGCCTTGCAAACGCTGCTAACCACCAACATAGGTTCGTTAAACTTTTATAAATTAATCCTGATCTAATCTTTACATTTTAACATATAGGCAAACATCATATCGCTAGTATATATAGATAAATCACCTGATACAAGGCCAGTACTGCTCATATAGTAAAATGTACATGTAATAATAATTATTATAAATCCACTTGTACAAAATTATATTCATAATTAGATATTCAACTAAAATTAGTGGACAAATTGGCAATTTTGGATTTGTCTAAATAGGCATTACATTATAACAAATATGTATGGTCCAACATCATGTCTTATTTTTGTGTGTAAGCAAGTTGCAGGCCTCGTTGGATCATGAATAATTCAAAATGTCATGTTCATTGATTACTTTTAGTTTCAGTCCCTGGCAGGGACCTTCTCAACAAATCAATATGAATTATTTTCATGATTTACAACTTACATTAAACACACTTTCATTTCCTTTTGGGTTTGAACAACAGATAACTGGTCATGACTAAGAAAAACAATGACTATTTTTGCAAAACGGAAAGCAACTTAAAACTGTGGTTTTCCAACGTGTATAATACATTATCAATAATTTCATATTTTTGGCAATTTTAGAATGCACAAAAATAGTTTTCAGTGCATCATGTCAGTGAATCACTTTATGACAACATAAGTTAAAAATATTTTAAAGAATATTTCCTATCCTAGGTACACTAAAACATATACCCATGAGAAGAAAGCTGACATTCGTGTAAAAACAAGCAACTTCAAATATTATTCTTTTTGTAAAGAGAAACAGTTCTTATGTAAATTTAGCTTTTACAACCAAATTTACACAATTTGATAGAGCATACAATATTACTATCACATCACACAGCAGAAACATAATTTCCAGCCTAATTATAGGGCCAGACCGAGCCATATCACCTAATACACTAATATCACTTGACATTAAGTCAATAAATATCTAGGATTCTTTGCTTTGTTGCCAATGTTTTTATAGACCTGATTTCATTTTGTTTATGCAAAGATTTTTTTTTAGCCAGCAGAATGCAAATGTTTTTAGCCCTCGATTCGCACGATGCAGCCACACATGATAATTAGGATAGCAAGCCAGAGCCATAATTTAGAATATTTTAATACTTCATAAATATTCTGCACGTTCTGAATCCTGAACTAGTAATATGATATAGCCTGTCATCAAGGCAATGTGTATCTATCAAGCCACTGCAACAGTACCATGTAATTATATGCTCAAATGCTGTAGGCTATTTAATCATAATCAAAATCAGAATCAGAATTTACTGTCAATCGATATCAACGACTGATCATTTTTTTGTAAGTCAGTATGAATAATAAACACAAATACTGAAACAAAAAATATCATATTTTGTTGTTGATACAATCTTAGTTGTGTTCATCAGTCAGCTCACATGCTGCAACAGTAATCAGGTGTAATACATTATGTACTTTTTACTATAATAAATAAATCAGTTTATAATATCAACAATCAATACAAGTGTGGAAACATGTTTTGACATTTATCTACATGTAATAGCTACATGATTATACATAGAACAAAATCTGCTTAGACATTAAGCTAGATGTGGGGTATTGTTTGAGCATAGTACTGCATACTATATACAGTCGAGTCTCGTTATAACAAACTCTTTCGGACCTAGCCAAATTGTTTGTTATATCAGAATTTTGTATTAAGAGGAACATCAGTCCCGTTCATTGTGCATATAAATGCACAGTTGGGACCAAGGCTTTATGTTTGTAATAACCAGAATTTTGTATTAACAGAGTTTGTACTAAGGAGAGTCGACTGTACTGAGAACAGCTGAACTTACAACCATGACAACCATGGTTAGCTGGCTTCAGCTGTTAACAATTTAAAGCTGGAGGCTCAAGTGTTCCAGGGTTCACAAAAGTGAACTTGAGCTTAAACTGAGAAATCAAAGCCACATTGTGTTAGAGGAAGTGGTGCAAAAGGTTAAGCTTCCGCTTTGAAGCGGCCATCTTGCCTCAGGCTGGTTCCCTATAGTCTGACTTGAAATCCAGTACAACTGTACTAGACTGATTGTGAAACCAGACCAATGTTTGGTTGGATGGGGAAATTTCCGTCTCTTTTTTTTTCATGCCACAGATCACTGACCTTACTTCCTATAATGTCTAATACCAATTATAACATGAAAATATATCTGTCATTTAATTCTCAAAGTCATTACATTACAACTATATTTGAGCTGCACATGTGGAAAAAAAATGAATACCCTGAAGTGAAAAACCTGGGTTATCAGATTGCAATAATTATCATCAAATTATAAATATACAAAACTTCTAAGTATAACATTGTCACACAAATTCAAAACAAGGAAACATAAATCACTTAGTTTCATTTTCATGACTCAACTGATAAAGAAGTTCTGTATGGCTGATGTGTTGAATGCATCCAAAAAAAATTAATAATTTTGAACGCAATGAATGCTCGAGTGTTTCTTTTTATTAAAGCACAGTCTTTTACCCATCACAATAACAGTATTTTACAAACATTCAATTTACCAAAATGTTTTTGGAGCTGCATTTTTTTTTAAGCTGCTGATTTGATTTTAAGTCATATGTTTTGAAACAAAAATAAGCTAGATTTTTTTTATATTAAGTTCTGAGAAACATGAGGACTTTTAGAATGTGCAAACACTAATACTACAGGTAGACAATGGATTAAAGTGCATGTCACCTAATCTAAGAATTTAACATTGACATAATTTTATAAAATTGAGGGCGAATGCCCCTTTTGGCATATGCACGGAAATTTCTGTCATGTGAACCTGATACTAAAATTGTTAAACAAATTTAGAGATTCATTAATTCAACTTTAGTTCCTGGAGTACCAATGATTTTGTTTATGTACGACCTGGTCCAATAATTGCAGAACTGATGAGCAGAATTGGTCACATCCTATCTACCCTTTGAATGCCAGCCATCTTTGGTGTTACTCTTTATTATGTGCATGATAAATTTGTCCATTCCTTGTTTGTTACTGAAAAACAACCCCAAAGATGGCTGCCTTTATGCACAGGATCTATATGTAACATATAAAATACATGTTAACAATTATTACTGAACATTCTACAAATACTGATCATAAACAAATTTGAACATTCAATATTCACAGCTTATCCTCTTCTTAAAATGAAAGTAGGTCAATGGACGGTTTAAAATGATCAGTTTAATTGATTTTCTTTTCTGTTTTCATATTTTCATTTGAGTCTTGCAGAGATTTTTGAGCTTGGGTTTTCTCCGCCAGAGGGTCACGTTGCCTCCTCTTGCTTGAGACGTAAGTCTCAACAAAGAAATGTACAAAGAGCGCAAAGTAACTCAGATACATCAGGAATGATGCTCGTAGATTAGCATCGGTCGTAGCGCAGAAACCACCATTATTCCGGATGGAGTAGGCGTAACCGTTGACGAAGCATCCGACGAACATCTGCGCTATCTGCAGTGATGTGATGACGATGTTGACCCAACTAGGGATGCTGACCCATTTGGATGCCTTCAGGGCATAGTAGGTGTACATCAAGGAATGCACGGAGAAGTTCATCAAGACGAAGTAGCGTGACGGGGCCACCAGTTGCGGATAGGTATACCAGGAGTAGATGAGCACTGTGATGTGATGATACCAGTGAAGAAAGATCAACTTCTGCTTCCGAAGGACGATGAAGACAGTGTCGCCCAACTCCGGGAGCTTGCTCAGGACGAAGAGCCAGGACCAGAAGCCAACTACCCCTTTGTAGAGGGTAGGATCGCAGACTGAAGCCTTCCAGCCATATGTCCTGACGAAATCTATGGTGTAGACCCAGACCCGTATGGCCCCGATCCAGCTAAACACGGCCAGGGAGAAAGACCATATCACCAGGCATAGACGCAGATTGAAGCGGGGCCGGCTCTCCATGTAAATTCGGCCGAAGTAGATCAAGACCGCGTACAAGGCGCTGTACACGATGGACTTGGTCCAGTTGTTCTGGAACCACATCAGGGAGGCATCCACTTCCCGCATCTCGAACTTCTCGAACTCATACGAGCCCTCCGGGTCCCAAACGGACCGGTTTGAGCTTGCCAGCACTTCATAGTTCTCGTAGGGGAAATTGTCGGTGTAGTGAAGAGCACTGTGAGCCATGGTTAATTTTTGCAACGATTCACAGCCGAAGCTTAATTAAGTGCGTACCCTAGCTTGCATCCGATGATCAGCTGCAAACAACGTGTTGCCGATTTTGAAGATTGGTCTCCCGGCAGCTGGCTTAATGTCCACAAAAGTGGATGTTCTTTTTTTAACCTTGCGCACTTAACAACGATTATCCGCTTGTGCAGTACTAGACTTTGTCCAGTGTGAGATTGTGTGCTTCATCCTTCATGTCCTTGTCGATTCAGTATGAGGACATGTGCGTGTCACGCGGTGACCTCATTAGCATATTACAGTTATCATTTAGAAATTACATAAATGGTTCCTACTCCCTTTGGATTTTTTTATCTCCGCGAATAACCATGGAGCTAGGAATTCACACTAGCACCATGGAATAACTGAGTGCATACATGACTGATTATAACTCTTAAATACATTATTGACTCAGAAAGCATATACCCAATGCTAAAAATGTTTTTTCTTTGTACTGACATTGTATGTATTAAACCAAACGCTGTATAAGCGGTAGCATTCCAGAGGGCGTAAGCCCAATTGTTGTGATAGCCTAATCGCCTAGGTCGTTGAGAGTGATTGGCTGGCTGTGAATCAGGTGGTTCAACGCGTGAGATAGGTGCGGCATATGTCTGCTTGTCAAATTTATTCCTTCCACCGAATTTCTGCTACATGCTCCATTCGTTCATTGCTTTATTAGATCATAATGTTATTGAAATTTTCGTCATGTTCGTAAGGAAAATATTAGGTTAATTTAAATACTGACTGAAACTAAAACGTGATTCTTCAGATCGATAACATTTTGGTCTTTCAGTTCATGGTCCGAATTTTGACAATGAAAAAGTTCATTGAACCTTGAACTGGCTCCTGTGTGTCAAAGTTCATGAAAACCAAGATGGCGACTTACATGAAGAGGCTGCGCTGTCGTTTCTCAGTTGTCTTTTTGATGAATTTGTCATATATCTGTCTGATCATTGGTAAGTGAAAGTCATGTACAAATCATGAAATTATATGAATGAATAAATAATATCCAATAGTTTGAAATGCACCGCGTACAACCCAATGATAAAACTCAGGGCTGGGTAACTCCAGCTAGGCTAGCCCCATAAATGTGGCCTATTTACTGGACTGCCTCCGTAAACATAGGCCACACATCCACATGTACAAAAACGTGTCGACTTTGCCAAATTTTGATTTTCACATTTAGGCTTACTTTGTAGGTTTTTTTTGCTTTAGAAGCATTCTCACCCTCTATATAGGCTAATCAGAAAGTGCTGCCTTTTTCAGATGTCTAATTTTTGTGAAATTTCATGTTGAAATTTTGATACGCAAACGTGTGCAAATGTATCTGGAAATTTCACGAAAAATGGACATCTGAAAAAGGCAGCACTATCTGATTTAGCCTATATAGGGGGTGAGAATGCTTCTTAAGCAAAAAAAAACTTCAAAGTAAGCCTAAATGTGAAAATCAAAATTTGGCAAAATCGACACGTTTTTGTACATGTGGATGTGTGGCCTATGTTTACGGAGGCAGTCCAGTAAATAGGCCACATTTATGGGGCTAGGTTTAGGCCTAATTGCCTGTCCAGTTTCCGGACAAGTACTACTGTATACTACTAGTACTAGACAGATATGTTCAAACTGCACTCTGACTGACTATTTTAAAAGATGGTCCACAAATAACCCTCAAATATATTTGCATAGTCTCTTTATTTATCTGAGACTAGTCCTGTATGTACCACTTGTGCACACTGACCACCCATCCCCATTCTTTTAAGTTTTATGTTTGTTTAATCGTTGTATTTCATTTATTTGACACGTAACCATCCATGATCCATTGTATTTGTAACAATATTATTATTAATTTATGATTTTCTACTTTAGTTTGATGCCTGTACTATCATGATGGTACCTTTGAGCATTCTTATAGGGGCCTATGTTTAACTTACAATATGCTTTACACATATTCTTCAGATTGCTTTTTTGTGTGCGACATTCAATTATTTATCATGATTATTTTGAATTTATCAATACAGAAATAGGCCTAGTAAGCTCTGAAGAACATGATAAAAGTGGAGAAATTTCAGTAGATGGGGGCATTGAGGTTTTACCTTCAGAGAATCCCGTCCAAGGAACAGAAAGAGTTGACAGTGTTCTCCCACATTTTGAGACATCAGACGAACTAGAAAACGAGAAGTTGTATGACAGAATTTTGAAACAGACACTAGAACAAATAGAAGCACATCATGGAGAGAAGAAAGCTGAAATAAATCTGCAAACGCAAGAGGCAGATGTCACAAAACAGGAGGCTCCAACTTTATCCGCTCAGGACTCATCCGTTCCTGTTGATTACATCCAAATCTTGGCATCCTACATGACACCTGAGGTATTCCAACAGTTCATGAAAAGTCTGAACAAGACACTTGACACCCGCATCCAGTACACCCATCCCGATTTTACCTATGCAAACGCGACTGAGAACGACGAGGCCCAGCGTCGAAAAGTAAAATACCCCTGCATGCAAAGACCGGCTGGAAACAGAACAGCACAGGTCAAAATTGTCAACAACACTGAACTGATGGAGTTGGTGAGTGCTGTATACAGTGCGCCGGGCCAGGAGAACTCCTCCAGCGCCCTTGGAGGTTATTGCGCATTTGTGATGTTTTACGCCCCCTGGTGCAAGTTTTCTGCCAAAGCGGCGCCAGCTTTCAATGCCATTGGGAGAGCCTTTCCAGATCTGGAGGTGCTGGCCGTCGATGCTTTTCAGTATAACAGGTGAATACTAGTCCGAAAATTTGGGAATGTCAATACTGTGAGAGTCCCAAAACTTAACATAGTAAAAACATAGACTGGCACATGATACAAGCAGTCCAACACCCTTTTAGTACTGTATCAATCAACTGTGTCAAAAAAAACACATCCGGTGCCCCGTCTATATCCACACATTTCATAGTCATGCCACCAGACTACTGAAGGGTCAATCTTCTCAAAAGTTGGAAATGTACCAGTCTAGTTCTTAGGCTTCAAATTGAAAATCACTTGGCTTCACTCTCAGGTGCAAAATGTTAAAGAAAAGCCTCCTTTAAAATTGAATTGAGACCTCAGACTTGGCTGGTGAAATATCTAAGGACTTTGCCTCTGCCTCATGAAAATATTGGAGAATTGTGTGGGCCAAAGACTGCGTAAAGTTGGCCTGATTTTGTGTCATTTAGAAAAGATGCAATATTATCATTTCTTGTATACTGTAGTCACTTTTGTATAGAATGGTCAAGTTTAAGCTTAATATATATATTAAATGTTTACCCCTTGTACAGTTTGAACACCCGTTACGGCATTGTTGCCGTGCCAAATGTGTTGCTCTTCCATAACAACAAGCCAGTCATGAGGTTTAACTACTCGCAGAGAACCTTCGAGGTTTTCAGCCAGTTCATCCAGAATTTTACAGGTAGGTTTGTGGCAGTCTTTTAACCCTGTCCTAAAGTTATTTCTATTTAAAAAAAAATTAAAACTACCTCTACTTCACCACATATTTGAAAAGCCCACTACCAGTTTTATTTACAGCATTTCTGATTTGAAGTGGTTTGTTGGCTCTATTTCCTAAAATTCTGCGAAATCTTACAAAATTGCCTGAAGGATTTGGAGCAGAGACTTAAGGAGCAGAGACTTAAGGATAATGTACATGTATAATTCTGTAATTGAAACAAAATTTCCTTTTGTTGACTTGTACCAGACATTTTGTGCAGTTTGGCCATTTCAAAGCTTTTGGCAGGCTCAGTTGTAGCACCCCTAAATCGGTGGTAGTCAGTTATCTGCATGCCACATCACCCTAATAAATCTCAATATTCTAATCCTGGTATTATGACTGATAATGCTTCACTGCCCTTCTAATTGGGGAGATTTAATCTTAATCCCTAAAAAAAAGTCATGGGTCATGGTGAGAAGCGTAACGGATAATGTTATCAACTTGCTTCAGGCTTCCTTACCCAGCATTTTTCCAGAATTTGAAAATAGAGCACCCACATAAATTGAAAAATAGCATGTTTCCAAAGTTGTTCTCAATTTGTTTCTGTGTGCATGTACTTGACACACACAAAAACAAACTCCAAACTGGATGTGCAAAAAATGTCCCACCCCAACTTTACACCTAATCCTGTCCAAAACACATCGAAGTTTGTCCACAGTGTTTTGTTTATCCACTTGAACCTACATATCAAAATGATAAATACTTACTCTCTTTTTAATTTTTTTTTCTTGGCCTGAGGATTATTCCCCTTTAAGTGGTCGATTTGAAATCCCTACTAAATTTAGAAATAATCCCTTTATCTGATACAGATTGTGCTCCAAAAATAACTCGTGGTTACTTAACCAATGTGATTAATTGAATTATCTTCTGTGTACATATCTCATAATATGCACTGTGGTCAAATAGTGGCGGATAAGTACATTTCAAGTAAACATCATCATAACCCACAACTAAATTTAGAACTGAATCTCTTTCGTCTGTTTGGAAAGTAATCACTAGGAGTGGAAGCATTTGTTTTGATAAGATACCCTTGCTGAAAATAAGATTCTGAAACACCTGAAATATCTGAGCTTTATTTACAAGGCAAAGTATTTTTTGGTGCTCATCAACATATTTAACAATTTTCATAGTTTTGTTTATAAGAAGCTTCAATTGATATCAAGTTTTCTCTGCAAAATCATTTTTTTTTGGAACACACTAGGTCTGGAACCCAACACCTCCATACAAGTTTCTGAAGTAGACACGCTAGGGCCGCTCCCCAGTGTCGCGACGGAGGAAACGGACTACGCCCTCTGGCTGTCCTGGCTGTTGCTCATCAGCGTAGCGGTCTGGTTCCTAGAGCAGCGACTGGGCAGTGCCATCAAGGATCGGGTGCGGACGTTTGTCGTTTACGCCCGTCAGGTCTGGCGGACGGGAGAACTGTACGACCAGGTCGGAGTCTTGGTCCATGAGCATCATGACTAGGTAGAACTGCCCTGCTGATCTAATGGACTCCGTGTTGGAGTTGCACTACTCATGAGAGCCAGTGAAGGATTGATTGTGGCCGCGCGTCAGTTTTCAACTGTGATTTTCACAGTTGTGGGAGTACCTAGGCACAGAGTCTATCTGTTGGTGCACTTGGGCTGTGCCCGACCGCTGATGTCAGGAACCGATTCCAGATTATGAGATCGAGTTCCCATAACCAACTTTACAAATAATTTAGTAACTTCTCAGACAATGAAAAAGAAAGGTTTTGAATGTCATGTCGGATGATAAGGCCTGATTGCTTTTTAAAATAAAAAACAGGTGTATATGACATCAGATGCCTTTGACACTTTGTAAAACTGTTCACAGTGCTTACTTTATTCAAACTACACACCGTCACGCTTTGCAAGACTTTCAAACTTCAAGGCACTCATTTTTATACATCAAAATTGTGGGGGAAAAAATAATCTTATCAAATTCTCATTTTTCACAAATTGAGCTTCAAACATTTAAAATAAACATTTGATTATTTGTAATTGTGCTGAAGTAAACAAAATTCATTTTCAAGAACATTTGGAAATGTTTCAATGTTAAGTATTTATTATGTACAGCAAATAACAACATTCTATTGCAAACGATGACCTTTTGTTCTGCCCATGTATGTTCCCCACAAACAAAAAATGTACACATAGTTTAAGTATGCAAACACATGTTTTTTTTTGCAGCAGAAATTTAAGCTTTGCAGATGTGATTTTCAGGTTTAAGTAATTTGATCAACAGTGATCGAAATCTTGTCAGTTTATATTTAAGTTAAATTCCACCACTCACAATCCAAAAACAAATTTTGTAACCAAAAAAAGCCACTCCATTGTGCCACTGTCAGATTTCTATACAGTAATATACATGAAGGTTATGTTGATTTTGTTTCTGTGCAATGCTGTTTTTGAAGTAATAAATTACAATATCGTAATTAATCCTTGAAACACCTGTTTCCTTGTATATTAAACAGAATTTGTGACGTGGTCCAATCAAGTCATCACAAATCAAAACAAATGGAGACTTTTGAGATGCTTTCTGGCAGCAAACACACAGGTCCTTTTATATTGCGTCATTTTGTGCATGTGCACATTGGGGCAAGTTCGCGCAAGAACTATTGTTGACCATTGATTGACTTGTGATCATGGACGTATGATTGACTTGTGTTTAACTTGTGATTGACTTATGATTGGCTTGTGATCGACTAGTGATTGAGTCGTGATTGGCTTGTGATTGACTTGTTATAGACGTGTGATTGACTTGTGTTTGACTTGTGATCGACTTGTGATTGACTAGTGATTGAGTCGTGATTGGCTTGTGATTGACTTGTGATCGACCTGTTATGGACATGTGATTGACTTGTGTTTGACTTGTGATTGACTTGTGATCGACTTGTGATTGACTTGTGATCGACTTGTGATCGACTTGTGATCGACTTGTGATTGACTTGTGATCGGCTTGTGATGGATGTGTGATGGATGTGTGACTGACGTGTGATTGACTTGTGATTGACTCGACTATACTCTGTGTGATGGATTTCTCAAAATGTATACAGAAGTCGACAAGTATACTGTTCCAAAACCTAGTACAATGTATGTATAGAGTACCAAGTCTGCCATCAGTTGACGGTTCACACGCTGGTACGCGATCTTATGTCTTCGCACACTATATGCGCGTGAACCAGAAATGTGGCACACTTCGGTGCTCTATATTCATCTCTGTCTTCTTATGGCCTTAGCGTGAAGGCTGCACTTTATTTATGCACAGCATTGTTCGACAGCATTGCTTGAAGAGGGACAAAATGAAAACAATGATCTCCGCCAAGGTGATGGAGGAGATACCAACGTACAAACCCATCAGACCTCCCACGGCACCAAGAATACTATCAATCTGTAAGGAAAAAGGAAAACATACTGTTCAGGAGACAGGCATTCTTCCTGGAAACATGACTAATCCAAACTGAATCCCAAGGAATCCCATCATAAACCCATTAGATGCCAATAGGAATTCAAGTGAAGTCCCATCAGAATCTTATACGAATCCTGTCAGAAAACTAAAGGAATTAAGGAAGAAATCCTTGAAGAATAATATGAGCATGTAATTCAAATACCCTCAGAATTCCCTAGAGTCCCTACAAATCCCCATAATTCTAGAAAAGTATCCAGGCAAAATTCCATAGAATGCCAAAGGAAATATTATCAGTCTCGAAAGGACCCATCAGAGTTATTTTGCAATCCTAGTTATACTATATTGTGATAATCATTATTATCATAAAAAAGTTCCTAGCAGTTGTGAACTTACCGACCAGTTAGGAGATTGCTCCACTCTCTGAAAATTCAGCTCCTCAAAGTAGATACGCAGACGTGCCAGATTTTTCCTGTAGATTGAGTGATTTGTACCAAATAACTTCATATGTAGATTTGCTTCTATTAGGAGCCTATTCTTACCAATATGTAACAAGTACTGTACAGGGGGAGTCAAAAATATGAAAACCCAAATGTCAGGACCATTTTTCAAATAAAGTTCTGCGTGTAGCACTTTCAAAATCTTGGATATGGAAGCCCAATTAATAAGCTTTCTTTTAGTACAAGAATCATACAGATTACTCATGTACTTTACAGTTACGGAATTTTAAACACAAACATCGTTTTAAAATTCTGTCCACGATCACAAAAATGGTTAAGTGTTCTTTCAGTTTGCTGAAAGAACACTAACCCTTTTTGTGAGCGTGAACACATAATTATCCTAGATTTTGAAAGTGCTACATGCAGAACTTCATTGAAAAATGGTCATGCCATTTGGGTTTTCTTTTTTTAGCCCCAGCTTACCTCGTTGTTTCTACATCTTGTAGCATCCTGGCAGCAACAGCATTCTTCGGAGCCACGCGTGAATAAAGATGTTCCTGTGGAAAAAAAAATATTAACAGATTCTCAATTCTTAACCTGAAATTCTTAACCTGAAACTCAATTTCTGGTCTCTTTAATTCTTGTGGCAGAAACATTGATGAGTGACCTTTGACTTTGTCGATGTCGAATTAAAAATACGCATATTTCTTGACTTGCGGCTCTGTACATCACTCCAATTTTAGTTCCGGACTAAGTCTAACAAGAGTTCCTTGAATCCCAGGTGAGACTCACCTCATATCTCTCAGAGGGCCAGGTGGATACGGATGTACTTGTCTGAAAGCCATTTTCCCTGTTAAAGAAAACAAAGAAGCCATTATTACACAGACAAACTCGTTGGAGATTATTGCAGCGAACTGTTAGGCAAGCACAAAAAGTAATCTGACGTTTCTGTGCTACACTAAGCCAGGAGTCGCGAACCCCTCCCCCGCCCCCCCCCCCCCCAAAAAAAAAATCAACAACAGACAAGCGAGGCATGTGGACTATCATGTCAACTTACTTCTTTTTTTTCGAGAGGCACGGAAAAGAGATTTCAAATAAACCTCATGTACTTCTGTTCCTCTGGCCATCTGGCTCTGACAAATTGTACGGTAGAAATTGGATTTTGAGCTTAAACTCGGGTGGGAATCGAACCCATGAAAAAGAGACTGTCGTGTTCTCACAGGTCATGGCAAATAAGCAGGAGGCCGAGGTTCCATCTAATAAAATAAATAACGATGCATATGTGATGTATACTCACTCGCATGCCACCGGGCAGTAACAGTCCAGCTTGTCGTCTTCATAGAGAGCCTCTACAAGCTGTCTGCACCGCTCTGTCGGCAAAATTAAAAACAAAGTTTGTCAGATTATATGGTCTAATTTCATTCCGTCGAGAGATATTTTTTCTTCTTCTAAAGAAAGCCATACTTACGCTGAGTGCTGTTGAGGTAACTGCACTGAACTCCGTCCAGGAGAATGTCGGAGACGCAGTCACAGCGGTCTTTCATGTTGTTCTGTACACACTGCTTCTTGCAGGTCAAGGGGGAGTACTGAAAGAAGTCTGATTCGAACTCGGTGTCTTCTCCGGTGGTGCATTCGCTGTACCGTCCACCAAGGCGTTTGATAAAACTCTGGTGATGGATAATATCGGAAAACAAGAGTAAGTCCCCAGAGCTCATCACAAGTCAGTCACACGTCAACCAGTTCAGGCCAAGTGACGAAGGTATTCCCTTTGTCGTCGTTCTCCCCTTACTTGTGCCCAAACGTTTGGGCTTGTGGGCTTGGAACAGAATCTTTGGTATGATTGCCAAAGTATAATTAAAAACCTGATGTAAAGAAAGGTAGCAAATGTAAAGTCTTAGACCGAAGACAAGGGATGGACAAACAAGCTTCCATGCCAGAAAAAAAAAGGTTAAGAGAATATA
The DNA here is from genome assembly GCF_015706575.1 of Patiria miniata. Lineage (NCBI taxonomy): Eukaryota > Metazoa > Echinodermata > Asteroidea > Valvatida > Asterinidae > Patiria > Patiria miniata. The sequence continues at coordinate 4,545,623 of NW_024037063.1, read as the reverse complement.
GATATGTAAAGTGCCGGTAGTACATCAACTAAGTCTTTGACTTGGTACCTTTCTCATAGCAATAGACGTGGCCTGTCCTGTAGACGCAGTGATGCCACTATCCTCCGGATGTGGTGTTGTCTCCCAGTGATCGATGCCAATGCGGACACCAGACTCGGGAGTGAACAAGCCAACGTACTCGGGCTGCTCGATGAACAATGTCAGGTGAAGACCTAGAAGTATTAAGAAATGACCGGAGATGTTGTCAAGTCCTTATACATGTCCTCACAAAATTAGTCTTTAACAATATTAAATCGACCAATCATTTACTATCGAAGGCAAATAAGCTGTTTAATTAACGATTTGTAACAAGAGCATCAAGTTGTTCGTCTTTACTTGTGACCGAACCAGTGGTTGACTTGTGACTGGAGAATGTTTTCAAGGAAAACTAATCGTGTTCAATGAATGTCACTGTAGCTTCAAGGGAGCCTCCCATGTTTAGGGCGTTTCCCGTGTTTAGGGCGCCTCCCATGGGCAGGGAAGATATAAACGAGGGACCAATGCATTGGGAATCAACTGAACCGTTTTACCATAGTGGAAGGAAGACTCGTCACGGCCATATCAAACAATGTTATATCAGATCAGTCAGTCACTCTAGGTAGGCCGATATACACTTACCATACTGGGAGCCTGACTTGCTAGTGGTTCGTACCGCCTCATCGCGTCCATGGTTGAACGTGTAGCAGTTGCCGTATTGTGAGTTCTGAAATTTGTGGAAGTCACTGCAGACAAAGACACAAACAATGGTTTCTTCAATCAATTTTTGATTGAACAGAAAAAAAAGTGGCTCGAGCAGGGTGTGAGCCTTCGACATCCAAAATGAAGTATAGCTTTGGCCTGCGCTGCTGGCGCTCTGCCGACCGAGTTTCAACCTTTTTGGCGGTAGCGTCATACAGTTTCATAATGTATATGCATTAAAAATGGAGACAGGCTTGGGTATGGATTCGAAAAAGCTGATACAAAAGTCGAATGTCGAATAAAGGGGAAACGAATAGTTGTGTTTGAAAGATACAACCTGCGCGCCCCAAATGTGCGCGTATATAGGCCTACATATCGCGTTAAAATTGTACTCGTCGCAAATTCATCCTTTCGTCAAAGTTTGAGTTGGCAAAAATGGTTGTATTCGATCAAAACTCGGTAAATAGTTTTATTAAACTGCCTTGTTATTACAAAAAAAATATGAGCATAATGCTCAGTTTGGACTCGGGCGAACGACCTTCTGCTTACAAGATAATGGAGTCGGGTGGATGCGATTCCAAGGACGGTACTTGTACTTACGTGTAGTTGCATTTACGTCTGTCGAAGGTACACTGGAGGATGAAGTCTTCGGCCTGATGTCCCAGGACATCCAGCTCGTCTCTGGTAGGATTGGCCACATTGATGATGTCACTGAAGTCCTCCGACTTGGAATTAGCCAGGAACCCGTCCCAGTCGCTCTCACCGGTCACGGTACCAAAGTCGTAGTAATTGTCGTACTGGAAGTTGAAGTCGTTGCCCAAATCACTGAACCAGAGAGAACCACCTCCTAAAGAACCACCTCCTAAAGAACCACCTCCTAAAGAACCACCTCCTAAAGAACCACCTCCACCGCCGAGAGAACCACCTCCACCTCCGACAGAACCACCTCCACCGCCGACAGAACCACCTCCACCTCCGACAGAACCACCTCCACCGCCGACAGAACCACCCCCACCTCCGACAGAACCGCCTCCACCTCCGACAGAACCACCTCCACCGCCGACAGAACCACCTCCACCGCCGACAGAACCACCTCCACCTCCGACAGAACCACCTCCACCCCCGACAGAACCACCTCCACCGCCGACAGAACCACCGCCACCGCCGACAGAACCACCTCCACCTCCGACAGAACCACCTCCACCGCCGACAGAACTATTTCCACCACCCCCTCCTCCACCACCGGCACTGGAAAGGAACTGCGTATAAAAATCCCCTTGGGAAGACCAATCGAAAAACCAAGAATAGTCGTTATCTCCACCGGTGACACCGCCGTCCACGGCGATGACTCCCTCGAACCGGGTCCCCTTCAGCTCGGAGCGCCTCAACCGGTTCATGTTGCAGACGGTCACGGCTGGGAAATCCACGGAGGTATTGGTGATGATATCGATGGTTGTGCCGTAGGGCCAACTGAAGAAATCCAGCACCAGGTTGGTTCCTTGGTAGAAGAACCCAGAAAAGGCGGCACAGAGGATGACGAGCCATATGAAGCTTGCAATGCAGGATGAAGCATTGGCGATACGGGACACGCCGTGTGCTGTGGTGTTGTCCGCGAATTCAGACACCAGCCCGCCGAACGTCTTCGGAGTTTGATCCTGTTAATTGAAAAGAGATTTATACCGATTTGAAAAAAATGCCTACGGTCGGAGCAATTATGTTACGGCATTCTATCTGCTTCGAACACCGCTGTTCGTTTGAAAACGCGTCCGTCAAGATCTTCGAGTTTACGTTTCACCTCACTATCTACGCTTTAAAATGAAGACCTCATAAAACTTCATGCGAATGTGAAACAAGTTTGAAGTTAAAAAAAAAAACATTCGCGATGACAATGTGAGGCGAATTTGACCTCCCGAAAAAAAAAATCGCAGCGAAATTCGCGTTCTCTTCCATCGTCAATGGTTGAATCGGCAGATGGTCTTAATCTTCCAAACAAGTGCAAGTAAATTAACAAGTCAAACACAAGTTACATGAAATAAACTCTGACAAAGAATACCTGTATAGTTTTATATGCCTTTATGTTATTATCATTTGAATAATAGTAAAGACTACTTGACTTGTGAGATGACTTTGAATGCAACTCTTGAACCAGCCTTCGCGCAAAGACTTGTGAAAGAAAGCAAAAGGATGTACACACCTTCTCGGGCTCATCAGCGGGTTTGCTCTCAACCGGGGCCTTGTTCTGATGGTAGTTTGGTAGTGGAATCGACTCGGAAGGCATCACAACGAAGGCATCGTTCTGATACCCAGACGAAATGCCTGCTGTCATTATGTTCTTGCTGTATTGGCGGGTAAAAAAGGGTAAACGAGAATAACATAAACACAATTACGAACATTTCTGTAGTCATTCGGCACAGTATTACCCTGAGTATTTTGGAGGATGGGAGAAGTGAATAACAAAATCGAAAATCGAGTCATTTCGAAAAGGTAAACCAGAGCAACATTTACAAATCAATCGGAATATTGGTATACTATAGTTGCTAAGCGTACTTTGCTGTTACAGAGGGTATTCTGGGGAAAGGAACTTGGGAGCAAATCTTTAATATTACAATAAAAAAAATGTTCAGGGATTTGGGTAAGTACAAACTTCTCCACACTTACCTCATCTTAGTAAGCTGAATTCCACTTTTCAACTGGAAATAAGTTCCATCCAAAAGAAAACAAAATCTTCGCTGTGAGACAGAAAGCCAGATTTATTTCTCTGGGAGAAGGATCCCGTCTCTACAACTCCAACCAGCTTCTCTGTACAGGACAAAGATGGGGCCCCGCATGTAGCCCCCCTAAAAAGCCACCCCTTTCTTTGTGCCAAACTATCGACCAATGCTGTACTCCCGACCTCGTTAATTTTTCACAAAAAAACTATCGATTCGAGAAGAAAAGTTTTCTGTCTTGCCGCCGGCTAATAAGTTGTCTTAGTATACCTCTAGCTTCGATCAGTGCTGTGTTATCTAACAAGGGTATAGGCACAATGCATTCGGTTTGTCGCAGATAATAATAGATTTGATCGCTATGGTAACAGGGCTTCATGTTTCTTTTTTGTTAATGCTTTTTTTGGGGGGGTGTTGGGTTATTGGGTTGTTTGTTGGGGCGTTTGCTTGGGTTTTTTTTTATTGTTTGTTGGGCCTGCAACTGTCGGGCAGCCGCAGAAAAAATATAAACCACTGGTGTCGTCATTGTCGTGGTCGTTTCGTGGTCGTCTCGCGAGACAGCTCTTCCCCAGAGTCGTCAGGTTGTCTTTTTTGTGGACTAAATTGTCATCCTATAATCATCGTTTTTTGGAATTTTGTAAAACTACGCCCACTACCCGACCACGCTCACCCTCATCCACCAAGAAAAAAAAGGTGTTTTACCATTATAGCCCCCCATACCCCTTCGTCCTTTTCTTTCGAATTGAGCTCGTACCACTACACCTATAGCACTTCTTCAAAGACGGTAACGCGACCTTTGCAACCAAAGGGCAAACAAATGCCCCAGCCCATCATTAAAATCTCCCTTGCAAGGGGCGTGTCATTCATAATTAATGAGAGAGGCAAATCCAAATCGATCCCACCCAGTCGATGGACAACAAGGACAGGACCGCTATATTCCACCGAGCTCCATGGAACGACGAAATCAACAAACACCAAGAGGGCATGACATAATCCTTCATGATCAGATTGTATTGTATAATACACGCATGACAATTAACTTTCGTTTACCGTGTTGGGAACGGGAATGTACAACATTTGCTTTTGCTGCAATTTCCAGAAATAAATGGATTTGGATGATTAGTATGTTATAGCAAATATTGTAACACTGACTTGTTTCACGTTTTGGGCTCGTAGATGCTGGAAAAATCAAGAAAACTAATCATGTTCTTGTAGTCCGGTTCCCTGACCCCAATTGAGATGAAACAGAGCAATTTGTAGACTTTGGGGAATTGTAAGGTCAGAGAATCAGTCTGGCAGGCTTGCACCTCTTCGCTGGTGTGTAATCAGTTGCAAAGGAAATGCAGAATAACTAAATATAAAGACTTAGGAGCAGTTTTTGAAAATAAGCCCGTTTTCTCCAACGCTGGTCGGCCGACCAGCGTTGGAAAAATGCATTTTTTTCTTGAAAATGTCAGCACACCAGGAGCCACGATTTTACAGGATGCTTTTGACTGTCACTCCCTAACAATACAGTAAGGTATTTCGTAATAATTGGATCATTTGGTTTTGTGATGTTTGCAAATGTTGTATCTCAGTTCCCTTTCGTTTACAATGTCGGAACGAGAGGTTATTATAAGCAGTAAGCTGATTGGGCGAAGCTCTGTCACGTCATTAGAAATTTAATTTTTCCAAGAACCGCTAGAGATTTTATCTGTTATCTTTCTCGTTACAATAAAAAGCTATTTGCAGACTGAAAAAAGGAGCAATGTTTTGTCAGAATTGAAAAGGTAGCTTTTTGTCCTGTAAAACGTTACATTCTACATTGTTTTGGTCGTAATGCCCAAAAAACCCGCATGTGGTTTCTTTAATTTCAACTCGCCTTTATTGCTTTCTATGGGCCGGCATACGTACTCGACTATTAGCTTAAAAAGTGAACTGAGATATTTTGAAACTGACTCGGTTGTAAATATTTTGTTATATTTAGTTATATCGTCATACATTGTGACGTGTGCGTCTAGTCTCCTATTAAGCTACCAGGATCGGCCCAAAAAAATGGGCCACCGGTATCAAAAGGGGCAATGGTCATAGCGATTTTTGGCAAGGTATGCACATCTAGAGTTCCAATATCTGTGACAGCTTTGCAGTGTGAGCGGTGTCAGTTTTTTGGTGTTATCAATTTAATTGTTTTCAAAATGGCCGCTAATTTTGTTACCAGATGAATTATAATGGTAACAAGCATGTTTGGCCGCCATTTTTTTTTTTATTAAAGTGACAGCACTTAAACAGCTGCCACCGCTGCAATGTTATCACATAATTTTATTTTCCAACTGCAGGGGTGCATGCCTTGCCAAAAATCACAATGAGCATTATTCCCCTCATTTGATACCAACCAAACCCCCGGGGCTGATGGTCTATATCTTTCAGGGTGCACTGACACCGGTAAATAGGCCTAAACCCATCCGCTGAGCTCATGAATGAAAGTTATGCCCTCAAAATATTCTATATTATTAGACAGTTTTGAGGGCCATTAAATTGGGGAATTGAAGAGATATGGCTTCCAATTCTAAGCATTTTGGATGTAATTGGGCTCGAAAGTGGCACTATACTTATAATTTTGCCATGTTGTGGAGGGATCGTTTTTCAAGATGGCTACTTTTCCGCTTTGGGAAAAAAAGGGGTCGGCTTCTTTGGGTGAGAATTCCTCGAAAAATCAATTGTCATTTTCACCAAAAATGAAAAGAAAATGAAAGATGGCACGTTGATCATCATTTTTTCTGTGCAGCTTAAATACATGTGAGAGTTCTGAGTATTTTAAAAGAATTTTGAAGTATGGGCAAGTTAGCAATGGAGTTTATGGGAATTTTAATGCAGGGGTGCACCCTTTAGAGGGACTCGCTCCACATGCGTTTGTATTCCCGGTCCTATTTGAGGAGCCCACAACATCGTGTTTTTGTTGGCACCATACCTAGCACCTGGGTCATTGACCCGAGTGAAATTCAAAAGGGACAGCGCCCTCTTTGTGCGTCAACACCCAGGCAAAAACATTTGCGAATTAGTTACAAAACATTGTGTGTATAGTCTTCCGCCCCAATCATTGCAAATTATGTCACGATTCCGTGCCCCTTATATATCTTCGCACGCAGGGCCAGGGAAGTAATTGGTACGGATTGTTTCACGTGAAGCATAACAATCTCACGTAGTACTTTATAAAAAAAAAAAGAACAGTCCCATCAATCTCAGGATTTAATGTCATGATGGGGCACATTTTCAACAAAAGTGCCCCTGAGATTACCACTGGTCTATGTTATCTCGTTTCTGAAATCTACCAGTTGCCTCAAGCGGTTCATTATTGGGACAAAACTTACCAATATGAAGTCAAGTATTAAACTTTCATGGTTGTGTTCCCCTCTCTAAACTGAGGTGCATCGAAAGAACGCGCACTCGATAAGTTTGCCTGAGCTGACGCCAATAATTCAAGTCAGGTTTTGTCAATACAGTACAAAGAGTTCATTACAATAAAATCAATCTTATCCCTTAGTCCACTGATGACAATGGGTGTATTTTGTTACTCTCCTATGGGCAAGGACTATTCCTTTTGTTAAAGTACTTCGGAATGCCTGCTTTATCTTTTGAAGGAAAGCGAATTTGAAACCGAGGCTCCAAATAAATCGATTGAAGTGGTTTATTGGACGTTGATGGCGTCCTCTATTTTGACTAGATGTCTGCCGTATTTTTGTGTTCGAAAAATACTATTGCTTTATTCCACACTAATTATTTATTATTTATTGTAATTGGCGGTTTTTCTGATAGTTGGATGTGGATAATAAATAATAATAATGATGCATTTTTGTTCGAAATTGGCTTCACTGCACCAGTGACGTAACTACCGGGGTGTGCCAGCCCCCAGTGGATGCCCCCTCCCCCCTGATGCTCCTCCCCGGGCACCCATTTAAAAACAAATTAAAAACTTTCAGTGCCCCTCCCCCGTAAAGAAATTATGCACTCCAGCCCTCCCCTCTCCCGCAGTAAATCAATTACTATATGTGGCTGCATGGACGATTTACCATAACACTAATGCCCCCCCGGGTTGTCCCAACCAAGACGTAGGGATTGTCACTTTTGAAGTAAAGTCCCCACCCTTCGTGCAAAATTTAAGTGACAATCGCCGACCATGCCCCGACATACGTACATACGTATTTTTGGTTTTCAAGAGTTGTTTTCCTTTTACTGCGTAATTGGGCAGGCGGTGGGTGGGTGAGCTGAAAATAGAAGTGGGCCTTGCAAACTGCTTGGGGGATGACATTTTGAACAAACTTTACTTTTTAAAGATGCTCATAAAATAATGTTCTCAAGGAAACCTTCTATCCAATAATTATGACTGAATCTCTCATATTTAGAAGCAAGGCCGTTTAAAAATGGTGACGTGTAGTTTTTAACTTTTTCGGCAACTTGTCTGCTTTTTTCTTGCAGTTGGTAAGCGTCCATCTCAGCACTGCCTATTGAATACTCGCACAGACATGGCCGCGAACCAGCTAAGCAAACTTGCCGACGTGGCTGAACTGCGCATGTGCACATCCGGGAGCTGCCAATGGCGAACCATACGTGGCATTAGAAAAACTCTGTAAGTCACTCAATATTTTCAACATTTTACCGAAAAAACAACCCAAGACAACCTTACAAATTTAAGCGAAGGAAGTTCCTAGTCTCCTTACAAAGACTTTAGATTTTCAGCTTGACTTCGCATCTGGAAGTGTGGAAAAACAGAGGGTTTAGATGACGGTAGTTGCCGGCGGCCATTTTGTTTACGACATGTGTGATGTGACTGAATGAATGGTGATGTGTTGTTAATGACATTATTTAAGTCTACGTGTTTACGCATTCGTCACAGGGGACAGCGTATTATACGTAGATATCTGATAAATGAAAAGGTTATTTGCAATTTTAGGCATTCACATCTTCGGCAAGTTGGGAGTTTGAGCAAGGCCGTCACTCGTCAGGCGTCAATATTTTTCTGTTTTTTGACAACTGGTTACGACGAAAATGTCACAGTATATGAATCAGGGGCCCCCACAGCAACAAGGAGGGTACAACCAGCAGCAGAACTATGGAGCGCCCCCACCCCAGGGTAGGGGTCCAGGCCAGTACGGTGCGCAACCCACAAACAATTACTACGGTGGGGTGAATACACAGCCCCCGCCCACTACAGGCCCTCCACCCATGGGACCCCCAGCCCAGGGGGCCAAACAGCCCATGGGGGCTTTTGGTGAGGGGCGGGGCAACTATCCACAGCAGGGTTACGGCCCCGGTGTGCCTGCAATGAACGGCCCTTCCAGCCAAGGAGTTCCACCCACTTCCTCCAATCAGCAGCCAGCTTATGGGCAACCTCCACAGAATAACGGTTACGGTGGTCCACCTCCAGCGAGCAGTGGGGCGCCCCCTCTCGGTGGACCGCCAACTGGTCCAGGCCAGACGGGATACGGAGGACAACAGAATAGGTTAGTGTTTTTGCTTTGGTGTTCCTCCTTTGTTGTCAGTTATCTCAATCAAATGCCGCCTTTTGATATCCAGTTGAGTAAAGAAAATCTTATACATGTATGATGGTACTCAAATCTAATAATGATAAAATCATATATAAAATGTAGCTGTTAATTAAGGTTAAGTAATTCTTTACAATATATTTTCAGAGTACCCGCCCAACCAGGACCCCAAACACAGCCCCCAGCCAGTCAAGCAGGTTACTACCAACCACAGCAGCAGCAGTATGGCTCCGCACCAGGCCAACTGTCCAATCAGATGGCTGGAATGAACCTTAGTGGTCCACAACGAGGGATGGTGAGTTAGGAAAAATGTCCTTTTGAAAAAAATGTGATATCCAGACGCCACTTCAGCGGTTGTGTACAAAGTATATGGAACGGAGAGTCATGTCTTTCTGAACAAAATTGGAAATGTTTCTCAGTCCCAGATCCATGTCTTTTAAACGTTTTTGCAAAGACTGACCTTTATTGAGATAATATAGAAAAAAGTGGCATAAGGATGCCATTCTTGGTCCTTCCTTTTTTATGCATTGTACTTTCACTAGTTTTTCTTGGAAGCCCTTGTAGGAGGTTAATGTCTTTTTTCACCACCAATTTTTTTTTTTAAATGGGAAATTTTGTGTGTGTAAACTCACTTGAAGCAAGTCTATCACATTGTCAAACCTCCAATTTTTTACTTACATCAATTATCACTTCCTTCTGGACAGCATAACTTCTAAATATTGTCTTTATTTTTAGGGTCCTCCACCAACAAGCATGGCCCATAGCCAGCCTCCTCCAAGCATGGCTGGTCCCCCTGGTCCAGGCATGCCTGGCCCCCCTTCTAGTATGAATGCCCCCCAGCATAGAGGAATGCCCCCGTCGAGCATGCCAGCCAGTTCAGCCCCGCCAGCAATGTACCAAACCCAGTCTGGTGCCCCACCCCCAACTGGTCCCCCGTACTCTGTCAGTGGGCCAACTATGGGATACCAGCAGCCAGGACCAGCTAGTGGTCCTATGCCCCCAATGTCTCCGGCTGGGGGTCCTCTGAGACCTGGGGGTGCTCCACCCTATGGAAATGTCGGACAACCGGGAATGGGTCAACCAGGAATGCGACAGTCAGGAATGGCCCCACCTGGAATGGGCCAGCCAGGAATGGCCCAACCTGGAATGGGCCAGCCAGGAATGGGCCAGCCAGGAATGGGCCAGCCAGGAATGGGCCAGCCTGGAATGGCCCAACCGGGGATGGCCCAACCTGGAATGGGCCAACCGGGAATGGCCCAACCTGGAATGGGCCAGCCTGGGATGGCCCAACCAGGAATGGGCCAACCGGGAATGGCCCAACCTGGAATGGCCCAGCCTGGAATGGCCCAACCAGGAATGGGCCAGCCTCAACAGAAGAGATTGGATCCAGACCAAATGCCTAGCGTGGTAAGTGGCTTAAACACTGAAAGTGTGTCCTTGCGCCATCGATTACTTTAGAAAGACTGCATACAGAAAAGTTAGCTTTTTATTTTAGAAAACTTTTCCCACTTCATAAAGAATTTGACACATTGGTGTTCAGGATGGACATGTTTTGAGTTGACGTCCACTAATGAATTCCCCAACAGATTCAAGTGATTGAAGACGATAAGAAGAATCGCGGCAATCAGCAGTTTATAACCAACGTCAGAGGCCTTGTCCCGCCACTTGTCACAACAGAGTTCCAGGTTATTGATCAAGGTATGTGATTTATATCATAATATTCAGTTTTATACCTTATGGATAATACCATTGTACTTCATTTTGACACAGAACAGATATGATTCATATTTCGACGGTTGTTTGTTGTTCAACAGTAAATTATTACAATTATCTACATCATCGCACTTGTGCGGACAGGTTAGCAATCCAGGCATGCATTGCTTCTCTTTGACTTTGGAATATATGCTTTCATAAACAAACCTCTTCAACATTTTAATACTGGGCATTATCTAAATGCCATTGCAACTTCAGTACTGTCTGAAATTTTCTTCATTGTTGTGACATTACACCACATTATTTTGGTCAGGCTAGCGAGCTGTGTATTGCCTTTGGTGCTGATGAAGAATCTTTGGATTTGTCAGCAGAAAATAAATAATATTCTTTTGCTTTGTCTCGATCTAGGCAATTGCAGTCCGCGGTTTATGCGCTCCACTATGTACAACATTCCCTGTACCCAAGACATGATCAAGCAATCACAGGCGCCCATAGGACTGGTCATCTCACCCTTCGCTAAGCTACCAGATAACGAGGTACTCCCAAACAATTATTCATTTTGAGGCCAACTCCACTGAATTGACAAATGAACTGGAAAACTTTTTTTGAAGTGCTAAAAATTATGCCAAATTCCGATTAGGTTTTGATGACTTCAACATTTTTGGAAATGATCCTGACTTATTTCAGATTCGTCTTCAAATTTGCCTGGCGAAAAAATTGAGGAAACCATAATATGTACATGAATCACAAAATCGACAGTTACTTCTAAAATGGTTTAATCTGCAGCTTAAACATTTAAGTTAAGTACATAAAATTTGCTTGGAAGTGTTTGCAATATAACTTCAGATGAAATAGAATTGACTTCTAAGGGACTTGATCCCTTAAAAATGTGGAGTCCCAATTTTAATTCTGAATTCAGAATTTAATCTTTTCGCTTCTGATGTGAAATTGAAGTTCTTTTGTTAGATATTTTGTGATCATGGCAACTTTTGATGACAGTATGTAAATTTGTGCAGCAATCCCCGCAATAAGTCTCTTACTGTGAAATGTACTTGTTTATTTTGTCTAGCCACCACCGCCTATCGTAGACCACGGCCCCAATGGCCCAGTGCGCTGCAATCGCTGCAAGGCCTACATGTGCTCCTTCATGCAGTTTGTGGACGGCGGTCGGCGATTCTCCTGTGCCTTCTGTACATGTATCACTGAAGGTATGGGAAAGATTTCCATATAAGAAGTTCACTAATTTTCCTCTGTATTGACTAACAAGCCCCCAGATAGCAATTTCATGTCATCAAAGTCAATTTGAGCAGTGAGAAAATACAAGCATTTTCTTAGAAAACACTTAGAATTTTTCAGTCCAATCTCATAGGGTTTGTACACAGGGTGTTGAGTGAACTTCGTATATGGAAATCTCTCCAAGGTATGTGTCAGTATATACGCCTATGAATCCATATTTGCACACCATGATAGGGATGGCATTGGCAATTCTGCATTAGAATCAAATGAAATCAACTTGAAACACGCAGTTTGAATTCTCCCTCTACTTTTTGTAGTACATGTATGTAGTTTTATTCATTGCACAGTAAGGGAATGTGGGTTTTTAAAAAAAAATGCCATTGGAGGTACAGAAAATAATGAACGCACAAATTCACACAAACTTTGAAGACAACCTTTCACGTAATAATCCATCCTTTCTGTATATCCCAACAGTTCCGCCGGAGTATTTCCAACCCCTGGATCACAACAGCCGCCGAGTGGACGCGTACGAGAGAGCGGAGCTGAGCCGTGGGACGTTTGAGTACCTGGCCACGGCCGATTACTGCAAGAACAACACGCTCCCCAAACCACCGGCCTTCATCTTCATGATCGATGTGACCTATCAGAGCATCAAGACTGGGATGGTGCATCTACTCTGCAAAGAACTCCACTCTTTGCTGGAGAAGTTGCCATGGTAGTTGACATTCTAGACATGATTTTTGACAGAGAATATTATTAATTCTGTGTTAGGGTACATTCTGTGTTATGCAGCTTGAGATTGGCACCAGTTTGGAAACAGTTTTGTTAATAATTGTTCAATTCTTCCCTTTGGATTTTTCAGTGAGCACGGCATGAAGGAGTCAGTCATCCGTGTCGGCTTTGTCACCTACGACTCCTCGTTGCACTTCTACAACCTGAATAGCGCCCTCGCTCAGCCCCAGATGCTGGTGGTGTCGGATGTGCACGACGTGTTCCTCCCTCTGTTGGATGGGTTCTTGGTCAACCTGTCGGAATCCAAGGCTGTCATTGAGAGGTATGTGATCGAAAATCCACTTGGACTTTGGGAACATTTCCCTTGTGTCTTTTGCTTCTTCAGAAATGGCAGATTTAAGATCGAGTGCAGATGTTGGCCAGTTTTTCGTCTGTTGGCATTCTCAAGTCCAATGGTCGCACCACAGAAAATTTCTTTCACTGCCACAGAGAGGTGTAAATGCAAATGTAAATCTTAAAAAAAAAATACGCTGTTTTTTTTCCAAGTGTCCTCTGTACTTGCAAGAATTTGTGCCTTTGGAAGTCAGTATCACAAGTTTTGCCCACTGTGCTGCTCTGCTAAATGTTTACATGGAGCGTACTGCACTTTGCATTGCATGCAGAAACTTTGCTTACCCCAGAGGACAGTGTTAATCAAAGATTTTGTTGTTTTCCCTTCAGCTTGTTGGAGCAGATCCCTCAGATGTTTGCTGAGACAAGAGAAACGGAGACAATGCTGGGGCCTGTGGTACAGGCGGGTCTGGAAGCCATAAAAGTAAGTGTGAAAGATTCCAGGACAATGTGTAAAAAATAAAAAATAAAAGCGTTTGGCAGTGTAACAAGATAACATTCACTGCAGGATGACTTATTGTTTGATTGGACCATGAATTTGTAAGTGTACATAATATGATTTTTCATGTGTTTACCAATTTTGGGTTGTATATTGAGTAACGGACAGGGTAGTGTGGGCAATACAGGAACAATTGGGTTAATCAAACTAAGTCAGCTTTTCCTCTTTCTTGTTGCAGTCATCCGATCGTGTCGGCAAGCTCTTTGTCTTCCATGCGTCCCTCCCCATTGCGGACGCCCCGGGCAAACTCAAGAACAGAGACGACCGAAAGCTCCTGGGAACTGAAAAAGAAAAGGTGCAAAATTAACTTTTTGAATCTAAATTTTATGATTATTATCCCTAATCCTCTACGGTAAAAACACTGTTAAACACAGCAACATACAGCACTTGGCAAAATGACAAGCCTGCTCAGTGTAGCAAGATCCATCAGGTAAAAAATCCCAAGGCCACAATGCCGCAGAGTCTGTGGTCACCAACTACAGGACACAACTGTGGCATTGTTCAACAGGACAAGTTCTCATTGGTTCATAATTGAAACAACAGGTGTAAAGGTCTGTGGGAATACACCTGCTGCACTGCGTTGCATCTGGCAGGGTCAGGGTTATGTTGGATCTCAAGACTAACTGCATCTGTACATGCTGCTGAAACAACATCTGCAAGAGGGTGTTTCCAAAACGTACTTGCAAACACAATCACGTGGTGATATTTTGGGCCACATAAAAAAAAAAAAATCAGAGGTTGTTTTCAGTGTACACTATGGGACTATATTGTACATTGATATTGTTAACGCACCTTTTCTCTTTGACTTTCTCTGTTCAGACATTGTTGTCGCCACAGACCAACTTTTACACCAAGCTCGGTCAGGACTGCGTAGCGGCCGGCTGTAGCGTGGATCTCTTTCTCTTCCCCAACTCCTACGTAGACGTTGCCACTATCGGTCAGGTATCCTCACAGACCGGTGGGCAATGCTACAAGTACAACTACTTCCAGGTGGGTATATCAACTGACCAATACTACCTGGGATTTCCTAACATGGTTTCAATGCTTTGGCGACTGCAACCTTCTTGGAATCCGTTTTGGTTCCATGCAGGAGGCATGATTCTTTACATAATTGACACTAACTTTGCACAACAAACAAACGAAAATGCTCAATAAAATCCTTTTCTAAATCTTGATAGAGAATTGCCTAATCAAGTTTATTTATATGAGATGCAGTTTATTATTATTAAAGGGAATACACAACATTTGCAAACATCGAAAAATAAAACTACCAAGTTTTTGCGAAATACCTTAATAGGATGTTGGTAAATGACAGTCTAAAGCATCCTGTAAAATTATGGCACCTGGTATACTGTCATTTTCAAGAAAAGTGGTATTTTTGTATCAATTTCCAACGCTGATCGGCCGATCAGCGTTGGAAACAACTGGCTTTTTTTTCAAATACTGGCCCCAATTGACCATTGCGCTTGTTTGCAATCGATTACAAACCTATGAACGGGTACGAGCCAGCTAGACTGGTTCCCTGACCTTACAATTCCCCAATGTATGTAAACTGCTCCATTTCTTCTTATATGGAGTCAGGGAACCAGACTACAGGAAAATGATCGTTTTTCTTGGTTTTTATAGCATTTTCGAACCCAAAACCTCCAAAAAGTCAGTGTAACTATATCTGCTTTATATTTCCAACCCCCCAATTCCCTCCATTTCTGAAAATTACAGCAAAAGCAAATGATGTATATTCCCTTTAACCATCTAAAATTCATAATTTTCATATCTGCCTGCACAGTGTGAGTCAAAAAGAAAGTTACCTAGTTAGAAAAATATATTAAAAAGGCGTGGTTCGCTCCATTTAATAAAAAATAGCATAGTTATTATAACTGAAATTTTCACGTAATTTGCAAACTCTATTCACAATTTATTTCTATTTTAATAGAAATACCACAAAATTCGGCTGTCCACCACTGATCATTTATTGATACATATTGAGGAATACCCTTTAAATACAATAAACGAAAACTAGCAAAGGAAAACAGACAAAACTTACCATTCTCATTTCAGAAAAGACAAATTTATTTTTCAAATTAAATATTTGGTTGATTTTCATTTCAGGCGGCCAACGATGGCGAACGTTTCATCCAGGACCTGACCAACAACATCCAGCGTCCGATCGGCTTTGATGCAGTCCTCCGTGTCCGTACCAGCACCGGTATCCGACCCACGGACTTCTTTGGTAATTTCTACATGGCCAACACCACAGACGTGGAGCTGGCGGCCATAGATAGTGACAAAGCCATCACCGTGGAGATCAAACATGACGATAAACTGTCTGAGGATGCAGGAGCCTTCGTACAGGTATCACATGCTCGTTTGTTCAGTAACGGGACGTCAACAGATTTTTTTCAAAGTCCACTTTTAACCAGTTCGCGTCGGAGGACGTGTATACATGCAAAAGTTTTCCGAAATTCTGATTGGACGACTGATAAACCCGCAACAAGCCAGGCCGGAAATATCTGTCAGTGACCCGCTCTCAGCGAGTGAGGCGGGAAAAATCAGGGTGTGCTACCCGCAGATCAAGGCCTGAACCTGTGTGGCATCGAGGTTCGTGGAAAATAATCCCACTAGTCCGGTCGCTGTCAAAATAAACCCGGCTCGAACTGGTTAAACACTTGCTCCAGACCCTCTAAAACATTTTTCCGACTTCAAAGTCCGTATGTTTACCATATCGACATTACTTGAGGTACGTGTAATCACACACTCCAAGAAATGCTAATCCTTTTGATAAGCAAAGGAGCATCCTCCAAATCGTTTCATTTGGGTTTACATCCTCCAAGGCACTCAATGTGAAGAAAGTATGATATTTTTCTGCCACCGTGTGACATACACATTTCCCATTTGTTTCTTCCATTCTATAAAAATTTCTTGATTTTCAAAATAACCACCAATGGAAATTTCCAAATAAACCACAAAGCGAAACTGATAAGGGGTAGCATAAAAAGTTGGCACTTTCTTGAATTATGTCTTTCAATGTTTAGTATATTGAACACGAGTAAGACGTTACTCTTTTTGGCCGTTTCACAGGTCGCTGTGTTGTACACCAGCGTATCGGGTCAAAGACGACTGCGTGTTATCAACCAATCCTACAACTGCTGCCAGCAGATGGCCGACATGTACCGCAATTGTGAGATGGACGCGATCATCAACTTTCTGTCCAAGCAAGGTCAGTTGGAATCCAAACCTGAAGTTAAACGTTTCAGTTCCTTCCTGTTTGTTGGGGATTTCCCAGCATATTAAGGCAGGTGGTCTTCGTAGCTCTATGGACCCTTCGTGTCTGTTAATCAAACAGTTTGCATCGACTAATCAGATCAGGACTTGTGGTCAGGTGCTCACAGTAGCTTGGTCAAACTTGGTCACATGCACTGTGAGGAGTGTACACAAAGCAAAAATGGGCAGGGCTGATGGGCGGGGCTGATGGGCGGGGCTTATGTACAAATCGAGAACAGTCCATTATTGAACATTTCGTCATCATTGCTTTTGGGTTCCCTTCATGCTTCCAAGCTACAGTACTTTGTGTTTCATTCCAAAGAAAGAATGACAATAACTCAGGAGAATTATTTATTTTTCTCGTATCAGCTGTGAATTCTGTTCTGACCTCCAACCCTAAGGCTATCAGAGAGGGTCTGACCAATCGATGTGCCGCCACCCTCGCTTGCTATCGACGAAACTGTGCTACTCCATCATCACAGGGCCAAGTAAGTCACCTGCTGTTGAAATATTTTGAGGGACGTCACAAAAATTTACCCTTCATTAACAACTACGCTTGTCTAAGATCAGAAGATGTTTGAAATATCTCTCAAAATCTGTTCTTATTGCATTGCTATTTATTTATTTATTTATGCCCAAACAGTTTAAAACTGGTTTCCATTGGGGCCCTGCATACAATAAATAATGACTACAAACATGTATAATTATACAATACATTACAAATACAATAAAATTCAATACAGTGAGATAAAACATTATTTGAATAATGCATAGGTGTTAAGCAAATATTATAAATACAATATATTTTAAAACTATTATAACTACATGTACAGTGTGAATGCTTTACTATACAGTTGATTCAGTGAACACGAAAAATTTGGATCTATCTTGTAACATCAAGAAAAGAAAAAAAAATATTGCTGTAACTATATTCGCTGATTATACCATCAATGTAATGCACATTTCAAGATGGCACGCCGTGGTCCAGTGATTACAGTGTTCAACATAAGTGCGATGGTACGTGGTTGGAACCGTGATAGGGAACATGGATTTTATGTTCTTGGCAAGACACTTTTACAATTGCCTCTATTGCGTCTGTAGAATGGCTAGTGTATGGATAGAGACCAGGGCCCAATTTCATGGCTGTGCTTACCACAGAATTCCGCGCTTACCATCACCATTTTGTGCTAACTGCTCTAGCATAAAAATTCTGTGCTAACCCTGTAAGCACAGAATCCTTAGTGACGGGATGTACGCATGTGCAGAAGCCACACTTCCTTGCTACTCTGTGAAATAAACTTACCCGTAAGGCCAAACAAAAAAATAAGTCGGTCTCTGGTCAGCGCGCGCGGCGATTTTAATCATACCCGTCAATTTTTTTTTTTTCCAAAAATGTTCCGCGGTAGCTCCAACAGCGCCCTCTAATGCCCCACCTCCTCAATTTTTTTACCAAAGAGCACCAAGGAATGGGAAATTACACCAAGGCAAATGATTGAGGGCACTAAGGCAAATTATGGAGGACACCAATGTATATGAGGACACCAAAAAAAAGCAAAACAGTACCCCACCTTGTCTGTACAATCCAAGCTTGGGAAAAGAAAAAAAAAAGCCGCGTCGCCGCATCAATTCCGGAACTTTGGTCTGACCAGAGACTGAGTATTTTTTTTTTTTGGCCTAAGCAGGGATGTTTTGCTAACGGTAAGCAGAGCCATGGAATTGGGCCCAGATTGCATGCATCTCAAGCTAACAAAGAAGAAAACTAGTATCATTTATTTGATGAGCAGGGGTAAGAATTGTGAAGCACTATGAGATGCTATCTGCTCCGTTCACAAGTACCTCCTCACCGGCAAAGAAAGTACAGTTGGGGTGACCAATCGACGCCATCTTGCCTGACAGCAATAGTTTGCCGCGATGCGCGGCCACTACGTGTACATAGTACCCTCCCCTGGTGTACATGCGTCACACACAAGCAACAGTGCGTGCGCGTCATTCAGCGAAATGTATGTGTCCCGCCCATGGGAAGTCATTGCTAGGTAAAAAGGCGCCCTCTTTTGTTGGCGCACAGAGCCCATATAAGCTTCGGATTACCATTATTTCCTTGTTTTCTGCGTGGTTTCACAACAGTTGATTCTACCAGAGTGCATGAAGCTACTGCCTCTGTACATCAACTGCGTACTGAAGAGTGACGCGCTGTCGGGCAGCACGGACATCACAACGGACGATCGCAGCTGGCTCATGGATACAGTCCGCTCCATGGATGTGGCCTCAACGGCCGTCTACTTCTACCCAAGACTCACACCACTGGTAAGTCTCAACGCCAACTTGGTTGTCTTCTCCTTGTTTTGAATCTTCCGAATTCCTCCTCCGTATAGGAAACAAATGGCACATTTTTTTGCACTTCAGTTGCAAGACACATCAAGAACCATATAAAGTATTAGGCCGTGTGCGAATCACTTGTCTACGGCCGGAAATAACACACGTGCCTATTGAAGCCACTGGCTAGCCACTCCAGCCTCTTCCCATAGACTTGCGTGCTGTTGCTGGCGGTAGCCAAGCGTTCGGATATGGCTTATATTGCTAAGTGCTCTGTTTTTCTCAAGCCCGTAGAATCCCCAGTAGCAGCACCAGTAGCTGCACACGTCATAATGCACAGCAAGGAACCAGGACTAAGAAGTTTCAAGATGACATTTGAGCACCTTTAAACTAGAGATATTTGCACTTAAATATTTGCTCGCAAAAAGCAACATATGTCAAGATTCAACCACCTGTCAACCAGTGGTCCTCAATTGCACCTGCTCATACTTTTGGTGCTTAGGTTCAGGCTTTGCACTACCTTATTGTCTCAAAAAAAGACTACAACACTCTTTATCATTGAGGAACCCAAATGAAAAAATCAGTAGTTGATGACACTTGTGATTTTGATTTTCTTTTTTCTTTTCTTTCTTAGCATGACTTGAACCCCAACTCTCCATCGTTGCCGACGGCTCTCCGTTGCTCTGTGGAACGTCTCCGTGACAATGGCGTCTACCTCCTAGAGAACGGCAACGTCATGTTCCTGTGGATTGGCTTACACGTCAGCAACGATTGGGTCCAGGACGTCTTTGGGGTCCACTCCCCGGCCCAGATTGACATCGACTCCAGCAAGCTGCTGCACATGGACAACCCAACATCCCAGGGAGTCCGTAACTTGGTGGAGAGGGTTCGGAAGACTCGACCACGGTACATGAAGGTAGGCTGCTCAAGTAGAAACTTCCTGCCATTTTCATAAACTCAGGAACATATTCACAATCATTGATGGACCACATACACACCACGTGTCCTTCCTTGGTGGCCGTGGGTAGGCTACATAGTGCAGAACCCACTCTGGGTACAAAATCACCTTACACTCACGACCTACCCAAAAGTAAAGACAGTTATTCTGTACAATATCCACACATTGCTAGCCCCCCTCCTTTTTGTAAATATGTTTATGAAGGAAGAAAAATCCCCTTTGCAAAACTCAGTCAAAGCTAAGACCAAAAAAAAAAAAGTCTCCGAATTCTGGTATGGAGCTTGCCCAAAAAGTGGTGCGGCGACGCGGCTTTTTTTTTTTTTTACCTGATTTTTTTCCTTCAAAATTTCGGCTGATGACTGCAAATGGTGCCCGACTAAACTTAGTGCAAATATATGGGAGTACAGAGAGGCCACATAAAGCTTATTCTCGACCATAACCCAATCTAAAAACACGTTAAAAATGTGCAGCAGCAGGATTCTAGTCAAACCAGTGAGTTTGGCGGTTTTGAGACATCATCTTTCATTGAAAAAAACTGTTTCATTTTGCCGACACGCATGGCTATGGCGACGCGCGCGCATACCAGAAACCGGAGACTTTTTTTTTTTGGCCTAATAAGCAGGAGCAGGGTTTTGAGTCCCACCCAAGAAAGCGTGTGAATTTTTTCGGACAGCCCTTAGTATATTTTACATTGCGAGTGGCAAAACTCAATATTAAAGTCTTTTGTCTCCCCCCCCCCCACCACCCGCAGCTGACTTTTGTCCGACAGCGTGACACCCTTGAAGCCTGGTTCCGTCACTTCCTGGTGGAAGACAAAGGTTCCAACGCCTCGGCCTCATACGTGGACTTCCTCGTCCACATGCACAAAGAAATCAGGAATCTTCTCAACTAAAGGGGCTGGGTCTCTCTCTCATCCTCACCTCAGAGGGCTGAAGAAATGCTTCTTGAGATCCTTCGGAAAGTTTTGTAAGTGGCCAAATTTGTCAGAGACATCTCAGTGTTGCAAGCTGGGAAGCTACCAGCTTTGTGTGAACATACTTGGACCTTTAACCTTTTGCTTTGCTGGGTTCCAGTCATGTAGTGTTTCTCATCTCATCTCCACCTTTAGTTTTTGTTAAAGTTGAGTTATAATGTGCTGTAGTCTTGTGATAACACAAAGATCGGAAGACACAAAGTAAGAAAACTAAAACATAACATGATTAGAACAAATCAACCAAAAGAGAAGTTAGAATTTCTTTTTTTTAAATGTGTCGGTGACTCAAGAAGGTACTTATGAATGAAAGGTTTGCGGAAACACCATGTGTGAATAATTTCTCAACTAAGAGAATGGTTCTGAAAAGAACCAGAGGTATAAACTTGACGTTCCTGTCAGTATGCTCTGACCGTCTTCAGGAGAGAGTGAAGATGGTCGGAGCCATTCTTTTAGTTGAGAAATTATTCGCACATGGTGTTTCCGCAAACCTTTTATTCATTAGTATCTCCACCATGCAAAGCCTCAAATCTTACTCAAGAAGGTACTTGATACAAACGGGAATTTGATTTTGGAGTTGAACCCAAGCCCTGATGAGAGCAACTCCAGTGCTCTACCTACCTAGCTTTCCAGCCTTATTGATAATTTCAGTTTCTTAAAGATACTTTGAAATTAGTATTTCAAGTACCCTTGGGTTTTACTGACTCTTTTTTGGATCATTAGAAGGAAAAGGAAAGAAAATTGAGGGTATGGGCTTCGAAAAACAACATTGGAAGATGACTACCAAAGTTTTATTTTTAATCGAAGGGCTTCTGGATTTTGTCTTCTTTTTTAATTGTTCTGGGGGTAGTGGGGAGTGGGCAGGGGAATCCAAACACCAAGTATGAAAGTGATTTAGAGGAAAATCTTTTTTATTGGCCTTGCATAAAGCTGAAAACAGGTATGACACCGTGTACATGCAACATGCCCTTGTTCTTTTGAGGGTGACTATTTTTGATAAAAGTATGCGAATAATTTCATGTCAGCAAGTAACTTCAAGTTGATCAATTTGGGAGGAAGGACACATATAGGGGGATTAAAATAATATTGGAGCATGTATAAAACCAGATTTTGGCTCATATTTCTAATGTAATTATATCATATTATTCAACATTGGAATTTGATTTGGTTAGTAAATCTAAATTTTCTGATGACATGTTTAAAAAAAGTCTGAAGTAAAAAGGTTAATGAATAAAAACAATTTACAAGTTGAAAAAGAATTTCAGCAGAAACAAGAACTGTGCAACCATTGCATATAAACAGCGCCCTCTTGGGGGCATACTGGTCTCTTGCTATGTTTAAAATTAAAAAAAACAACTATGTACATAAGAAAGATGAAGGTGAAAGATGCGTTACTTAATATTATATAACATTGTTTAACAGTTATGTTGCAAAGGGTCTATTTTAATTTTGTTCAGCTTTATTTGATTTTTTCCCCCATAAAATTTTGCGCTGGGGTTCAAAAAGGTGGACTGTACTAAAGACTGTTTTGTTGATAGATATGTGCCTTCAGTTCCCCATAGTAGTGCTTCTAATTTTGTTTTTTTGTCAATTTATTTTCGGTGTTTGACAATATGTTTAATTTTGGATTTCTGTTGGACAGCAAACAACCCAGGGTCTTATAGTGAATGCAATTCATGAATGTGTCAGTGTGATCCAACACTGTGCATTTAAAAATGCATAATTTTCATAACCTTTCCCATTCTAAAACTGTTTTCTTTTTTTGTGTCTGAAATTATTTTCTATAATGCAAATTTGGGGTAAATATTTAAATTAATGTAAACTGCGAGTATATGATGCGACAATTTGATTGGTCCATCTGCCTTTTGGTGATACATGAATATGCAAATACTTCACATCCTTTTTGTTCATTGGTCGATTGTGATCACATGCCACATAAATGAAGGAAAACACTAGTTGTTTTTAACAGGATGCCAAGTAAGGAATGTGAATTTTTTCCAAGAGAAACTGGCATGCAGGATTTAAACGAATGCTTTAATTTTCTTTTCTTTGGCTCTGTTTTTAACTTGGACACATAAGCATCAGTTAATGAATGGTTTGCCTTTGCAACGAATGTTCCATGTAGAAAAATTTATCAGATATTGTATTAAATATCATATTGCAAAAACAACACAACAAATTGTAGCAACTGGAATTGATTATTTATCCACGTTTTTGTTGGTACTAGTTTTCCTAAATATAATTTCCTCGGACATTTAACATAAGGCAATTGCGGAATCAAATTTGCAATTTGGTAATGTATTTCAGTCATGTCAGTAGAGGGCGCAACTTTCAAGCAATCTCATTTTTTGGCCAAAATTGAAAAAAAATGCAAGGGGTTAGCCTTACATTTTTAGTCAAAATTGGCCAAAAATTGAGTTTTCTCAAAACAAGGCAGAAATTCATCTGGATGCAAGATGAACATCAATCATTACTCTAATACACACAATTTGGAAGATTGCGGCAAAAATCATCCATTTTTGGAGAAAAAGAAATTATTTTTTTGAGTGATTTTACCTGAAATTGTCGACGGAATTTCCCCTTTAATAACACAATTGTCCAGAAATCAATTTGGAATGTGTTCTAGGGCCCTTCAGGCATCTTTTTAGCAACTTTCAAGCAATTTCATTTTTTAGCCAAAATTGAAAAAAAATGCAAGGGGTTAGCCTTACATTTTTAGTCAAAATTGGCCAAAAATTGAGTTTTCTCAAAACAAGGCAGAAATTCATCTGGATGCAAGATGAACATCAATCAATACTCTAATACGCAAAATTGTGAGGATTGGGACAAAAATCATCAATTTTTGGAGAAAAGGAAATACATTTTTTGAGTGATTTTACGTGAAATTGTCGATTGAATTTCCCCTTTAATAACACAATTGTCCAGAAATCAATGTGGAATGTGTTCTAGGGCCCCTCAGGCATCTTTTTAGCAACTTTCAAGAAATTTCATTTTTTGGTCAAAATTGAAAAAAATGCAAGGGGTTAGCCTTACATTTTTAGTCAAAATTGGCCAAATATTGAGTTTTCTCAAAAAAAGGCAAAATTCATCTGAATGCAAGATGAACATCAATCAATACTCTAATACACACAATTTGGAAGATTGCGGCAAAAATCATCCATTTTTTGAGAAAAACAAATAAATTTTTTGAGTGATTTTTTCCTGAAATTGTCAACGGAATTTCCCCTTTAATAACACAATTGTCCAGAAATCGAGTTGGAATGTGTTCTAGGGCCCTTCAGGCATCTTTTTAGCAACTTTCAAGCAATTTCATTTTTTAGCCAAAATTGAAAAAAATACAAGGGGTTAGCCTTACATTTTTAGTCAAAATTGGCCAAAAATTGAGTTTTCTCAAAACAAGGCAGAAATTCATCTGGATGCAAGATGAACATCAATCAATACTCTAATACACACAATTTGGAAGATTTGGGCAAAAATCATCCATTTTTGGAGAAAAAGATATTAATTTTTTGAGTGATTTTACCTGAAATTGTCGACGGAATTTCCCCTTTAATAACACAATTGTCCAGAAATCGATTGGGAATGTGTTCTAGGGCCCTTCAGGCATCTTTCTAGCATTTTTCAAGCAATTTCATTTTTTGGCCAAAATTGAAAAAAATGCAAGGGGTTAGCCTTACATTTTTAGTCAAAATTGGCCAAAAATTGAGCTTTCTCAAAACAAGGCAGAAATTCATCTGGATGCAAGATGAACATCAATCAATACTCTAATACGCACAATTCGGAAGATTTGGGCAAAAATCATCAATTTTTGGAGAAAAAGAAATAAATTTTTTGAGTGATTTTACCTGAAATTGTCGACGGAATTTCCCCTTTAATAACACAATTGTCCAGAAATCGAGTTGGAATGTGTTCTAGGGCCCTTCAGGCATCTTTTTAGCAACTTTCAAGCAATTTCATTTTTTAGCCAAAATCGAAAAAAATGCAAGGGGTTAGCCTTACATTTTTTGTCAAAATTGGCCAAAAATTGAGTTTTCTCAAAACAAGGCAGAAATTCATCTGGATGCAAGATGAACATCAATTAATACTCTAATACGCACAATTTGGAAGATTTGGGCAAAAATCATCCATATTTGGAGAAAAAGATATTAATTTTTTGAGTGATTTTACCTGAAATTGTCGACGGAATTTCCCCTTTAATAACACAATTGTCCAGAAATCGAGTTGGAATGTGTTCTAGGGCCCTTCAGGCATCTTTTTAGCAACTTTCAAGCAATTTCATTTTTTGGCCAAAATTGAAAAAAATGCAAGGGGTTAGCCTTACATTTTTAGTCAAAATTGGCCAAAAATTGAGTTTTCCCAAAACAAGGCAGAAATTCATCTGGATGCAAGATGAACATCAATTAATACTCTAATACGCGCAATTTGGAAGATTGCGGCAAAAATCATCCGTTTTTGGAGAAAAAGAAATAAATTTTTTGAGTGATTTTACCTGAAATTGTCGACGGAATTTCCCCTTTAATAACACAATTGTCCAGAAATCGATTGGGAATGTGTTCTAGGGCCCTTCAGGCATCTTTCTAGCATTTTTCAAGCAATTTCATTTTTTGGCCAAAATTGAAAAAAATGCAAGGGGTTAGCCTTACATTTTTAATCAAAATTGGCCAAAAATTGAGTTTTCTCAAAACAAGGCAGAAATTCATCTGGATGCAAGATGAACATCAATCAATACTCTAATACACACAATTTGGAAGATTGCGGCAAAAATCATCCATTTTTGGAGAAAAAGAAATAAATTTGTTGAGTGATTTTACCTGAAATTGTCGACGGAATTTCCCCTTTAATAACATAATTGTCCAGAAATCAATTTGGAATGTGTTCTAGGGCCCTTCAGGCATCTTTCTAGCAACTTTCAAGCAATTTCATTTTTTGGCCAAAATTGAAAAAAATGCAAGGGGTTAGCCTTACATTTTTAGTCAAAATTGGCCAAAAATTGAGTTTTCCCAAAAAAGGGCAGAACTTCATCTGGATGCAAGATGAACATCAATTAATACTCTAATACGCGCAATTTGGAAGATTGGGGCAAAAATCATCCGTTTTTGGAGGAAAAAGAAATTAATTTTTTGAGTGATTTTACCTGAAATTGTCGACGGAATTTCCCCTTTAATAACACAATTGTCCAGAAATCGATTGGGAATGTGTTCTAGGGCCCTTCAGGCATCTTTCTAGCAACTTTCAAGCAATTTCATTTTTTGGCCAAAATTGAAAAAAATACAAGGGGTTAGCCTTACATTTTTAGTCAAAATTGGCCAAAAATTGAGTTTTCTCAAAACAAGGCAGAAATTCATCTGGATGCAAGATGAACATCAATCAATACTCTAATACGCACAATTTGGAAGATTGCGGCAAAAATCATCCATTTTTGAGAAAAACAAATACATTTTTTGAGTGATTTTACGTGAAATTGTCGATTGAATTTCCCCTTTAATAACACAATTGTCCAGAAATCGAGTTGGAATGTGTTCTAGGGCCCTTCAGGCATCTTTCTAGC
Organism: Patiria miniata; assembly: GCF_015706575.1. Classification (NCBI taxonomy): domain Eukaryota; kingdom Metazoa; phylum Echinodermata; class Asteroidea; order Valvatida; family Asterinidae; genus Patiria; species Patiria miniata. The sequence goes on along the minus strand of NW_024037063.1, from coordinate 4,519,062 downwards.
AACTTTCAAGCAATTTCCTTTTTTAGTCAAAATTGAAAAAAAATGTAAGGGGTTAGCCTTACATTTTTAGTCAAAATTGGCCAAAAATTTAGTTTTCTCAAAACAAGGCAGAAATTCATCTGGATGCAAGATGAACATCAATCAATACTCTAATACGCACAATTCGGAAGATTTGGGCAAAAATCATCCATTTTTGGAGAAAAAGAAATTAATTTTTTGAGTGATTTTACCTGAAATTGTCGACGGAATTTCCCCTTTAATAACACAATTGTCCAGAAATCGATTGGGAATGTGTTCTACGGCCATTCAGGCGTCTTTCTAGTAACTTTCAAGCAATTTCATTTTTTGGCCAAAATTGAAAAAAATACAAGGGGTTAGCCTTACATTTTTAGTCAATATTGGCCAAAAATTGAGTTTTCTCAAAACAAGGCAGAAATTCATCTGGATGCAAGATGAACATCAATCAATACTCTAATACGCACAATTCGGAAGATTTGGGCAAAAATCATCAATTTTTGGAGAAAAAGAAATAAATTTGTTGAGTGATTTTACCTGAAATTGTCGACGGAATTTCCCCTTTAATAACACAATTGTCCAGAAATCAATTTGGAATGTGTTCTAGGGCCCTTCAGGCATCTTTTTAGCAACTTTCAAGCAATTTCATTTTTTAGCCAAAATAGAAAAAAATGCAAGGGGTTAGCCTTACATTTTTAGTCAAAATTGGCCAAAAATTTAGTTTTCTCAAAACAAGGCAGAAATTCATCTGGATGCAAGATGAACATCAATCAATACTCTAATACGCACAATTCGGAAGATTTGGGCAAAAATCATCCATTTTTGGAGAAAAAGAAATAAATTTTTTGAGTGATTTTACCTGAAATTGTCGACGGAATTTCCCCTTTAATAACACAATTGTCCAGAAATCGAGTTGGAATGTGTTCTAGGGCCCTTCAGGCATCTTTTTAGCAACTTTCAAGCAATTTCATTTTTTAGGCCAAAATAGAAAAAAATGCAAGGGGTTAGCCTTACATTTTTAGTCAAAATTGGCCAAAAATTGAGTTTTCTCAAAACAAGGCAGAAATTCATCTGGATGCAAGATGAACATCAATTAATACTCTAATACGCACAATTTGAAAGATTTGGGCAAAAATCATCCATTTTTGGAGAAAAAGATATTAATTTTTTGAGTGATTTTACCTGAAATTGTCGACGGAATTTCCCCTTTAATAACATAATTGTCCAGAAATCAATTTGGAATGTGTTCTAGGGCCCTTCAGGCATCTTTCTAGAAACTTTCAAGCAATTTCATTTTTTGGCCAAATTTGAAAAAAATTCAAGGGGTTAGCCTTACATTTTTAGTCAAAATTGGCCAAAAATTGAGTTTTCTCAAAACAAGGCAGAAATTCATCTGGATGCAAGATGAACATCAATCAATACTCTAATACGCACAATTTGGAAGATTGCGGCAAAAATCATCCATTTTTTGAGAAAAACAAATACATTTTTTGAGTGATTTTACGTGAAATTGTCGATTGAATTTCCCCTTTAATAACACAATTGTCCAGAAATCGAGTTGGAATGTGTTCTAGGGCCCTTCAGGCATCTTTTTAGCAACTTTCAAGCAATTTCATTTTTTAGCCAAAATTGAAAAAATACAAGGGGTTAGCCTTGCATTTTTAGTCAAAATTGGCCAAAAATTGAGTTTTCTCAAAACAAGGCAGAAATTCATCTGGATGCAAGATGAACATCAATCAATACTCTAATACACACAATTTGGAAGATTGCGGCAAAAATCATCCATTTATGGAGAAAAAGAAATACATTTTTTGAGTGATTTTACCTGAAATTGTCGACGGAATTTCCCCTTTAATAACACAATTGTCCAGAAATCAATTTGGAATGTGTTCTAGGGCCCTTCAGGCATCTTTTTAGCAACTTTCAAGCAATTTCATTTTTTAGTCAAAATTGAAAAAAATGCAAGGGGTTAGCCTTACATTTTTAGTCAAAATTGGCCAAAAATTGAGTTTTCTCAAAACAAGGCAGAAATTCATCTGGATGGAAGATGAACATCAATCAATACTCTAATACGCACAATTCGGAAGATTTGGGCAAAAATCATCCATTTTTGGAGAAAAAGAAATAAATTTTTTGAGTGATTTTACCTGAAATTGTCGACGGAATTTCCCCTTTAATAACACAATTGTCCAGAAATCGAGTTGGAATGTGTTCTAGGGCCCTTCAGGCATCTTTTTAGCAACTTTCAAGCAATTTCATTTTTTAGCCAAAATAGAAAAAAATGCAAGGGGTTAGCCTTACATTTTTAGTCAAAATTGGCAAAAAAATTAGTTTTCTCAAAACAAGGCAGAAATTCATCTGGATGCAAGATGAACATCAATTAATACTCTAATACGCACAATTTGGAAGATTTGGGCAAAAATCATCCATTTTTGGAGAAAAAGATATTAATTTTTTGAGTGATTTTACCTGAAATTGTCGACGGAATTTCCCCTTTAATAACACAATTGTCCAGAAATCGAGTTGGAATGTGTTCTAGGGCCCTTCAGGCATCTTTTTAGCAACTTTCAAGCAATTTCATTTTTTAGCCAAAATTGAAAAAAATGCAAGGGGTTAGCCTTACATTTTTAGTCAAAATTGGCCAAAAATTGAGTTTTCCCAAAACAAGGCAGAAATTCATCTGGATGCAAGATGAACATCAATTAATACTCTAATACGCGCAATTCGGAAGATTGCGGCAAAAATCATCCGTTTTTGGAGAAAAAGAAATAAATTTTTTGAGTGATTTTACCTGAAATTGTCGACGGAATTTCCCCTTTAATAACACAATTGTCCAGAAATCGATTGGGAATGTGTTCTAGGGCCCTTCAGGCATCTTTCTAGCATTTTTCAAGCAATTTCATTTTTTGGCCAAAATTGAAAAAAATGCAAGGGGTTAGCCTTACATTTTTAATCAAAATTGGCCAAAAATTGAGTTTTCTCAAAACAAGGCAGAAATTCATCTGGATGCAAGATGAACATCAATCAATACTCTAATACACACAATTTGGAAGATTGCGGCAAAAATCATCCATTTTTGGAGAAAAAGAAATAAATTTGTTGAGTGATTTTACCTGAAATTGTCGACGGAATTTACCCTTTAATAACATAATTGTCCAGAAATCAATTTGGAATGTGTTCTAGGGCCCTTCAGGCATCTTTCTAGAAACTTTCAAGCAATTTCATTTTTTGGCCAAAATTGAAAAAAATGCAAGGGGTTAGCCTTACATTTTTAGTCAAAATTGGCCAAAAATTGAGTTTTCCCAAAAAAAGGCAGAACTTCATCTGGATGCAAGATGAACATCAATTAATACTCTAATACGCGCAATTTGGAAGATTGGGGCAAAAATCATCCGTTTTTGGAGAAAAAGAAATTAATTTTTTGAGTGATTTTACCAGAAATTGTCGACGGAATTTCCCCTTTAATAACACAATTGTCCAGAAATCGATTGGGAATGTGTTCTAGGGCCCTTCAGGCATCTTTCTAGCAACTTTCAAGCAATTTCATTTTTTGGCCAAAATTGAAAAAAATACAAGGGGTTAGCCTTACATTTTTAGTCAAAATTGGCCAAAAATTGAGTTTTCTCAAAACAAGGCAGAAATTCATCTGGATGCAAGATGAACATCAATCAATACTCTAATACGCACAATTTGGAAGATTGCGGCAAAAATCATCCATTTTTTGAGAAAAACAAATACATTTTTTGAGTGATTTTACGTGAAATTGTCGATTGAATTTCCCCTTTAATAACACAATTGTCCAGAAATCGAGTTGGAATGTGTTCTAGGGCCCTTCAGGCATCTTTTTAGCAACTTTCAAGCAATTTCATTTTTTAGCCAAAATTGAAAAAAATGCAAGGGGTTAGCCTTACATTTTTAGTCAAAATTGGCCAAAAATTGAGTTTTCTCAAAACAAGGCAGAAATTCATCTGGATGCAAGATGAACATCAATCAATACTCTAATACGCACAATTGGGAAGATTTGGGCAAAAATCATCCATTTTTGGAGAAAAAGATATTAATTTTTTGAGTGATTTTACCTGAAATTGTCGACGGAATTTCCCCTTTAATAACATAATTGTCCAGAAATCAATTTGGAATGTGTTCTAGGGCCCTTCAGGCATCTTTTTAGCAACTTTCAAGCAATTTCATTTTTTGGCCAAACTTGAAAAAAATGCAAGGGGTTAGCCTTACATTTTTAATCAAAATTGGCCAAAAATTGAGTTTTCTCAAAACAAGGCAGAAATTCATCTGGATGCAAGATGAACATCAATCAATACTCTAATACACACAATTTGGAAGATTGCGGCAAAAATCATCCATTTTTGGAGAAAAAGAAATAAATTTGTTGAGTGATTTTACCTGAAATTGTCGACGGAATTTCCCCTTTAATAACATAATTGTCCAGAAATCAATTTGGAATGTGTTCTAGGGCCCTTCAGGCATCTTTCTAGCAACTTTCAAGCAATTTCATTTTTTGGCCAAAATTGAAAAAAATTCAAGGGGTTAGCCTTGCATTTTTAGTCAAAATTGGCCAAAAATTGAGTTTTCTCAAAACAAGGCAGAAATTCATCTGGATGCAAGATGAATATCAATCAATACTCTAATACGCACAATTCGGAAGATTTGGGCAAAAATCATCCATTTTTGGAGAAAAAGAAATAAATTTTTTGAGTGATTTTACCTGAAATTGTCGACGGAATTTCCCCTTTAATAACACAATTGTCCAGAAATCGAGTTGGAATGTGTTCTAGGGCCCTTCAGGCATCTTTTTAGCAACTTTCAAGCAATTTCATTTTTTAGGCCAAAATAGAAAAAAATGCAAGGGGTTAGCCTTACATTTTTAGTCAAAATTGGCCAAAAATTGAGTTTTCTCAAAACAAGGCAGAAATTCATCTGGATGCAAGATGAACATCAATTAATACTCTAATACGCACAATTTGGAAGATTTGGGCAAAAATCATCCATTTTTGGAGAAAAAGATATTAATTTTTTGAGTGATTTTACCTGAAATTGTCGACGGAATTTCCCCTTTAATAACACAATTGTCCAGAAATCAATTTGGAATGTGTTCTAGGGCCCTTCAGGCATCTTTCTAGCAACTTTCAAGCAATTTCATTTTTTGGCCAAAATTGAAAAAAATGCAAGGGGTTAGCCTTATATTTTTAGTCAAAATTGGCCAAAAATTGAGTTTTCCCAAAAAAAGGCAGAACTTCATCTGGATGCAAGATGAACATCAATTAATACTCTAATACGCGCAATTTGGAAGATTGCGGCAAAAATCATCCGTTTTTGGAGAAAAAGAAATTAATTTTTTGAGTGATTTTACCTGAAATTGTCGACGGAATTTCCCCTTTAATAACACAATTGTCCAGAAATCGATTGGGAATGTGTTCTACGGCCCTTCAGGCATCTTTCTAGCATTTTTCAAGCAATTTCATTTTTTGGCCAAAATTGAAAAAAATGCAAGGGGTTAGCCTTACATTTTTAATCAAAATTGGCCAAAAATTGAGTTTTCTCAAAACAAGGCAGAAATTCATCTGGATGCAAGATGAACATCAATCAATACTCTAATACACACAATTTGGAAGATTGCGGCAAAAATCATCCATTTTTGGAGAAAAAGAAATAAATTTGTTGAGTGATTTTACCTGAAATTGTCGACGGAATTTACCCTTTAATAACATAATTGTCCAGAAATCAATTTGGAATGTGTTCTAGGGCCCTTCAGGCATCTTTCTAGAAACTTTCAAGCAATTTCATTTTTTGGCCAAAATTGAAAAAAATGCAAGGGGTTAGCCTTACATTTTTAGTCAAAATTGGCCAAAAATTGAGTTTTCCCAAAAAAAGGCAGAACTTCATCTGGATGCAAGATGAACATCAATTAATACTCTAATACGCGCAATTTGGAAGATTGGGGCAAAAATCATCCGTTTTTGGAGAAAAAGAAATTAATTTTTTGAGTGATTTTACCAGAAATTGTCGACGGAATTTCCCCTTTAATAACACAATTGTCCAGAAATCGATTGGGAATGTGTTCTAGGGCCCTTCAGGCATCTTTCTAGCAACTTTCAAGCAATTTCATTTTTTGGCCAAAATTGAAAAAAATACAAGGGGTTAGCCTTACATTTTTAGTCAAAATTGGCCAAAAATTGAGTTTTCTCAAAACAAGGCAGAAATTCATCTGGATGCAAGATGAACATCAATCAATACTCTAATACACACAATTTGGAAGATTGCGGCAAAAATCATCCATTTTTGGAGAAAAAGAAATAAATTTGTTGAGTGATTTTACCTGAAATTGTCGACGGAATTTCCCCTTTAATAACATAATTGTCCAGAAATCAATTTGGAATGTGTTCTAGGGCCCTTCAGGCATCTTTTTAGCAACTTTCAAGCAATTTCATTTTTTAGTCAAAATTGAAAAAAATGCAAGGGGTTAGCCTTACATTTTTAGTCAAAATTGGCCAAAAATTGAGTTTTCTCAAAACAAGGCAGCAATTCATCTGGATGCAAGATGAACATCAATCAATACTCTAATACGCACAATTCGGAAGATTTGGGCAAAAATCATCCATTTTTGGAGAAAAAGAAATTAATTTTTTGAGTGATTTTACCTGAAATTGTCGACGGAATTTCCCCTTTAATAACACAATTGTCCAGAAATCGAGTTGGAATGTGTTCTAGGGCCCTTCAGGCATCTTTTTAGCAACTTTCAAGCAATTTCATTTTTTAGGCCAAAATAGAAAAAAATGCAAGGGGTTAGCCTTACATTTTTAGTCAAAATTGGCCAAAAATTGAGTTTTCTCAAAACAAGGCAGAAATTCATCTGGATGCAAGATGAACATCAATTAATACTCTAATACGCACAATTTGGAAGATTTGGGCAAAAATCATCCATTTTTGGAGAAAAAGAAATAAATTTTTTGAGTGATTTTACCTGAAATTGTCGACGGAATTTCCCCTTTAATAACACAATTGTCCAGAAATCGAGTTGGAATGTGTTCTATGGCCCTTCAGGCATCTTTTTAGCAACTTTCAAGCAATTTCATTTTTTAGGCCATAATAGAAAAAAATGCAAGGGGTTAGCCTTACATTTTTAGTCAAAATTGGCCAAAAATTGAGTTTTCTCAAAACAAGGCAGAAATTCATCTGGATGCAAGATGAACATCAATCAATACTCTAATACACACAATTTGGAAGATTGCGGCAAAAATCATCCATTTTTTGAGAAAAAGAAATACATTTCTTGAGTGATTTTACCAGAAATTGTCGATGGAATTTCCCCTTTAATAACACAATTGTCCAGAAATCAATTTGGAATGTGTTCTAGGGCCCTTCAGGCATCTTTCTAGTAACTTTCAAGAAATTTCATTTTTTGGTCAAAATTGAAAAAAATGCAAGGGGTTAGCCTTACATTTTTAGTCAAAATTAGCCAAATATTGAGTTTTCTCAAAAAAAGGCAAAAATTCATCTGGATGCAAGATGAACATCAATCAATACTCTAATACACACAATTTGGAAGATTTGGGCAAAAATCATCCATTTTATGGAGGAAAAGAAATACATTTTTTGAGTGATTTTACCCTAATATTGTCGACGGACTTTAATAACACAATTGTCCAGAAATCGAGTTGGAATGTGTTCTAGGGCCCTTCAGGCATCTTTCTAGCAACTTTCAAGAAATTTCATTTTTTGGCCAAAATTGAAAAAAATGCAACGGGTTAGCCTTACATTTTTAGTCAAAATTGGCCAAAAATTGAGTTTTCTCAAAACAAGGCAGCAATTCATCTGGATGCAAGATGAACATCAATCAATACTCTAATACGCACAATTTGGAAGATTGCGGCAAAAATCATCATTTTTTTGAGAAAAACAAATAAATTTTTTGAGTGATTTTACGTGAAATTGTCGATGGAATTTCCCCTTTAATAACACAATTGTCCAGAAATCAATTTGGAATGTGTTCTAGGGCATTTCAGGCATCTTTCTAGCATCTTTCAAGCAATTTCATTTTTTAGCCAAAATTGAAAAAAAATGCAAGGGGTTAGCCTTACATTTTTAGTCAAAATTGGCCAAAAATTGAGTTTTCTCAAAACAAGGCAGAAATTCATCTGGATGCAAGATGAACATCAATCAATACTCTAATACGCACAATTGTGAGGATTGGGACAAAAATCATCAATTTTTGGAGAAAAAGAAATTAATTTTTTGAGTGATTTTACGTGAAATTGTCGATTGAATTTCCCCTTTAATAACACAATTGTCCAGAAATCAATTGGGAATGTGTTCTAGGGCCCTTCAGGCATCTTTCTAGTAACTTTCAAGCAATTTCATTTTTTGGCCAAAATTGAAAAAAATGCAAGGGGTTAGCCTTACATTTTTAGTCAAAATTGGCCAAAAATTGAGTTTTCTCAAAACAAGGCAGAAATTCATCTGAATGCAAGATGAACATCAATCAATACTCTAATACGCACAATTGGGAGGATTGGGACAAAAATCATCATTTTTTGGAGAAAAAGAAATTAATTTTTTGAGTGATTTTACGTGAAATTGTCGATGGATTTCCCCTTTAATAACACAATTGTCCAGAAATCAATTTGGAATGTGTTCTAGGGCCCCTCAGGCATCTCTCTAGTAACTTTCAAGAAATTTCATTTTTTGGTCAAAATTGAAAAAAATGCAAGGGGTTAGCCTTACATTTTTAGTCAAAATTAGCCAAATATTGAGTTTTCTCAAAAAAAGGCAAAAATTCATCTGGATGCAAGATGAACATCAATCAATACTCTAATACACACAATTTGGAAGATTTGGGCAAAAATCATCCATTTTATGGAGAAAAAGAAATACATTTTTTGAGTGATTTTACCCGAAATTGTCGACGGACTTTAATAACACAATTGTCCAGAAATCAATTTGGAATGTGTTCTAGAGCCCTTCAGGCATCTTTCTAGCAACTTTCAAGCAATTTCATTTTTTGGCCAAAATTGAAAAAAATGCAAGGGGTTAGCCTTACATTTTTAGTCAAAATTGGCCAAAAATTGAGTTTTCTCAAAACAAGGCAGGAATGCATCTGGATGCAAGATGAACATCAATCAATACTCTAATACGCACAATTGGGAGGATTGGGACAAAAATCATCAATTTTTTGAGAAAAAGAAATTAATTTTTTGAGTGATTTTACCTGAAATTGTCGATGGAATTTCCCCTTTAATAACACAATTGTCCAGAAATCGAGTTGGAATGTGTTCTAGGGCCCTTCAGGCATCTTTTAAGCAACTTTCAAGAAATTTCATGTTTTGGCCAAAATTGAAAAAAATGCAAGGGGTAAGTAAGCCTTACATTTTTAGTCAAAATTGGCCAAAAATTGAGTTTTCTCAAAACAAGGCAGAAATTCATCTGGATGCAAGATGAACATCAATCAATACTCTAATACACACAATTTGGAAGATTGCGGCAAAAATTCATCCATTTTTTGAGAAAAACAAATAAATTTTTTGAGTGATTTTACCTGAAATTGTCGATGGAATTTCCCCTTTAATAACACAATTGTCCAGAAATCGAGTTGGAATGTGTTCTAGGGCCCTTCAGGCATCTTTCTAGCAACTTTCAAGCAATTTCATTTTTTGGCCAAAATTTAAAAAAATGCAAGGGGTTAGCCTTACATTTTTAGTCAAAATTGGCCAAAAATTGAGTTTTCTCAACACAAGGCAGAAATTCATCTGGATGCAAGATGAACATCAATCAAATAATACGCACAATTGGGAGGATTGGGCCAAAATCTTTAATTTTTGGAGAAAAAGAAATACATTTCTTGAGTGATTTTACCAGAAATTGTCGATGGAATTTCCCCTTTAATAACACAATTGTCCAGAAATCAATTTGGAATGTGTTCTAGGGCCCTTCAGGCATCTTTCTAGTAACTTTCAAGAAATTTCATTTTTTGGTCAAAATTGAAAAAAATGCAAGGGGTTAGCCTTACATTTTTAGTCACAATTAGCCAAATATTGAGTTTTCTCAAAAAAAGGCAAAAATTCATCTGGATGCAAGATGAACATCAATCAATACTCTAATACACACAATTTGGAAGATTTGGGCAAAAATCATCCATTTTATGGAGGAAAAGAAATACATTTTTTGAGTGATTTTACCCTAATATTGTCGACGGACTTTAATAACACAATTGTCCAGAAATCGAGTTGGAATGTGTTCTAGGGCCCTTCAGGCATCTTTCTAGCTACTTTTGTACTTTCAAGCAATTTCATTTTTTGGCCAAAATTGAAAAAAATGCAAGGGGTTAGCCTTACATTTTTAGTCAAAATTGGCCAAAAATTGAGTTTTCTCAAAACAAGGCAGAAATGCATCTGGATGCAAGATGAACATCAATCAATACTCTAATACGCACAATTGGGAGGATTGGGACAAAAATCATCCATTTTTGGAGAAAAAGAAATACATTTCTGGAGTGATTTTACCAGAAATTGTCGATGGAATTTCCCCTTTAATAACACAATTGTCCAGAAATCAATTGGGAATGTGATCTAGGGCATTTCAGGCATCTTTCTAGCAACTTTCAAGCAATTTCATTTTTTAGCCAAAATTGAAAAAAAATGCAAGGGGTTAGCCTTACATTTTTAGTCAAAATTGGCCAGAAATTGAGTTTTCTCAAAACAAGGCATAAATTCATCTGAATGCAAGATGAACATCAATCAATACTCTAATACGCACAATTTGGAAGATTGCGGCAAAAATCATCCATTTTTGGAGAAAGAGAAATACATTTTTTGAGTGATATTACCTGAAATTGTTGATGGAATTTCCCCTTTAATAACACAATTGTCCAGAAATCGATTTGGAATGTGTCCTAGGGCCCTTCAGGCATCTTTCTAGCAACTTTCAAGCAATTTCATTTTTTGGCCAAAATTGAAAAAAATGCAAGGGGTTAGCCTTACATTTTTAGTCAAAATTGGCCAAAAATTGAGTTTTCTCAAAACAAGGCAGAAATTCATCTGGATGCAAGATGAACATCAATCAATACTCTAATACACACAATATGGAAGATTGCGGCAAAAATCATCCATTTTTGGAGAAAACGAAATTCAGTATTTTGAGTGATTTTACCTGAAATTGTCGTAAAGTATTTTGAAAACAATTTCAGTCCATTCGGCGACTTAGGGGAATGAAGTTTTAGGAATAATATATTTGAATGGGGTAGAACAAACAAACAAAGGCACAGACACAAGATTATTAGCTTTCTATACATAATTCTACATATTGTATTCACAAACTATATCACTGAATATCACTGAATAGTCAGATAAAAAAGAAACATATATATTTCAATGAAAGTTCACAAGAACCAGTAATTTACAGTTAAAAATAATCTTAGAAATTATACTACAAAAACTAGGAATTGGAACTTGTTCCGGCCCACAAAATGAGTTATGAAAGTACTTTTCAAAACTGAAAATGTCAGTTTATAAAGAAAAATCTCTAACATTTCAGATCTTGCTGAAAATTAAAAATAAAAGTTTGTGGACAGAATGATTTGAGATATTCAGAGATGAAAAAACAACATTTGCATGTATAACTGTTTCAATATTAGGAAATAATTACCATGAAAGTTTCCCAATTCTTTGGTCATGTGAAAATGCAAATAATGGCATGCATTAAAAGTTATAACAACACACAATGATTACACTAATGTACAGCAACAATTACATATTGGCAAAATACAATTTAGAATTTATCTATTCATTTGGAATGGCTTATTGCAAGCAAATTCAGGAGAGTAATTATTTGAATCTATATGATTATTTCAGTATATATAATTTCAACACTTATATAATTCTTCATTCAATTGTAATGTTTCACAAAAGTGAAATACTAGCTAGAATACACACATAAAATATTAGTGAATACATCGAGATAATGTGAGACTGATTAACAAGGACTCGTCAGTTTTCTTCATTTACCTTCCTGACATTTAAGAAAATTCTGTCTCTTGATTGGTTACTTTTGAGACCAAACATCTTCCAAACCAACCAAAATCAATCAAGTGACTACTCGACTGACTAACCAATAAGCTCAAACCAGAAATATCTCGGAAGCTGCGGGCCAACAAATTCGTGTTCATGCATGAGTCACGTGATTGTGCCTTATTTTTGGGAGTAGTGTTTTTTTAGTACAGATTTTTGACCCAAATGCATATGATGACCTTTGACCCCAGTTTGGTCATGTAACATGTTGGGGATTGGCTATTGATACTTTTGACAAAGTTTGGTTGAAATCAGTTAAAATGCGTGTTTGTAGTGAACATGGTGAACAATAGACAATGTCCACATTTGTTACGGACTACAGACTAACAGAGAGACTTAAGCCATTTTTTTTCCAACGCTGGTCGGCCGACCAGCATTGGAAAAATACAATTTTTCTTGAAAATGTCAGCACACCAGGAGCCATGATTTTACAGGATGCTTTAAGACTGTCATTCCCTATCAATTCAGTAAGATATTCCATGATAATTTGATCATTTGGTTTTTTGGTGTTTGCAAATGTTGTATCTTCCCTTTAATGATTTGTTGAGCTGCTATCCCGCAGCAAATTTAAACAAAATAAATGGAGAATAGAAAAAGAAACCCTAGCATGAAACACTCCACTGATCTTTGCGACATGATATGAGCTACATAAACTCTGCAATACGGGCAGGGGCTGGTCTCCAATGCTCCACATATCAATCAACAGACATTAGCCAGACAGAAAAATTATAATAAAACAAGCCAGTGATATCATGGTTCACTGGTAAACACAGCCTCTGGTGTATGCATTCCTAAGATAAAAAATAATCTTTACAAAAAATGTCATGAAAATAAAATGTGATTCAGACCCTGAGAGGAGAAATTTGTTTCTGTTACTAATTGGAATCAGGAAATAATCGTACAGTGGTTTAATTGGTCCCTATGTTTAAAAATTATAATTTTATTCCAAGAGGCGATCTGCTGTTGATGGGGAACACATGTACGGCACATGAGCCAAAACATATTAATTTGCCTGTAGGCAATTCCCTGATGGACTTGTGAATGTCACAGAGTGATAGCAACACCTGCTATAAAGACCATGGCCAAATTGATTGCCAGTAATTAATGGGCGTGGATTGGTCAGGGATGATGGGGTGTAGTACTTGATCGCAAAGAAGGAGCTAGGAATTAACGTCTGATGTCACTCAATGGGATCCATATCACAAAATGGGATCTCTTTTCAAAATTAAGAAAATTCTGGTAATAATCAAAAATGACTTGGCATGGATCTTGATCAATTTTTTCACTTTACCACAGAATTTCAAAACTTCAGAATCACTTCATTGTAAGCTACACATATATACAGGTACCGGTACATACATACATGCAGTACTTTGCTCTTTAAAGCGAATACAATATTTTACTGGCCTACCTTACAATTACGTTAAAACATACTAGGAATAACATGAAAAACAATGAATGAGAAAAATGAATGAGTGGAATGATTTACTGTAAAAGCTCAACAATTGACGAAAGCAAAGATATGAAGTTCACAGTTGAAGTGCATTTTGCAGAAGTGCAGGTCAAACACTTTTGGAAACACTTTTGGATGTATAATGGGTTCGTAAATGGAAGAATAAGATTAGAAAGTTGTTCTTTGGGGAAAAAATGCAGCTATAAGCCCCAAAAAACAAAGAAAATTAAACCCCAACTCACATTTTACGAGTTTTGTTTTTTCTCGATAAATTAAGAACTTCCGAGTCCGAGTCCTCTAATAAACAACTAACTTCCAAAATTGTTTGCTCCCAAAAAGATTTTTGGGTGCAAAACTGCAAGGGAATGCTGTATCATTTCCCAAATTATAAAAAAATAAAGGCTGAAAGTAATGCCTTTGAAAAAGATTTTAATGGAATGAATATCTCTAGTCTTTGAAACTGATTTTTTTTTTCAAATCGTTCTAAGCAGTTTGAAGCAGTGTCTATATCTACAATAGTGCATTACGGGAAATTAAAGTGCATTATGGGAGATCATAGTGCATCATGGGAGATTATAGCGCAGTACAAGAGATTAAAGAATGGAGCGCAGGTTTTGAGATACAGCACTGGTTCCCTTGTTGTTCATCACTGGTTCCCGCTCTTACTTGCTCACGTAACTATTGACGGCAGATGGATTGCCAGAGCTGTAGCCTGCAATTCAATTCATAATGGGCCACACATCAGAATTAATGAGATACATCTTGTATAAATCTTGCTTGAACTTGTTCAAGTACAATAGGTCTCTCTCAAAGACCGCCATCTCTGTAGGAGAACTGCAACTGCGTATTTTGGGCAATCAAGCACGCACTGTGCAGTGTAAAACATGTTCCAAAGCGCTTGTTGCTCGAAATGTGTTTGAAATACAACGCAGCAAATGCGCGTTATGCAAGTTGACGCTCAAAATGCCGATGCACATGGATGGTCAGTAGGAAATGTCGTCATTTGAGAGAGACCTACATATTAGACAATGTTTTCAGTGATAAATCTTACAAAATAAGGTTTACTGTTAATATTTGTATTCCTTATCTGGGTAGTTTTGCAGGAAATTAAACTTCTGAAATGCAGCATTATTCAGATTGGGGAAATAATTCAGACCAATCATCCAACATAATCCAATGTTTATCCATAGTTATTAGTAACTGGTTTCGTACTCACCCTTTGGTCCAAAGTTCCGTCCGTAGCACGTTTTGCAGTAGGGTTTATTCTCATGCTGAAATTGAAGCACAAAAATTAATTCTGTTCAACTGGTTTGCTATACATGATGAAAAACGAACATGAGATCTGGTGGGGTGTTTGCAATTAATCCTTTAAAATTGGAGTAAGAGGTGAGGTTTGCTGAGGCATGTGAGGTTGAAAAGGTGAAGTTTAAATGCACTCTGTTTTCCCATTGACATTTTCTTTTTGCCCTAACCCTGACATACTGGGTGATAGGGTTGGATGAGGTTAAGAGCTAGTGAGGTGATGTTATGGTCTGATAGCATGGGTGAGGTTAACTAAGTTGATTTCTTACACAGGTACATTGTACACTCTGTTTCGCAGGTGTCACGGTTTGTTCACAATCACTACACCTGACTTACTGAGTGAGGTAGGGTTGGATGAGGTTAAGAGCTAGTGAGGTGATGTTATGGTCTGATAGCATGGGTGAGGTCAAGTAAGTTGATTTCTTACCACACTTTTCATGGTGTCGGGGTATGCTGACAATCACTACACCTGACTTACTGAGTGAGGTAGGGTTGGATGAGGTTAAGAGCTAGTGAGGTGATGTTATAGTCTGATAGCATTGGTGAGGTTAGATGAGTTGACTTCTTACCACACTTTGTTTTCCTGGTGTCAGTGTTTGCTTGCAATCAGCACACTTGAAGCATACTTTATGCCAGTCTTTGTTCATAGCAACTAACCGCTCAGCTGAGAAGTAAATGAGAGAAAAAAAGATCAGACTTTAAGATTTGCAGAAATTTGTGACACACCCTTATTTTAAAAGCCGTCATATTAGTCCGGTTACCTGAAGCACCATGATGTGACAACACTGATAATTATAAATTGGTGCCATCCTGTGTTGCTACATTTTGTACACCAGTTTACAAAACTGATGGACTGAATTTAATTTTGTTTTCAGGAGCAGTTTGTTTCTGAAAGGAATGCGTCGCCGTCTAAACCGGCAACATCTATGGGCAACATACACTGTAAATGTTTTAACAGCTAAAATGAATTACTCCTTGGACAAAATATATTCTGGTAAGGCTAAAGGTGGAGATTATTCTGTTAAAGGTTCTCATGATATTAACATTTCTTTTCTTGTAAGCTAGACACGTAAACAAGCTGCTGCCTCCAGCCATGTCCTAACTTATGAATACACTGCAAATCATAACGTACCTTGGGGCTCTGGTTAACGGTGTTTACTGACTCTTTGATTTGAAGTGTTTGAAAGACTAGTGTGAATAACCTTTTAGCAGCATTTTAAAGCTTCATCAAGTCAATAATAGAGTTGAAAGAGGAACCTGCATATACAATGTAAGTGTAAGTTTACTTTTTGAAAATCAAATATTGTTGTTGGGGCATACATTGTACAACTGCCCTGTAGAATGAGAGGCAGATTTTCTCAGAGACTGTACCTAAAGCAAAACGTGGAAAAAAATGGGTGTCAAAACAGGCTTGGGTGACTCCATCAGAATTAGATGGAATTAATCTTTCTGGGGCTTGTGAGCAATTTACTCCCCATTACAGCCAACTGAAACTCTTGACAGTTGAGGAAGATTTGAGGCTTTGCATTGAATGAAAATGAATGAAAGGTTTACAGAGACTTTCTCAATAGTTTCTCAAACTAAGAGAATGGTTCTGAAAAGAACCAGACGTTCTGGTCAGTGAGCTCTGACCGTCTTCAGGAGATTGCGACAGCTGATTCTAGACAGCATCTGACGGTTCCAAAGTTTGACTAACTGACTGACGTTTAAGATTTTCAAATTTTGTTTTGTTGCTGGGGAATATCAATAATTCTGAACAGGAACTTGACCCTGGGATGGAATCGGGGGAAAGTGAGCAACAACAAAAAAAACGCTTAAAAGTCTTAAAAGCTCGCTTGGATAGTATTTCAGCTGCCATTACTGATTGATAACAATGTTGGTGATACCATGGAGGAAGGAAACGATACAAGATATGGTAGGCACTACATGTAACCACACCCAGTTTTAATGGCCGTATGTATAAACAACACAATCTTTATAATCCCAAGGAATTTACAATGCATACATGTTACATTTACATACATGTAGATAAGGATGAGTGTATGTGGGACCAGCACCTGAATTCATGGAACTCATCTTAGCTTACGATGCATCGCAGCGCTAGACACGTCGTATTCCCACGATGTGTCACAGCTGCGACAAAATACATTGTACGTGTGACGTGTCGTAGGCGTATTTATAGCACAAATCTGTGACTGTTTTATGTATTTTTGATTTGAAATTGAGATCCTAGAATGCTGTTTTTCTCCAAATATACAGCCAAAGCTGAGCTGAAACTTCATCATGTTAGTTGTTCAGCACCCTTCTTTAGATTTTGAGCACTTTTGTTACTTCAAACGTACAAAATGCACAAATTACAAATGATGGAGTTACCTTTAATGTGTGACAGTGATAATGATATTGTTGTGTATAAATGATGCGGTGTGCAGTTCTGAATGTAATTATCACTAACTGAATAAATCAATACATTAGGCAACTAAAATTATGTACATGTACACATGTTTGTACATAATATGCAATGTGTGGATGGAATGCTGTGCTGATCTGATACACGGCACCCTCTGCAGACATGTGTATAATAGGGAACATAAGATTGTATAGTCCACAGGGCAATTTCTATAGATGAATACGTCTCCACAAGGTTATCACTAAATAGATACATGTACATGTATGGATTTTACTCAAAAACTAGGAATTTCCAAGCTAGGTTGATATATGTCGCAAATTGAAGTATGTTATATTTTAAAAAGGGATATTAAGTCCGAATTTCAGTCCAGGAAATTAATCCTGGTTAAAATAGTCCTGAGCATTTTGAAACTATACTTTCAAACTCAAAAACTTTAGTACACGAGAACAAAAAAATGTCTCCACAAGGATACAAATTCCAGTATGTGTGTGTATACACAAGCACATGCATTAACATTCTTACTCTTTTAGTAGCTTGGCCATTAAACTTCTGCAAAATGTTCTAAACCCCCCCCCCCCAATTTTGGCAAAATTTTATAATTTATTGCAAATAATAACTGTACATCCTGAAATAAACACAAAGCATTGCCTTGACAATGCACAGTAACATTTTGTGAGTTTCCACAACTCACTGAACACACCCAAATTTTCACACACAGGCAACATGACATTTTACATTTTGTTTTATTGGAATAAGGTCAAAGATTGTTTATCCTGCCTTAGACCAACAAGTTCGACAATGCCTGCCAACTCGACATACTTGGTAACCGGGCAAGCATAATACGCCCCAAGCATGTCTGGTACTGGAATAGTTTATAGAAAAATCCCAACAAAAGGTCCCTTTATGGTTCCACTGAGATAAAGAATGGCATTTATGGTATTGTATGGGAGAACAAGTCTTGTGTATGTAATGATCTGAAGCTAAGCGTTAGTAAAACGGGAGACAAATAAGACAGTTTGCAAAGCTTGATCAAACTATTTTCAAAGCTTGAAAGAGCTTAAAGCTGAAAATAGGTTAAGCCGTGACGAACCATTATAGGCCTACAGGTGTTACGCTGCAAAATGTTCAATTATAATGGTTGAATTAAACAACATCAATGGTTCCTAACACCTGTGATGGAAGTCAACTTTCTGGAATGTTTCTAATTCTTTCTAGGAGGTTAATTATGACATGATTTTGTTTGTAAGTGGGTTTGACCTTTTTTTGCCAGAAGTTTGAGGTACAGAAGTAAAGAATACATGTCTGTACCCACTGTGTTTTAAAAGTGAAATTAAACAATTTAGGAATTCATGTTATCAAAGGACGTTAATAATACCCCTTTTTGTGAAAACTTTATTCCAATTTTGATATTAAAAAAAAAAAAATTTGCAAAATTGTTACTACTGTGAAACTTGCAAAAAAAGAAATCTACACCTTACTGAATGTTCAGGGTACATTGTAAATTTTGATGTTGCAGAGACATTATTAATTCATGCCTGTATGTCTACACAACAGCAGGTACCAGTAGATGTACATGTATGCATACACATAAAATATGTTTCCCGTTCAAATACCATTACAATGTGTACACAGTATGATGTACATTGTACCTGCATCTTTTGTTAAATCAACATCAGAGTTTTTTGGTATTTTGATCTATTTACACTTTGGACAATTGCGACTAAAACCACTCTGTGAATGACATACATTGTGTTTTGCAAGCAGCATGTGCACATATAGACTTTGTACAATGTGTTAATACATGAGGTAATACGATACAATGTTTATTGTTAGTTACATATCGGTAACATTAAACAAAGTAGTAGTTAAAGGGAATATACATCATTTGCTTTTGCTGTAAGTTTCAGAAATGGATGGAATTGGGGGCTTGGAAATATGTATATAGAAAATATGGTTGCACTGACTTTTTTGAGGTTTTGGGTTCGAACATGCTATAAAAACCAAGAAAAACAATCATTTTCCTGTAGTCTGGTTCCCTGACTCCATAAAAGAAACAGAGCAGTTTACATACATTGGGGAATTGTAAGGTCAGGGAACCAGTCTAGCTGGCTTGTACCCGTTCATAGGTGTGTAATCGATTGCAAACAAGTGCGATGGTCAATTGGGGCCAGTATTTGAAAAAAACCAAGTTTTTTCCAATGCTGGTCGGCTGACCAGCATTGGAAATTGATACAAAAATACCACTTTTCTTGAAAATGACAGTATTCCAGGTGCCATGATTTTACAGGATGCTTTACGCTGTCATTCACTAACAGTCCAGCAAGGTATTTCAAAATGATTTGGTAGTTTTATTTTTTGATGTTTGCAAATGTTTGGTTGAAATTCCAAGTTTGAGGATCATGTTTTTTTGGCTAAAATGCTCAAAATTAGTGAAAAGACAGTTTGGTTTAATTATTGGGTGGTGACGATGTACAGATAACTGTCTCTTTAACTCATCAAAAGTTGAAGATTTGTCAGAATTCAGCGGTTTAACAAGCCACATCCCCACCCCACCCCACAAAAGAAACCCCTCAACATCTGTAAAAAGATATTTCAACAAGTTAAGGGTGTACACATTATGAAACTCCCTCCGCCCCAAAAATTAATGTCAAGGTTCAGCAAAGGCTGTGACTCATAAATCACAAGAAAATCTTTTGTGACAAGTCTTGAGGTTTGAGCAACAGAAACTGAAACCAAATTTAATCCTGAATCCTGCATGCAGGAATTGTCAGAGAGCCGGGGGGGGGGGGGGGGGGGGGGGGGGGGGGATCATCGAGGCCAAGAGTGTCAGCTCAGCTGGATGGCAAGTTCAGTTGTCATGTTGCACTTGAGAACACCGTAGTAAGGGTCTATGGTTAAAGGGGCTATGGAGGGTTATAATAATGGAAAGATTCATCAAATTTCATACTCATTTTACTCCAAAAGTTCTCTCAAAATCAAAGCCCTGCCCTCTAATACTAGTGTAAGACCAAAAAAAAAACAAAAAAAAAGGGTCCAGTTTCTCTACCTACCCTATTCTGAGACTAGTGAGAGCCCTACCGTACTTTATTTTATGGGAAAAATGAGGGGGGGAAAAAAACACCCAAAACCATCAATTTTTACCTTTTACCCTTGACTAAACGCAGACGCCTTCATGATCGTACACAAAAAAAATTGGCGACATTTTTTTCCCCTACCTACAATGTACCTGCCCTATTTTTGAATGCCTAATTGGAAGCAGAACAATTGTTGTTTTTGGCCTAAATATTTTTTTTGTAATGCAACTGAATATCAGCTTCAAAGGTGAGTTTAATAATTTAGAAAATAGGCTTATGTCTTATTATGGTAATAAGCTTCCTGTTTTGGTGTAGAATGTAAACCAAACATGTACAATAACAGACTGTGGCAATTGTGGCAAGGGCTCAGATGGTTTTGTGTGCAGGCCTCATTATAACGGGGAGAGGTATGTGCGTTGTGACACCCAGACATATTACGCTAGGTGGGACAGTGTGGTTATGGACAATCCCAATTATCCCCACTGAGATTCGTGAAATAACATAATGCAGTTGACTTGCTTAGGCCAAAAAAAAAACAGTTCTGCTTCCGGTTTCCCTACCTACTCTATTCTAAGAGCCCCTACCCTAAATTTTTTTATGGGAAAAATGAGGAAAAAACATCCAAAACCATCAATTTCTACCTTTTACCCTTGACTACAAGCAGACGCCTCCATATGATCGTACACAAAAAAATTGGCCAAAAAAAATTCCCTACCTACCAACCCTATTTCCGAATGCCATGTAATCAGAAGTAGAACAAATTGTTTTTTTGGCCTTAATACTACTACTACTAGTGCTGAGAAGGCAGCTAGCACACTAGGCAAGCACATACGGTAAACTTTACCAGACATCTCGAGAACAGCCTACAGGTGTAGATTTACATGGCTACACTCTGATGTGCAGTATCAATCCAATTTCACATTTAATTTCAATGTACAATTTACCCCCATATTCCAACGTGAGAACGTATACAAAAACACAAAACATTTATCAAGTTCATTATATTTGAACAGTCTTTTGGCTATGGATTCAAGGTTGGAACAAACGAAACAAAAACAGCGAAAGTTCAGTGGTACACCAAGGGGGAGGGTTGGGGGTGGGGCCGTGGGGGTGGGAGGGGTGGGAGGGGGGGGGGTTCAGATATTCAAACCAAACCAAAAAACAATCCTAGTCTATGGAATAGCCGCTTGCACAAGTTGCAGACAAGTGTTTTTAATGCGCCGCCTGTCAAATGAAATCTAGGCCTAGGACCCCTACTTCAATAAAAGTAAATATATGATATTAAATAACTATTATTTATTATTATAACTACATGTAAGGCTTAGCATGTTATTGTTAGTAGGCCGGGCCTAGTTTTAACAAAAAAAGAAAAAAAGAAAAATGTTTTGGCACAACCACAGCGCAGATTCGGTCCCAACACCCAAGTTCAAGCGTATAACATGTATAACCAATCGAGCTACAAAAGTGCTCTGGCTGGAATTCAGAAGGGTAGTTGTAATGTAAATGGTGTTTTTGCATTGCTGTAACGATAGCATTTAAGCATTACGGCTGTCATGACATGCATGACATGGCTGTCGTCGCGTAACGATAGCCAAGCTAAAGCATCCTCGACCCTCCATAATCTGCGCAGGTAACGCGGAAAGAATGTTGCAACCTAGACCCGTGAACGATACATACAATGTACAACGCCACGTTCACGGGTCTAGTTGCAACCTGACCCTGCTTTTTCATTCTTAATGAAGGTCAGTCATTGCAAAAATGACGATAAGACATTAACCTGGGACTGAGAAACATTTCCAATTTTGTTAGGAAAAAAATACAAAAATTTTCTTGACTCTCCATGGCTTTGTAGTTGTAGTTGTATCCAACCGCCGAAGTAGCATCAGGTTGCTTTCTTTCCGGTATTAAACGCTTTCATTACGCGCGCGCATTGTCTGTCACAATCACAAATGAAGGTGAGTGCGTAGAAATTAAATGGGGGGCCTACTTACCAAAGTACACTGTTTTGTTACATCCAGCACAAGGATTAGACATGATGACAAGGTTCACAAACAGCTTTAATAGTGTTAAAAATGTTTCGGCAGTCGCTAGCCTAACTGTCAAACGTGTTTACTACCTCAGCTGTTTTCTCAGACAAGACGTAGACGAATGCGAAATGGAAATGTAGCGCGAAGTTGTACAACCGTCTGTGTGACATGTGTGATGATGTGAGTGCAGTGCTGACCAACCTTCATCAACAGAGGGCGCAAGTCCAGTCACGGAGGTCTATAATTTTATGCATGATCGATGCACATCAGGGATTTTCCCCGACCGGTAAAAATAAAATAAGGGTTGGTCTTTTGTTTTTGATGTTTTTGAGTTGTTATTATTGGGTGGAGGGGGGGGGAGGGGGGGGGGGGATCGCACCCAGTTTTGAAGGGACATTTTTTTTCAAAAGATGTAGGCATAGCCTTCACACAGTACATTTTTATAATAGTTTTAATTTACAAGATTATTTGCTTAACAACTACATGCATTAATCAAAATTAATAATGTTTTATCCCATTGTATTGAATTGTAGTGTATTGAATTTGTAATGTATTGTATATACAATGTTTGTAGTCATTAGTTATTGTATGCAGGGCCCCAATGGAAACCAGTTTTGAACTGTGTGGGCATACCCTGGGTAAATAAATGTCTTTGGAGACCAAAGACAAGTTCTGTTAGAACATAAAGCAGGACTGTTCTTAGAACAACAAAAACTACTCAGCGAAAGTTGATAATAAGCAGGACAAGTTCTTTTCAGAACTAAATATCTTCTAAGCAGTATTTATTACCAAATGGTGTTACCGCAAACCGAAACGATACCGA
Source organism: Patiria miniata (assembly GCF_015706575.1). Taxonomy (NCBI): domain Eukaryota; kingdom Metazoa; phylum Echinodermata; class Asteroidea; order Valvatida; family Asterinidae; genus Patiria; species Patiria miniata. The sequence continues at coordinate 4,495,884 of NW_024037063.1, read as the reverse complement.
TACTCCACCATGCAAAGCCTCAAATCTTAAATGTAATAGATAAATAAATATCGATATGTTGATAAATGAGGCCAGCTAGGACAAACAATGACCTTGAAATTAATAATGTCAAAAATATATCGCTTGTTTTAGGACAAATAACATTAGTTGGTACACGTGCTTGCTCTGTAAATGGCTATCGCGCTACACTATTCAGATTCAGATTATAACACAAAACACAACAATTAATTTACATGATTGGGATATCATTACTGGGGTTTTCATGGTAACACGGTAAGAATGATCATATTTATAATGACGACTTGGTTTTGGACATAATCTCCGTGAAAACGGATTACACACACGATAGGCCATACACCAAGACAAGTGCAAAATGCGACTTTTGAATGAAACATTTATTTTTAAACGCAGATAAAACACCACATTCGGTTACGAGACAAAAAAGCCGGCACTCTTCGGCTAACGAGGCGTAATGTTCCACAGTTTGTTTTGAATTTAAAAGGAGCTTTACAGCTCCGTGATTAAAACAACTGCAGGCAAAGCGCGTGCAGTCATAAAGTCATTTGCAGGCGATGGATTTTGTGGTGGCCGATTGAGGATTACTGCCATCCAGTGCTTGGAGATGAATCACTGCTTTTCTTGATTTGCCGGCTGGCGATGGCTTGCAGCAGGCTGGTAGAAACACCTCCCGAAATGCCCGTCTGTATTTTTCGTTTGTAAGCACGTAAATAAGCGGATTGACACAAGAGTTTAGCAGAAGCAGGGAATTGGAGGTGACAGTTGCCGTTTCATTCGCGAACGGCGGCCATTCGACAACGGCGCAGGCGAAGTTGATCACTACGAGCACGATCCGAGGGGTGTTGCACGTGAAAAAGATGAAAGTGTTCACCGCCAGCATCCTGGTCATCCGGATTCGCGATTGGCGAATGTTCTTGAACCAGACAGGCATCGAGGAGGCGAAAGTGTTGCGGAAAAGCAGACTCTTTTTAAGCCTTCTGATGATTCTGAAGTACAGAAGACAGTTGATGAAAAGCAACAGAATTGCTAGCAGAGGTCTGCAGATGTCGCTGTAGAAAAGGGGATGGGGCTCATCTGTTTGATCACATGAGTCCTTCTGTGCACTTTGGAGAGCTGCTCGACACCCGTTGCCAGAAAGACCATTCTCTAGATGCGTCAGGGAGCTGTAGAGCAAACTGCAGCACCAAACGAAGCCAACCCGTCTGATGCTTCGTTTGGTCGAACTGGACACGGTCCTGTGCTTCAGCGGCTGACACACAGCATAGTACCTCTCCAAAGTCAAAAGAGACACTGTCAGTAAGGACGTGATAAATGGAACCGCCGTCAGCACGATGTAGACACAGCCGAGGAAGTCTCTGGGCAGATACTCGAGAACGTCAGTCAAGACGCCAAAAGACCCAAGCGCCAGCAGCACCACATCAGCGACGGCCAGATTAGCCAGGTAGATATTGACAGCAGTGTGCATTGATTTGTGGCGGATCAGCACCAAAAGAAGGCTTACATTGGCCAGACAGCCCAGTGCCGAAACGCTGAAACTGGCAAGACGAAGGAAAGTAGGTCTGTCCAAATCATCAAGGAGTGTGTCGTTAAACTGATCGGGTATGCAACCATTCCCATCGATACCGTTTGGGAATGAGGTACCCTCAACCATATTTTTTTTCGTTGTTTGGCCGGACCCGGTCTTATAGAGGCGAAACTGCTCAGCATAGGCCTATCAGCAAAATAAACCCAGTCTACAAAAACGATTGGTTTCTATACGCGTCTGAAAAACGTGACAGAAGAAGTCATATCACCTCTTTTTCAAACAACTATTGTCTCAGTGATCTCATTTGCAATAATGAAAAACTATAACGAGTAGCTACCGGAGGGAGAACTCCCTTAATTAATCATCGAGGACGCGTTAGTGACTCATTAGTGACGACGACAATATATAAGGGAAGTTGCGGTGGTCTTGCAAGGTGGCTTTGTAGGACGACACGGTTTCCGCCTGCATCCTTGGAGATTTGAAATAATTGTTTGTGCCTTACCGTTATGCCATAATTGCGAACCATTCGAAAGCTTACTGTCACATGTTATACGACTGAAATGTGGATGTAATTAAGTTACTTTTGCTTTCCCCGACCCACATATTTTTGTTTGTGTAATTTGTGTGTTTTTTATTATACTTGATTTTGCTTATGTCTTGTATGTGTTTATGGCCCCCATCCTGTTATTTGTTTTATCTCGTTTGTTTAATTTAGTTTAATTTTTTGGCTTTCTGGTCATACTTTTTTTCCCTCTCATTTGATTGTTTATGGCTTTGTATTTTCCCATTGTGTTATGTTGTAAGTTTGAAATGTCGTTTGGGTCGAATAAATAATGATAATAATAATAATAATGTGTCCCTTTCCGTACTCGAAGCATCGGAAAAACGCTACCATGTTCATACCGTATACAGCTATAATTATAGGAAGCATGATCGCGACGACGGCCTTCTTTGTCATTAATGCTGAGCGTAATTATAAGCTAGGCGCAGCTGCACTCTAGAATTGAAAATCCGCGTCTAATAAGGTTGATGAGACGACAGAACATTAATCCGTTCGAAAAAACAAGGCGACAGTGTTGCCAAAAGCAAAAGGGGTAAATATTTGTGTATTGCTAAAAATATATATTAAATCATAAGGTCGCTCTTTCAGACTATTGCAGTTACATTATTAGCATTAGCTAAGCACTTCGAGTGTCACTAAACACTTCGAGTGTTGACATGAAGTATACGCTATACTTTCTGGGACATGATCTGGCGAGGGGGGGGGGGGTGTTCCTAACCCCCTGCAATCAATTACCCATACTAGGTATATGTCCGCCTGTCCGCAACAATATCAGACTAACAAATCATGGGCCTGACCCTTCCCCCTGCAAACATTCCTGGATCCTTCCCTAGCCCTGCAACGATGATATTGTAGGGGCCGGGTATGGAGATGCACGATCCCTTTGTTCTAGCGCAAAAAGTTCGTCATTACATATCTGCATATCCCCACGGCATAGGTTTGTGCATCATCCATCTACGTCATTCTCCTGTACTGTCACCTAATTGATCATTAAAAAAGTGGTAATTGTTTCCGATTAACCATCACCCCCGGTTTCAACCGATACACTGAAACACTTCGCAAGTGTTTCAGTGTATCGGTTGAAACCGAGAGCCGAAGAATACAATCGGAACCTAATTGCGGTTTCATTTGGGACTAACTTAAAGCTACAATCCCGCGTGCAAGGGGAAGGTATTTTTCGAGCACGTGCGTACGTGGTGCGCACTCGCGTGTGTCACAAAGCGCCCTCTACGGCATCCCAACACGTTTGCGCTGAAACATCGAAAGTTTACAAATGAATGAAGTTACAGCATCAACGGACAACGCAAGGCGAATTGGATGGGGGGGGGGGGGGACTTCCCCCCTTTTTTTTTAGCAATGCGGTTGGGGGGGGGGGGATACGATGACCCCCCCCCCCCCCCCCGTGCAAGTTAACACAACACTGATCAATACTGATCAAAACTCCGCTCAGACATGACGACGCAAAGAACAATAAAATACCGTTAATAGAGGTAAGAAAGAATCAAGAATTGGGGGGGGGGGGGGGGGAGGGGGAAAAAACGTTGCATCCTGACGCCACTTTTATAATCGTATTTAAAGGGAATATACAACATTTGCAAACATCAACAAATAAAACTACCAATTTTTTACGAAATATCTTACTAGGATGTTGGTTAATGACAGTCTAAAGCATCCTGTAAAATTATGGCACCTGGTGTGAAGTCATTTTCAAGGAAATGGTATTTTTGTAAAAAATTTCCAACGGTGGTCGGCCGACCACCGTTGGAAAAACTTAACTATTTTTCAACTACTGCTCCAAATTAACCATATTTCTTTCAGTCCAAATTTTGTTTGCTATTGGTTACATGTTCATGAACGGGTGCAGGCCGGCTAGACTGGTTCCATTACCTTACAAGTTTCCTGCATCTGTAAATTGATCCATTTTATATTTAGTGGAGTCAGGGAACCATACTACTTGAACATTTTCTTTTTTCTTTGCTTTTCCAGCATTTTCGAACACAAAACTTCAAAAATGTCAGTGTAACAATATTTGATCTATTATACAAACCCCTCAAATAGTTCATTTTTGAAAATTGCAACAAAAGCCAATGATGTACATTCCCTTTAATTCAATGATATGTTGAAATAACATGAATCTGGGACTGAGAAACCATTTCCAATTTTCTTAGAAATACATTTCTTTTGAAAATGCACTCGACTCTCCGTAGACTTTGTACAAAACCAAAGGCGTGGCGTCTCGAGACTATAATAAGGCGGGGCTCAGGTGCCACGCCCATCCCGCAAAAAAAAATTAGACAGGCACCTCGACGAAAACAGATTGTCAGATACCCAGTCGTCTCCAAAGAAATTAATATCGTATTTTGTACGACTTTTGGGGAACCACTCTACCCCAGTTCGTATAGTAACGTACACGCAGCAAGACGTCTGGGTTTATCCCATATCCGACCGTGTGCATGTGAAAGCGATCGTGCAGTAAGCTGGTAAGTAAACCTTCCCAAAGTTTTCCAAAAATGACTATTTATTTTTTGTTAAAATTGAAAATTACATACAAATTGAGCGATCATCATTAACAATGTAGTATCCAGTCGCCACTTCTTTGGTTGTGTACAATTCTAACCTGCTACATTACGGAATTTGCAAGGAGAGTCGTCAGTCGATCTCGAGTGGATGGTCGAGTGATAGCCCCACTCACTAGTGTGGCCGTCGGTATGCTGCGCTTAGGTTCAGCGCAGCATACCGACGGCCACACTAGTGGGGCTAGTCGAGTGAATGATTTTCTAAAAAACGTAGGAATTTAACATAGACTTTACTCCCAGTAGCCGGGACGCTAGAACTCTGGTATTCACGATCATTTTTGGAGCTGCAAATCGACGATGGAATATGAGTGACCAGTTTCCAAAATCACCATGGCATGACATGTTATTGAATATTGTTACATTTAGTTACTTTAAATGTCAGCCCCGTGACACCACGTGAATTACCACTCCAAATGCAGAATTGTAGGCCAAATAATCATGCTAATCCTAATCGGACTGTAAAATATCAAAATTAAATCCTTGGAAAGAATATTGCATCATGACGCCACTTTTTTTTCATTATGAGATTGAGAAGTGTAACTTAACCGGCTATATCATTAGCCAGCTTTCTTTCAGTAAATAATATTATTATATTAAGCCGGCTAGATTATACCTACTTAAAACGTGATTTGTGAACCCTTTTACACATTTTATGCATGAATTTTTATTAGGCCTTCCCCATATTGATTGATATGTTGTACCGTAATAACAAAATGCAGTTTGTGATTTTCGTCTATTACATACAGAACTGAATGGTGAGCCGAAGCCAACAGGATACCAGTTTCTCCATGGAATAACGTGCACAGATTTCCTATTTCTCACCAAACCCTACCTGTCTACTCACTGTTCTGAGACCGACCCCAATTTTGCTCAAACATGTGTTTTGGACCACTGCGGCGCCTCTGCCATTGGGGGCCCTACATCACGCTATTCCTGGTGTTCGACATCACGGGAACTGCGGTCATGTGCGACCTGTTCTACTGGCCACCACATAAGCAGAGCGTTTCCAGCATTGTGCATTTTGTAGTGCTGTCGTCCTGGATTTTCTTCATTTTGTACAATTACTTCCATGCTGTATTCTACGGACCTGGCTTTGTACCACTCGGTTGGAGACCTGTAAGTTTAGATTCCCTTGGAAAACTCTGGGCTTTCAAAACTTTGTATTGAGGGTCCCCCAAACAACATGGAGAATAAGAAAAGAAACTGGTGCATAAAACTTTGTGGGCACCACTCAAGCGAAATGTGTTAAAAGAAACACTCATTACCTAGGCTCTATTTCAAAACATTGCTTTTAAACATTACTACCACACTAATAAAATGGTTCAACTTTCAGTATCACAGTATTATAACCCTCCTATGCATGATTCAAGAATTAGGGCACTTTGAATTTGCTATAATAGAAAATAATAATAGTGTGTATTTATAAAGTGCATATATCCATCAGTACTGGTGCTGAAGGGGCTACATCATTATTACCCTGCTCATTGGGCTAATGAAATATTCCAAATGCCATCTCAGCTCATCGAAGCTGCCATTTTGGCGCAAAGCAGCTTAAATCAATCACAATAACCATCTCTGCCCTCATGGGTACCCGATTTACTCCTGGGTGGGGAGATACAACCGGACAGTCAAGTTGTGTCTTTCTGACCAATGCTTACTGACACTTTTCCCTCTGTGTCGAGCCTTTTAACTCGTTAGATGAAAAATATATAATACAGTAGTAATTTGTCGTTAAAGTTTTATCGTGTGTGTTACTTTTTTTCATAGGAGAAGCCAGAAGATGAAAAATATCTCCAGTACTGTCACGTTTGCAAGGGATACAAGGCGCCACGATCTCACCATTGTAAATACTGCAAGAGGTAAAAGAACCAAAATAATTGGTTTATGGGTCTGAGACAGCCAGTTAAATAAAAAAAAAAAAAAAAAATCAGACCATGATTGGCCAGGGACCATTGTTCAAATCATGATCCTGGATCTGCTAGTGTCTGTAGTCTTAGCGCTTCATCAAGGAGTAAATACAATGTAATGCAATTAGTAAAGGTTCTAAATATTTAATTTTGTATGCATTTTGTTTTTCATTATTTTGTATTAGGTGCGTGATGAAGATGGACCATCATTGTCCCTGGATAAACACCTGTTGTGGTCATCGTAACCACGCCCACTTCACCTACTTCCTTATCTTCGCCCCGATCGGCTGTTTCCATGGGGCTGTGGTTATTTGTCTGACTATTTACAATGAAATTTATAAGGTTAGGATGATTGCAATGATTCATGTGACCAACTCTATTTAGAATTTTATCAATTTCAGAGAGCTCCTTAACTCTACAAAATTCTGACAAAGGATTTTCGTCAGAATTGTTGATGAGCGTTGTCGACAGGCATGCAACTTTTTCTTGGATCAGCTAATTTCCTCATTTATTTAAATAGCAGAAAAACTTGGAAAAATTGCAGAGATTCTTTTTAGTTAATTTTTCCCCTTGTTTTTGTGACTTCCCAGTTGCATGCTTGAGTCCAGTAAGGGCCCGTCTCAGTTCATATTTGGGACGAGTTGTGGACGAGTTGGGGACATTGTATCGGGTATAAGTTGTAGGATTCTGAACAACTTCCCCGCAATCTTCCTGCTATGAAGTTATTACTATTGGTGAGTCGAGCAGTTGCTAACGAAAATTTCCCAAGAACATGTCTGAGACAAACGCAGAGCTTCTTCTGGACAAAGTGAATGATTCTACCAGCGACTTGTCCGGAACTCGTCCCAGATATGAACTGAGACGGGCCGCAAGGATCTTTTGTTCCTCTTGTTGGATCTCGTTTGATTCAGCAGTCTATATTCTCCAGTAGTTTTGCATCTTGTTGAATTCTCATGAAATATTTGACATTGATTGGCAAAATCTCACTTGAAGTTATATGAGGAGAATATAATAAGTAGCGGTTTGATTTATAACGTCCTTAACATTGTCACATTTCTGTGTTGACAGCAACTGTACGACCCCAAGCAGTACCGTAAGCTCAGCCAGGCACCCCTAGGCATGGAGTACGGTTTGCCTCAGCTCTTCATGTCTTTCATCGCGGTGGGTCTTGCCTTAGGTGTGGCTCTCGCCGTCTCATTCTTATTTTACACTCAGGTAAAATGATATTATTGTTTTTCCAATTCTTCAGTTTATTCCTAACTCTACGATTTATTTTAAGCTTCATGAATTCCCAAAAATCCAACACTGTTAAGAAAGCCAGTGGCAACTGTTTTTACATGAAAAGTTCAGGCAGCATGTAAAATGGCCGAACGCATCAGAAATAGTGCAAATTATGCAGATGTAGGATTTTGATAGTTGGTGTCTAGGGATGTGACGTGTACACGTTTAAACGTTAAAGCGAAAACGAATTCTAAATCCGTTTACACTTTTTCCCAAACGTTTAAACAAAACCTGAAATGTAAAAAGGAATCTCCGTTTGGCCGATCTTCCTTTGAGCCCATATACTTAATGATGTTTTCAAACCCATTTAATTTACAAAACCTTAGAAGCACCGCATTGCTTGATTACATTCTGGGTACACACAGTTAAGATTTAACTTTTTCAGTGACTGCCCGCTATTTGTTATGTCAATCACTGTTGATTTATCATGTCAATCACGCCGGTGTCTGCAGAAATAATTGTGCGTTTGTCAGCCTTTGCGTTTAAACAGTATTTAAAACATTTGCTACATGTTTACAAAATGTAACGGAAAATCACATCCTTAGTTGTGTCTGGTTACTACCTTGTTTGATTAAAAAAGCTTGAGCGTTTAAAAATGTAAACGTAAGTTTTTGTAATTCCACACCAACATTCCGCTTACCTTTAGCGATGCTGTGTCCTCCCACATGCTGTTGTTACATTTTCAATCATCTTTTCTTTCACCAGATTCGCGCCATACTGAAAAATGAGAGCGGTATAGAAAACTGGATTGTAGCAAAAGTGAGTATTGAGCAGATCACATGCTGCAAATTGTAACTGTCCAATTACAGTCGAGTCTCATTATAACAAACTCGTTCGGACCTAGCCAAATTGTTTGTTATATCAGAATTTTGTATCAAGAGGAACACCAGTCTCATTCATTGTGCACATAAATGCACAGTCGGGACCAAGGCTTTATGTTTGTTATAACCAGAATTGTGTATTAACAGAGTTTGTACTAACGAGAGTCGACTGTATCAACAATGAATAATTTGCACAAATAAACAATGGCTGAAAGGACAATAGAGTCTGTCAACTGAATGAAAAAAACATAAACAAACTCCATGCCTGAATTTAACAGTTAACAGTTGACAGTTAACAGCATCAGTTAATAGCTAAGCATAACAGTTAACATTTAACAGTTACAGGTAGAAGGGTTAACAGTGAGTTGACACTTCGTGATCGCTCAAGACAAATTGCATGCATGCACTGGCTTGTCTGCATATGAATTTCATCTGGAGTATCTTTCTTGTTTGTTTTTGCTGAAAAAGGCGGTACATCGACACAGAAACCTGGAGAAGGACTTTGTGTTTCCGTACGACCTAGGACGTAAGAGGAACCTACAACAGGTGTTCACATGGGCTGGTATGCCGAAAGGAGACGGCTTTACATGGACGGTGGTGGACGGCTGCACACAGTATACACTAACAGTGAGTAGCACATCTGCCTAAAATGTGCGATAATACAGGGATGAGATTTCGATATTGGGTGTTATTCTTCGCCGATGTATGGATGAAATTCAGTTCAAATGTATGTTTTTGTTTGTTATTTTTCAGATGGAGCAGATATTACAGAAGCGACTCAAAAAGGAGCGAATGGTGAGTATGAGATCACTGTCGTCAATCTTCACCTCGACCTTTGGTCATCAAGACAATGAAAAGCAACATGACGTCTTCACTATGGGCTCCTTGCAAGATCTTTAGAGGTGTATGGGCTCCGTGCGCCAACAAAAGAGGGCGCGTATATACCACTTTTGGGGCACACAGCGTGTGTGTGTACTGTACTATACTGGTTCACGCGCGAAGTACGCACGACTTCCTGAATGTGCAAAAGCTATGATCGCTTGAGCATCAGGCGTCGAATACTTTCAAATTTAACTTGCGATGGTCTCCCAGACGAATCCCCGTCCTGAATAATGTTGGATCATTTGAAATATGCAGTGGATGGACGGGAACCAGTCTAGGTCTCCCCCAACTCTCCTTTTCTGGCCGTTGAAGGAGTACTTGTTGCAGGAGTTCAGCCTCCGTTCCATCCTTAAACAATGATTGTCCTCAGTTTGCCATTGTGTGTAGTTAGTTGTAGGTAACATTCGTTTTTGCTGGTGTCTGTTATAGATCGAGTACATCGCTACCGAGGACTACGAAGGATCGTGGTTTCCTCTCTCCAAAGGGTGTCGTACTTGCATCTGCATTCCACTAACGGACGAGTCACGTATCGAGATTGACGAAGGTGACATCATCATGATCAGCAGATGGAAAAAGTGAGTCTTCAATTGCTACCTTTTCGACTACCCTGTGAGGCATCGCGTTCAAATGACCTGTAACCGGCACTTTTTAATGCCACCATAACACTGCATCCACTGTGATACATCACATGATCAATTTACGACTTCAAACAATGTGCTGTCTGGTATCAAAAAAGTCACGCAGGAAATTCTGTGATGTGCATATACTACTTCTTGTACATGTACACTCGACTCTCGTTATTACAAACACTGTTAATACAAATTTTGGTTATAGCAAACATAAAGCCTTGGTCCCGACTGTGCATTTATGTGCACAATGAATGGGACCAGCACTCCACTTAATACAAAATTCTGATATAACAAACACTTTGGCTAGCTCCTACTGATTCTGTATTAACGACAGTCGTTTGAGGAGCTAAACATTGTGCGGTAGTCAGTTTTTTTGATAACACAAGATTTAAAGCCGTCTTGAAAAATGAACATTTGCTATTGTATATTGTTGATTATTGTTGGGCAATGTATAGACAATATAGACCTAAGCTGCAATGACGTCATGCTTTGTTTACATGTGCGCTTTCCTATGGAAGTCAGGTGGGGGCGCCAGACAATCATCCCCACCTGGCTCCCAGAGGAAAGCGCACAGGTAAACAAAGCGCGACGCCATTATATCTTAGGTCTGTCAACACCACAGTTTTCAGTTACCTAATAAAAGGAGTTCACGTTGAAATTTCTGTATGTGATATTCTTTGTTTTTTGTGCCTGTTCAGATACTGGATGTACGGAGAGGTTGTTCAGTTTGATAAGGATGCGGAAAACCCAGGGCCGAGAATCCGAGGTTGGTTTCCAAGGCAATGCGCCAAACAGAACGTCGGACAGGTTGACCAAGATGGCGAGAGCAAAAAGGCCAAGTAACAAGTCCCTCACTGAGGCTGAAGAATATGTCCATTCAAAAAAAATCGCAAATAGTCAAGTAGGGGTTATAAGGGCCATTTTGTTATTTTCTTCCATTTGACATTTAAGACAGACCAACACTATCAATGGCTTATACTTGTGTATGACGTCCGTACAGAAGAGATTTGGAATCCAGATTCAAGTCTTTATTTGACCAAGGACTCATGTTCTGAAGTCTAAACCAAACCAAATTCAAGTCTAGACTTCAATCTTTTTGCCTCAAGCTGAGATCCAGACTTGACTACATTAACAACTCTGAATTTGATGGTTCATCGACTTCCTTAAAAAGAAGAAAGCTGATAGCTTCATAATAAAATTGGGAAGTTAAAACTGTTGCTGAGGCCACAGGCAATCTATATTTCTTTTAAACACAATGAAGTCCAGCCTATGTTTATTATAAGATACACTTCAAATAAAATGAAGGAGGGACCTCTTTCAGCAACAAAAAGAAAATAGTGTTTAGGTTTTTTTTTTACTGTCATTTCAATTACCGTACAGGCATCAATTGAAATGACACCACATTAGGCAAAAAAAAAAAATACTCGGTCTCTGGTCAGCGCACGCGTCAATTTTAATCATGCGCGTCAACCTTTTTTTTTCTCTTTAAATTAACACGGAAGCTACGACAGCGCCCTCTATTGCTGCGCCTTCTCAAATTTTTGTACCAAGGAGAACCAAGGAATGGGGAAATTGCACCAAGGCAAATGATAAAAGGGCACCGAGGCAAATTATGGAGGACACCAATGTATAATGAGGACACAAAAAAGCATCAATTCCGGAACTTCGGTCTGACCAGAGACCGACTATTTTTTGTTTTTGGCCTTGCATATGATTTTGATTTTATACTGAGCAGGGGTAATTAGAGGGCATGGTGGTAATACAGGTCAAAGTGTACGGAAGAGTAGCATTTTCAGACTTTTATAAAGATATTTAAGGAAGTAACTTATTCTATATACGTGTACAGAGCTTCAAGAATGTAGACTAATTAACTTGGGGTTTTGTAAATTTGAGAATTTAATTTAACAAAAATGGAAAGTTCTTAGGTTCATCTACGTGTACATGAATTTGGTTATGATGTGTGAATGGGTGGTGTATATTTTTATGGAAGTGCCCAAGTTCATTTTATCACGTCTTTAAATTTTTATCGGGCGCAGTCTGTGGATCTACGCAATCTGTTGATCATGTTTCATTATCGGTCAATCGTGCCGCCAGTTTCCCTATCGCACTGCCAGCAGTCGATCACCATTTGAAGATTGTTTTGAATGAGTGAAGTAAAGTCTTAAGATTTCCTACAGAATGGACCAATCGCGCAAGTGCTTTTCTGCGCGCTTGCTTTTCTGCGCGATTGAGTGTCAGTGCAGATCCACCGATTGCTCCCAACATTTTGAGCACCAGAAGTTGATAAAGTTTGATAAATTTCAAGCAATACATACTTGTATGCATCCTGAGAAATGAGTACATGTATGTATGTATTCATATGTGGATGACTAATCTTTGCTAAAATAGATTTTGAGGTTTTGATCTGAGTGTTAAGGTTATGCAGAGTATTTTGAGTCTTAAGACAAATTTCCAGCAGTGTTGCCATGTCATACATGTACATCGAGTCCGAGGGCATACATATGGGACGTTTTAAATCTTTGTGGTTATTTTACAAGATAGCTGCTACATGTACAATGTGCACCCTTTCCTGTAGCCCCATAAATGTGGCCAATTTACCGGACTACCTCCGTAAATAAAGGCCACACTTCCCCCATGTACAAAAACATGTCGACGGAACTTTGTCAAATTTTGATTTTCACATTTAGGCTTAGTTTGTAGTTTATTTTTGCTTTAGAAGCATACTCACCCTCTTTATAGGCTAATCAGAAAGTGCTGCCTTTTTCAGATGTCTAATTTTCGTGAAATTTCATGTTGAAAGTTTGATATGCAAACGTGTGCAAACGAATCTGGAAATTTCACGAAAAATAGACATCTGAAAAAGGCAGCACTTTCTGATTAGCCTATAAAGAGGGTGAGTATGCTTCTAAAGCAAAAAAACCCTACAAACTAAGCCTAAATGTGAAAATCAAATTTGACAAAGTTCTACATGTTTTTGTACATGGTGGAAGTGTGGCCTTTATTTACGGAGGTAGTCCGTAAGTCCAGTAAATTGGCAACATTTATGGGGCTACCTTTTCTGAGGTGTTCCTTGCGAATACATAGAACTTAGTTGGTTTAAAATATACATAGAGACTGGTTTAAATAAATTAATGCCCATATAGTTGGTTGACAATCGTTTGCTGACCTGCATGTAAATTAAGAAGTGCCAAGGCCAAAGTGTATGTTCACACCCCAGAGACTCAAGATTCTGTCCAGTAATGTTTTGTGGAAACATTAGTTTGAAGGTACAACTGTTAAGTGATAACTGAAGTAATAAAACATGTGAAAGCTACTCACATTAGTCCACACAGTGCAGAAGAATCTCCCTGGCTTGTGTCCCAGAGGCTTGATGGAGAGTGAATGACTACAGAGTAAAAACTGTAGAAAATATGGCCGCCACTGCAACCTCAACCTCAGGGGTTTCCAACATTATCAATTCCGGTACAACTATCCTGGGGAAGAGGTTACCACCATATCAGCTGTTCAAGCATTTGTATTACGCCCAATCTAGACCATAGTCCCAACTTAAGTGGTCCAACTTAAGTCCCAACTAATGTTTTTGACCGATGTTCTGTTAGGCGTAACATTTTTATTTTAGGCCAACTAAACAGAGTACCGATTAACTATTTTATCGTTTGGATTTTAGCTGGGAATCACTGTACATGTAGATGCACAGATCTCTGAAAAAAGGCAGCTGTGAGGTTTTAAAGTGATCATCCAGTGGGTGGGATTTTATAAACTAAAATGCCGTCTTCCAAATACACCTTGAGAAATTTAAGTTCACATTCAGATGCTATGACCCTAGTTAAGGCTGGGATCATTAGGTCGCAGTGAAGCTTTGAAATTTTTGTTTACCAAACCACAGGTGTGTAACTGGGAAGAAACAAATCAGAGGAAATTCAAAGCTTTACAAGTCTCAGTACAGTTTGTATAGTGTTTTTCAACTTTTATTTTTGAAATAAGCGTGAAGCTGATCTGAGGAAAAGTTGGATGCTTGAAACTAACAGTCAGTTGGGGGTGGGGTAGCATTAGAGAGTTTGTTAAATTCAAATAGTTACACAAATTCAAAAGATTGTGGTCTTTTACAAAATTACTATCAACAAGAATATTTGAGTGCTTCCTTTTATTACTTTTTTTTTCAACAAAAATGATTAAGGGTTTTTGGCCCTTTCAGATGCCATTTTAGTTTGGAAAGGGTAACCAGGTTATCCAGCACATAAACATGGAAGCCTTGAGGATATTTCTGGAATAAAATAAAGTATTTTATAGTACTTGAAGTCTGACATTGTTTCTTTTTTTTGATCTCTTAAAGTAGGCTCAAAGCAATCAAAGAAACAGCGTATTCCGTAAGTATTATTTAAAATGATTAAGATACCTTCCATCACAAACTACAAAGTGTTGATTTGAAGTGATCACATTTTGGAATTTTACATGTACAATGTTAAGTATAACATGTTGACATAAGACCTTCAGTACACCAACATAATTTGACCAAATCTTAAAATCCTTGATAAATTATGTACATGTATCTCATTTCTTTTTAGTTAAAATCACAAGTACAAAACAATATACTCTTACAGTGTTTTTTCCACATTAAAGTTGAAGGCCTCATTTGTACTGCAACATAAATGAAGGAAAATTTTTGTCCACGGCAAGTACAAGTAGTATGTACACTGTAACCATTTTGTGAACTTAAAGTGGAACAAGCTTGAACTTCTGTCTGGGATGCCTGCTGCGGAAAGTTTCAAGACTTCCAAAACTGCTTCGTATTTACACTCTGTTTCAGCTGAGTTTACTAGCTTTACTTGCTGTTCCGCCTGTTCACAAAATTATTTACAGAATAGGTATACGTGTACATGTTCTCTTTCCATGACAGTTATATTTGAGGTGTAGTTTGCACATGTTATACATGTGTAAACCTTATCTACAATATTACTGAATTGAAAACATGTAGATTATAACAAAAACGGATGCACATGTGTAAATAAAAATAAAAACCTCAAACGGCCCGAATGCAAAGGGCATGTTGTAACATCTCAAAAAGGTCTTTTAAATATCGCTTTTAGTTCTCCCCTTAAGAAATGTGGTTTTATAATCACTTTTTGCTGTACCTCCATCATGCCTTAAAAAAATATGCATGTACAAAATTGTCAAATCAGTAAAAAAAAATAATATAAAAAAGGTTCTTTTAAAAGAAAGTAAATCAGCTGAATGTAAAGGGCTTTTAAGTGCAGCGCAAACTTTTCCACAAAACATGGGTAGATATTCCATGCATTTTAGCTCTAAAAAGTGGAAAGAAAAACAGAAGGCAGTTCTGCTTTTACTGCCAAAATAGAAAAAAAAAAAGTGTTTGCGCCAGATTTATTTTGTCGAATCAGCAATCTGTTCCAGGACTGTAATATCACCTAACAATTCTAACATGGCTGCTTTTACAGGTTGTTCCACAAAAACTCTTAACAGTCAAAAACCAATTAATAAAGTTACATTTGTATGCATGTGACTCTTGGAATATTTTCAAATTACCTCCTAAAGTCAGATAACTAATCTACCATACAAACGTTATTTCATTCAAAGTGATGCACTGGAACAAAGGCTACTACGCTTTATCGAACTCAAGGGTTGAAAATGTGACCTAATGAGGCAAAATGAGGAATGTCCCCCAAAACCTTGTTTTGAGTAATCGACGCCTCAAGTCGGATATACATTAGTAGAAAAATCAAGTTAAAATTTATATTGGTTGTTTTGTATTTTTGAGTAGTCAGGGTATCCAAGATTCATACTATGCATTTTTGTTGGGGAAAAAATACCCCCAAAAGTGGAAAACCTGAAGAACATTTTGTCCATGCTGTTGGTGGCGCAAGGTGCAACTTTTTTTTCAAAGCCGTTTTTCTCAAAATGAGGTTGGCAAGACGTTGTTGACGTTCCTACGGCGTATCTTTGGAATAAATTCAGCTACAGAAATAAATTTGGTATCATTGGAAAGCCCATGATTTGTACTTTAACATGATGTACTTAACCTGAAAAGTCAAAGATGGGGGTTATTCCTCATTATGCTATGGCAGTTAACAAATTGTTTTGGGCCACTTTCCTTGAAAAAGAGAAAGCCCAGTAAGAGAACACACAAAGAATTTATTCTCTTCCATCTGTAACTTTGATAAATAAAAAGTGGCCTATGTGGCTTTTCAAGTCCCGTGTTGTGAGATTGTGCTGTATCTTTTGAACCAAACATCCTAATGAAACAAACTGAAAAGCATTTGGAAGACCAATTATTCTACTCAGCAATACATTAGACACACTTTTACAAACATGTACTTACCCCACTTTTCTGAAAAAATGCTAAAACTCTGGGGTTTTTTTTTCAATCTTATTTGGAAAAGAGTAAACCTGATTTTTTTTTTTTTGTAATCAAGAAACTGTAGTCTTGAATTGGAATGTCATGGGGAAAAATCCAAAACCTTGAAAATTCAAACTTAGTTTTTTCCCATAAAACATCTCTGATCTTCTAAAAAATAAACACGTTTTTGAATACAGCTGCACAATGAATAAATCAAAATGGGGAGAAATAAATTGGAAGTCCAAAGTTCACATCCCCCTGCAGACGAGGGATGTTCGAAGACCGGGAATGAGAAATGTCATACTGTTGTTCTTAGTGACAACAGGGAAGCCATTTTTCTGTGGTCACAGATGTGATGCTGCCGATAGCCTGGAGTGACGATCTCCTGGAATCTTGGAGTAGGTACCGCTTTGGAAGAGTGACATCTTAGTCCATGTCAAGGCAGCAACATTCTATTGCTGTAAGAAGTTCCACCTGAACAAGCGTTGCTCACCTTAGTCAACTGTTTCGCTGCATGATACAAGTACCTTTAACAAAAGAAGAAATTTTCAATTTAATAATAGTAATACAACATTTTTTGGGAGGGAGAGCCTGATTTGCTGGGAACATTGATTCATTGGAACTTTGCTGATGGATTGCAAGGTAGGCCACATTATTTTTAATATATATCTATGGAAGAAAAAAAATTGAGTCAGAGCTGGGGTTAGACCCCCCCCCCCCCCCCCCCTGGATACGCGCCTGCTGTCATTTTGAAGAAAATAATAAAAGAAGGCCATTTCTAAAGATGTGTCAAGTGACACATTTTTTTTGAAATATCTGTTAGTACATGTAGTTGGTTTGTAATTCGGCGAATCCGTGAATGGGTGCGCGCAAACGTTGACACAACGCGCATGAGTGCGTGGTTGTTATTATTCGACATTTCAGTGCGTGACATCGCGTAGCTGCAATCGACTGATTGAGAACGTGCTGATTTCGGGTGCAAATCAAAACATGCCTTGCCAACTTTTGAATTGAAACCGAGATCCTAGAATATTGTATTCTCCGAATACACAGCACAGTATTGACAAAGCTAAAACTTTATCAGGTTGGCCGTTAAGCACCAGTGTATATTTTGAGCACTTTTGTTCAAGCGATAAAAATGCACAAATGACGAATGAGCTACTCTACATTAAATTAAACTGAGTTCACTTTTGAATCCTGAACAAGTGGGCATTTTTGGGGCTTGAATCGAGAAAAAGTTTGATTGAGTCTTCAAAAGTTGCCGTCAACAAAAACGTGGCACCTGACAATAACATGCTACAACTTTATGATAAAATAACATCGCACTTGTGTGCTTTTGTTTTTGAATATTCAAACCAGCAAAAAGATATTTGAATATTCAGTGATGATCGAATATTTGAATATTCAGTATATTCTGGACAGCCCTAGAGTGGATACCGTCAAGCATAGTATTTACCTGAATTTTGAGGAGCAGGGTTTGAGGCACCAAATCCCTGTTGGTCCACACCTACATGTACAGCAGTTTCAGCCTTAACATTCCTGAGAACAACTCTTCTGATGTCTGGCGACTGGTCTGGCAAGGAATGGTACTGCTGGGAATGGCCTACAATCGTAGTCTGTACAGGCTTCACATCACGTAGACCTCTGTTGGGATTATTATCCGAATGCCTCTGTTGAACTACAGGTGGAATCAATGTTTGAGTTTGGGTCATGTGCATTCCTGGAGGTTGGGGGAGGCCACCACTAGGATGGGTTTGGGGCCGAGTGCTAGCGGCAGACTTCAGTTTCCTTTGAAGCAAGTCCATCTTCTTGCGGACGAGACAGGAAAGGTCAGCCGTTTGGTTTTGCCGCTTGTAAATATCCTTGATCCTATGAAGAACCCTGAAGTGGTCTCTTTCCGACAATCCTGGAACTCCACTTAAAGGCCTGAAATTCCAGTCCTCGATACCAGCTTTATCAATATCCTCTGAAGAAAAACGTTGCGCCAGTGACTCCATCTGAAGGTGAGCATTGGCAGTAATGTCCTCATATTTCTCGATGATACTTTGAAATGAATTTTTTTGAGAATCGGGGGCTGAATTTTGGCCATCTCTCAACAATGCCAAGGTCTTTGTTGCTTTGTGCCACACGGTGTTATACTGAACCAGGAAAGAAAAACAACTTTGGTTGAATGTTTTTTTGTCTATCTGAAAATGAGACATTTTCCTCGTGGCTTTATTGGCCGAGTGACGCAAAGCAGATAATTTTGAAGAGATACCAAATAGATCATCAACAGCATTGTCATCAACAAGTCCATGAGAAGGTTCACTGGTGATTTTTGAACTAGAGCGACATTCCTCGTTAGATTTTTTACGCTGATCATAATCATCTCTAGGGGACGTCTTTTGGTGGTAGCCTCTACCACGGCTTGATGAACGTGATCTACTCCGCTGTTGAGATGAGCTATGCCGGTGCCTTGATGATCTACTGTAATGTGAATGGCTAGTCCTATACGGTGACCGCGTTTTCTTTTGTGGGGATCTCCTGCTATGTGGAGATCTGCTCCGATGTGACTGGCTTCTCTGTTGTGATCTACTTCTATTTGGGGATATATCACTTCCACTTCCAAAAGGTGATAACCCTTTGTAAGGTTCCGATTCACGGCTACTCTTGGAGGACCAACTCGTGGAGGATTTCACACTGCAGCTACTGCTATTACTGTATCTTCTTGATCTGGATGTTCCTCCACTTGGCTTCCTAGACTTTTCTTGTGTCCCTGAAAAAGATGTTTGCTTTGAGTTAGTGTCCATTAAAGCCTTGTTGTCTTGTACTTTTGATTCTCTTTGGCCTGTGCTGCACGGTCCTTTTGTTAAAGCTTCATCACTGGAAGATGCAGATTCTTTTGAAACAGAAGTGTCACTTGAAGGGTCTGGTCTTGTGGCAGCTATGTTTAGGTTGCTCACATGTTGCAGCTTTTGTAAGAACTGCGTAGTAGGACTGTTGGAGCCGTCTTGAACAGCTTTCACAGCTTGCTTCAACTTAACAACATCCTCATTCTCTTTCGATGTCCTTTTGGTGTCTGAACAAGCTGGCTGAGGTAGGGTGGTTGAACAAGTTGTTGTCTGGCTTACTAGCTTCTGCTTCTTGACTCTTGGGTCGTTATTACTCACTGTGCTTTCCTCTTTCTTTCTGAGCAGACCACTTTCAGTTTTAACATTCACAGGATCCTCAACAGACGGTTTTGAATTTTCAAAGTCACAACTCCATGATAGTGTGTTCAAATTTACTTCAAACTTCCTACCAAACTGGGCCGACAAAGCAGCTCTTGGATCAACTGGTTTGTTTTGACCAGGCATGTTTTCCATGAGTATCTCGTGCGGCTCTCCTTTCATTATCAGGGGTCGACCATAAAACAGCTGCTTGGATTTTGTTTTCTGTTTGACCGTAGCATTAGCTCTTTCTTCATTTGATGATCCCTGTGCAAGGCAAGAGCTTTGAGTTGCCTGCTCCTGACCTACTTCATTGTGATCGAGACACTCTGCCACTCCTTCGAGAATGTGCTCATCATTCATGTATGTTGAAACCATTTCATTTCTCTGTCCTTGAGGCACTAACAAGGTTTCCCTGTTTCTGTGGTCAAAAATAGTAACAGGGTTACTTTCATTTCTCTCAGAAGTACACTTTTGGACAAAGTTCTCCAAAGCAAGTTGAAGAACTCTCCTTTGATCTGAAGTCGATGCCTCCAATATTTGCTGTTGGAGTATCTTTATAGCTTCTTGTACAGGAGCAGAGGTGATTACTGATGTCATTCCACTGTTGTGTGCAGCATTTATCCCTTCATTTTGATACAATGGAGGTCTGTAAGTGATAGGAATTCCACCTGAGCTGATGCCCACGAAAGTTGTTACATTGTGAGGCCTGTTGGTTTGTTCTACAGCTCCTGATAAAGGGATGTTGCAGGTTTGACCGACACATGCACCTGAACCTTCCCAATGTGATAAGGACC
The DNA here is from genome assembly GCF_015706575.1 of Patiria miniata. Taxonomy (NCBI): domain Eukaryota; kingdom Metazoa; phylum Echinodermata; class Asteroidea; order Valvatida; family Asterinidae; genus Patiria; species Patiria miniata. The sequence continues at coordinate 4,475,343 of NW_024037063.1, read as the reverse complement.
CTCTGTACAAGGTTTCTCTTGACGACTCATCAATTTCCATATCTTGCACTTCCAAGTTATCTCTAGCGACTTCAGACTCTTTTACAGGACTGGGACCTGAATCACTTGAAGAAATTTCTTCCAGACCCAATGAACTTCGGTACGCTGTCAAATCACTGTTAATAGTCTCTTGAAAGGCAGCCAAGTCAAAATCAATGACTGGATCACGTGCAGCAGCAATCATGAGATTCTCTGGTGATGGAATTGTAAAGGTCTGTTCAGATGAGGCACTTGAGGTATAGTCCCTATCTTTTATGGGGTCATACTCTTTACTTTGAAGCCGTATGTAAGGTGCTTGTCTGCACTCCTGTGATTTGCTACTCTCTTGGATTCCTTCACCGCTTGGCGAATTCCCTAACGATGAAGCACCTTCTGCATACTTCTTAGCAGGTGAGTGATCTCTGAACTGCCCTGGTTCTTCCATCTTAGATGATGCTGCCTTGTATATTTCTTCCTCTACTTCAAAAACATGAGAGGTATCATCAGATTCAAAATATTTGGGACAGTGATATCGAACCTTGCCTCTAGCTCTTCCTTGAGAAAATCCTCTCCCGCGAGAAACTCCTCTACCTCGAGAATATCCTCTGCCTCGGGAAAATCCTCTGCCACGAGAAAATCCTCTGCCTCGAGGAAATCCTCTGCCTTGAGGAACTTCTCTCCCACGAGAAACCCCTCTCCCGTGAGAAACTTCTCTCTCGTGAGAAACTCCTCTCCCCTGAGAAACTCCTCTCCCACGAGAAACTCCTCTCCCACGAGAAACTCCTCTCCCACGAGAAACTCCTCTACCGCCAGAAAATCCTCTACCTCGAGAAAATGCCGTACCAGGAGAAAAGCTTTTTCTTTTCCATAGCCTTTATCTTGAGAAAAGCCCCCACGTGGGAAATACTTTCTTTCTCGAAAATAACCTCCATCTCGAGACTTTTCAGTGGCAGGAGAACGTCTATCACAATGACAGCAATCAAACTCCTGGCTAGGTGATGACTTGCTCAATTTTCGATCATCTCCATAGGTTTCACGTGACACTGGTACATGTATTTTTGGTGATTGAGATCTTCCTCCTGTCTTTGATTGGCTAGGCGATGCCTTGCTCAATTTTCGATTATCTCCATAGGTTTCACGTGACACTGGTACATGTACCGGTATTTTTGGTGATTGAGATCTTCCTCCTGTCCTGGACTGGTTACTATCAAAAGGCCTATAACCCTTTATGTGACGCTGATCCCTTTGAACATGATGTGCGTCACTCTTGGTGCATTTGGCAGTTGATCCGCGGTCATCTTGTAAACTCACTGGTACCGATAGTTTACTGATGGGGCCTTTTTGTCTCTGTTTGCCTTGTAATTTGTCCTTTCCTTTCTCCTGCTTTGACGGAGGTGTTGGATTTCCCGTTTTTTCAATACGTCTAGTTTCAATTGATTTTTTTGAGTTAGTGACAGTTATTTTCAACCTTCCCAAACTAGACTCTGTTGTGTTCTGACTGGACTCCGAATGTACCGATTTTCTCTCGTTACTGTTCCTTTCCGGTGCGTTTCTTTGGGGTGGATCCTTTGTGACAGGAGCGGACTTGAGAGACGGTGGGGTGATTTTAGGCAAGTCAGTTAACTGTTCACTTTCAATGGTCGCAAATGTTTCATCTTCAGATGATGATCCAAATCCAAGCAGGGCATTGTTGATCCGATCTGTCCTTACTGCCTTTAGTTTCTCAAGGGCCTTGAGATGCTTTTGTCTCATCTCCTCTAGCCTTGGGTCATCTAATTTGGTTTGACTTGGTTTGAAATTTGAAAACCGATCCGATAAGTTCATTCGGCCACATGTTGGCTGGATCTCAGTCCTATGTTTTTCCTCAGGGTTCTCAGACATTTTCCGAACTTTGTTTTCTTTTTCACCTACATCTACACTTTTGGCAAATGGCCTTGCATGTGATTGGCACATCTTATCTTTGTCCCCTGTTGATGTGACACAAATGTCAACTGAATTCAATGCCAAGGATCCTAGATGAGTCTTAGTTCTTGGTGGTCTGGCAAGAGGTGAACATCCAGACACATCAGCTTTTCTTTTTCGTTCCAGTCGTTCAGGTACTACAGTCTCTCTCACATGTGACGGCACAGCTGCATGTCCTTCCTGTTCTGATGAGCCTTCGGATGAAGCTGTCCGTGTGCATGAGAAGGCATCTCCATTCAGTGGTTGGGTGGTCTCAGAAACTCTTGATGCAAATGTGATGGTGGCATACGGAAGACAGTGCCGTGGGCGCTTGCTTGGAAGAGCCTCTTCATCATACTCAAACAGGAAAATCTGAAATATATAAAAGCACTCATTCAATGACTTTTCTTGACGTTTAATTCCATTACTTTCCTTTCAGATTGCAACACGGAACTGTAATCTAATGATTCTTCATTGAAAGAAAATACTTGATGGGCCAGTTGTCAATGTAACGGAAGTTCACTCTCCATCAGTGTTGTAATCGAGTCCATCACAAGTTCCAACATGTCCCTGCAGGTCCATCACAAGTCTTTCAGTCAAGTCACCAACTATTCAAATGAACTGTGACATATTCCTTTGTTATTGTTCATCCTGTTACTTGTGACTGGACATACGAAAAGGACTACTATGATGCACTTGACTACAACACTGTTGTCCATCATGTTATGGACACCATAAAAAACAAGGACAAATAGATTATCAAGTGCAAAATCAAAGTTGCATGATTTCAAGTTTTCAACCAGGTAAATCTCTTGCAGCTTTAATGTCATGCTGGATCGTCCAATACCAGCAGTGCATAATCCTTTGCATTTTACCTGTGATTTACTAAGCTGTCTGAAGATTGGCTCACTGGTGCTGGGTTTGCTGCTGGAGATATGGCATTCAGCATTAGGCGTAGGCTCCAATGCGGGCTCTCTCGTTGACATCCTTTTGGTCACCGTCTTAGTCCGTCCCTTTAGTATCTAGACCATAAGCAGAACAAAACAAAACTGCTTTCACAGGTGTTGCAAATGGTTGATTAATACAGTGAATGTCTTATCAATGACGTTTTAAAGGTTGTACCATATATATATTTTTTATAATTGATGATCCTCCAGCCAAAAAATACATGTACATGTCGTTTCAGTTTCAAGCTATAGTTGAAAATGGGACCTTCCTGGAGCTTGATTCATCCCTGAAAACTTCGGAGAGTGATTTCACAGTGGACAGTCTTTTATTGTTTAGTGCATGCGTGTGTGGTACGAAGGAATTTAAATTGTTCGTGGAAAGATATCTGACAAGTTCATGTCTCTCAAAAGTGTTAAAAAAGCGCCCTCTCTCGTTAGCACATGTAGCCCATATTCAGCAAGAGCCTTCCCACGAAGAGTAAGAAATATCAAGTTTCACACACCTTATAGATAAGCATGCACGGATGCCTGAAGCCCTTCTTTTCAGCCCACTGAAGTACAACGTCCGAGTACAAGAACACATTGACCCCTTGGTCAACACTGCCTAGTGGTACATTCAAGCTCTGACAGCTGAAGTCTCCACTGCCGCAAACAGCATCAGCTTCATGCTCCCACTGCGTCAGCCCAAACGCAAAGGACTCTAAAGGTTCCTTAGTGAGTTCTTGTTTGAGTTCTTGCTTCTTTCTGAAGAAGCCCTGTTGCAGCTTCTCATTCAAGACAAGGCAGACCTTATCCACGCACCACCTCTCCTCCAATTTTAACTGTTCATCAAGAACTTGTGTGTTGACAAGTCTCTGGATGTCCTTGGCTTGTCTTGACCCTGGTTCTAGAACATGTCTGCATCCTGAGGAGGAAAAATTGACAAATTAAATATACATGTATATCAACGTACTTCATTTGTGCAGATTCCTCACTTTCTACCAGAAAAAAAAGACAAAAGCAGCCTTAGCGCAAGAATTGCAGGCAACTATTTGATAAAATCAAGCTAAATAATGCTTGCTCAATTTTGAATTTCTAGATTAACATGCTTTCACAGTACCCATAATGCGGAAAGGAAATATATACCTTGACTTGGACACCTCTGGACCTTTGGAATGGCGAATCTTCTTGAAGCATATGTATTGAAGCGTTCCTCGGATCCAGTTTTCTGATCCATCTTGCTCGACTTTTTACAGCTATAGATAAAGAGCAAAAGACATGTATATTATATGCATTCTGACTTTCACATTGTAGAACACAATCACTATTTTGTAGGGGGATGTACATGTACGTTTTTATAAATGTACAGTCCCAAATTGGTAAAAACAAAATTAACCAGACTTCCATGTGCACTTTGAAGGGAGATAGCCAATACATTCCCTTGGGCCCCCATGTAGTTCCATTCCTCATTTGTACAATTTTCTTCATCCATTTCATCCCATGTACACGTACAATTGTAGTTCAATTTTTTTTTTACATAGGGCAGTACAAACAACATAATGGCATTTTAATGAGAGTGTGCAACCTCATAAAAATATCCAGACAAAACATTCACTATAATGAAAACTGAAAACATGCGTCATGCTTTGGCGAAAAATTATTCAACCCAGGCTTTTATCTTTCCAGCTTATTTTTCCAAGACCATTACCACCAATGAACATATTGTTTTGTACTGGCCTACATTGTTTAATACATGTAGGCTTCTTTTTGCATTTCATAGTTGACCACTGTGATAAATCAATCTCGAGGTCACCTTTCCAGACAAAACAAGCTTGGAGCAACCATAGAGCAAGGTCCTTGCTCTATGGAGCAACAGGTTCTGAACTAGTCCTGGCACAAGCCTGGATTTTGATTTCATTCCCCTTTAACAGCAGTCCGTGATAAGTGACAAGCGAGGTCGCTATCAACAAGATGAATCAAACCCAGTCTTGGCAATATTGGCAGCGCTACTCAGGAAGCTCCAAGCATACATGTACCTTACATGCAAATGTACCTATCAGAGCGCAAGTGAAATTGATTGATTCATCTTGATGATAGAGCCCTCCAGCACTTTGGCAACGGACAGGACTGGCTGCAAAATAGGGGAATAAAAATTCCTATTCAGTCTTGGACTAAGAATATAGCTCTGAACGTATTTATAGCACTGAGGTGTTTGGTAAAAAATGTGACCTATAGGAATGTTAATAAATGGGACAAAGACATTTTTGCAACTGAGCGCCCAACTTCCAAGTACATGTACGTACTAGCCAGTTACGGTATGATCTTGAAAAAAAAAGCGAGTGTGGGGGGGGGGGGGGGGGGGAGGCCAGGTGGTTATTACCCACCCAACATTTTGTAAACATTACTTCCCTTTTGTATAAGCGCCCTTTGTACACAAGCGTTTACATGAACATCCCCAATGTAGGCCTATATTTGTAAAGAGTGCCCTTTTTGGAAAACTAGTGTCCTTTTTTTATAGCAAGTGCACATATTTTAACCAGCAGCCTTTTACGTGTGTCCTTTTTAACATTTCTTTTTGACAATACATTTTTAGTTTTGAGTAAAGTTTTCCCAGTTAATCAATAATTCTTTCACTTTTTGAGCTGACTCTTCTGGTGACAAATGAGTTCACTTTTCAACTTGTTTCAAGTTGATTCCCGGAATTTCAAGTGTTGAATGTTAACTCTTCCAGTTTTGAGCTGACACTTCCGATGTCACATGAGTCAATTTATCAACTTGTTTCAAGTTAATTCTGTCTCCCCCCCCCCTTCATGTTTTGATGGGGAGTTTTTGTCATGTTTTCAGTTAAACCATACGACATCTCTTCATGAAATGTTTTTTAACATGTGTACATGTACTTTTACATTATGTACAAAATAGTGTACATGTATATGTTAAATATTCATGCCACCTTTTGCTGTTGTACGTCCCATTGTTGCCAGTACATGTACATGTATTGATTGCTCCTGGTACCTGTATACATTATGGCCGACAACAGAGAGTGCCCAGTAAATACATGGAGATCACAAAGCTGCACATTCACTGTGATGATTAATTATATACATGTACATGTACATAATGTCTACATGTGCATAGTGCCTACATGTGCATAGTGCCTACATGTACATGTACATGGAATGGTTCTGGTCTAGCTCCAGTGCACCACATTGCTCATGTACATGTACTGTACAATGTATGTACTGTACAATGTATCTGTTTACTACAATCCTGGCCAAATCTCGCTGCCCCCCCCCCTTCAATGTTGTCTCTCATTGCACGGTGTGTGCTCCATCAGCTGGAAAGACCAACATTGACCAGGGGAGTGGGGGAGCGGGTGACCGTGGCAGGCTCAGAAGTGTCTCAACCATTATGGCCGGGATTGTAGCTTGGCCACCCCTCACAAATAAATCCTCATAATATCAGGGAATACTTTGTCTATGTGATTGTGATAATTAATGAATTACATAGAAATTAGTTTTGGTCCCTGACCTTTTCGACAGTGATGGCAATCCAGCTCCAATGCACCGCATTTTGTTCATGCATGATGCAATACCTTTTGTGCTTCACCACCCACAGAAATAAATCCTCCTAGCCTAATCAGGGGATGCTTCATCTGGGCTTATTGAAAGGTTCTGGTCCCTGATCATTTAGACTCTCATGGTGGGGGAATCAATCATCCCGGCTTTAGCTCCACTCTGCATTGTTCATTTATGTATTGTTATGTAGTATAGGTTTACTTAACGACCCACTGAAAAAGAGTGTTCATTTCTCCATGATAAGGGCATCATTGCTCAATGATTAAACAGTGCTTTACATATGTGCTTTATAAAGAGTTCCCTAGCAACCATTGTCAGCTTTGGGGTCTTGATCTTGATTGACATAGCGGATAAGCTCCTACAGGAACATCACTCAGCTTGGAAGCTTCCTTTATATGAGTGATGGTCCTTCTTAATCACCCCAATTATAAATGGTAATTGGACTGGCTCCTTCTTTTTGAATGGGAACTGTGACTGTGAGAACCCCAGCACAGCACAGGCACCACTCGACTCCAAAATGCGCTTTTAAAAATGTCCATCTACATGTACATGATCATGGGCGTCGCGAGGGGGGGGGGGGGGGGGGCACTTGCCCCCCCCCCCGAAAAGAAAAAAACAAAACAAAACAAAAAGGCGCGAAGACAAAGTGGTGTAAATTTAATGAGTTGGGGGGGGGGAGGGCAAAAATGTCCCTGCCCCCCTCTAAAACTGATAAATCGAGAATGTATTGAGAAATACAAGCATTTTTTGGCAAACATTTTGTTTGCCCCACTCTAGAAAAAATCCCGGCGACGCCCATGTACATGTTGCACACTGTACAACACATGTACATGAAACTCACCTTACAATGTTAGGTTTTCATATTGCTCTGAATGCTCAAAATAGGCTCCTCAATCCTCATTGTTGAATAGGCACATTTCACTTGTGCTTCGTCTCAGTTCAGTGTCATTATTTCCTTTCATTTAATCATATGCATAGTCATACATGACCACATTTTGCTGTTGCACTGCATATTGTGCAGTTTCGGGATTGTGATTCTATTCCTTGCTGGCTCAAGGCCACCGGCACATTCGGCCCGGTACTGCTGGTGATCGAGCCGTGCTTGGCTCGTTCAGCCTCGTCGCGAGTCGTCGGGGAGAGCACGGCGATCCCGGGGCGGCCTTGCTCGTAGCCCGACTGCGTCTGGCCGTACAGTACTATCGCAAGCTCTGTAGTACGGCCAGACGCTGAATGCTTCCAAAAAGACTGAATTTTTTTGGCCGCTGATGTAGCGATTTTGCTACATCTTTTGATCGAGATTATCTTTTCATCCAGGACAAACATTTCCACAGTTAAGGTTCTTAGTCGTTAGAGCAACTCATACCTTTTCGAAAAAACGTTCTTTGGTCTCAATACTTTCATCCATCTGGCCAAAAGACGACTTTCAGTCATCATCTTCCACAAATATCGTCCCGAAAATGCTCCCCCATGCGATTTCAAAATGGCGGCCGCGCTGTAACTCATGAATATGCATACACAGTCTGTGACGTATGACCTCGTGTTTTTGGACGTGCGTGCGGCGGCGCCGTACGTACATATGTACATGTACATTACTTGTAGACAACAGCCCAGTACGTGCATGCACACCGCCGCGCGGACGTACGTGTGCATGCACGTACTGGGCTGTTGTCTACAAGTAATGTACATGTACGTACATGTACGTACGGCGCCGCCGCACGCACGTCCAAAAACACGAGGTCATACGTCACAGACTCTTTATGCATATTCATGAGCTACAGCGCGGCCGCCATTTTGAAATCGCATGGGGGAGCATTTTTGGGACGATATTTGTGGAAGATGATGACTGAAAGTCGTCTTTTGGCCAGATGGATGAAAATATTGAGACCAAAGAACGTTTTTTCGAAAAGGTATGAGTTGCTCTACGACTAAGAACCTTAACTGTGGAAATGTTTGTCCTGGATGAAAAGATAATCTCGATCAAAAGATGTAGCAAACTCGCTACATCAGCGGCCAAAAAAATTCAGTCTTTTTGGAAGCATTCAGCGTCTGGCCGTACTACAGAGCTTGCGATAGTACTGTACGGCCAGACGCAGTCGGGCTACCTTGCTCGGTGCCACGCATGCATGCGGTGAAGCCATGCGGTCATCCCGCCAATACCCGTTCACATGCTCGTCCAGCGTGGTCTTATCTGTTGATCCCTTCTTCAAGTATTTCAGACTATTCTCGTGGGCCTGTGTGCGGGGTACGATGCGTGGTGCCTATCCATCCACCACGAATCACCCCACATGACCTTCCCAACTTTGAAGTCTTCGATTTCGTGGTACGAGAAATGTTGAGCAGGGTTTGAATCCGGCCATTTGGGATTTGCAGGCCCAAGTTTTTTTTTTATAGAAATTATAAAAAAAACTCATGAACTCACCTTAGTTTGAAACGATGTGGGGTCCAGCAACACAGTCGACGAAGGTCTGAACCTGGCTTCACTGCAACGAGTTTCACCATACTTAAGCCTTACCTTTCCTTATGATTCCTTTGCTTTTCATGATTCGGAAAATAATTCTAAATCTCACCTTTACTACAGGTTTTATATGAATAAGATGCCTTGCTCCATGCTGCCAACTACCAGTTGTCTTACTGAGTGCAGAGGCTGTTACTGGCAAACCCGATTTTCTGGCTGTTTTGATGCATTTTCAAGGCAGCAAACTAGCTCGACTTTGAGAATTCTACTCAAGTGCTGTGCTATGCTGCCGCATTTCATGTTACATGAGCATGTGCATGCACACTGTACAAATACATTACGCGTAGCGCGTGCAATACAATAGCACCGCCGTTGTTTGGTAACAAAATTCCGCGCCCTCTTCCATTATCTTTCTGTGCATGTGAATAATCCTCGCGCACAACATAGCAGACGATCGATAATATTTCAGCCAATCAGCGCGTTATATGAAAGATTTTCTTTGCGCGACTGTACGATTGTCTGCGAGGGGGTGTTCTTGCATGTTGTAAATCAACAAACTAAACCATCCATTAAACTGTAGTCTTGTACGGGTTAATGAACAGGACCATTTTCCTGGTAATGAGACACATCTTAGGAATGGCTAGTATCAGCACAAAAGTAAGGCCCCCCTCGCGTGGGTGGACTGGTGGACTGGACTGGGGCCAGAGTGAATCAGTCAACCCACGGACTTATATGGTAAACCAATCATAATTTGCCGTCTTGCCCTTTACTCCAAGACCCAAGTGGACCATTAATTTAGTGAACAATTCCTAATAGGGCAATAGACCCGGCCGATAAATATGATTGATTATAAGAAATGTAAACCCCGTAGAATCTGGGAATCAGATAGAGAACATCATTCACAGCCAACCGAATTGCGATTAAACCAAATCAGCTCAAGTACATGTATACAAATTTACCCCTTTCTGTCTTTCTATATAAGCCTTGTCCATACTCCTGCCGAGCGGGTTATAGTATGACCAACGAGATATGAATAAATCGAACCCACAATTCACCCACCGTCCCCAAACATTATATGGAATAACCCTTCAACCACTGTTGGTTTGTTAAAAAAAAAAAGATGGGCATTATTAAACTGCAGGACCTCGGAATATTCACGTGACTAGGAAATGGCGCGAAAGTATAGGGCCACCTGTCATTTGGGTCCAATGTCCAAAAGTCAAAGGCGACGGAAACCGTTGGAATGTATTGTGTTTGATTTGTGGTGTTTGTAAAAAAAGGGGTGTAGAGGTTTTTTTTTTTTTTTTTACTTTTATCTCAGGAAAATAAGGAACTCGTAATTATGGACTTAGGAATTTTCAGTGCTGGTGGGGGAGCATGTTTTTGTACAAGGGCGGATCCGGAGGCGGGGGCAACGGGGCCACCCCCCCCCCAAAAAAAAAAAGAACCAATTTTTTCTTTGAGTGACGCCGCAATAAAGGCAGGCACTGCGTACCTCAAAACAAATCTTTTCCTCAAAACAAATTGGTTAAAATGGTTAGAAATTGCCTCAGATCGCACCACAGAGCATCTAGAATGCAAACAAATTTCGGGGCCCTTAAGCGGGCCCGAACCCCACGCCGTAATTTGTTGGACCCACTTTAGGGGGGACACAATTTCTCCCCCACCCAAAAAATATTGTGTTCTGGATCCGCCCTTGGTTTTTCAAGGGGTACCAAGGGCGGACCAAACAACATTTCCAAAAATCTGTAGGCCACCGCAAGTGCTGCAGTTTCATAAAAAAAAAAGCCATCAAGATTACTCTTCGTTTTAATCCCCCCACAAATTTACTTTTGTGAAAGACACTTTCAAACCCCAAGACAACGACTACCGGAAATAAACTGTTTAATTAAAGTGGTAATTGGCAACTGCGATCAAGTTAAAAGTCAAACCATGGTCAAACAAAGGCACACATAATGGAACACTAATTACAAACTACATGTAATTTAATAACCTTGCTATGTTTACATTTAAGCCTTCATTATAGCAACAACTTTCTACAGTTGTGAAATGCATTCTAACCTAGTCCATCTAAATCTAAAATGATCAGCTTGTATAATTTTAACATCTACAGATAAACGTATTGTACGAGTATACAGGGGTGTGTTAAAATCACAAACATGGGGGGGGGGGGGAGTCTGAACAGATAGGTATGCAACGGAAGCGGAGGGCATTATGTTATCAGAATAAACCACATTTAGTTAATCTTAGTCGGTCAGCGTCTGTCATGACCTATTATAGCTGCCGGGTTATGTTGACTAGTAAAAATAATGATTTAAATTATAGATTCATAAAATAGACCTCAACCCATGGCAGACGATGACGTCTGATAGTGGAAAACAGACAAAATACGATTCGATTGTTCAAACAAAATGAGAGTCCCAACAGAAGATGCCAGATTTGAGAAAAGAAAATAAGCGTGCTCTCAACAAATTTCCCCCTTTTTTTTCTTTAAATATGAAACCCAAGGTTACAAACGTTTACAATTTCGCAAGTATAATGAACGAGATTGAATAAACTATAGCTATCTGTATATTTCTACACCTTTTTCATTTTAACCTTAGCCACAAGTCGAACAGGGTGGAAAGCCAATTTCATAAGCTTGGCTTACCAGTCATTATGATGTTTGTAAGCAACATTTTTTTAAGTATAAAATATATTTTGGGGGGTTTGGGTTTCGTGTTTTTTTACTCACCCTGCATGAACAAGATTTAATAAACTTATAGCTAGCTGAATATTTCTACAGCTTTTCATTTAAACCTTAGCCACAAGTCGTATTTGTTTTGATAGATACTAAACAAATTAATTATTTAAAGGGCAAAACTGAATAATACATGTACATGTATATTCAAACTCTATGTACACCTGTATTATACTCATGTGATTATACATGTATTGACAAAGGAAGTGAAATTGAACTTTTGTACATTGTTTCGCTTGTTAAAAACACTGACCTCATAATTAGCACGTTTGTGACTAGCGGTAAGAACCCTCTCCCGTTAAAAGAATACAATTTTTAAAATCTGACCACGGATAGTATAGAATCCTGCACTTCATGTTTCCAAAAGCATGTTATAAAACTTATATTATGTACAAAATGTATGTGAAGGAGATCTGAAATTGAAACAACGTACATTTACTGCGTTTTAGTGGTTTAACAAAGGAGAGAGGCAGTGATTTGTGGTAAGATATCACTTCATTGAAAGAAATGCATGACCAATTGAAAATCTGACCATGGATATTTAAAATCTACACTCTTCTTTCTAAAAACATGTCAAACCCTCACAACTATAGAGTATGCCAGCGGACAGCATTTAAAGCATTTTGAAAAGTATTTTTGCTTGACCCATGGTCTTTCCCTATAATGAATCTCCAACCTTGCAAGCATGTAGACCTCAGACATAATTAATGAGGGCACACTTTGTTCACATGTGCGCTTGCCTATGGGAGATTGGTTGATCATCTCGGCCCCGCCAGCTGGAGCGCTTCCATAATAGGAAAGTCCAATTATAAACTGACAAATCGTGATGTCATTGGCCATGTTCAGACACCGTGTTAGCTAAAACGGTAAAAGTTAAAAAGGTCGCTCACCACGGGAGGCCCGTCGTAAAAAAAAACTACCGAGCGTCCAGACATCGTTTTAAGTATAGCAAGTTCAACTAGAAGCAGTTTATCTCAGTTTCTAAGGTCACGTAGAACTTCCGCCTCCGTAAAAACCGCGCGCTAAAAAGAGCCTTCACTCTTCCATTTTTACATTCCGCTACACGTGGTCTAAGCCTCTCACCGTCGTGATGTGTGATGCCATGCCGTGTTTGACATCGCAGCCTCGGCCGGTCATGTAGCGTGGCACACGGTAAACATGACGACAGTCACTAGTCCACCGCGTCGATTTCCCGATTTTTTTGGAAGTCATCGTACATCGGCCTTATGCCTACACCATTTGTGATTACATTTTGGGGGCTAGTTTCTGTGCCTTTCGTGGTGAAAAATGAAAAGAAAAATATGTCTTAATTAGGTATACTGCGGAGTTATCAAGATTATTGTTCATTTGGGATATCGGTGGGAACCATATGGGGCCATATTAAATTACTAGAGCGTTGACTCGGTGATGCCGGGCACATCCATCATCATTTAATATAGCTATGGTGTGGACGTATCTTTGCGTTTCGGATCCTTAACGCTGTCGCGTCTTGTCTTACGGCCTTCCTTTGAGAAGGAAAATGAAAATAAGTGTCTACTTTCTGATACCGTAAACTTGTCAACGCTCCACGAAACACGCTTGAGGTTCACCTCTATCTTCCTCCCTAATGCAGACAATGCAGGCCTTGGATCGACTGGATGAGGTTGGCTGGTAAGCTCCAGCCCTTGATTGTCATCGGGAGATACACCTGATTGGAAATTTTCATTTCCAGGTTTTCCATCTGAAGACGGAGCTGACTGCTGGCGAACGAGTGACAAATAGCGTGCGACCTCTGTACCAATGAGGTCCTCGTTTATGTCCCTCTGATCTTCGTCAGGCGGCGAAACAGGAGCGTCCATGTTGACAAGTGGGGCTGCTGGGCTGTAATGATCATTACGAAAAGCGGTTACATCTTGCACGAAATTCGGATCGTTCATAACCAATTCCACTGCTTCAGGAGTCATCCTCTGCTCCAGCTTCTGCCTAAAGTCATTGGCATAATTATAAGTAGGTGGGAAAGCTGAGGTGTTAGTTTCCACGCCAGTGTCATCACCACAGGAAGAGACGTTGTACGTCCCGATTGACGGCGTATTTACTTGGGATAGCTGGACGTGACTGAGATCTTCAAAGTTTGACCAGGTTACAGGCTGAGCATTCATCTCACCTGTCTCTGTTACGTTTGACCAGGTAGCAGGTACAACACTCGTTTGGTCAGGTGAATGGTTAATATTTGAGTAGGTAACAGGTTCACCAGATATATTGAAATGTGCCTCGTTCAGGTTTAGAGGGGTGACAAGAACGTTCCTTTGGTTTGATGCTTCGTTTAAATTCTGTGCTAGATAAGGCTGTTGTTGATATGGCTCAGGCCATGAACACTCATCACCGTCTATATCATGCATCTCCATTTTATCCGCACCGGGCACAATGTTCTCTATGGCCTCGGAGTCAGGGTCTGCGACTAATTCTGCGGGTGATGCCTTCCCGACTTTGTAAGAATTGCCAGTGAATGCCAGATCGCAGGTTGAATCATTCAAGGAGCTGTTAGTACCGTCTGGGATGAAGTCACTGTCTTTGTTAAAGCGACGGATTTTAGTAGGCTCCAAATTAAATGAACCTTCTCCATCTTTAACAGCCCGCTTTCGGATTGGTTTGTTATATTGCTCTGCTCGTAAAACCACTCTGGTGTCTTTTGCAAAGCTTGTACTTTTAGGCGGGGATGCCTGAGAAGCATTGGGTAGTGATTGGTGAGGCTCTGATGTTATCCCGAAACCTAGCATCGCGTTGTTCGTCCTTTCAATTTGCAACGATCGCAGCTTCTCTTCCCTCTGGCGTGTTTCTTCTCTCAACTGCTCTAGAGTGGATTCTCTCCCAATCGGGAGGCATCTTGCAGACTCATTTCTTGAAGTGCCTGGTTGTTCTAACTCCAAATGACTCGTTCCGGTCGTTGATGCTGCTACTGAGCTGCTGTCATCGATTCCATCGGAAGTTTCAGCGATGCAGTTTTTTGAGGACGAGTTGAACCTCTCAATGGAGGAAGACTGTTTACGAGTTTCACCGACTGATGAGGTTGGTGGGGGTCTTGGCTGCACGGCAGTTTTGGAACTGGCACCCAGTGAGGTGGAGTGTCTCTCCCGTTTGTCTGATCTTCTCCGTCGGTGTTTGCTCTTCTCCCGACCCGTGTCCTGTCTCGATGTCCCTGTTGATCTGACAGGTGGCACGGTGCCGGCGTTTGGCGATGGACTGGTTGTCAGTTCTCTGAGTGTCAGAGAAACAACTGCATACGGCAGGCAGTGTCTTGGCGGCTTACGTAAACGTGACTGCTCGTCAAACTCAAACAGGTAGATCTGAAACATGATGAAGATTGATACGATTGGTTGCTTTCAATCTTCGGATCCAAAATTGCTGAATTCACAAAACCCAATGTCCCGTCAACCCCTGGATCGTCTGAAATGCTCCGGTGTCTTTGAGCCATCTAACCCATTGCGACCGCATGCAGCTATAAGGCAGTGCATGCTGGGCAGTACTTACCAAATCTGGAAGATTTTGCCTGAATCATAAAGTTAAGGAAATGACGAAACTCATCAAAATGAGCAAAACAGGTTTTCTTCAGGTCCCTTCAAAACCTCAACTGAGCCCAAACTCACCGACAAAATGCAGCTCAGTCCTCGTTAATGAAGAACGGTTCGTGTTAGTTTTAATAACCTGTGTTTTGACTTAACGCAATGAAGCCGCCATTAGAGCTAAGGTCAGCGGTTATATGGCCACTTTAGGATGAGTCTAACAAAAAAGACCGAGAATTATGTACCTGTGATTTACTCAGCTGCTTGCTGGTTGGTTCACGAGAGTCTGGCATGCCGGCAGAAATGAAATGATCCACTTCTCTCGATGGTTCCGAAAATGGAATTTCCCGTGAAGATCTTGCAGGGACTACCCTGCCATGACCTTTCGCGACCTGTCAAAAGAAAATTCAAGAATTAAAATACATTGAAATTGATATTTTTTTTAGGAATACCCTAAATAAGTCTCAGCTCAGAGAAAATGAGCAGATCCCTAGCACATGTCAAGGTTGGTCAGTCTGTCTTGTCATAGGTATCTAATAATTCAAGACATCCAAAGTGATGCACCTTGTAGACGATGATACACGGCTGCTTGAAGTTCTTCTCTTCTGCCCACTGAAGAAGAACAGCTGGATAAAGGCAAGCGTTGATTCCTTGGCCCACTCTACCAAGTGGACAATCCAACTTCTGGTATCTGATGTCTCCATCGCAGATACGGTTGGCCTCGTACTGCCACTCCGTAAGTCCGAATGCGAAACACTCAGATTGCTTATTTGATCGCTCCCGTTCAAGTTGGAGTTTCTTGTCTTTGAACCTCCGCTGAGCACTGTCATCATTGACCTGTGTGACTGCGTGGAGCTTCCACCTCCTTTCCCAGTCCAGATGCCTGTACGGCAAGGGGTCAGCAAGGTGCTTGAGGACATCCTTGGCAAAGGTTGAATCCTTGTCCACTTCAACTCTGCACTCTGCAAAATGACAAAGAAACCCGCAAATCTTTATAAAGCGAGGTGTGTCGTGCAAGAACTGGGGCTCATCTCCTTCTGAGCCATTGTATATCCTTAGATTATAACTTGCGCCCAAAAGCGAAATAAAATTAAGCACTTTCAGGATCAGATACGTAGGCTGCAAAGTGCCGAAATGCAACTGGAGCCACTTGTCGTGTCCAAAAGGGTAGATATTGTGAACGCACTATTTGGACGGGAGCGACAGCGGGGGATAAAGACACCGGGGATAAAGACACCGAGCTTTGTCAAACGGGACGTCAAAACGTACGCAAGTGAAAGCGGATCGGTCATGCCACAGCACTGCAACAATCACAGCTTGCGGCGGGCCGGCATCCAACGTTGATCGTCAGGGATCTACACTTCACGCGCGACTTGCACGCGACCGATATCTGACTGTATAATCGTTCCTACGGATACGATCTCGCAGCGTCATGCCTTTCGCGATCGAGATGTCGAGCCGAATGGAGCACAACGAAACACACGGCAGCATTGACGCTAACGTAACTTCCAATTAGACTAACGTTGGGCTCCAATCACAGCCACGATTATACGCAGTCGAATTTTTGAAAGACAAACTTGCCGAGACCACTGGGAGGGACATTCACGCACTTCCGACGGCCCTTTGACGGTCATGCGAAGACGTCTTTTTATGCACACAGAAAAAAATGCCGTTCGTATAATGTCGCGCAATACGCGCGCAGTTCCCACCACTGCAGCTAGCTTCAGCCTTTTCGCAGGATAACCGTTCCGCCAAATTGAGTGAGAGATAAGGAAGTGTGATGTCACGTAATTCCGTCTTTTGATGAAAGGTAATATATTATGAAAAATCACCTTTTTCAGTGTGCCTCGTTCGACTGCCTGATCTGCTGCTGCTGGTCTCCATCTCTCTTACGTCCAACAATCTGTGGATAAAGGGTTCCAAAATAAACTGTTTTGGCACCTAAAGGTAGTGTATGAACACACCGGGGCTGGCCCGCTGCTGATCCAGAAGCTTTTTTGTAAGGGGAGGGGCGCATGTGCGGATCCAGCTTTCAGGAAGAAAACGGGGGGGTATCTACAGGTGGGGTGGGTTAAAAGTGAGGGCAGTGGGGATGTCCTTGAAAGCACGCCGAAGGCGTAATGAAGGCGCCTTGCTGGGGGAGGGGGTGTCCTGAGGCCTGCACTGGGAACATGTTTAAATCCAGAATGACAATTCTCCTGCACTCTTGAGAGAGTCAAAGTTAGGAACTGTTGCATTCAAAATGTTTTTATTTTTGGCATGCATGTTACAAGTTTCTTAATATTGGTCAGTGGCTGAAGGGGGGGGGGGGGAGAGAAGAGAAGAGAAAAGGGAAGTAGAGCTTAGATCTGATATTTGATTTGAAAAAGCAGTCGTTTTTACTCCTGCCCGTCTTTTGGGAAAGGAAGGGTAGGGGGTTCGTACGTGGCCCCTCAGAACCAGAGTCAAAGGGAAGCTGTTCAATTTGGCAAAAAAGAGAAACAATCTAGAAGATGGGTCTGTAAATGTAACTGTGCTAAAAAGTTAATTGCCGACGACTCATCCATTGTACGTGGTTGAACTACTAAAGACATCAAGGTATTGTCAGTTACCAGCCTGAAAGAGATGAAGCTCAACCAAACGTATTCATAAACAGTACATGCACGCAGCTAACATCTGTGACATGTAGACATAATCATCTAGGCAGTAGTTGTATCCGTCAGGCCCAACCCTTGCTGCAGGGATTTCTAATCGTGTTCCCTTTGGCGTGTAACGAGTCTAGCGGCCCTTTAAAACTTGGATTGTTTTTAGCAAGAACAGAATATGGAGGAGCCTGCATCAAACCAGTTCATCAACTGTATTCCAACAAACAAATGTGAATAACAACAGCTGAAATCACAAAGGTTGTTTATATCCTGTTGGCTCCTTTCTTAGATGTCAACAGAGTAAAACGGAGCATCGCAGGGGAAGCTTAAAGATAGATAGATATAATAAGCAAATTTCTTTCATCCTCATAATGACCCTCCAGCTCCAAGTGTCATTGTATACGATGCGTATATACACATCCCCTGTCAACAGGGGATGCCTCCAGAGTTGCTGGGGTTTGAAGCTTTTTGTCGTGCATTGTCCGATGACTTATCCTCTCAAGCTCGTCTTAGCTCCTCTGCCAGTACCCGAAAAAAATCTTCAGTGGATTCAACGAAAGCTGCCCTAACGTTGGTCCATTCAGCCTTGCAACGCGCGTCGTCCCTTGTGGTTGCCAATGGCGTAGCCAGGCATTTTTCAGTGTGGGGGGGGGGGGGGCTGGAACATTTCATGGGGGGGGGGGGCGTCATGTAGATCAATGATATTTTTTTTAGAAACACGACGTGCTTGTGGTTGCACCATAACGTTAAACGTCGGGCCTTCTGGTTGCACCGCACGTCGCGCCGTCGCATGCACTGCACCTCGTGCCGACGGGTTGCACCTCACGTCTGTGGTTGCATCCCACGTCGTTTTTGCCGATTCCCCTTTCGACCGGGGATCGATTGACCCATGTACAACTGCTGTTCACATGAAACCCTTCTCCGACACTCGGTCCTCGTGGATCTCACTTGAACATGTACTACTACATGTACCACCAAGATCTGCGCCCACGGCGGCTCAACGAGGGCTAGCGGCCGGCGCTTCGACGTGCACCGCGGTGGCGGCCCTCGTACTCGTCAGGGCCCCGCTACTCGTCGGGCCCTCGTACTCGTTGGGGCCCTGCTACTCGTCAGGGCGTACCACCTGGTGGTCCGCGCTCTCTGCCCCGACTGCTGGGTATGGGCGGCACGCTCCGCGCCATCCATTTCAGGGCTAGTTGATTCGGCAGGTGTGTTGTACTCCTTGGCGGATTCCGACTCAAGGCCACCATCCCGCTGTCTGTATCAACCAACGCCTTTTATGGGCTCTGATGAGCGTCGGCCACAATGCGGCACTGTAACACTGGGCCCCCGTGCATTCCGGGCCGGCCCAGCATCAAGCCGGCGGGTCGGCAGTCCCACACAAATGTAAAGCTTAAGAGTAGGTTGTGGCAAGGCTCGTATATAGTGGGTGCCCATGACGGCGGGCCGAGGCTGGTTTGGCGGACCGGGTTGAAATACGGACCAAGAATTCAGTCATCGGGTCCACGAGTCGGAGACCGCAGTGCGAGTTCCCGAGGCGCAGAGTGAAAGACGGCTTCGATCCGGCCGAAGTGGCCTTCCCATGCCACAAGCAACCCCCCCCCCCTCCGCAGGCGTGGCGGATGAAGATCAGGAACGCTACGACCCGAAAAATGGTGAACTTTGCCCGAGTAGGACGAAGCCAGACGAAACTTGGGTTGCACCGCACGCCGTGCCGACGGGTTGCATGCACCGAAAGTCGTGTCTACGTTAACACCGCGGGTCATGACGTGTTGCAACGAACGCCGTGTCGTGTTGCACAGGACGTGGTGTCGTATTGCACCGGCATCGTGCCGTGTTGCATGCACTGCACGTCGTGTCGTGTTGCACCGGACGTCCTATCGTTTATAGCACCGCATGCGTGTCTAGCTTGGCCCAATTTCACGGCGCTGCTAAGCACACGATTTTCTGCTAACAGAGTCTCCGTCTATTTCATGGATACCGCAAGCATAAGCACAGCAAAACGCATGCTTAGCTCAGAGGAATTTTTTTCTTAACTTAGTGACGTAACAATAGAAATCTCCATGCACGCGCGACCGTTAGCACACACACGCCGCGAAATAGTGCTTAATTTTTCTGCTATGCTAAACACAACTTTTCTGCTAACTGTTAAGCAGCGCCGTGAAATTTGGCCCTGTTGCACCGCACAGCGTCTTCTCGTGTTGTTTAACACGCCGTTTCTTGTTGAATGTACCGCTGCATGATGGTTGTTGGCGTCGCATAATTTCCCCGTTTAGTTTCAGTACGTCGTAATGGAGTCGTGTACTACACTGGTACACCGCAAGATTTGTAACGCAGTGCACCAGTCGTACAGTCATGCACGCATGCCGTGAAATTGTACCGAGTATCGAGTTTATTATCATTCGGGTTTTAACCGTAACCCGTAACAGGATTTCACTTTTTTGTGTTTTTGTGCCATATATATTTGTTTAATTGCATTTTTTTATGACATCTGTAAATGGTGGCTCTGCACTGTTGGATATCAAATTAATAAATGATAATAAAATGTCAGTTGATGAAATGGAATTACTTGTTAAGTTTGCCTAAATTTTTCTTAAGTGGCCTAGGCGCACACAGATTTTCATTAAAATATTATATCAGGTGCACTATTTGTTCAGGTCCAGTTTCAAAATTAATGAAACCATCTATTTCTTGATCGATGAAATTGGTGCAAAATTAATGGAAGCGCCGAATTGTGGGGCTGTAAATCATGTGATGTATGTGTTCGGAGATGCAAATTGCATACAAGGATTACGTTAATTTTTGGGCTGAGGACCTGTAGTTAAAGATAAACGAAATGTGAAATAGACACAGCTCTAAAAAAAAAGCAAAACATCTTGCGGTATGAACATACGGGCAAACTTATACGACTCGTTTAGTAAGTCAGTGATTAAAGGGTATCGATCCTCATTAAGACATTTCAAATTTGGTCCAAATTAACATGAAATAAAAGTTACATACCAGTCCTCGTCTCCGGATGAAACGGTTATGTCCAAAGAACCGACCCAAAATGAGCAATGAAACAGTTCAGAATCTGTGAAACAGTTCTCACTACGGTGACTAGTGACTCGATATCCTGACTCGCAAAAACAATCGAAGTGAATTGTACTTTCGCCGCAAGTGTTTTCCGTCGTCTCGGTCCAAGGGCAAGTTGAAGGAGTTTGATTCGCTTTAGTCCGAGGCTGTGTCCTGTCTCTATGGCTTATAATATACACGTAGTTCTACATATGCATGTACATGTACTGTACATGTACATTCTCTGCCTATAGTAGCAACAACTTGAACACCGCGGTGATGCGGTGCGTTAGGTGCGTGCGGTGCGTGCTCCCCACCGGCAAGACGGCTTCAACTCTCGAGGTGCTGTAGGTGTACTCCGTTCTAGTAACTGGGGAAGTGCGGCCCGCGCGTCTGTTTTTATACACCGGGTCACAGCTCCGATATGCGCGCTGCCCGGAGACCATCAACCAACCATCGACGCTCATTGCAAAAGTAGACGAAAAAAATCGCGCCAAAGAATGTCGCTTTTTATAATCACCCCTGTAAGTGTAAAGTCTTCAGAAAAAAAGCCTTTCGGTTGTACAGAACCTTCAACTTTTTACAACTTGAAAATGTATCAAGAAGAAAACTCCACAACTTTAAGGTGTTGCGACATTGCAGGGAAACCCAGAGCACGCAATACCGGCCTTGATCGGAAAACCATAGAGCTAGGACCTATGGGTAAACAAACTTTGGTGCCCCCCGGGTTCAAATTTGCGGAGACATAACATAGGCTTAATAGTTATTTTACTTTGGGGCAAAAATTTAAAGAGCAGTCAGCCGAGAAAATTGAAGCCGAAGAATGTCGGTGTTTATGACCCTAAGCCCTGCCCTCGACTCCCGAATTACCGCACGTAATTACTTTTGCACATGTAGAAGTTTTCAGGGGGGAAAGAGGTTTTTGGTTGGAATAAAACATATACAAGTTGAAAATGTATCAGAAAAAACCCCAATAGAATTTATTAAACAGCAAGGAGATATTATGGAACACGCATTGCGACATCGGGGGAAAACCCAAAGTACGCAACAACCCTCGACGACCCCGGGCCGAGGGCCCACATTCAATCAAACAAACTTTGATGAATTGTGCAGAGTGATATACTGCAGCCACATAATAGGGCATACAAACCAGCCAGTCTAGACTTTTTTAAATACCCCAAACAATGGCATTTAGTGGGATTCAACCTCATGCACGCGATTATGTTAAAGGATTCTCTTTTTTATTTCCGAAAAAACCCTTCGTGTACATGTGCATATAATTATGTCAAATTCCAACAAACATCTGTCATGAAATACATTTATTTACAAACTTGGTTATCGGTGGGGTTTATTGGTTTGCATGAACTTTTGATTATTATAAGCCATATTCGTTAATATTTGTACAAAGTCAATTCAACACTAAATTAGTACAAAAAGCTATTATCAAGTACATTTACTATTCAATATTGAAAGGTACGACTGTGAGAAACTTATCACGTGAATGGATCGTCATTTTAAGAAATGGATTTTTAATTCGGCAACAAATTTATGACAATTTCCAAGGCCTAGTAACTGCAATAATGTCATAAAGTGCTGATGGTTTAGGTACAGTTTGTGTTGAATTAAGTTGATTTGGAGGATTATGCTTGAAACGTGGTTGGCTGCTCGCCCATTACATTAATCAGTCAGTCAGGTTTTTAGCGTCATAAAAATACTCTGCCTCATGAGTTAAATATTAATTACTTCAATAAAGGCCCGTCTTTTCTTCAAAAGTTAAGTTTTAATTCATTGTTCTTGTGTGCTCAAGATATTTCGACTCTCCACAAGAAAAGTCAACCCAGACAAATATAAAATAAACCTTGCGCATAATGTCAAGATAGCATTCCCACTAACAAATATTCTGAACATTTACACATCTGTTTTTATTAAACTTAGAGAAATCTGGAGCTCAGCAACCTTAAAGAAATAAATCTAACTTGACAAGAAAAAAAAACACCAACCATCAACAATAAAATATCAACTCCCATTTTTACAAAAGGTAAGACTTAAATGCAAACAAAGGTATTTAACTGTCTTGAAGTGTTTCCCTAAATTGCAGTGGGGTAAAACTAAACGTTTAGTTGCTTAGCTTTTGAACAAAATTCATGGAAGAACTTTAAATACATAAAAACTCCATCGAAAAGTACCTCCTCCCTTATCTACAAAACCCCTCCCCCGATTCATGCCCCCTGACTCTATATACAGAATAAAAGTAACGTGAACTACACATTGGTATTTGCTTAAGGCCTAAACAGCTCTATCTTTGCCATCTGGTAGATGGTGTCACAGAAGGCGATGTAGTTCATGTCATCCTTCCCGCCCACCTTCACGTCAAATTTCTTGTACAGCACTTGGAATTCCGTCTCGTTGACTAGTGAGCCCAGCTCTAGCTCGCTCAGGACGCGACGGAACTGAGATTGGGACACGGTGCCGTTGTGCACGCGGTCGTAGTCCTCAAACAGCGTGTACATCTGCATGTTGGACTTCCTAACCTGAGGATTTTAAGAATTCAAAGTAAAAATAAAATAAAGTGATCAGATGAACCACAGAGAGAAACTGACTGAGTTCACTTTTCACGAACATAAGGTTGAATAAAGTACAAACCTGGCTGGAACTAGCCAAAGTGTTTGGTTTATCAGAATTTTGTATTAAGAGGAACATCAGTCCCATTCATTGTGCAAATAAATGCACAGTCGGAACCAATTAGGCTATACGTTTGCTAGAACCACAATTTGTATTAACAGTACTTAACGAGAGTCAACTGTAAGTAGGGAGGGATATGAACCTCTTAGAGGAGGACTCTGCTAACGACAGAGGTCTTAAATCTCCTGAAACTTAAGTTGGAGACAAATCCTAAATTACTTTTTTAAAACAAGAACCAGTCAGTACCTGCTCGGCAAGTCTAGCCAGTGTCCTCTGCAGGATGATCTCAGAGTCTTTGTCTAAGATGTTCTGGTCGACCTCCACCGGGGGCTTGAACTGGATCGGCTTGACCTGGGGGGCTTTCTCAAGGTGCTTCAGGGTGAAGATACTCTCAATTTCATCACAGAACGGAACGTATTCCACGTAGGCTGGGTCACGTGGGTACTCATAACTATAGAAAAGAATTCAATGGCATTTGCATTTCTGTTATTGTTGGATGTCGTCCAGATGATTTGGGTTAAGTAAAACACTTATGACTTTCGATAAAATGGAGTGTTAAAGTGATGTCAAATTTAAATAAGGTTTTACCCTTCGGTTATGTAATATCAGCACAATTTACTCAGAGCGTTTATAGAGCTTGTCAGAAAAAAAAATCAAGATGAAGTGAAAGAAGGGGCTTTGCACTCACACTTGTTGAAGGATGTCGACTTCCGAGGCCTGCAACTCCAGATGAGCCAGGTCCAGGGCTCGGCGGAATGTCGTCTTGAGCGTGCGGCCAGTCCGGAGTTTGTCGTAATCACGGATGAATTCCAACACTCTGATCCTCTCTCGACTGACCTGGGGGTCAAATTAATGAAACAAAACGACTATTTGATTATTCATTTTTGGTGGGGAAATTACGGTTTCCTCAAAAGGGAAAACTGCTACTTATGTTTATAGCGTATTTCTGAGCCAAAAATGATCCTTTAAATATGTAAATTCCCAGACATTTTTTTTTCACGGAAAGGAAAAAGAATGAAAAGTTGTGTGCAATTTATAAAACAACATCTTAAAAACAGCATCAAAAAATCTCAAAAGCCAGACTCAGTTTGCTCAATTTGAAACCAGACAGAAAATCAAAGAGGGAGAGAGTTGTGTGTACCTTAATTTTGATTTTCTTCATGATCTCCTCAAAGTCTGAGAGCGGATTCTTCTCCAGAGAGACATGTTTAGAGTTGACCAGCCTCAGATCCTCCAGACGCTGGGTGTACTTCATCTCCTGCTTGTCGCGGGGCTGTAGGTCCTCAAGGAAACGGAGGTAGTTGAAGCCCATTGCGTTGGCGTACTTGAGCTCCAGGAGTTCCATCTCGGTCTCGGAGGCATTGAGACCCAGGAAGGTCAGGCACTGGCGGAACTGCTGCTTGGTGACCACGCCCATGTTGTGCAGATCGTAGTCCTGAAAACCAGAGAAGTAACAAAATTGATAAATGGAAGTAATCAGAAATGTGTTTGTGCCCTTGGGCAAGACACTTAACTACAATTGTCTCTCTCCACCAAGGAGTATGTACCTGTGAGGGTAGAGGACCGAATGTGCGCTGATATCAGCTGCCGCGTTGCCTCGTGGCCTGATGAACGGGGCAATAATTCTAAAGCCCTTTGAGATGCTATTTTAGCATTACAATTTAATATTGGGTTATGATCTTCTTCCAACATATTATGTAAACACTGTATGCTCAGTGTTGTCCAGAGTGATCGTGAGAAAAAAATTTACAAACTACTCAGCTGGAACTTGAACCATTATTGACATCACCTCGACGGAATAATTCCATCTTGTAAGAAATCCATGTACCTATCAATACAAGAATGCCACAAAATAGCATCCCGAAATTAAATTTATACAGTCGCCTCGTATAGAAAAAATCTTCACTGATGAGGACAATTTTATCCCTCTTTGATACAAATGAACAGACACTTTCTTAATTCATCATTATGTCATCTGCAGTAAGGACGCTCTGCGCCAGGGGTCTTACAACTTGCCACGGCAAAGAAAGAAGATTAAAGTGTTCATCAAGATTTCCCCCTTACCTGGAAGCACGGCTTGGAGTGAATGCGACGCTGATTGCTGCGTTGTCGCATGCGGTCCATAGCCTGATCAACGATAGCGGCTTGCTCCGGAGTGGACTGGGACCAGTCCATGGTGCCTTGCTTCTCTACCAGGAAGGACTCTAAAGGAGGGACTTGGCTGGTGGGGGTCTTCTCCAAATCAGGCTCCACTTGGGTAAAAACTATAGTGAGACATATTGATAAGAAAGTCAATTAGACACTCATGGACACTTTGCACCAGAAAGTTAAAACCGAGGCCAAACTGGCCAGCTACAACTAATTGAATAGGGTCTTTACACATAAGATGAACGACTTGCTTGTATATGCGGCCTCCGGCGCAAACTGGTTAAGCAATCCCACAAGATAAAAAAACGATTACTTACCCTAGCTCATCTTAGACATTTAAGCTACAAACTTTTTTTGTATTAAAGGAAAAGAAATTTCTGCTTACCACTTTCAATATCTTTTTCAAACTTCTTCCACTGGACGTGGAGTGGTTTCTGTGGATGAGTGTAGAGATCACACAGTGCCTTGGACTCCTCCCTGGTAAGGTTCTGTTGGCCCATGGCAGTTAGGCCCATGGTGAATTGACTACGAGGGATGGAGTGCTCACGGAGTGGGTCAAAGTCTTGAAAATACTCGCAGACCTGTCACGAAAAAAGGGAAATAATAATTACTGTAAATCATATAAGTTTTTTATGCAGCGTCATTTAATTGTTTTTAAAACTTGACATTCCTGGCTGAGGACCCCCTCGGTCACCACATGTGTAGCTCAGTTGTTAGAGCACAGGTGTGGCAGTACAGAGGTCTGAGGTTCAATTCCTGGCTAAGTCAATACTAATACATTTGTAACACCAATGCATGTGTGATTAATTTGACAACTGCTTCCGTGACTGCATGGATAGTTCAGTCAGTAGAACACCGGTGCAGCAATTGAGAGGTGTGAGGTCCAATCCCAGCCCAGTCCAGTCTTCGCTAACACAATTGCAATAGGGAATTCAGTGAGATAAGGAGGATGTTCTTACCCTGATTCTGTTGACTACAACATCGTGTCTGATTCTCTTCAACAGATCGGTGATGTTGACGTTACTGGTATCGATGGGTTTCTGGTCGTATGGTGTCCTGGGTCGTTCTTTCTGCGGTGGCTGATCAGAATCCATGGTAAAACCGACGTAGTCTGAGGACAAATTGGAAAATTCCCTTTCACATTCACGGGCTATTTTAGTTTTGGTTCAGGATTTCAATAACTGTACAATGAAAATAAATTGTTTCAGTGCTGTAAACGTAATGTTTTAAGATAGCTTGTAAACTTACTCCTTAATTAAACAGATACACGTGACTGATGTGGGAATCGAACCTGGGACCACGGGGATGTTGTTCATTTACCTTTATCGATGGCTTGGACGAGGGCTGGGTAGTTGATGTCTCCCCTTGGCTCCTCAAACTTACGGCAGAGGAGTTTGAAATCCTCTGATTCCACATTGATGCTGAGGAAGTGCAGGATGCGGCGGAACTGTGACGGAGTGATGTTACGTGTGTAGGCTTTGCTCTGAAAATATCAAAAAAGGTAATTGAAAAGGAAACAGTCAACTCTCCGACAATTCTGAAATCTCACAGTTCTGTTGTTATGTTGTAAGTACTTGGCTGGATCTTGTGATGAGAATTACTCCAATTGGAAAGTTAAAATTGGGAGTCTGGTTTGTTTTCTTAATCATGCATAATTTTGGGATTTCTTTTTTGGGGGGAGTGGGGGAAGTTCAGTTATTTATTTGTGAGGAAATTATTTAGAATTTTTTTTTGAAGTTTGTTTTAAGCAAATGCGTCAATTGGGTGTGAGAGTTGCTGAGTGAGGCAGCTAGACAAAGAGCTCTGGATATAAGAGGGGTCGAGGGTTAGGCCCCCAAACCCCTTTCTCTATCCTGCATACACATGATGGAAATTTACTTTCATCCTTGGTTGAACTGTCTTATAAAGTCAAACTCACCCGATCATAATCCTTGAAGTGAGGGAAGCACATGAGCCTGCGTCTCTGGACGGTGGAGGCCAACTCGCTGAGTATCTCAGCCACTCGAGCCTCTTCCTGCTGGGTGAGGGGGTTGAGTGAGCGTGACAGGTGGCCCTGAGGGGGGCGATAGACGCGAGTCTCTGGCTTCTTGTCAAGGTGGGGCTCGTTAAATGCTGTGGACGAAAGAAAAGGCCAGAATAGAGAAATAGGCAAGATCATAGGATTACCTGATTGTAACACACTTGGGTAAAACTGGAAACACATATTTTATTTTGGTTTTACCATTTTCCATGAGGTGGCAGAATTCCTTGTAGCGCACCCGGCCGTCGGGCTGCTTGTAGTAGTCGGCCAGGCGCTGCACCTCCCCCTGGTAAGCCCCGCCTCTTTCCCGACGCACAGCATCAGGCCGCAGTGGAACTGGTTCTCCGTGATAATCCCGCTGCGCAACTTGTCGTGGTCGCAGAAGAACTCGGTGGTACGGATGCCGTGTTTGTGGACGGCGATCTGAATGCGCTTGAAGATCTCTCTCAGTTCGTCGTCGGCTTTTTCCTAAAATTTCAATTAAAAAAATATAGACTTGATGTTGATGGTAACACAGTCAAACACCCTTCACTCTTTTGTATTTGCTGGCATTTCCCCACTCCTAATAGTGCCCTCTTATTGTTTCTGAAAAAAGACGCCAGAAACTAAGTCACCAATCAGAGACGCCAAGGTGAAGGTCATGAAATTGATGTCTGAATGAGCATTTTTATCACAAACGAATGTCTATTCCATAAACTTTATCTTTCTTCCGTCCCAATCAAATTGTGCACAATCATTTCAGAGTAATCTGTAAAACTGCAAGTGACACATTCCCCTTTTTGATAGATCAACAAAATCAGCTTACCCTTCTAGGGATATTGTAGTTGTTCTCAGGCAACGGATCAAACAGGTTCTCCTCCAGTCTTTCCTTGGCGGCCTCCACGTCGTTGTGGAAGTTGAGATAATTGCAGAGGTTGGAGGAGGTTGGGTCCAGGTAACGCCGCCGAAGGAGGTCCACTTCACCATCGTCAAGGCCGGGAGGTCTGGGGAAACTCCTGGCAAACTGAGGAATAAACCCATCCAAAAAATAATATTAAGCTAAAAATTTCATGTTGAGAGGGTGAAATATGACACAAAAACAGCTCAGACTAAAATTAACTTTGCAAAATCAATTATGAAATGCTACATGCAATTAGAATAGTGCACAAAATATGTACGAACAAATGTAAGTTTGTAAATTTCTGACATTTATACCCTCTGAATATTTATGTAGCTCTGTAAAACAATATTTTTTTTCAAAAATGCTCCACAATTATTACCCCTATTACGTTATTAAGGCCCTGACTATTAGTTTAATGCAGACTTTAAGATCAATGCAACCTGGGCCCACTTTCATAGCGTTGCTAAGCAGACGATTTTCTGCTAACACAGTCTCTGTTTATTTAAGCCAACAAAAGGCACGCTCCCTGCCAAGGAAACATTTGCTGAACTTAGTGACGTAACGATAGAAATCTCTATGCGCACGTGACCGTTAGCACATCTACACCATGAAACAGTGCTTAAAATTGGCACAATTTTCTGCTATAGTAAGCACAACTTTTCTGCTTACTGTTAAGCAGCGCAATGAAATTGGCCCCGTTCTCCACCAGGTAGCCATCTACTCTCAGACCAGAAGAAAGCAATTGTGGTAAAGTGTCTTGCCTAAGAACACCAACACCATGATCCACTGTTAAAAAAAACCCCACAATTTGTTTTCCTACCTGGCTGTCAGTAACAGTACCGATGTGATGTCTGTCAAAGTCGGTATAACTTGAGCTAATGTTGATGCCGTGGTATTTGTAGTAGGGAGCAATTCTTTCAAGGATGGTGTTGGCCTTCTGGATGGAAGCTGGGCTGATTGGACGGACGGAACGAGTCGTTCCCAGACTGGAGTGACCAAAATAAATAAACAAATATCATGTTATTATCTCTAATAATTTATGTAGACTAATTTTCGCGAACACAAGTTGCCTGGAAATACAAACTCAGCTAAAACTTCTATTGATTTTTCCAATAATTATGAACAAATTTATATCCAGAGGTTAAGTGGAGAAAAAATACTTACAATTCTTCTGGTGCGATTGTCTGTGTTTTTGGTTCAATTTTCAGATTGTTGGGCTGGAAAGCTGCGACACAGGAAAATAACAGGAAAAAAGGGTAAAAAAATTGCAGAGATTTCTTAATACAATGTACTTAAAAAAATATTACGATAACCAACTCATAAACTGCAAATGTTCTTCATTGCAAGTCATTATTAATTCTGTCAAAGACTACAATTTGCACTTCAAATGCCCTGTACTTGATGTACTTACTGCATTCGATGACGTCAGCAAATCTCTTGTAGTTCACCATGCCGTCCTTTTCCTTGAACTCCACAATCAACAATTCCTCCTCTGCTTCGGCAAGAATCGTCGAGAAACTCTGATCCAGACATCTCTTAAACTGGGATGCTAATAAGAAGTAAAACAAACAAATTAAACAATTTAGCAGGCAATTTCAACTGCCACACGATAATGGGATACTGCATTCTTTCTTAAAATATTGATATTATACTTTTAGGGAGCACTTTAATAATTCCCAACAAAGTGGACACTCACCTGTCACACATCCACTTCGGAGGTTGTCAAAATCCTTGAAGAACTCGGCAACTCGCACCCTCTTCGAAAGCATAAACTTCCGAATGCGGTCTTCAATCATCGCTACCACTGGCTTGGGCATGGTGGTGGTAGTTGTGAGGGTACGTTAGGGCAGAAACTATGTAAGAGATAGACAGGAAGAACAAATTATCCAAATTGCAATGAACGTACTTTATATTCTCTTCATGGCTAGGTCAAGTAAAGTTGGGCCTGCTGTAACGTTAGGCCTACTTAAAATAAATATGAATGTTGGACAACTCGACCGTTTGCCAAGTCAACTCAGGACAACTCAAATGTTGAGACAACTCGACCAGTGCGACAATTGGACCATTTACCAAGTCGTGAGTTAAGACAAGTCGACTTTTCTTACCATCAATGACACACACAGACGGTCATCATGGTCATGTTGTCACCGGTCGAGTGGTCCCAACGCGACCCGAGGCAAGTTGGCAAACGGTCGGGTTGTCCGATCCCCCCAAAACAATGAATAACATGAAGCCAAAAAAAATGTTTCACTTCTTCTTTTCATCATGCTCATGTCATCATGATTATTATTTAAAACAAAAGCACACAATTATTGAATTAAAACTAACGTAGGCCCACACACAATCACATTAAAAGCGTTAGGCCTAAATTTGTTTTGAAAACTTTCTTTAAAAAATTGGACAGGAAAATGCACACTAAATAAATCACTATTTAATAACAATATAACAATAGTATGAATGACCAACTCAGCTGTTCATTACAAAAGCAAATGTTAAAACGAAGAAAGAAATACTCACTTTTTTCCGTGGGATCAATTCCAAAATAAAGACGAAACGAAAACTTCGGACCTCTTGCAGTTGCATTCAATGACATCTATTTATCCGGCCGGAGAATTGACATGTGCGTATCCAAGCAACAACATTTTTGTGAACAATTGAGGGCGCTATTGCAAAATAACTGTTCTAAAAAAAAATGAGAGCGACCGTAAGAGGGCGCTATTTCAACGAACAAACATCAAAAAATTTGCGCAGACTGTACCACTAGTTGTATTTTGCGATGAACAGATAATAACCAGCTAATGTTTGGAGTTACTAAAAACCAGAGCAGGAAATGAACAACTTAAAGTCTCGTCAGAATTGATCGATTATGACGAGATTGCGAATGATTTTGACTTTTAATAGTTGACATCAATTAATACTTCCAGTGAATACAAAATAGGCCTTATATTAACTAATATCAGCACATTTTTCAGATTAATAGGCCTATTTGTCTTGCAAATTTCCCACTAGCATCGTGATTGCTCTGTTTTGTTCACAGTTTCTTTCCCAAAGCTTTGCTACATAACAGTTGTTTTGTGACAGTGCCACAGAAAGCTGGATACAAAATGATGGATGCCATAATTATATAGGCATTATGACAAACGCATCCAGACACTCATGGATGATAGTCTAGAGTATTTTTCATCCTCCTAATCGTCCTAATGACGCCCGCAACTGGAAATGTAATAGTCCAAGACGTGACCATGGTTAACGGGTTTATTGGGCCGTCCTCCACTGTAACATCCAGGCCCCCCCCCCCGCCCGGAACTAACTTCGCCGCTAAAGGTAAGTGTCAAGTTCAATCAGGCCGGCAAACTTGAAAATGACTTCACCACATTGTAGTTACAGACAGCACACATCAAATCCAATTACTATAGTTATTTATTTAAATAGCACCAAACTGAAAATGTAAAAAAAAAAACCAACGAACAAACCAACACCCCTCTAAAAAAACAGCCCAATTTCCAATATCCCAATACATTGTCTATCACAACTGAGGTATTACTAGAAATAGATTCCCCCCCCCCAAAAAAAAAAGTTTACGAGTGTTCCATATTAAGGTATTGAAATTGAGGTCTTGAAAGTTTTTTTATGCTGTTATGAATTTTCTCATTTTTATCTTGTTAACCTTAATAAAACGTACAATTAAATTCAACCAGTTCCCGGGATTTCAGTAAGAACAAAAAGAACAAATACCTGCAACCACAGAAAAGGTGAGTTTGGTCTAATTAAGCTATGAATATACTGATTATCGGTAAATACAGAAAAATAATACAGAAAAATAATGAAAAATAAAGGTGCAGCATTTCTTCTCGTAAATCAACCCTTAACACCTTTTAGGCCAAAAAAAAAAGTCTCCGGTTTCTGGTATGCGCGCGCGTCGCCGTAGCCATGCGCGTCGGCAAAATGAAAAAGGTTTTTTTTCAATAAAAGATGATGTCTCAAAACCGCCAAACTCACTGGTTTAACTGGAATCCTGCTGCTGCACAATTTTAACGTGTTTTTAGATTGGGTTATGGTCGAGAATAAGCTTTATGTGGCCTCTCTGGACTCCCATATATTTGCACTAAGTTTAGTCGGGCACCATTTGCAGTCATCAGCCGACATTTGAAGCAAAACAATCAGTTAAAAAAAAAAAAAAGCCGCGTCACCGCACCACTTTTTGGGCAAGCTCCATACCAGAAACCGGAGACTTTTTTTTTGGCCTTACCTTAAACTTTTTAATCCGACTATTCTTTACCATTAGCTAGTGAAATTATATGAATACATAGATTCGATCATGCATATATTTTTTTCATGCCTGGAACTAAAGAAAATAATCAAGAAATGGTACTGCTTAATATTGTGCAAGACTTCGTTCCAAACAAGTAATTTATTCAAAGTACATACCAGACACCAGGACTGAAAATGTCAATCACTTGTGTCTTGCGAAAACTAAATCCTTTTGGCAAAAACTTTCCAAACCAAAACTCTGTGTTTGCGATAATGTGCTTTGTTTCGTCTTGGATCGAGCCAAAGTATTGAGCAGTCTTTCATTACAGAGCATGCGCAGTTGCATGGATGCAAATTCCTCACGGTTTTAAACCCAGCACGTTAAACACGGTTCCATTTAGGTTAGGTACCGGACTCGTCCTACACTGTGACGACTTCGTTGATGATACAGCAAGCGAGGCGCGCGCCGGCGTGTCCCGTGGTCAGACTATCGGAGTAACCACCCCTGCCAAGATCGTCTGTATCCTTGTGCAACTGAAAACAAAAAACCGGCGGGAATATTGCACAAAACATCACGAAATCCACAATCGGACGCAAAATGTAACATTTGAAGGCAACCTTATTATTTTGGTCGAATCCTGAGCCCAAATTTCATGCATAATTGGCATGATTATCCCCTTTCATGGAGTGTGATCTTGTTGGACATAACTTTACTTTAGACCATAGCCTATGTCAGAAGCATAGGCCTAACCAACACTTCAGCTATGTTCTCCAAAATTAAGCTTAAAAAAAGATAGAATCATCTTTCATAAAACTTTTAGAAAACTAAGACTTTATCTCTCGAAGTCTAAAAGCCCTAAAGCAACTTCTTTACTTGGTGTCCCCACTGGCGTAAAGGTGCGGAAGGTCATTGCCATAGCAACGCCACGCATGCCTGCTGGGGACCAAGGAGGAAAGGTCACAGAGGCCAACTGGGTGAGTTGACATGTTTACCAGCTAAAATGCGTGAGATGTTTGCTGAATACTCTCAATATCATCTCACTCGACGGTTCTTGGAGTATAAACTTTATTTACCAAAAGCAAAAGTTCAAATTTTCACGCCTCAAGAATCTAAATTGCCACAGAGGTCCAAGACATCATAGGCCTAACCCACCAAATATTACGCATTTCTGACTCTTTCAACGAAATAAACACTTCCAATGCAACTCCCAATCATTACAGGTCTGTTCCAGACTTTCCGTATTTTTTTTCCAAAAGAGGTTCTAATTGGAAATGGAAAACCCCAACTGTCGAACTCACCACTATGGCCCTGCCGATGATGGTATTAGTGCCGAGGAGAGACGCCACGTCATCGGTGAATTCAGTGTAGACCGAACCATCGCTGTTCCGTTCCACATTCCCAAAGTCTCCAACATGCCTGAGTTTTTTTAACCCAAATAAAAGGAAAATACGTAATGAAATAAACGGTAAAGTGTCGAGGAATGGGTACACCTTCGAAAGTACTAGTTTGTGCAACGTTAAGGTCACGTCGTAAGTTTGGACCGTGAAGTCAAGTTGGATTGCTTGCTTCTTTTCATGTGAGCATGACACTTCATAATCCACGGACGACGTCATAAAGCCATCGCAAAATCATCCTATAAATCCTCTCTTAGTTTACAAACATCGAACCCATTTTGTACAGTTGGCCCCTAGTTCCGCAAATTATACATCCTCTGTTGGCAACAAATTTTGCTAACGATGGCACTTTTAATTGCACTACATTGAGGTATATTTTGTTAATTTGTAAGTTATCCACTAGCTGAATAGTATTTTATATGGAGTTTTATTAGTTGCATAATTCTAGAAAGTTATCAAAAAACTTATTTCACGAAACGTGCATTGTATACCTTTCTACGTCTTGGGGCCCACCGTGTTGCTTGCCCGATGGGTTGAAATGCCCACCAGTCGATCCACATCCGTTGGTCAGATCGCCGAACTGATGCACGTGGAAGCCGTGAAGATCGGCGCTGGACACATCCAGACCAGTCAGACTCACAGATACAGACAAACTCCCGCCAGTTTTCTACAGAAATTCAGTCAATTATATTCATGACCCAAGTTATTAGAGCTGATAGCCTGAGCAACAGAAGACTGTGCTTACAATTTTTAATTCGGTTATTCATAGATAGATTTCCTTCTATATAACTTGAATAAATTAACTGGAACAGCTCTGAATCTTGTGATATACATAGTGTACACCCTACTTGAGTTGTAGGGAACTAACAAGCAGAAAACACAAGTCATTATATATAGCCTATGTTAAAACTTTAACGATAACTCCTTTAGATTTCCATCACAATATACATACCAGTTGCTTGAATGTGACAGCGCCTTGTACATTGTTTGCTGCCTTTATGTCGTCAGACAGATCAGGGTTATTCTGCAAATCACATCTAGCTCGGATATAAGGGTCCTTTAGAAACGCAAAATGACGGAGAAAGTTGAATGATGGGAACACCAGAGCACAGCAGAGCGATTTTATCAAGCAGGCAAAAATTGTCATTCGACAAAAATTTCTTGTGACGGTTCTCAGCCAGTGTCATATGCAATTTGGACTCCGATCCTATGAAATCTGGTCTTTTACCCTATTATTAGTTAAACCATCACACTTGACCTGTCCCCCTTAATTATCTCACAAATGAACTGTCTCTTTTAATTAAGTCCTAAATTCACACCTGTGCACCGGTTTCCTGAGCACTGTTTGCTTAATTAACAATAACTATTGCAAATTCTGCCGCTCCATTTTAGTAGTGGAGGGGGACTGTTGAGCACAAGTTGACCTTTTCTAAAGAAATATGTAAAGGTCACATAAATATGTAAATATGTAAATATGTAAATATGTATATATATAAATATGAATTAATGGGGTTATGAAATTCCGGGCACAGTTTGACCTAATGAATGGATGGGATGAATAGGGAATAGGTGTGGGTATAAGGAACCGGGTACAGTTTGACCAATTCTGTGGGAAAGATTGCATAAGGTATGGAAAAATATTACAATTTTAGGAGAATATGTATCTACATGTAATTGCAACTAAGTGGTGCAATGTGAACGAACAGCTGGGTCGGATCTTTAATCCCCCAAGAATAGACGGGAGAGGGCTCGTGCCAAGTCAGCGCATTAGTATTGTTACGAAGTTAATCCGAGGATACAAAAAAGTAATTGGATTTCCGAATGCTCGACAGCAGAAAGCAGTGATAGATGGCAAAAATGAATTTTGCGTTGATCAGACTGAAACGAGTACGATTGTCTATTTGAAGAATTATTTTAAAGTCAGTTTTATTGGGTTTATGGGTATTGTGCACGTTGCGTTTTCCAAGTTATAAACAAACACTCACCGCAGCATACTTGCAGGGTACAGCCTGTGTCGGCCAGGGGGGTATATGATAAATCCACGATCCATAATCCATGCGTCTGTACGGAGACCGGTGGTCGATCACCCCTCGATGATCGTACCGATCATGGAGCAAATAAATAACTCCGTCCGTGCGCCTATATTCCTCTTGTTAATCGATACAATACCAATGGCACTCTTCTACACTGCCACCAGAATCATCCAAGTAAAAATATATGTCTGTGCGCGGTGATCGTAGAAAAGGGAAGGTTTTGGCATTAGCCAGAGCAAGTGCTAGTACACATGCACACTACTGTACACACGCCGTCCGATCAGATAGCGCTCAAGTTTTCTTAATCCGTGACGGCTAAATTATCGATTAGGCTCTATTGCAGAGGCGCGTACAATAAGGAATGGATTCAGTGGTTTAAAGCCATAACAAAACGTGTGGGCGTGTGGTTTTTAAAGGGAACTACGGCCTGGAAAGTGCCCGATTGAGTGTATAGGAATAACACAACCATCATTGTGCATTTTGTAATATTTAGGACTAGAACGACCCCCAAACCAAGCTATAGACTATCCATAGTTAAAAATTCAATCGTAACGTGGTCGTCTTTCTAAGGATGTGTGAGAACCACTTTTTTTTGGGGGGGGAGGTGTTGAGGGGTGGGGGGATTGGCGTTCGACGGGAAAAATGGTGCCCCTTTAACGCTGTCTGGACAGGAATGCACCGAACCCTAGTTTGTACCTCCGTGCCGGATTTGTTTACAAAATCAAGGATGACTGGGTTTTATCTACGACCATTTTACGGGGATTATTTAGAGGGCGTGTCCAAGCACTAATTTTATGACTGAGAGTAGGCTTTTACGACTGATAAGACAACACAAACAAAGAAAAATACAACTGCAAAAAGTATATACGTTATGACATTATTGCTTTATTGACTTTATTATTGCTTTATTAAAACACTCGTGTTTTTATTTGTCTGTCCCAATGTATTTCTTCGCAATTATATCGTCATTGTAATGTGACTAGTCTTTAATCGTCACTGTCTTCCTCGCTGACGTCTTCTTCATCTTGATGGAACAATCCGTCAAATTTCATCTGGTGTTTAGGCATAATTCTGCCGAGAGCCTTTTGTACGCTAATGCCCTTATATATTTTTTCATCGAGATTGTCCACAATATCTTGATGAGTATCGTTATCTTTCAGATGTAGGTAACTTGACAGAAAATCCTTGTACTTGTCAAAAAAGATTTGCTTGACTGCCCAGAGGGTCTTCCTATCGGCCTTTTCCTTGGCCTGATCTTCACCCATACCCTCGTTGATGTACTTTTCATGTTTTTCGCTCCAGATTTCACGAGTCGCTTCTTTGGACTCTTCCAACCAGTCTTGGAATGTAGCATTGTCTTCTAATTCAGAACTAGACTCATCTTCATCGTCATCTTCTACCTCCGAGTCCGTTTCCGAGCCCGATTCATCCACGTCAGGATGATCAGATTGAATAACCTCAATTTCAGAATCATCGTTAACCCCATTCATTTCAGATTCATCTTCATCATGAGCATTTTCGGTATGTCGCCAGAGATTATATCTCCGTCCAAAGCTTTTATCACACTGGTTACTACGGCATAGAGTAGGATGAGCACGGTAAAGAGTAGGATGAGCACGGAAAAGAGTAGGATGAGCAGGGAAAAGAGTAGGAGGAGCAGGGAAAAGAGTAGGATGAGCACGGTAAAGAGTAGGATGAGCAGGGAAAAGAGTAGGATGAGCAGGGAAAAGAGTAGGATGAGCACGGTTAAGAGTAGGATGAGCAGGGAAAAGAGTAGGATGAGCACGGTAAAGAGTAGGATGAGCACGGAAAAGAGTAGGATGAGCAGGGAAAAGAGTAGGATGAGCACAGTAAAGAGTAGGATGAGCACAGTAAAGAGTAGGATGAGCAGGGAAAAGAGTTGGATGAGCACGGAATTAAGAGCGCACAGGCACGCAGAGAGCATGCGCAGGGGGGGGGGGGAATGTGGAAATGAGCTCAAGCAGACAGGTCTCGGCACAATATATATTAAACCAATTCATCCGTTTCTTGTCATTCGTGAATCAGCCTTTAAAACTTCAACATGAATACTTTTTCTGCGGTCAAACCCCATGCTTGTAACCAGTGTGATAAAAGCTTTGGACGGAGATATAATCTCTGGCGACATACCGAAAACGCTCATGATGAAGATGAATCTGAAATGAATGGGGTTAACGATGATTCTGAAATTGAGGTTATTCAATCTGATCATCCTGACGTGGATGAATCGGGCTCGGAAACGGACTCGGAGGTAGAAGATGACGATGAAGATGAGTCTAGTTCTGAATTAGAAGACAATGCTACATTCCAAGACTGGTTGGAAGAGTCCAAAGAAGCGACTCGTGAAATCTGGAGCGAAAAACATGAAAAGTACATCAACGAGGGTATGGGTGAAGATCAGGCCAAGGAAAAGGCCGATAGGAAGACCCTCTGGGCAGTCAAGCAAATCTTTTTTGACAAGTACAAGGATTTTCTGTCAAGTTACCTACATCTGAAAGATAACGATACTCATCAAGATATTGTGGACAATCTCGATGAAAAAATATATAAGGGCATTAGCGTACAAAAGGCTCTCGGCAGAATTATGCCTAAACACCAGATGAAATTTGACGGATTGTTCCATCAAGATGAAGAAGACGTCAGCGAGGAAGACAGTGACGATTAAAGACTAGTCAACATTACAATGACGATATAATTGCGAAGAAATACATTGGGACAGACAAATAAAAACACGAGTGTTTTAATAAAGCAATAATAAAGTCAATAAAGCAATAATGTCATAACGTATATACTTTTTGCAGTTGTATTTTTCTTTGTTTGTGTTGTCTTACTCTCAGTCATAAAATTAGTGCTTGGACACGCCCTCTAAATAATCCCCGTAAAATGGTCGTAGATAAAACCCAGTCATCCTTGATTTTGTAAACAAATCCGGCACGGAGGTACAACTAGGGTTCGGTGCATTCCTGTCCAGACAGCGTTAAAGGGGCACCATTTTTCCCGTCGAACGCCAATCCCCCCACCCCCTCAACACCCCCCCCCAAAAGTGGTTCTCACACATCCTTAGAAAGACGACCACGTTACGATTGAATTTTTAACTATGGATAGGCTATAGCTTGGTTTGGGGGTCGTTCTAGTCCTAAATATTACAAAATGCACAATGATGGTTGTGTTATTCCTATACACTCAATCGGGCACTTTCCAGGCCGTAGTTCCCTTTAAAAACCACATGCCCACACGTTTTGTTATGGCTTTAAACCACTGAATCCATTCCTTATTGTACGCGCCTCTGCAATAGAGCCTAATCGATAATTTAGCCGTCACGGATTAAGAAAACTTGAGCGCTATCTGATCGGACGGCGTGTGTACAGTAGTGTGCTATGTGTACTAGCACTTGCTCTGGCTAATGCCAAAACCTTCCCTTTTCTACGATCACCGCGCACAGACATATATTTTTACTTGGATGGTTCTGGTGGCAGTGTAGAAGAGTGCCATTGGTATTGTATCGATTAACAAGAGGAATATAGGCGCACGGACGGAGTTATTTATTTGCTCCATGATCGGTACGATCATCGAGGGGTGATCATCGACCACCGGTCTCCGTACAGACGCATGGATTATGGATCGTGGATTTATCATATACCCCCCTGGCCGACACAGGCTGTACCCTGCAAGTATGCTGCGGTGAGTGTTTGTTTATAACTTGGAAAACGCAACGTGCACAATACCCATAAACCCAATAAAAATGACTTTAAAATAATTCTTCAAATAGACAATCGTACTCGTTTCAGTCTGATCAACGCAAAATTCATTTTTGCCATCTATCACTGCTTTCTGCTTTCGAGCCTTCGGAAATCCAATTACTTTTTGTATCATCGGATTAACTTCGTAACAATACTAATGCGCTGACTTGGCACGAGCCCTCTCCCGTCTATTCTTGGGGGATTAAAGATCCGACCCAGCTGTTCGTTCACATTGCACCACTTAGTTGCAATTACATGTAGATACATATTCTCCTAAAATTGTAATATTTTTCCATACCTTATGCAATCTTTCCCATAGAATTGGTCAAACTGTACCCGGTTCCTTATACCCACACCTATTCCCTATTCATCCCATCCATTCATTAGGTCAAACTGTGCCCGGAATTTCATAACCCCATTCATTCATATTTATATATTTACATATTTACATATTTACATATTTATGTGACCTTTACATATTTCTTTAGAAAAGGTCAACTTGTGCTCAACAGTCCCCCTCCACTACTCATTTTGCTCAGGGTACAAAGTTGAAGTTATCTGTCAGTAAAATGCTACCGATACATCGATTATCCAAAAGTTTGCAACGGACATTTTAACACGAGGTATCACACAATGATGCATGCATGCATATAGGGCTAGTAATTATTGAAGCCAATTAAAACAAAAAGTTCTAAACTTCCCGAGTGCCACAATATTGTGAAGCATCTTACCTGCAGTGCTCGGTCATGTTGTAAAGCATGCAGGAGATTCAAGTATTCGCGACGAGAGGCACCAGCTGAAATATAAACGGCAAACATTCAGCAAATGGGCGTAAAAATGGGGGCGGGGCTGTGTTGTATTCGAGTCCCTGCAAGTTCCTGAAGTCCATCGCAAGTCAAGTCACTATAGCTATTCAATTTCAAATGAACTGTTACAAAAATATTCCTTTGTCATTGTTCATCCAGTTACTTGTTTATATAGCCCTAATAGTCCTGAATCCTCCAATTTAAATATAATTTTGCACACCCCCTAGGGAGTTTTAATTTATTTCTTATTTTGGTAAGGTAATCCACTGGTCTCCCATGGGGCCCAGCAAGGATGTCAATGTGAAGAAACTACACTTTTAGACGTGGGAGGAAAACCCCAGAAGAATATTCGGAGGAAAACCAGCAGTACCACCAGGCAGGGACTCAAAACCCAATCCACATGGCCCAGGCAGGAATTAAACCCAGGTCACAGCGGTACGTGGAAAGCGAGGAAGGTACCGCTACACCAACCTGACTTGTGACTGGCCTTATGAAAGGCTTGTGAAAGGACTTATGAGTAATGACTTGCGATTGTCGGCAACATCATGCATATCAAACAAACTTCAAAATGAAACAAGTGTATCGAGTGTTAGAAATTAATTGCAGGCACAGGTGTTTAGAAACAATGCACCGTCGGAGTTGCACATGAGGTCTAACAACACAACATATGTTTCCTCGTGGACTCATTTTTCAAACTGTATTATGTTGGCCCCTACGGTGGCCGGGAAAGAATGTAGTATAGGCCCTATCCACATATCCCAATTCTGGTTGTATACAAAGTCTTTGGAGAGTGAGTGCATTTTCAAAGTATTTTCTAACAATATTGGAAATGTTTCTCAGTCCAAGATTCATGTCTTCAACATTTTTGCAATGACTGACCTTTATTGAGATAATATATGATGAAAAAAGTTGCGTCAGGATGCAACATTCTTTCCATTACTCATTCATTGACAACTCAAAAGTACATGATGTATACATGGAGGTGTACTACTACTAGGCCCGCCTACTCCTGTTTTTATTAAATTCAGAAAGCAAACAACACAAACATATGCAAAAGGTGTGGAACTTACCTGCATTCTGTACAAGAGAAACACAGAGGCAGCTTGCCAGCAGTAGCGCCACACCATACACGCCCATCTTCAGCTTATCCGAAGGCCAGGAATATAGGAGAGACGTGCTATCGCATGCACAACTAACAGTATTCTAGTGGAGAACAGCCATGATAGCGGGACAGATGCATATAATAGCTATATCTAGCTACACATAATGGCTTATAAGCTGGAATAACACACGTCAATGCAGAAACACAAACAAGCCTCACCCTGAACTCTGCCCTCGCACTACGTCAAATATGCGGGTGTTTAGAACACCTGCCTGCATTATATAGACTGGTATCTTACGTTCCAATATAATTTGGCGCGGTAAGGTAACCACTAGCATTTAAAACAGATTTTTTGTTTTGTTTTAACTAGCGTCAT
This sequence comes from Patiria miniata, assembly GCF_015706575.1. Classification (NCBI taxonomy): domain Eukaryota; kingdom Metazoa; phylum Echinodermata; class Asteroidea; order Valvatida; family Asterinidae; genus Patiria; species Patiria miniata. Next base: position 4,433,020 of record NW_024037063.1, on the reverse strand, counting down.
GCCATTTACATTAAGCCACAAAAGAGGGGGTGGCGTAAGGGGGGGGGGGGGCACTGAAGGAAAATGATATAATTTTTTTTTTAATTCAAGATTTTAAACGGGGGGGGGGGGGGGGGGGCACGGACACCCCTTCCCCCATAGTTACGCCACTGCAAATGGTGAGTGGTTGGCACTTTTTGTTCTACATTTATCAAACGAAATTAAATCAAAATGAAATGTTATTGTTCGATTCCATTCTTTTAGAGAAATGCCGAAATCAGGAGGTAAATTAAGTAGCTGCGCCCGCGATCATTCCAGCGTAAAGTTTGCTCCTTTGATAACCGAGTGCCAGTATCGTGTAAACGCACCGACCCTCTTCTTCAGATCAGCTGTCATATCCTTTCCTTCTGTCATCATGCACCCATCATTTTCTTCCACACTTTTTTCCCCAAAATGTTTCTTCCAACGGAGAATGTATAGCCTTATTTGCAACGGCCATCTTAATAGAGAGCATCTCTTATTTCAGTTCAGTAACAATGCGCAACTCATGCACCCCAGCCAAAGAAAGGCACTGCACTCTAAGATGGCTGCTACGCACAAGGTGTATTAGACGGTTGAAAATACATGGTTCTCCAAGTCACATGGGACTTCCGTTTATAGGGGCGGATCTGGTTGTCAGGAAGAAACGGGGGGGGGGGTGTTGAGTAAGTGTGTGTTGAAGACACTCCCTGCTAGGGGGTCCGGGGCATCCCACCGCCCCCCCCCCCCGAAAAATTGAAATCTACGATATTTTTTCTCCTGCATTCTAAGGCAATTTGAGAATAAATTTAGAGAATAAATTCAGGAACTTCAGCACTCCATTTATTATTTTTAGCCCCATTTGATTAGTTTCATAACATTAGTCACCGGCTGAACGGGGGGGGGGGGGGGGGAACTCCCTCCCGTGGTTATCCCAATTTTGGAAAAGTTTGAATGCTGGAAGTTTACCTTCTATGCCCACTGTATAAGGATTTAAGCATGATGAGACATTGCCTACAAGTATCATCTCGATTGCAACGATAGGAACTCACGTGCCACTTCACAGGCTAAATAATTCCCCCCCCCCCAAAAAAAAGGGCGCGAGCAGCATCACACCATTTTTCCTGCTTCAAAAATGTGCTGTAACTAATCCGGACAACTATCGCACACATGAACAAGTCAGAACGACGCACCAAAGCAAGTCTGTTTTTGCCTCCAACTTTTCTTGTAAAAAGAATTCCATGAAAGATCCACTTTTATATACAATACAAAATATCGGAATTTTATCGAACAAGCACCAGGTTTTGTATTTAACTTTAAAACACCCGGTGGTTCTTTAAAATAAGGCACTTTAAAAACGGCCAAATTTTAAATTTTAAATAAGACTTTTCTTAAAAGAAAATCAAATTTCGTTAAAAGAAGTTATACTTCTTATTGAAAAATTGCAGCTGTTCATGTGACTTTTACGTTAAGTGGCAGTGCACTTTAAAACTAAGATTGTCTTAAGAAAAGTTGTTTTAAAAACGCACTTGCACATTAAGACTTTTATACACTGGATAAAAAGAACACTTTAACAAGTTCACATAAATAAGTTAGATTTAAAAACCTTTGGCAACTTTTAACTGCATAAGGAATGCTCACTTTATTAAACCCTTTAACCATTTTATAATTAAAAAAATTCAACAAATAAGACATCAAAGAAGACTAACATCACATCGTTAAAAGCAACATCTACAATATTGGAGATCACAAAAAATGAGTACACTTTAAAATGAAAAAGGAGAAATCACTTGTGCTTCCTGTACAGCTCCTTGTCATCTTCACGTTGTGCGTCAGTCTCGCGAGATTTCGGGGTGGGTAACTTTGACACACTTCATGTCCATACATGAAGTGAGGACAACTAAAAATGCAACCAACCAATCAGAGAACAAGTTGGGTATGGCCCCGCCCACACAAATCAGCGTATTAAAGGGACTCATCAATGAAACAGAACACAATTTACACACCGAAGGAGAATAACAGTAAACTGGAGGTCGTAACTCACATCTCGTGATTTTAGTTGTCATTTTCTGAATACTACAGCTCTAACAGCTAACCACGTTTTTTTTTATTATCTTCTTGGATCACACTAAGAATATCCATAACACCAATTTACAACATCTCAATGTTTTTCTGTGGTTGTTGCTTTTTGCCCCAATCCTTAATTAACTCTCAATGTTGCAGCAACACACACTGAAACTTTGCTCCAAGTAGCAAAGGAAAAATGTGAAAAGAAATTTCCCATAACGAGTTAGAAATATCTCCCCCCCCCCCAAAAAAAAGGCCTTACTTAGTCTGCAAAATCCGACATTTTCACAGGGCAGAATTTTTGTTGTTGAGCTTTTGAAAAAAAAGGAAAGATTTTCAAGTTCAAAATATATCGCAAACCAATTGTCAGATCGGGACACGTGTACAATCTGAATATGCCCCCCCCCCAAAAAAAAACCCAATTACTGTAGGATAAGCAAGAGGTTTAAATGAATGTCAAACTCTACTTATTTGCAGTGCAATGTGGTGATTTGTGTCTCATCTCATGAAGTGGCTGAAGAAAATACTTTCAAGATTTGTGATAACATACATTTTTTTGTCACGAAAAGGCAAGACGTCTTGTGGAAAACTTTTTTTGGGGTGTAGTTTGCAATGCCACATACTCGACATAACGCAAGTGTCATCTTTGTCCATCCACGTGTATCATATGAAGTCAGTGTGAAATTAAAATGTTCCAAATCGAACACTGGATTCTGTGAAAGCCAGCACAAGGATCCAATGCTTGATACAACTCTTTCTGTATGATTCTGTTTTTTGGGGTTGAACATTTCTCATTTTCATTTCTTAATTGAAATCTTCCATGTACAAACATGCATGTAACCTAACATGTATTATCACACATGCCCGATTGTGAAAGACCAGCATCATGTACAATGTATTTCTCATTTTCCCAGCACTAATTATTTCCAGGGCAGACCAATAAACAAGGTTGAATCCAACAGAACCCAACAAAAGCCGAGCACGGACCCTTCTGAGTCAAACAAAATCAAACAGGTAAGGGCCAAGCCTGTTGAATCGAACAGAATTCAGCAACGGACAGGCGTGGAACAGACTGAATCCAACAAAAACAACAAGTATCCAAGAGTTTACCCAACAGAACCCAACAACAGCAAAGCACAGACTGTGCTTATTTCAACAGGATCCAGAGTGTGCAGCCAGCCAAATCCAACAAAATCAGACAGCCAATTGAATCCTACAGAATCCATCAAATGAATGTGTTTCTTTTGTCAGATCTTGTCAGACTCAGAAGCAAGGTTAGTTCTGTACATCAGCAAAACCTGAACCCCATCAAATCCCGCAGACGCCATCAAATGAAGACGATCCTTCAGTCAGATCTTGTCAGACTCGGGAGCAACGCTAGGCATGTACGTGTACATGGTTTCAAAAGAGAACAAAGGTTAAAGGGTCAGCAACTCGGTACAATTAATTATCACCAAAATCATCGAAGCTACAACCACCTTCCTAGAATTTCAGGCCCCCAGGATTTCCCGTCAAAAATATCGTATCTGAAATAAAAACGGAAAAAATATGGAAGCATTACAAGATAGCTAGTTTGTTCAAATAGTACAAAGTCTACTTATGGTCAATTCAACATTTACACAATGTATCATAAAAGTTTTGCACTAGGTTAGGGTATTTTTGTCCCACTATTAATAAGGGGTACCCAAGAGCAGTGGTCTGCAATATTCCAACAGATAGATGTGTTTTACAGGCATCTTATTTGTTCATGTATTAATCAACATGCATTTAAGCAAGTGTAAAGTCAGACAACCTGGTGGTCTCAAACTTTAAAACTGTAACTAAGTTGATCTCAAAAACACACACTCTTAAACTTACAGAAATAAAGATGTGTGCTGCAAATGCACATCAGGCGTCAGAATTAAAAAAAAGAAGAAGCTTTTCAGACCATGTTTCTGCTTCATTTCTTTTTGCTGAACTTGAAAGCCTACTGATATGAGGCCTTGCTTTGCATGAACAACAGAACTAACACTTGAAACTCGTTTCAGATCAGAAAACCTTTCGTAAAAACTCGCAGACAATATGACCTTACTCCAAACTGGCATTTAGTCATGTGGTGTGTCATTAAACAAAATTAAAATACATAAAAACTGTTTGAACTAAGACACTGACAAATTGGAAAACTACCAATATACGGCTGGATAGCCCAGTTGGTAGAGCAGCAAAACGGTAATCTGGAGGTCACAGGTTCAAACCCCGCTCCAGTTAATTTCTTAGTTCAAATTATATGAAAACAAACCTTTATTTGCTCAACTCGACTTCCTCAGTATGGCTGGTAGGCATTTTGCTGGTTACCGCCCGTCTGTGCCTTGCCGTAGTTGGATGCTTCTAAACACAGATCAAACAACAGTCAAGTACATGTACATTATTTTGGGGTGTTTGAGCAAAAGGTATCGTTCAAAATACACTTTGTTATACCATGGTATTAGATCGGGAATTTTCATTGTCTGTTCACGTAACATTCTTCAGAGGTTAATGATTGACGAACTAATGGTCTCTACAGAGTATGTCACCTCATGTTTATAAAATTCTGCATGTAAAGAGGCATAGATGGGTAAAAAGGCTTGCCCAGGGGCACAACATATTGAAAGCAGCTGCATTCAAACCCCAGCTCTCAGATTTTGAGTCAAAAGTCATTACTGACCAATCACAAGAGATTACTCGCACGTTAATATTCATGAGTCTAATAATACATAATAAACTTCGCCAGACCACGATCCCCCATTACTAACCAATTACATTCAAGAACTGACTCATAAATATTCATGACGTTTAATAATAATATTGCACTGTAAATTCTAAGGATGTGCAATATATGTACTGCACAAACCTTGTCCGTAGTTGGAGCCGTAGTTATACTGCTGCTGCTGTGCACCCCCGTAGCTGCTTGTGTCATATCCCCCCTGGTACCCGGCCTGGTAACCGGCCCCGTTGGCATATTGGCCCGATGCATCCTGGTTCTGGCCGTAGTTCTGGTAATTATAGTTGTATCCCTGGTAGCCCTGCAAGACAAAAAAAAGGGGGGGGGGGAAAAACGATTAATAAATGAAGAATATATTAAATAAAAACACTTCTTGAATTTTTTTTTTCTATAAAAGCATGTGTTTGTTTCCCATTGGTCACAAGTACATGTGTACTGCAAAGCAATTTACTCCTATCTGCAGTTTAAGTTACTAAATTTCAAAACAGAAGGTATTGAATGTTTCACTCTATTCAGCCGATGGTCGTCGGCTCAAATCCTGTCAAAGTCAACTTCTTCATTCAGCCTGATATTTAAACTGATACTTGTTCTCACATTGATTATAATGTATTTCAAAAACAGAATAGATCGACAAAACACTGAAACAGTTTGCATTGCTGACCAAAATATCGTTCTCGTTCACTTCAAATATTTAACCCTAACTCCCTAGGCCTTTTTGCTAGGATGTAGCCTCAATCCTGCAAAATCCTCAAATTGGCCTCATGGAAAAAAAGCATATAGCCTCAATCCTGCAAATTCCTCCATTATTTCTTGAATATGGTCCGTGGAGAGGTGACCACTGCCTGAATCCAGCAAAATCCTCCAGCTATGACTGTCAATAGGCCGAGGCAGAGGCAGTGACATCCTGGAGCAGTGGGGAGGATTTCAAGTATAATCAAGGACTACATTTATGCTAGGCTGAGCATAAACAACACAAGGTCCGGCCCAAGACCTTGACACAGTGCGTCCTCCGAAATCAGCAACGCACTTTTGCCATGTAACCTCCATCCTGCAAATTTCTCCAATTTGCAAATAGGATTTTGGAGGATTTGGGATGGTTAGGGTAAATTGAATAAAGAGCCAAATATCCGAATTCTGAATTAACTGAACTTTGTCAGCCCTAAAAAGGTCAGAGGTGACTCACCGGATACTGTTGTTGGTCGTATTGCTGGTTGTATCCAGATTGGTCGTACCCGCCTTGATAGTAGCCGCTGCCCCCACCTTGCTGGTACCCTCCCTGGTTGTACCCACCCCTCCCACCTTGGTTGTATCCTTCATAGTTGTTGTAAGGGCCGCCCCCTTGGTAGCCCTCTTGCTGTTGACCGTAACCGCCACCTCCAACTAAACGACCAATCAGACAAAAAATGACAGCTTCGTTTATTAAAGGGTGACCTCCTGCAGCTGCATTTTCAAAAGAGTGATCATCAATATGTTTGCAGTTAAGGATATGATATATGTCCCAGGCAAGCAACTGGGAAGTAAGCTAAAACAGAGAGGAAATTCCAATTCCAAGCTTTACACAATTTTATACAGTTTTTTTCCAATTTTTAATGGCATAAGTGGAAAATGAGGAAATCAGCTGATCCGAGGAAAAGGTGCATCACTGATTTCTCTAAATGAAAACTGGAAAGATTTGTTATGTGCACAAATAATTTTTTTTTTATAATGTATGTTGCCCTGAGAGTAATTTTCCACCTGTCTGCTGTACTTGCCAATCCCCCCCCCCTGTCTCATGGAGTATTTTGGAAGGATGACAAAGCCGATCAACTACACTCCAAGTTGAGCACACTAGGTGCCTCTGCAACATGACTGGCTGGCGTGCGGGTGGGGGGGCATAAATTTGCATGATTAGATACATCAGACGTTGGACTGGAGACAGAGAGGGCTCCATTGGACAAGGGATGATACTTAGACAAGGTTTTGGAGGATTCAGGTATCTTGGCTTGGGAAAAGGCCCGGGGTGTTTGAGTTCGGTAGGATCTTTAAGCCGGCCTCCAAGTTGTTAAGAATTGTGTAACTAGTTAGAGTCTTTTTTTCTTACATCCGCCCCTCCGTCCGTTTCCTCTGAACCCTCCTCGCCCTCTGAAGCCACCTTCCCTGAACTTGTCTGTCTGTGGCAGGACGGGCTTCACCTCTACGCGGCATTTCTCTGTACCGTTTTCCAGCTCGTGGTGCTTGACTATGGCGATTGTGTCCACCGTGGTCTCATCCTCAAATTGGATGAAGGCGAAGCCGCGACGCCTCTGGGTTTGGTGGTTGATGATGATCTTTGTTTCAATAATCTATAAGAACGGCATAAGAAAGTCAACTTGGTATGAAAAAAGAAGTGAATGTAAATGTTGTGCATCTTTACTAACAGCTTGGCAACTTTCTGACAAAACGAGACACAAATCAGTGACTTACTTCGCCAAACGCACCGAAGTACGCATTGAGTATTTCCTCTGATATGAAGTTTGGGATGCCGCCCACAAAGAGTTTCTTGGATCTTGGTTGGCCGTGCCTGACTGCTTTCTTGACCTCAATTGCCTTGCCGTCCACTGTGTGTTCCTCTGCCAAAACCTAAATTAGAAAAGTAAATAATATCAGAATCACCATTTCCAGATTATTGAAAAAAAGAAAAGTTTTTTCAACAAGAAAATATGGGTCAAACTCAAAGCACGTGGTCTAGTAAACCAACTTTTGGTTTGTTTTAGTTTCCTTTAAAAAAAAAATATTCGGCACATCACAACCTAATTTCTTTACATGGGGCTTAATATTCCAATATTGTGGAAAAACAAAGGCTGTTACGAAGGTTTAAACAGAGTTCGACCTTGGTGGTAGCGGTCGCCAAACAGCCAAGGCTTGTCAAAACCATTCCCTAATGTAGCCGGCCGGGCGAGTAAATAACTTCGTTTATGACATCCTGGTGCAAAATTCAAAAAAATTCTATTGAGGCCTTGTGAAAAGACCTGTGGACTAAATGACAATCTGTTTCACGAGTCCGGCTGGCTCATGAAAAAAAAGGTTATGGCCGAACCCTGGTTTAAAACTCCTTCTTTTAATTAAAGTACTTCGCCCAGTATTTTGCCCAAGTACTTTTGGAAGCTGTCAAAACCTTACAGCAGGAGGGTTTGATGTGACATAGTTTTTTTTTCAGCTGTGGGGTAGTGAAGGAAAGGAAGGTCTTGGGAGGGCGACCAGTAGGGGATCAATGCACAGGGTTGGCTGTTGGTGGAAGACCCATCGGATTAAACATTTGATAAAAACTCCTACCTTTTTGGCAATTTCCGGACTTCCAAAAAGAACAAAGCCAAACCCTCTGGACCTGACATTTTGCTCATTTGTGTCTCTCAGATTTCCCATTTGTTCTTGTGTGTATTTCACGTTGACGTCCACCACTTCGCCGAACTGAGAGAAGTAAGCATGTAAACTCTCTGCAAGAAATATCAGACGCAATACCAAGTTTCACATACAATACCTCTAATCATATTTTATACACCGAGAGATAACTACATACTTATTTTGGTTTTCCAGCCCCCCCCCCCCCCCAGTGTCCAACCAAAATGTTGGGCGAGTTTAATAGGGTTAACCCTAACCCCCTAGGCCCTTGTTGCTTACAACCATCCTCAATCCTCCAAAATCCTCCAAAATTTTCCAAAATTTTGCAACTCCGCCTAAATTTTTCAAAATTGTCAGACAGTCCTGCCTCAAAATGCATTCATCCTCAATCCTCCAAAATCCTCCTCATCCCAAAACTTTGCACTCGTGTTTAAATGAAGGATAACCAACGCCAAATCCTTCAAAATCATCAGACAGTCCTGCCTCAAAATGCATTCATCCTCAATCCTCCAAAATCCTCTTGTGCTTCAATCACCATTCATCCTCAATCCTCCAAAATCCTCATGTGCTTCAATCACCATTCATCCTCAATCCTCCAGAATCCTCATTTGATTCAATCACCATTCATCCTCAATCCTCTAGAATCCTCCAAAACCGCCAGGAGGATTTTGGAGGAGTGAGGTGGGTTAGGGTTAAGGGATTTAAGTTCACTGATCATGGACAGAAAAGTCCATTCTTTCACATAGTTCTCATTAACTTGAGGGCCTCCATTGAAAGCAAAGCCTTACACTGATCGGAGTTTACCATCATTAAAGATGACGTAAAAAAAAAAGTCTCTTAGTCTTAGTACTCTTACCATTTGTGGTGCAGCTGTTTAGACCCCCAACAAATATTTTCCTGCAAGAACAAAAACAAAAGATGGTAATACTATTTAATTATAGGCTTACACCTCACTCTACTTCAGGTTTTTAGAATTGCCCACAGATACAAGTCCTTCAATGAGCATTGCCAGTCAGGATGCTTAATACAGGCATGCAACTGGGAATTTAGAAAAACGAGGAGACTCCAAACCCCACAAGACTTTGTACAGTATTTTCCAATTTGTAATGACATTCATGAGAAGTAAAAAACGAGGAAATCAGCGGATCCCAGGAAAAGTTGCATGCCTGTTGATACATGCCTCAAGAAAAAATAGGCCTACAAAAAGTAAACTGAACATTAGGTTATTTAATTAGACCACATATACGTCTACGTACGCAAGCATTGAACAACGTTGTCATGGCTGTCAAAAACAATGAATACATTGACATTGTAAATGACTAAATGGGCACGATTGCAGAATTACCCGCCACTGGACTTTGACTTAGACTTTTATTCCGATCATCCCCATTCATTTTACGTTGTATGTACTGATTCAACCCCTTGGGCGATGGTTTTTAAAAAGAGAAAATAGCGCCCTCTGCTAACCGTCCCTGACTCAATCCCACTCCGTATATATCCACGTATCTGTTGAATTTTAGAGGGTGATCTTTGAGTGGCGGGTATTCTGTAATTTTGCTGCAGCCGAACTGCACTGACCAGGCCTGGTTGTGTAAACATGGTAAATCCACTGCTAGTCTGCTAGTTTAGTGTTGCTTGGGTAATTTTTTTGACATTGGACACAATAATATGGGAAGGGAAAACACATTGACATTCTTCACAAGTTCACGTTCTTGCCTTTTTCCTGAATTTAAAAACACTTTTCGTACTTATTCGTGGAAAAAAGTGGTGAAAACTGAAATAGGCCTACTGAAAAATCTCCTTTTTTGATGTAACAATACATGCACAGCATAATAAATTCGCACACATCCTTCCAAGTAATAACCCGACCACATTGTCACACATTTCCCCTAGCATTAATGGTAATGAAACCGAGTTGAGCGTCCCTGCATGCACGCGCCGCCGTTGTACCCGCGTATTGTTGTGCTTGTTGTGCGCCATGTGGCCCATTCGAATGATAAACCCAACCACCTACACTAGACCCACTTGTTCCCCCCAATTCACAAAACTTACGCAGGATCATCTTTGCCCTTCGATGCGAATATGCTTTCCCCTGGTTTAGCAGATGTCGTTGTCTCATTATCTGTGGTTCCTGGAGGCGGAATGGCAGCTTGTCCACCGTTTTGCTCACTGGTTTGTTCTTCAGTCACGGGGTCCGCCATGATGTTCGGAAAATAACTAAGCTTGGTACCCAGCGCCTCGCGTGCATGAAGCCTGTACTATAGAATGGGAAGAACCGGGTACCAATGAGGTACATACAATGCATGCGCCACCACGACGCGACGACTTATTCGATCACGCACTTTGTGTTTTCAAACTTCGGTTTCTTTACCAGCTGAGGCTTTCGTAAATTTGCAGGCTCCTGACTCAGTGTGGGGGACTCAGTCTCAATACAGGTTCATTTTCTGAATCAAGACCATTTTTTCCCCTAGTATGAGTGAAAAGTTTAGAATATTTGCATATTATTAGAAAAAATAAGGCTTCAAAATTATTCTAAAATCAGGGACGAAGCCGAAACGTGAACGAACATTTAGAAAACCGTTACCCAAACATACTATAGTATGGTGGCCTTGAAAGGCCATGCATAATACACATTGATGACAATTTCTTTTTTTAAGGGAAATTTTAGCTGTTCTTGTCGGAAACATATTGTCCGCAAAATATCACGTAATTCCCTGTCGGCAAATAAACAAAGCATGCTTCCTCTTTTTTATTCTTTTTGTGTGTGTGTGTGTTAATGCAACCTACACATAACAGAATAAGTGTCGGTTCTCTCAATGTTTGTCATCCTGGTAGCATCAGCAAATCCGCGTAGTTGAAAATCATTTTACTAAATCACAAAAATAAACCATTTGATGTTGGCCCTTAAACACTGTCCAACAAGTTCATAAATTAAAGATGATGAATTGAAGGATCCCGTTGTATGCCACTACTCGTGGCTTTATCGTCATCAACCGTCAAACGCCGGATGCGGATGACGATGAAAATATACTTGGAGATCAACGATGCGGGGAATGCCAGGCCGTCTCCACGGCAACGAGATGCTGCCACTGACGCGCACGAGGATGCCCTGGTGTTTCCATGATGATGATCACACAGCGATGTCGGTTCGGAGGATCATTGTTGCTGATACCAATGTTATTTCTACTATGCATCCAGCCAGTTGGCACCTGTTGTGTTGGCATGGTAACCATTTTCGTTCAAGAAGGGAAGTCAGCATGTACTGGTGCCCTTGTTTGTTTTTGTGCAAGATAAACAAATAAATTTGGATGACCTCAACATGTCAATAACATTTACATTTAGTTCAGTTCTCTAGATTTTACCTTAAATTTACAAAAATGATGATGAATTTAAAAGACAGACAACAAAGATGAACATATAGCTCACAAAAGAGAGGAACAAACCAACAAACAGACATAAAAATCTGCTGTCTAGGGTTCTTGAAAGTGACCGATTGGCCTTCTTTGAAATACAATGTAAAGAACTGCATGTGTTATTCACTGCATTACACAAAAGAGTCCTTTCTCTATGACCACAGTAAGTAAAGCACCGCAGTGGCGTACGTAGCACGGTCATTTTTATTGGGGGGTGGGGGGGGGGGGGGGGGTGGGGTGGGGGTTAACCTTTTTATGAAAAGGGCACTTGTACATCCGTGCTGAAATGTAGACACGTTTTTTTCCCCCCGTTGGCCTCCACTTTGGAGGGGGGGGGGGGCTGGTACCATCTGTCGATAGGGGCGCTGTTCAAAACCAACGATTATGCACACAAACGGACAATATATGGTGCTTTTAACGGCGATACATGCGCGAAATTAACAAAACAGGCACCCGCAACGGCTGATGGAACCAAAAAGGCCACCACTTACTTTTAAAAAGGGCACTTGTTTCGGAAAAAAGGGCTGCGCTGGTGAAAAAAAGGGCATTGAATAAAAAAGGGCAGTCTGTACAAAATATTGTACAGCTGGCTACACCTATGCACCGAATGCATTGTTAAGTAAATCACATATTAATGTTTTACTATATCACGTTTTATGAGTAGACAGATGCATCGATCCCATGGATGTCGTTTCCAAGGTTACCAGCAGCCGCGGGGAACCAGTACTATATTAATGATTAAAAGGCACCGCTGTGAAATCGCTCAAGCTGTTTTCATCGTGCATGCCTGTGCGCCAGACACATGGGTTAACCATTAACCCACTCCGCACTTTGACCGTTATATTTGCAGTAAACCAACCCACAAGGGGCTTAGAAATATGGATTACAGCCATTTGTGTCATCAAACACGACATGTAAATTTATGACAACTGGAGATAGCGGGGATATACGGTGTTGCGTATCACGAGATGTGCATGGCGATATCGACAGGTCGACCCCAGAATCCGGTTCACTTGGAAACGCTGCGCCCGTGTCTCACTGTTCCTGCCCGATATCACTGTCGTGGTGTTGGCAATACTACACTCACTTGTTTTTTTAGGGCAAAGCTCGACTTCGGGGTAAATTTCCCGACAGGAATATCCCCCGTTGAACATCAGAACAACTCGATCAGGTGAGGATGTTTTTCTTGTCGAATTTAACTACTGTAGGCCTATACTAAAGTCATGTTTATGTCGTGGTGAAACATTTTGACTCAATGTACAGTCAAACACCTACAACGTCCTTGTGACTTTACGAATTATATTGTTATAACAGGTACCTTTCATTAACAGTGTTGAAAAACAAAGGAAACAAAGAAAAACAAAGACTCGGGACCACAATTTTACTTGTTATAAGCAGGACCTTGTATTAACAGTGCTCTTCTCAGGGTTTGACTGTATTATGCTGTTTTGTGTAAGGCTTATGGCAACATATTTGGTATTTTATTGTTTTCATTTAATTTTCTACAAATTATGTTTAAACGATATATTAATGGCTATAATCTATGGAGATTTGGTGGTGGTGTTTGTTTTTTTGCGCGGAATGGCCAAAGCAAGGCTTCACGTACAAAACAATGACTCATTCGCGCCGTTATGTTAAAGTCGATCCTTTCAAAACAGCGGAGGTTTTCGGTCTCTCTTTCAATCGACCGTGCAGAGGCCATGGCCTACACTATGTTAACATGATGGAGATGTCAGCTTGTAACTTATGCGGGATCGCAGGTTCGAGTCCACCCATGTCGATGTAAGATGATCATTGCCTGCACAAACGGCACGTGACGTTTTTAGAATGCCACAAATTGCAGAAATTCAATTGATGTTAATTTTAAGGCATAAAGGATCATTTGCATATCCCAAAAGTAACCCACCGAATTATTGTCAAAAGCTTATTGGATTAAATATATCACGGTACTGGCACTAAACACCTCGTGAAACTATTTCGTCTCGCTTGATGTCATTTATAGAAGAAATCAAGAAATGTATACTCAGTGATTCCAAGGATCAATTGACTGATTTTTGGAAATAAAAAGTGTGCAATTGACGAATGGTGTTTCGTGATCAAAGGTTATGCATGGTTTTTCACTGTTTTCTCCAAATGTGTACTTTCCACTGAGCTGATACTTTAACAGGTCAGGTTCTGAACCGTTGAGTCATCTTTGGATTTTGAGAGGTGTTATTAATGGAAACGAACAAAAATGCACGAAAAGCAAATGATATCCTATAAGTCTTTAATGAAATGAAAGCAAGTGACAGAATACTTTAAAATCACTCTTGTTTGGGAAGGTGGTGAGGCATATCACAGTAAATATTTGTAAGCAATAATTACCATATTTTGTTTTCATTTGTTTCAAAGCCTTTGTAGGAATGCATGACTCTTTATTTACCAACTAACACACGTATCATAATTGTACCAACGAAGATGGAGTTTATACCTTTAAAATAGTTATAGGTGTGAACGACACAAAGTTCAAACTTCCGAGAAACCTAATGCTGATCGGGAAGTGAATCACGGAAGGAACATAGTGAGCGCATGATAATAAATGCCATGCTTTTGTTTATCGGAATAACAAGAATTAAATGACAGATTTAGGTTTGGGGACGGTGTTTGAAATAACCTGTTTATCGACCAGTAATCACTGAAGCCTGTGTTTTATACAAAGATTTCGTGCACTCTCAAGCTTAGATTTGTGAAGAAAAAAATTGTTAAACACAGAAAAAAAATTCAGAATATTTCGACTTAAACCGAGCACATAATTGTCACAATCGTAAATGTGTGCTTCTGAACGCTATGGGAAAACAATTGAAAAGAATGACGCACATGCATTGACCTTTACCACTCCTTTCAAAATTGAAACCAGTATCGTTGTTAATATCAAAACTGAAAAGTATATAGCATAAGCTTGAAAGTGCAGTTCGAAACTTTAACTTCTGTTTACGTTTCTCTCTAGTTATTTTAATTTAAAGGGACTTTAGCTTTCAGAACCATGAATTTATCCACATTAGAAGAGAGAGAGAGAGAATTGTTTTTTTCATTTTATAAAATTTGAAGGTTTGTGAGTTTTCTAGGTTTCTGTCGGAACCTCACAAACTCACAAAAGAGATTTGTTACAACGGTACTGCCATAAACTATATCTTATGAAAAATGTTTATTTCTTGCAATTCACGCCGTATCATTCAATGAGAAGCTAAGAAACAAAAAAATAATTCAATTTTGTTATCATTTTACATAGGCTTTTACAAGTGACTGAGTTGAATAACTGTTAATAGCCGGTGCATGACGTGCACAGCTCTGTCATGTAAAGGGCGTGTATAACCCAAAGTCCATTTTCGTCGTCGAAATTGTTCACGCATTACGAAGTCAAATTGTAGTATTTGCACACACGAATGCCGTGTGCTCTTGAATTTGTGCATAAAGTAGTATATAGGCTTCAGGTTATGGCGTGTTAGCTGTCAGTGGTGTGTCAACAAGATTAAACAAACACTTTATGACAAGGAAAGGGTGTGAGGATAAAAAATAAAGTTTGTTCCTCGTTCGCTCAGAATCACTGATGATTATTATTTAGTTTTGTGAATGAATGGAGAATTACAGGCTAGGCCTAAAGAAACCCGTGGAGAGAATTGAAGAAAATTGAGAATGTTACTTTTATTGGAGGAAAACCACAGATATTCTATAGGGAAGAGAATCAGAGATCGATCAAAAAGACAGGTTTCAAGACATCAAGTGTGGATAAAGTGCTGTACCTCCGATTTCAAACTTCTGTAGCAAAACAGGTCACCACGACGATGGGACGTGCTACTAAGACAGAACCTTTTCCAGGGGAATTAGAGCGCCCACCCCCGTACAACATCAACCAAGAGATGAGGTACCCAGAGATGAGAGACCAAGGCTACTACATGCAGCAGTCGGGTCCTAGCGCTCCCCAGCAACCCCAACAGCCTTATCGCAGACCACAACAGCCACCGGTAGGTATGGGTTTTGTGGATAATTACGCCCTCAACGGTGATAAAAGTGAGTTTGAGGACACTTGAGCCCCAAACTCCGGTGTGTTCCTTGATCCTATATGCGAAAACGCAACACTGTTAATACTACA
The DNA here is from genome assembly GCF_015706575.1 of Patiria miniata. Lineage (NCBI taxonomy): Eukaryota > Metazoa > Echinodermata > Asteroidea > Valvatida > Asterinidae > Patiria > Patiria miniata. Next base: position 4,417,317 of record NW_024037063.1, on the reverse strand, counting down.
CACACCGTGCCATACTTAAGTGATCCAACTATCAACAAGACTAGGTTGCTAAATACGCATAATACCTCAAATTATAAAGCTTATTCGCTTACTACATGCGTTATAGCAAAAATATTACACAACAATGTATTGAATACTCCATACCATACAGAGCAATAATTGATATCACATAAACTATTTCTCATCAAACAGCCGCAGGCACAGCCACAGTACGAACAAAATCGCCAACCGCAACGGCAGCAGCAGCAGCAACGCCCAAAGCAACAACAACCACCAAAGCAACAACAACCAAAGCAGCAACAACAACCAAAATCACGCCAGCAGCAGCAGAGAGGACAGCAGCAGGCCAAGAAGCAGTCGTTCCGGCGGTTCCGGCGCGCTCCGCCGGGCGTAGAGGTCAGTCCCTGCATCAAGTACACCGTCTTCTTCCTTAACTTGCTCTTCTGGTTGCTGGGCGTGTTCCTGCTTGGGTTCGGCATCTGGGGCGTGGTCTCCAAGGCGCTGGCCAGCGTGGAAGCCATCGCGGAGGTAGGTCTGAGTTTTGCTTTGATCGATTTTTTCTCCCCCCCCTCCCTCCAGATTCGGTTAATAAGAGGTGTATTGTGCGAAGAAGTAAATTGCTGGTTAATAATTATTCGCATCTAAAAGAGTGCCAATGCCTCGTGGTCTGTAGCGCAGGACTCAAGATCTGCTGTAATTTTGCTGATTGGGTTCATGTGCGGCCAATCCGCCCCTAGGTCGTTCGTCAAATTTCGGCATTTGATGCAGCTCCAGTTTTACTATTGTAAGATCCGTCCGGATCGTGTTGTTTTCTGTCACAGCCGGGTGTCGAACCATTACTTCCAAGCCAATGTTTTGGACTCTTCCTACAAATACACTACAAAGTGGTTCCATGGCCAGAGAGGTAGCCAGAGCAAGAAAAGGAGCCGATCCAGTGACGAATCCCAAGTTTGAGAAATGGCCCTACAGGCTAAAGCCACACTCTTTCATGCTCTTGTCCTCTCACAGGTAGCCGGCATCGGTTTTGATCCTATGTACGGCTTCATCATCGTCGGCGCCGTCATCTTCTTGCTGGCGACCAGCGGCTGTATCGGCGCCCTTCGTGAAAACACGTGCATGCTCAAGTTTTTCGCGTACTCGCTGATCCTCATCTTGCTGGCTGAGATTACTATCGGGGTGCTGGCTTACTTCTATCAAGACAAAGTCTTTGGTATTCTGGAAGACTGGATCGATGGCTCCATTAAAAATTACTACGGTGAGTTAATGGTATCAGCACATGTTTTTGTTTCATTTTTGTTAGCTGCGGGATAGCAGCTTAACAAATCTATTTGTTAAATCATTAACACTCTCCGTTAGTTAGTTAGTTAGTAACAAACGTTGACATTGTCTATTGCTCCTATTTTTTGATCGATTTCAACCAAACTTTGTCAAAAGTATCAGTAGCCCAGCCCCAGCATGTCACATGACCAAACTGTGGTCAAAGGTCATCATGGGGTCACTGGGGTCAAAAATCTGATTTAATTTTTACTCAAAACACTACTCCTTCCAGAAATTACATGGCACAATCACGTGACTCATGCATGAACACGAATTCGATGGCCTGCAGCTTCCGAGACATTTCCGATCGAGGTTGTTATTAAATCTGTCATGAAGCCTTACTTTTCACTTCTTTTTTCATTCCACTACAACACACTCACTGAATCATGATCGTAATACGTTTTAAAAGACAGATTAAACAAAAGTATGATCTGCCCTTCCGTGAAGAAATGTTGTTCCTGACATGCATTGTCTGTCAAGGCGGACAAATGATGAATCTTTCAGAACCAACTTTTCTCCCTCATTCATATGGCAATATGCCTACTGGTCGATTTCATTGTTAAAAACTCTTTGGTTTTAGCTCAGTGGATGCAATTTTGGTTTTTACATTTGCCAGAAACTATAATTGAAACACGACTGTAAAACTAATGGAAATACAACTGACCTTTTGGTCTCAAATCTTGTCTGATTGTTTTGCAGATGATCCCGACACGCAGTTTATAATGGACGGACTGCAGGAGTCGCTACAGTGTTGTGGATCGACAGGACCTGACGATTGGGAGAAAAACATGTAAGAATATTTAAGTTTTGAAGACACTGCCCTTTAGTAATGCTCCTTCATTTTGTTTTTGTAAGTAAGTGGCTTATTTGCTAGTGTGTTTTTCTTTGCTTGTTTGCCTGTCTGCTCATTTGTGAGGCCCGTGTGTCATATGTCCTCCGATGTCTGTCCTGTACAGTTATTTGCTTGTGGTCAGAATACCTTAAATGTTTCGAATTGCGTTAACAAAAGGAGTAAAACTCCCCGACTCGTTGATCAAAAGCGATACAGTTCTACTGGGAGATGTCGACTTTTGCCCATTATTCAATGTGTTGCAAAGATGGCGTCTATAGCCTAAGTCACTGAGGCTTATTTGAAGCAATGTAGAAACCTTATTCTCTTCTTAAACTTAATGAATGTAAAAACGTAAGTTTTGAATTTTACTATCACTATATACTTACATGTAAGCGAAGGCCTACTTCGACAACCTTAGATTCACGTCTGTTAGCTTGTGTCCTCCAAAATAACGCCATATTTCGAGGTATGACCATTGATCTCCATATGGAGATCAATGGGTATGACTGACACAATACGAGGGCGCTATTTGGTTTGGGTAAAGTCGCGCCCTCCTGTGTCGGCCATAACTCCAAATAAATGCTAATTAAAGCGCCCTCATTCAATCAAAACATGGCCTATTACTTTATGTTTCAGATACTTTGCCTGCGACTCGCCGGCCCGTTCCAAGTGCAGCGTGCCTTACTCCTGCTGCCAGCCGGATCCTGCCGCGGACGTCGCCAACTACCAGTGCGGCTTCGGTGCTCTAGAGGAACGGAACCCGGGCGATCCGCGACCGGACATCTACTACACCGGCTGCGTGGAAGGAATGAAGAACTGGTTCGTCAATAACGCCATCGTGCTGGGCGTGGCTGGCGGGGTGCTGATTATCCTGGAGTGTCTGTCCATTTGCCTGGCCAAGTCGCTGGTCAACGACATCGAGTGTGTGAAGTCCTACTGGTAGTCCGGAGCGGATAACCAACTTTTGGATTGTTTTCCCACCAAATTCCAGTCACTATGGCGCAAACACTGCAAAAAACTGCTGGGTTGATTCAACTGTTTCTTAGACAAATTCACTGTTCAATGCAAATCAACGAGACATTGTTTCCACGCTTTTAATGTTTGAAAATAAATCCAAAAAATGAAGTTTGCCTACTACAGACGATAAGCACAAAATACAAAAGGTAAATTTTACAGAGTATGCAAATATTGGAAGCATGGAGGCATTGACATTGCAACAGTGTCAAAATTAGCACAAGTTTCTAATTTGTCAAACCGCGCCGTTTGCCGAATTTGTATAATCCATAATTTTTAATGTGACAACCACGGAGTCGTGATGACGCCTGGGGCGCTTTGGGTCCAGGACTAGCATGGTTGGGGCCACTTTGCACAGACATGGATCAACTGCGACAATAGAGGGCACTGTTCAAAAAAAAAACCACCCAAAAACCCAATAGGTTCGCAGTTACTGCATAAAGTCAAGTATTAGCCTATTTGATTTATGGCCGACACAATATGAGGGCGCTATTACTTGGTTTGAGTAAATACAAAAAGAATTTACCCAAATCAAACAGCGCCCTCATATTACGTGAGCCATACCTCGAATAGCCTTAAACGGGACACCGCAGATTTGACCGAAGGACTGTGACCGACTAGCCTATAGGCCTTTCTTTTGTTTGTAAACATTGGCGCCATTTTGTATGGGCTGCCATAAGCGCATAAATAGAAGCCGTGGTTGGCAACATATTTTTCAAAAAAAAAGTCCTCATAACGCCGTCAACACATAGTAAAAAGGCATGTGTAGGAGTTATTTTGTAGCTTTGTTGAAAATGTTGTATTTTCTAGTATCAAATAATATTTTGGTGATCTGTCATGACTCTTTTTCATTTTTGCAGTGTTGGACCTTCCATAGTTTTGCAGGCCGTGGTTGGCAAAAATGCCTACTAAGCGCAGAAAGGTCTATTGTGGCCTACGATTTACAATTGTAATGAGTCCTATTGCGAACACTATCATTATAATGATCTGCTTTTCATAATTATAGGCATATTTCCGTCATAAAAGATAATCAGTTTTGACACAAGTCTGTAACCTCCAAAATACAAGGCATTATGTAAATGTACCAAAATGCCGGCACTACTCCAGGAATTTTATTTTTACAACTTGTCTGACAGAAACATCAATTTCAATAAAATTAATCATGTTATTTCCCGGATAGCAAAATGTACATAAAATAGAAGCAATCACTAAAAATGATTAAGTAATATGGTGCTAAATGATTGTAAGTTATAACTTCTTCTTTTTAAATTATGCCATTATTTTCTGATCAATTTTAATTGCTACCGCAAATTCTTTCGTGATCTTGGAAAGATTTATATGTATAAAGAACATATATTTTTTATTTTAATTTAGCTGCAGGGCAGCAATGAACATCTTATGTTAGTTAACAGATGACTCTCCACAGTAATGTAAACACACGTAAATCCATTATTGTGTAGATTTTGGCAAAAATAATTCCATCTGGTCATATTTACAAATAAATCTTTCGTGAAAATAAATCTTCGTGTACACTGAATTTCAATAATAAATATACATAAATTCTATTTACATACATATTTCAATCTTATGGCGTTTGTTCGGCTATTAAATCTTCCTTTAAAACATGTGCAAAAAATATATGCCTTTCTAAATTGCATAAACACGTAATCTGGAAATGGTTTGCATTTACGCTAATTATTGGGATTGATTTGGTAAAAAATACCATTCGCCTCGCTTTGAAAAAAATGCATTTTGGCCAAAAATGATACGATATTTTATCCAGAAGTTAAAATTATTAATCAGAACAAGATTATAGTATTCACATTAATATTTATCGCTTAAAATAAAATTGCAGAGCTGGTCGCGATTTTTAATGTCGTGTAAGGAGCGATACTTGTCTCTAAGCAACTAAAAAAAAGGATTACACTTCGGATTCTATACCCTGATCATCCAAATCTGTCATGTGAAGTGAATCTTCTTCTTGTTTCTCTGGATCCCAGAGTCCGTCGGTCGATCGTTCGGATCCAGGCCGGGATGGTGTCACTTTGTGTGACGAGTACAATTTACTTAGGGACACCAATCCGATTGCAACAGCCGTCACCAGCCCGATGCTGCCTAGGACACTGGCGATGATGATTGCATCACGGCTGAGAATCGGTTCCTCTGTACCGGTTACTGGTGACGGTAACCTGCTCTGCAGTGTCGATATCGCGCCCGATGTCGATGCCCCGGCTGGTGTTGACATCCCGCTCGGTGCCGATATCATGCTTGGTGTGGATACCCCGTTCGGAGTTGACACCCCGCTAAGTGTCGACATCAAGCTCAGCGTCGATGCCTTGCTCGGTGTCGTTACCCCACTTGGTAAAGATACCATGCTTTGTGTCGACCTAACGCTCGATATCGACATCGAGCTCGGTGTCGATTCTAGAACCGTGGTATCGTATGATTGAGTCGTCCCATTTGTAGATGCCGTGGAATCGATTCCAGTCGGTGTGGTTGTCGGTGGAGCGAGTGTGGTAGGTCCTGGGATGAATCTGCGCACGGCGACCAGCGCGATGTTGGACCGCGGAGATGCCAGACCGGCCTCGTCCCGAACCACCACGGCAAAGGCTAAGGGCGACACGTCGCCGACAACGGGCACGATGACGGTAAATTCCTCAGTCGCTCCGGACGATTGAGGATCGGTTAGGTTTCCGCTGAGAATGTCTGACTGTCGAACGGTGACGGCGTCAGATCCCGTCAGAATCGAGTCCACGTCAACTCCTCTTGTCACTTCGTACGACGCAGCTGCAGACAGACGAGTGAAGTTTGTAATAAGTTACAGGATCGGTAGATGGAAACAGCTTGTTTTTTTTTCAAGGTGTTTGCCAAAAACTGGCTTCGGCGCGCGTCTTCATGCGCGTCTTCTCGGTCACACGCGCATGCTCAATGCTTTTTATTCTATATCTATGGCTCAATGCTGTCAAATGAACGCGCGTGTCAAATTATACAAGTACGCACTGGACCTGAGCCATTTTTGCGGGGGGGGGGGTGGGTTCGTTTAGAAATTAGTATGGGACAAATTAAAAAGCGTGAAGCTTGATTAGTACCCATCTGGTAAAAAAAAAACAAGCCTACCTTCTCCGTTATCGAAGTCGTCCCCAGTGGCGGTCCAGGCAAGAATGACCGTCCTATCTGGAAATGACGAATCGACCACCCGTAAATCCGTCACTTTGGCGGGGGGAAACACGTCCGTGCCGGGCACGTCAAAGACCCTGCTGGAGCCCGCAGAGACTACGCGCTGAAAGATCGGCGCTGGATTTTAAACATAAATAACACAAAAAAAAAACTGATTAAAACCGAAATGAATTTAAAGAATGTAGACTTTGTTAAAATATATTTGAATTTGATGGTTTCATTAAAAATAATTCATATTGAATTGTTTTAGTATCTTTGCATGATATATAGTTAGGCCTAGCGCTACGTAGTTTGTTCACATTATTTTGACGATTTTATGTTTATGACTAAAATGGGACTGCATACCTATAAACTCTGCCCTGTTATGTCGTTCCTCATTACACATCTACCTATCTAAATATAATATGCAAGGAACTTACCTTGTGAATTCAAATTCCTGCCAGCAACTCCAAAAGAGAATGGAAATCCGGCGACTGTTGCATGTCCACTATTCTCGACGCGAACCTCCACGCTGTATAAACCGTCCACAGTATACTTCGTGAAATAGCCGGAGTAAATACCATCGTTGCTGATTATATCAGCCCCTGCAGAATAATCGATGTTGGTACAGAATTAAACAACTTTTCATGTATTTAGACCGAAAGAATAGTGATAAATTAACAGATGTGATTGAAAATTGGGAAATTATTTACTATGGACTCTGAGGAGAAATCGTAGTTTGTCAAACAATCCTCCCATCTCAGAAACGATGCATTGGTGTCTGATGCTGAAAAGCCACATTCGAACCCCGATATACTTTACCTGTTCCGGTATCGACTAATTGAATCTCGACAGGATCCATCTGGCCTGGTATCGACACCGAGGCCATGACAGTAGCATTGACCACCACCTGGCTGTACCCCTGACGCACTTCGGCGAAGATTGCTAACGGCACCTCGGTCTCTGATATGTTCTTAGTGAGCTCGCTGATTGATGACGACACGGAAATGGGCGGCACGTCATCATCTCTGGGGTATGACGTCAGCGAAACCTGGACGCTGGTTGGTAGAGATGGATCGGTGTTTTGAATGTCTATCGTCCACGGACCTTCCTATAGACAAATTAAATCATTAGAAAAAAAATTATAGCATTATCTTTGACCTTCTACGATCAATAATACTAAAGGAACTTTATCGGTTATATCCGATGTGATATGAAATTGCCTTAAGCGAGATATGAACCTAAGACCACCACGGTCTACAAACTGGGCATTTCAGCCCTATCTTCCGACAGTTTCATACATAAAATCGGAAATGTTGTTGTCGGAAAACCTGGATATAGAAGGTTTCTTTAACTGGGCGGATACAACTTAACTTACCTTAGCTTTTCCTGTCACGCTATAAACAACGAATCCGTAAGTAGTATTGATCATGTAGCCTGGGTACGAGGATGTCAATAAAGCTCCATCCGGGTCACTTAGCGTAATATTCGGTGTGTCTGAAAAGACAAAGAAAGTTATAAAATAATATCGTTAAGTTTTTTTTAATGGCACTAACAGGATACCGTACAATGTTTTAACATGTCACAGAGAGGCTACTGGACAAGTCGTATAGTCTCAGCATTATAATAAAAAAAGAGCCGGTGTCATATGAAAATCAGACTCCTATGAAAATCGGTCTCCTATACCCTTTGATTGGTTAAACCCTCTCACATGACCGGTCACTCAACTAATTACCTTCGCTTAGGCACGCGCAATACTGCATGAGTCCGTATTTCACAGAAACCTAAATTCACGCTACACCGGTACAGGCTATGAGTTTGGAAATGTGAATACATCATTGCAACAGTGATAGCAAAAGTAAGAGAACGTCCATTAAAAGAAATCAACACCTTATAAAATGTCTACATTTTTACCTGTTTGTACCCAGGTGATGGTGAACTTTGTTTTCTTTCTGATGGTGGCGTCGATGTAAGTGACAGCGCTTCGCGACTCTCCCACCGGAACAGTGACAGACGCGCTCCAAATCTAAAAATTTGAAAAACCGAACCTCATTGTCAATTATCAAGAATATTCACAAGTGATCACTGTGCAATATAAATAACAAACCTCGATGATTAACCCAAAGTCTCTAATCGGCTAGCATAGCCTCGCTTTGGCAATCCCTAGCAAAGAAAGGAAAGTCATCCTGCGACACTTACTTGGAGCTGTTTGTCGGAGTTGCTGACGTCACTGTTATCCACGGATCTCGTTAACGCTTCGTTCAGTGAGTTTCCTGATCCTGAGTCATTTGGGGCATAATAAAATCGCCCGCCTGAAAAAAAAAAAAAAAAAAAAACTTTGTAGTGCACAATGTCTAGTTCTATGCCATTGGTTCAAAATTTTACCGCATCGGGTAAGTCTTTCCATGCACTTGGACTCAAGCCTACAATCCCGCCAAAACTCGCTCAGCCCCCAACCACTGATTAATGTTGTCTCTCATTGCGCAGTCTGTACTCAAGCGCGAGATGACAACTTTGACCGGGAGGAGCAGGGGACTGCATGGGGGACAATCCCGGCCAAATGGTCCCGGTCCCCGCTCCCCCGGTCACTGTTGTCATCTCGCGCTTAAGCACAGACCGAGCAATGAGAGACACCATCGGCTGGGGGCCATGAGTTGCAGGGGCCCAGCGAGTTTTGGCTTGTAGGTTGTTGTAGTTTCCATATTCAGATAAAAAATGCAGAAAGCAACGCAAATAGGACCCAAACTGCAACGCAGACATAATAGAAACATTTCATCCGCAAATAAATGTCACCGACAACTCAGACAGACGCAAACTATCTCGCAGTTGCCCAAAGTTCCGCGCACTAGGCTTTACACAGACGTAGAAGGCCGAATTAAGCCCATTCATTAGCGTTACAGGGTAACCCTATACGACAGCACTGCCCAGCTCACGGGGAGTTATTCAGTCAGTCAGTCAGTCAGTGTGATAAAGGTTACTGTGTTGGCCCTCTCAGACCGCCATAACACTACCTGTTAGTTGAGACACCTCTGCGAGTTGCGGGTCCGCGCTCGACGTCACTGCCACTGTATCCACGATAATTTTGGACTTTATCATCATTTCCTTGATATGTTCGATATATAAAAATTGGTTCTCCTTGAATCCATTGACTAGAAGGATGCGGTCATTAGCCGTGGCACTGTCGCCCAACTGTAAAAACTGCAAAATGAAAAACGAAAAAAAGTTTGCAAAATGGAAAACATCCCTGCTAATAGCTTAGTGATTAGTCATTCAGAAAAAGTAACAATCACAACATGTGGAAGATTATTTTACAAGCAAAAACGAACGAAAGCCCAAGGTTAAAAATTGAAGAACAATGCCGCATTTTGTTATTAGTACATATTTTGCAAAGTAGAGCAATATAGTTCCCTCAAATAATGCCTTGCTTTTTTACAACTTATAATAATATAATTATGCATTGTATCCTTACCTCAATTGCTCTAGATAGGCCGGTACCTATAGACGTTTGACCAGTTGTTGATGTTGGTAGAGCATTTAAAAGAGTTTGGCGGTCATTGTCACTCTGCACTTGTACCATGACAATCTTATTGATAGGCGTTGCTTGGCCGTTGTACCATGTCAGACCCAGCCACACGCCCGATGGTACTGTCCAGATGAAGGCTGCAGCGGCGTTTATCATTCGCTGGTGTGTCTCGCCCTGCGTGCAAAACAAAGACAAGGATTGTTTTGTAGTTCACAAAAATTAGAAACCAAACTGTTTTGACCTGCATTGAAGCTGTGCAATTATTCATGTCACTGTTTAGATCACACCCAAGGAGCCGTAGGCTTAAGTTCATTGTTGCATAACATTACATAACAATCAAATGTCACGGTTGTTAGTCTTTCAAAAATGAAGTAGAAATAAAGCAAAGATCCTTGCTTGAAGAGTGGTAATATTTTGTTTTCAAATCAAGTTCCAACAGCTCAGCTCAGCCCAGCCGATGGAATGTATACCTCCGTGTACAAACAGGTTTCGCACATGAAATGTTCAAACTACCATAGCTCAGAGACAAAATATGCAATTGCAATGATTTTTTTCGTCACTGATGCTTTAATAAGGGCCAGTACTTTAATAGCTACTTATCAAACAATACATTTTTTTAAAATAGGTGAAAATTGCTGTCAAAGTGGATTTAATATTTTGAACCACCCTGTATGTTCCAACGTGCAGCAGGCTATTAATGTTGTTTTGTGTGCGTGCATGGAATTCACGCTTAACCTACCGCTATATACGAAGATCTTTCTAAGACCAGCATAACCCTCCTCGGCCCACGTCGGACGATTTGAAATGCGGGCTCAAGATCATCAGCCAAAAGCTCTCGTGGCAGGTTGTTACCATCTAGAAAAGAATTCCAGAAATATAAGATGTTTAGGCTCAAGCTAAAAGCCGACAACGTCGGCGCACTTTTTCTATAATCACACACACAAAATTGAATTAAAAATAAGTTGAAATATTGAACTCGCTGGGGGCATTAAAGCGTGTTCCTTCTCATATTTCTCATCTTTGGCGATGATTCCAAGACAACTAATACCTTTAAGGTCGCTGTGTTCTCTCATCACAGCCCAGTTGCTTCGCTGGTCACATAGTCGGTTATGTCGGCTGGGTGCCTCGCGATTGTGGAAGTTCGTAGGATTCCCCGGATCAGAGTCACAGAAGTCCACGATCTTTCAGGTGACGAACAAAAGTAACAAGTGATATAAACATTCGTTGAAGTTTCGCCCTATTAGACTTATTAATGTACAAAAATTAACCCTTACTGAGGCGGCACCATGTGCGCAGGTGGTACGCTCGCTCTCAATGCTCATTATTTTGACCAATAGGGATTTCAAATTACACGCGCGCCACATTCAGCACGCGTCCGCCATGCGCGTGACACGCGTTGTGTGATGCAGCCGCAGTAATGGTGTAAAATAGGCTTTTAACGGCATCATCGTCGATTACGAAAAACGTGCTTACGTTGTTATATCTGCCCCGCCCGTACATGACCGACCCCGTGGCATTCTCCTGCGTCTCGGTAGGGATGAACATACACCCAAACTCGTAACCATCTTCAGTATTCCCATAGCACGGCCGGTAGTCGATCCCATCGGATTCTACCACCATTGGCGTACCAGTTATGTCGTATGAGCACCTGAAAACAAGCACCGACAGAAAAAAGAAAAACGTGAGACGCGGACCTCGTGAGGAATATTTATATAAATTTCTTGTGACTGTTTCTTTGCATGATAGCACATACATTTTGTTAAGAGGTACTTTCTGCGTAACGGCTCTATGGGCATCGGCCCTACTTTACAAGGCCCATTGTTCTTTCTTGACTTTTGCAAAAGGTGCTACTTCTGGGAGAAATATCTTATTTCAGAAAGCAACTGAGATTAAAAAGAAAAGTAGTAAAGTCCCGGTATTCTAAACATCTGTCTATGCACTGCAGGGTACGTGTATTAATGAACATGCATGGAATCGTCTTCATTCGGGTATTACATACAACTATATCTGACAATAAACGTACACATTAATAAATAAACATGCCGAAAATGTGAACAATTAAAGACGCATTCCCTGTGCGATTTTCGAGTTTCACTTCAGAAATAATTAAGCTTTTTTTCAATTGCTATTTACCTAGCACTTTACAAGTTTGAAACATTTAACACAAAAAAATCCGCCAACATTTAGTTTTCGAAATATTTCTTCACAAAATTTGGATTATTGGCTGCCAAATAATAATGTGGCTGTCGCAAGGCGGGTTATTGTTCACAAAATGAAAGCACTTATTTCAGAGGATTGCAGATGCCCAAAATCGGAATAAAGTAGTTTTTTCGTTAAAACAAAACATGCGAATTGAAAAATCGTTGACAGAAAAAAAATCCCATTTTTTAAGAGCATGGGGCAGGCTTTGCATCTTTCAGCCATGATTAAACAAAATTTCATCTAAATATTGCTGACCTGACTCCTTCAAACTGGTTTGTGACACTCGAGTGGTGAAATTGGTTGTCTTCATCGTCCGAGAATTCGTCAAACAAGCCCCAGCGATAGTGGCCCCACTCGTACAACAACACATGACCTGAATCGAAATGGCAGTTTGGTTCATTTTTTCTTCATTTCAATTATCGACTAGTTTGCATTTTACCGATGAACCATGGAAGAAGCAAAATGCCCTGATGAAAAAGATCTAATAAGTTTCAAATGTTGACAAAAGCGTCCGGCTCCTTAATATTGAACATAAATCTTAATCACGTTCAATGAAAAAAAATATATTTTGGAATAAATATCAGATAGAGTGCAGTCAATGTTATGAAAAAGGTGGACATTTTGGCTAAGGTTAAGCAAGAAGTTTAGAAATAAATAGTCTTTTTTTGTCAGTTTTTCAGTCACATGTTTTTTAGAATGTTGTTTTCTTCAGTAATTCATTAGTAAGGAAAACAGTTTTGTAAAGAATTCTTTGGCAGGTTTTACCGAAGTTCAAATCCGCTTACCGAGGGAAGCATATGTGTTAGTTGTGTTCGGATCCAACAGAAAGGCGTCCACGAAGTTAATGCTCAACCCTTCCTGGCCGCAACCTCGGTCTCGCCGGGTGTAAGGAGGAGTCGAGGGGTGTGGTCCGTCGGATGACGTCACGATGACGTCAGGGTCCTCCAGCGTGGCCTCAGAGTGGGATAGGTAGCCGGAGTTGTTCGCAGGCCACGTCTGCGGAACCAGAATGGTGACGTTGCGGAAGAACAGACGGCGGTTTGTGGCCCGGTTGAGATGGATCGATGCTTCCTTGAACATCTCCTTTATGAGCAAAAAGAGAAAAAGACGGTGACATGCATGCTGGACAGAATGTGGTTTGCGCAGAGGAGGGTGGGGTAAATAAAAGAGAGGCTTAATATTTTGCAAAAACCTCGACGAGTTTCGTTTTCGTATAACTTCATATGGCAAATGCACGCCGTGTCAGCGCATGCTCAATCATCGTTGAAACCACCGTGCGCTGGCAGAACATTCGTGGGGCCGGAGAGCTGTGTGCACGGTACACCATCCGACCGCCCTGCGCTGGCAAGACAGGTTGGTTCTTCGGTCACCTGAACAATGAACTTCCCTTTTTTCAAAGAGATTTTCCAATAGCAAAAAACGCAGCCATACTGAAGACAAATCTACTATATACACCATACCACATCTGCCTCAAAGTTTATCAATTTTCCACTATTAATAAATTAGTGCCAGGACCTCTCTAAAAAGAAGAACCAAATATGATTTCACCAGTTTTATAACATCTTTATATTACATTGTCAGCCTGACGAAACGATCATTTCAATGCGTAATGTTATGTACTTTTTGTTGTTGTAAACAGAGGTTCGTGTCGGTAAAGAATTATTCGAACTTACTTGAATTTTATCGATCAATTCGTCACTTTGGGAAACGTCGGGTTGTATAGCCACGACAACGTTGGTATACCCGTTGTCCTCTATGGTAATGGCTGATGACGCGGGTACGTGCAGGTCTAGGACGGCATAACACGCCAACATACGCAGCAACAGGTGTTTACTCGTCATTGCGCCGGAATGGTGTCCAACCCGAACAGAAGACTAAATGTTCTTGTTCTGAACATTCTTTCTAACTGGTGGGACTCCGTCTCGTGCCGGGCTTTAAATCTCCACCGAACCATTCCATGCTTGTCAATGACGCGGTGTTTACGTGCGAGCACAGCCCGACATGTTCATCAAACGAACGACACGACTATAAAATTGACCTTTTGAAAGCAAATAAGTGAACTTCAATTCTTCTTTATTTAGTGTTCTGGTCTGCAGCCCGTTTATGGGTTAATTGACATGGATACTTACAAGGGGTGGAACAAGAGGTAGAAATGATAGTAAACTGCCAAAAAAATGATATCACCTTATAGGTTTTTTTTGCTGTAGCTTTTAATATTAGGCCAGGCTTGTGAGAAAAAAATGTTAGTTGGTTTCGAGTTATTTTGTTCTGTTGTAGTGACGCTGGAAAAAAATACCACTTCTTATCAAGCCGCTATCTTGTGTGGCATAATAGATTTTTTTTTATAATTGTCAAGGCGAATGAAACTAGGAGATGGATAAATATTTAGACAGGGTCTTCATAGCGACTACTTAAGAGGGAGGGTTATTAATCTTTGCATTTCAGTGACAGTTCCACCTTTGTTAAATTGAAGCACCGAAGACATTTTAAAGTGTTGAACAATTTGCTTGAAAACAGCCAAACTTCACTTGGCATTTAAAGTCTTATTCGTTCAGCCGAAAATTTAACCAAAATGACCTCATTTCTTGTCGGGAAATTAGGTTTAGAAATCAACGTGAATAGTCCACAAAGACATCACTAGATTGCTGTGTGTTCCTTTGCGTTAGTTTCCAGCAAGTTCTGAAGAAATATTGAGAAAGCAGTTAGTATTTTGAATATTTTTTTTATGGGCGTAGAAAGCTGGTAACCCCATTCTTAATCGGAAGGAATCACATAATTATCAGGGGGATCTATATTTTACACCTGCTTCTCAAATAGCCCTGACAAGACGAAATTGATCGTTGACAGATTATTTTGTTGTCCATCGTCTATAGATTGACACCAACTTACTACCACTTTGTACCTGATACATGTACATCGAGCTAATACCGGGTGTCATTATACATGTACATCCGTCATAGAATAGCGGTGGACGGTACCCAATCGGCCCTAAACCCGCGCCAAGTTGGGGAAACTTGACGCCAATCCCGGCCATCAATTTTTGAAACCGAGTTGGACAAGCCTCGAAAAATCACACCACTCGGTGACTCCGGGGTTTTCTTTTTTTGCTGGCGTGAAACACAGGTGAGCGACAATTGGCGCATTTTCTGAGAGTTCAGACACTTGACCTTTGAACCCAGAGACGAGTCTTGCGCAGTAGATAACCTGTGACCCCCTGTGCAAACGCACTGACGCTGCACAACAATGTTGTCAATTTTCGGCTTTTAAATTGCAGAGATGATAAAGATAAGTCGGCAAGTGGTTGGCTGCGTGATGACTCCTCACAAAAGAAACACATTGATACTTTTCTTTTAATGGCCAGTTATTTTTGTTGGCATGCAAATTCAATTTGTGTAGGCCTACTGATCAGGATCCAAATTACAGCATCTTCTGTTATTCTGTTGTTCATGTTACAATCTGTAACACAGAGAATTGTTGTGTGTTTTAAAGCTAAACGGGACTCTCCTGGCATTTGCACATAATTATTATGAGTAAAAATGTGAAAAAATGTACTGAACTGTGGCCGTAACCCGAGTGATGGGTGGTGGTGGGGAAAGAAGAAGACCACTGGTTCGCTGCACCATTTGAATGATAGAATAGTGCGTAAACCGTTTGCAACTGTACCCACAATGCATTTCGGACTCCGGAAAGGTTTACTAATTCGTTGTTTTTTGTATAGCAATGCCAAACTACATCATACAGTTATTGAATGGCGTGAAAACAGATGGAAAAAGAGCAAATATACGGCACGTATGTACACCTACGACAAACAAAATTCACCCTACACCAACTCTTTTATTGATATGGCAGGGTGATGCTGCACAGCCCATGCCCGCTCTCCAAGCGCTCGCCGGTTGCTAGACACCAGTGGAGAGGCCCCGTAGAGTGCCATTGTCTGCATGAAGATGGCGGGCACCAGGTATGAAAACATGGCACGGCGGTGTTTGTGTGGTGACGTTTCATCAGGCTCCGCGATTAAACTATGAGATATACGCGCAATCTGACACGCGCCATTCAAAGTTCAATCAACAAAAATAATACAGTTTGATACTTGTAGGTATGCATGTGTGTTGGCAAGCATGGACATTGGCTAGTCATGGGTGTGTATGTTAGAATTTTGAAAACTGGGTTGCAAACTTGGATTAAGCCGTGCTTGTTTGAATTCTTCTCTCAATAAAACTGAAAATTCCAACATTGCCATTTTATTTCACTTCAAACCAGGCAAAAAAAAACCCTGCACAACTGTCCTAAATCGTTTTTTTCTCGAATGTATAGTTGAAATGCGCCCCCTGTTGGCGAATACCAAAAACAGGGTCTGAACGTCACTACTTTATGACAGGCTGAATCGGAAAAACCAGTACGAATCCATGACTTCGTCAGGAAAACTAACAAACCTTGTCAAAAGTTAAATATCTGTTTCACTGTTCATATCAAAAACATTAAAATTGTATCGATGTGTACAAGTTATCATACTGAAGTACTCTTCCTTAAATTATTTTCCTTTTTATTGCTTCAATTATTATATCTAAAAAAAACCACCGATGCGTCGTTTAAAAAAATGTATATTAATGCCATGATCTATTGTGCCTCTCGCATGAAGTGAGTAGTCTACTAGGAATGATTCACAGTTAAAACAACAACAAAACTGTTTCGAAAGTATTAGTTAAACAACAATCAGATTATTTTTCTTTTCGTTCTTTACATTATGATGATAAGCATGTATATAACAGTCAACGAGTGAAGACTGTTATGTGGGGGTGACTCCGAACGATTGATAGCTCCGATTATAGAAGCCACCAGTAATTTTGACATTCGTCTTGACCAAATTCAATTGGCCTTTACTATTAAAATGCAATTTTTAAATACAATTTATTGATTTCGGTCAGCTGCAATTCACCTAAGCGACTTTGCATATTTCTCCGTTATGAACATTTCATCTAAATATTTATCTAGACTATGTACACAAGTTAAAAACCTTACTATATCAAGTACCAATTCACCTTCCAAAAAAGACTCCAAATATGAGAGCAAAAATATATATTTTTACGCCGGTGAGGCGTTTCAAAATAGATTCCACTGCATCTGCACTTCGGTTCTTTGATCAGTTGGAAAGTTATTATTCCACCAAATTATACACAAATATTTAATATAATTTAGATACACCCAAAAAAAATTCAAATTCACCGAAATTGTTATAAATTTTTTACCGAAATTGTTTCAAATTCACCAATTTTTTTTGAAGTTTTACCAAATCATGTTTACTTCTTTTCTGACAAGCATGTTGAACTTCAGGCCTAACCTTTTCATTATTGGCCTTAAATCTCCGCCTATGCAAACGTCGGGTTATATGTTCCCCTAACATCTCCCTTCCCCACTTCCCCGTCGTAGGATTGCTTCACATTTTTGTCCTTGGACTTCGAAAACTTAAACGCCGCTATCCCTACAACGATCAGCACAAGCACTGCGGCGACGCTGCCGATGACAATCAGTGCAATCTGCCAGCTCAGCCCCTCGGGTTGGTGTGGCGTAGTGCCAGCAGGTTGCGGTGGCCGGGTTGCCGGGGGTGGCGTGGTAGCAGGCGGTGGCTTGGTGGTTGGCGGCTGGGGTACGTACTCCCTGAGCACGGCCTGTGCCGCGTTAGAAAACCCAGACGGGTTCCCGGCGTCGTCGAAGGCGCGCAGGACGAACGTGTACGAGACCACGCTGGCTCCCTTAGGTACGGGTACCAGGACCAGTAACTCTTCCCGACTGCCGAACTCCTGAGGCGCCGAGGGATCCCCTTCGAGCACGTGACTGGAGTTGAGGATCAGATGCGACTCCGGAGTCGGGTCGCTCTGCCAGGCCGGAACGGACTCGGCACGGATCACTTCGTAACGGGAGGCTGCGAAAGAACACGTTTTTATCATTTGCATTTCTCCGAAGTCCGATAATTTGACCAGGGTTTGGGTAATTCAGCTATTCTAGGATGAACAAGGTTTTTGGGTTGTGTGCATCCGTACATCGCGTAACAAAATAGAAAGAGATAACGCCTAATGTTTTTCTAATAACGCTGTAAACACTGACCGGTGATCAAGCGCTGAAATGTGAGGTTATCAGAGCCATGAGGACCAGAATGAACCTTTTTGCAAACGGTAAAGGAATTAACAGCCCTTCCCAACTTGTCATTCTTTAATCAGCGTCGAAATCGGAGTAATGTCAGCGAAGCAGGCCATCTTGAGCAGTGATACCTTTAGCAACAGGTGTACGCAATCTCGTCCACGTAACGACCCCCGTAGTTTGAAATGTTCGGTCCTTAAGAATTACAAAGCAAATATTTCAGACAAAGATGGGATATATATACCTGCTCCGTTGTCAAGATCATCTCCAGGAGCTGTCCAAACCAACGCCACAGTCTTATCCTGGAATGAGGTTTCCTTGACTCTGAGATCAAGAACGTCTCCCGGAGGGAACAGGTCAGCACCTGGAGCGAAGCCCGGAGGTACGGCGTCTACACGGCTTGAGCCGCCCGATGTACCACGACTGAACGCCGGGGCAGGCGTTCCTGTCGGCTCCGCTGGTGGGGCACCGGGAAGAGGGATCCTAATACCACCTGTGAAGGAGAAATAAGAAAGAGTGAAACAAATCAAGAAGTGTCCAAGCCAGATGAACTCTTTAGCGAATGAGCTGTCACTTACCAATCTCCGGTAGGTCATAGATCTTGTCGAGGGGCACAATCGGACGGGCTTTTGAGTAAGGATTGGACTCCAAAATGATGGCCTCTCCGCCGTTGTTGTTCACGTCTATCCGTATCCCGTAGTACCCGATGCCGGTAAATTCAGTGAAGGATCTCGAGTACACGCCGTCATTCTTGGTGATATCCGCACCTGTTGAAAATACACATAGATTTCATTTATAACACAACAACCACAAGAGCTACGAATCTATACTACATGTAGAGCCCTACCGGTAGGAATTTGGTACCGTTCAATTCCCTCAATGTTTGATGACGAATATTAAAAAGCATAGTTTCATAAGTAAAGTCTGTCACGAGCTAACTTGGTCCATCAGGTAGGTGTTTATCTCCGGTTTGCAGTAGCATGAAACGACTGATCATATTTCTACTTTCCCTGGATGGGATGCTATATAGTACATCGCAGGTTCTCCCCAGGTATATGCCGGTACATATTTCCACTCCTGTGGAGAGAGCCAAGTTTGGATGAAGTGGCTTGCCCAAGGACGCAACATAATTGCTAGCGGCTGGATTCGACTCTGACCTTCTGATCATGAGTCACAAACCCTAACCACTAGGCCATACTCCCCCAAGTTTTATAAGTATCAACTTGGTATATAGCGTCTGAATGTGTTGGACTGGGACACAGTGTGTTCATAGCATCTCCACAAATTTGACCCTGAGAAGAAACTTAATTTAGGAAAAGATCACAAATACCTGCACCATTATCGAGTAGCTCAAGTCTGATTGGTTCAAAGCTGCCTGGTCTTTCGATGGTTGCCGTGACATTGGCGTTGATCATGGGTTTGAAGCCCTGACGAACCTCGGCATACGCCACCAACGGCTCGCCTTGTTCAAAGGCAGTGATGGAGCCGCTCAGCTCTGACGTCACGATGATGGGGTCTACGTCATCACTTGCTGGGTAGGACGAGACAGCAATGGCGACCTCTTGTTCATGCCTGCTGAGTACTGTGTAATCCCAGAGTCCCTCCTGTTGATGACGTCATTGTCATACAAACCAACATTAGATAATGCCATAACCTCGCTTTCAATACATACCTGGTTGCAACAATTGATGGAATAGGAATCGAACCCACAGTCATAGAAGGTGGTTTCCCACCATGCTTGCAATTTCTGAAATTTGTCTTCTGGAACGCGTGGGTGGAGTATAGGGCAAACAGCGCCATCTATAGTCCCTAAGCGGAGACGGCAATCGCCTTGAATTGAACTTTGACCCTCACCTCGGCCTGTCCTTCGATCTTCACTATGATTGTCTTGAAGTTCGGTTCCTCGCCGAAGCCGTCGTAGGAGGAGTCAATAATCGTCCCATTCGGCCGCTGGAGGGTCACCTCAATTGCTAAAAGAAAACAAAACAAATATCCATTGATACAATTACTAATAGAATCCAGTTTAAAGGTAAAAATTAACTCAAAGGTGTTGTAGAATTTCTATTTTGTTAACAACAATTTTCAGACAGGACCGTTGCTGATTTGAAATAAACCACCGTACGTCGTCTGTATTTTGGAAAGGTATTGGCGCCCTCTTGGTCTGTTTTTCCTAGTCAGTTCTGAGAATGAATGCTCAAAGGTTTCAACATTCCAAACTTACATGGGTTGTCTTTTTCCGTCCAAGAAAAGCTGAACTCGGTCTTCCTGCCCACAGTGCTGTCCATGAACACTCCACCTGTTCGTGTCTCGTCTGCCTCCAGAGACCACGACGTGCCCAACAGCTTTACGTACGGTCATGCACAAGCAATATGAAAGAACAGTCATTTCTTAAATTAATATTTTTAGAAGCCTTTATATTTATACATTGGTCAGGTCATCCTGAATAAAGCCAATGTTCTAATTATTTGATCAGTTAGAATTACAGCCATACTCACATAGGTACATTTAACTAATCACATTCGATCTACATGTATTTTGCGGAATCGTCTATTTTGCTGGTACTAAGTGGTGGGGTTGACACTGGTTTTGTCGTTCATTCCCTTCATGATTCTTCGTGTATTTCAGAAGTGTAACGAATAAAGAAGTAATACATTTACAAACTCGTGCTTGCCTACCTGTACACGTTTATCGGAATCTATGACATCACCGCGCTCCATGGTTGCTGCGAATGCCTCGTAGAGTGTGTTGGATCCAGGCTCGTTCGAGTAGAAGAATGTTTTACCGCCTTCGAAGGTCGAGCGAAATGATTATTATACAATCGACAGTACACGAACTCAAAGAATTATCCTACCTTAATTTTTCATCACAAAACTGTAAATCCTCAACCCTTATCAGTACAAAAAGTATACAAAGAAGAGAAAGTTGACCGACTATCGTCAGATACTTTGTCTGTCTTCTCTCATCTCATCTCATTTCAGATCCTCGGCTAATTTAAGCCAACAAAAGTTACTAGCTTAAGTAAAATTTACGATTCAAAATATCATGCCACTGGTTGTGATAACACTTCTGAGCTACTTACCCGTAGCTTTGGAAATATCAGGAAGCAGAACAGATGCCTGTTGGCCAAATGCCAGCGTGTCAACGATGACACCCGAGGCTATGACGTCACCCATGACGTCAGCAACGAAGGGCCTATGCGTTTCTTCCCCATCACTGACCAGTAAGATGATACCTCCCTGGGTACCATCTTCATGGTCAGATAAAACCTGGAGGACAGAAAAGTGAGGAACAACTTCAATCGAGAAGTGCACGATTGCATGGAGATTTCAAAGCTTACTTACAAACTCTGCAACTTAGGTTTAAGTTCTTAAACTGGAGGCTTTGGTTCGTTCAGCCTACCTCGATGGCCTTCAAAAGCCCTTGGCCTATGGCGGTCCATCCCTCAGCTTTCGGAGGCAGTGCTGCCGTGAGACCAAGGCGAGCTTCGGTTCCGTTCACTTCCACTAGGGTTTGCAGAATATTGGCATTGGAGTTAAACTCTATGATCCCCACAAAGCTCCCGTCCAACACGATGGACGACAGGTAGTTGTAAGCGGAGCTAGTCATCTTCGTAAACTTATTGTGACTCTGAATAGAAGATTTAAAAAAAAGAAACGATTTACTAGAACTCTAACATGAAAGTTCGATATGTGACTGTACTGCACCACTGCACTGTCGCAAACTGAAGACTCTGTACAGATCCGCAAGACATCCGATCTCGAATTTTCTTGCGAAAAATGTTGTTTTACTAAAAACTTCCCTTTCATGTTATGCTTGGTTTTTCGTTATGCCCCTTACCGGTTTTAAACATCATGTTTACAACTGCTCCATCATTATCCAACTATTATCCCCATTCACAAATACCTTTTTCTGTCAAAATCCATAAAAAAGTCACGAAAAGTTTACAAACTTCCAACGCTTTTGTTCTACCACTCCGTGTTAAATGACGTCCACTTTAAGTGTGACGTCATGGAGATAGACAACGCACGGGACGGGCTCTCAAAAAATTGACGAATTTGAGGGGTGCCTTTCTTTTGATAGTATTATAAAAAAAGGTCCCCAATTCATACAATGGCTTGGCACTGAGAACTTTGGTTTCAATTCCAATTTAAAATTCGTCTGTTTGAATAGGCAAAACTGTCTCATGTACATGCATTTAGGAATCTAGCATAAAACACTATACATCTTCAATCAGACAGTTTCCAGAGTCTGGCGAAAGTGGTATGTCGTTAATGATGAAAGCTTACGTCCATGCTGCCCGAGGTATCCAATAGCAGAACGACTCGGATATCCTTGTGCTGAACCACGGTAAATGTCGGCACCAAATCTTCCTCGCTGATATTACGCGGTGGATTGCTTCCCCCTGCAAAATATTAATAAAGATGAAACTAAAAGTCTCCTTAAATAGCGGTTATGATAAATACAGGGCGCCTTCAAGAGATCACGACATCCAATTGTTTTGCACGGCATCATGGGAAAAGTCATCATCCGCTAGTTGAAAAAAAGAAGATATATTGCAAGAGGTGACGAGGACTGGCATAATTTCTTACGCACGAAATTGGTATCATTTCTGTCAATACGTTTTGTTTACGAGGCTTCTTGATTATAAAGGCCGTGTCCAGATTTAACCTGGCTACGGCTTGTAATTACATACAAGTCTATGGTAGCGGCTGCAGCCACTTCCATAGTCACGTGTGTAATTTCAAACCATAGCCAATAGTTCGGACGCGGCATATGTATGTGATGATTGGCCGATGGTATAGACAATTATCATGTTGCAGCCATTTGATTTTTTTCCCATTCAAATCAATGTAACCAAAGAGAGGCTGGAGGGAAAAATAGTCTAGTTCCTTTTGCACAAAAACATTATCATTCAGTTCTGTTCTTGAGATACAGGGAACATGACTAAAATGGTGGAAGCATGATATAAGTCTATTATGCAGGCCAGGATGGCGACTCTCACGACGAAAAACGAAGTGGCCTGTTCCAGGCGTTTGGTGGCGCCCTGTTGGCCTGTATTGTGAATCTTTCCGGTCCCTCTTATCAATATACTTTTGCCCACCGTTAACTTAGGTATTCTTCGGCGAGTTCCAACAATATACCACGTGACCCACCTGCAAAATCGTCGTGATCCAGTATGACCTCCCAGTTGCTCTTGCTATTGCACAGCCGGTTGTGCTTGTTGGGCGCGTGTGGATTATGTTGCTTGTCCCGCTCCTCGGTGTCATTACAGAAATTGATTATCTGGTGGTGGAGATTGTTGATTTGGATTAAATCTAAAGTTGATATCGGTTTGTTTATTCTATACCTTTTCGTTAGGTTTCCCAATACAGGATGAGTAAAAAAAAACAAGCCCAAATGTCGGGACTATTGTTTTAGTGAAGTTTTGCATGTAGCCCTTTCAAAAGCTAGGATATGAAAGCCCAATTCATAAGCTTTTTTTAGTAAACAAGAATCATTGAAATCACTCATGTACTTTTCCAAGTAATAGAATTTTAAACAGAACCACCGTTTTAAAGTTCTTTCCACGGATCACAGAAAAGGCGTGCATTCTTTCAGCAAAACGAAAACAATTCAAACACATCCCGATGTGATTTGTTTTCAATTTGCTGAAAGAACGCACACCTTTTCTGTGATCCGAACTTGAAAAGTACATAAGTGATTTGAATGATTCTTGTACTAAAAGAAAGCTTATGATTTGGGCTTTTCCCTAGATTTGGAAAGTACTATACATGCAGATCTTCACTAAAACAATGGTCCCGAAATTTTGGGTTTCAGGTTTTTTTTACTCACCCTGTAGTTCGGCAGATAGGTAATGGGATTAATGTTCATTTGATGATAAAAGCATGCCGGGAAATTGGCACACAGTCAGAGTATGTCATGAGAAAGACATCTGGCTATAGGGCCATAGCAGATTTGTCCTTTGAAAAAAATATAGGTAGAATAACAAGCTATGCCAGCCATTTTTGAAAATTGCTTGTTATTTTACCTATATTTTGTTCAAAGGACACATCTGCGATGGCCGGCCCTATAGCCAAATATCTTCCTTAAGACATACTCTTACTGTGCACCGTGCCAAATTTCATCATCAAAGTGAACAACCCCAACCAAATAATTCCCTATCTGTCCCACTACTTTGAAAGACAATGTATCCTCCCCGGAAAATACAGTGTTCGCACCTCATGCACAGTGAGTATCGGGGTCCATACCCACAAGCTAAGCTTCTTATGGATTCCGCATCTCTATTAATTGTATTTATTATCTGCCTATCACCTTGTACTCATGTAAATTATGAGATGAAATAAAGTCGAGTTCAAGTTCAAGATGTTGCAGTCAAACTAACGGGTTCGAGAGGCGCGCTGTGTACGCGTAGAACGGTTGTATATCGGCAGCCATAATTATTTAAAAGACTGGGGTGAACTGGTCCGAAAGCGAAAATAGGAAAATACGGCGTATGGGCACACGTTGTCCGGTCTGTGTATGGAAATGAGGGGTGTTAACACCGCATTGATGTTGCAGTAAAGTCAAAGGTTGGAAACTCACAGGATCGAGTGACGTGCGGAACATGATGGAGGAAGTGACGTCACTCTGCCCCGACAGCACGAAGAAAATGCAGCCATCCTCGTACCCAATATTCGGACTGCCGGCACAGTCACGGTAGGAAAAGCTCTCGGGAAGGAAGATCAGCGGCCGGCCGACGTAGTCGTAGGAACATCTAGAGAAGACAGGGAACTAGGATGTCTAACCAGATACCCATGGTTGAATATTTTGAATGTTCCAATTCAAATTTATGTTGCTATTTAAATTGTAACCATACCACTTAAATAATTTTGCTGTACGTGGAAATGTGTCAATAAGCAGCTTCGGGTAGTAAAAATGTTCATAAAACCTACTGGTTTTCTCAACTTACGTCACTCCTTCGTATTGTTGTGTCACTTGCGAAAAGTAGTATTCTTGGTAATAATCGGGATCTCCCACAGCATCCGGGTACTCGTCGAATAACCCCCAACGAAGATGACCCCACTCATGCACGAGAATGCGCCCTGATATTTTAAAAACCATAAAAAAATCGAGATGATAACTCGTTTCCAAAGTCGGGGTACCTTTTCTTTAATTTTCCAGAATGACATAATGGGGGGGGGGGGGGGAACTGAAGGAAAACAGGGTTGTGTTAGTTGATTTTGATATTGGAAAAGAGGCGCTTGCAAAAAGTCAAAAATATTACAGTAGAAGATGTGTTATTTCTGGTAATGAAAAACAATTGTTCCACAAAATCAGCTCGGATGAAGATCGGACACCTGATGAGGCAACGTAATAAACAAAAAACAAAACATAAATATCACAAAGGATGTTTAGTGTTATTGGTGGGACGAAACCCCAGAAATGACATTCCAGGGGCAATCAACACAGTCCTGAAGGAAGTAAAGCATACGCCACCTGTCGGCTGAGGTGTGGTCGACTCCACCCGTCGGCCTGGGTGTGGTCGACTCCATTGTCAGAGATATGGAAGATAAGGAAAGTACCACGCACAAATGCAAACATTCAAGTGGTTTTAATAGTGACTAACCAAGGGGTCCGTAGAAAGTCTCCGTATTCGTATCAGTCAGGAAGGCGTCCATAAAGTGGATGTGAACGCCCTGCCGACCGCAACCCTCGTACTGCTTGGTGTACTGCAGCGGGGCCCAGCGCGGATTGGGCGGGGCCACGATGACGTCGGCACTGTCAAAGGTCAATCCGCCCGGGAGCTCGTACTCAGGACTACTGGCCCATGTCTTGGGTATGAGGATGGTGACATTTCGGAAGTAGGCCCGTTTCTGCGTGGCTTGGTAGAGGTACTTCGAGGCCTCTGTGAACATGTACTGTTTGCCAACAAATTAAAAAAATGTCCTTGAAAAAAAGCCTAAATCATGCGCGGTTTGTGCCGAAATACTGGTCGGTCAAATTAAGTAAAATTGGCGAGTATATTCATGGTTTCCATGACTCAAATTAAATTGACTAAGTAATCCATTATAGACCCGAGACTAAATAAATACAATTCTTGTTTTAAGAGGGGCGTAACTGCACGATTAGGCTTTGGGGCAGGCTCCTACTGGAACTTACTTCTTTAATGACGACACTTTATACTGCGACAATTTAAAAAAAAAAAAAAAAAAAAACAGGGATATTATTCCCCCCTTCAGAATTCAGAAAACTACAATCAGTAATGAAGAATTGAATTTTGTACAACTTTCCCCTAGCTAAATTCACAAAGGTGAATTAAATTTGCGACTCGGGAAACTAACCTTGATTCGGTCGATCAGTGCCTGGTCTTCGCTCACTCTATTGTGAATTGCCACAGTGATGCCGGAGTAACCATTGTCCACGAATTCAATGAATGAAGGTCGTGTCAACGAGTCTGCGCACTGGCTCACGGAGAGTACGATCAGTACCATGGTAACCCACTTGAATCCTGTTGCCATGGTGCCTGATTAAAAAAACAGGCAAACAAACATTCAGCATGAAAACACAGTTTAGCCATTATTGCATTTAATACCTGTTACAGGTTTCAAACGCCCATGTATAACATTTACCTTTTCACACCAGTGAACATAAAAAAAAAACCAATTGTTTTCAAAGTCAGGTATAGGTTGACCTATACCAGCTTTTATGGAGCGACTTTCATCAGCTTTTTGCAAGAGGGTGAAATTTAAACACCATACGAAAACAACAGTCACTTCAAAAACCCACCACTTTTGACTTGGCGTCCGCTCCGTGTCGATACAGCGCTGGAGACGGTATCGAAACTTCTGGAGGAATGCAGGATCACCCCTGATGTCATTGCACACATCCTCGATCGTTTGGCGCTACACACACGATCGAGGAGTCGTTTTGCGCAAGACACGATCGAGGAGGTGTGCAATGACATCAGGGGTGATCCTGCATTCATTCAGAAGCCTTTCGGCCGCAACCCGCGCCTTCCACCACCGTCTCCAGCGCTGTATCGACATTCTGAAATTGAGTGGTTTTTTTTTTCGTTGTGCGTTTAAATCTCACTTTCAAAGCTGATGAAACTTGTTCAATACAATTTGTCATGCCTTGTGTACATGATCTGAAATGTTGGTTCAATTCCATTAGTAAACAACAGAGTTATTTAGTATTAAATGTATGACATGTTCTTTTTTACTTTAGTAGTAGGCCTACCTCCTTCTAAAATTCAAGGTACAAAAATCGTGTAAATGCCTGTCTCCGAATTCATATTAAAATCAAACTTTGTCTGGGTGTCGCTTAAATATTTAAGCTGTTAACATACTCATGTAAGTGCTGCAATTACAGATGTTAGAGGCCCTCCTTGTTAATTGTTTTCATCGTATGTGGCATGTACATCACCACTATGTTCTTTTCAACTAGTACACGTATATACTTTTTTAACAGGAAAAAGTATATACCAGTGCCATAATCATATAGACACCTTCAATAATGCGTCGTACAAACACACGCCTGAGGCATACCTTTTTGCTACGACAATCTGCAGGAATTTGGCAATCCTTTATAATCACAAAATTTGCATATTGTTTATTAGACTTCTTCGTGGTCAATGACCCAAGATGCTTTTATTCGGGAAAGTTCATCTCGGGCAGGATACAGTTCATTAAACATAAACACGTTTATACGGTTACATCTGGCCCTTTCGTGTGCACCAGTCCGTGTTCACCGTACCACTGCACAGTTAGCTACACAGTATACATATACTCCATGGGCCAGCCAAATAATTTGTACCGTCGAAGTAAATAAAAGAAATTTTGAAGATGCTCATTTAAACAGCTGAAAACCACTCTAATGACTTTCCCGTATCTAATGACTTCTCAGTCGCATTAAAATACAAACCAGAAAGACACAGAACAATAATGACCAGCATGTGTCGCAAAATTCAACACAGAATAAGTGAGAGTTCATCCACTGGTCCATGCATGGACTGATCGTCTGTGAAAATACCACTCGCTCACTCGTGCATGCTCTATAACATGGTGTGCAGTGTAGGCGCTTGTACATAATACTCCTACACCACCCTTATTACAATAAAGCTACTTCGAGTCCTCAACGCTTATTGAATTACATAGTTTAAAAGTGATTTTTCATTTTGGAGGAGTAATTCAGGCCTGAAGCCCACTGGGTGACGGTGGTTTTTTTGGGGGGAAATGCAACCTGACGCCAATTTTTCTTCATATCAATGAAGGTCAGTTATTGCAAAAATAATGATAAAACATGAATCCGGGACTGAGAAACATTTCCAATTTTGTTAAGAAATACTTAGGGAAATGTCTTGACTCTCCATAGACTTTGTACACAACCGTTGAAGTGGCGTCAGGTTGCAACATTGTTTCTGGGCTTTTTAAACTAAAAACTGGGAATAATATTTTTTTCCGCATGCTCAGCTTATGAGTATGAAAACTCTATCGTTGTGATATCCTAGATGCATTGAACAATGACAATCGCTAACCAATTATGTGTATTCCTTACCCGTAAAAGTGCCCGGAATTGTTGGTCAAATACACCTCTCGATCTGTTGTGACGGTCAGCGTTTGCGGAGTCGATTCCTGCAAGTACGGGGTTGGGTACGTGCACAGCGGTGTGCAAAAGGCGCGGGCCGCCGGCCTCAATGCCAGCAATAATACTATACACAATCAAACTAATAAATGCTTGCCATTGATCCCCTTGACACCTGAACTCCTGGGAGGCGTTCCTTTTTGTATAAGCACAGCCAGGCGAGAATGGCATTTAAAACCGTGATAAAGGACCCAGCAGTTCTGAAACCCCGTCGTGAAACCTGAAATTCATGCGCTTTCATTTTTTTTTTTTTTTTTTTAGATACATGGACCTTATTCACGAGAGGAAGCCATTTTGGTCGTGTTCCCTGAATGAACGAGGAAGCCATTTTGGTCGTGTTCCCTGTATAAATTGTGAACTGTTGAATGGGATAGTCCCAGACTATTTAGGCCTCACTTTCAATCTGTTTTTTAAATGTGGCTGATAACATTAGGCATGGTTAATCACAAATTTTAAATCATTCATCAGAGTAAACTGGTATTAATTTGTAATTAACTTTATATCATTGCTTTCTTTCTCTTCGCAAGTTCCAAAAATGAAGAGTTTACCTCGCTTTCAATTTAATATGGCCGACTCGTGAATAAGGCCAATTGCATAGGCCTCATCCTCAAATGACAAATGAATAGTTGGGTGAACATCAAACACAAATCTGTCCTTAATAGTAATTAACCTCAATGAGTTTGGATGACGTCAATATATTTAGTGCTTTCTACTGACTTCCTAACTCGGTATTGTTGTATTTGGTCATTTAAATGGAAGAAACATGAGAAGATTTAAACGGTTTGTTAAAAACACAAATTGCTTATCATAGAAAAATGTTGGCATCGACGGGTTTGCCAAGATACGATTTAACGTGAGGCCGATATTGCTTGCGCTTGGTTCCTAGTATTTTTTTTTTGAAATATCAATAGGGCATATGCAAGCACGATGAATGATATCCGATAATTATCTCGTGTGCATTTTGCTGCATAAAAACACTACGCCTCGAACAATAGAAGCTGGACAATCGGCATTACAATTGTTCTAAGACAGCATTGTTGTGCATTGGACAACAGAAAAAGAAAGCGCCATATCAGTAAATTAATAAGTACAGTCTCTCTTTTTTGTTTACACCTACAGAATGATAATCATGTATATCACAGTCAGCTATAACGGGGGAGACTCAGAACGATTGATAACTCCAATTAGTAACCACCAGTAGTTTGCATATTCGTCTTGACCAAATTCAATTGGCCTTACTATAAAATGCAAGTCTAAAATACACATTATTGATTTAGGCTAGCTACAATTCACCTAAAAATATCTCCAAATTTCTCAATTCACCTAAAAATGTATCCACGTCTCTCTGTTCTTTCCATAGAGCTATATCAAATTACTAGAGCGCCAACTTCGTGTACAAAGTAATGCCTGCTGGGCGCATCCATGTTTGTGCACAAACATATGGAGACCTAGAAATTTTGTACGGCTATTTGCATATCTGCGTTTGTATTCCATACCGGTGCGTTATCGAAGCCCAAACGCCCAAAACCGAAACGCACGATTAGCAAATGAGCTTGTCATTTTGCTCTACGCAAATAGCGCAACGCGTGCGCGTATTCGCTGCAGATGCCTTAATTGCCGTCACATTTTTTTTTTAACCGTCAATGACGCGCTTAAGTTGTTTGCGTATATTCTACTTGCGCGTTGCATGTAGAGTACACTTTTAAATTCAATCCATCTGATTTCATTATGTTCTACAAACACGCACATGAATTCAAAATGTCTGCGCCCATGACGGCTTTAAAGCGTCTCCGCGCGCAGAATGACGAGTTAGCGCTCTAGTAATTTAATATAGCTCTTTACTATACCTCATACATATTCATGATCGAGAGCCGAACGTTCACTGGTCAATTCACCATCGCGTGCCAGATGTTATTCTTGCTGTTTACCAAACGCGCGCGCGAGGATTCACGCACATAGTAAATACGCATGCGTAGTAGACTGTCGCATGGGTTACCCGTGCGACAGTCTACTACGCATGCACTTTACAGAGCAATCGAGGAACTGTCGCACGGGTGCAGTACGCACGCGCGAACATCGCACAGGAGAGATGCATGGTTGCACGGTTCGCGTAAATGTCAATTTCCAGAGCTCAATGATGCCGTACTGGAGAAAATGTATAGACCGTGTAAAGATGTCTCTTGTACAAAAGAAAGTTGTACACATTGCAAACAACTGTATTTACAACTGTAGTAACTGTATTATATTGCAAACGAACCGAACTAGTAATTTAAGTTGAATCTTTTGATGAGCTGTACAAGTTTCCCCAAATTTTGTTTTAGGTGCATAATAACAAAACAAAATTCAGCAACTGAATATGTATGAGGTATAGTAAAACAAATATAACATGGTTTATTTCGGGTTGACAGTCGATATTAGCTCCCCTCGGTATTGGAAGTTGACAAACTAGTTCCCTCGGCTTCGCCTCGGGAACTAGTTTGTCAACTTCCAATACCTCGGGGAGCGAATATCGACTGTCCACCCTCAAACCATGTTATATTTGTATAATGGTTCTTTCGTTTAAATTCCCACCCAGACTATAGGCCTACACAAGTTAAACTAACTCACAATATCAAGTAACAATTCACCTTTAAAAAAGACTCTAACGTATGAGTGGAAACAATTCTTACTAAAGGAGTTATACAAATTAAGTAAGGCGTTTCAAAACTCACTTCATCGTCTGCAATTGTCTAAATGAAATCTCTGATACGATGGAAACATTATTACACCAAATGATACACTTACACACAAACCATGTTTTAGATGCACCTAATTAAAATATTTGAAACACAGAAAAGGTTTCACATTCACCAGAAATGTTTCAAATACACCAGAAATATTTCAAATACACATTTTTTTTGAATACACCAAAAATAATTCATATAAGTCCTACACCGGATTGGTTTCACTCTAACTATTACCATAAAACGAAAACTGATCAGTTAAAAAAGAAAGAAAAATTGTTTGTTGTTGTTTAATATGGATAAAATTGTAAAATCAAATGGAAGTATTTAATCGATGATTTTGATAATCGATGGGTTATAATGGGTTTTATCAGACAATCATGTTGTACTTAACCTTTTAACTATTGGCCTTAAATCTCTGCCACTGCATAAGTTGGGTTATATTCTCCTTCAATATCTCTCTTCTCCTCGTCCCCAGCGTCTGAATGCGCCACTTTTTTGTCTTTGAGGTTTGGGAACTTAAACGCCGCTACTCCTCCCCCGATCAGCAAGAGAACAACGGCGACGCTACCGATGACAATCAGAGCAATCTGCCAGCCCAACAGACCCTCGGGTTGAGCTGGCTTGGTGACAGGGGGTTGCGGGGGCTTGGTGGCAGGGGGTGGCCTGGTGGCAGGGGGTAGGGGTGGCGGGGTGGCAGGGGTTGGATTGGTTGTTGGGGGTTGGGGGACGTACTCCCTGAGCACGGCCTGTGCCGCGTTAGAAAACCCAGACGGGTTTCCGGCGTCGTCGAAGGCGCGCAGGACGAATGCGTACGAAACCAGGCTGGTTCCCTCGGGCACGGGTACCAGGACCAGCAACTCTTCCCGACTGCCGAACTCCTGAGGTGCCGAGAGGTTCCCTTCGAGCACGTGACTGGAGTTGAGGATCAGATGCGACTCCGGATCCGGGTCGCTCTGCCAGGCCAGAACGGACTCGGCACGGATCACTTCGTAACGGGAGGCTGCGAAAGAACACTTTTTTGTCATTTGCATTTCTCAGAAGTCCGATAATTTAAGCACTGCAGGGTCTGTTTTATGGCTATGCTCATCAAAGCAAAGAATCTCCGCTAACTGTAAATACGAAGTCTGCGTAAGGCTTCGGGTAATTCTCTAGTAAATAAGGAATTGTGGCTTTTGCGCATGCTTACATGCCCTTACTAAAGAGATAATGCCGAATTGCTGTAGGCGCTGGAAACACAGACTGTTGATCAAGCGCTGAAATCTGCGGTTATCAGAACCACGGAGTTTGGACCAGAATGAAACTTATTACAAACGCCCAATATTTTGTCATTTTTCAGTCAGCTTCTAAATCTTGTTAGTGTCTGCTAAACAGGCCATCATGACAGCGATACCTATAGCCTCATATTATGCATGTAGCAATCTAGCACTTCTTAACCAGCGACCCCACGGTTTGAAATGTTCGGCGCTCAAGAATTTTAAAACGAATCTTGAGACAAAGACGGGACATACCTGCTCCGTTGTCAAGATCATCTCCAGGTGCTGTCCAAACCAATCTCACAGTCTTATCCTGGAACGAGGTGTTTGTGACTCTGAGATCAAGAACGTCTCCTGGAGGGAACAAATCATCACCCGGCGAGAAGCCCGGAGGTGTATCAGGTACACGGCTTGAGCCGCCCGATGTGCCACGACTGAACGCCGGGGCGGGCGTTCCTGTTGGCTCTGCTGGTGGGGCACCGGGAGGTGGGATCTTAATACCACCTGTGGAGAAGGAGAAATAAAAAAAGAGTGAAAATAAATCAGAAAGTCTTCAAGCCAGATGAACATTTAGCGAATGAGCTGTCACTTACCAATCTCCGGTAGGTCATAGATCTTGTCGAGGGGCACGATCGGACGGGCTTTCGAGTAAGGATTGGACTCCAAAATGATGGCCTCTCCGCCGTTGTTGTTCACGTCTATCCGTATCCCGTAGTACCCGATGCCGGTAAATTCGGTGAAGGATCTCGAGTACACCCCGTCATTCTTGGTGATATCCGCACCTGTTGGAAATAATGGAAGCTTTCATTTATGACCACATGCATATAATCTGTACTTATAATTGACCGATGACCTAAAGACGTAATGGCTTTGTTTACATATACGATTTCCTATGGGAGCGAAGTCGGGACGCCCGACGAAGTAGGGACCGTCTACCCCATAGGAAAACGCACATGTTAACAACGCGTGACGTCATTAGGTCTCAGGCCTATTTGGTCCCGTCGATTCCGCCAATGCATGAGGACTTCTGGGTAGTTTTATAAGTAGCAACTTGGTAAAAAAAAATGTATAGTGTCTGATTGGGACACAGGTGTGTTCTTACAGAATCGCCAAGAAATTGGCTGAGGAAACACATAATTGTTAGGAAAGGATGACAGATACCTGCACCATTATCAAGTAGCTGAAGTCTGATTGGATCAAAAGCGCCTGGTCTGTCGACGATTGCCGTGACATTGGCGTAGATCATGGGTCTGAAACCCTGACGAACCTCGGCGTACGCCACCAACGGCTCGCCTCGCTCAAAGGCTGTGATGGAGCCGCTCAGCTCTGACGTCACGATGATGGGATCTACGTCATCGCTTGCTGGGTAGGACGAGACAGCAATGGCGACCTGTTGTTCATGCCTGCTGAGTACTGTGTAATCCCAGAGTCCCTCCTGTTGATGACGTCATTGTCAAGCAAACAAACAATTAAAAATCAATATTGTCATAGGCTCGCTAGGGTCGAAACAAAGGATGGAATGCGAATCGAACCCACGACCTTAATTCTGAACACTGTACGCTCAATCATTATAAGCTAAACCAATCTCTTAATATGTAAACATTATTTTGTGAAATTTCATCCATGTCAGCAATGCCCAAAATTCGGCTGGGTTTCCATTGAGGCCAAAAGAGGCCAAACCTTTTACTATAAGGTGCGCGCATGTGATGTGTCCGTCCCGGAACTCCGTACAAACATTCGCTGGTACCCATCATCTTTTCCAAGATGGAACATGTCAAGTGATACATTTTGTTTAAAGGTGATGGAATTCGTGTTCACGTGCACACGTTACGGGATTAGTTTCCCAAAATGCTTGGCGTTTCCTTCGCAAACCTCTGAGATTGATCATCTCGTGCACGTACATGGAGGAGGCTAAACAGCGCCATCTATAGTCCCCAAGCGGAGACGGCAATCACCTTGAATTGAACTTTGACCCTCACCTCGGCCTGTCCTTCGATCTTCACTATGATTGTCTTGAAGTTCGGTTCCTCGCCAAAGCCGTCGTAGGAGGAGTCAATTATCGTCCCATTCGGCCGCTGGAGGGTTACCTCAATCGCTGAAAGGAAGAAAAACCCAAACATCCATTGGAGAACGGAATCATAATAAGAAACGATGGTCTCCTGTGTGCGTTAACATGATGCTTTAACGAATTATTTCTGATAAGTACATTTTTTGTATGTCGCTGCTTGTGCTGTGAAAAATCACGAAAAGCACTAATGGAAGTGAGCATTGGCTCTTCTTTGAAGTAGGTTTCGATTTGTAAAAACGTACAGTGTTTTACATTTACGACGCGACCCATCGGGAGACTTAAGTGCCATGTTTTGAATTCGAAGTGGGATACAATAAAACAAAAATGCAGATTCGATCATAATCGTCAACAAAATATCACAAACAAAATATGTTTTGATTTCAAAATGTAAGTACAAGCGCTCTAAGAATGTAGTTTAAAGGTCAATATACTGAGCTAAAAGTTGCAGTAGAGTCTCTATTTTGTTAACAATTTTCAGACAGGACCAGGGGCGGATCTACCTTGCAAGAAACGAGTGGGGGTGATACAAGGGTGGAGGGGGTGGGGATAAGTATTGAAGTCTACGATACTTCTGCATTCTAAATCAATTTGATAATTAATGTATGAACATAAAGCATTCCATTTATTATTATTGGCCCAATTTGGTGTTTCATAACATTAGTCAGCTCCCTCTTGGTCTGTTTTCCTACCAGTTTTGAAAAATACTTACATGGGTTGCCTGCTTCTGTCCAAGAAAAGCTGAACTCGGTCTTCCTGCCCACAGTGCTGTCCATGAACACTCCACCTGTTCGTGTCTCGTCTGCCTCCAGAGACCACGACGTGCCCAACAGCTTTACGTACGGTCATCAAGAAAGGTAGAAACGCAATAAAAAAAATCAATCCTTAAATAGATATTAATATTTATTAATAAGAAGCCTTTATTATGTTACCCTGAAGAGAGTTAATGTTTTATTTATTGGTCAATTAGAATTTACAATTTATACACTCATATATACCGCGGGTACAACTAATCACATTCGATCCGTTTTACGGAATCTTCAATTGCTGATAAGGTTGACAGTGTTGTGTCCATTCCCATCTGATGATTAAAGAAACGTAAAGAATAGAAAATCAATAAATTTAACAATTTGTGCTTGCTTAATACCTGTAAAAGTTTATCAGCATCTCTGACGTCACCGCGCTCCATGGTAGCTGCGAATGCCTCGTACAATGTGTTGGATCCAGGCTCGTTCGAGTAGAAGAACGTTTTACCACCTTAATGTATAGTAGGGCGACATGATTATTATACAGCCGACAGTACACGAACTCAAATAATTGCCCTACTTTATAATTGTTCAAGACAACTCTAATTCCTCAACCCTTTAAAGAAAAGATGATTGCTCACCAACCGTCAATTCTTCGTCTGTCTTCTCTTATCTCATTTCAGATCTTCGGCTAATTTACGCCAAACAATTGATTAGCTTAAAATTTACGATGTAGTTCTAAGCTGTAGTTAAAGCTCGTCCAATCAAGTAATCAATACTTTCTTCGTCTTCACTTTACAAAAAATTGTGAACAACTGGGCAGGGAGCGGTACTGACAGCCCATAATAATAAGCAGTATTTACGCACCCGTTGCTTTGGAAATATTAGGAAGCAGAGCAGATGCATCTTGGGTAAAGGCCAGCGTGTCAACGATGACACCAGAGGCTATGACGTCATCCATGACGTCAGCAACCCAAGGCTCTTCCCTTTCTCTCCCATCACTAATCAACATGATGATGCCTCCTTTGGTACCATCTTCATGGTTCGAAAAAACCTGGAGGACAGAAAAAAAGGATGGTTGAATATGACTCCCTGCATGAAACTATAGATGGCGCTGTTTAGCACATCTTACCCATCTATCTATCTTAGCGAGGACTATCGTTAACCAAATCGTTAACCAAGCTAAACTTAACTTGAACGCAGGATGGTTGGATAACGTTGGTCGACTCCTTTGGAACAAGAGCGTAGCGCACACAGCGGCGTAGCTAGAGGGGGGAGGGGGGTGCATGCCCCCAACAAAAAAAATCGTCGCCCCCAGTCGCCGTCCCTCCCACCCACCACTGGAACTTTAGCAACCCCGAAGAAAATCACAGTCCTATGAGTTACCATGATTAGCGAGTTTAAATAAAGTGGCTTGCTCGCCTTTTATGTTAATGGTGAAAAAAAAACCCTATCTACCTTTCAGCACGGATGAAATTGGGTGTCTCTCCACTATAACATCCATGCAGCCCCCCCCCCCCTCGAAAAGTTTACGACTACAAAGAGATACATTGGATAATTCTTTTACAAATTGTACAAGTGAAGTTGTTACACTGGAAACTAGTTCGTTAAGCCTACCTCGACGGCCTTCAAAAGCCCTTTGCCTATGGCGGTACTTCCACCAGCATCGGGAGGCAGGGCTTGAATCAGATCCAGGCGAGTTTCCGTTCCGTTCACTTCCAGTAGATTTTGCAGAATATGGGCATTGGAGTTAAACTCCACGATCCCAACAAAGCTCCCATCCAACACGATGGACGACAAGTAGTTGTAACAAGAGCTAATCATCTTCGTAAATTTTTTGTCGGACTGAAGATTTAAAGAAGATTCGAACTCATGAACATGAATGTTCGATATGTGACTGTATACAGGGCGAGTTAAAAATGTCCCTTTGGAGTTTTTCTCTTCAGCCAATATTCGATCTGGGTATTGGCCACACTCTTTTAATACAAATTTCACAGATTTTTTATCCATGCATGCAAAAGATACAAGCCTTTATTTGTGACTACCCAAACCACTACCAGTACAATGTTCAGAATAGGCCTCTTAATTGCTGTGAACACAATGGCAAAAATGGGCCCAGGACAATAAAGGAACTAAATGGAGTGACAGAACAGGACATCAATAAAATGGAATTACGTTTATTGAACTTGAAAGTGAATTACAGTTAAGTTTCACATTTTTACTGTTCTGCTGTCACTCCGGCCGGAGTGGTATTTTATTCATTATTTAGACATTGAATGATGAAAGCTTACATTCATGCTGCCCGAGGTATCCAATAGCAGAACGACTCGGATATCCTTGTGCTGAACCAATCTGAATGTCGGCAATAAATCTTCCTCGCTGATTTCACGCGGTGGATTGCTGCCCCCTGCAAAATATTAAAAACAAAAAATATGGAAATAAAAGTCTCCTTGAATTAAATTGATTGAGCAGCAGCGATCAAGACAGCGCGATACGTAGGGGTTTAAGAAATTACTTTGTGCAGCCCATCATGGGAAAAGTCGACATTCTGTAGTAGTGAAAACACATATTCATATTGCAAGAGACGATGAGGACTAGTATTTCTTTTAGCTTTTGTTTCTGGATGAGTACGTTAGGAATATTGGTCGAAAGAAAGTACTATGCAGGCAGGCGACTCTTAAGACGAACATTTAAGCGGCCCATTCGAGGCGCTTGGTGGCGCTTGTTGGCCTATCGTGAATCACTCTGATCCCTCCTAGCAATAAACATTTGCCCACAGTTAACTGAAGTCTCTTTCGCGAGTTATAAACCCTTCCAACAGACACCGGGTCACAGAATGCACAATTCAGTCGTGAATTTCTATACGCTCGAGGACAATGCTTTTGTGTTTCCCTTTGTCCCTGTAATATTACACTCTCCCGTAGACTAAGTACATAACCGTATGTGTGTATGTCCTCTATCATACAAAGCCACACATAGTACATGTACATTTTGACATGAACACGTGGACAGTGGACAGGCACCGCATGCCAAACTAGGACATGAGGTTGTTCGTCCAGCGCTTGACGTATAGTACCACTCGACCCACCTGCAAAATCGTTGTGATCCCGTATGACTTCCCAGTTGCTCTTGCTATTGCACAGCCGGTTGTGCTTGTTGGGCGCGTCTGAATTATGCTGCTGATCCCGTTCCTCGGTGTCATCACAGAAATTGGTTATCTAGTGGTGGAGATTATTGACGAAGAGGAACAAAAATTTAAAGAAAAAGTGCCCTAAAAACATCAGTACCACTCACCAAAATATAGATACCGTATCGTTTTAATTTTACACAACATTTTTTCCAATGTCATATGGTGCAGCATTTTTGAAAATTTCGCCGAGTTCGAGAAGTTGAGATCGTTTTGTTACAATTCTAAAATAAAACCCATCAAATCAGGTTTTCCTCAGAAAGATTCATCTTCCCTGGACTAGCGTTATATGACACTCAAGTCAGAGGTTGGAGACTCACAGGATCGAGAGGGTACGTGCCGAACATGATGGAGGAAGTGACGTCACTCTGGTCCGTCAGCACGAAGAACACGCAGCCATCCTCGTACCCAACATACGGATTGCCGGCACAGTCACGGTAGGAAAAGCTCTCGGGAAGGAAGATCAGCGGCCGGCCGTTGTAATCATAGGAACATCTAGAGGAGACAGGGAACGAGGATTTTCAACCAGATAGCCATTGTTGAATATTTTGAACATTCTAATTCAAATTTCTATTTCTATTTAAATTTTTATCAGCCTCGACTCCATGGGCGCGTTAAGATCGCGCAAGGCATGATGGGAACCAAAATGGCGAAGCAAGATCGTACCCATGGAAACGAGGTTGAATTGTTACGACACCACAAAAATATTTATGTTGTATGTTTGAATGGACTTTTTTAAATTTTCAATCCAATCAGCTTTCTCCCCTCGAGTAGTAGAAATGTTCATAAACTTACTGCTGTCAACATACCTAACTCCTTCGAATTGTTGTGCAAGTGGCGAATAGTAGAATTCTTGGTAATAATCGGGATCTCCTACAGCATCCGGGTACTCGTCGAATAACCCCCAGCGAAGATGACCCCACTCATGCACGAGAGTACGCCCTGATATTTTTTAGGGAGAAAAAAAGGAAAATGGGTAACTCGTTTCCAAAGTCGGGGTACCTATTCGTTAAATCTTAAAGAAGGAACTTATGAAGGAAAACACGGCTGTTATTTGATTTGATAATGGAAATAAAGAGCTTGAAGAAAGTCTCAAAGATAACTATAATGTTATGTTATGTTATGTTATGTTTTATTCCACAAATAGGAACAACCCCCATAACCCCTGGGAAGGGTTACAACAGTAAAATTGAACATTAAATTATTTGGCAGGTGGGTTAACCAAGAATATGCTTGAAAATTACGTCATGCTTTGCCTCTCTTTAAGTTTTGTACATTGGAAAACAAATTTAGCTACTCATATAATAGTATGTTTATCTTCTATGATTTATGATTTATAATCAAAGAAGATTTTTTCTTATTTCTGGTACTGCAACAAGGGTTCCGCAAAATGTATATCAGCTCTCTAGCTCAGACGCCTGGGGAAACATAGTTCTGGGGAAAAATCTGGGGGGGGGGGAGATGTTAAGCGTAATTGGTGGGGAAAAAAAATCGAGAAATGTTATTCGAGGAAGAACCAACAGAGTCCTGCATTGAATGAAAATGATACTCCAACTATCAACCTGGGTGTGATCGACCCGCTCAGAGGGATAGAAGATGAGGAAAGTAGTACCACGCACAAATGCAATTATTCACGTGGTTTATAGTGACTTACCAAGGGGTCCGTAGTAAAGCTCCGTGTTCTCATCGGTCAGAAAGGCGTCCAGGAAGTGGATGTGAACCCCCTGCCGACCGCAACCCTCGTACTGCTTGGTGTACTGCAGCGGGGCCCAGCGCGTATTGGGCGGAGCCACGATGACGTCAGCATTGTCAAAGGTCAACCCGCCCGGGAGCTTGTACTCGGGACTGCTGGCCCATGTCTTGGGTATGAGGATGGTAACATTTCGGAAGTAGGCCCGTTTCTGCGTGGCTTGGTAGAGGTACTTCGAGGCCTCTGTGAACATGTACTGTGTGCCAACAGAATAAGAAATGTCACTTTCCGTCCTAAATAAGGTTTAAGCCTGTGCTGAAGAGTAGTAAAACTATTGGAATGTAGCATATAGTGTACTCAGTTTTCAATGTCTACACCGGCACCAGAACCATCGTATTTCTCAGGTTCTATAGTAGCTGTTTTAGCAGTGGTGTGGCTGCATGGGCTCGCATGATGCAGGATACTGCCACGAGCTCATGGCCCAAGTCCGCCTAACCATGGGCGTCGCCGGGATTTTTCTAGAAGGGGGCAAAACACATTATTTCCCAAAACCCTGTACTTTCTCTAGTATATTCTCAATTTCGAGGGTGGGTGGGGGAGGGGAACATTTGCCCACCCCACCCCATTGACACCCCGACGGACGCCGATCTTGTTAAATGTGCATGAAATTAACAGGAATGTAACTTCGCACCTCCTTGAGTTCTTCTTTTTTCTTCTTTTTTTTTTCTATATTTTTCTTTTTCGGGGGGGGGGGGGGCCTTGCCCTATCATGGCGACGCCCATGGGCCTGACTTGAATTTACTGCATAACAAAGACTAGCTTGACCACACTGATGGGATCAACTCTAAAAAAAAGTCATATTGTCCTATGCTGGAGTGCATTATCTATGAAGTGCTAAAAATTAAGTTAACTAGCCTGCACACATTTATAAAGGCAATTGGTTTTTGACTCGGGAAACTAACCTTGATTCGGTCAATCAGTGCCTGATCTTCACTCACTCTGTTGTGAATTGCCACGGTGATGCCGGAGTAACCATTGTCCACGAATTCAATGAATGAAGGTCGTGTCAACGAGTCTGCGCACTGGCTCACGGAGAATACGATCAGCACTATGGTAACCCACTTGATTCCTGCCATGGTGCCTGATAAAAAATAAAACACGCAATGACAAAAAAACACAGTTTTATTGCAAATTATCGCATATTGTTTTATGGTTTCATAAAGTCCAGGACATGTTACATTCACCTTTACCAAACACGCTCTAGAACATGGAAAATGAACGATATGTGTTCACAATCAGGAATAGACCACGTCACATTAGTTTACGAAATTTGAACTGCACGGATAGAACTTGAAATATAAGTGGTTTAAAAGTGTTCACATAAAATGGTTAATGTAACCGAACTAGTATGCAAAAGATGCATACATGTTAAATGGGTTCCTGTCTGTATGACGTCACAGGTAACATCGTCTATAGACCAACGTTTGAACTTATTGCATACTACGTAATTCGGTAACAAAGGTCGAAATTGTATAAAAGCCTGGTTCCGAATTCACATTAAAACCAAACATTTATTTTGGTTCCCTTTCAAATTTAAGCTGTCACCATGACCCCTTTATTTTCAAAGTGACAGTTGGCATAGGCCTGCTGTATTTTTATTCAATCATCAATACAATTATTGAATCACATATACTTCGGAAAGTAATTTTTAATTTTGAAGAGTAAATTTATGCCTGTAGCTAATTTTGTTGTGATAATAACAGTAATAATAATCTTTATAAAGTGCACGTATCCATCAATGTTGGTGCTCATGCAAGGCGCTACATCATTGTAACCCTGCTGATTGGGCCAAAGAAACATTCCAAATATCATCTCAGCTCCCTGGGGAGTATATACAGCTTGATGCTGCCATTTCGGCGCAAAGCAGCCAAAATAAATCACAATAACCATCTCTGCCCTCCCACAGGTGCTCACTTACTCCTGGGTGAGGAGAAGCAATGAGTGACAAAGTGCCTTACCCTGGGGTACACACCCGAACCCATCGTTGGGCCTTTTTGAAGCTAGAACTTGGACCTTTTCGTGACCTTTCACATGCTTGCGACGAAAGTCTTGCCATTTTAATCATCAAACGTCACATTGAAACTCGTTATAAGTTCCGTACAAAACACTTTAGGCCTGTCCACCCTATAATTATTAGAAGTTTTAGTTAATTCTGATAGTTATGGACATGGACAGGTTGAACGGACATTTAAACTTGAGGTGGTCGTTCGATACCCATGCCCAGACACTTCCTTTTCGTCGGGCCTGAGCTTTAAACTGATTCATGCATGCTCAGCTCACTGAGAAATTTTAGATAAATTAAAAAAAAAAAACAATCGCTGCTCAATTATTAATATTTCCTACCCGTAA
Source organism: Patiria miniata (assembly GCF_015706575.1). Classification (NCBI taxonomy): domain Eukaryota; kingdom Metazoa; phylum Echinodermata; class Asteroidea; order Valvatida; family Asterinidae; genus Patiria; species Patiria miniata. The sequence goes on along the minus strand of NW_024037063.1, from coordinate 4,374,439 downwards.
AAGTGCCCGGAATTGTCGGTCAAATATACCTCTCTGTCGTGACAGTCAGCTTGTGCGGCGAGGAATCCTACGATAACAGAGTTTGGTATACGTGCGAAATGGTGTGCGACAAAGCTGTACTGCGAAGGCCGGCGTCAATATCATCGAAGCAATACAAGTTCAGAGTAAATAGCTTGCCACCGCCTCACTTGACATTTGAACCAGGATACCTGTTCTCTTCTGAGCACAGCCAGGTGAGAATGACGTTTAAAACTTTGCAAAATGACCCAGTAAAAACAAGCCCTCATGAAATTTAAAAATACATGCCTAGCAATATTTGGGTAGGCCTAAATGCCAAATGCGTCGTCAAGTGTTGGTTTCAGTTGTGCAAACATCAAACACAAACTTGTGACCTCAATGAGTTTGGATAAGTACAGTTTAGTGCTCATTCGTGACTTTCTCACTTGATATCGTTGTAAGACTATTGTATTTTGTCATTTGAATACGAAATATAAACATGAGATGATTTAAACATTGAGTTAAACACAAAAAACTGCTTAGCATGAAAACAATGGTAAGCATCAACAGGTTTACCAAGATACCATGTGACGTGAGGTCTGTACTCCCTGTGACTGATTCCTAGTATCTTTTTTATTTTCATTTAAATTGAATAATAACCACCAATTGTTGAGTGTATCTGCTGAATGATAAGTCGCGATAAAAATGATTGATACCCTAAAATAGAAGTTGGACAATCCGCATTACGGATTGCATTGTTTGTGCATTGGTCAATAGAACTGGAAAGTGCCATTGAACCATTGTATCCCGGAAACAACTGAGCACTTATATCGTGCGGGTTGTCAATCTTTCAAACTTAGGTACAGGTACAGGTGCTTAGCAGATGGTAGTCTTTCGCCAAGGACTATATGGTTTAGCCAATGATTAGACAAGAGCTAGCGCGGCAAAGTGACTAGAGTGGAGACCAGTTCAGCGCGCACGATCGAGTGCCGAAGCCACCGTCACTCGAAACTGTGGTCTTCACTCTAGTTGCTTTGCGTTTTCGCAAGCTAAGCCACGATGGCCTTAGCGAAAGGCTAAGCAGATGGGCACGTCGGAATTTACAGGCCAAACCAAAGATAATAATAAACTTTACAATTAAATGTCGCTATCTGTTGTTGACAGCCTCTGTTGTATGGGATATCTTCACAATGGATGCCAAACTGCATTGTCTTCCTTAAAAATTATTACAAAGTTTGCGCAATGTAAACGATAATGCACAACTGAAAGATATGTTTGATTAAATGGTTATTTATATGGCTATTGAGTAAAGACCAAAAAAGAGTCCGGGGCTACAATTAAGACAGTTTAATTATACATTGTATAAAACAATGTTAATAGCCACGATATACGAAATACAAGTACCAACATCTACAACTAATTTAGCGTCACATTATATATAAATTATATGATTTGAACTTTGCAGATATTTTCCCTATACCCATAGGCATAACGTTTACAAATAAGTCGTATTTGCCTTTGTGAAGTATGCAGGACACAAGAGGGCGCTTTTTTGAAAGAGAAAACTCCAAAATCACCCTGCCACATGTATTGTGTTCGCCGTACTCAAAAAGGGCTAACGCTTTTTTACATATTTACATATGTATATACTGGTATATGAATCATATTGTTTTAAAAAAAGCTTTACATTATTGAGATACTGGTATTTCAGACACATGTGTATATGTTGAAGTTGCAACAAACGTCTAGATAACTCTTTGCCCCTCTAATGAGACCTGGGCCATCTTTCAACTCCATGTTTTAGTCAGCTTCAGTGTCGTTGCCGGATCGTGGCCCCTGTGAACAAGAAAAAGATAATATTGTGACTATTGAGTGGTTGTTATCCCCATGAGAAAATGGTGATCAGTTAAATAATTAAAACAAATCCTTATTTACCTTAAATTAGAGGTATACAACTGTAAATGATTGAATTAATTTCGATGATACCATACCAAGAACATTATACCTTCTTGTTGTTAGCATTGTTGTTTCCGAAAATGTTAGCATTCTTTCCGAAAGGTGCAGCCACGGGGGGCTCGATCTGATGGGCGCCTTCCTTGGACGGGGTAGGACCCTGCTCCCTGCGTAACTCCGTAAACTCCATATTCAGGTCACCGACAAACTTAGCGAGCTCTGCCTTGTCCTCCTTCAGTCTCTGGAGGCTGTTCAGAAGAGAACGTTTCTCCTCTTGGAACCCACGAATGACGTCGTTCAACTCAGCCTCCTGGCGTTCCTTCTCCTTTATCTCTTCCAACCGAGAGTTTGTCAACTCCTTGATTTCGGAACGCAGAGCAGCTACGTTGTCCTCAAGCTTTGAGGAGCTTTGCTCTAATTTTGCAGTCCCTTCGCCGAGCTCGCTCACCTGTCTCGACAGCTGGTCCCTCTCTTGGCGCACTCCGCGGAGATTGTCTTCAAGACATGATACGTCTGCCTGGAGTCGACTGTTGAGCTCTTTAAGATTCTCCCTTTCGTGGTCACGTTCCGTCAATTCGGCCGAGTGGAGGGTCTTCAGATGCTCAATCTCCTCTTGCAGTCTGGTCACAGCTTTCTTCAGCGTGGAAGATTCCGCGTGCAAAATGTCTGCCTCTTCGCGGAGCTGGTTTACTGTTTGTGTCAGTTCTTCTTCATTTTCATCAAGTTCGGAGACAGTTTCTTTCAGAGCTGTGTTCTCTTTTTGGAGCCTGCCAATATCGTCTGCCAGCTTCGCGTTCTGCTGGTCTCTCGTCCACAATTCTCCTATGTGGGTGCTTTTAATCTCCTCGATCCTAAACTGGAGTGCTACCAAATCATCTCTCGATTCTGAACACTCTTTCTCTAAACGAGCCTTGTCTTCGCCAAGCCGTTCGACATTATCGTTTAGGGTTCTGTTTTTTTCTTGAAGGTCGCTGATAGTCTTGTTCAGTTTGGCTTCCTTGGTGTTTTTGGCTACCATCTCCTTCGCGTGGCTTCCAGTAAGATTCTCTATCTCTACTTTGTGAGCTGCTATCGTGTACGATAGTGTTGATGGGTTCCCCTTTGGGCTTGTCTTTTTGCTAAGATCAGCCACTTTATTTTCGAGATCAGCTTTCTCTTGCTCCAAAGCCGGTACCTTGTCCGACAGGAATTTGTTCTCTTCTCGGAGATTTAGAATAGCATCTGTTAACTCTTCTTCTTTTTTATCTCTCGCAGTCAGTTCCTTCCCGTGCCTGATTTCGAGGTCGCCAATCTTATCGTGGAGCTCAGTCACTTTAAATTCGAGATCATCTTTCGTTTGGCTCAAAGTCTGTACCTTGTCTGTCAGGCATTTGGAATCTTCCTGGAGATTAAGAATAGTTTCAGTAAGTTGTTCTTCTTTCTTGTCCCTCGCCGCCAGTTCCTCACTGTGTTTAGCTCCTAGCTGTTCGATCTCATCTTGGAGTCCGCCTATGGTGCCATTCAGCTCAAGGATGGTGTTATTCAGGCCAGTCTCAAGCCGATCTCTCCTTCCGACCTCGGCCAGGTGGCTGCTGATGAGGTCTGCGATCTCGCCCCGGAGTTTAGCAATTGTGTCCCTCATCTTGGCCGCGTCCTTATCCCTTTCAGAGATCTCGACCTCCTGGGTCTGCTTTAGAGTGCCGGTCTCATCAAAGAGGGTGGCAGCGCGGTCTGTCAGGTGGCTTGAATGATCGAGGAGCTCCTCGGCCCGGACGTCTATAGGGCGTAAATCATCCAACTTTTGATGCACCGTCGAGGTCTTCTCATTGGTTACACCCAGAACGCTGTCCAGGTGTTTCAGTCGGTCCTGGACATTGAATCTGTAATGAATATTAACATCCTGCATTGACATCATTTCAAAGTCAGAGTTTTATGAAGCCATCACAAGTTAAGTACAAGTTATCTACCCTCATCTTGCCTCTAAATGCAAATTGTTTCAAGCCTCAAGCTGTGGAGTTACTGGTCTCTGATTTGTATAGGGTGGGGTTTTTAGGGTGACTAATTTTAGAGGGCCCTCAATGGGTTTTTAATACATTAAAAAAACAACTAAATTTTGCTTCTCCCCAAAATTTATGAGCGTGGAGGGGGACAAAAGGGGGGGGGGGCATGGGAAGGACCTCCAGTGGGGTTGGGGGAGGGGTTGCCCCCATGCCCCGTTAGTTAACAAACTCTTCATTTTTGACGACTTCCGTCATTTTGACGACTTCCATAGTAAATACTTACTTGAATGCCAGGATGTCGTTCCTCAGCGTCTGAAGGTCCCTCGGTCGAGCGTTCTCGTTATTCTGCGACTCCGTGGATAAGTTGGCCTGGATGTAGCGGTGACTCACGAGCTGAAGCACTCGCTGAGGAGTTAACACACGTTGAGGGTTATTCAAGCCGAAAAATATTGCATGCTGTCTGTTGTGTTTTTCGTCACACCCACCAACCTCAATTAGAAGGTTGTATCGAGGCGGGAACCTCTCCTTGCGTAGCAGGTGTTCTTAAATTTGAGGTGGGCATGCATTGTGGCTGCACGTGAGGCCTTCGCAAGTTTGGTGCCTACATATTACTTTATTAATTATTTCGTATGACTGAGATAGTTATGTCATGATAATTATGGACGTCATACTTACGTCATAATCGTCTATTTCTTTCCTGGAGTGGATTTCTTTCTGAAATTTTAAGGAAAGCGAACGTTTTATTCCACTTTATGCACTAACATACATTTTGTTTCAATTTCCCAAATGATGAAAGTTGGCAACATTGTTATAAGGATTAGAATGCTACGCTCGAAGATCCATTATCGACACAAATTAGAATATAAGGCTTCATATGATAGTAATTGTCTCTAATACTTTTCCATTCATCTATTAACTGACAATTCTATCGAAACGTACCCGGTTGACCGGTTTGCGCCTCAACCCGACGATGTACAAGTAGATACGATAGAGGGTCTTGAGAGATGGGATCAGGTTGAAGGGAGGCGGGAGTGTTCCCACGGGTCGCAGGTAGGAGGCCCAGACAGCGGCACGGTGAAACTTCCACTCCGTGTCAGCATTTTCCTTTCATAACAGAAGCAAGGTAGTCCTTACAAGTATGTCTTTATTTGTTTCTATGAGGATCCGAAAACTTTCTACAATCGAGTTTATAGAAACCTGTACAAGCTTTACATTCACTGTGTGGACTTCCGAACAAAAGATGTCCACATAAACCAGGTAGCAGCGACGTTGTGTGGACTTGCCCACGTCCACAATCCTCCTCTCTGGAAACAGGTTCAGAGGTATCTTTGGGTTATATTTATGTGTGGCAAAATGAAGAGAAACACTAAAGGGAATCAAAAAAAAATTGGGTTGAAAGAGTTTTCAAAGTGTGAGGAATTTTTTTTTTCACAGGTTTTTCTCAATTACAGGAAAACAAAGGAATGTCCGCACTAGGTATGTGACGTAAACATGGGTGTGGCTGATGGTGCATGTTTCCTTGGACATTCCATAATTTTACTTAAGCAAATTTGTAAGCATTGCTCGCTGTACCGTAAGTTTACAGTTACATTACCTAACTGCCCTTATTGACGAGAATTCTTTTTTTGGGGGGGGGGGGACTGCGAGCTGAAAACCATGATTTCATTTTCTTTCAAGGCACGATTGGAAGACGAAATACACGCCGTGAATAGTCACCAGTATATTTTTCATACCAAAGCTCTTAAAACACCATAGACAAAAACATAATCATTGATATACCTCTGTGCGATTGTACGTGTTGGACAGCATACCGATGAGGGCGTTCAACAGGACTAACACAGCCACAATCAGATAGCCGATGAACAGGAATGTGCCCACGCCCTCAGCGACCGAGTGCTTACCAGGCAGCTGAAATACATCGATCCCTATAAAACCGTAGAGCGACCAGTAGAGATCCTTCACGCTGGACAGGAACCTGTGGGGATTTCAAGAACACAACGAAGGTGGCGTATATGAAATCTGAACTCCGGTGAAAATGAATTCCACTTTTACCCTGTACTAAAATATCAGCCTAACTTGTGTCAGTGAGTTCTCACTGTACTATGGCCTATTCTGTGCGTCCGTTCTTATATGGTATTTTGAACATTATAAAGTCGAAAGGACGTCATTTTGTACCATTTCGTTAGCAGATTGCAAAGGTGACACATCTTGCCATTTAAGGGGTCTTTGCCCAGGGAAACAGATTCCATGTTGTACTACAGGAAGCCGAGATTTGAGGAATGTCTTTATTTTTCGAAACGTATCGGAGGTACATGTAAGGTTTGTTCAATACAAAATGTAAAGGCATACTCACGTAGAAAAACCCACGAGTAATTGGCAACTTGCCGGCTCCTCCCCCTGTTCGATGCAGGATCTTGTAGCTGACTGACCTGCTGAGTAGAAGTTCTGGAACAAACCGATGGCAAAGGCAATCCAAATAATCAGGAAGATGCCACAAAACTTGATGATGTCCCCTGTCATGTTACCTAGAGAGATGCGAAGCGGGCCCACGAAGTTACTAACGAGAAGAAGGTTCAGCATGCACAGGACTGCAACAGTGATGGTCACTCCGAACAAAGCACCAGCAACAATGCTGGGATCGAACGGACTCAGCCCAATGGTTTCTTCGAGTTCGTGCAAATGGTCTTGAAACGAGGACCCCACGTCCATTGACGGGCTACTCAAGGCGGTCTCGGTAGGGCCTCGGGGTCGGCAGCCAGACAACGCCTTTAACAGGATCCCATCTACGCCTCTGACTAACGAGTCATTCAGCTTTCCTCTGAGCTTGTTCACAGCTGATGTCACGTGATCCTGCAGATCATGCAGGTCTTGGTTGCTAAATGTATCTCGTACAGAGCGAGGCATTGGATTGTCATCAGGGGCCTGCAAGAATAAAATCCTCATTTTTTCAGATTTCTTTATTATTCAACTTCAGGCAGGGGCAGAATACTTTTGCCCAATTGGCCGCTGTTGAAAGCAGACGAGACCGGATTTTATCGGTCAATAGGTGGCGCCATTCTTAGTGGCTGAGAAACACACAATTCTGTTGCCAGGTAAATGATTTTGCCCGCAGAAAAAAACACCCTTCTTGCGACGCCCATGGCTGGAAAAGAGAGATTAACTTTTTTTTGCGAACCACAAGGTGGCGCTCCAACACATTCCCAATGTGTTTGACAATCTGCGAACTTACCTCACCGCCCCCGCTGAGCTGGAGGATAAAGACAGTAAAGTATAGCACCATGATTGCCAGTTCGTGTAGATTTACGCTGTCACCGACGTAATGGCCACATCCATACTTCGCTATCATCTTGATGTGTAACCAGGCTAAACCTAAAAGCCAAATGTAGAGGTCATCAAGTAATGTTATTGTTTTGACAATGCAAGCAGGGCTAAAAGACTAAACTCACCCAGTCAAACTGGACCTGAAAGTTTCATGCAGGTTAGGACATAATGTGTCAGTCAGTCAGTCAGTCTGTGACTCAGTCATTTAGAAGACAAAGGCTGGCCCTTCGGGTGCAGCCAAACAAAAAATGTAGGTGTTACTATGGAAAGTGACCACGTGAGATATCTCTCATAATATACTTTTGTAACCCGTGAGGAAATTACACAAACTCAACGAAATGCAGTAGTCACTGTGCATGTGGCGCTGGGTTTCTCTTTTACCACTCACCTATGACCCACACCAACATGAAGTTGTGAAGTAGCTCCACAGTGCGAGGGTGGGTGTGCTTATCGGCGACGGTACCTATGACGATGAAGAGTAAAAACGTGAAGCCAGATCCCGCCTTCATCATCATCATGACGTAACTGGAAATGAAAATGTCACGAAGCTCTTACTATTTACTAGCATTATTATTATCATTATTATTATTGTATTTATTTTAATTCTGGTAATGAAACCAACGATTCCTTAAAAGTACCCTAAGCACTTGTAGCTCGAAAGCCTGAAGAATCCTTTTGAGAGAAGTCAATGAAAAGAAATTACAGTTTTAGAGGTTGGAGGAAAAACCCAGAGGATTATTCTGAGGAAAACCCACGGAATCAGGCACGGACTGAAAACCCAATCCATATTGTCCCGGGCGGGACTCGAACCTGGGTCACAGCGGTGAAAGGCGAGGGAAGTACCACTACGCCAACCTGAGCATGAAAATAATTGCCTTGTCAAATTATATGCCAGAGTATCCCGAGAAATCGAGTCCATCACAAGTCCATCACAAATCCACTCACAAGTAATTCACGAGTCCAGTCACAAGTCCAGTCGCAAGAATCAATGGAAGAACAATAGCCTTTGTTCATTTGAATATAGCTTGTGACTTGACATTGGACTGGGGGACTTGTGATGGACTTGCAGGTGACGAGTCGATTACATCCCTGTTATAAGCTTAGCTAATATTTCTAAGATCAGTCACAAGTTTTCTGTATGATCATTTGGCTTGTAACCTGTTTTGTGCCTTGGAAATACCTGAGCCTTGATATGGACCTTTGTGGGTCAAGGAACGAGATTGTAAAAATCTGGATAGCCCATCGGCTGTTTGAAGTGAAGTCACCGTCCGCCATATTAATACCCCAAGAAAAAATAGATTTGCCAAAAAAATCATTGTAATTTCATTAACATGAACACGTTTTGCTCAACGATTTTTTTTCTTTCAAAATAATTTAAAGGGCAATAAAAAAAAAAAAAAACTTTCTGTTTAGAAAAAAAAATGCAGTTTTAAATACTTTTAGACGACCCAATTTTAACTTTTTTTGAACAATGGGAGTGGTTGAGGCTGGTTCCCTCTCCACATTTGAATGGAGGGATCGGGAACCAGTGTGTGGCTTCACCTTTTGCACAGCTCAGAATGGCCGACAAGCTATCCGGATATTTTACAGGGAGATATATTAAGTGAATTGTACCTATAAGAATATCCATATACTCACGGGAGCCGCGCGAATTGGACCACTCGCCGCGTGGGCACGAAAATGTAGAGGAGGCAGATGATGGGGTAGCCCAGCAAGACGAAGAGGATGAGGAGGACCTGGTAGAGCAAACCTCGCTCGTTCCAGTCCAGGAGATTCCTGTAGAACTGCACTATGATTGCCTTCTGGGAATGAGGGTGAGCTATGAACTGAAGATAGACAAGAAGGACACCAAATTTTGGGTGCTGATTGAAGCTACATGATATTGAAACCAAGCCAGAAAGGAGCCCTATATTCTACACGTTGCCGACAGCGAGTTCAGATTCTGCCAGTGTTATTGTGTGCTGGTTATGTGATTACATTCCCCAGAGAAGAATTTGTCCGCAACAATTTAATTTAAGTTTAAAGGTAGAGTAGATCATTTGCATCTATTCAAAAAGCAACTGGCCAAAGAGTATTGGTTTAAAGATAGTAGTGGCACTAAACTCCCTGTGAACTTATTCCTTCTGGCATGCTGGAACTCATCATTTTGTGGTATTCAACAATTATTCATCAAAACTAGTCAGGCAAAGACAAAAAAATAAGAAAGACATCCGACCTCTTTCTGCTGGTGTTTGATGGCTTCAAACAGTTTAGCCAATGGATGTTGCTTGCCTTCCACGTCACGGTACTTGTCTGTGTTGTGGTATCGGAACAGGGCCAGGATCTGATGAGAAGGCACAATGAGAACGTATTGAACGAAGGCTTGTGTGCAGCCAACCATAGTTTATCACAAACCATCACAAGTCATCGGATGTCATCACAATCATCATAAGGCAATCACAAGGTATTTGATATCAAGACAAAAGGCAAACTATTCAAATGACGTCATTGCTAAAGGCACTGTTATTGCTATTGTTCGTTCCATTCACTGTTCATTGACCTCGGATAATCTGATTGATTTGACAACTGAGATGTATAGATGATGTAAAGATCTCTAGTACACTCTAAATAGTCCCCGGACAGATTGCCTTGACTGTCATCAGGAGATGAGCGTCTCATGATAGTCGCAGAATGGCGACAGAAAAGCCGAGCTTGCACCCTGGCTTCTCTAAGAAGCCCCTCTCTCTTTTTTTATAACCATTGTCACAATTGGTGTACAGCTAACTCATCTCAATTTAAAAACCAAATAGGCCAATAAAATCCGGCAACTCACCTCTTCAGTAGAGCTAGACTCCCCCAGTAGCTCCCCAGCAAAGACCTCCACGCTGCGGGCCATCTGCTCGTACTCGGCCCCGAAGTCCTCCCACGTCTTGCTAAGCGTCTTCAATTTGGCGCTCATCTGGAAGGCGTGGCCGAAGATGTCTGTCTGGGTGGCCAGCATGTATGCGGGCTGGGAGAGGGCGCGGTAGATGTGGAGGGTAGAGATGGCCTGGGTCAGGGTCACGTCGCCTCCTTGAGACAGCGAGGGCTCGGTGATTCTGGCACCGAGATCAATGAGCAGCTGTTGGTGTAGGCCATGAGATGTATTCTTACTCTTGCGGTTGCCTTGAAAGTATTTTAGCCCTGAAGGCCAAAGTGCTCCGTTTTGATGTCAGAGTATATTTTTTTTGGATTCCCCATTAACTTTATGTTCGGTGTTTTCTTTTTCGGCTTTGGATGATCCGGAACTCAAAAAACATTATGTTTAAAGTGGAGTGGTATCTGAGCATTGCGATTGGTGAAAAATTGGTCTGGTCAAGATTCTTCATTGCTGTACAAAAAGAGTCATAATCAAGCCATCACGAGACGATGAGTCATCCAGTCTCGAGTCACGACAAGCCACTCAAATGAGCTATGATAAAGGGTTTTTGTTTAATAGCCGTTGTTATGTCATCATCTCTTTTTATGACACCGAACATTTCACCTTACTTGTGATTAAATCACTGATTTGATTTGTGACCAACTTAATTCTACCTAAATTACAACTCTGGTTGTTGTCTCATCAATCCTATCCCGTTTCTTTTTTACTGCGACCAACTTCGTCTCTCTCCCTTTCAGCTGTTTTCTTTTCACAATTTTGGTTTCATGAAAACTTCATTTCACGAACTCTTAATTTAAACTAACACGCATGATCTAAGTACCTTCACCGTGCTGAAGTTATTCCTCTGAGCAGCCAGAATCAGAGGCGTGACAGCAGGATGGAAATCATCATTGTCACTGGTACCCGTCAGAACGTCCTCTCGAATATCCTAAAAGATGAAGGAAAAAACTTGATTAGAATATGGAATATCCCCTTGTACAGCATGCGAGCAGATTCCGTGATTAACTATGCAAACAAATCTGTGTCTATTAAGCTTGACCTCGAGATTCTGACTATTCATCAGCGGACGCCTTCTTAACTGGTCTTCGGTATTAACCGTTGTTTTATTACAAAAACTTGGCATCCAAAGTGGCCAATCAACAGCTTAGTCCACAATTCTGATCGAAATGACGTCATGTTTCTAAACTCGACTCCGGATTGGATGGCGCGCGGGGTTGCATAAAATTCGCATATGTTAGAATATATCAGACGTTCTACCGTTGCTCGGTACACGTCCTAAGACTAAACGGGTCTATCAAAAAGGGGGTAATCGATGAAGTACGCGAGTTGGAATTTGAATGAAAGCTGGAATTCATTAACTGCCATTTCCTTTTTAGACTAACTACCTTCTTTTTACCCAGTATTACTGGCAAGCAGAACGTGGCAACCAAATAACTTAGACAAACAAGCAAGCATCCACGCAAACAAGTAGAGAAGACCATTATTATTGTTGTCAATGTTTCATTGTTTTCGTTTGAAGCAACAAAAGTGCTCAAAATCTAAAGATGGATGCTTAACAACTAACATGGTGAAGTGTTAGCTCTGTGAATGCTGTATCGTTTGAGAAAACACAATATTCTGGATCTCAATTTCAATTCAAAAGTTGCTGAGTCATGAAACAATCCCAAAATCAGCATTCGGGTCATGATTCTCATTCAGCCGACTGTTGCTGAATGATGTAACACACTGAATTCACGAACCGACGATTCTCGCCGATAATAACAACGCGCTTGCACCCATTCACGGATTCGCCCAATCACAAACCAGTTAACTGAAAACAGACATTTCCAAAAATGGGTCACTTGACGCATCTTTGGGAATGACCCTTTTTATTATTTTCTTCAAAATGACATGATGTCAGAAGGAATAATTTCACAGGGAGTTTAGTGTCATTACTATATCTTGAACCAAGTAAGCTTTTTTAACAATAATTTGTTCGGTTATATACTTTTTGGATACTTAGATGCAAATGGTTTACTCTACCTTCAAACATAAGAAACACAAAACAAAAGCTAAATGTTCACCAGAATATTTTTGGTCCCATAAGGCTGAGTCAAGTGCTCTCTTTGTAGCAATGTCACTGACTGTCACTTAATTGTGACTTAGACAGTTAAGCCCACCTTGGACAGAACTAGAACCCTTAGGACCCCCCAAACCTTAACCCAAATCCCTCAGACCCCATTGGTTTCGAGCCACTTTTACTAGGCTATTTTTTTTCTTTAATCAAATACATGAATCACAACCGCGTTAACCCAGTAAATTTATCACCATGAACATGTCAGTTCGAACAAAAATGGCCGAACTTGTCTGTAACTACATGCATACAGACGAAAAATGCATACAAAATGCCCGCATACTCAGTCAAGCTAACGTTCTTTACGAATCAACACAATTAATGTTCAAGGCCAAAGCACAATTCTTCTTCTGTTGTGGCTGTCTGCCGAAAAACCAGTAATCCTCAAACAGGAGTTTCTGCAAACAGCCACGTCACAAATGAAATGAACGTGCACTCTAAAAAGGCATTCAACTGAAATCACCTTTGTCAAATTCATGAACGCCTAAAATGGCATACTTCCCACAGCGCGGTCTTTAGAGCGAATTCGTTGAACCGAATTCAGTACATAAGGGCACCAGAATCTTTCGGAAGCGACATCGAGGTAACGCGCTATAGCAGATTGCTGGGCTTAAATTTGCATTTTGGGTTCCAACCAAAGATCTTTGGCGGAGCCAGGAGGGGTGTGCGCAGGGGCGGCGCAATAATAAAATTGTGCCCCTCTCGAGATGGAAAATTGGCCCCTAAAAATAAAAGTGCTCTTCCCGCGAATAAAATTGTCACTGAACTGGCCATCAAAAGCAACAGTGCTCCTCTCGCGATAACAAAAAATGGTCTTGCTAGATAACTATAGGTAAAAGAAACACAGGAGCAAGATTGAAAACGTATTCATAATTTGTTCCTTGTCATATAGGTTTATTGTGAAATGAACAGGACCATATTCTTTTCCTCCACTTTCACACTGACGGAAGGTGCCCCTTTTTCTGAGCATAGTGCCCCTTTTGGTGTTGCCCCCCCCCCAGTTTGAAAAGCGTTCCGCCGCCCCTGGGTGTGTGTGCGTGTTCATGGTGTAAATCGAGGACACACACGTGCACCATCATCGATGAATTGAGGACAGGAACCAAATCGAGGACGACCTCGATTAGAAAACGCGCACAAAACCAACGAGAGCTGTTGCAAAAAAGTTAAGAGTATAAGCAAAGGAAAAAGGAAGAGGAACAATAGAAAATCCTCCATTTACACCATAGACATGGGTGTGTTTGTGTGTGTGGGTGGGGGGGGGGGAGGAGGGGTGGTCATTGGGGGGATCAAACCCCGTCTTTGTTTTTGTTTTTTAGCCCCTCAGCAACCCCCTTCACTCCCTTCCTCCACTTTTCAGCAAACACTGTGGTTCCATTGGGGAAAAAAAGCATGTTTGAAATTCTTCCCCTGTTTGATTTCTTCATCTTCACTAGTCGTGTCATATATTGTGTCTTTGGACCATCCCATCCTCTAGTTTTAATCTAACAAAAATTATAGAAAATAAACAAACTGTTCATAGTTAAAGTCAAACACGTAGTACACAATACAATCACTGATACGACTTCATTGCTTGCCATTGCGGCAGCCAATCCGAGTATGAAGCCACTTATTCTCCAAGGTTCTTCTTGTAGGACCAGGGTTTATTAATTAAATGGACTATGAGAACGAGGTTGCATATTCAAAATATTCTCGATATGATTCTTTCTGGGTTAAGAGCATACCTATGTGATTTCATCCCGGGCTATCTTACTCAAAAAATGCAGGCGGGTCTAGAGTGAATTCGAAGGAGGGAGGGGGGCGTATATAGGAAGTTTTCGTATACTCACCTCATGAGCTTCAATGTAGCGGCAAATAGCCTTGATTGCGTCATCGAAGGCGACATCGATGCCACGGATGAGGGCGTCCCCTAGTGGTATGTCAAAACTCAGCAGTGCATTGATTATATCTGCGGGAAAAAATAGTATGGCGAGTTAAAACCGAATTCCAACTGCGTACGTGTGAATTCATGCTGATGTTAATCGGTCGTCCATCCTTAAAAACTCTCCAATCAGATTGAGATAACGCGCGTGTGGCGCAGAGTACGCGCGCGTATGCATTTGCAAATGAACGCGCACGTTTCTCATGTAGTTTGTAGGCGTAGGGTGGCAATGACGGCAATGTGTCCTTCAATAAGATTTATGCTTGCAGTTGTTGCCGCTGAGGGCGTACTTAGTCAATCCCCTTTGCCGTGTACTACACATGTATTTATTTTATTACTCTATTTTACCTCAGGTCAAATGCAATCAATACAGAAGCGTACAGCTGCCCACACCACGCATAGTGGCCTTTTGCCGAAATCTCTTTTTCAATACGACGAACACGATACACAATCGACAATGCTTCTTTTCACGATTCATCTCAAGGAAGACAATGCTATTACTGTTCGTTGCAGCTATAACTCAAGATGAAATATAAAGGTTTAGCTAGCTATTGATGGGAATTTTTGTTTTTTGTTTGCGTGTCGATGTCAAAGTTATTAAGCTTCTTTCTCTCAAAAAAAAGTCGGGGGTCACCTGCAGCTGGTTTCCAGACTTATTAACGACGCGAACTTTCAGGTCTTGTGTTCATTCAACAGTAGTTTCTTTTCTACCAACATTGCGATATAATCATGTACATGAACATGCTAAAAACATGTAAACTAGAGAATAGTAACATCAGATTCCACTGTTGTGAATTCCCCCTTGAGTGTTCACTTGTAAATCGTTCTAAAACATTCACAATTAAGTTAGGCGTCTTACCTGGCTGTGTTATAGGAAATCGCACATGTAAACAAAACGCGAGTTTAGGCCTATACAGGGAAGGTGCAAAAAGAAGCCAGAGGAAACCCACCTTTGACAGCGATTTTCACCTACTTGTGGAGCATATTTCAAAAATTAATTTTAATGGTATTAAAATATTGATCTCTAAACATAAGTGACGAAAAATGATTGCAAATCCATATTTTGTCGCCGAGATGTGGTAGTTTAAAAATGTCATGTGCCAAACCTGTTTGTCCAGGGACGGCTTTATTCCACCCGCTTGACTGAGCTCCGGAGCTTGATTTGAAGACAAAAAACACTTTACAGTACAGGTACACGTGGACTAGTGATTTTGGTGACTTGAACTCAAATTAGCATAACACTATTCTTGCGATTTTTTTTTAAGATTTGTTTTACCATGTATGGTCGAAGAGCTATATACTTCACTACATTATATAAACAAAAACCCAGTTCAAATAAGTTAAGTAAGTAGGTTAAAATTCCTGTCAAAAGTGGGTTTCCTTTATACTGGCTCCGTGCATTGCTGAGACCTAAATGCCCATTTATGACCTTTAGTTACCGGCCTAAGTAAACCGTTATATAACAAGTGGGGTAACAGTGCCAGTTGAATATGAATTGCATAACTTCTCATGACATGGATCAATTTCAGTAATCCTTTTTAAAATGAGTTCAAGAACGTGCTCGTTTAATATAGGCTTCGTTGGTGTGTCAAATTCAATTGCTTTTTAAGGGTGGAAAGTCATTATTAATCCAGGTCACTTTCTTTATTACTCACCCTGTATTCTCCAATGGAAATTATTTGGCAGTAGGCGACAAGGACTATTTTTTAATAGCCTTTTTGAAAGCATTGTTAAGTTGTATTCTCTTTAATACAGGAGGTCACCTTTGGTACATGTGTTCGTGTGGTATTGCACGTCAGCATAACTTTTGTCAGGGTTATATGACCCTCAGGATTTAGGTCGTACAGTGAAAGGAAACATCCAGCCGAAACTAAATGCTAAACAATGCTCGATTTTGTGGATTTTCCAGGGATAAATCTCAGGGATTTTCCTTCTATGTACGTCTATAAAACCGAATATGTCTCCACCTTGTTCTCAGCTCATTATAGAAGTTTTTCTGAGCTTGTGAAGTTACTGTAGTGCCTATCCATTCTGGAGAAAATGAAACCACAGTTGGCGTCATTACCAGAAAAATTAAGATAATTAACAGCAAGGGCGGGTCCGGGGGGAGGTGGCCGGGCCAACGGGGGCCATGCCCCCCCCCCCAAAAAAAAGAACCCAATTTTGGGTGTTTTTTTAAGTGACGTCGCAATAAAGGCAGGCCCGTCACTGCCTACACCACCATCTTTTCCCCAAAAAAAATTGGTTAAAGTGGTCAGAAAATCTAGGAGCCCCAAAACAAATAAAAATACACCGTATTTTTTTGAACCACTTTTTGGGGGACCAACATTTATTTTGTTGGCCCCTACCCCCCAATTGTGTTCTGGATCCGCCCGTTGATTAACAATATTCCTTTCTGCAAACTTACCGAGATAACCATCCGTAATGGCGTCAGCATAGAGGGTCAGGTTCTCTTCGTTCCTCCAGTCCCGTAGCCATCCCATCTCCTGCCATTCCGCCAGTAGCTCGCCTAGTTTCAGCCCGTTCCCTGTCTCGATCACCCCGCGCAGCTCGTCGTAGCGTGCGTTCTCTTTCTCGTAGTCCGACTCCCCGGACGAGGACGAGAACGCGGAGCGGTCCTCGTCCGCTGCTGCCGCCGGGAAATTGGTTGCGATCCCCGGTAGGCTCGTTTGCTCGTTCCTCGCTAGCAGGACCTCCTCCATCAACTCCTGGTCCACCATAAGCTGGGTTAGGGAATCCGTGTCCATCCTAACGGTTCGTATAACGGCTGAAAAGGAGAACTGAACACGCCTTTAGTGTGCGTGTTCCCAACTCAATTGAGCAGTTTCTGTACATAGCTAATATATTGGAACAACCTACGTGACTTGCGGAACCTAATTTCTAAAAGACGACTATTATTGTATTGGCCGACATACCTGCACCCTATTCAACATGACCGACACAAAATAATATTGTTTGGCTCACCTTTGACTGCCCTTTCCAATGTTATGCACCGCTGAAGTTTACAGCCTGTTTGTATTTTTTCCTTCTAAAAACAGGGCCTATTCTGCGAAGGGAATAGCCTAACAAACGGGTGTTTGTAATTGTGCGTGCGAGTTGTGCATAAAAAACGTAACTGCCTTCACCTGATTATTACGAAATGCAAATTTACTGTGCAAATAAATGCATGCTAATTTACTGCATGAGTCGAGTAGACGCAATTCAAGTCGCTGGAAGGGCAATGCGCATCGCGAGGTGGGAGGAGGCAAGGGAGAAGGGGCGCTTGCCGCCCCCCCCCCCTCCCCGGAAAAGCAACACACACAAAAGAGGAGTGAAGTCATATTGCTATTAATTTAATACACATTTAACAAAATGGGCGTACACAGGAGTGTCAATGTCCCCCCCCCCCCCCTCCCGCTCACCCTCGAAAAAAATGATAAATTGAGAGTATGCTTGTACAAGGATTTTGGGGGGATAATGTGCTTCCCCCCCCCCCCCCCGGGAAAAAATCATGGTGACGCCCAAGCGAAAGGTGTCAACAGATATTCACAGAACTCTTGTTATTCAGATTTTCGGTTCGCATTAGCTGAAGCCATTCTTCATTGCGTGGGATATATAGCGCGTTCCAAAATACTGGTACCCGCAACATTTTTTTACGAGGCTCTAGCGTCGCACGGAAACACGTACCTGTCATATGAAAATCCGACTCCTACGGCAATCGGACTCCTTTTCCCTATTTTTGTTTTTTTTGTCACACATGACAGTCACTCACCTCCTATATATAGGCCTATAAAAAAAGCTATTATCATACTTACGCATGCGCAATGCTACAATGATTCCATATTTCTTGGAGTCGGATATTCACGCTACACCGCCATTATTATTATATCATTTAAAGCTTGGAATTTTAACTTTATCCCTGGTAAGTATTGGTTTGATTTTCAAGAGGGTTTTGAAATTATTCGTGTTGAAATAAAGTAATTTCAAAAACAAACTCAACCGATTTCAAGGAAAATCACTCATGCGCATTTCTAATGTGGAAATGCTTTATTACGTTAATAATGATGTCACGATCTCGTTGCCTTTTACTTTCTGTGTTTTTTTTTTCGTAGACTTCACATTTGCGACGTCACTTAAAACAAATTGGGCTCGCATGGCCCCATAATGGTGGGAGCGTACTACTCAACACCATGGGAATGAGGTTGGCCAATAGGCGGCCAAGCGAGGATTAAAGAAGAGCGCCGAGTGACTTTTTACTTGCAGGCCCATCAGCGGTATAATCTTCATCACGGGAACAAGATTAATATTTTACAGGCAGGCCATTACACTATTTCGTTGACGTCGTAACTTCTTTTACTGTGGAGTATTCAGAATCTACTTTTTGGTGAAAACAGATCTTTGTAAAAAGATTCAACTTCGTGTATATAAACGTGACTTGATTTCTGACAGCAATATTTGCCAAACTTTCAGCTTAAGAATAAACAGAAATGGATTTTTACACTTAGTTTTCACAAAAACAAACATGTATGGTGTTTGAGCATCATTATGGTGACCAAGAACCTCTTCAATGGATCGAAGGAAAAAGAAAGATTCACAATACAGTGCGCCACCTAGAGACTGCCCAAATAACGCCTTAATATGGCCTTATGGGCCTTATTCACGAGTCGGCCATATTGAATTGAAAGTTAGGTAAAATCTTAATTTTTGGGACTTGCGAAAGAAATGAAAGGAAGTTAATTTATAATCAATTTCATGTTGCTTCAATAAATTATTTTCAATTCGTAATGAAACCTCCCCTAATGTTTAAAGCCATGTTTAAAAAAAAATGACAGTAAAATAAGGCTGCATTGTGTCTGCATAAATAGTCTGGCGCCATCCCATTAAACACTTAACAATTAATGAAACATATTTGGGGAACTCGACATAAATGGCCAACTTGTATATAAGGCCCATGGGAAAACGCGACAAGCAAAACTGTTTGCCTTTTGCAATGAATAAGACCTCAGCGGGTTTATTTTTTGCGACGATGAAGTAATGATGCATGTATGCATTGGTATCATGAAGGGGTAATTTCCAGCACAACACTCTTGGTAACCGTATACCTTTTAAAAATCGTTGCAATGCTGTTTTTTTAATATAATTCTACTCTCCATTTTATTTTTAATGCACCAGACAGGTTCTCGACTAATAGCCACTCGGTCCAAAGCATGATGAAGGATGGTGTTCATATTTTTTTAATCGTGTAATATAGATTCCTTAGCGTACATTACCACATAGGGCCTAGGCCTACATCCAAGTTTCAAGAAAAATCAGTGAAATTATAAACACAGCTGTAAGAAACTTACTTTTTTAAAGTACTTATATTTTGTCATAGAAAAGATAGGCTAACAACTAAATTCCATGGATACTTCGAGTAAACCATGAAAGCCTTACAAGTCTGATCAGTTCATTGGCAGTTACATAACGAAAGCGCATTAATTATTACAGAATCTGCAAAATAAGGAAACTGGCAGGTTTGTTTTGTTGGGCGTCTCATTTGATTTCTGACTTAAGTCACTTGTTGTTGTTTTTGCTCCATAATTACACATCATCTCTGTCCTTCACTTCCACACAACCCTAAAACCTGCTTTTCAAATCTAAAGACGAATGAAATTTCACATCCGATTTCTACCGCATCCGATTTCTGCCGAGAATCATACACGGCAAACTACTAAGATTACCATTCTGGTCTAGTCTGTTTTGTTAAATATTTCTACACAGCAAAACTTAACGTAGGCCTACATGTTGTTACAGAGTGGGATGAGAATAATGATCAATGCGTCGCTCTGACAGCGAGTTAAAAAAAAGTAAGGCACAATTTTGAATTGTAAATAAGATATAATGTATAACTTTTGAAATACACAACTGTTAACAATGAAACGATATTGACAACTACTTTATTTTGTGATCGTTTATCACTATTCTTGTTTTGTAGGTAATAATTCTAATGTGTGGCATGTGTCTTCGTCTATTGCTCCGCCCCTTTTTTCATTCAAGCCATTCGTGGGCGTAGGCCCGGTTGGTATGTTCACCAGCCTCTGCTACAATTATCGGCGACACGGGTGTGGCTTTCGACGGGATGCCCTTGAGTACTGCGCACAGGATCAAACCAATCAGAAGGGACAAACCTACGGAGCCCCCAACTACCATGAGGGCAATGTGCCACCACTGGAGCCATGTGCTGGGAGGGGTTACGGTCACAACGATGGGGGCGTCTGTTGTCGGGGGTGGGGCGTCTGTCGTCACGGGCGGGGCATCTCTTGTCGTGGGCGGGGCGTCTGTCATCACGGGTGAGGCATCTCCCGTAGCGGGTTGGGGGTTTGACGTCGCAGGTGGGGCGTTTGTCGTCGCGGGCGCCGGCGCCGGCAAAGATTCCGGGACGTACTCCCTGAGCACGGCCTGAACCACGTTGGAGAACTCAGACCAGCGACCAGCGTCGTCAAAGGCGCGCAGGACGAACGCGTACGAGGTCACGTTGACTTCCTCAGGCACGGGTACCATGACCTGCAGGTCTTCCCGACTGCCGAACACCTGAGGCGCCGAGAGGTTTCCTTGGAGCACGTGACTGGAGTTAAGGATCAGATGCGACTCCGGATCCGGGTCGCTCTGCCAGGCAAGAACGGACTCGGCACGGATTACTTCGTACCAAGACGCTGAAAGGTAAACAAAATCGTTCCTGGATCATATTTTTTTCCAGTTACTGTAGAAAGGAAAGGCGTTTCTCTCCGATCTATCATGTCTAATCCATGAGTGGCGATGCCCGCTTATGCTTGTTATTTAATCGCTCTAATTAAGAGTGATGACACAAATATGAATTGCGCCTTTAAAAATAATAACGAGGACTATTCCCGAACTTGGGGAAACTATGCGAGACAAAACATATATAGTGCTAGCAATCACTTAAGGTGTTCAAGCAAACAGACGTCCTCTTTGGCACCCCATTCACCACGAGGCACCTTATTTGATGCATTGCTTGCATATTTGTTACTTAATTGTCATCATAGAAATCTGAACTCTTACAAGCCGTCATCTTAAACTGACTTTGTAAAATAATCACAGCTTAACAGAGAGATCGCTTTAAAACATACCTGCCCCACTATCAAGATCATCTCCGGACGCTGTCCAAGCTAATGATACCGTCTTGTCCAGGAACGAGGTATTCGTGACTCTGAGATCTAGAATGTCTCCTGGAGGGAACAAGTCAGCACCTGGCGAGAAGCCAGGAGGTGTGGCGTCTACACGGCTTGAGCCGCCCGATGTACCACGACTGAACGCCGGGGCAGGTGTGCCTGTTGGCTCCGCTGGTGGTTCACCGGGCGATGGTATCTTCACCCCGCCTGAAGGACGTAGAAGATGAGGATGAGTATGCAGTTGATTGAAAAACCTAACAACTTGGAGACAGTGCTCCAGACAAGTCAATCACAAGCCAATTTAAAGCCGAAACACAAGTCCAATCACAAGTTACATTGAAAGTTGTCACAATGTTAGGTAAAAACAGAAGAAGAACCGGAATGGGACGCCTTTGAAACGGTTATTTTGCACCACCTGTCACGGAAGACTGATTTACTTTGAAAACTTTATGACTTGTGAATGACTTGTATAACTGGCGGCTTTCATTCAGTGAGCCTACATCCCTAAATGGTTATTAAATACCAACATGTAAAATCATTTCTATCCAAGAGGACAATCCCTACGGGCTTTTCTCACTCGTTTCCTTTTTTCCATTATATGTTTGTATTTTATTGTAATCTTTACCGAGGGTAGTCCATTTTAGTTTTAAAGAACTGCTTTCCAAAGGATCCCTCATATTAAAATTACATAAAAATAAAATTAGACAAAAAATTACTAATACAAAACTAGTGGACAAAATTTACACAAAACATACAGTATAAAGTATATTGGAGTCGTCTGAACTTTGAAATTTCATGAATCGTGAACCATTCAACATTTTTACCAAGTAACATTGGGTCTCGGGTCGTACCTATATCAGGCAGATTGAAAGCATCGTCAGGATCCACGATCGGTCGGGATTTGGAGAAGGGATTCGAGTCGATGACGATGGCGTTGCCTTCGTTATTGTCCACGTCAATCGTGACACCATAGTATCCGACGCCAGTCATCTCGGTGAAGTACCTTGAGTACACTCCGTCGTTCTTGGTTACGTCCGCCCCTGGTAGTTAAGACGATCGTTAGTCAAACTTGAGCGAGTCATTAAGTTTTCACATGGAGAGTACCTTTTCCAAAACGTGATATACGCCATTTTGTTACCTTTTAGAATGTTACCGCCTAATTGCCCAAAGTCAGTTTCGATGGCTGTTAGATAAAGTTAAAAACAATATAACAACACTTGGACTGCCTGCAAAAGTAGGCCTACCCCCTCACAAGAAGAGAAAGTTGGGGAGACAATTTTGAGCAACTCTTGAATGCCCTACAGTTCATGCTCGGAGACTGCTGATGTGATCGGCTAGCTCCATCACTCCAACATACAGTATCCATGCAGACTCCATCGGGAATCAGTTCAACATGGTAAATTAACAAATCACGAATGGCAGCCGCAGCTAAATTGCACGGGATTTACATTAAAATGGGTAAATAGCGGCATTTGGAATCGGAAATATTACCTGCGCCATTATCAAGTAGCTGGAGTTTGATAGGTTCGTATCCGGCTTGTGGTCTCTCAATGGTCGCCCAGACATTCGCGTAGATCATAGGTCTGAAGCCCTGGCGAATCTCGGCGTACGCCACCAGCGGCTCGTTTTGCTCAAAGGCTGTGGTGGAGCCGCTCAGCTCTGACGTCACGATGATGGGTTCTACGTCATTACTTGCTGGGTACGAATAGATGGTGACCACAACATCCTGACTCTGGGTACCATTGTTCCAAACTTTAAATTTCCAGGAACCAGCCTGTGGGTATCAAATCGGTAACAAAGATGACAAAATGGAGCCGGGAACAAGTACTTGACATGAGTGGGGGTCGTTCGGTAATTCATTGTTGAATGAAAGTGGGGAAACAGTTATGAAATGAGCTCTGTTTAAACTTCGATGCGGTTAAAAAAAAAATGAAATGCAACAAAACGAATCACAAGTCGCAAGTGCTACTACAGATTGTTATTTAGTTGCAGAATGTTACAATGTACATCAGTATACGGGGATTACGGACAGGTATTTTTTTCACATAATTTCTGCACGTCAAACTTAAAATGACAGATCAGAAGATGAGTGGCGCATGCTCGTTTTACTTCATTTCAACAAGTAAACGAAAGTATCCGGAATCTGATCAGATGCATATCTCCATCATTTAACTATTTCCTACCTCGGCCTGTCCTTTGATCGACACCGTTAAAATTCTGAAGGAGATGTCGACACCATAACCCTCATAGGACCAGTCGATCATACTCCCATTCGGTCGTGTGATGTTCACATCGATTGCTGAAATTGGGCATTGTCGAGAAATGACGACACAGTAAGAAATTAGTATGCACAGTTTGTAAAAAATATATTGTAGCATTTTTCCCTGCGATTCCCTATGCCAATAGTCCCAAAATGTAATAACGTCACCTTTTTTTGTGTTGCATTCTGTAAGCCACGTTGGAGCAAATACAAACATTTTTTGTACCTCAGTAATTCGTAATAAGTCGTAATTCTGACATATCGATCAATTTAAAACTTAGAACTCGTAACAACGTCTACTGAGGATTCTTCAAGAGCCTCTCTACAACTTGTTTAAGAATTTATATCTGCAATTAAATCTTTATAGAATGCATTCAACTTACCAAGGACGTTTTCCGTTTCCCAAGAGAAAACAAACTCAGTGTTTCTACCCAGAGTGCTGTCCAAGAAGATGCTGCTCGTTCTTTCTTCATCACTTTTTAAAGACCAAGAGGTTCCCATCAACTTAAAAAGAAATGTGTTGCAATCTCATTAATAATTGGAAATTCATCTAAATTGGCCACAAAACAAGGTTGTCTCAGCAAAAACAAGAAATGCCATATCACGTTCGTAGTTGGGCAGCTGGGATGCAGGATCTTCTGCCCTGAATTTTGCTGAGACATTCTTATTAACATCTAATTCAAAATGCCACAAGACAACTTCGGGTAGTCAAAAACATATAGATTGAAAGGGAAATAAATATTTTTTATTCCTGAAATTTTGACTAGCCTATACCTGCACTCGTCTTTCAGAATCTAGGACGTCACCCCTCTCCATAGTAGCTGCAAATGCTTCATACAGCGTGTTGGAACCAACCTCGTCCGAGTAGAAGTACGTTTTTCCACCTTAAAGGCAAATTAAGTACAGCTTACTAATTCTTTAAGGCAAAAATAAAACATTACTTTATTTTTTAAAGTGCAGTTCTTTGTATCGACCTAAGTTGCTTTGCAATTGCACTGTATATACCAAACTGTGTTTTTCTTTGTATGAAGCCGAATAGGTCTATAGTGTATTGTAATCTACATCCTAAATAACCTAAATTAATGCGAACAATAATTGCGATCGTTATTATATTCACCTGTTGCTTGGGACAACCCGGGCAAAAGCCCGTCGGCGTTCTGACTGAAGGCAAGCGTGTCCACAATGACCCCTGAACTTATGATGGTGTCCATGATGTCAGCTACGTTCGGTCGAACGTTCTCTTTTCCGTCGGTTATCAGCAGAATGATACCTCCTGCCGGGTCCATGCCGCCTTCGGAGAGCACCTTCGCAACAAAAAAAGATCGCAAGTTAACGCCGACATAAAAAAAGACGTGAAGCAAAAGATTAAACGTTCGTACAGCTCAATGAAAGGTACAAAAACACAGACGATTTCATGTCGGAGCTGTTGACAAGGGTAACGTTTGAAAAACCCAACAGTTTCCCCTGTTGGGTTTATTACCTCTATAGACTTTAAGAGCCCGTCCCCAATAGCCGTGCTTCCACCCGCATCTGGCGGGAGAGATTCCAGCAGTGCCTGGCGGTCGTCATCACTGGTAACCAGCGTCAGGTTCTTCCGTATGATGCCGACATAGTTGAACTCCACGATACCGATGTAGCTGCCCTCCGTGACGATGGAAGAGATATAATTAGCGGAGGAGCTGATCATCTTGTTGAAACGATTTTTCGACTGAAGACCAAAAAATACGTGTCAGGTTTTAAAAAAAATTGTTTATTCGGCATGAGAGCTGGTCTTCAAACATTTATAGAGAACATATTCCCTTTAGGTTTACCCAAAGAAAGTTGACGAAAACTTCACTTGTAAGCTCACCTAACAGTTTTTGTCTGGATTTCACATTAACAGGCATTTCTATTCCTGTGAAGTAATCAGGGAGAGAATTCCGAAGTCACTAGTGAAGTGAAATCGAGGTGGAGGATCAGGATCGCAGATGGCTTACAGTTCTATATCATGTCACCCCGGCTCCGTGCACAAGTACCCCCTCAACGATGAGAAATGGACAGTTGGAGAGACCACTGGGCCGGGGATGGGAGGAAATTCGAACGCACTGCCGGCGACGGCCTCACGCGATGGCGCTATGGTTTTGTGCACATTCAGAATAAAAATTAGTCGTGCGTATTGCGCGACGTACGCGCACGCGGTGTGTCCAGTCCACGGGGCTCTCAAACGCAGCCCAATGAATCCTGCACCCGATTTCATCAAACTCTTCGTAACTTACGAAGCATCGCAGCGCTGCTACGCGTCGTATCTCTACGATGCGTCGCAGCTGCGACGCGTCCTGCGATCCATTTCACTAAACACGTCGTAAGTGCGACGCGTCGTAGGTGTATTTATAGCACAACTCGGTGACTGTTTTATGTCTTTAGTCAGCGTACAGTAAATAGTCGTCTGATATTCAACAAAGAGTCGTCGGATCTCAGCTCAAAATTTGTTAAAACGTAAAACAAAATGGCGGCCGTGCGATGCAATTTTGAAGGAAAACAAGCTCTCATCGGACTGTATAGCTTCTTTGAAATTTCAACTCTAATATTCCGGTCTAATTCATAATTATTCAATGAATTTTCTATTTACAACTTTACACACATTGCCTCGGTATTATGATCTCGTTAATGTAATGTTTGTGGCATAAAACTAGCTTAGAAATGACTCTTCTTATTTTGCGATGACCACTAGACACGTCGTAACTTGCGACGTGTTTTAAGCCGTTGTCAAGGAACTTACGACGCGTTCAACACATCACAACTTTCGTGAAATGGAAGATACGACGCGTCGCGACTTGCGACGTGTTACACGTCGTAACTCGAGTTGCGACGCGTCGCAGGGCTTCGTGAAATCGGGTGCTGACAATTTGCACAACGAACAAGGTTAGTGGTAGTAAACTGGAGAAGCCCATGTTGGGGAATAGCAATAACTCCAGCAACATGACATTAATGGTGGCGAA
This sequence comes from Patiria miniata, assembly GCF_015706575.1. Classification (NCBI taxonomy): domain Eukaryota; kingdom Metazoa; phylum Echinodermata; class Asteroidea; order Valvatida; family Asterinidae; genus Patiria; species Patiria miniata. Next base: position 4,347,873 of record NW_024037063.1, on the reverse strand, counting down.
ATTCCATGTAGGCCTGTACATACGGATCTAAGTTAAATGGGGCTAGTTGAAAGATTCGATTAGAACGACTCACCGTCATACTTCCGGATGTGTCCAACAGAAGTACCACGCGAATGTCTTGGTGTTGGACGATCGTTATCTCCGGCATCAAGTCATCTTCGCTTATCTCACGGGGCGGGTTTATGTTATCTGACAGGAATATGTACAAAGAATTGAGACGGGAAAGGTTATACCTCAGGATATGGGTTCGGCAGAAAACAAGTCAACCGTTTACCGGCAAACAAAACACATTTAGGAGTTGCCATTTGCACGTGTCACGTTCACGTATGCTTTAACCATTGATGTGCCTACCATTGATCTCCCTTACTATGGAGATCAACGGTGTCTACTACTTGCGCGCCAACTTGCGCGTGAGCTTGATGCCATCACAAGCTCCGCCCACTAGTGCTTTGACCAATCACTGTCGTGATGAATGTCCGACGTGCGTGCACGCGCGCTGGACGTGTTGTTGGTTGTTGCATGTCGTGCGCAGTTGGCGGCATCTAATGGATGGGTCTATAGTAACTGTGGATCGAGACCTCTAATCACACTTATGGATTACAGTGCCAAGATTTGATGGCCGCTCTTACTTCGAAAGTCCTCGTGATCTCGCAGGACCTCCCAATTGCTCCGACTTGTGCAAAGACGGTTGTGCTTGTTGGGCGCCTCTCGGTTGTGTAGATTGGGCGAGTCTGACGAATCGTTGTCACAGAAATACTTGATCTGCCAAAAAAAAAAACACCAGAAGATAATTAGTCTAGATATTATCCGTGTGGTTGCCCTGGCTAATCATCTCTGATTAACATCCTAGATCCTGCGAGACGAAATCTGATGGCTACGTGCTTCAAGTGGAGTCGAACCCACTCAATGTGGGTCCGTGGTCTTCTTGAAAAAACATTACATTCTTTGTCATGATACTTTTGGTTTGGACAGCTAAAACTTTAAAACGATACAGAAGTTAGAGATGAAATCCAGTCCGGGGACGTAATCAGTATTTCAAAAGCCCCATATTTCAAAGACACGCCCCCAGAGGTCACCTACCGGGCCGAGAGGGTAGCTTGAAAACATGATCGAAGACGAGACTAAGTCTTTATCTTGATTGGCAACGACGTAATACACACATCCTTCCTCGTACCCAATGTCTGGTCCACCGTTACAAGGACGATACATTTGCGATTCCGGGAAGAACTTCAAGGGAAAGGCGTTGTGATCGTAAGAGCACCTGTTTGGATTGAAAGGAAACAATAAGCAACCAACGGTGGTGTATGCATTTGAATGTTAACTGTGGTTTACATTATGTCAAATGAGTTAATTATTTAATACACATGTGTATCCACGTTGGAGACGCAAATCCAGAGTTTACACACAGCAGCAAGGAACCAAGTCAGGACAGAATGTCGCATCCTTAGACATTGTAAAAAATGTTGAAAAGACATGTAACATTTCTAATTCAATTTGTTAGAAAATACTTTGAAGATGCACTCGACTCTCTATAGACTTTGAACACAATCAGAGAAGTGGCGTCTTGATACTACATTCTTTTAACAAGTCGACTTCCGTTTAATGACTTTGATAAACGACATTTCATTTTACATATACATTGACTGACAAGTTGTTTTCCCAAAACGCACGTGGAAATAGACAGATAACAATAGATGTGCACTTGCCAGACTGCAAAACAAGCTCGTTTTAACCGTCATCTGGTATCACCCAAGCTCGTATTAAGCATTTTTTCCCTCATAGTAATATGCACACTTCGGTCGGGACTGGCGAAATATGCGCGTCTTAACCGAATCACGTCTAAACCGTGCTTGTATTAACGAGAGTCGACTGAACTTGGATTGGAGTTTGGTTTTTTTGGCATTTGTTATTTTTTTAAATTTTTTTGTTGTTTCTTTTGTGTCCGTTTCTTGGTACCTGACTCCTTCAAATTGCTGCGTGAGAGGAGAAAAATAGAACTCCTGGTAGTTGTCTGGGTCACCAACAGCATCCGGGTACTCGTCGAATAACCCCCAGCGAAGATGACCCCACTCATGTACGAGCACGCGCCCTGTATTAAACGGAAAATACGCAATTTATAAACTAAGGTGATATAAAAGACCTCTGAAATATTGACCTGTACCTCACGATACGTCGATCAATAAAAACGGCAACTGTGCATTTCTGTTTTAATTTTTTTGGCGATTTTTTTTATAATTTTATATTTAAAACAAAAGTAGCATCAACCTCTACAAATCCACAAAAACAACAAACATAATTATTAACGTATAGAGATAGAAAACCAAGTCACAAACTTTTGAGATAATAAACTTCTATAGTAACTTTTATACAACGCCTGAATAAATCTCCCTCATCTGATTGGTCGGTCATTGATCACGTGTCATTGAATTATTCTTCCCAACCCACGGCCCGGTGGCACAGCAAAAACAAATGTTCTATTCCACTAAAAATAGAAGTTCCATTGCACGGCCACACCTGATAAAAATATTCTTACCATTGCACTCATCAACATTCATTATTTGTATACTAGTTTGCAAACGCTCCATGACACTTTTATCTCCTTAATGAATTAAGGTGTTCTTACCAAGAGGACCGTAATATAGCTCCACTTCCGGATCAGTCAAAAACTCATCCATGAAATGTATATGAACGCCCCGCTGGCCGCATCCCTGATACTGTTTTGTGTACTGCAGCGGCGCCCAGCGCGGATTGGGCGGGGCCACGATGACGTCGGCGTAGTCGAACGTCAAGTTGCCGGGCAACTTGTACTCCGACTTGTGCGTCCATGTTTTGGGCACGATGATGGTGACTTTGTCGAAGTAGGCGCGTTTCCGGGTAGCTTCATAGAGGTACTTGGAACCCTCGTAGAACATGTACTTGAAAAAAGGAGTAATCATTTTTTTAGGACCGACCCCAATTATAATGAATAGAACCGTAGAAGACGAATGCACTTTAAATTTCTATTTTAATGGTACCTCTAATGGTTGGTCCAAGTATAATTCGTTTTTCTATTTTTGGTCATTAGTTTTCTCTGTGTATTATTGGGAAGTCGGGGTAGGTTTGTCTATGCGGGAATTTATTTACTTTTTGTTTGGTTACTGTTACTGGCCGGTCCGGCTTTTATCCGATTTCTCAATATTAAAGTATTTTTAGCTTTGATTGCAGAAAACGTAGGTTTATAATCATATTCTCTGTTTAAATGTCTTTTGTGATTATATAAATTTGTTTCTTTGTGATCACTTACTTTTGCTTGGATACGCCTTTTTGAATAGTACTCAAACAATATTTATAAAGTTTGACTGGCCTTATAAGCTTTTCAATTGCATCTATGTAAAGTTCCTTGAGCGTCTTTTAGGAGGACTTTGGCGCTATTGTTATTGTTATTATTGTTATTATTATTCTTATAAGTATTATTCCTACAAATGTACCATTAGGGAGACACGTTATCGTAATTTCTTCGACAATAGGGAGACACTGGTCATTAGGGAGACATTTTCATGTTTGCCTAAATTCCACAGCCCCCTTTAGAGGCAACATTTTACCGTCGCAATCAGGTTATATTTGTTGCTCGTGGTCTAATTAGTAAAAATACCGAAATTCGTGGGAAAAGGACAAGGGAATATTGGGTTAGGGCACATTTAAGTTTGAAAAATTTTGTGAACAAGTCTATGGAAATGTCTCCCAAATGACCCATTCTTATTATTGCTATAAATTGCCACTTTAAAGAACTCACTCGTTTGATCTTTTTTTTACAAACTTTTTGAATGATAATATTACAGATATATCTGACTGTTTTAATTTCCTTTGGAACGAAAACAAAGTCGACTAGAAAAAAATTAAACTTTGAAGATATGAAACTATGACAACATGGCCGTTTTTGTTTTTTAAATAATTGGCTGTAGACGCAGATTGTCTTTAAAGTTCTTGGGTTTTTTAATGATACGTCACCGGTGGTTTAAATAGCATGTTTAGTCTGGCCGTTTGCCCCAGACCGACCCAGACCATATAAAGATGATGATTTAAAAGTAGGCCAGGTCTGGGGAAAAAAATGGCACAAAAAGGGGATAGGACAAATTGTGGTGGATAGACTTACCTTTATGCGATCAATTAGCTCAACGCTCTCGTTAACATTGCTGTGAATAGCCACCACGATGCCCGTGTAGCTATTGTTCTCTAGTCGGATTGATGATGGCCTGAGCAGGGCGTCTACGTTCGAATAAACCAATACGAGAGTGGCTACAATCAGGCAGGCTCCTTGCAACTTCATAATGAAGATGTTAATTTAGCTCTCAAGAATCGAAACGAGATCCTTGGTTCGTTACGACGACGCCGAAGCACATAAATCTTCAAAGTAGAACAGGATAGCTCACCTTTATACATTGAGACAGATAATGGCGCAGACAACATACGAATGACACTCTTTATACCCAGTCTGAGTTCTAAATTTGGACATTAGATTAGATTTTTTTCGGCTTTTCTGATTGGTTGTGCCATACCACGTGTTCAAATTAAGTATTGCAATAGGTCCGGGATTGAAGAAGAGTACAGTCCACTGATAAAAGTTCGTAGTGTAGTGGCCTTCAATAGGCCATACGACTGAGATCCTGGTTTTTGACAATATGGGTATGGTTAATAAACTAATGCTAAATCCGTTACTGTAAGTAAACAAGAACATTTTGAAGAGGCCACACAATGCTGGGCCATGGGATCATTATCAATTACCAAGTAGCAATTACCTACCGTACGATTGAAAACTAACATATTCACTAAATATTTACCTATCCTACCCCATGCGAAGAATTGATTGTACCATACCTTATGCGAGCCAATGCTGTCATAATCAAAGGAAAATGATAGTGTCGACACAAAAAAAAGATTGTTGGAATGTCAATGATCATCAATTCTATACTGGTTTTCTAAGCTCCCGACAGCAAAGCATATTCAAAGAGTGACCAGCAACCTTTGCACAACAAATTCTGGCTTCCTGCAGTACGACGATTTTAAATTCAGTTTTTAAAACATTTACGTTTAAAAAAAGGTCGTCTGTCCTTGTAAGGGAAACAATTTGAAAAGCCTGTTTTCAAGGCCACATACTCACAATTGTCTCACGATCGTTAAAGACATCCTGAGCATCGACACAATAGGCTTATTAGGCCCCAAAAAAGTCTCCGGTTTCTGGTATGCGCGCGCGTCGCCGTAGCCATGCGCGTCGGCAAAATGAAAAAAGTTTTTTTTCAATGAAAGATGATGTCTCAAAACCGCCAAACTCACTGGTTTGACTGGAATTCTGCTGCTGCACAATTTTAACATGTTTTTAGATTGGGTTATGGTCGAGAATAAGCTTTATATGTGGCCTCTTTGGACTCCCACATATTTGCACGAAGTTTAGTCGGGCACCATTTGCAGTCATCAGCCGACATTTGAAGCAAAAAAATCAGGTAAAAAAAAACAAAAAGCCGCGTCGCCGCAACACTTTTTGGGCAAGCTCCATACCAGAAACCGGAGACTTTTTTGGGGGCCTTACTAGCTATACATAAACATGTCAAAGTTTAAGTAGTTTTTTGATAAGACGCGACGGCATTGTATTTGCACACGCAATTCAGTTGATATCGCTTTGTGGAATCGAACGGGGAATCCCCAGGGCAGCCAATGTGTTAGTCTGGTGCCTTGGCCTGACGATTCCAATACACATATGTAGTAGGTCATAATTAAAAATAAAACATGATGTAAGAATTCAAAGAAAATCCTAACGTCGTCCGAGTGCAATTTTAGGCTTTCAGTTCTGAAACATGCCGGGGATTTCCAATTCTGAAATATGGGATGTAGCATTACTTATACTATGTGGCTAAATTTGAATTTTGGCCATCGCGAGCTTCGACTTAATTTATTTTAACAAACAAAACCAAAACATCGGCATCGACATCAAGCATAATAAGCATTTTATTGCTATTCGCAAGAGTATCGCGAATATCGAGTGACATTTGCTTCAAGTTAACTTCCCGAACGTTAACGAATCAAGCTCGGCAACTTTTGGACATTTTCGGAACCGGGTTGAATTTCTGCTGGTTACGTAATCATTTGGCCACGTGATCATGACACTGGCGGGTATGACCAAACGAAATTTGCGAACTATCCATTTATTTATGGCACATTACAATGGCTTAGTTCTTAGAAAATGGAGGTTTTGTAGTCAAGTTGATTTATTGATTGTCAGTGAAATAAGATAATCAATTACGGATTAACACCTGTCAGAAGAAGTTCGTCAGAGGACTAAACCATACAATAAAACACTAACATTTGACACTGCAAATTATACAACAATTGTGAAAACTGTTCTTTATGGATTTATTTACAGGCCATAAAATGAACAAGTGACAGAATTTAAAGGGTATTTAGAGGCAGGGGATATATTTAATCAGCGTTATTATTTGGGCGAGTTCGAAGTGTGTTGAATTGCTCACAGTGAGCTTCACTGTCGAAAGAAGTCTACAAAAACATTTTTAAGTTTATTTCCTGCGAACCACTGGCGCACATTCATAAGGACGATTGATATATTGCTAAACCAATACGGATAGACAATTATAAAGTGTCTCTCACGCAGCAAAAGAGGTAAAAACAATGAAGCACATGTCCATAAAATGAAGTCTTTGAGTTCTGAAGACTGTTAAGTACTTTAAAAATATCTATGTCATTGGTATGTCAGTACTATACGCCTTCGACACTGAAATTAAAACTCCCTGTTTTAACAGATCAAAGTCGGTTATTATTTTCCCGGACAATTTCAAATCTTGGCTACTATAACCAACTGGTTGGAAGTATGTCAGTCATTTAGAATGCTTATAACAAAATGGGAAACTAAGCACAAGCAACCTTCAAAAACCAAGCAACGTCTTTGATTTTTACATCATCACATCGACAGATTAAAACCCTGGAAATATGAATTGGAAGTCCATTTCTCTAAAGAGGGAGTGACATTAGCTTTGTTACAATTACTGTACATGCAAATCAAAGTAATCTGACGGAAGGATTAACATGGGTCCACAGCATTACATTAGTAGATACACCTTTATTTACTCTTGCGTGGCTACTTATTGAAACAAAGGATTACATAGATGTGTAATCCCTATCATCTTTCATTACCGGCATGTTGGTAACCTTGGATATCTTGTTGGTAGTTGTGTGTTTCTATTTGCGGAAGATTTTTTGTGATAATTGTCTCTAGCTGTGGCCAGTGGTCACCGGACAAGTTGAAAAATTAACGCATTAAACCGATGGTTGTGGTCGCGGGCAGGTTAATAACTCGACCGCCGGGAAACTTGCATGTAAGTACCAATGTTTGTGAAACTTGTCAATAATATTTTTCTGCTTGATTCAAAAAGTTTCAGAATGATTAAATCGGTCGGAAGCTATTTAAAGCTTTTTTGCAATGAGGAATTATAATGTTATAGAAATGTAAAGTGTCCAAACCACAGAAACACGCTTGTGTGAGGTTGAACCAATGCGTTCTTGGGATTCAACTTGACGTGTCACAAACTAACGGAATTCCGTACCACATGTGTCCATAATAATTAATATTCATAACTGTAGACAACACGGTACATAGCACAAGATAGAATCGATGTGCCGTTACGGTGCGATACCTTTCAAGCTGACAATTAATGCAATGCAATGCCTGTTAATGCAATATTTTGCCAACTGCAGTCACTCTTTCAAGTTTCCTCTTCATCGTGTTCTTGTCGTAGCTCGATACGATATATGTTCCATGCCCATGTCAATTACGTACCCGAGCTTGCTAACAGTTATACAGTTTTGGACTTGGGTGAGGTTGTCTTAAAGTTCATCTGAGACCAAAACCTATAAAGAGGTTCCCGTTCGCACTTCACTTTGGCACTGGCTGCAATCTGAGGGTGATCTTGGATTCCAACATACCTATTTACGTCACAAAGGTTTTAAACTTAATCCTCGACTGGCTGAGTCCGGGGACTCATACCATTAATAAGACCTTTAAAACTTTGCTAGAGTTTTCGTAACTATAAAAGTTTGGGGTTTAGCGCTTAGAACAAGTCAAAGCTTAAATTTCTTCAAGTGTTTGAATCATGTGTGCATCATGTCCGGAATTAGACAAGAACAGGACTATAATTATTGCTTTGTAACCTAAAATTGACCCAATCATATTAAAGCAGGTTCGTAGTCTGTGCTCGAGTATCCTTCACAAGTATTAATGAGGATCCTCCGAAGAACTGAATTGTCTCATTGTCGATACATCCTTAACAACAACAATATTCATCGCACCTGTATGGAGAAATGTCAAGTGTACTCGGTGATGTATAGGCCCTATACCTCCGTGGGCTTTGTTTGAAAATCCTTCAATGATATCGCAGATCACGTTAAAACTAACAAGCGAATTGTCATCTGAACAATTGAACAGTCTGACAACATTGCCTATCAAGACATCCTTAACGACACTATTCATCAAATGTGCATGGATAAATGTCAAGTTTACTTTGCGATACACTATGTCGGCCTTTGTTTGAAAAGATGATCTTTGCATGATAGTGCAGATCAGATTAGAAATCTACACCGTCACTAGCTGGACAAATAAACCTACACGCTATCTAAATCCTGTTGGTACACATTAAGGAGCTCGGTAGTATCCGAGGTATTCATCAACAGGTGAATACCATAGAAGACGAAGGGTTCAGCCTACTGAGTTGAGTGGAGAACAAATACAGGTGCAACTACTGTTTTGTGTTGGATTTATTTAGGCCCCACCCCCCCAAAAAGAAATATAAAACATCACCTTTCGCAGCATGATCAATGAAAAAATACAGATCAGGAGAGATATCGTTCGAGATTTTCGTTACGTACTAAGAGAACAATGCCAAAAAGTAATGTAAAAACAAGACGTCTTTTTAATTTCTTTCTAGAACAAAGATGGGTCTTCGCTCGGCCGTAGTAACTGTAGCCATTCTCCTATTGGTCCATTCAAACGTAGACGCCTTGACCAGGCCCTCGTCAATCCGCCTGGAAAACAACGGCTACACGGGTATCGTGGTTGCCATTCACAACAATGTTCCGGAAAATGATGAACTAATTGAGCGTATTAAGGTACGTGTCACCACAACTCCCTAAGCCCACATCACCATCTTTGTATCGTGTTCAAAATCTCATTGATGGATAAATGAAAGGTAAAAACTTTTAAAAAAATTAATTAAAAAAAACACTTCTGTCTCAAAACATCATACTTCAGATCAAGGGCATATCGTTATATTGAAATTATAAACATGAGGGGAAAAAATCAATCAATCACATAGTTTTTGAATTTGAACATTGATGCTCTTTCAATGGTGGAATCCGGCGGCCAGAATCAGAAGCTTCTACTGCGGTGGTGCCACATTCAAGCACATGCTGCATGCACGCGTTCTTGAAGACGAGGCGCGCACCCATTTTGGTATTCCTATTGTTCGAAGGAGCCCAAAGTGCGCCTCTACTACCACCGCAGAAAATGGCTGTCGCCTGAGTCGTTATTTCGTGCCAATATCAGTCCCCTCTTTCATTCACAGTACATGTTCACCGAGGGATCAAAGTACCTCTACGAAGCTACCCGGAAACGCGCCTACTTTGATAAAGTCACCATCCTGGTGCCCAAAACATGGACGCCTAAGCCGGAGTACCAGTTGCCTGGCAACGTGACGTTCGACTACGCCGACGTCATCGTGGCCCCGCCCAATCCGCGCTGGGCACCGCTGCAGTACACGAAGCAGTACCAGGGATGCGGCGAGCAAGGCATCCATATACATTTCTTGGAGTCATTCTTATCTGATCCCAATACGGAACTGTACTACGGCCCTCTTGGTAATACTGATACTGATAATCGTTTGGCGATACCCACTTTGTCGCTATTTCTGACGTGTGCTGACAAACATTATTTAATTATAATTGGAGTGTACTTTGATTCTTGGAGGAGATTTCCACACAATCATATCCAAATGTTTGTGCCATAGGCCTACTTTAAGCAGTGTTATACTTTCTGCTTTTAGAATACATTAATCCCAGAATATCTTTCAAGAAGCTTTTCTATATTACCGATAGTCAAAAATTCTGATTGTCTAAGAACAAGCTCTTGATATACAACTCAGAAATGTCAACTTAATTCCTTTTCGATAAACAGGGCGCATGCTCGTGCACGAGTGGGGTCATCTTCGCTGGGGGTTATTCGACGAGTACCCGGATGCTGTAGGCGATCCCGACAACTACCAGGAGTTCTACTTCTCACCAATCACCAATCAGTTTGAAGGAGTCAGGTTTGGGATATTAAAGTGCCAACAATAGACGTGTTGTTTACAAAGAAACTTTTAAATTAATTATGCTAATGACATCCGTATTCATAATAACAACTTACATATTCATAATGAGTTTATGCAAATGAGAACATCTGTATTCATAAGCAAAGAACGCTATACCTGACTACAAAGCAGAATAAGAATCTTTGTCTTCAACGGTGACATGGTCTTTAAACTTCAAAATTGCACGCTGCAGGTGTTCCTATGACTACAAGGCCGTCCCCCTGATTTTCTTCCCCGACAACTTGTTCTACCGGGAATGCAACGGCGGCCCGGACGTTGGATACGAGGATGGTTGCGTGTATTACGTAATAGTGAATCAGGATGACGTCACATCGTCCATTATGTACGGCACCTATCCTCTAGAACTAGTAAGTATGCTGCTACACTATACACTGTAGTAAATGTAAGTAAATTTCAGTACACATTTAGTACACATATTCAGCCAACATCAACAGATCAAATCCCTCATCATAAACCCAATTAATGGTTTCATTCACTTTACAGATCGCCAATTTTTGTGACGACGATGAAACCAATGAGTCAAACCTGCACAACCGAGAGGCGCCAAACAAACACAATCGCCTTTGCGGACGTCGGAGTAATTGGGAGGTCCTACGAGATCACGTGGACTTCCAAGGTGAGCGCAGTCACGTGCTCACCACCTTTCAAAATTTGTGTCTCCAAAAAGTGTGTTTGCGCCTATACATTGCCACTTCATACATTTGACTTGATGAGAAATGGTTACTTGGAATTAAATTGTATTCCCTCAAGATTATTGAGTGACCTCCACAATTGCTTAATGGAGAAGCCCAGATATCTGTTGTAGCTGATGTATTGAATTGAACCTGAACAGCAGCCACAGCATCAATAGGCCAGCGAAAATAAACGCCCTGCTAAATGGATTGTTAGCAGAACATTACTAGACGTAATTCAGCAACGAAAATAGTAAGATTTCAGGCCAAAAGGCCAATTGACTTTGGTCTGATTCAGCATTTCAAAGGACATACCGTGCCGGCATCTTCCCCCCCATCCGCTAATGTATTTTTCTCGTTTCGTTTCTGGTTTTCTTCTCAGGAGATAAAAACCCACCCCGCAACATGACTGAAGAGGAGCTGGTACCTGAGTTTACCATTGTCCAGCACAAAGACATCCGCGTTGTTCTACTGATGGATACGTCTGGGAGCATGACCGTGAGTAAAGCTTGTAAACTGAAACAACAACCTAAGAATTTGTTTTACAATAAAGGAGATACAACGTCGATCTGTGACCAATAATGAGTGTGATGTCTTACCTGTATTGCAAACAAGGACGTTTGAGTATGTACAGGTATAATAGGGTCCACGATTAGGTCAAGTCCACAGTTTGAAAACAGTGCACAAAACCAAAGAGAGGTCTTCCAAAAAAGTATCAACAAAAGAACAAAAGGAGGTCCACGATTTGAATTTTTTTTACACACGAGGGTTGAGGATGAAACTATCCTAAAAAATATCATATCCGCTGTCAACATTTTCATAAAATCCAATGATTAGAAGTGTGCACTATCGAATCAGTTTCCCTATTAAGCTAATTATGAGCAACCAAGAGCAGCCATTTTGAATGGAATGTCTGGGGTCTCGTTCAAAATATAAAAAAAATACCTCTGTTACTTGTAATTTTCTAAGACGGACAACCGTTTCAGCAAGATGATCAGCTCCTCCGCCAACTACATCTCGTCCATCGTAACGGATGGCAGCTACATCGGCATCGTTGAGTTCAACTATGTCGGCATCATACTCAAGAACCTGACGCTGGTTACCAGTGATGACGACCGCCAGGCACTGCTGGAATCTCTCCCGCCAGATGCGGCTGGAAGCACGGCTATTGGGGACGGGCTCTTAAAGTCAATAGAGGTAATAAAATACATGATAAATTATTGATATCAAGTTTATCAATAGCACTGGAACTAAACTTTCTAGGCTAAGAACATTCAATAAAACGCAGAAATAGGATTACTACATCCCCAAATTCAAAACAGGTAATCGAGTTATTTAGCTCGTCCTGAGTTTTAGGTGCAGATTGGTTCTGTACCACTCGGCACTTCTTATGATAGAGCATTGCAAAACTTTATTGAAAAACTTAATTGAAACATTTACAATTGCATGGGTCATTTAAACGTTGAAAAGGATGGAACGGGAGGGCTATATGATCCCTTCCATTCCTCAGCCCGTTTTAACCTTTACGAATTCCAGTCCGACCCTGTTTAAATAGCTCAGACTAAATAATAAGCAAATCTTCAATGATACCCTGTTTCTTCGCCAATTCCGGTTAAGTTCATGAGCGAAGTCATCTTTTCACATTCAGGTTTTATCCTATGGAGGGAGGAACCCAGCCGGCGGCATCATCTTACTCATATCGGACGGTGATGAAAGGGAGGCGCCCTATATCGATGACGTCATCGATGACGTCACTAGGTCAGGGGTCATCGTGGACAGCCTGGCCTTCACACAGAACGCCGATTCTAAGCTCTTTAAATTGTCAGACGCTACTGGTAAGAAATTTACAAATCGAATACTTCTACTTCAATTGAGAGTATTTCCTCTTTGTTTAAATTATGTATGTGCCTACTTACAACTATACCAAATCTCTACCACGTTCAAACTCATTATATATTTCAGGAGGCAAATCTTTCTTTTACTCGAACGAGCCTGGCTCCAACACGCTCTACGAGGCGTTTGCTTCCACAATGGAACGCGGTGACGTCAGAGATGCCGACAAACGCGTACAGGTTTGTTTCACCCCCATTATTTTATGATCCAATAACTGTAAATGAAAGTTGCATGATATAATTTTAGAATGCATCTCAATGACTTGGGTATTTTCTTTGTATTTTGCAGTATCTTTCTTATAACCTCTTCTTTTTATTCTTCCCATTTTTTGTGAAGCTCTTCGGTACTTCCTGGACACTAGTCGCTAGCGAAACGCGAGAGGGCGGTATCTTCATGGACAACACACTCGGGCGCAAGACCGAGTTCGCATTCTCATGGACAACCACAGACCAGCTTGGTAATAATATGAAATCATTCCCACTACACCCCAACTGTACCAAATATCTATAAAACCCACATCAATTATGTAATTTCCCGACCCTGTGCATTTCCAACCATCTGACAGAATCATTGGATTCTGTCAGATGGTTGGAAATGCACCTGTAGGACTTAAATTTGGAATGCTAATTATGTTTCTACACAGGATTTACATGAAATGTCATGAACTTGCCCTGAAAAATGACATATACCCGATACAGTCCAGCCCTATGAAGCACAATGATAAGTTATGCTGAATGTATAACTGAAACATTTTGAGGGACAACAATGCCTCAGAAATTCTAGCTCAAAGTAGACTAAACGCAAACCAACATATCTACTTATTTTAATACAAATCATTGATATCACTACAAAGCATTCAAGCATATTACGGTGATTAGATTAGAGATTCTTATATTTGTTTCCTGTCAAGCCATCGAGGTTACACTGACGGACCCCAATGGTACCGTCATCAACTCGACGTACGATGGTTATGGCGTGGACGTCACCTTCAGACTGCTCACCATCAAACTCCCCGGCGTCGTGCAGGTAAGATACAAGAGGGATTAATCGTTTAGATTTAAGGCTTAACATTGTGGAGAATATAACTAGGTTGCGGTTTGTGGATGCATCATTTGATGCGAGAACAACTTGTCGAGGAGGAGTATAGTTGTGCTAAGACCCCAAAGTGTTAACTCATCAATTGCGTCGGCATGCTCTGAACGTAATCGCACAACCTCCCTTGAGGAAAATGTGTATGTTGCCGAAATATCGAAAAATGAACGTGCATCTCAAACAAAAGCTCAGATGTGAGATAAACAACAACGGTTGTTATAAACATCAAGAGGAGGTTGAACGTCACCAATGTGTCACCAGTCTATGTGTCCGCTGTTGTACCTGTGCGCATTGTTCGAACTTTTAAAAGATGCTGAAGTGAGGAGAAAAACACTTAATGATTTTTTGAAAATTGAACGGATGTCCTAATTGCTACACCGGCCCGCTTCTGTAAAAGTTCCCTCCGATTCATACATCTTTGCAATATTTCACCGTTCAATCAAACTGTCAGCCTGGTGCCTGGGAGTTCGCTGTTCGGAACCTGGACGACTCCGACGACGAGGAGGTCAGCATCACAATATCCTCGTACCCAGCAAGTGATGACGTAGAGCCCATCATCGTGACGTCAGAGCTGAGCGGCTCCATCACGGCCTTCGAGCGAGGCGAGCCTTTGGTGGCATACGCCGAGCTCCGGCAGGGTTTCAGTCCCATCATCTACGCCAATGTCTACGCCACGATTGAAAGACCGGGAGGCTACGATCCTGTGCAGTTGCAGCTGCTGGATAACGGAGCAGGTATTTCCAACTTCACGCTGCGTATTTTAGCGAGCACGGTAAGATCATGCAGTGGGCACGTTCTCAGTGCGTGATCAGCGTGTGACGGCAGGTTGGTATCCAATCAGCAAATGGCTTGGCGCGTTTGGCGCGCGTTTTGTTGGCGGTGTGGCCTCGGTCTGCAGCTGCATAAACACAAAAGAACTATGGTGTCCTGCATGGCCCACTACAACGACGTTCAACTTGGAACTGACTTGAATCTTGTCTTGAAACACAGGCGTGGATGTGACCAAGAATGACGGGGTCTACTCTCGAACCTTCACCGATTTCACTGGCGTCGGTTTCTACGGCATCAAGATTGACGTGGACAACAACAACGGGAATGCCGTGGTGGTGGACACTGCACCATTCTCCAAGGCTCGACCCATCATCAGCCCAGATAAAGTCTTCGATCTACCCACTATAGGTATGAAATAGACCCTCCTTTAAGTGTTAACATTCAAAAGTACCGCGTGTGATATGGCTTCTTGGAGGAACTGGCTCTGTATCCGTATGTACACGCAAGGGACAAGAAGGCACGTATCACATGCGCGGCCTGCTTCCTGCATGCATTACCAAAATCTAGAACAGGTCGAAAACAAAGACATGTTGCTTGACCAAACTTTTTGTTGTTACATGTATCCAATTTTGTCATTATCTCACCGATCAAACTGTATTTAACATTGGTATGGATCTCAATTCTTAATTAGCGAATCGTATCCTGTTTTAGAGCATTTCAGTGTTCACCATGCAGATAGTAGGACAACGTCACAAAACCATTTGAATAATGTTCTATAGTTAAAAAATTGAGCTTCGTTCAGAAATTAGCCGAAGTTGTGTTTTGGTGAAAATACAGGTGGCTTCGAGATTCCCCTGCCCGGTACACCTCCCGAGGAGCCCAAGGGCCGCTCCGCTCCTTACTTCAGCCGAGGCATTTCCGGGGGTTCCAGCCGTGTTGAGAGCGAACCGCCGGGCTTCACCCCCGGAAGTGATACCTTCCCACCAGGCACTGTGATTGATCTCCGGGTCAGCGCGTCCTCGTTCGAGAATGCGACAGTGACGTTGGCCTGGACCGCGCCTGGTGACGACTTGGACAACGGAGCAGGTTTGCTGTTGAACCTTTTCACTTTATCTAAACAGAATTCGTCATTAGAAAGTCACGAGTGGGTGATATCTGACCCAAGGTGGCGATGTTCATTGTATGTGGCCCTAATTGCAGGTTTAAATTATGAAACGTTTGTGCCTGGTTGTCGGGAACATTATCTTGAACGTCTGGGGGAAAACCTATTCCGTCCACGTTCTAACTGGTTTAGTTTTTGACTATCCACAGCTTCCCGTTACGAAATCGTCAGGGCGACTTCAATCCTAGCCTGGCAGAACGACTCAACCCCCGAGTCGCATTACGTCATCTCCGCTGATGACATCATCCAGGGGAACCTCAGCGAACCTCAGGACTACGGCCAACGGGAAGTCTACGTGATCCAGGTCCCCATCGCAGAGAACGCTACCGTGGCTTCCTACGCGTTCGTGCTCCGCGCGTTCGACGACGCCGGTTTGGTGTCGCGGTTTTCCAACGCAGTGCAGGCCACGCTGCGCGAGTACGTCCCACCGTCCGGACCGTCCAAAGACCCAGAGAAGGAAGGGCTCACCGGAGGTCAGATCGCTATGATTGTGTGCCTCACCGTTGGGGGCGTTCTACTCATTGCTGTGTTGATTGTCGTGGGAGTCAAGTGTGCGAATTCCAAGGAAAAGAAGGTGGACAGTGGAAAGGAAAAGAAAGTGGGAGAGACTGTGGAAGAAGTTGATGGACATGCCAATAACGCATACACTGTCAGCCCTTGAGAATCAAATAAACAATGACACTTGAGTTAACTGTGATTATTGATTTAATTATTGTCATTTATCATTTGCAATACATTTTTCTATAGAATTCCCTTTGGAGACAATAATATTGTGCCTGCTAACGCGTATATTTTGCAATAATTCAAATTACTCCAAATAATTCGTCAACTACACTATTGGTTTGGAAGCCTGTAGAGGTAAATACAAAAACCCATTGCAGTGATTTCTGGCAGGTTTCAAACCATTATCTGTACATGTATTAGTATTAGTTGTATTGGAACATAAGTAAATGTATTAGTTTGTATTAGAACATAATCTAAAAGCCCGGTAATGGAAAATAATTGTATACGTCATTACTAACGTTCATGACTTGAATTTCAAGCAAAACTATGGATAGGCCTATATAAAGAAGCACAAGGCCACATATAAAATTATAGGGTGCGTTGGTTAACATGCTTTATCCGCAGTTGTTAACATAGAAGAATAATAACATATCAGTTAAGTGTCCTGCCCTTTTTTGATGGGAAAACGGAACCTAAAAGTTCCCCAACTTTGTGTCGTTATGTTTGAGTATTGACGAAATGAAATGTTCCCCTTGACACTTCTCTGCCTCCGCAATAAATCCGGTATAATGCTAAACTATTGATGCTAAACTATTTCAAATTAATTGTGTACATTAAGATAGTTTTGTGAATAGAATTATACCTTTTTGAAGTATTTATGAGCAATAAACCCCAATTCACAGACAAGATAAACAGTATAGTTCGCCCACCAGTTTGTGTTTAGTGCTGCCCCCTATATGCACATATATCCATATCTCTTCCCACACTATTCCACAAGTAGAGACAAGACATTATTCCCTTAACGCATTTCGAAGGGGTCGTTAAAAAAATTCATTTCCGAATACCATGAGAAAATTCAATGCATGTACAAGGTTCCTTTGTCAGATCCGAGCTGATAATAATTCCATCAATGTTCTTCCAACGAAGCGTCTGTGAGCAACATTCTGTCAATCAAATCAGCATTTATTGTCATGTCATAAAGATGGCGCACTTCAAAGGTGGCAATAAAGTAATTTGTTGTCAAAAGTACAATAAGTAATTGACTACTAATGCATAATCATACAAATCATTCGTGTAAATCATTTTTCACAAAAGAACATCAATAAATAAATCAAGTTACGACCAATGAAGAAGAAAACCTGAAAAAACCGACGCAAAAGACGTAAACAAAAACAAAAAGCTGCATTGCGTGCCACAGTAGTATGTTATTTGGTGCTCAACATCATATTATTCAAGAATAAACCTTATCTGACAATAATCATGCCAGAGATGACCCACATCAAACATCAAATGCTATTACAAACAAGTTTGTGTTCAGTCTACACGTTTGGTATTTAAATTAATCACCCCTTGTGCTTCACTGCTAAAGTGCCGCACCAACATAAAGTATTGTGTAGGGCCGGGTCGCACACAACGGTGCAAAGTTCCGGTTCAAAGTTAGCCTCGCCGTACGTTTTAACTCTTCTAACACTTTTTGGGCCACAAAGGTATCTGAAATCGCGGTGATATTGTGCAGCTACTTCGGTTTCTTTTCATCATAAAGTTAAACCATCTCCCCAGAGACCCACAAAAATAAGACGTGGAGACGACTCAGTAAACCAGCAGCAGACGAACGGTGTAGATAAAAGGAGTGTCGTGCCCTCAAAAAGTTTAGAATGGATGGAATAAATCTTCCAAAGCTGTCACTTGTTTTCATATGCTGTTTGGTTGCCTTTACAGCGGCGTCAGGAATTGACGACGGTAAGTCTGTGCTGTCCCTGAGCAGAGTTCATGTAGCAGGATACATTGAAGAACACCTGAAATGTTTGTATCAGTCCAATCCGTTGTGCAGCAGCTGTTACGTTCCCTGATACCGTTTTCGGGATTTGTCTGTACCAATATCCGTAGGTTTTTGTTATTTTGACGAACCTTGTTTGTTAAGTAAGGTTTGCTGACATTTCAACGGATAGTTGAATTCAAAACAATAGCAGAATTAGGTGTAAATGATTGCTTGACTTTAGACTTAACGGAGGTAATGACTTGGAATGACTTGGTCTCAACTGCACTATGAACTCTTTCGCTTTCAGAACAACCAGACGATCGCTTGCCTCCTCTCTTGGCCCGCCTCATGCCTCGTGATGCCGACTCCATGCAACAGATCGAAGCAACAACCGACAATCAGATACCAACCCCAGCAGTAACCCAGCCTCCGTACATAGTGCAAAGCCTGACAGAAGCCATCACCTTAGCGGTCATCAGCGGCATCTGCGGGCCGTCTCTCTTCGCGCTCATCGGCTGCGGGATTCGTCAGATCCGCACGACCTGGGACGACCCGTTCGCCGGCGGGGAGAGACCCGTGGACGAAGCCGCCGAGCGCCGCAAGCGCAAGAAGCAACAGCAGCAGCAGGAACAGCTAGGGGACGACGATGAAGCCGAGCACGCCAACAACAACTACCGGCCTGCCAAGACCGTGACCAACAACGTGGACCCCCTGCTCCTGGACCGCATAACCACTCTGGACCTGGACAACATCCGCGCCAAGCCACTGCCCACCGCAAAGTACAGCAACACCGAGAAGAACCTGGCCGGTAGGGTGAACGTAGGATACAGCAAAACGGCAGAGGATATCCTGTGAATGGAACCTTAACGACCCAAGCTTGGCAACTCATCCGGACTGTGATAATCAACTATTTTGGCCCTTAGGTGTTTAAAAACAGGCTGTCACTGGCAATCTTTAGGTACTTAATACAAGGTTTATAAAAAGGCAATAAAAAAATAATGGGTTAATATGTTAAACCTATATGAACTTGAACACTGTCAAAGGGCTCCATCTCAAAGGGTATTTCGTAAGTTTTTCATTGATACCTTATTTCCATCTCAATTGTCTGCAGTCACAAATAACTGAACACCATCGATTTCAAATAACAGGGGAAAAAATACACTTTTCCCCCAGGTTTGCTGAAAAAAATGGTGAATTACTCTCTAAATTCCAAAGAGTGAAATTAGGGACTAGACGTTTTAGAGTGAAAATCACTCTCATTTTCGATTGACATAGTCTGAAAAATTAACCACTTCAGTCGAAGCTCGAGCGAAACCTCGATCTTTACGATTGAAGAAATTTCACTCTAAAACGTCTAGTCCCTAGTTTCCGACTGTGGGAGTGAATCTTCACTCGAATGGAGAGAGTTTTCACTCTTTGAAATTTAGAGAGTAAGCTGTCAGAAGAATGCACTGAAGATGTTGCTGCACTGACCAAGTTCATAACTTTTAGACATTAGGCATACCTCATTCTTTCGGATTACCTTTTGATATACCCTGTATACCAAGGACTTACAAGAGTTTAGTTTTTCAAGTGAAGCCTTTTGATTCAATAAGACGATACAATGCGACGAGCGAATAGATCGTTACTGTGGTATGTCACTTCCTGTTGAGGTCTCAAGCCCATCCTTAGCTATTTCCAAATGGTATTTAACAATAAATTTTACAAAAATAAATCTGTAAATACAAGTCCTGATTGGTTATATTAAATTGTTAGAGAGTATAGCATGACGCAATAGACCTATATCATGCTTCCACCATTTTAGTCATGTTCCCTGTATCCAATAACAGTACTGAATGATAATGTTTTTGTGCAAAAAGGAACCAGACTATTTTTCCTTCCAGCCTCGCTTTGGTTACATTGTTTTGAATGGGAAAAAATCAAATGGCTGTAACATTATAATGGTCTATTGTCGGTTCTCGTCTACTCATCGTGTTCATGTATTCTTATATCCTTTCCTTTGTCATTTTTCCCGAGGGAAGTAACTATTGAAGCGGTCCTTTATTACAACAGTATTTAAACAGAAGTCATTCTTAAAGTAGCCTACTAGCCTACAAATTATTTTAAACAATACAATAAGCAGAGAACTTTTAAAAAGTATATACTAAATTCACAATGTTGTCGCCGGTCATTTCATTTCAGTATATTACTAATGTTTTTGTTTTGTGTTTGCTTCTGATTATAAGGTGGGTGTGACCAACATAATGTTCACTGTTCACTGTTGAAAGATTATTCAAAAACGAAATTCAATGGTTTTCTATTTATCTTTTATGACACTTGGTCTCCTCGTAACATTTTATACCCGATAAATATTGTAGTTAACAGAAACTTTAAGCCTTTTCGTCTTTAGATACACAGTACGTCAAAGCAGTATCGACTGAATTTCTAATTTGGATTGCATATTAATGGAGGAAAATCAAGCTAAATAGATTTGATAATGGTGAAATAAATGAGTGTGAGACCGGTTTTTTTTCTTTTCTCGTGTTGAAGCGCTGCCAAGGACTGCCTGATTTTGACAAACGATTTATTATGGGAACTCTCTTAATTTTGATTTATGCCTTGTCTGTACGTAGGTGGGCATTCCTAAGCTATTTATATACAGAGGGGTCGGGTGCCATTTGACTCCCAATTTGTCAAGTTGCACGTGTCTTAAAGGTTATAAACACTCTCAACCTACAAATTGAAAGGAATTTGGCGAGCAGGGATGAAAATAATGATCACGATAAACGTGTCACTATGCTCACTTTCCAAACAGACCTTTCGTGATTTTGGAGCTTATAATGCATAGCTCTATGATAGTATCATGGACAGAAAAAAAATGGCAATTTGTCTAAGTCATTGACCTTTACACACAACGTCGACAGCTGGTATCCAATCACGACGCACCATTTTGACCTGACATACATATTCAGTGCCTTGTGATAGCGCTACGGAATCAGCCTGCAGTATTTCTCAGCGCACTCGGGTCGTGTCTATTGGCAACCAACGTGCTTCGTTACAGCTGGGTACCAGCAACTTCAGAAAAGCTTTCGAACTTTGGAACTTCTTTTCACAATCATAACGAAACTAGAGAATATTTCCGCCTGCACAAACAGTGAAATACCCACGTTTCCGCCCTTCAAAGACTGCATACTTTTGTCGGTTGCTATTCAGCAGAATATTTCGATGTTTGCTTGCTTATGAATATTATATCAACCGCTAAAAACGTACTGGGATCACTTTGAACCCTCAAAGTACAACACATAGCGAAAACGTAAGTCACATGCAAATGATTACTCTCTGCAAATACAACTAAACTGTATAGGTTCTTCACACGTAATACGAAGCAATTATACCAAGAGGACTTACCTGTCTGAGTGGTCATCAGTCTCTCCATTGGTGGCTGAAGTCTGCAGATCATTGGTACGACTGTACGCCTGTCAGCAAGGTTTGAACTGAAACAACAAACAGAATACGGAAAAAGATAAACCTTCGCTGTCGTTACTGTGAGGGTTGTAAACTTTCTTTCGACCGAAATACACAAGACTACAAGGAGTGGATAGCAACGACGGCTTCGGTTCAGTAGCTCTACAGGCCATCCCTTGTTTATTTCAACGGAAAGTGCATCGCGAGGAACACACAGTGTCACCACAAGATCAGATGTGATGAAACTATGCAAACGACAAGATTTACAAGCGCATAAAATCGTGGGGAATATCCCATAAAACTTTTTTACAGCGAGGAACGAAGTCTGTAGCGCATGTACGAAGTTCATCCACAGTCACCCAGCTGTATCGACACATTCCTTGTGTCAAGCAGAAAATGTACATGGAGTCAAAATCTCAGAGAGTCTGACGAGTTAAGCATTCCAAGATGTCTGGTTTACTGTCAACCGAACTGATGTTTGGTTTTATTGTCTTTCTCCTGAACATTGGGCCGAACCTTTTCGTCTTGTCGTCACTCACAAGACCCGAAACGGTAGAACTCATAGATAACGGATACGCGGGCGTCGTGGTTTCTATTCACGAAGACGTGCCTGAGAACATGGACTTGGTTTCGACTCTCGAGGTACGATTGAGATCACTTTCATTTTGAATGTTATAGTGCTGCTGTAGAGTTACTTGCGGAGTACAGTGCCACAAACATATAGGTCTTGTACTAAAACATGAGTATTATCTAATAGAAAGACAAACTAGAAAACCTCGTCCGTTTATATGGGCTATTAGTTATGGGTACATGACACTGAATATTTGGACATAGCATGCAGAAGGACTTTTCCCTTTGTTTTTGGACAAGGTATTGGGAAAAAGATTCTGATCAGAATCCCAGCCGAATTCTCTTTTATTTGCACAATATTCCAATCTTGTTTCAGTCTATTTCTTAACATTACATATTTATTACTCGTCAGGGCTAGGAGGATCCAACTGACATTTCTGTTAATACTACTCTCCTCTTTTCAGTCAATGTTTTCTGACGCTTCTCAGTACCTCTACCAAGCAACGAAGCATAGAGCCTTCTTCAGAAATGTAACTATCGTGGTACCGCGGTCTTGGGCGCCGCATCCCGACTATGGCCCCAGCAGAAGCCATCATCATGACGTCATCGTCACGCCAACCAATCAGCACTGGGCACCGGATTTTAACACCAATCAGTACCAAGGCTGCGGGGAAGGAGGGGTCAGTGTCCGGGTGGGAGTGAACTTCCTTCTGGATCCGTTCGTAGAGAGGCACTATGGTCCAGTAGGTAAGAAGGTAGATTGATTAAGAAGACTTTAATACGTTGGCCAATATCACTTTCTACTTTAATACGTTAGTTCTGTTCACTGAATACGTTCTCATCGCACCACTAGGGCAAAGATTTGTATCAACGAATGGAGTGGGACGATGCAAACGTCCTAAGATTTTCCTGACTGCAGAAATTGTGTTGGGGCTGGGGCAAACATCATTTGAAATTAGTAGGCTTGTATAATTTTCATAACTTACGTAGATATATCGCATACCTTGCACTTTGCATTTAGATTATATTTTAAGACTCGAGAGTTGCGAGATGAAAATGTGCTGCTCTATACTTCATTTCTTTTCACTTCTTCTTTTACTTCTTCATGTAGCTATATGTTGACATGGGGACTTCAAACCGGCATTTTAGTTTTCAATCTAAAAATATATGGGATGATCCAACAGCCCATCCCCCAGCAGCTGTAAACCGTGGATGGATGATATCCATTGTATATCTTTTTGTTCTCGGGATTTACGCCTTTGCCTCAATGCATTCCATCATGTGTTCCTGACTTGAATTCATCTCTTTCCTTGTCAAAGGTCGTTTATTTGTTCACGAGTGGGGCCACTATCGCTTGGGCCTGTTTGAGGAGTACCCAGACCCAGCCACTGAACCCGATGTTGAGGATGACTACTACCATTCAAGTGTTACCGGGAGGTTTCAAGGCATCAGGTTTGTCCTATACAAGTGCTTCCTAGTTTTGAGTAGTACTTATACCCTAAGATCCTTTTGGGGGCGGGGCTTCTCAGAACCAATGTTGGAATCACCATTTTCGGTCGTTTTACAATGACATATTTTGCTTGACATAAAGCGTGTTTGTATAGACAACACTCTTGGGTACAGTTATTAAGTTTCAGTCACAGTTTCAAAACCATTTTGAGTTGTCTCCGTTTATCATTTACACATGATCTGTGAATGAGTACTTTTCCTGTTTGTTATGTCAGAAACAGTTAACCTATCACCAAGTGATCGAAATGTTTCGATTTGCAATACACGTAATGGCTCGTCTGAAATTTAGGTCCAAGCATGCGCAAGACAACTACCAGAAAAAAACCACATGGCTCTGCGGGACACAGATACCGACTCCTGAAAAGGCAGAATAGTGAGCAGACTCTGCATGTCTTGGCCCTTAATACAGAGGAAAGCCAACGATCGTGTGTTCAAATACAGGCGCCGGTAGTTCAGCAAAAGTTTGCGAGGCTTAGTAAATCTAAGTGAGTTTTGCTCTATAAGGTCAGGGTGTGACAACTGATAAATAAATGTGTAGTCTCTTATCAAGCAGTTGTATTTCATTGTAGCTGTTCGTCCAGCTTTGCTCACAAGGCCCTAAGGTTCGACTCCCGCAGCAACAGGTACTGGGAATGCGCGGGAAATGACACCGTTGGATACGAGGAGGGCTGTGCGCATGTCACGATCGATGACGACAACGTGACGCAATCGACAGGCTCCATCATGTACGGAAGACAATTCTATGACAAGGTAAGGTCTGCCGGTGACTGTGATAGAATTTAACCTGTTTGTTTCTGGTTTATTTGACGATGTGAAATTAATCCTTTACTTTTTACAAAAAACTACCGTACCTTCCTTAAACTATTTATAACTTCCTTTTTGTTATTAACTACCTGGTTATGTTATATTTTCCTCTAATCTTAATAATGTTATACAAAGCAATACACCGAAGGCAAGAAGATGGCGTGTTAGGCCATTTGCCAAAACACGGCTTTGTCTCTGGTCACGCTCCGACTTCGGCTCCAAAATATTCAAGGAGCCTGTATTAAAATACCTGAACCGAACGAACATGCTTCACCTGTTGGTCTCGTGCCGATTTCATGTTCAGTGCAGCTAAACTGCACTCAAACTATTAGAATGTGTCTCGCAAGTGAGGCACCTATTATCATGAAAACGGATTCCGAAGTCTAACCTGGAGACGAACCCGAAGTTTGGAGAAAAAAACCCTCAGTACCCAACTTCAAAGTATCTACATTTCATTGTCAATATTTTATCAATACTCAAATTTTAATCACAACTACAACAGAATCAACACCTTACTGTCCTAACAAAGTAACAAGGGAGACATTCCTTTGGTACAGTTCTAAAAAATACACATAAAAAATATCGTTAAGACAGACAAGAAATTTAAAATTAAAAAAGTCACTAAAACCTTCTAAAACCCGTGACAGGTTGTGAATTTCTGTGCTTCGGACGGCACTGACCGGCCGGGCAGCCTCCATGACAAAGAAGCCCCCACGAGACATAACCGACTGTGCGGTGCACGGAGCTGTTGGGATGTCATGAAGCAACATACAGACTTCCAAGGTAAACGAAAATTGTCGTCAAACAATTAAAAACCGAAAATATCCGGGGAAAAGATTTAAAACAATTGTTTGAATGGTCACATTCCGAATAAAATTCCGCAAACTAACAATGCCCTTATAAAGTGCATGTAAGAAGTCTTGTTAAATTTCCCAATGTACAAATACAAAAGTAAAATTTTTCACAAAATAGTGGCGAAGTCCATATAATCATACTATTAAGTCTAAATCGATTACACCTGTATGTTCCATACGTCATTCGTAATTTTCACGACTGAAAGCTTAGGATTTTCAGTCTGTCGCAAATGTTTGGTGATTGATTCGAAAATTTTTCTTTTGTTCATAATCTGTGCCCTTCTATGCATGCTATACTAGTTGGTACTATGGTTGTCGAACTTATTAGTACTTGATACTCGAAAATAATGAAAGCAGAAAGGTCATATTTCGTTTGGATTTGGTGTGGGTACGGTTCATGCTTGTGCCTTCTGGTCGTTGGAACATCGGCATCGGATCATGGCTCGCAGCACCGGGGCGAAGTGTGGATGCTTGGCGGCGTAGATGAGAGGATTGATGCAGCTACTCATGAATGAGATCATTGAGCTGTAATGCTGATAGCGTTGATTCTTGGTAACCACCATGATGGCGAGAGGAGTGAAGCAAACAACGAAGACCAAGACGACCACGAAGAGGTTCTTCGTGATTGCCATATGGTCCTGCTTGCTGCGAGTCAACTGACGGGAAGTCTCGGTGCTTCTTGGGATGTTGTCGTCTAGATCAAGCATGGAGATGGATGGAGCTTTCTGCATGGCTGTGGCAGACTGCAAACGCACGCTCAATTGTTGCCGGCGCTTCTCGAAATGTTTCTTGACGTATCGCCAGATCAGAACGTAGGAAACGAGGATCACGACAGAAGGAAGCAGAAAGAGAAATGTAAACTGGATTTTATCGTATGTAGCACCTTTAGGGTGCGTGTCGATGTCGGAACAAGTTCTAGTTTCAGGATCGAAGCCGAGAACGCCGACTCCGGAAAGAGGTGGCACCACGATGGTGCAGAGGGGAACGAGCCAAGAGCCCAAGACCATCAGTGCAACCTTTTTGGGTGTGTACAGCCACTGGTAGGTCTCCTTAGGCCTGGTGATCAGGATGCACCGGTTTAGGGCGATGTTTGCAAGAGTATACACGCCACATCCCCCAGCGATGAACACAAGAGCACCCGCCGCAATGCACGGGACGTCCGATTGCAGCGGGTAGCCCGGCGTTTTGGTCACCATACCCGGCATGCTCCACAGGAGAGCGAAACCCAACAGGGAATCAGACACGCTCAGGTTGACCACGAACACGTTGGTGACGTTCTGGAGTTTCTTGGTGCGGGCCACGGCAGCCAACACCAGGCTGTTACCAAAGACATCCCCCACAATCAAAATAGAGATCCCCACTGCACAGAAGACAAGCTCTGGGTAGGTGTATATGGACTCGACTACAAGAGACTGCACAGTCGAGTTTGGATGAATATTGAAGTTTGGTTGAAGAGTTGAGTCCGTGTGAATAAAAGTGTTCGGCTGAATCGTCGCGTTTGTTGGAAACGCCATTACTCCAGCTTCTGATGCTCTAGCTTTCTGACTCCTGATGAATTTACCAGAAGCCTTTATAAATACAAGTTCTACAAGCTACTATCAATATCAACCATTAATAAATCTTTGCTTTTAACATAAACAAAAAACATCGTTTGACAATACATGTACTTTCATTCTCAACTGATAAAGTTTATGTACATTATCAATATTATATATTTACTCTAACTTTCACCTTTTCAAACAACCTAGCGAATAGAACTCATGGAAGTGTCTTTCATTGAGTCCCGACACATACAAAAAAAAAATCCTTAAATATCAGTTGTAATGTTTTTACAAATCCAATTTGATTATTTTAACACCAGCTACGATCAGCACAAGTCAAAAACATTTACTTTTTAAAGTGAAACTAAAACATCGTTGACAATACTTTCATTCTCACTAATACAATGTATGTACATTATCAATTGTGTATAATTCCTCTTACTTTCACCTTTTCTAATAAATATAAAGCAACCTAGGGAATAAAACTTGTGCAAGTATCTTTGTATTTTCTTAACTTCTAAAGCTTATGCACAGGCTTCTTTTGGTAGCAGACCACACCAAGAATTCCATTCTTCAGAAAACTAGTGTTCCTCGATGTATAAGTCGAATTGTACAAGGGAAAAAATCTGGATCAAGCGTTATGTATAATATTCCTCTGATGAAAAAGAAATGATAGCGTTTATGAGAAACGACAGTGTCGTAGCTGGTAAATTCAACTCAAGCAAAACATTCATTCTGTACGTCTTTTACAAATACAGGAAAATTAAGGTAGATAACGATAGATAAGTCTGAATAACATAAACATATGTACTTCATATCACAAGAAGCAAAATGGGGCTGTTAAAGCCTTAAAAAGCTTGCAAACAAAACGTACAATAAAACGTTGAACAGCGATAAACAGAGATATTCCCAAAGACAGTTTCCTAAAAACAAGTTACAAAGGGGGGAAATGATCACAAAACAGCAACAAGGTGATGTACATGAAGAAGTAAGGGACAGGCAGCCATTCTACCTGCATGCTGCTGACGTGATGGATCCTTACAGTTGTCTATTTTTACAAAATTCTGAAATGCAACTTGTCATGTTTTGATAACGCCGAGCTGAATTCATTCCCACACGTTCACACAACACCGTGAATAAACTATTTGTTCTCTTGTTATTTGTTTCGCTTCCGATTCATAAGAATTAATGTACTTGAATTTCCCCAAACTTTCACCTTTCAGAACATCCAAGGTAAACAAAGTGTCTGTGCAAATGAAAGTTGATGGCATTAGGAAGTTCCTTAAACAGTCCTATTACAATTTTTAACTAATGAATCCTTCACAGAAACGCTTTCAATTCAAGGAGTCGAAAACTTTTGAGGAGGATAGGTGTCTCAATGAAAGTTATGAATAAATGATCGTATCTAACATAAAATTCCGCAAGCGAAATATTGCACTTTTCAAGTGCTTAAAACACAAAAGGCTGGATAAATTTTCAAATTTAAAAATACAAAATTAGATTGTTTTTCAAAAATGGCAATGTCCATATACATAGGTCTAAATATTTACACAGTATATTCCATGTCATTCGATATATTTACGATTGCATGCTTAAAATGTTCAGCCTAAAGCAAATCTGTATGGTGATTGATCCCAAAATTCTTTTGTTTATAATCTGTGCTACTAATAAAAGTTGGTATGGAGTATAATAGTTGCAGAACATAATACGTTGGCACTTGAGACTCAAAATGGAAGCAGAACTGTCACATTTCGTCTGGTTTTGGTGTGGATATGGTTCATGCTTGTGCCTTCTGGTTGTTGGAACATTGGCATCGGATCATGGCTCGCAGCACCGGAGCGAAGTGTGGATGCTTGGCGGCGTAGATGAGAGGATTGATGCAGCCACTCAGGAAAAGGATGAGGGCGCCATACAGCTGGTAACGATGGCTCTTGGTAACCACCATGATGGCGAGAGGGGTGAAGCAAACGACGAAGGCCAAGACGACCACGAAGAGGTTCTTGGTGATTGCCAGTTGGTCGTTCTTGCTGCTAGTCAGCTGACGGGAACTCTCGGTGCGTCGAAGCGATGCCTGCTGGTTGCGGGTGCGCCTCGAGGTGCTGTCGTCTATCTCAAGCATGGAGATGGACGAAGGAGCTGTCTGCACGACTGTGGAAGACTGCAAACGCTCGCACATTTGTTGCCGGCGCTTCCTGAAATGTTTCTTGATGTGTCGCCAGATCAGGACGTAGGAGACGAAGATCACAGCAAAAGGAAGCGGATAGAAGAATGCAATCTGAATCTTATCATAAGTAGCACCTGTAGGGTGGGTGTCGATGTCGGAACAAGTTCTAGTTTCAGGATCGAAACCGAGATCGCCGATACCAGATAATGGAGGTATGATAATGGCACACAGAGGGACGAGCCAGGAGCCCAAGACCATCAGGGCAGTCTTCTTGGGTGTGTACAGCAACTGGTAGGTCTCCTTAGGCCTGGTGATTATGATGCATCGGTTCAGGGCGATGTTTGCAAGGATGTACACGCTGCATCCTAAAGCTATATACACAAGACCGGCCGCCGCAACGCACGGACCATCGGACTGTAGCGGGTAGCCTGGTGTGGTGCTCACCATACCCGGTACGCTCCACAGGAAAGCGAACCCAGAGAGACAATCAGACACGCACAGGTTGACCACGAACACGTTGGTGACGTTCTGGAGTTTCTTGGTGCGGGCCACGGCAACCAACACCAGGCTGTTACCGCTGAATGCCAGGACTATCAGAATAGAGAACCCCACTGCACAGAAGACAAGCTCTGGGTAGGTGTATATGGACTCGACAACAAGAGACTGTAGAGTCAAGTTTGGATGAAAAGTGAAGTTTGAGTGAAGAGTTGAGTGCGGACGAAGAGTTGAGTTCGGGTGATAAGTTGTGTGCGACTGAAGAGTCGCGTTCGTGGGAAACGCCATGCTCCAGCTTTTTGATGCTCTAGCTTTCTGAGTCCTTACGCATCAAAGAATTCCTTAAATACAAGTTGTAATGTTTAAACGGTCATATGATCATTGCTTTTTAAAGTAAAACAAAAACATCGTTTGACGATACTTTCATTCTCAACTGATGTACATTTCAATTGTGTACAATACCTCCAACTTTTACCTTTCACTTAATTTAAAGCAACATATGACAAGCTTGTGACAGGAAACCATTCTACATACATGCTGCTAACGAGAGGGAATCCTGACGGTTGTCTATTTTTACAAAATTCTAAAATATAACGAAGTTTTGATAAAGCCCAGCTAAATTCACTTTAACGAGTCAACAGCAACACCGTGAATAAAATATGGGTTCTCTTGTTACTTGTTTCAATTTCAATTGATAAAGTTACTTGAATCTCAAAGATTCACCTTATCAAAACATGTATAGTAAAAAAGATGTTTCTGTGCAAATGAAAGTTGATGGCACCAGGAAGTTCCTTAAACATTTCTCTTGCAGTTTCTGCCTAATGAATCCTTCTCAGAAACGTTTAAATTCAAGGAGTCGAAAAACTAATGAGGGAGACGCGTGTCTCAATGAAAGGTATGATGAAATAATCGTATTCCGAATAAAATTCCGCAACCTAAATACATGTATTCACATTTAAAAAGCTTGAAAAGCAAAAGGTGTTAAATTTCCAATTAACAAATAATGAAACTTTTTCACAAACGGCGATGTCCGTAATTATTAAATTCACAGGTCCAAATCGTTTTATACAACTGTATGTTCCATAAGTCATTCGTTCGATTAACGAATGCATGCTTAAAATGTTCAGTCTGTTACAAACATGTTTGGGGATTGATCCGATAATTCTTTTGTTCATAATTTGTCCTCTGTTATGCGTTAAAAGTTGGTAGAGTTGTTGCGGAAAATAACACGTTGGCACTTGAGATTCAAAAATGGAAGCCGAAAAGGAACTCATATTTCGTTTGGTTTTGGTGTGGATACGGTTCGTGCTTGTGCCTGCTGGTCGTTGGAACATCGGCATCGGATCATGGCTCGCAGCACCGGAGCGAAGTGTGGATGCTTGGCGGCGTAGATGAGAGGATTGATGCAGCCACTCAGGAATACGATGAGGGCGATGTACAGCTGGTAACGTTGGCTCTTGGTAACCACCATGATGGCAAAAGGAGTGAAGCAAACGACGAAGGCCAAGACGACCACGAAGAGGTTCTTGGTGATTGCTAGCTGGTCGTGCTTGCTACTAGTCAGCTGACGGGAACTCTCGGTGCGTCGAAGCAATGCCTGCTGGTTGCGGATGCGCCTCGAGGCGCTGTCGTCTATCTCAAGCATGGAGATGGACGAAGGAGCTGTCTGCATGACTGTGGAAGACTGCAAACGCTCGCACATTTGTTGCTGGCGTTTGTCGAAATGTTTCTTGACGTATCGCCAGATCAGAACATAGGAGACGAGGGTCACAACAAAAGGAAGCGGATAAAGGAATGCAAACTGGATCTTATCGTAGGTGGCGCCTTTAGGGTGGGTGTCGATGTCGGAACAAGTTCTAGTTTCAGGATCGAAGCCGAGATCGCCGACTCCGAAAAGTG
This sequence comes from Patiria miniata, assembly GCF_015706575.1. Lineage (NCBI taxonomy): Eukaryota > Metazoa > Echinodermata > Asteroidea > Valvatida > Asterinidae > Patiria > Patiria miniata. The sequence goes on along the minus strand of NW_024037063.1, from coordinate 4,316,116 downwards.
GTGGCACCACGATAGTGAAGAGGGGAACGAGCCAAGAGGCCAAGACCATCAGTGCAATCTTCTTGGGTGTGTACAGCCACTGGTAGGTCTCCTTAGGCCTAGTGATCAGGATGCACCGGTTTAAGGCGATGTTTGCAAGAGTATACACGCCACATCCCCCAGCGATGAATAAAAGAGCACCCGCCGCAACGCACGGGACGTCCCATTGCAACGGGTAGCCCGGCGTTTTGGTCACCATACCCGGCACGTTCCACAGGAGAGCGAAACTCACCAGGGAATCAGCCACGCTCAGGTTGACCACGAACACATTGGTGACGTTCTGGAGTTTCTTGGTGCGGGCCACGGCAACCAACACCAGGCTGTTACCGAAGAAAGTCCCCGCAATCAGGATAGAGAACCCCACTGCACAGAAGACAAGCTCTGGGTAGGTGTATATGGACTCGCCAACAAGAGGCTGTAGAGTCGAGTTTGGATGAAGAGTGGCATTTTGGTGAAGATCAGTTGAGTCCGGATGCAGACTCGAGTTCGAGAAAAAAGTTGTGTTCGGTTGAATAGTCGCGTTCTTGGGAAACGCCATAGCTCCAGCTTTTGATGCTCTTGCTTTCTGAGTCCTGTCGCATCAAAAACACTCCTTAAGATAATACAAGTTGTAATGTTTAAACAAATCCACTTTGATTACTTTACAATGAAAACCAACTCTTTGCTTTTGAAAATGAAACATGACATGTTTTGATAACGCCGAGCTGAATTCATGTTGACGCGTCAACACCAACGTCGTGAATAAACTATGGGTTCTCTTTTTATTTTGTTTCAATTTCAATCTATACAATATATTTAAATTTCTGTAAGTGTCACCTTTTCAAAACATCCGTGATAAAAAAAAAAGTTTCTGTGCAAATGAAAGTTGATCGTATCAGGAAGTTCTTGACACAGTCCTTTTGCGGTTTTTGCCAAATGAATCCTTCACAGAAAAGCTTTCAATTCAAGGAGTCTAAAAACTATTAATAGGTGTCTCAATGAAAGGTATGATTAAATGATCGTATCTTACATAATTCCGCAAGCTAAATATTTCACTTTTCAAGTGCTTGAAACACAAAAAGGCTAGATACATTTTCCAATTTAAAAAACAATATAGATTTTTTCACAAACGGCGAAGTCCATAATTATGATAATTATGTCTAAATAGTTTACAACCGTAATTCCATATAAGCATTCGTTATACGAACGATTACATGATTAAAATGTTCATCAGTCTGTCGCCAATATCATGTTTGGTTATTCAGATAATTCTTTTGTTCATAATCTGTCCTCTATTATGCGATAAAAGTTAGTAGAGTGGTTGCCGAACATAATGCGTTGGCACTTGAGATTCAAAATGGAAGCCGAATAGTGAGTCATATTTCATTTGGTTTTGGAATGGATACGGATTATGCTTGTGCCTTCTGGTTGTTGGAACATCGGATCATGGCTCGCAGCACCGGAGCGAAGTGTGGATGCTTGGCGGCGTAGATAAGAGGATTGATGCAGCCGTTCAGAAAGAGAAATATCAAGCCATACAGGTCGTAACGATTGTTCTCGGTAACCACAATGATTCCGATGGGAGTGAGGCAAATTAAGAAGGCCAGCACTACAACGAAGAGGTTCTTGGTGATTGCCAGCTGGTCGGTCTTGGTGCGAGTCAGCTGACGGGAGCTGTCAGGGCATGGCTGAGAGACGGCTGTGCTCTGTGTGTTAATACTGGAGTGAGTGTCGCCAATGTCTAATAATGAAGTAGAGGAAGGCCAAGACGGTTTACTACTTGCTGAGCGAAGTTTGAGGACATCTTGCCGGCGCTTCTTGAAGTGTCGACTAACGTGCCTCCAAATCAAGAGGTACGAAGCAATTACAACTACGAAGGGCAGGTAAAACAATGCAACCTGAATGTTGTTGTAATCTGTAGCTTGAGGATGCGTTTCGACATCGGTGCAGGTTCGACTCGAAGGATCGAAACCCAGAGCGCCGATACCAGACAATGGAGGTATGATGGCGGCACACAGAGGGACGAACCAGGACACCAAGACCATCATTGCAATCTTCTTGGGTGTGTACAGCCATTGGTAGGTCTCCTTAGGCCTGGTGATCAGGATGCACCGGTTTAAGGCGATGTTTGCAAGAGTATACACGCCACATCCCCCAGCGATGAATAAAAGAGCACCCGCCGCAACGCACGGGACGTCCCATTGCAGCGGGTAGCCCGGCGTTTTGGTCACCATACCCGGCATGCTCCACAGGAGAGCGAAACTCAACAGGAAATCAGACACGCTCAGGTTGACCACGAACACGTTGGTGACGTTCTGGAGTTTCTTGGTGCGGGCCACGGCAGCCAACACCAGGCTGTTACCAATGATTGCCAGGCCAATCAGAATAGAGAACACCACTGCACAGAAGACAAGCTCCGGGTAGGTGTATATGGACTCCACAACAAGAGGCTGTAGAGTTGCGTTCGGATGAAGAGTGAAGTTTGGGTGATGAGTTGAGTACGGACGAAGCGTTGAGTTCGGGTGAAAAGTTGTGTGCGGCTGAAAAGTCGCGTTCGTGGGAAACGCCATTGCTCCAGCGACTGATGTAGCTTTGTGAGACCTGGCGCCTGGTAAAAATCCTTAAATACCTCAACTTTGATTACTTTATCACGAGCTACGATCGACACCTGTCATAAATAATTTATTGCTTTTTAAACTAAAACAAAAACATCGTTTGACAATGCTTTCATTCTTAACTGATATGTACTTTATCAATCTAACCTTCAACTTTTTTTCAATCAATATAAAGCAACCTAGGGAATAGAACTTGTGCAAGTAGCTTCGTATTTTTTATATTTTTTTTAGATTATGCACCAGCTCCTTTTGGTAGCAGACCACAGAAAGAATTCCATTCTTCCAGAAAACAAGTGTTCCTCGATGTATAAGTCAAATTGTACAAGGGAAAAATCTGGATCAAGCGCTATGTATAATATTCCTCAGATGAAAAAGAAATGATGGCGTTTATAAGAAACGACAATGTTGAAGCTGGTGAATTCAACTCAAGCTAAACATTCATTCCGTACGTCTTTTACAAATACAGGAAAATTAAGGTAGATAACGTAAGTCTGAATAACATAAACATATGTAATTCAGATTACAAGAAACATCAAAGGGTTATTAAGGCCTTCAAAAACTTGCAAACAGTCCAACGTTGATCAGAGATAAGGACAGTTTCCCAAAACTAAGTAACAAAGGGGGAAATTGATATCAAAACAGCGACAAGGCGATGTACTTCAAGTAGTTCAGGACATGAAGCTGTTCTACATGCATGCAGCTGACGAGAGGGATCCTGACAGTTGTCCATTTTTACAAAATTCGGAAATATCAGGAAATGTTTTGATAACGCCGAGCTGAATTCATTTCAACGCGTCAACACCACCACCATGAATAAACTATCGGTCTTCTTGCTATTCAGTTGTTTCACTTTCAATTTATAAAATGTTTTTGATTTTCCACAAAATTTCACCTTTTCACAATATCCATGATAAAAAAACAACTTTCTGCGCAAATAAAAGTTGATGGTACCAGAATGTCGCTTAAACAGTCCTATTGCAATCTGTACCTAATTATTATTATTATAATTACTATTATTATTGTAGCAGTACGCCAGTAAGGAGGTCCGCTCAAATGATTAGATTTAAGGACGCCAAGGACAAATCAAGATCAAAAGAAACAAATCAAAGCCGGAGTCAAATTATGCTTTGTCTCATGAACTTGTTCACAAAAATCGATTACAATAGTTTAAATTAACACATGATCTCAATTTGAACTCACAAAAACAACTGATACAAAAAGTATTCATAAGATAATAGATTCAGTTTCGAGCTCTATAAATTGTGACACAGTTGCCAATGATAAAATATATTAAAACACAAAGATTGTATTTCTAAAGTTCCCAGATTCAAAGTGAGGTTCCTAAGATTCACCGGTTCTAATATTTTAATTAGGTTCCCCGTAGTTCCCCGAACGCCTGGCAAGTGTACGGCTGTGTTGTGAACTAGGCCTCCATATTGCACCTGACATGAAACAGTCGTATTGCAATTAATCAGCATGTGACACACGGTGATTAAAACTTTGAGATAACGAAGACTAATTCACCCCCAAATCACTCCTTTTGTCAACATGAAATAAACTAAAACCTAGCCCAGCGGTAGCAGAGAACTTGCATTATGACATTAGAATGTAAAGATAATACAAATTGTGCTCATTTAAAACTTAAATGTTGGTTCTCAAGCACAGGTTTTGTACACTGATACTCACACTTTGATGTGCAGGCAGAAAAGGGCTGATATTCGCGCGTTCACGGCACCGAGTGCGCGTTTATATACATTTTTCTGGGCTGTGTGCCAATTGTACGGTGCCTCGTAAAAGACGTCTCACTACATTTTTATTATTATTTATTCGGCCAACAAATGAACAAAAGTACAATGACCAAGCAAATATATATCATAACGTAAACAAAAACTGGAAATTGAAAAAGTATGACCAGACAAGACTGATGGGACTGAAGGATGGGAGAAGAAATGGGCCGGGGGGGGGGGGTGTACAGCTTAACAGGAGAGAGGGGATAGAGGAACAGAAAAAAAGGACATAAAACATTCAAAACCTGCCAGGGTAGGCAAAAGTGTACTTAAACACTGTAGCCCCAAGGCCTGCCTACTCTACTCATTCACAGAAACGTTATTAATACAAGGAGTCTAAAAACTATTGACTCGTGGAATATAGGTGTCTTAATGAAAGGTATGATTAAATGATCGTATCCCGAATAAAATTCCGCAAGCTTAATATGCAGTTTTAAAGTGCTTGAAACGCAAAAGGCTGGTTAAATTTTCCAATTTAAAAATACAATGTAGGTATTTTTTTTCATAAATGGCGATGTCCATATATACATAGGTCTAAATGACTAATTTTGGTTTTGTCATGTTTTTGTGTATTTTTTTTTAATTATTGTATGTATACATACTTTTACAATTTCATGTAATTTTGAGCATGACAATAAAGAAATCTAATCTAATCTAAAATGTTTGCATTATATATTCCATATTGACTCATTCGTTGTATTTACGATTGCGTGCTTAAAATGTTCAGCTTGAAGCAAATCTGTTCGGTGATTGATCTAATAATTCTTTTGTTGATAATCTGTGCTTCTGATAACAGTTGGTGGAGTATAACAGTTGCTGAACATAATGCATTGGCACTTGAGACTAAAAATGGAAGCCGAAAAGGAACTCATATTTCGTTTGGTTTTGGTGTGGATACGGTTCATGCTTGTGCCTGCTGGTCGTTGGAACATCGGCATCGGATCATGGCTCGCAGCACCGGAGCGAAGTGTGGGTGCTTGGCGGCTGAAATATAAGACGTTTTGATAACGCCCAGCTGCATTCACTTTAACGAGTCAAAATCAACGGCGTGAGTGAACGTCCATGGTAAAGAAAATATTTGGTGTGTGCAAAAAGAAAAGATAATTCTGTGCAAATGAAAGTTTTAAGGCAACGTCCGGTTGACGTTCCATAACATTTCTCTTGCAGTTTCCGCCTAATGAATCCTTCACTTAAAAGTGTTTAATTCAAGTAGTCTAAAAACTTTTTAGGGAGACGCGTGTCCCAATGAAAGGTATGATTAACTCATTGTATCCCGAATCAAATTCCGCAAGCTAAATATTGCACTTTTAAAGTGCTTAAAACGCAAAAGGCTGGTTACATTTTCCAATTTAAATATACAAAATTAGATTGTTTTTCAAAAAAGGGCAATGTCCATATACATAATTATGTCTAAATGTTTACACAGTATATTCCATGTCATTCGATATATTTACGATTGCATGCTTAAAATGTTCAGCCTAAAGCAAATCTGTATGGTGATTGATCCAAAAATTCTTTTGTTTATAATCTGTGCTTCTGATAAAAGTTGGTATAGAGTATAATAGTTGCAGAACATAATACGTTGGCACTTGAGACTCAAAATGAAAGCAGAAATGTCATATTTCGTTTGTTTTTGGTGTGGATACGGTTCATGCTTGTGCGTGCTGGTCGTTGGAACATCGGCATCGGATCATGGCTCGCAGCACCGGAGCGAAGAGTGGATGCTTGGCGGCGTAGATGAGAGGATTGATGCAGCCACTCAGGAATACGATGAGGGCGCCATACAGCTGGTAACGATGGCTCTTGGTAACCACCATGATGGCGAGAGGGGTGAAGCAAACGACGAAGGCCAAGACGACCACGAAGAGGTTCTTGGTGATTGCCAGTTGGTCGTTCTTGCTGCTAGTCAGCTGACGGGAACTCTCGGTGCGTCGAAGCGATGCCTGCTGGTTGCGGGTGCGCCTCGAGGTGCTGTCGTCTATCTCAAGCATGGAGATGGACGAAGGAGCTGTCTGCACGACTGTGGAAGACTGCAAACGCTCGCACATTTGTTGCTGGTACTTCCTGAAATGTTTCTTGACGTGTTTCCAGATGAGGACGTAGGAGACGAGGACCACGGCGGCAGGAAGCGGATAGTAGAGTGCAAACTGGATGTTATCGTAGGTAACATCTTTAGGGTGGGTTTCAATGTCAGAACAAGTTCGACTTTCAGGATCGAAACCGAGATCGCCGACTCCGGAAAGCGGTGGCACCACGGTGGTGCAGAGGGGAACGAGCCAAGAGCCCAAGACCATCAGTGCAATCTTCTTGGGTGTGTACAGACACTGGTAGGTCTCCTTAGGCCTAGTGATCAGGATGCACCGGTTTAGGGCGATGTTTGCAAGGGTGAACACGCATGTTCCCCACGCAATTAACATAAGTACAGCCGCCGCAACGCACGGGACGTCGGACTGTAACGGGTAGCCCGGTGTTTCACTCACCATTGCCGGCACGCTCCACAGGAGTGCGAAACTCAGCAGAACATGAGACACACTCAGGTTGACAACAAATACGTTGGTGACGTTCCGGAGTTTCCGTGTTCGGGCCACAGCAACCAACACCAGGCTGTTACCGAAGAAAGTCCCCACAATCAGGACAGAGAACCCCACTGCACAGAAGACCAGCTCTGGGTAGGTGTATATGGACTCGACAACAAGAGGCTGTACAGTCGAGTTTGGATGAAGAGTGAAGTTTGGGTGAAGAGTTGAGTCCGGAAGAGTGGAGTTCGGGTGAAATGTTGTGTGCGGCTGAATGGTTGCGATCGTGGGAAACGCCATGCTGCAGCTTTTGATGCTCTGGCTTTCTGAGCCCTGACGCATCAAACAAATCCTTAAATACAAGTTGTAATGTTTTAACAAATACACTTTGATTACTTTACCACAAGCTACGATCAACACCTGTAAAAAATAAATCATGCTTTTTAAAGTAAATCAAAAACATCGGTTGAAAATACTTTCATTCTCATCAGATACAATTTATGTATATTATCAATTGTGGTATACTTCCTGGAACTTTCACCTTTCAATTAATTCAAAGCAACATAAGACCGACATGGGTGAGACAAGACCAAATGTTTAGTTCACATTCCTCGACTCATATTTATAAATTAAGGTGTCATTTAATGACACCTTAATTTATAAATATGAGTCGAGGAAATGAGCTCTTAAAAATGGATGAAAACAGCAACATATGCGATGTACATGAAGGAGCTAATGACAGGAAACAGTTGTCTATTTTTACAAAATTCTGAAATATAACGACGTTTTGATAACGCCCATCAGCTGCATTCACTTTATGAGTCAAAATCAACGGCGTGAGTAAAAGTCCATGGTAAAGAAAATATTTGGTGTTTGCAAAAAGAAAAGATAATTCTGTGCAAATGAAAGTTGAAGGCAACGTCCGGTTGACGTTCCATAACATTTCTCTTGCAGTTTCCGCCTAATGAATCCTTCACTTAAAAGTGTTTAATTCAAGTAGTCTAAAACTTTTGAGGGAGACGTGTGTCCCAATGAAAGGTATGATTAACTCATTGTATCCCGAATCAAATTCCGCAAGCTAAATATTGCACTTTTAAAGTGCTTAAAACGCAAAAGGCTGGTTAAGTTTTCCAATTTAAAAATACAAAATTAGATTGTTTTTCAAAAAATGGCAATGCCCATATACATAATTATGTCTAAATGTTTACACTGTATATTCCAAGTCATTGGATATATTTACGATTGCATGCTTAAAATGTTCAGCCTTAAGCAAATCTGTATGGTGATTGATCCAAAAAATTCTTTTGTTTATAATCTGTGCTTCTGATAAAAGTTGGTATCGAGTATAATAGTTACAGAACATAATACGTCGGCACTTGAGACTCAAATGGAAGCAAAATGTCATATTTCGTTTGTTTTTGGTGAGGATGTGGTTCATGTTTGTGCGTGCTGGTCGTTGGAACATCGGCATCGGATCATGGCTCGCAGCACCGGAGCGAAGAGTGGATGCTTGGCGGCGTAGATGAGAGGATTGATGCAGCCACTCAGGAAAAGGATGAGGGCGCCATACAGCTGGTAACGTTGGCTCTTGGTAACCGCCATGATGGCGAGAGGGCTGAAGCAAACGACGAAGGCCAAGACGACCACGAAGAGGTTCTTGGTGATTGCCAGTTGGTCGTGCTTGCTGCTAGTCAGCTGACGGAAACTCCCGGTGCGTCGAAGCGATGCCTGCTGGTTGCGGGTGCGCCTCGAGGTGCTGTCGTCTATCCCAAGCATGGAGATGGACGAAGGAGCTGTCTGCACGACTGTGGAAGACTGCAAACGCTCGCACATATGTTGCTGGTACTTCCTGAAATGTTTCTTGACGTGTTTCCAGATGAGGACGTAGGAGACGAGGACCACGGCGGCAGGAAGCGGATAGTAGAGTGCAAACTGGATGTTATCGTAGGTAACATCTTCTGGGTGGGTGACAATGTGAGAACAAGTTCGACTTTCAGGATCGAAACCGAGATCCCCAACTCCGGAAAGCGGTGGCACCACGGTGGTGCAGAGGGGAACGAGCCAAGAGCCCAAGACCATTAGTGCAATCTTCCTGGGTGTGTACAGCCACTGGTAGGTCTCCTTAGGCCTGGTGATCAGGATGCACCGGTTTAGGGCGATGTTTGCAAGGGTGAACACGCATGTTCCCCACGCAATGAACATAAGTACAGCCGCCGCAACGCACGGGACGTCGGACTGTAACGGGTAGCCCGGTGTTTCACTCACCATTGCCGGCACGCTCCACAGGACAGCGAAACTCAACAGAACATGAGACACACTCAGGTTGACAACAAATACGTTGGTGACGTTCCGGAGTTTCCGTGTTCGGGCCACAGCAACCAACACCAGGCTGTTACCGAAGAAAGTCCCCACAATCAGAATAGAGAGCCCCACTGCACAGAAGACAAGCTCTGGGTAGGTGTATATGGACTCGACAACACGAGGCTGTACAGTCGAGTTTGGATGAAGAGTGAAGTTTGGGTGAAGAGTTGAGTCCGGAAGAGTAGAGTTTGGGTGAAAAGTTGTGTGCGGCTGAATGGTCACGTTCGTGGGATACGCCATGCTGCAGCTTTTGATGCTCTGGCTTTCTGAGCCCTGACGCATCAAACAAATCCTTAAATACAAGTTGTAATGTTTTAACAAATCCACCTTGATTACTTTACCACAAGGTACGATCAACACCTGTAATAAATAAATCATTGTTTTTTTAAAGTAAAACAAAAACGTCGTTTGACAATATTCTCGTTCTCAAATGATAAATGTATGTACATTATCAATTGTGTATAATTCCTCTTACTTTCACTTTTCAATTAGTATAAAGCAACCTAGGGAATATATCTTATGAAAGTGTCTTTGTATTTTTTAATTTCTAAAGCTTATGCACAAGCCTTTTCTTGGTAGCAGGCCACGACATTGTTGTAGCTGATAAATTCCAAACGTCGTTGACAAATAAAGGGAAAAGAAGATTACACAAATTCTGAAGAAGATCATAATCACAGAACAAAAATGGGGCTTTCTAGATATTCAAAAGCTTGCAAAGGGAGCCTACCTAAAACTTTCAACGTTGACCGGACAGAAAACAGACAAACATTCCCAATAGACTGTTTACGAACCTGTTTTAGGTATAAAACAGGTTATACCTGTTTAGGTATAAAAGGAAACCCTGATAACAAAATCGGAATACAGATGGATAAAAACAGCAACAAATGCGATGTACACAAGCAGCGAATGACATGAAGCCATTCCACCTGCATGCTGCTGACATAAAGGGAATACTGACAGGTGTCTGTTTCAAATACAATCTAAAAACAACTTGACATATATTCTGCTGCGCCGAGCTGAATTTATTGCAACGCGTTTATATCAACACCACGCGTAGATTAACTATCAGGTCTCTTGTTATTTGTTTCAATTTCAATTCATCAAATCCACTTGAATTTCCTCAAAGTTTTACCTTTTCGAAACACCCATGGTGAAACAAATAATAGGGCCTAGATGTTGTGAAATAGAAACTTGACGGTGTCACGAATTTCTATAAACAGTCCTGTTGCAGTTTCTGACTATTAATCCTCACAGAAACGATTTAAGATCAAGCAGTAAAACAAAAACTCTAAGGGGGAATTCGTTCCCTGCTGTTAGGTATGCCCTCGCCGGGTTATTTTTATAGGCTATACTCCATTGAGAGCTACCACCCCATGACCCCTACATGTCACTCATTCATTCATTTATTAAATGATTTATTAAAATAATAAAGGCTTAATTTAACATGATTAACATTTAAAACAAATCAGAAAACAAAAACAACAATGATATTAAAGGGAATATACATCATTTGCTTTTGCTGTAATTTTCAGAAATGAATGGAATTGGGGGGTTGGAAATATATAGCAAATATAGTTACACTGACTTTTTTGAGGTTTTGGGTTCGAAAATGCTATAAAAACCAAGAAAAACGATCATTTTCCTGTAGTCTGGTTCCCTGACTCCATATAAGAAGAAACAGAGCAGTTTACATACATTGGGGAATTGTAAGGTCAGGGAACCAGTCTAGCTGGCTCGTACCCGTTCATAGGTTTGTAATCGATTGCAAACAAGTGCGATGGTCAATTGGGGCCAGTATTTGAAAAAAAAAGCCAGTTGTTTCCAACGCTGATCGGCCGATCAGCGTTGGAAATTGATACAAAAATACCACTTTTCTTGAAAATGACAGTATACCAGGTGCCATGATTTTACAGGATGCTTTATACTGTCATTCACGAACAGTCCAGCAAGGTATTTCAAAATGATTTGGTAGTTTTATTTTTTGATGTTTGCAAATGTTGTATTTTCCCTTTAAGATATTAAAAAGTACCAGAAAAAAACTGACACAAAACCGTTACGCGACAACAAAACAACAAAACTTCAATAAAAAAAACTGCTCAAAACTAAAAAAAAAAACAGTGCGGTCCAAAGATAACATCATAATCGATTAATGTCAAGCAAATGTTGAAGATCACTTCAAAGTATAAACGTTTCCTATTCAAGAGAATTATACTACAACGTATCTCCCTGCATTTAGGTAACGCAAACCCACCACGTGATGTAGACGATACCGAAATACAACCAAGGTTCAACCTCGTACAGGCCCGGGGTAAGAGGGTGGTGCTACTGATTGACACGTCAAGTAGCATGCAGGTAAATGCTGGCGTGAATCTCAAATTACAAAACTGAAATGTGTGTACATTTGGGGGTTTTCCTAAATATACTCAGCTTCCGACATACTTTTGTATGAGATTCTTCTTGGAACTAAACATCATAATTATAATTCTTGAGATTGATATCTTATTTTTTTGTCAATGCCAGTACGACAATCGTTTCCAAACACTGCACAGCGCAGCCGCCCATTTCATCCAATCAGTGGCCGACATTGGAAGTCACGTGGGGATCGTGCAGTACAACGAAGTTGCGCATGTCTGCAGCTGGCTTGTTCGGATACGTTCTGAGAGCGACAGGCAAGCTCTGCTAGACTCTTTACCAGTCGTCTCGGGCAACTTTACCTCTCGTTACAGCCAAGGACTGCTGACGTCATTACAGGTAAACAAAAACATGACCAATAATTATCAAACACCTTGTCAAGTTATGCAATCTGTCAGAACATCTTTAAATATTTTTTTTTAACTCGGATTTAAGAACATAAAGAACACCTCTCGATACACTCTGGCGTTTTGAAAATACATTAAAATACTAGCAGCTTAAAGATGATCAGCAGCTTTTACAATAATGTGCCATTAACGCACTTACGAGGTACACCGTTGAGGTTAGTTATTTCTTTACTTGTTAAGGAATTATGTTAAGCGATGTAATCATTTTAGCAAGACTGGGCGGAATACTATGTGAGTTTCAACGAGATATACCAAAAAGGACATCAGCTTTGTCAAATTGACGATTGGAGATTTCTTTAAGTCTCAAGGCTGTGTGTCCTTTGTACTTTTTAAAATCTGAATCTTTATGCTTGCCAAGTACGCACAACTAAAATGCCTCTTTCTCGACCATAAAGGTGCTATCTTCGGATGGGACGGAGTCTGCGGCCGGGGGGATTGTTATTATGTTTGCAGACGGCTCAGACTCTGATCAAGCTGCCACCGACAATGTCGTGTCGATGCTTGTCGACAACGCGGTGGTTGTCGACACGGTCGCTGCAACCGATCCGAACCCCAAGACGCTGCCAGATATCGCCGCAAAGACAGGTAACATACGACACTCATTTCATATTTTGCTTGAATTCCTACTTTTGGTATAGCCTAAGTCATTTAAAATAAGCAAAGTCTGACAGACATTTCATTTTTGGCACTTTGACTGTCATTTTAGGAGGCAGATCTTTTCACTATCAGGCCAACAGGGATGGTCTGGCATCAGTCTTGTACCACGCGTTCGCTGGCCTCATGGTTAGGAGCCAGGCGGAAAGCGACCAAAACAGGAGAATCATGGCAAGTTCTTCTCATTGTATTATTATTTTTTTCGAGAGTGCCTGATTTTACAGATGTTTTGTCGACCTTTGTTCAAGTCCACTTTCTTCATTACCAATAGACAGTTCATATGTGACTCAATAGTAAGGCACACAGTCTATCTTTAGTACATATATTTAATTTAACTGTGGAATAAAAACAAAAATTAAAAACTGACCCACGTGCACTTTGGCATTGTTATTATAGTATTATTATATATTAAAATACGTCGTTGAAGGGTAAAACCTAATATTGAATTGTTATTATAAAAAAAATATGTCTGCAGATTTCAAGCCACACCGTAAGCCTTGGAGGGGGACAGGAGCAAACATGGAATTTCAGCCTTGACGAGTCAGTGGGACGTGAAACAGAACTTATGTTTACCTGGACAGAACGGGATTCACTTGGTGAGGACAATTCTGCTCTGTCACGAAATGGTTGAAATTTTCATGAGTCATCTCAATGAACTTCGAACCGTCACGTGTCATTTTCTTTTAACTCTTTTGTTTAACATAACCATTGCACTAACTTCATTTTAGCAAACGTCAAAGGACTTTCATGTGCTTGGTTGTTCTTTCTTTTTTCAGAGACAGATATTGTTCTGATATCTCCCAGCGGCGCAGCCTTTAACAGCACCTATCCTGGATACCAGAACATGTCGGATTTCAAGTATCTTACCTTCTCTATCCAGGGTACAGCTGAGGTAGGTTAACAGGATGGAATTCAGGCTTCCATTTCATGTTCCAACAGTGCACAACTGCAGAGAAACAATAAAACGAGCGACAGTTGAAAATATACCTTTATAGGCCACCCTGTTTTTATAAAAACAAATCCCGCTAGATACCAAGCATATAATTCAACTTTCAAAAAACCTAAATGCCTTCTGGATGAGGTAGATATTGCTCAAACGTTGTACACTGCAAAGCGACTATGATCTATAACCATAAACAGATGCAATTAACAAAGAAGTAGACCAAAAGGTGTTTTTTCCAATGTTTGAAATTTGTCAACCAACTTTGGTCTATCTGTAATATTTCTTTCACACAAAAAGACAGGACAATGGGAGGTGCACATGCGCAACCTGCTTCCGTCAGACGCCGTGTCGGTCATGTGCATCGTGACGTCGCACGCAAGAAGCGATGACGTGGAACCAATCCTCATCACCCCCATGCTGAGCAGCTACACCATCGACGTGGCCTCGGGGGAACGCCTCTGTATCTACGTAGAGGTTTGTCAGGGGTTGCGGCCCGTAGTAGGGGCCCGTGTCATTGCTACCATCTACCCACCTGGTGGGCACCCTGATAGAACTGTGGAACTATTGGATAACGGGGCAGGTAAGTCTCCTTAATCATGTCGATACTCTCTCGTCATTGGTACAGACCATGTTACATGCGACATCATAACGAAAGGCAACCCAAACATTCACGCATCTTTTTGCAAAATTACAAGCAAAGTACCACCTATTTCAATTAGGAAAAAGACGTTTTTGTATTATGTCGCAGGAGCTGACGTTCGTAGAGGCGACGGCGTGTACTCGCGCTACTACGTGAACCAGCCCAACCGGAAAGGGTTCAACACCGTGCAAGTCACTGTAACCAGCAGTCCCAACACGACCTCCCTCAACAGCAGCTCACAGCCAAGAAATGTACCGAATATCAGCCCTGATGACTACGCAGCATTTCCTCGAATTGGTAGGCCTTTCATTACTGAAATATCCAAAGTAAATTTGTTCTAAGCTATATAATTCTCAGGCCTAGAAATGAGCCTTGTGGAACACTAGAAAGTGAATTTTCTTGCATTTCTTCATTTTCAAGGGAACTTCACGATCTTCGCCCCTGGCACTCAGCCAAGGCAGCTTCACGGTACCAGAGTCACGGACCTGTCCCGGCATGCATCTGGCTTCACGGCTTACTTCACAAACTTTCCCGCCTCCCCGGCTGACCTCATACCGCCCTCTCGCATCCATGACCTCCGCGTGGTCGCGACTCAGCGGCAAGACCAATGGGCGACCGTTACGCTTTCGTGGACAGCAACTGGGGAAGACGCGGACAGTGGAACTGGTGAGTAAAATGGTTAACGAAGGACTACGAAGACCGGTGAAATAACAGGTTTTTTAACGATTTCATAACGGTTGATTTTGTATGTCTTTCCAGCGTCCAGATATGACATCAGATACTCCGACAATGTTTCAGCGATCGCCGACAACTTTGACCAGGCCATATCGGTGTCTGAGTCCGATGTTCTAGATGGAAATCTGACCAAACCTCTACATGCAATGAACACAGAACGTTTCACCATACGAGTTCCCCTCAAACAGGCCTCTGTGACGTCATCAATGACCTTTGCCCTCAAGGCGGCCGACAGTGGCGGTCAGTTCGGAGAATTGTCCAACGTGGCCCGTGCAACGTTCCGAATGTTCGTGCCCGAGCCTGCGTCTCCGAGCTCATCAACGATATCACCATTTTCAACTTTTGAGCCTTTACATACCACCGTCGAATACCAAACCGAGCGGCAGACATCAACAGTAACAGTGATCACCCACAGATCTGCAACAGCAGGGAAAGGCATATCAACGCTTGGTGGTGCTGTAACAGCAACTACAACGCTTGGTGGCGCTGTAACAGCAACTACAACGCTTGGTGGCGCTGTAACAGCAACTACAACGCTTGGTGGCGCTGTAACAGCAACCACAAACCTTGGTGGCGCTGTAACAGCAGCTACAAAGTTTGGTGGCGCTGTAACCACAACTTCAACCTCGTTTTCCACAGACAATTATTCCGAGGACTCATCTGCGACAATCAGCACTGACCCGGTACCTCGTTCCCCCGCAGGTCGAACACTTTACGGGGCCGAGATTGCCGCGATAGCAGTTGGCGCGCTGATGCTGTCTAGCGCCCTCGTCGTCGGCATAGGCTACGTGACAATGAAACTGTTTCTGAAAAACCGTTTCGGTGTCACTCGAGTGTCAAACGGGACAAGTAATATAGACGAACTACCGCGTAAGGAACTTCCCTTAGAGGAGGGTCCGCTGTTTGATCGCATGATTTCTACCTCGTCCGCATATAGTAAAACAAGTGTTGTTTGAAATTACGAAAAATCTGTATGCAGAACCTGCGATTTCCCTTGCAGTGCGCCACCAAATCAACACCTCAAAGACGTCACGGTCTGCATCCTATATACTGGTCATCCACCTGTCCATTTAATTAAGTGCAGTACCACACTAACACAAATGCATCTCGTGGCGAACACAGTTTGAAAGTCGCATTTGGATGTCGGCAGTGTCCCAACAAGTGCACCGGGAATTATCATGGCCTCCCAGTGATAACCTCTTGATTTTTATGTGGATATCGATCGCTTCCATTATTTATAATTTAAAATTGAGTTCAGGCGACCTCACTGTGAGCGTGCGCTTTTTACATTTATTCTGTAAATACTATAAAACTTTGATTTCTGACTTTTAGTTTTGGAACTTTCAAAAAAGACAAGGTCGTAATTAGAGTAAAGGTTAGTTTCCTGATCGTTATGCATGAAATGATTGACGCCAAGCGTTCCGAGCAGCTGATCATGCATATTGCCGTTTAGACCGGTCAATTGAGACGTTTAGGCCCACTTCAACTGAAAATGACTGACGTTCAAATTGTAACGTATCACTTGCTGTCCGTGGTTTTCAGACATTAAATTGGAGACAGAAAAAAACATCTTCGTCATACAGTTCTCTCCTGAATCCATTTTCGTCCCCGTCTTGTGACTTTCTCGTGATTGTGATCATGTCCCTGTAGTCCGTGTCTCTCCTTGTAAAAGTAAAGTAAAGTCTGTCACATGCCAATGTGGCCCATTATGCCGGCGTTTATTTTCGGTTTCAGTAGTATGAAACGACTGAGAATATATAAAACATTTTGCCAACCACGGATTGCCAAACTATGGAAGGTCCAACACTGCAGAAATGAAGAATAGTTATTAATGATAAACAAAATATTATTTGATTGTTGAAAATACAACATTGTCATCAAATAACTCCTAAACATGCCTTTTTCTTATGTTATGAGGGTGTTATGAGGACTTTTTTGGAAAAATACGTTGCCAACTGCGGCTTCAATTTATGCGCTTGCGGCAGCCCATACAAAATGGCGCTGAATGTTTACTAACAATATAGCTATAGGTTTATTATCATTGGGGGAAAAGTACATGTATATATACGTTTGGATGTATGCCAATATAGGAATCCGGTTTGATTGAACGACACGAAAGCGACGTCGGTAAGATCAAGGCACCCATTGTGACACAAGAATGGAACTTACGGCGAGTGACTGTACACAAGGGCACAGGAAACAAATACGTCACGCGCGCGCGAAGATGGGGCATGTCTTTATTTTTAGGTACAAATTTGGAGTCGGTAAGATCAAGGGCTCAATTCACTGTGACGGCAAGTGTAAAGCAGAGAAAAGGCATACTCTTAAAAGCGAAGGTTATATATCGGTCGGGTCACGTCATCATCGGAAGAATGCGGATGTTCAGAGTGTGATGCGCAATGTACAGTACAGGGCATGGGGGCCTATGAATCTAATTTTAGTGCGTGTTATTATTATTTTTAAAAAAAATCACCTTATGCTGTCTGTACAGTCACAGACAGTCAAAAAATCCTCTTCCCTGCCATGCCTTTGACAAATGCTAGTCACCACAGTCAGATCATAAATACTGTGACTAGTCAAATTCGGTCAACTGACAAAGGCAGGCAAGTGGTACAAACAGCTGGCTTATCAATCACCTAAAGTCAAAGCATACAGCCGTATCAAGTTGCATAAACAGTCACAGCCATTCAATCATGCTTTATGTAGACTGGGAGCTCTTAACTGTTAAAGACAGTCAGTCACTTAATTGATTTTGACTGAAAGTATAACTTTGCACAGAATGTATGTTTGCATAGGAGGGTTTTAAATAATGTTTGCCAGTCGTAAAGTTTAAAAGTTCAAGTATTTTCGAAGTACACTGTATCTTCTTAAAGACAATTCAGCAGAACTATCTATGGTACCGAATTTAAAATAAAAAAATGCATTTCTTGCTTTAAATTACCGTCGAGTAAAAAAAGACCTTCCCCTTCCCTCTTCCCTTTGAAAACACCATTTTTAACCAGCACTGATTTACCATGAGGCAAAATCACAATCTTTTACCTATTGTATCCTACTCCACCTGATCGAACTTTTTGAAAGGTTAAACATCTGCTGCCGATTGAAGTGCTACATTTTTAATGTTGAACATTAATAAATGGTTGCCACAAAGTCAGCATACCGTGTCCTAAACCTCCTTTCTTTAATATTATTGAACTCATGTAAACACTCTTTGATCATTCAGCTGTAGTTCCAGGCGTCATAATGACTGTGTAACATGCCAGACATGTTGCCAGTATTTAGTGCCGGTTTGACGAGTATTTTTTGTAGAATCGAATTTTATAAAAAGTCAAAATTAGCTGCCGAATGAAAATGTTTCAGTCATCATATTGACTGTGTTACATGAATTTACTGACTCTGTTACATGGATTTAGTGAGACATGTTGTCAATTTGCTGAGAGTTGTGAAGCAAAAAAAGTAAATATTGGTCGGCGACCAGCGAAGAATACATGAAAACTTGGTTGCCATAATAATAAGAAGATAATAAGGAGCTGGATGGGAATTTCCCCGTGTTTTCTCCCAAAAGGGTTTTCGCGGGGTTTACAGCAATATTTTTCTTTTCTTTTCTTGATGTTACAAGATAGATCCAAATTTTTCGTGTTCACTGAATCAACTTCATAGTAAAGCATTCACACTGTACATGTAGTTATAATAGTTTTAAAATATATTGTATTTATAATATTTGCTTAACACCTATGCATTATTCAAATAATGTTTTATCTCACTGTATTGAATTTTATTGTATTTGTAATGTATTGTATAATTATACATGTTTGTAGACATTATTTATTGTATGCAGGGCCCCAATGGAAACCAGTTTTAAACTGTTTGGGCATACCCTGGGTAAAGAAATGGAATAAATAAATAAATAAATAAATAAAACTAATGTTGTTTATCGGACATTGGAAATTCAAAAAGCGTTTGAAGGAGCGGGTTGGAGAGTATTCGACAAAAGGTGGCGCTGTTCATGATACAAACTTATTTCGCCGTCGACCTACTAAACTAGAATTTGATTTTAATAGCTCTTTTATCTTCGTGTGTTTCTTCATATCAACAAGTACTTAAGTGCGATGATCTCACAGCCCATCCCCTGCCCGGTCAAAAAGGGTGGGTATGCCTATACATCATAAAAAACAGTATGCACTGCCCCGGAATGTATGATGTGTTCAAATTATTTTAGTGACGAGTTATGGTGAGAGGGCTCGGCCGTGCAATCATTCTTCATCACTTTGATCCAAGCGTACTTGTAATGTTGTAGACGTACTGTCCAATTAAAGACTCAGGGTAAGATCAGTTGAATGCAAAGTTGTGACACTTTCCCCTCCCCACCCCTCCAAACCACAAGCTTCTCGGATCAAGCCTTGCATGATCCCGCTTGCCCTTTTCGCAGGCAGGTGAGCGCTGGTGACATCATCACCCAACCGGCTCTTCCTCCAATTAATTAAATTAACGCCCCTGCTAAATCTCAGGCCCAGGGAACCAGCTGACTGCGGCTTATGTTAGCGGAATCAGGGGCCTGAACCGAGCGCTCAACCCTCTTTCCACAGAACAACCACCGAGAAAAAAATGCTTAGTAATTCCCCGGTGAGTTTCAGGAAACAATAAGCGTCACTCCGGATCCCCTCATACATGCTCATCGCTTATGGAGGGATGAGAGGGGCGCGATTTGTCAAAGAAAAAAAGTTTCAAGTGTCCCCTCGAAGAAGTTTTTGCCGGGCCCGGGACTCTGTCGCCAGGCGGCGTGACACGCTGGCACTCCGGCCAAAAGTGGGTCTAGACTTCGTGTCTCCTCCTGTTCAGAGCGGGGATAAAAGGGGCCCAATTAAGCGGAAAGTGCAGTTCGTAATGGGGGAAGCGGTCGGGCTGCGCTGCACCAGTAGGTTCCACTGCTTTCTACCTCTACCACTCGCGGGTGTGGGAGCTACAGCTTACGTGCTCCGAGGGTTTGTTTCCAATCCAACCAGCCTTTAGTCCGTCCTTGTTCGAGTGATGCCCGTCGGCAGCCTGTTTCAGTTCCACGGCCTTGCCGGTACGTTAGCAAGAGGTTCCACATCGCGACACCTTTTGATGTGCCGGCGCGCGTGATACCTCTACTTCGGGCCAGTGGCTTCGCGGATGCGCACTTCTGCAAAGTCATACCCGGACTTATACACGCTGCACCAAAAACTTGGATTATATACCTCACGAATTCCAGCCAACCCGGATGCAGAATAAACTGAAACAAAACTTGATTTCTACACGCCAAGGATACAAATTGTGTAACAGTTAAAACGGGCAACTGTACACGGAACCATAAGACACCATGATGATTTTTGTGCGCGCTAAACACTCGGCTGTTGTGCTGTCGCATTGGACAAGATGTTGTTTAATATACGCAATTGTCGCCGGCCTTCTTACGAGACACGGTAAGTCCTGCCTTCATTATCATTGAAATTGCTCTCTCTTCTTTTCCTCTTTCATCCGCCTCAATTTTCAGCCAGCTCCAGTCGATCCTTTTCAATACCCGTAATGAAGTGGCTTTTCCCCTGCAGGGATTCTTTTTCTCTTTTTCCCGTCTCCCCCTTCTTAGAATGAATCACATGAAGATTAAAGAGCAACATGTAACGTTGAAAGAAGAAAGCATTCAACAATAAACTGAAGTGGTCTGTCGAATTGGTTGGCGGCAATTTTCCTCACAATTCTCATTACTTGTCGTGCTAGACTCCATCGCTGTTTGCAGTGATACCTGTTGAAAGACATCAGATTTTGGGGGTCGTTTCACAAGACACTGTTCTGCCGTAGCCTAAATTGCAAGACGTGTTCCAAGTTTAAGATGCTCTGCGTCTGCGTTTGATAAACCTGAGTCCTAACCTATTTGAATTGGGTTATTAAGTATGATCTGAAGTTTGTTTGGTGGAGTGAATACGAAAATGGGGTTTTGTCGATTCTGAAAAAAAATTGACAAGAACTCCCCCATCATTTAGAAAACACTGTCATCGTTGTTTCTTTTAGAACCAATAATTCTTCATTTCAAGAAATCGATGGTCAATGCATCAGCAATTTTACACGAGTACAAAACAGGGAGCTTGATGCTGTGGCAACCCATTACCCCTGAAGCGGCAGTAATTCTTCATTTTTAGAAATTAATCACTTAAAGAAATTGATGGTCATTGCGTTATCCGCAAATCTCGATCATACAAATACTGAATTAAGATCTCTTTCATAATTATAGTTCGCCAGATTTACCATTTTCGAATTTTGTTTTACCATTTCGAAATGTTTAAACCAAGAGAATGGGATTCCAAGCAAAATCATGTGTCATATCCCCGTTGTGTGGTTACGTGATGCAAACTTTCAACCGGAAAAGGCCAACCGATCATGTTTATTCTCGGTATTATTATTTGCATTGAAATTATTATTACATGTAGTTCACGCTACATTGTGCAACAGGGCTGGGAAGGAAATACATAATTTTGATTTTATTTTACTGTATTGTATATTTTATAACTGTACGTGTATGTCGTCATTTGAAATATATGCAGGGCCCCAATGGAAACCAGTTTTAAACTGTTTGGGCATACCCTGGGTAAATAAATGTGATAAATATATCAATAAATAATGAATACGCCTAGATAGCTATTTTGCAAATCGACATGCATGACGTCAGAGGGGACTTGAACTTTAATAGCTTTTGGAGTAATATTGTTATAGTGTTGGGCTTTTTTCCAGATCACTGGGGATAGTGCCGTTTAAATGTGGAGCGTTTCATCATTTGAATGTTTTGTCATACACAAACATATTATAAAATAGGATGCATCATTGAACGAAATGCATAATAGTTGACCAGATTAATCCCCACGGGAATCACCTTTATTGGGGCAATGGGCTACCACAGGATCAAGCCCTTTTTTGTAATCAAGTAAAACTTATGCTAAATTTAGTTTTGAAAATATGGGGGGAGTTAAGAAAAGAAGAGTACAAGTTTCTGCCATGTCTCTCCCCAATCCGCCCACACCCACTCTGTACCCCTCACTTTTCAAATTTTCTACGTTCGGAAAATGTCATGATTCATGGAATATTATACATTTGTGCCCTTATGTTGAGAGACAATGCATTTGCCTTGTATGCTGTACAAAGTATATGACATTATTCGGGAGCGGTTATGCTCTTTATGTCTGTTTTGCTTTCATTTCGTACTTGGCTTTTATTCGCACTTCGGCGGAATCATTTTATCGAGGTTTAACTACATGTACGATTTACCTGAGTTGATAAGGATTTTCTTCACTAAGTTTATGTTTGTTACACACGAAATAAGAGAATGACTCTCCTTTTCTTTTTGATGTATCATTAAGTTAAAAAAATAAATGCTAGTATGCGAGTGAAAATGCTGACTGTTCATATGCTGTCAACATTTGTACAATTTGGGTTGAGGAGACATCTAGTGTGGCGGCTCGTTGCTGTTTGAGCTTGACGAGGTCACGTTAATTTTCTCTTAAGCTAGGAGTATATCTTCACTCCGAAATGATGACAATTATTCTCTTCGCTTTTCGCATAAATGGAAAGGAAAGCACCTCCTCATGCCCTGGCACGTTGCCCCCTCTTATTTACAGACGCCCGTTTAACGCCCTGGGATGGGGGAAAATACAAATTCAGATAAACGTGCTAACACCACTTCAGACGACTTCCCAATTAAATCATTATTTTGAGACGCCACCTAAAAGCCGTTTAATTGCCCAACTCTATCAAAGCTGACAGGTTTCCTAACTCGAAATTTCCGGAGTCCATTGGCCGACTGCCGCTCGAAATGCCCCGATAAGATCGCGGAGCACTTGGCGGTGCTGGCCCGCTGGGGGTTGCAATAAAAATTTGGGGACACGTTGTCCACTTTTCAATTTTCAAATTCTGCAATGTGATAATTAATATACAGTGTCAAAATGTTAAAGCAGTAGTGGGCCAGATAGGGGAAATATTTGGGGAATCGTGCCTTTGATGATACAAGCATGGCATTTGGCACACAGTCAGAGTATGTCTTAAGAGAGACATTTGGCTATAGGGCCAGCGCAGATTTGTAGGTAGGTAGAATAACAAGCCATTTTTAAAATTTTCAAAATGGTTGCCATTACAAATCTGCGATGGCCCTTTCCCCATCATGATCATGACATACTCTAACTGTGTGCCAAATGCCATGCTTGTATCATAAATGGCACAATATGCAATGGCTCTGTACTTTATGAAGGTATCTTCTTTTTTTGCTGAAGCGTTTCTAAGATTTATATTTATCTTGACGATTTCTTTCATTTTAGCGTTCGCTTCGCCTTCGACAAAACCAGACAAGCACACGCACCACGCCAGCAGCGTGGCCGACCCAGGGCCTCTATACCAGGACAGTTTCCACCGGGTATCGGAGCACGCTATTACGGAATCTGATTGGCCGAGCGGGAAAATACCAGACGGTGATTCGTCCAGCACGCTGTCAGATGACTCGGGCGGGGCCCATGATCAAGACCTGCCGCTCTCAAAGTGCTGCTACAGACAGAAAAAGTACCACACCATTGGGTTCGGTGAGTGTCGTGACGTCATTGTTACGTCGTTCAGAAACCTTGAATCTTCTTTGAAGAGGGAGCAACAGAATGACTTAAAGGACATTTCACGTATCATTTCTTTCTCGTACTGAGCGCACATGAAGAAAACAAAATTTCACACCAGTTCGATTTGACAAATAATTATAACCGCCCGCATTCTGATTTTAGGCCTATGAAATATCGTTCGGGTAACTATTTCAGTGGTCAGGACATACCAGATAAACTACACGTGTAAACTGCGAAAGTCAAGGTTTTAAACCTGTGACATGCACACGTTATAGGAGTACATGTACATCAAAGGTTACGGTAAACAATTAATTAAGCTTACCTCTTCAAAATGGAGAGGGGTCAACATTCTCTTGAATACTCGGTTCCTGCAGACTCTAAAAGGAGAAAGAAAAAATATCATTACATCATGCACAATTTTGAATGTTGTCTTCTCCAATCTTGGGACACCACTGCCTTGAGCATTGCATTGAATGTGGAGGATATTGTTCAAATGCATTGCCATTGTTTCACTTTTAACCTTTCCAGGCCCATATAAATTGTAGTGTCCCATGTGCGGTTGACTACCTTCACAGAGCATCCGTGTACATTAATCGTTATTTGCAGCAGTCTGATCCAGAATATAGACTCCATAATATCTGATGGCGCCACCACTCACCGAATTTCTTATTCGGCATCCAAGCAACGAAATCTTGAATTAAGCGATCCAAATGTATCTTTCTCATTGAAATTTATGTTAGGCGCCCTCTATTTTGAGTCTGCGTGTATGCACTTGCAATTGATGTTCAAAAGAGGTACAGCTGCGTAATACATTGTACACGTATTACAGGGACGATAGCTGGAAATTGGAGCACCGAATTTTATTTTACTTTCAATGCATATCAAAAAAGTGTCCAATGACTCTTTTCTGCAAAGAGAAAATGTCTATTTACTGCTTTACCCGTGGGACAAAAGTTTTGAAATAAATAAACCGCCCTTAAAACGTGTCTGTTAACTTGGACGCAATGAAATTATTTAAGGCAAATACTGAAATAGCTGGTCGTAGGTCAGAATGGAAACTACAAAACATGACTTTAATGACCATTTTGACCATTTAGAAACGCAAACGATTATTCAATACCCTGATTGAAAAAAAAATTAATAAAACTGCAATGGTTTACAGAATGGTTGTCTTTATGTGTGACAGTTTTGGAAGTAAAACCATAGGCGTCCCCCCCCCGCCTGCATGGAAAAGCCCAAAAAGAAAGAGGAAAAAAAGGGGGGTTTGGAAATAAGAAAACGAGGTGCGAAGTCATATTGCTGTTAATTTAATGCACATTTAACAACATGGGTGTCCGCAGGGGTGTCAATGGGGATGGGGTGAGCAAGTCCCCGGCCACTCTCGATGATAAATTGAGTACAAGGATTTTGGGAAATAATGTGTTTTGCCCCTCTAGAAAAACCCTGGCGACGCCCATGAGTAAAATTAAAAAGCTGAAAGTGCAATTGAACTTCGACGCTGACGAGTATAGTCCAGATGGCTAAACCATCACGGAAACGATTGTTTGTTGGTATTATTAGTCCTGGGCGAAACATTGCGTTCACGGCTGTTCTAAGAACGTAAAATCGCAGGGCATTCACCGCCTGTGTGAAGATTTCCTCTTTTCAGATAAAAATAGGAATATTCCTTTTTGACAATAACCTCTTTGAAATGTTCTTGTCAATTGCTGCTCAAGTAATACAATGAATGTGGAGATCAAGATTTTTAAATTTCAGTCAAATGTGTTACGCAGAAAACAACAGTACTCTGTATCTGTGTTTTAATTTTACACCTGTCGTTAGTTAGTTTCAAAAAAGTTATCATTGGTAGCTTACTGTAATAATTAAAGGAATCGTGGGCTGCTTCGCAAGCGTGTTACGTGGGTGGGTACCGATTTCATCTGATCGTCTTTACTGCGAAGAAGTTAATGACGTGTTAACCATACTCTGTACAAACAAATTAATCTTTTATGGTAACGAGTTTTCCATCAGGGAATGCGAACAAACAATACTGACATGGCACGCAATGAATTAATGAACGTGCCACAAGACCATCTACCAAAACGGACGAGTTCACTCGAAAACATTTACCACTTGATTTTTGAGTCAATAAATACTTATTTTCACCACCATTATATGCTTTATTTAACGTTACAATGTTAAAGTTTTCAAGTATTCTGTTTGAACCAATGTGAATCTAATGACATCAATCACAGGTGCAATCAATCACAAGACATGTCACAAATATAAGAGGATTACAAACGAATAAGTTTGTCTTAGAAAGGAAGAATGAGACTGATGTCTTAAAATGAAGCTTGGAGATTGCAGAGTTTTATTAAGTGCAGTACGAATTGAGAAAATCACAACCCACAGGTAATTACCACAAGTAGATAACGATTATGAAAGGCGATGAAGGAAATGGACTTTTGATGACTTGTGAAGGCTTGATTGTATATCTCTGGCAATTTATACGCATTTGTTCTGTTTTGTCCTGTATTTTCTCATTTCAAGATACCTCAGCGAGGAGGCCAATCAGGAAGGACGTAGGGCGGTGTCGGAGGACTTATCTTGAACGGCCCACACCCAGAGGCCCAACCACAGACCCGAGGGTCCTGGTAAAGAGGAGCAAGGGACAGGGACCCGTGGTAGGTGTCTGTCAACCCGAAATCCTTGGCCTCTCATTTTGTTGGATAGCCCTAATGAGAACTTGTTTGTCAAGTTGTCATCAAATCAATCACAGGTCGTCAGAAGGGAATGAACACGGGATGAACACTAACGTAGGAATGCCTTTGACAAAGTTTAAGTGAACGATATGTGATGACTTGAAGTTGACTGACAAAATCAGGCAAATTTTACCGAGCTTTAACAGCCGACGTGTTTCCGACGTTTTGCGCGGCAACGACAAGGCTCGAGGCATTTCACCTGCATAGTTTGAGCCTAAGTTTATTTTCAAATAATAAGGTTTTCTTCAGCGTGGATGTGAACACTTAATGCCTCGTGCCCGCACACCAACATGCATGTCATTACACGAGAAGTCATTCCCCTCGCAACAACATTCTACACTACTCCACATCTATATCTTTCTATATGCAGTTGCGAATTTACACGCGAGCATGAGGTTGTTGCCCTTTTTAGAAAACAACGCCACTAGTTCTGCCACAGTTGGTCTGTCACTTCTGTTTTTGAAAAGCAAAGATTGACACTTTTGGGGGATGTTCGAGGGATTACACTTCACGTCAGCAGGCATCGAATCTGCCTCGACTCCAACAGTATGGAGTCAGATTATACGGATTTCTACTGATAGTTCTTTTCCCTGTAAAACTTCAGTCCTTCTATTTCCGTTCAAACAGAATCACTCGTGCAGGGGCGTCAATCGCTTCTCAAAAGTGGGGGGGGGGGGGGGGGGACATACCTTGATCAGAACTGATGCGAGCGCGAAGCCCTTCGGCGTAAAATTGGATTCTCGATGCTCTGTGATGTGATCTGAGGCCATTTCTTACCACTTTAACCAATAATTATCTTAGTAAAAGATATTCTAAATGCTATGTGGTGCTATCTGAGGCAATTTCTGACCACTTTTTTAACCAATATTTTCTAAGCAAAAGATACATTGTAGTACATAATAGGGCCCTGTAAATGAGACACGAGTTCAAAAATCTGGGGGGGGGGTGGACATTTGATATTGTGATCCCCACCCTTCAAAAAGTGGGGGGACGTGTCCCCCTGTCCCCCCCCCCCCCCCAGGATTGACGCCCATGCACTCGTGGGATAACTGGGCACAAGTCAGCCGACCATTGTGGCGCTGTCAATCACGCGTAGCATACCTTAAATTCTGTGGGCTTTTGTCCTCATTATTCGCTTCTGCCCAGTAGTGTTTACAGCTGATTGAGTTCGTTTGCTGACAAGTGAATTTGTGTTTTCATGATCCAGTGAAAACAAGATG
The DNA here is from genome assembly GCF_015706575.1 of Patiria miniata. NCBI lineage: Eukaryota > Metazoa > Echinodermata > Asteroidea > Valvatida > Asterinidae > Patiria > Patiria miniata. The sequence continues at coordinate 4,288,464 of NW_024037063.1, read as the reverse complement.
GAGAGGCTTAGGAAACTAATATTTAGGTTTGTTTGTGATTTTACATGCAAAAAAGGGAATTAGTCTAATGGCAGTTGAGAGTAGACATCTTTGAATCGTTATGCAAAGTTTTGATCTTTTTGCGTTCCTTTGCGTTGGGGTTTCGAAACCGGTGGGTTTACCCTGACTGGGACCTTGAATGCAGAAAAACATGCAAAACAAATTCAGGCCAACTTTACTCACTTTTTTAGCCGACACAATTCTCCAAACTTTTCATTAGGCAAAGACGAGGTCCTCAGTATTTCTCCGGCAAAGTTTGAAAATCTCAGTTCTCATTTTTTAAAGGAGACTTTTCTTCAATATTTTGCAGATGATGAAGCCAAGTTATTTCAATAAGAAGCCTATGATTAGACTGGTTCATAACCAACTGGAGTTCGAAAAGACTGACCTCTTCAGTAGTCTTGTGGCGCGCAGATTATGGAGAGTAGTGTAGAAATAGAGACCGGTACCAGCTGTTTCTTTTGATACATTTGACCCATGCAGTACTAAAGCGGTGTTGGACTGGTTGTTTTTTTTATGTGCTTGTTTTCAATACTTTCATTGAACTCTCATACACAGTATTGAGAGTCCCAAATTTCGGACCGTAATACGTATTTGTAAAATGGGCAGACAAGTTAAATGTGTACCCTCGCTAAGGCAGAGTTAGATGCCATATATTGAACACTCAGAAACCAAATAATATGACTCTTCCATTTCATCCTAACACTACAGTAACAACATGGCTACGATTACGAAGCATTCGCAGAAGTCAATTTCACGAAACTGACGTGCATGTCTTGTCTAAAACCTCATTATTGTGTTGGTGTCGCCATGTGACTCGATTGTTTTCCTTGACCAGACAATATAAATATGTCTGGACTTTAACTCAAGATTATTAGTTTTGTGCTAATTTTTGTGTTACTCACCAGTGTGATCAACCATGCGATGATGGCAACCTGTGCCTGCCGACGCGAATTCTTCTGGAGCGCAGTTTGTACGCAAACGCATGGTCGCCCCTGGATTACGAGGTAAGGAACGAAAACAAACGAACAAACCAGGAAAAAGTACGGCGCGCCAAAGTGGTCTACAATTCAAAGAGTATAAAGGGGCAGTTTTGAAATCGAGAGGCTGTCGCCTTGAACAACATTTTAAAAAGAATATTTTTAACAAAATCATGTGATGTAATCTTCTGTTGTATACTAAAATGGTTAAGTTTTTTTCATGCGGGAATTGTCTACCAACGACTTAGAAGTAAGTTGGTTGACGGTTCTTAAATATAACTAAGAAAAAAGTAGCGGTAACCAGTCTTTGAGTGAGAGCTTTTTTTCTGGCTGGTTCACATGTGATGTACCATTCTAAGATTAGGAACAACTGCACACTTGGGAAGGGTCCTAAATTTGATTTTTTTTTTTTTTTTTACCATTGAGGGCAGTATATTATTGCGTATAAAATCCATGGTTTGTTTACCCCTTCAGGTCATTAATGACTGCCAGTGTGTACCTAAGATGCATCCCTGCGAGAGAATGCCCTTCAACAAGGTCTTCCACCACAACACGCCGTACGAGACGACCATAGACGTGGGGGAGTGTCGGGGAAGATGCTTCAACGGCCGCGGTAAGTTCTTATGTCGTATAATTAAGTCTTATGGACGAGGGATGCCGTCACTCCATCCCATTTCCAGTTCGCCCCATGTTACTTTATACTATATTCCACTTCGTCCTGTTAAGACCATTGCAGCCCTAATGTAGGCCTAATTTTTGATCTTGTCTTATTTTGCAGACTCCGATGTTGAGTGCCGAGCCACGAAGAACAAAACGGAAACAGTCCTTGGTCCAAACGGTACGTTAAAATAACGACATGTATGAGCGAAGTGAAGTAGGACTATTTCCAGGAAGCGGCACAGAGTGCAAGGTGTTAAATGCCTTTGATTGAGAAGTGCCTTTGATTTCTTATTACCATTCACAATAGGGCTATCTAAATCCGTATTAATTATGTGCTAAAAGGGAAGCCATCAAATTACGCATTTCGCGAGTTTAAACCATTGTCTTGTGTAATCATGAGAAGACGGCTGGTCGCAATACTTGAAGTTCCATAACTTTTTAAAATATATTTTGGGTCCTCAGGTCACGAGTGTGTCGACGTCATCACCGGATGTTCCTGCGCTGGGGGCTGTTTCAGGGCAAGTCACATGGTGGCGTTCTACATCCGGAAATTCAACGAAACAACTGATGAATATTACGATGCTGTACAGGTAAGACTACACTGCTTTTAAGTAAAAGGTCAATGTAATAGTATCACCTTGCCATTTCCTGGCACATGAGGGCGCTCTTACTGTGACGTCATTTTAGACACGATAGACACCCATTTTAATGCAGGGATGAAAGGCAACAAATCAAATTTGGGTCGAATTTGAAGGATTTTAGGGGAAAACTGATCAATCAACCCTCATATGAACCATTTCTTTCCTCAGGAACTGGATGTTGGTATATGCCTCGGAAGCTGCACGGAAAGGAAAGGCATCTGTATTCGACGGTAGGTATCATCATGGTTCATCCGTTTTACTTGCAACCTGACTAATTGCGATCCACTTGTTTTCAATTAATTAAAACTCTGATTAACCTGGTGTTTTTTTTCCTCTCACACAGAACAAACTGTGCTGCAGTGTTGCTTCCCAACACGTACTGTTCACCGAAGGAGTACGTTCCACACATGTTCCAGACACCAGAGGGCGAGGATTTGACTGTCCACGTGATCAATGAATGCAAATGCATATAAAACAGCAAGGGAAACCACACGAGTTTTCCCCAAGTCTCGCGAGATTTGAATACATAAGAGTATCTGCCGTGTTTGCAGTTCAGCCAACATAAAACGAAAATGTAAATTAATATTCGTTAGGCCTATTGCTCTTGAACATACAAACCAAATGATTAACCAATAATGTTGTAAAATATGTTTATAAAAAAACTATGTACTTAAAGTTTGTAAGAATATTTCTGAATTACGTTCCTGTTTACGTAATAAGATATGTATAAAAAGATAGTTGGGTTAGACATTACTGTTTACACAATTGTACATGCTAAAAATACTGCATTTAAACATTGTAAATAATGTTATGCCTTTGTTATTGAAAACAGTATTGTGTGTTCATTTTTATGCATGGCGAATTCTTAAGACACTTTAGTAACAATCATCAACGTAAAATAGAAAATAATCGGCCCTTGTTGAAACCCTTGCCTTTTAGGTCAAGTGGTCCAGTTTTGATAAAATTTGAAAGTTATCTTTCTAGGCTCAACCGAATAAGGCTTTCATAAGCTATTTTATGGTCTATAATATCTCAAACTCACCGTCAGTTGCATATTGAGAAGTGAATTAGAGAAATTTGTATTGACCCATTTCAAGGCAGGGGGCTGATGTATTAAAGCTATATAGTTTGAATATTTAGAGTCACTTCATTTGTACATTCTCATTAATGCATTACCAAAATACCAACCTATGGAACTCGGGTGTGAATTTATCGATTATGCTTTAGTGTTCTACTTCATTGATCATAAAACAATAAAGGCAGCATTCACTAACCAAAAGCAGCATCAACGTCACTCGCTGTTCTTTTTTGAGGGGGGGGGGGGGCGAATTGGGGAGGGTCTTATCCTTTGCATTAGTAATATTCATTGGCATGTCGATAGGACGTTAAATTTGTCGTTTTTGAGTGCAACTTTTTGATCCAAATTTGTCCTGAAATGAAACTTTCGATTCACAGAAACTATCATAAAATCTATTCCAGTGGCACGCACGGTAAGTCTGCAAGAGCTGTACTCAATTAGAGACTTGTCGGTGATATGTAAAAAGTTCAAGCCCCTAGACATTAGGGTCGGTAAGCGGCGTTTATTTATATACGGTGATATTTAAAGTGATTTCCTCCAGTGCTTAAGACGGATGAAGACTATAGTTCTTTGCTCCCTCGTATAAGCCCCCCTTCCTTAATGCTACATTAATAGTACTTACTTTGCAAACTTGAACAGGCGCCAGCCGGCTATACTGTCCTTCCATATTGCACCAAATTCAAGGTCGGTGCTCCAGAGTTGTAACATCAAAATGGGGTGACGATCCGGGTCTAGAAAATATTTTAATAAGTACATATAAACAGTTTCATTATCAGTGCCAAATTTTGAATTGTTGAATAATGCATGGGACTCAAACATCAAACAATAAAACTACCAAATCAGCTGAAATACCGAGCCCTTTACTTGACTGTAAGTGAATAATAGTCTCACTCGCTGTGAAATCATGGCACCTGGTCTGCTGTCATTTTCAAGAAAAGTGGATTTTTTGTATCAATTTCCAACGATGGTCGGCCGACTATCGTTGGAAAAATTACCACCCCCAATCATGCCAATTTACAAAATTTAGTTGGACAGGTCCATATTAATTTGTTTGCAATCGGTTACACATCCGTGAACGGGTGCAAGCCAGCTAATCTGGTTCCCTGACCTGGCAATTTCCCGAAGTCTATAAATTGCTCCGTTTCGCCTGGAGTGGGGTCAGGAAACCACTAACAGCAGTTTTTCTTGGTGTCTCCAGCATCTATGAACACAAAACTTTAAACAGGTCGGTGTAACAATATTTGCTGTGAAATACTAGCCTCCCAATCCTACCATTTCTGAAAATTACAGCAAAAGCACATGTTGTATACTACTTTCACATAAGTTGTATTTTCGTCTGTGTGTGTGCATCTTCCAAATCTCAACATGAACGCCGAGGCAGAAATTTCTTTGAAAGGCTATAAAAATCTGACAAGGAAGCCGTCATTCTAATTATATAACCCACCAGCTTACAGCAAATCTGTAAACTGACCAGGGACCGTATTTTTAAATCCGTATCATACCTGTGTTTTGTACGTGCACACCAAACACAATTTAGTCATGTTTACGGTAACACCTGCGATAACGTCACCACGATGAAAGCAGCCTGCCCTGATGACGGCCCCATAAACTTTCCTCACCTCATAAAAATAACCATTTTGTCTTTAAACGACCATTCGTTACAGCCTGACTTTGACGTATTAGATCGCCCGGCCAAAAATAACATTTGTGTAATTGATGAAAGATTAATAAGGTCGCCATAGTTTGTGTCGTTAACAGTTTACGTGGCATGGCGGTGTAGATGCACCACGACCAAAGAAAGTCTCCTTTCTCGATGGAGTGCAGATTTTACAAATTTTCGCTTTCCACTCCTCATCAAAATATTAAACATGATAGCTACACAAAATGAGTAACACTGAGCAAGGGTGTAAAAATCCTATGTTAGATTTTCTGAGTAAAATACCTTCATAGGAAATGGGAAATGTAAGAGAGATTTCCAGAAATTAGAATTTCAGGTTTATTTGAAATTGTCCGAGACTGCGTCAGCTATTCAGTCATACTCTAAAATCATAATGATTAAATCACCAAAACTTGAATAAGCTTAATTTATTCACGAGTCGGCCACATTAAATTGAAAGTTTGGTAAAACCTTCATTTTTGGACCCTTGCGAATAGAAATGAAAGCAATGACATATTACAAATTACAAATTACAAATTAATACCAGTCTGTATCGATGAATAATGTAGAATTTGTGATTAAACATACCCTAATGTTTTTAGCCACATTTAAAAAAAAACCTGAAAGTGGGGCTTGTAACGCATAAATAGTCTGGCACCATCCCATTCAAGAGCTTACAGTTATAAAATATAGTCAGGGAACATGATCAAAAATGGCTTCCTCATGCATAAGGCCTATACAGGCCAGAGAAAACACCGAACACAATTATCATCTTTCAGGGAGAAGTGGTTTCAAAAAAATCCAACTTTATTCCGCTCAAATTCCTCGTGCAAACAAACCAACATTGATCACTCCGCGGACTTGAGCCGATGGCCAACAGATGCCTGCAAAACCTCCTTGACAAAACAAGATCTGCAGCGCTGGATTCGTACCCCTTTGGCCAATTCTACACACTAATTAGCACGTTCTTGATTAATACGTCTTCTGTATAAAGAGCACCCGGCACGGTGAAAAGCTTCAATTTGGATTCCTTCTCATGAACTGTTTTTTTTCTTTCTTACGAATTCATGATGGAACCGAGCTTTTGAAGATGTGCTTAGAACAATAATGGGGGACAATAGTTCAGCGAATCCAGAACGTGACACTAACGGAGCACGTTTGGCTTGCTACCAGGAATTGAAAGTCGTATGGTGTGCCGATTCCGTCATGGTATGACCCCACCATATTCATATTTAAGAGGTGACTGAATTTTATTTAAATAACTACATGTATATATATATTTTTTTTTTTACAAATTTCTGCTTACCAAGGTTGTGTCACGAACAATAAAAAAGGTTGATCCTTGGAAAAATGCAGAAAGTATGTGAAGTTGATTAAACAACATATAAACATAATCATAATGAGATGACATTAACCGATTAATATTGTGAGGAAAAAATAATAGCTCCTATAATCTATTTTTTCTTTAACAGATGACAATCGATGTAGAAAGTAAGAAACAATCGGCTAAAGATTTCCAAGAAATAATTTATGACATCCAATTGATAAACTATATATTTTAATACCCAGGTACAACACGGATAATCATTATGTAGGTTAGAAAACGAGCTCTGTATATTTTTTTATCACGAGGCGCGCCATACCATCCCACCATGATTGACCACACACCTGTGCCATTACGTGGAGTGTTTACGCCAGGAGGTAACAATGCAGATTAGGGCTTATTCCGAACCATTAAGCACCCTCAAAGGACCTGGTGGATTCCACTGCCTTGTTCGGCATTGCTGGGAAAACAAAACAAAATTCCAAATGCTTGGCACTCGAGCGCAGCGCCGCGCGATCACACGTAATCAAAGATTTTGTCGTCAATGTTTTTCCGTTCTTTCTTTTCATTCTCCGCTGGGATTCTTTTCTTTTATTCCCAATTTCGCTGGCAAGTAACAAGTTCGCCAGTTTTCAGCTGGCCTGCATGAGCCGACGGCTGTTTCGTGATGTGAGGATGCAGGCCAGCAAATAGGCCATGCACTGCGCACTGTCCGGTTTTTCTCAGAGTTTGTCAGTGTGGCGCTTACATTTTCCAGGGTTAGTAAAAGTGAGCGATCCCAGCTTGCTTTGAACATGACATGCGCGTATGCGGGCGTACCTCTGAAAAATAAAAAAGAGATTTAACCAAAGACCAAAGTAGAAAATATTCTACGCAACTATTAACAAAACTAAATGATTGACAAATAGGCCTAAAATACATGTACCGACAGCTGCACAAAAATATCTCACTCCCCTTCTAAATGTTCGATGGCGAGGGCGTAAATTGTGTAATTTTTGGGCAAAGGCAGACCACGGGTGAAATTTATGCAAGGTGTGGCCGCAAATTCAAAATGTCCGCAGAAAAGAAAATGTCTACAAAAAATAGGCCTTGTCATAATGATAAGATGGGAGAAAAGAAAACTGACTTCATCTTCAAAGAATTTTTCTTGAAAACAATAGTAACCGTTTCAGCTCGGACTGAAATTGAAAGGTGAGAGAATACGTATAATTTGTACAAAAACTGAACCATTGGCATGACGCGGACATGGTCAACCACTTTGGCCCTCCTTATTCAATTATTCATGAAACAGCCGTTGTTTTTACGACAGACAATAGAGGGTCCATCTCGGCGCCAGTCTGGCGGGCACACCTGCGCGGCTTTAAATCAAGAGATCGCTCCACCCCCCTCTCAATCAAACGGCCTCCGCATAGTCAAGGCACGTACCGGGCGTCGTGGTGGGCCGACAATGCACCGTTTGGGAAGCTGTTTTGAACCCCAAGGACCCGCCAAGTGGTATAAATTACCTTTAACCGGTACTAATTCCCTCTTCAAGTGATAGGTTGGAATTCGTTTTTAGATGGACGGAGAAGATGGGGCATATCTTGATGCATCCTAGCAACACAATGAAGCAGAGGAGCAATAACAAAAACCTGCGTGAGAAATCGAGTCTCTTTTTTCATGGCCGACAGCAAAGCCTTACCAACAATATTATTGTAGGCATATGCTTTTACACTTTTTTGAACTATTGGTTTCAATCATCACCAGCAAAATTGCATTAATTAAGTATCGCACCCAGAAACAAACAACTCCAAGCAGCTTTGAAAGTGATGCCCTCCTAAACGTGGGTGGCAGTCGCGAAGACTCTCAAGACATTTTCACGATGACAAGCGACGCCAGATGATGTCCCTACATATTCCCATAAGGCACAGATACACCCACACAGCAATATCTTTAGGCTCCATAATCTGCGATTCGCTCTGTTAACTTTAATTGAAATAAAAGTGCTGGGGTCAAATACATGAACCTGCTTACTGCTTAGCACAGTAATTGTGCTTATCACAAATCAGGTCAGCAGCTAAGCTGCCATGCGATGGTTTTTGCTCACGGCTATCAATCGCTGATTTAGCACGTTAATTGTTTCGCTTTTTTCGATTTTGTTAAGCAAACCAAAGTTAGGTAAACAAAACTGGATAAAATAATAAACAAAAACAATGCTTGGCATATATTAGTGCTATTGGAGGATCGGTACAATATTTTTGTTTGAACGTTCTTTGGTAATACTTCACTGAAAAGCCTTCAGAGAAAGTCTGGAATAATCAACGCATCTTGTTTGTGAGGAGCTTGATATTTCCCAAATTAAATTAGAAGCCAGGAAATAGTTGATGTTCCCAATGTCCGGGGTTCCACGTGCGGACTATAGTGTTCCTTTCTTTACTAGTTCACTTGCCCCAAGCAGATTTCTGCTAAAAACCTCTTCGATAAGACAAATCTTCTTAGTCAGGCCGCGGGCTCCGGCAAGTCGCACGTGCGAATAGTCGCAGGAGTAGGTGTGTAAACGGGCGATTAGCAGTGACCATGCATACTTGCCTCGGGTAGGGTGTCGAAGGCAAGGAGGTTTGAGAGGAGATTGTCCAAGAACAACATCGGGTTGTGCGAGATGTGGGAACTCTTCCGAATTAGGAGTTCCGGTACCCCTCGCGATTTTGAGCTAATCTTCAGGGTGTGATTTTCTTGGCCGTTTGCCGAAAATATTACCCCAACCTGATCCACAAAAGACTCACCCTATGGTAGTACGTATCCAGGATTTAGGTTCTATAGGAGAATCAAAACTATGCTTTCGGTATTATTTTGAAAACTGACGTATAACTTTGCTTGGCATTATGAGGAAGAGTACGTCATGTTTCTCTGGTAAGACCAGACATGTGCCTTTTTCAGATTACATTTCAAATCGGTTAAACGGTTAGGGTTTGATTTTCACCCAGGCCAGCAATTCCAATTTTTTTTCCATTCTCATGTTGACGGTCAGAACATACAGTCCAAAACGTCGAGTTCACAACTCTGGTTCTTCTACAAAAAGTGACAATGTTAGTTGGTAACTTCACATTATTCGAAAACCTTTCTCAAGTTCATCCTGCAAGGTTTAAGAAAAGATGACTCTTTAGGTTCGAGAAGGATTAGAGACGGCCAACTTCACTTGCGTGTCTGAATTCCGTGACAAGTTAATGTAAATGGTGAACACTCAAGGCCGACTAGCGGCTTTTGGCCAGTGTTCTATCAGCTCTTTCAGTGGCCGATGTGTCCAAATTACGGTTCGGAAGTCTTTGAAATTCCCAAACAACCTCAGTTAACCTCTACTCCAGGGGATGGCAGGAGCAATGAGATATCTAGCAAATCATTTTGCTCCAGATATCTTGCCCAGCTGTCTCCCAGAATCGGAAGCAATACGTCAATTCAGATCTTGACACCATTAAAAACAACATGCAAGGAAAACGGATGTCTTGTGGGGAACTCGATGTCTGCAAAACCTATTAACCTTTCAGTTAACGGCGAGTTGGGGCATTTACCAATAATTCTGTTTCCGATTTGCGGACCTGTAATGTGTTATACCGCAGTCACGCTTGCGGATGACATTTTGGAGTAAAAAAAAAAGGCTTGAAACTAAAAATAACAGTCAATCTTAGATATTTAGTGAAGCAGCCTAAAACCCATTCAAATCAATTTGAGTAACACCTGCAATGCTATCACATTGGAACGAACATTGGCTAAGAGGAAAACACGATATTCGTCATTGCAAAGCTGCGTGTTGACTTTGGTGACACTTAAATACACGGTGGGCCTGTCATGGAAAATAATAATAATTGTTACTGTTACGGAAAATGGTACTTTAAGGAGACATACCCATAGGGGTGTGCACAACATTTTTTTCCAACTTTAATGACCCCTAACCCCCATTTTTCCCTACCCCAACATATTTTGGTATATCTATGTGTTGGATGACGAGCAATTGATCTAGCCTATTTGCGACAATAAAAAAAAACTGACCTCTAAATGTAGGAGTTGTGAGATTAAATGTTTCCCAAATGAACGGTGTCTCCCAAAGGTATAACCAATGACGAAAAAATGGCTCCTTAGGGTACATTAACAGGAATTACAGATAGCGTTGCAGCTGTTCAAAGAAGAACGGGGAAATATACACAAATAACACACTACTGTAGGCTAACATTTTTGATAATGTTCCCAAAAACCCTCGTGCCGTAACATTATGATATTGTCGCACCAACCGGTGATATCTACCTGGACCAAGCTTCTCAGCAGAAAGAATTACTTTGCAGGGAACCAGCCACAATTAAGCAATATACTTAGTCATAAGGTGACATTTGGCTGGTAGCCTGTCATTGCTAAGCAAAATGGTGCTTAGCTTAGCAGCGCAAAAAAAATGACACCATATTTTATCACAATATGTCTGGTTAAATAATTACTTGCACAATTTGCTAAATTAATTGCTAACTACTTGCCAAAAGCAAGGACCGGAGACTAAGAAACCAAATTCATCGATTAAAATTCTTATAATACAGCTTAAGGATCCACCTTGATAGAGGACAAAGTTTTCTGAGCAGAGGAATGTGACCTTGAGTGACCTCAAGCTTGCCAGAACCGTAAACCAGACATAAAAACAAATTTGACCAGAAATAAAAAATGCGATAAAGTACTTCCATGGGTTGCGATCGATCGTTTCCCCATCTGCTACACCAGACAACATGGGCCAACGCGTTAACGATGCGGCGTTGGTGGGCGACAAAACCTCGTCTGATTTCCCCATTAACCTTTTATCGTCGTGGGATTAAAACCAACTTTTAAATTATTGTTAGGGTAGACACTGGTTGCGGCATCGCGGTGGGTGTTTTTTTTTTTTGACAAAGTTTGATTTATGCTCGTACCACTGAGGAAAGCTTCGTGTCATTGCGAGGCAACTGTTTGTAAACTCCACAACTTGGAGTACCATTTTTGCTTCAATTTGATGAGATGTTGCTTTGGGAGAAACGACTATTTTTGATGATTATTTTCGAGCAGTTTGCGAGTTCACCATGTGCAGTAACAAACTTCTTGTAGAGAAGTTTTGTCCTGAAAATTAAGTCGACGTTTCGGTTAGTAAGCTCTGACCATCATCAGGAAGGAGCAATGGGGTTTGAACTTTGCCCTAAACATTTTATCACTAGACTTGCAGACGATATTATTATCTTGGACATGAAACATGACTCAGAAGGAACAAGAAAATCATTTCAAAAAACGAAGGAGATTCGAATTAAGTCTTTGCAAGAATTAACGTCAAGTTGTATTGAGGCAGACATTGGCCAGTCCTGTGCTCGATTTAACGAGCCTAGCTTTTGACAGCCGCCGAGTATCGAACGTACTGTCTAGAGAGCGGGGTTAGATATGGTCCAGGCTAGGGTCTATGAGTCAATAAAGACCGCGCCGGCGCCACGCAGTCTAGGCACAAAGGTACGCGCTGCCCTTTCAATTTGAACCCCGGGAAAGAAAAAAAATTGTGAGGGACTACCCTACACACCAACCCCGCAGGATCTCTTGCCGTGTTCAGTTAGCTCAGGGCCCGGTGATACCACACCTGCAACCCCGGTCCCTATTCACCTGCCAAAATCCAGCCCCAGTGAGAACCCCCGCTAATTGGCACTCTAAACTCAATCACAATATTAATTGTGCCCTATTCGGGGGAGGTGCGAATCTGACACCTTTGGCGGATTATACGGAAAGGGGACTTTTCTCTTTTCTTTTCTTTTTCCGAGTATACAGCCGGAGTCAAAGGGGGATTGGCCAGCGGAGAAGCAGGTATCATTGGCTGGTTTGTGTTTCGCCTGAGCTGTTACCAGCCACCTGCAGTACGTCAATCAACGCGAGTTGACAAGGGGAGACGGGAACGTGGCACTGCACAATGTGTCCAACCGTATAGCGTGGAGGGTCGAAACCGCACAAGGAATCCCGGGCAGCCTGTCGATAATATACGAGTTAAGAGAAAAGAGAAGTTCATAACGTCGTTTGGGATCAGACAGAGCGAGTCGGTTTGTCTAGCTACCTGTGCACGCGTGTATGTGGAGTTGAAGAGGCTTCTATGGCTGGGCGTTAACAACTGCAGTTACATCTCGGAGGAAAGTCTACGGAAAACTATATACCCAGTCACTTACTCTCGACCTTTGTCATTTAAGTTAAATTGCTAATTTAATTTGATAACGATTTTACTTGATATCATTTTTGAGGAGCTGCCATTCTACAAGGTTCCGCGACAGAATACGACGCAAGATGCTACTAAGTCGTCAGTCCTGCATCCTCCTAGTGTTGACTGTGTGCTGCCTCATGGTGATGCTCCCACATGCGTCATCCAGGGCCGTGGCACGAGTAGACGAGAATCTGAGCGGGACGCACCCGTCGAGTAGCCGGGGCCGTGACCACCCATCCCCGGCATCCAACCTCGGCGAGGGCACGGTCCATCACCAGTCCCAAAGTGGCGTCGATGAGGAGTCCAACGTCATCATGACGCAGCAGAAGGAGCAAGTGCTGGGCGAGCTCTTCCGTGCCATCGGCTTGGAGAATAATACCTTGGAGGAGCCGGCGCGTCGGCCTCAGCCACCTCCCTTCATGTTGGACCTTTACAGCTCAATCGCCGACCCCAGCTCCGGGAAAATGAAGATGCCGAGGCCCTTTAATGCTAATACCGTCCGGTCGTTACCGGACAAAGGTGGGTGACCATTTCCCCTTTATAACATTTCAATTTTTATTTTACAAGTAATGATTTTGTGAATAATGAAGACTGGTAATGCTCACAGCATTGAACAGTTTTATATGAGAATGTTTCATGGGTATGATGTAGCTTGGAGTAAGTGTTCGAGAAAATAATGTCCCCACATCTTGTAAAATTTTGTTTTTTTCCTGCAAATAATAAAGACTGCATAAAGCCTCGAAAAACCAGTGACTTTGTTTCAACATGGTGTGGTTGAACTTACGGTTAAAGGGAGGTGTAATTCTGCGAAGAACTAAAGGTACTGGCTCGACGTTTCGGACAGTATGTTCTGACCGTCGTCAGGAAACATTTTAATTCTAAAAGAACTACAAGTGCGCTGGTATCCCAAAGCATTAGCAGATTAGGTGTGTCCTATACGACTGTTTTGATTACTGCAAGTCTTTAACTTTGTCCTGCTTGCCCTCGCAGAACACCTGTGCCGTTGAAACCTGCTATGACGAAAGCCACGAACGTCATAAGGCATTTCGTTGTTTGAAACTCTTTGGTACAAAGGTGTTCATTTCAACGGCATTGTATTACAGTCCTCCTACATTTTGTAACTTTTTGTGAAGCTGCAAAGGCCAATTAAATTAATCAAAATTCAAGGTGCTAGTCCGTGTTGACACAAAATAACTTTGCCTCGAGGCCTGAAGCAGTCTCATCCATGCGTGGTTCCAAAATTTGCCAGATTGCTCAGCCGTGACCGCCCCTGCTTCGCGCCCGAGATAAAAACACCCCATTCATCCAAGTTCCTGTCCCCATTGTCTGCGTTTATTGGTTATTTTTGTCCCCTTTTCGCCTGAATAATTACACTAATAAAGTAGGCCTGGTGAGCCACACACTCCTCTTTGTCTGAGTTTTGGACTGACTTGCATCGCACGGCTGGGCTTTTCACACCTTTTCCTGTTTTTCTGTCTAATTTTTTTTCATCTCCTAGCGCGTATACGCGTGCTCACGTTGCCGTGACGGAGGTTACAAGATGTAAATTAATAACAGAATAAAAACGCTGTGGGGGCCAACAGTGATGCGAGAAAATCGTTCTATTCAACTTGTCAATAACATTTCCAGTGGAAACGTACCAGTAAATGAACCTTTGTTCAGTGTACATCATTGCATGAGATACTGTAGCTTGAGAAGTAACAAATATGCACAGTTATTTGGTAATCCCTACAAGCATGGCTCACACTGCACAGTAATCAAATATAAATCACACACTTGCGTAAACCCGTGAAACCGAAAAGCCGTAAAATATGGAATTCCGAGCACCGATTTTTTTTTGCCAAACCATGCAATCTTATACCTTTCTTGTGCCAGCCTCCACCGGTGTGCCAATTAAACTCGCCAGGTGGAGGTAATGAAGGCAAGGGGCTGAGAGCTCCCCCGCTCCCCGGCAAGTACCGGCGATTACCACCCTCGTGATTTACGACTTGTGGCCGAAAATGACAAGTTATTATTTTGTTAGCGAACACCTGGAGTAAATTTGCTCCCATTACTGCCGCGCCGTGACACCTGAAATATAGAAGTGCGACCATTTCTGCTTGTTTTTAGAGAGATTGCTGGATATAAATTTTCGTATTTAGAATTTAGATGAGTTTGCGGGGGAAAAATTACAAACACGTGGAAATGGCAACACTGACGAGTTAACATAATCACGGTCAGGTAAGGAATGCTGAAGAAAAGTTCTCACTATTCTCCGCATTTCATAGCACATCTTCCATGCGACGAACCACAATTTTGCATTTTGATATGCCATGCCTGTTTTCATACCCAATCTCTTAACCTTTTCATAACAATAGTTGCTGATAAAGAAGTTACAGTGGCCACTAGCGGGCTTCCTCTGGATAATGGATTATCTTTATTTTCTTGGAAGAGCCTGTTTTTTCCCTGTTCCTTACGCACGCGCAGTTTACAGATCACGTCACTGAATTGTCGTCATAGTGGGATCATGGTTCATATAGTACAGTTTGAAGGAAAGGCTTAATTACTGAGTTGGGGAATTAGAAATTCCAGCCCGATTGAGCTAAACCGAGACCTTAAATGTGCTATCTTATAACTAGGACTAGTAGGATAAATATTTTCTCCAGAATGGTGTGGCTTTTAAAACTATAAATATCATTCTACGAAAAAAAATACGATGTATGGTGGTTAACGTCATCCTATGCCAACACAATGTTAGGATTCTTGGCGGTGTCATTTCCGAAATGATTTTTTTTTAATTGATGATGATTCGCGAACAAGAAAAAAAGGGATACACACTGAGCAACCGCACTAAACAAAATCGCTTAACACTGTAAAGTTCCCAGAGACCCATTCAGCATTTTGTTGCCACGACCAAGCAAAATACCCACTTAAAAAAATTCCGGTTACCCAGCGTAAAAGCATCCCCGCTGTTGTGGGGTCAAACTTGCTGGAAGTGCATACCTGGCGTTGCCGATGCGAGACCGTGTGTTCGGCAAGGTCGGCTGTACTTTTTCGCGGTGCGCAAGCAGCTCGCATACCTGCGGTTCCCCTAGTCTCTGGGCAGCCAATTGCTATTTTTACAAATCAGGAATATTAATAACTTGGGTATGGTTTTGATTGACGATGTGCGCTGTTGGAGCCTGATGAGTTGGGTTTTTTCTGTCTTTGACGGCTGGCCAAAGCCGAATCGAGGTACCCCGGCAACCGTCCAGTATGGACGATGGGGACTGCGGACTGTGGTTTGAAGATCCCAGTCTTTAATTCTAAGAGTTTGCATCTCAGTTCAGTCTTGAAAGAATTGTAGAAGAGTGTACCAAAGTATTGCACGGTGACAGATAGAGTGTGGCGTCCAACTCAGCCAATGAGGATGGCAGCGTTTGGCGGCAGCAGCGTACTCAGAGCCTCAAACCTTAATTATACAGAAAGGACACAGACTAAGACTGTGTAACTCGGCGTATACATCAAAAATGTGTTGGTATGCACCTCTCAGTGGTTCTCAAATAAATGAATCAACCAGCTTATTGTGCAGCCAACTAAGAACTGTAATTTTTGTAGACGTTGTTTTGTTTCACGTTGGGTTTCGCTGTATTAACTTAGGGCCTACTGTAGTCAATTAGATCGCGATTCCCATCACTAAAGGTTCGCGATGACGTGTGTAGTTTGGCACGCCTGACGTTGTGCTATGCGCGTTGCCGAGGCTCGTCATTCAGTGAAATCATCGCTCACCATCACTCGCCTGGGCTAATTTAAAAACGACTAGTGTTGTACAATCTCATTCACGGTGCACTGGGGAGGAGGGCAGGTGAGGTCTTTCAAACAAAGACACCCGCAAGTCAAGATGGCCATGTCTGTCTGCAGTGCCATAGATCTTGGAATTTGGAAGTCTTGAAGGGGGACGATGATGAATTGAAGTTCATCGGCCTCATGCGAAGAGCAAACCTTTCGGGTCTTTACATTACAATAAAGTGACTGGAATAATTTGAATCGAAGTGGGGGAAGGAGCTGCATCGCTGTGTTAGCAATCATACATGATGTTCCAGAACCTGAATATTTAAACGTTCATTCGACTCGTCCTGCTGATCCCAAATAGATTGGTCACGCCCTCCAAATTCCTTAACTTTAGATGTCTAGGAGGTTTCCAAACTTGGGCACTTTATTTTATGCACATGAAATACATTTTTTTTATTTCGGAGATGTACGTGTTGATGAAGCCAAGTGGAAATAAAGCCAGGGTTTCGAAAATGGTAGAATCATTTCGAGAGTCCCCCCCCCCCCTCTTACAAAAGGGCTCAATGCCCACTTGTCGTATGGAACAATCACAATACTCCGAACTCAACTTTCCATCATTGTGTGCCCAAGCGTCACCCGTGTATTTTTTTGGAGGCAGCGTGCCACAGGTGCGCGCGTGTTTGTTGACACTAGTTGTCGTCTTACACACGATTATCACTCATATTCGTTACATTGACAGCGGGGGTGGTAAGGGTTATCCATACACACATTGATACCCCAGGGCAATACCTGTGCCATCACCCCTGCTACTCTTTTGTCACCCCACCCCGTTTCGGAGGTGAAACTACCTCACCTTTTCTTGAGTGTTTGGGTGCAGGTGCTTGGGACCAAAGGTTGTCATAAAAAAAAATGAGCATCCCATCTCAGTACAGAATCAGATGAACTTAATTGACAAAGGAAGATTTTAGCAACTTCGGGATACAAGCAAGGTACCGGAAATCTGATAAACCGAAATTCACACCGCCCGGTCAAAATCAAAACGTTACCATAATCAAACTATTATTTTCCAGAGGTGAAACCAAGTATCACAAATAAATTCACGAACGGGTCAAATAGGAGTCAAATCACAAGCCATGATTACAAGTCAGTCACAGATAGCCTCATTCATGTCACAAGAACAAGGGGATGAATAATAACAAAGGGATGTCTTTGCACAGTCCGTTTTAAGAAGTTGGCACTTGACTTGACACTGGGTGACATGTGATTGACATGTGATTGACATGTGATTGACATATGACTGCCTTGTGATGGCTTGAAAACATCTCTGATAGCTTCGGATTACCACTGTATACTTTAGGCCGGAAAAAAAAATATTCGGTCTCTGGTCAGACCAAAATTCCGGAATTGACGCGGCGACGCGGCTTTTTTTTTTCTTCAAGCTTGGATTGTACAGACAAGGTGGGGTACTATTTTGGGGTTTTTTGGTGTCCTCGTGTACATTGGTGTCCTCCATAATTTGCCTTGGTGCTCTCGATCATTTGCCTTGGTGCAATTTCCCATTCCTTGGTGCTCTTTTGTAAAAAAAAAATTGAGGAGGTGCGGCAATAGAGGGCGCTGTTGGAGCTACCGCGGAACATTTTGGAAAAAAAAATTGACGCGCATGATTAAAATCGACGCGCGCGCTGACCAGAGACCGACTTATTTTTTTTTGGCCTCACACCCTGTACTTTTTAGAGTGAGCTCTTAAAGATGTATTGAAACAGGGCATCAGGAACCTGAATTTATTAGGAACATCTTCGGGAGAGGTGCCCATAGACCTTGACCCGACCTTGGTATTTAGCTGGAACAAGCTGTTCTTCATTCCCCCTCCCTCCCCACTCCCCCTACTTCCCCTCCCTAGAGCTGACTCATCCTATGGTGACTTAATGCTACATCCTTGATGGCCTTGGCTTTCAAGATTAATAAACATAATCCGAGATTAATAAAGCAGGTTTTTAGAATACTGTAACAACTGTCAAGTGGTATAATGTTCACTGCATAGTGATGTATACAACATGTACAACAGTGTTATAGAACATACAATCTTACCTTAGAAATGTTGAGTCCAGTGACAGCTGTGCCTCTGGAGGAAATCTGAAAGACGTGAAGAGAGAGGCACTCATCCTTTAGGGTGAAACCTTGAAAGAAATGACAGGGGTTGCGATCCCATAAGACAGTGAGGTATCGTCATCATTCTGTAGGTTGCAGCCCTCCCGATGTCCTCGCCTTTCATCCCTCAGTTCCTTAATGTTCTTCATTTTCCTCTGACCCAGATCATCTTCATTCACTGTGTTGGTGGTTTCCACTCCATCAGTCTTTCGTCCATCCACGTATATTTTCATGTCCTAGGGTAACATGACTGGCATGACTAACATTTTGCTTGTTTTACACTTTAGTTTCATGACGTTTTCCATTGCACTTTAAAAACCAAGTGCCTGCATCTCTACTGTTCGTTCCTTAATGTTCTTCATTTTCCTCTCGCCTAGATCATCTTCATTCACTGTCTTGGTTTCCACTCCATCAGTCTTTCGTCCATCCACGTGTATTTTCGTGTTCTAGGGCAACATGACTAGCCATTTACATTTTGCTTGTTTTACACTTTAGTTTCATGACGAATTTCATTGCACTTTTATACACCGAGCGCCTGCATCCGTCTCCACTTCGTTCAGCTGAACAGTTTCGTTCCGCATGTTTGGCGGTGTTGCACAAAACTCCAGCAACTTATAATTGTTCTGGATTATTGAAGTGTTGTCCATGGTGAACAGTAATTCCCCATGCTGTTGATAGAATTCCAACCGATCATCCTCAATGTATACGCAGATTCAAATTCCCCACGAAATACCCAAGCCCGCCGAGTCGTGTAGGTATTTAAATGCTTTGATATTCAAATTAAATTTGCTTGAAAATTTGTACGGAATTTTTGACTCGTCAAGCGTTCACCGGCCGAGGTAGTAAGCGGAGATATAGCCAGTGTACAATTTAGTAAAAAGAAAAATTGAGTATAAATCTTTGCTTACAGTTTGATAACAATTTCCACAAGGCAAGAGAATCGTCAAGGTCGTAGAAGTTCCTTTTTTCCTGAACTATTTGCCCTTCGTTCGTTGTTGCTGAAAGCACGAATTAACGAGGTTTTTCCTTTTGCATTGTGGCGTGCATTTTGTCCGATTCTGTTTTCATTACCCAACGTGTATTGTTTACCAGCCATTTGTTATGCTATTAGTATTTGTTTTTGCTGCAAGGGGACCAGTTTTGTTGAGACGAAACATACACGTTCGACGCACCTGCGAACATAAACTGGCCAGCCAAGTCCTCCGCCAGAAAAAGAAATTCGCGGAAATTAATACAGCAATTTTCAGATGGTATGCAACCCACTCAGCTCAAGTTTACGCAACAAAGATGAGATAAACTCTAACATAAATCTGTCTTTTACCAAATTTGACGGGGTTCTTTAATCGAAATATAATGTCAAAGTAGTAGAAAAAATTAGGGGCAAACACAATTTAATGGGTGTAACAATTCGAGTCTAGGTAAGGCCTTACTTAGTTTGGGGGACTTGCACCTTGCATTTGACAAATTCCTTTCCCCTGTGTGAAGCAGGTAGGCCTATGCCACTATGTATGTCAGTACATGATTAGTGGGGTGGGTAGGTGTTGACAGTAAAGAGTTTACAAGTTGACTGCCTGGGGGCCAAGAGGGCGGTGCCCAGGTGTGTAAATTGTGTACACAGTTTGGCCTCCGGATTGATCCCTGACGTCTACAACGCTGAGCAGATGACAGGCTGACTCAAGGTTAACCCGACTTTAAAGGGTAGTGCGATTTTTGAGAGAAACCATGATTAAGTTCATTCCACCATGTCCTGCTGCTTATTAGTCACCTTTAAACTTAAGTCATTAATGTCAATTTTTTTGAACGTGATTAGGTTTTACGTATAGTAGGCCTAACGCGCTATCGTGACCGATTAACTTACTACAGGTTTTTTGGTCTCTTAAGATGGCGTCCCGGTGGTGCAATCTGTTAAAGTCATGTGCAACCTGATTGAGTTTCCGTATCAAAGAGGTCCTTCATCAAACTGTCAGTATTTTTATACAATATCCTGGGGGGGGGGGGGGGGGTTCTCGTGGCGTGGAAATCCATAAATCAATTTTTGAGGCAAACAATTTTTTTCTCATGCGAAAGGGGGAAATGGATGGTAAAAGCGAAGAACATGACTCCAAATTACAGGATTCAAATTTCTACCTGAGCATTATCTTGCTCATGACAAGTTGTTATGGGGATTTGTGAGCTAGGAGCTAGTCTTTGGGAGAAACACTTGCTCTGTGATGGGGTATTGTAAGCTACATCTAATACGCTGTCATGACTTCTTAAAAACATGTGTTACTACATTTTGTATAAAACCTGTCACTATATCAAAAGCTCCAATTTGGATCTACACGATAGTACTTCTTTACCAAGAGTATACGCACAACTTTCCTCACGGCCCCAAAACAATAACCAAATGTACATGTATCTCCCTTACTCGGGAGGTGGCGCTCTTTACCACCTTAGGACGAGGCTTGAAACATGGACAAACCTTGTACAGGTGGACATTTTGCAGCAGGTGGGTACACGTGTCTACTGAGAGGTTGTAAGAAGACGGTATGTCTATCCCCACTCGTCCAGTGTTACGATCGTCGGTACAGCTAATGTTTTTATCCCCGTAGGTGCCACCGCGATGTTAATGCCGCTGGCACCGTACCGGTGTGTAGCGGCGCTGGAGCTGGCTGCTCAAATCTGAGGTATAAGTCTGATATCAAAAAGCTCACATGTAACAGGTGTGCTAAGCGGGTGTCGGCACATTGATCGTAAAGGTGATAGGATGCTAGCATATTAGCTTCTTGTAGATTTGTGAAACTGGTGAACACTTGTCAGAAGTGTGGTCAGGTTGGAGCTGGATGAGTAATCAGATTTTAGGGAGGGGGGCGGGGCGCCAGGTGGGTGCACGCGTACCTGGACCTAACACCCGCGCCATTCAGGCCAGACTGGTGCCCACAGGTGCTGATGAGAGAGCACAAAATCCTTTCTTTCTGCCTAGTCATTCTGGAAGGTACCAGGAAGTCTCGGGAAGTCCTATTGGCGTCAACAAATCGTGAAGTCAGGCTTACAATCGGAAAATGGTATTGATGTTTTTACGTTCAAGCACAGCGTCATGTTTATAATAATCTAAATGTAGCGTGCTTTGTGCGCATGTGGTAAATCTTTTAAAACGTAGAAAGTTGACGTCATACTTTCATCCTGATCATCCCAATTTAGAAGCCACCCACGGTTTTTGTCCCACCCAGGTTTCCAGACGAAGTAAAGTGCTAAAGCCGATGATGATCCTGAATAGTACAGGAACATGGATAATGCAGTAGGCCTACACCGTGATTTGCTTGAGCAAGTCGCAAAAACACCTGTGCATGCTGGCAAAGCAAAGTATATCTTGCGCCACATAGCTACCTAAAGAATCAAATTCAATCCATGAAAGTCCTTACCCCATTTACATGTATTTCCTTATTTCCTTACATGTATTTACTTATTTTAAATGGGCGGCCAAGTGGAATCCACTGGTCGATCCCGTGGGTACTGCTTTTTCCAAGGTTTGGAGCTTTGCTAATTTTGCTATCATGGTAACTTTTTTATGGATAAAATCTTACAAAATTCCCCTTAAGATGAGAACGCTGTTCACACGATTACTGCAACTCCAGACCGCCCACTTTCGATTAAGTGCACCGTTTTGAACGGGGTAATGTTGAAATTTGAAAGTCGCCAGAAAATAAGCTCGGAAAATTGGGGGGGGCTTAACTTCCAACAGCGATTTTCAGAAATCACAAAATGGCCCTTAGCTCACCCCTCAGAGGATTACGACCCAATGAACGATGACTCATCATATCTGGAATGATTCACCGTGTGCTGTGCGATATTATTTTGTTTTATCCATCCAATGGTGATAAAACTCCCAGGTTGAAGCCCGGATTGTGCTTATTAGTCTGAGCCAGTCCTACTTGTCAACATAAGTCACTGTGAATAGGGCCAACGTGCATGTCTACAAAGTGAACAAAATTTCTCCTGGCGTATGTCTAGAGTATAATTTCCAGAGGGGGACAGTTTGGGGCCTCATTTTATTGAGGAGGTGGAACTTGGCTACTGGCCATCCCAAATGTTTAAGCAGGCTGCAGGAGGCCAGGGGGGGGGGGGGCATGTCCCCTTTCGGGGGGGGGGGGGGGGACATGCATGTCCCCTTTCCCGTGATGATGACATGTCCACCAACTTTGTGACCGTAAGGTGGGAGGCTACATGGGCTGTTTCTATGACCGCCTGTTTCCGTGACTCAGCTCCGAGGTCTGGTCTGCATCTGAAGAGGGAAGAAATGGGTCAGGAAGGGGGTCCAATGAGGTGCGTCCGAGGGGTCCCTAATTTTGATTGAAGGGTGTCCGCATTGAAAGAGACATTTTGAAGTTTTCTGCCAGACGTTCTAGATTTCTAGATCTAACAGCGACATGCTCGAGCAGACATCGCCATATTTTTTTCTGAATCTCCCATTTTGATCAAATTTCAAACAGAATGGGTGGATTTACCGTATAAGGACTGCATGAACAATGTGCCAAATGTTGTTACAGAACCGTTCAAGTTTTCTATCTCCACAAATCAAGATGGTCACGTGGTCAACTGCGATAAATTTTACTTGCGAGTCCAATTAAAGCGATGCATCGACGCGATACATCCTTTCAAATTTGAATGTTGCTACACGATCTCCTTCATTTTGAAGTACTTTTTGTAGTCAGTTAATAAATCCAACTTTTTGATCACGCGTGTCCTGTAGGCTTAGGCTTTTTGTATAATACACCTCCAAGTCCAAGAACCCTTCAAATTGTAGGTTCCTGTGAGCTCCAAAGTGCAGTTCGGGTTTGTGCTTACATTCTCACTAATAGGCTATACATGTAACTGGATGCTTACGAGATCTGACACGTCCGTCCTAAAATTACCCCGTGTTTGGTCGAGCCGACACTAATCCAATAAGTCACCAAGTCCCAAGAAATTAATGACAATAATAGCCTGGTTTCCTGACCAAACATGTAACAACTTGGAGAAATTTCAATAGGAATTTTGGCAGGTGAATGATTGGGCGTATTACAAAACCCCTGGGCAGCCGAATTACCCTTGCTATGCGATTTATATTACAATACCCCATAGTCACGACACCTGTGCCTCGGAAAATTAGGTACAAGGGAAATGGCCCATTGTCCTCTAGGCTAAAAGTTTATACAATTTTGATAAAGAAAACTCAAAGTCACTGGTACAAAAGGCCTTTGTTACCCACATGTAGTATAAAACCATGCAGGTTTACTCGCTCGGCCCCGCCTACCTATTTTATTTCTAAGAGAAACAGAGCATCGAAAGAAAAATCCGGAAATTGTTTTTCCAGTTTTCTTTTTAAACCACTTTGGAGGTGTGTACAAACGTGCCTACCGATTAATTCGTCTGATTACATGCTCGGCATGCGTGTCGGTTAAGATGAAAGTTTAATACTGGGTTCCCGCCAAAAATAGTCCAAACACACCTGGGCGCTTCACGTGGGTCCTCGTATTTTTAATCCGGCACTTTCTGCAGAAGACTTTAGCAGAGGTTGTTGTTAAACAAAAACGCACCCAGTGTGTGTGTGGGGGCGTAGGGTGGGGCTAATTTGTTGTGATTTAGTAAAAGGACCAAATTTTCTTCGGTGATGAGAAAAAGCTGCGTTCTTTGAACGTCGCCATAACGACACAGACCTGGTATGGTAATTGACTCGAATTGGTTTCTTTGAAAAGCCAAATTTAACCGCTTCTGACCCGTGGCGAGGTTTTCGGCTTATATTGTCAGATTTCAACAATACCGTACATCTGTTCTTTAGAGAATAATTGTTAATGCCCAATGCTTGTATCTTGTACTACGTGCGCCTTCGTTCCTCTTTCGAAAAAACCCCACTTCGGTAGATAAACTAAAAAGACACTACAGACGTAACTCTTCATAATTATTCACAGGTGAAAACATAAATGGGATTCCTAGCAATTAAAACAAATCTACTAAGCAGGTACTTAGCAATAGCATTCGTTAAAGTACAATAATTGTTAAGCAAACCATCTCTTTTCGACACAAAATTTGAGCCAGATTATACACCCTCAAAGCGTGCACTTATGGCAATAGGCCTACACACTTCTCTCAAACCACTGTGATCCGACAGACATTGAGTGGTCCCATTTGCAAAGTTCAATATTATTTAAACTGAGGTCGCACTGGCAAGATTCGGCCAAATGAATGAATTCGACGTAATAGCTCCCCAACGTACACTGAAACGACGCGAAAGAGACTGATGTGAAAGTACCATATGGCTTTGCCCGTGTGGGGCGGTCACACAATGAGACAGGTACCTTGGGAGTTTTTCTCACTTTTCTAACTTCATCCTCTCTGATTTTTGTTTCTATTTCTAGCGGACAAGCACCGTCTTCACTTCCAGTTCAACCTGAGCCACGTGCCTGCCACGGAGATGCTACTCCAGGCGGAACTCCATCTCTTCAGACTCAAGCCCAAGATGCGACCCACCGTCACTGTGTCTGGGAAGAGGCAGCCTTTCTACCAGGTTCGTTATCCTTAAAATTTGTAATGGGTTGAAGGTGGGATTCTAACCTTGGACCTTCGCAACACCGCACATGTGCTCTAACAACTGAACCATTCGGATCCACGAGGGACTACCAACATAGGAATCGATCGGAAGATCAATAATCATAGAATTTTGCGTGGGCCGGCAGAATATGATCGCGGTTTCATTTATTTGACAGCAACGATGACAACCACAAAATGTAATCTCACCAACGACAAAAAAAATAAACATTACATTCTATTTATTTCCCGCCACAGATCCAATTGTATCAGCTTGCCAGTGAGGACCTCACGTCGATAGAGGGCGCCAAACTGATTGGACTGCGATTGGTCCGAAGTGTTGGGACGGAATGGGAGGTCTTCAGCATCACCGATGGTGAGCATCTTGCGTGCCATGAAAATAAATGTTATTTGAAAGTCCGCATCGTCAACATTTTAAATTTAACATTTATAAAAAAAAATGTAGAGGAGATAGAGGTTAAAGTTCAATAAAAGAGTGCTATTCTAAAATAGTCTGTACAAAGAAAATAAGTTGCAGAGTCAGAAACCATCACTGCAAACTTCAATTGTGAAGAACAATAAACATTTTAAAAATGTTTTCTTATGGACCAACCAATTCGCAAATGGCGAAGAAACTCAATTATTAGACAGTACCATTGTAAATCATATCTTGGTCTTCTATTTCAGCTGTGTCCAGCTGGCTAGCGGATGAGCGAACTAACTTTGGCGTACTGGTCACCATCAGCTCCCTGACCGGGGAACCGATGGACGAGAACTTCATCCGCTTTGCTCAGCAGGGCAAGCATCATCCCACCAAGCATCCATTCCTGGTGCTGTACACCAGCGACCTGAGGCAGATGGACAGCGCACACACAGGCCAGGGTAAGGCGCTGTTTTCAATTGCTGAACCTGAAGGGGCATGCATATCATCCTCTGACTGATTACAGTCACTGACCGACAAGAGTCCCGACTGACTGAGTCATTGACTGACTGAATCACCGAGTACAACTGATGTTCCAAACATTTAAAAACTGAACATTTAAAAAACTGAACATGGCGACTTTTTCTAGCCCTAGGTGGTTTAAAATATGAAAATAGTGGACTAACCAAGTTACAATTTCTGAAAGGGAGGGGCAAAATAATTTCAATCATAGCGAACTTGCAGTACAGGTCCACCTTTTGTCCAATAAAATGCTACTCGACGGATCAGAAGATGGTTCTTAAAGAAACGTATAACTTTATCTCCCACAGATGCTGTAGAAAGTGCATATGAGACATTCTTTGAGACTTACGGCAACCTCAATTCGCCGCCTTTCACTGACTCCACGCAAGCCGGCCCCACGCCAAACGTCAACACTAACCGCTACAGCGATGACAAAGTGACAACAACCAAGGAGACGCGAACAGGAACTGCGACTTCAAGAAACAGGAGGGACAACCGGCAGGATTTAGACACGGAGTCGCCGACGGAAGACTCGGCAACGGCCGGTGGCAGCAGTGGCAAGAAGGCCAGCCCCAAAGGCACCTGCGCCCGCAAGTCCATGTACGTGGACTTCCACGAGATCGGCTGGTCAGATTGGATCATCTACCCGGTTGGGTACAACGCGTACGAGTGTGCGGGGCGATGCCCGTTCCCGCTGGGGCAAGCCGTACGGCCGTCCAACCACGCCACGGTGCAGAGCCTGATGCATCTCATCTCCGCCGACGTAGCGGCCCCGTGCTGCGTTCCCAGCCAACTGGACCCCATCGTGGTGCTGTTCTTTGACAGCGACAGCAACGTGGTGTTGAAGCAGTTCGACAACATGGTTGCGACTGCTTGTGGCTGCCGCTGATTCAGATATTTTTATTCAACATGTAACACCCTGCACAATTAAAAGGACTTTCTTAAAGGAATTTAAAAGAGTAAACAGCTCCAGGGGTCCACTGAGTCTTAAAGAACTGCAGGAATGGAACAGTTACAAACTGTTATCCTGAAAAATATTGAAAGAAGGCCAGTTATATCCTGAGAACGATCACCAAACAGAAATATTCCTTAATTCTTTTCATAGTATAATGCTCTAATATTTACATGTACAACAGTCTCGCGTTATCGATTTCTTCATGGAAAAATAGTGTATTAAATATATGAGTGTAAAAAATATTGCAAGTGGTTATATTTGCATGTCTTTAATGTACATACAAGGAGCCTCATTTCCCCCTTTACTCTTGGCCAAGAACTAGTACAAAGTACAGAATTTTCTCTTTTTTTAAATCATGGCTAAAATAATCTTTCTTAACATTCGTTATAGATAATTTTATTCTGTTAACAGTATTTTGTTTTAATTTGTGAATAGTAAAAGGAAAATAGCACCCAGCTATGTATTCAAAAGTAAAGTTTTGTACAGATTTTTTTTTTTTTTGGAGGGGGGATTTGAAATATGAACTACTGCCATTTACTTAGTCCAAACAATAGACAGCTTCAGTTGTAGAAATAGGTTTTCACATTTTGTCATTTACCAAATTTTTTCGGGGGGGGGGGGTCAGAAATCACAATATGAAATAAATGCAACACAATCTAAAATCCGCTTTACAACAACTTTTTTTCCCTTAAACACTGCCACTGATTAGGTACTCCCATAGAATGTTTGAAGAGTGTAGTTTATTTCCCTAGGAAAACAGCACATACTATAGGACTACGGTATATTGAATGTAAATAATAAATAAAACCTCTTTATACATTAGATTTAAGTTTATGTGTTTGCCTTTACATTTGAACGTCATGTTCGATATTTAGGAGGTGAGCCTATATTGAATTGTATTATAAATTCTTCCAGATGACGGTATTATGTGTTTTTAGCTTCATTGTAAAGTGACATCATGTAATGTTCACCTTGTAGGGTTTTTAAATTTTATTTTACTTTACAATAGCTTCTAAACCACTCGGTGAGAATTTACACCATGAAAGTTCAATTTACGGGGTTAGATTTGAAGTTGATTCTTGTTAATGCTTTAAACAAATTATGGCATTTCTGATTCAGATTGATTGTAAAATATTAGAGTTGGCTCAAACTACGTATGTATAATCCCACGAGCGTGAGTGGAACATGGAATAATGTAGTGCTTCTGTGTCTCACATGCCATGAGGCCGCAGGCCGAGTTGTATGTGGGCTCAGACGCACTACATTTTCCGTGTTCCACGAGCGCGAGTGGGATAACAAATTTATCTTTAAGCAAACTTGACGCACAGTAAAGTGAACGAGCATGCTTATATTTACAGTCGTCTTTTACTGTAGTTATCCGTGCGTGCAGCTGGAATGGCGCTCGCATCATCAAATACGCGGAGTGCGATATGGACCTTGCTAAATGGGATAAAGTAGCACGGTTTGTTGCCATGGATCGACCAATCAGGATGAAGAATTCAAGTTTATTTTGAAGATAAATGATCTTGTATGGCATTGAAATAATACGCTGAGCAAACTGGCTTCACTTGCTTTTCTGGTTCATTACTCCGCAATAGGCCACAAATGAAAACATTCACATGCACTGTCTGGATCTTTCTTATTTAGGAATAAATAAACCCAAACCTTTGTACATTTGTACATTATTAATGATCTAATAAAACTGTATTATTTAATCATAATCGTCAGTTAAAGTGTTCAGTGTGCTTTTTCTTGTAAATGTACGAGTCTGGGAAAATGTGATCACTGCACATGCAAGGGACACCACAGTTTTGGCAACATCTTGTGGTGGTTAAATATCCGGAAAGAGTTCCATACCTGGACATCACTTGACACCCTGCGCACAAACCCTATGAGACTGGTCTGAAAAATGCCAAGTGTTTTCTCAGTAAATGCTTCAATATTTTCCCTGTTAAATTTGACTTTTTAGGGCATGTTATCGCTTTCTGATGGCTGATGCATGTAGGTCACTGAAGGGAAAAAGTCGTGATGTCCTTGTATGGAATTCTTCTCAAATGTCCATATACCTAAACTTTTCGAAGTTGTAAAAGAGCTGTTTAACAGGTTCATTCAAACAAGATGAAGGTTCATGTAATGTGTACTTTGGTGAACAATCACGGCAAAAGCATGGGACACCACAGTTTTGGCGACAATATTGTGGCAACTACACGTATTATTAAAAAAATCCCACCTCATTGAGCCAAAACTGAGGCTTCTCACGGGTGCAGCCAAGCAAGTGCTCTGCCCAGGTCAGCCTGGGATTCAAGCACAAATGTGATGTGATCAAGCTAAATGAGTCGTTTGTCGACCCTGGTCAATTTTTTTTTTTTACAGATTTGAAAAGAGCACCATCTCAGCGTTACTGCTGTGAAAACCGCATGCTGATACCATGTTTAGTTAAAAACATTATGGAATTCAGAACACCAAGAGATGTAATGAAGTGATGTGATGAAGTGGCCCTACTTTGGCCTGAATCTGCAACTGAAAGTTCCCGACAAACGACTCATTTAGCTCGATCACATCACAATTGCCCTCCTCATTAATAGAAATGCGATCACTGGGGTCAATGAACAATATGCGTGAACAAGTAAATAAGCAAATGCCCTTCTTGTACGATATCATTGCTTAGTGACAGCGCCCTCTCTTGTTCACACACGGAGTCTAAACCAGCATGCAGCCTACAATCTCTCATTCATGTCATTTACTAGAAGTATTTACATTTGGGCTTGAGTCGGCTTTTTCGTCACCTTGGTTGTGGGTACTGCTGCAGGAGGTTCGTGACTTGCTTGCCTGTCATCTTGCCGGCAATTTTGCCGCTCTTCTCTGCAATTTTGGCGTCTCTCTTCACTTTCTGCAGATGGGATGAGGGGGCAACAATACAAAAGTTATCAAATTTTGATAAGTGTAACCCTTTTGCTCTGTGGGACCACAAAAGCTTGTTTCGCCGAATCTGCACTCCTCTTCATGTTTTTAAAGTTTTTACCTGGGCTTCCGTGCAGCATTTCTGGAAGACTTTGATTTCTTCGATGCAGTCAGCGTCGTTGTAGTCATGTTTCTTCCAGCAAGCCATCAAGACGCTCATCTCACTGATGCATTCCGCAGCTGCCAAAGGAAAATATTAATGTTCAGTGCAATTAGGTTTACCTTTTAATTGCAAAGAATCCAGATCTAATTCTTGGTGACTTAAGTTCAAATAAATTTCAGTTTCAAAACCTAGTAAGCCAGACAACACAAAAATGAAATTCCCATCTGATGTTTTACCCAAAAAAATGTTGGCCCAAAGCATTGCGCAAAGTATCGTACCCCTCATAACCAGGAATTTCAAGATAGATAGGGCCTAAATACTGAACTGCTGAATTAATGCTGCCAAGTGCCAATTCTGTTTTTAAAACTAAATAATTCTACAATTAACTTAAATTAAGGTAACACGGCAACATTAAAGGTTAATTAAGTTTTGTTTAGCTTCCCTGTACTGAAATATTGGCTTCTACTGTAAAAACTAGATCATAATTGTGCGCCACATGGCACTAAATATGACATAGCGCAACTGGTCAATACAAAATTACACGATTCTTTCCAACATTTCCTTTAGTTCTTACCTCCTGGTCTGTTCTTTCTCAGCGCCACTTTATTATTCAGTTTAAACTCTCTCTGCCGATGCTCAAATTTGTTGGGCCAATAATGATTTCTGAGGATGATTTCATTCATGCGTTTCGACATTTTCGTAACTGTTTGAGTGTAGAAAATAAGATCTTTGCACGTGCCGTGCTGATTAAGTTGGCAGAGTCCGAACGCTTGAGGGCGTGCCGGCCGGCTTCACACATCATTCAGACCTTCGCGGCTTGATGATCATGCTGATTCTGATTTGGTCGTTTGTCTGTAATTTTTCAGGAAAATGGCGGAGAGGTTGAAGGCGATAAGGGAGAAATCAAAACAACGACGAGCCTTGCTCGCACAGACGGTAGGCAATGGTATAATCTAAGTATTAAGAGAGGGCTAATCAGTCATTTGTCAATGACAATGTCACTGTCATAAATCAATGTTCCACTTCCGAATTCCACGAAGCAGCCTTATGATTTCAGAAGTAACTTCCATCCAACTTCAAAGAAGTCACTACCACCGCCTTTAAAAAAATAAACAACAATGAGCTTACAATTATATTATTAGTTACTTCTGTATGCCTATTTTTGTGCAAGATCTCATTAATATTAATGATGTCTGAGGTTCATTCTTCTTCTTTATTTGATGTGATTAATTGTCCAGCTGAATGTAACTGATGCCGATCAACTGAGCAGTGTCCTGAGCAGTAAGGCGGAACTAGAGACGAGAAGCAGCGGTCTTACTGCACCCAAGGATGATCAGACTAGCACAAGGTACAAAAACCCACATGCAATCACATCATGCTGGATCCAATTATGATTGTCTTTGTGTTTTCTACTAATCCTTTATCACTATTTACAAGTTAAATATATCGGGTATGACGTTAGGAGTCTCAATATTGTGCATTGAACTGAATTCGGTGTTGTTATCTTTGCACTAATCAGCACCGTCACATCGACCACCACAAGCCCTCCAACTAAGCGCAGAGTAGTAGGAGATACGAAGACATGGCAGAAGGCGCCAAATGCTTCTAAAGAAACCTCCGCTAAGGTGAGTCATACCATGGATTGTGGAGTTCAGAAAGGTGGAACCCAGCGCTATTACTTTACCTGGGGCTTGTTGCCTCTGGAAGTTTTGGAGTTCAAAGAATTTGCCATTTTTTTCCTGCACGGTGGAAATTTTTGAGGATTTCGTAGCAAAATGTAAAGGTGTTTAGGATGAAAGACTTTAATTCTTTCTTGTTGATGCGTTCTGTTGCCAGGACAACCAGGAGGAAGATGAAGATGACAGTCTCGTGGAGAAGGTCTACAAGGATTCCAGCACATTCCTAAAGGTACGCGTTTAGGAAACCTTCTTGGCTCGCAGATTGTGGGAAGCAGGGAGAGGAGGAAAATTAAGGGGAGTTTACTACTGATTTACCCAGTACAGGATAAGGGATATAATTACTTTGTTATATTTATAGTGAATGTTTTGCTTGCAGGGAACACAAAGTGCCAATCCTCACAATGACTACTGCCAGCATTTTGTGGACACGGGTCAGCGGCCACAGAACTTCATCCGGGATGTGGGTCAGTTCACTTTCGTAGTATTTTATATAAATCATGAGTTTGACCTCATATTAAAGATGTCCAAATATATTTGCAATACCCCTTACGTGGATTCTCTCCATTTTCAGAGATAACTACTTCAGGAAACCCCAAACAACCCGGAAACTGTTTTAAACCTGCTCGGAATCCTTTTCTTTCTCTCAGGACTTGCCGACAGATTTGAGGAGTATCCTAAGCTGAAGGAACTCATCCGCCTGAAAGATGAGCTGATAGCACAGACCAACTCACCGCCAATGTAAGCCGAGTGGCCCCACTCAAAATGGAAATTTTTGGTTCCCATTTCTTTTTGTTGTAGCAGTGTACTTGAACATTCTTAGCCCGTCCGTTTCTAATTTCAATCTCTCTTCCTATTGGTAATTTGGTAGGTACCGTCACTGCGACCTAGAAACCTTTGACCTAGCGGAGTTGAACCACAAGTTTGACGTCATACTGGTTGACCCGCCCCTGGAGGAATACCGTCACCGGCCCGGTGTCATGACCAACCAAAAATTCTGGAGTTGGGACGAGGTAATGTAAAATCAGATCATTAACCTAAGACATGTTGAATTGTAGCCTTTCCAAAACCTTCTAAACTTACCCCTTGCAGAAAACCATTGGCCAGTTTTGCACTCAACCTTCCGATTTTTTTTTAATTAGATCATGCGTCTCGAGATCCCTGCCATAGCCGCCCACCGCTCTTTCATCTTTCTCTGGATCGGGACACTAGAGGGCCTGGATAAGGGGCGGCAGTGCCTGGCCGAGTGGGGCTTCAGGAGATGTGAGGATATCTGCTGGATTAAGACCAATGCCACGAAGCCTGGCAGCGTCAGTCTGGAGACCAATGCCATCCTGCAGAGAACCAAGGTTGGTCTGACACTCTCTAGCGAGACTTTGATACCATATAACGCCACATTAATAATGTCTTACCACATTGACAGTCACAATGATAAAACTTGCGACATTCAAAACGCTGCATATTTATGATTCAAACGATTTGTAAGACAGGAGTTCAAGTCACATTCACTTTTACAAACTACATGTACATTGTACATGTAAATACAGGACTTTTCTAGACAATATCCAAGACTTGATAAACCATTGTATTTGCAATTGTTTTTTCTTCCAATTATAGTTGGAAATAATCAAAATATATTTCTGTTTCACTGTACAGGAGCATTGTCTGATGGGCATCAAGGGCACGGTGCGACGTTCCACCGACGGTGATTTCATCCATGCAAACATCGATCTGGATGTTATCATCACCGAGAACCCAGAGACTGGATCCCTGGATAAACCCGAGGAGATCTTCCACATCATTGAGCACTTCTGCTTGGGACGCAGAAGGCTCCATGTATTTGGTTCTGATAGCACTATTAGACCAGGTAGGCCATAGTTCTCCAGATTTAGAAGGTGTAAGCCAAACACCTTTTGAAATTGTTGGGGTTTTGTTTTGTATTATTTTTTTCCCTGATGCTTACACCATGCAGCTTTTCTTCTACCTGTTAATGGTACGTTGTAGGAACATGTGAAACTTGGTACATGTACAAACATTGACCGTGATCCAAATCGCATAACACTACATGTACAATGTACTTTGTAAATGACTTACATATGACAAAAAAAGAACATTGCAAAAGCTCACAAGGTTTGCCAAACCTCACAAGGCTAGCCAAATCTCGCAAGGCTAATTGTTATAAATGATGCAAGCAACCTCGGTAGTGTCGCTCAAAAAGTCAACAAGAGTACATTCAATTCAAGTACAATGTACGTGTATTGACAAAATTAACCATTCAAGATTAAAGAGCTGGTTGTTGAATTGGATTATTTTTTCCGAGGCTCATAAGTGAAATGGATCCTGTTTTATACTCTTCTTTCTAGGTTGGCTGTCGATAGGACCCAAGGTCACCAACAGCAACTTCGTCAGGGAGACCTACGAGGGCTACTTCAACAAGTCAACGACAGACTTTCTCACGGGCTGCAGCGAGGAGATCGAACGACTCCGCCCCAAATCCCCACCCCCAAAGATCAAAGGAGGGGCAGCTGGGCGCGGCGGACAGGGTGGTAGGGGCGGGAGAGGGGGGCCTGGTGGGGCTCAAGGAGGGTGGCAAGGAGGTGGGAGAGGTGGCGGGTTTGGAGGAAGAGGAAGAGGTGGCGGCCCAGGAAAGGGACGGGGTTTCCAAGGCAGGGGCGGTTTTTAAACACTTTTTTATTCTTGGAATATTAGTTCTGATATTGAATAGTAATGCTGATATTGCTGTTGAATTTGCAGTAACATTGGATGTCATGGTTTCACCTGCTGACTGAGTTGTGATTGAGTGTCGATGGAACTGACTACAATTTCATTTAACAATACACAATTAGACAAAACTATGGATGCATGAACGTACATGTACCATGTTTATGAAAACTCCATAGTATTCATTCCTTTCTGATGATTTCACCTGTTGAAGAAACAAATATGCACTGATGGAGTTGGGGAGGTTAGGCTAATTTTCTTCCATAGAAATGTGTACATTTGTCGAGACTGACGGAAAAACCGTGACCTCGTGCAAACTGCGCTTGTAGTAATCATGCTCGACTGTATATGTGCATGTACACTTACATGAATATCATTTCAGAAATTCGTCAAGGAAGAAATTTGGGATTTATGAAGTTTGTTCAATTGAGGTTGACCTTGCTTCCTGAATACGTTACATACAAATTGAAAGTACCAGCTCAAAGGCACCTGACTATTTTCAGTTATAACTGCAGCAGGTTTTGTGTGTAAACAAAAACATTTGCATTTTGTCTACCAAATTATGGATTATGGACATTAAATAAAAACGATTTAACATGTAAGAGCTTCTTTTCGTTTCATGTTGTCTTTACTGTGTCTTGAAGCTAAAACATTTAAAAGCATCCACACCACTTGTAATATATGTATTTACAATTAATTACAACTTGCGCGTTAAAAAATACAAAGATAAAATATTTATTTACAAATTGTGAGACGTTTAAAACAGAAGTGGAAACAAACGATTTCCTTTAAAGTGACTAGTGTGCTATTTCAACCATTTTCGAATGACTTAAAACCATAAAAAAACATTTGCATACATCAGTCTTTAATTAAATGCATTGGTGCTATATTCATGATAAGTTAAACCCCAACTCCCTAGGGTGATTTACTAGGAACCTTCCTCATCCTTGCAAATTCCAACACCCTGTGCTATTAAACTGTGCACTAAACAGCTGGACTCCACCAAACCCTTGTGTTGGAGTTTGGCTGGTTGGGGATCGTTAGGGTTAATTAATTGTCTAATTTAACAGTGGCGGATCCAGGGGGGGGGGGGGGGGGGGGGAGGGGGCACCGACCTAAATCTCAAGTAAGGCCACTTTTTAACTTGAGAGCGCTCTTCCGGCACCCTCCCCCCCACCCTCCCTTGACAATGTAAACTGCTTTGAGTATACCTAATGAGATAAGCATCAACAGAAAAACTAGTACATCTATACATTAAAAAGAAAGTTGCTAAAAGCCAGATATAATGCAACTTGATTAACAGTATATCTAAGGAATACTCATTTTATCCGAGCAATACTTTCATGATTGTCCAATTCAGCGAGAAGCAGATCATACAAATTTCATTTGCCATCGTTAAAGTATTATGCAATTTATGTCAATCTTGTGACAATTCTGGCAAATTCACACACGCATGTTCTATAAAGAGATACATTGTATATACGTACATGTTAGCTATGAACATTACTGGACCAAAAAAAGCAGACAGGAAAATTTGTGATATCACATTTTTGCCGCAAATGTTGAACACAATTCAACTCGTATTCAAACTCGGTTCACACGTAGTCAAATGAGGTAGGGTTCAAATCTTCAGGGCGCCTTGACGTCGGCGTTGAAGGTCTCTGTCAGGAACTTGTTGTAGTTGATCTTGCCGTCCATCTTCTCGTCAAACTCGGACATGACGTGGTAGACCTCATCCTCGTCCAGTATCGTGTTGCAGAGCCGCAGGACGTTGCGGAACTCCGGCAGGGACAAGTAGCCCGTGTGGCCCAGGTCAATCTTCTTGAAGGCGCGCCGGAGGGTTCTCCAGTCGCCCACCAACTGCAAGACAAAATTTTAAGAAAGATAAATAACAAATTGATGAGGATTTGGAAGAGAATAACTTTGCAGAACCCGCGGGAAAGGTTATCAGACACTAATTTGCCAATCGGAGATGCATAGATCAAGTGTTACTCTCGTGCGATGCCAGTTTCTATGAAATGCAGGAACGGTATATAAGATTATCCCTTCATGCATAACGTACTTGATCTAATCAAGCTTTGTCCATGCAATTTGTGGTAAATATACACTATGCTGAGGGATATATTGGCACCATTTTTACCACATGCTCCTCACTCACTTACCTCTCAGTCAAAAATACTGTTTGCTCTCAATCACTTACAAATTTATGTCACAATTTTGTGAAATTTTCAAAAGGTTGCGTACACATGTATATCCTTTTTTTTTTTTAACTCTTGTCAGGACCTACACCTACTGCACAGAGTCTATAAATATAATGTGTAATACATTCCTCATTTTGATGGTAAAGTCCATCGTACATATCCCAAACCTACTCACCCTCTGTCTGAGTCGTGCCGTGATACCACTCAGCCCCTTGCTCGGTTCATTGACGATTGGAGCAATAGGCACCTCGGCCTGCGGGTGGGTCAGCAATGACAGCATGTTGTTGCCATAGCGATGGGTCTGCTTCCGCATGGCAAATGGTTTCAGAAACTCAACATATGAGACTCTGTAGAACAGAAAGAAAACAGTTGGTTACGACCAAGTAAAAGTTGGACAGAAAACAATAAAACCAATGAACTTGTAAAATTGTACAAATTAATCAACGATCTTTTCTTCTGGCAATTAAAGCAGTGAAATAATACAATGTTTATCTACTTGAACTCACCTGCCGTCATGGTTGATTTCAAATTTACTACTCAGGGCATCAAGCTCATAAGCACTGAGATGCACACAGAGTTCTTGCAAGACATCTCGGAATTCCTCCTTGCTTACAAAGCCGGTACCGTAAACATCCAGACCCAAGAACTCCTTCCTTAGATCATCCCACATGTAATCAACCTACAAAAGAAAATATAAGGATCAAGGGGAAAATGATTCAGATAACAGGTATGGATGATTATACATGTAACTTACTTTCATCCAACACCACATATCTCATACTACGGGATGAGCAAAACATCCGACTATGGAACGAAGGACTTGGACAGCTCTTGAGATATCTTTGTGCTAATAAACCAAAAGAATGCCAAAATGCAAAGTTCACTCTTTCAAAACAGGCACTTATAAAAAGTAAACTAGTTGAATTACAATGATCCTTTAGATTCTAAATACATTGAAGACCTAACTGTACATGAAAAAATGGACAGTTCAGGTTGTAGAAATAAAACAACGAAGATCATATTGTTGCGGTGGGCTGGTATTTTTTTTAAATGTCACCTTTTTTTTGAAGAGTTTCAATAACGGATATCCCAACATGAATATTCACAATTCTCACCTTTGACCTAAGGTTATCCTCAAGCATATCGGCAGCACAGTTGAGCTTCCTCGACCTGATGAGGAAGTCTGAATCCCCTCTCTTGGGCGGGGAGACCTTTGCGTTAGGGAAGGCAGCCGATTTCATGGAGTAGCCAAAATGGCGGATGAACTCCAAGAAGCTGTAGGTTCGGTTCTGGGAGGTGATGAAGGTGTCCCAGAGACGACGGATCTCACCTCTTGTGATCTCCGGCTTCATGTTCAATCTGAGGAAAAGGGGAAACAAAATTAAAATAACTGAAGCTGGACTAGCAAAAAGGCAAAGCAATACTGTTGCAGTGTGTTAAGGGTTAAAACGTCCGCAGAAGCTTACCAACCACCTTCCACACTGTCACCAAAAACTTGAGGTCACAATTTAAGTTAGCTGACAAACTAAGTCACTCCCCCGAATATTTTTTGCCAGCAAATTTAACATCAGAAAAGGGGCTCTCTACTTACTTCTTGAACATTCGGTACATCATCTCTTGCGACATGTGTTTTGAGTTTTGTTCATCTAGTTCACGGAAAGCTTCTTCAACTTCTGTGAAGCGATCACGTAGGAGTGCCTTAACGGCAGCTGAAATCTGCAAAATAACAAGAAAGACCAAAACAAAATTGCAACAAAGAGCATCCCCAATGTTTTAAAGATCTGAACTAATTTTTTTTTTTTTTTAAATTGGGTCTTTAACATGCCTGCATACCTCTTGCACTATTCAGAATTGGTGAAATCGTGACAAAAAAATCTTACTTAAGAAGTAAACTCACTTCTTTGAGAGGTCTCCCCTTTTTGAAATCCTCAAAGTCCATGGCTTCCTCGAAGCTGTCTCTAAGTCCTGGAGGTCCCTGGTCCATGGCCGCACCCTCGGGACTTGAGGACCTGTAGACAGACTTGGTATCCAGAAGACTGGGTGCCACTCCACCCCTACAAGCGAACAATGGAAGAATTGTAATCATTAAGACAAATTTCAATACAAAGACAAAGCCCAAAACAATTTCAAACCAATCACAATGATCCCTAGCATTTGTAAAAGAAAATTACATGCAGAGTGATATGGTTGGGAATGCACAGCAAGATGGAAGCAAGAAACCCATGTAAAATTCTTGAAGACACACATTTTTTTCTAAATGATAATTCTTTTTGGAAGCGGGATGGTCGATGTCTGTATTTTACTCTTTAATGTAGTTATGATTTGGTCTCTTCAGAAATACAAATGTATAGGCACAATTTCAAGGCTTAACTTACCCTAGGCAAAGACACTAAAAGCGTTTGAAGTTGTTTGAAAGTGTAATAACTGTCAAAGATGGCTCTTCTTACCTTGTGTCAAAGTCGGCCATGAAGTCAACGTACTTCACATTTCCCTCATCATCAAGCGGCAAACTGTCTATAAACATTCCAAATTCCTCATCACTCATGTCGACATCATATCGGCTCTGGATGGCCGCACGGAACTCCTGCTGGCTGATCACGTTGGTCCTCAGCTTGTCAATTTTGCTGTTGGAAAATCAAGACAAAGAAATATATAAGAAACTAAATTCACAAATAATAAGTCTAACCATATCACTGATTACTTTACAAAAAAGACCATAATTCTTAAAACAAAAATATTGTCAACTTACTGGAACACACCAAGAAGAGCAAGGAAGTCAGTCTGGAAGAGACCCATCATCTTAGCCTCTGCTGCCGTCACGTTGGTTGCCGCGCCGGGACTGTCGGCTCGCACACTCCGGTTATACCTGAGGAGATCAACAAACAAAACAGAATGATCTTAACAACACTTCTCCAAATTTCTTCAGGCTTCTTCTGATCTACAATGCCTGTTCACATCTCGAGAACACTTGATTTTGTCAACAGACAAAATTTAAAATAAATAAATAAACTTCGCAACAACTAAATTTCAGAAAAAGACTGAAAGAAACGACTCACATATGTTCAGGATTCAGCAGGATCTTGTGCGGCAGACCAGCATCGCTACGATCCTGGAACCGCTGCAGGAAATCAAGGTACGACACGGACCTCGTCTTTGGGTGAACAGCAAGGTTGCAGCGGGACAGAAAGGCATCCAGCTGCAACTTGTCCAATTTGAGGTCGTAGCGCTCAAGAACTTCACGAAACTTGGCCAACTCCACCTAGTTTAATAGTTGGAATTTATATTATTGAAAATCAAAACAAATACAACAATATAAACTTTTTAGTGTTAAAAAATTGTTCTGATTCAAACATCTAAACCTATATCAAGTTTTTGGCATAATGTAGCTCAACTAGACTCCAAAAA
Organism: Patiria miniata; assembly: GCF_015706575.1. Taxonomy (NCBI): domain Eukaryota; kingdom Metazoa; phylum Echinodermata; class Asteroidea; order Valvatida; family Asterinidae; genus Patiria; species Patiria miniata. Next base: position 4,248,468 of record NW_024037063.1, on the reverse strand, counting down.
GCGGGTCTGTAATTAGGCGCTCAGGGCCTTAATTGCAAATTTGTGCTAATTTTCTTGAGCTGAATCATAAAAGGTTCTTTACCTCTCCCTTCTTCTCGTAGTCATATTTCTCAAAGTCTTTCTTCATCTTGTGGAAACCCTGCCTGAATTTATCCTTCAGCCATCGCTCAATGTCCAGCGACTTGGATCGCTCAACTTCTAGCCGACGAGGCCTCCTAGCTGTATTTTGAAAAGGAAAGAGAGAGCATATTCCGTCAAACAATTGAAAAAAAATACTAAATGAAGATTGTTTTCTCAGTTCAAGAGCTTGCAGCTGAAGAAACATTAAGGAGACAAGAATTTGTCATTTTGAAGAACGAAAACTGTGTTTTTCCCCTTCCTTCAATTTTTTTGTTAAAAAAATATTAAAGGTGGCAAAAGTCATTAAGCAAGCACGATTTCTAACTAAACTTTCCAGGCAAGGAGATAATCAACTTTTCAGATATTGTAGAAACTTCATGGTATTTATTGGATTATTAAATAAAGGCAAACTAATCTTTACTCAAACTGATCTTCGCTTCTTGCCACTTACCTGATCCTCTTGGGCTGAGTTCAGGGCTACCTGCCCCCAATCTGAAGCCGACGCCGTCCCCATCCGGCATGGCTGTTCCCGATCGCAGACTGATACCCAATTTGTTCATCAGTCGCTCTCCCTTGATAACGCCCAGTCCATCTGTGTCATACCTGGATGAACAATTACAAAAATGTAAATTTGACAAATGTTTGAACTTGAATATGTTGTCTTCAAAAAGGTTGACTAAAACATAATACCCATTCTAACAAAAACTAACTGATCTATAGTTTGTTTTTTCTGGGGCATCAAGTTAAGTATTTCCAACTATAAGAAGTGGTCCACTGCCACTGTGTTACCTAAAAGAAGAAAGCTTTTTGGTGCCATAAAAAGAACTAGCTCCCATACCTGCTCCATAGTTTCTCAAACTCATCCTCATCCATGAAGAATAGCATTTTGTTGAGGACGTTCCTGAACTCTGGTTTGAGGATGCGGCCGGTGCCCCCAGGGTTCATCTGTGGGATCATCTCGGCAACATCCACAAATCTAAATCAATTTGACAATCAGAAGAGAAATGAGGGTTAAGATACAGCAAAAACTACAACAAAAAGCCTCTTAGATGATGCTCAGCATGATTCAAACTGGATTGCAATCAACTCTTTTCAACTTAGATTTCGATGGGGTGGGGGAGGGTCAACCCACCTTTGTCTAGCTTTCTCCTTCAGCTGCGCATGGACCTGTGTGGCGCTCATCGTGATCTTGTCACCAGGCCCTCTGTTGACGGGATCCATCCAGGCTGGCATCTCATTCCGAGTGACCGTTTCTCTCAAGCAGGCATAAAACTCCTCCAGTTTGATGACTTTGTGCTCATGGAGACGAAATCTGAGAAAACAGAACATATCTTTAAGCCAACATGCTTTTGAAGTTGGTTTTCAAACAATGAAGGTTTTGCTGTTGATGGTTTTTATAAATATTAAAAAAGTCTTCGGGTTTGACTTTTTTTTCTTAAACTGTTCAGCTGTTGTTGTCATGAATTTGTTTGTGACGAAATTTCTAACATATTATAAAGAAACTTGGCACATCTGAGAGACTACTTTTAATGAAGCGTTTGACACAAATGAATGTAACCTTTCCAAAAAAGACAGCGTTTAGCTAGAATATCTCCTGTTTCAATCTTAACTTTATTATGTTGTAGGAACTGGTGGTCACAACAGAATTATTTATTCTTATAATATTAAACTTTCCATTCAGCTGTAAGTTTTTCCTTTCCAGGAAGAACTCCTGTTGTTCTGTTTACCAAAATGCTGGCCTTCTGAAGTTAGGGAGAAAAAATGGTTTAACTTCCATATACCTCAGATTTTAGGGGGAAAAATAATTAAACTTTCATATACCTTGCCAGAAGAGCGTTGAACTGTTTTGTACTGATGAAGCGACCAGCATATGTGATCAGGATACGATTGAGAGCTTCCCGACTGACAATGCCTCGGCCTTCTGGGTCGTTTGAGACAAAGAGCTTCCTCAGCTCAAAGTAGGACTTCTTGACCTTCTCACGGAGTATCATCTCAATCTGTGAAATAAAAAGGACATTTTTTGATGAAATAAGGTCAGAGAATATTTAATTAATCAGTGTGATCTTGATAAAATCATTTACACTCGACCAACATGTCAACAATATCATTTACTCTTTAGTGAACATAATTTATTGTCCACTGGCATGTTTGACTATACAATGTATGATATTGGTGGCAGAAGTGGGATTACCATCATGCTATATTCATTGGTTTATTAGCTCTCACCTCATCAACTTCAAGTCTGACTCTTGTTTCTGGTCTGGACATACGTGATGCCACGCTGACAGCACGGTTGTCTGCCCGACTTGCCAAATCAGCCCGGGAACCTGAACAAAATAAAACATGAAATTATTAGAACTAGCAATTTAGAAATGTGTCCCGAAAAATAGATTAACACAATATAGGCTACATGTAGATGGGAGATCAGTTAATGTTCAAACAAAATTAGACAAAGTTACATTATATGAACAAAAGACATTATGAACTCTTAGTTTATTCATTTGAAAATGTTCCTTGCGCAACTATTGAAAACCAAAACTGCAAAATTAATCATTGAATCACCTGATGGAAGGCCCATTTATTCCCTTCCATAAATACCATTTATGTCATTCTTTACTGAAAAGCACAATATTTTTCTTCCATGATAAGAAAAGTATTCACAAATTTATCTAATGTTGACTCAACTATCAAACGTTATACCCACTCCCCTTTTGGTGATCTCAAGTCAAACAATGATAAAGCGATTACAAATGAACATATGTAAAACCAATTGTCTACATCGGAGGGAAAAGCTGCTTTACTTAAAGCAAACACTGCTCATCCGATTGTTTTCACAGTTTTTTAATCAACCAAGCTAGTTAAATGTCCCCCTCTGATGATTTCAAATAAAAAGCCGCAATCTCTCTGAGTGATCCTAAACCTCTCTATATATTTTCAGTTTGCAGCATTACTACTAACTATAGACTTTATGCAGGAGTCGGCCATATTGAATTTAAAGTGGGGTAAACTCCTTATTTGTGGAAGTTGTGGGTAGAAATGAAAGCAATGAAATAAAAGTTCATTACAAATAAATTACCAGTCTGCTCTTATGAATTTTTAAAAATTTGTGATTAAACACACCCTAAAGATTTAAGCCACGTTTAAAACAAAAAAATTGAGGCTTGGAATGCACTCCAAGCATAAAATAGTCTGGCACCATCCCATTCAACAATATTCAATTTATAAAGAAGATTCAGGGACCATGTTGTTGAAGCATGTTATGTTGTTTTTCTTCTAATAAACAATTGAATATAATATGATGGTAATCCCACTTCTGCCACCAATATCATACATTGCATGGTCAAGCCAGTTTCATAACCATGCATAAGTGGCACCTTTTTCAAATGTATATGTCGCGTCTTGGCAATAAACTCATTTCAAATTATGCATTTGCTTCTCCAGTCAAGTGTGTGAAAATCGCATGTTCCAGCTGCAATTAACATTTGACAAAGTGGCTGACCGTTGCCCAAACTAATTAAATGCCTGAGCTAATATTTCACCTGCCATCGACAGGTGAATTTCCGAGTGTGTAGTGTGTAAATTTCAAGGTGCATGCCTACAGAAAAATCAATGCAGTCATTAGCACAGACCATGATCGAGTGGCCCTTTTGGCAATAAAGAGTGGACAATACTCCTGCAGGGTGTTTCGCTGAATGAGTCCGAGTGCTTGAGAGATTGCCAAGCGATTGTCAAAAGCTAGCGTGGAAATATTGAACCAGACTGTTGATTTTGTGACACTCACGGAGGGGAAATTGCCTCTGCCTTTTATTAGCAAGTTGTTTTTTTATAATGTGGTATGAATAAAAACTCTCATTGGTGCTGTCTCTGCAGTCAATGTAGCCCAGAACAAGAGACTGAAAATGGTAAATGCTATTTGTGTATATCTAATTGCATCAAAGGTTTCGTCTAAAATTTGATTAAAAGACATACATTATAAAAAAAAAAAATAGTAAATAAATAAAAACTTCTACAAATTCACCAATCTTTTTCTAATATTCTATTTTAACTCAAATTCTCAGTTTTAGGCCTATCTATTAGAAAAGATACCTTACTTAGACTGCATTTCACATTTCAATTTTGTTTGGTTAAGGGACACATTTGTTTGTGTTGGTAAATCAACTTGATGTTTAAAAACACTTGTTTCAAGGAAGGAAGAACAAAACAGTTACAGAAAATGTTTCAAACTTTAGATACAGTACAGATAACTAACTGCAATGTTCAAAGCAGGAGCTGAATGTGTCAACTGACAAATATAAATTGCTTCACGTATCACAAAACATGGTTCTTGAATTTTTTTTTTCAACAAAACGTAATTTATATTGACCTGTCTGTGTCCTTATCACTTCAAACAACCAGTAGGCTTAAAGTTCGATGGGTCCATTTTGTTCAATGAATACAGAACTGGTATCCTGAGTAACATTCAAAAGAAACCTATCATGAAATAGAACTTCAACTATTACCCCCAACTCCCTAGGGGGTATGCAAAATCGTGTTAAAATTGGAGGATTCAGGACTGTTAGGGCTATAGCTATTTTCTTTTCAAACTAAGCAATCATAATAAACAGGATGAATATTCTCAGGGTATTATTCAATTAAGTTAAAAGAAATTAATAATTTTCACTAAATAAAATTTCTATAACATTAAAACACTACCCAGACTCCACACGGTTTGTTGTAAATTGATTGAAATGTCTGTTTCCAAGGTATGTTTCAAACATTCTTAAAAACAATTTTGCAGTGACTGACGATGAGCACGGTTACAAACTGTGGAATCGGAGCGTGGAATCAAGATACTGTATTCTTGCAATATTTGCAATGACAAATCAATTTACAGATTAATTAATTGATGAAAAAAAAATAGTTGGCTACAAGATTATCCTTTATAGTTCTAATTGAGAAAACAGGAATTTATGGGCAAGAATCTTACCGAAAACTGGAAGTCTTGTCTTGGTCTGATCCTCAGCTTCCATGACCTCCACTCCCTCGGGAATGTTGGCGAAGGGCCGGGGGATCCTGGGGAGCGATCGGCGGGCCGCCTCGCCGGCACTCATGGCCCCGGCAGAGAGGGACAGACGGGGTGCCGCGAAGCTCATCTGGGGCTCGTTGACGGGGTTGCTGAAGGGCCGATGGCCCTGCTGGCTGGAAAGGCCGCGGACATTGAGTTTATCCGGGTTGCCGAGGCGGGACAACGGGTGTTGGATCTCGGGAAGATTGGGCCCTCCGTGGCTGGACTTCGGGGCGACGTTCAAGACCGAAGCCGGCCGGGAAATAACAGCTTGTGACATCGTGGATCGGTCACTTTCCGTACCGCATCAATTTCCAACTCACAAAACTTCCAATATTCGTAAACACTCTCTTTCCCTCACAACTTCACAAATTCTGTCAGAAATCTTTGAAAATGGACATGTATACGTTGCTAACCACGGTAAAGCCTAAACACACGCCGTACTAGTTATTTGGATTTTTGTCGTGTGCATGCCAGGCGGTTTATCGGTGGATTGTGTACAACCGAGTCATCACCACGACGGTGGTTGTTACGGGCAACGGGACCCTATTGATATTTAAATGAACCATGGGTGCAGCGCTCGGTGCTCGGCGCTCAGAGGGGGTCAAAAGCCACACGAAATAAAAGTTATGTTTTCGTACGGAAATTTAGAGAAAGGATACCCACTGGATTGTTCACTTATTGTGGGATTATTGCCGTTAAATAATGCATTGAAAAGAATTTCATGTATCATTTACCAGAATGAAAACATTTAAAGCCCAAGAATTTGAGAAAATAAAGTATCAAACGTAATCTTTTAATACTCATATTTTTGCCCAAAGCATGACTGACAAACAAGAGTTTTTTTCGCCCAAGCATTTGTTACCGTGTTTGCCAAGCAATAACCCCCATCTAAATTACATTACACCGAGTTATATCGTCATGGTTTGTTTGACCCCAGCGAGAGCGTTCAGTAATAAATAAACGCATCGAAGCGGAGAATTAGTCTGTGTTTATAGCGCAGTGGTGATTCGATATGCTGATGTACACAACAAATGTCTAGCCAGCTACTGTTTCCCCTTCAGGGTATCAAATTAAAAAGGTGTGAATATTGTCTGCAAAGGTACGGTTTGAGTTTTACGCCACTGGCGATAAGTGGTGTACTAAATACTTTGGATCGAAAGTAGACAAATTTAGGTTAGAATTTTGTTTTAAGGTGTTATACAGTTCTTTGTTGAAGGTGAGAAGCACATGAGTTACCTTGCACGAAAATCACTTCGAAATGCACCAACAAACCTGGATCAAGGCAAGAAATCCAATCCAAACAGAAAACTTAAGATAAGCACAATCAGGCAAGGCGTAATTTAATCAACTGAAATGCAATTTAAAAAAAAATGCAGTTTACAGTACCTGAATTCAGAAAAATAATACAGATAAAAATGCAACAAAATGATACAAATTCAAATTTAAATTCTGTCAGGATGCCAAACTCAGGCATTCTACATGTAGGTTAAAGAAGCCCCCCCCCCCCCAACAAAAAAAAAATAAATAAATACAAATGTAAATAAAAAATAAATAAAAAAATTGACCTAGTTTAAAAATCAGTAGCCACAGGAACTACTTAAATTAAAATAATAATAATGTCAACAAAAACATACAAATAAGGTAAACCCCAAAGAAGAAAATGTTTGTTAACTCACAGGCCAGATGGGAGAAGCATCATTCACTAATTAGATTCAACAGATTAATTGGCTATTAATCAAGGCACCATAAAGAAATTTTAAAGAAATTATATAGGCATGAATTTTATCAAACAATTGTTAGGGGAGTCAGGTACGCTTTGCAGTACTTTCCTCGCCTTCCACTGCTGTTACCTGGGTTCGAATCCCGCCTGGGCCAATATGTGGATTGAGTTTTCAGTCCCTACCTGATTGTGTGGGTTTTCCATAGAATATCATTCTGGGGTTCCCCCACCTCTAATACTGTAATTTCTTCTCGTCTTCTCTGTCATGACATATTTCTTCAGGCTTGCGAGCTACATGCCTATGGCACTTTTGAGGGATCCTTTGTTACATTACCAGAAATGAATTATAATTATAATAATAGTAATAACAATGTACTTTTAATCTAGCCAAGTAATCAATTTTATTCAACAGCCCAATAGCCATTGTTTCTTAAATCAAAGATTTGATATTTCCCCCCCCCCCCATCCCCCAATTTTTTGGGGCATATAACTGGATGTTCTTTTCAATAGACCTGTCTTGATTATAATTAGCATGACCCATCTTCCACTGTTTTAAAAATTTTGACCTCAATTCTTAGGCATTCCGTTTCTCAAAAATTAATTTCTACGAATTTGTTTTTGACTATTTTTTTGGCTAAAATAATCAGTTTTCTGATATGACCATGGAATATAAGCCGCTAAAAGTAAAGTAAAAACATAATCTGCAAAGTCGAAATTTGCCAATAAAACATGCATGTTTAATTACTTGAATATTTAGTTATTATATTATCAGGGCTCAATTTCACACCGCTGCTTAACAGCCGATTTTGTGCTTACCGAACCTCCACCTATTTCATAGAGACCTAAACAGTAAGCACAGAAAAAACACTCTTAACCCTAGAGGAATAAGTTGCTGAAATCAGTGATGTAGCAATAGAAATCGCCATGCCAAGCAACAGTTGGCACATCATGCACGCCATGAGATAGTCCTTAAGCAGCAGCATGATTTTCTGCTATAGTAAGCACAACTTTTCCGCTAATTGTTAACCAGTTCACGCCGGGTTTATTTTGACAAGAACGGAACGAGGCGCGGGATTACTTATCACTCGAACCTCAAGCCAGGCGGGTTGAAGCTATCACCTTGGACAGCACACTCATATTTCCAGCCTCACTCGCTGCGAGCGGGTCGCTGCAGATATTTCCGGCCTTGCTCCCGCGTGTTAAATCTGTCATCTGTTCCAAATACCGCAAAACATTTGCATGTAAACACGGCCTCTGGTGCAAACTGGTTAAGCAGCGCTATGAAATTGTGCCTTGATCTTTAAGCTCTACATAATCAGCCTACTTTACATGCATTTTCTAATTTTCCTTCCAAATGACAGACACGGCCATCTTAACTCACAATTGACATTAGTTACAAATTAAATTATTCAATAAAATTAAAGTCTCTGATTTTGTTTTTGTTTTTTTACATTCTGTACACAGCTTTTCAAAAGCAGAAAATACTAACAATGCTGTACATACTGAAAGGGCATTTGGTAAAATATGAAAATAAACACACACCCTGGGAGACTATAGGCATATCACTAAATACGTTAAATACATGAATTTTTCTGCTACAACATATTTTGCAATATTTTGCACTACATCATTTAGCATCCCATCATAGAAATTTGAGATTTTGTTCTCATACCTACTTCCTAAGCTTATTTCTTTTTTCGGACAAAACAACCAAAATTAAGAACTACATATTTCATGTTCAATACTGTATTAGGTTTTGCCCTTTACTGATGTATTTTTCATAAAAACTGTATAATCAGTGTTGCCCCAGAGTGATTGTGAGAAGAACTCACTCGGGTGGGACTCGAACCCACGACCTCATGCTTACTAGTGCAGACGTCTTACAACTCGATCACCGAGCTTGCCTGGGCTGGCTGGCTCGATCACCGAGCTTGCCGGGGCTGGCTGGCTGGGTCGAATCTGATATAGGACAGACGGCGAAGGGCAGAACCCAATATTGAATGTACATGCACATCACCTAGACGCAAATTCCATTTATGAATAATATTTCATGTTGTTCAATTAAAGGCAATTATGGCACACGGAATCAAGGAAATAAATTCCAACTTTACAACTAACCTGCTGCTGTATGTTACACGTGCATTTCTTGCAAGCACCTGCTGTTAAAAAAACCAGGGGGCACCATGAATTTAAAAAAAAAGGGTTGTATGCCTTACAACATTTTAAGCAAGGTTTGGAGTTTCACAACTGCTCTAGGCAAAATTTGGGTACATGAAAGATGATGGAATTCCTTCCAAAGATAAAATCTTGTTAGTCCTTTGAACAAAAAAATGTGTATAACCTTTTTTTTCAGCCAGCTTGAACTACAGATATATGCAGGAATGCAATACTGATGATTTGCTTTGCATTGTTTACATATTTACGCTTTCTGGAATTTATACACATCACTCTTCACAGAGTGAATTTCTTTTTTACTGGAACATCACAAAACACAGCCTGCAGAATATTTACATCAACTGCCACGTTGGGGACTAGCACACTAAAGAAATGAAACTGAACCCTTTCTTGTGTTAACCCATTGTCCCTGTACAAGCCCAAACTACCCTGCCTGTTATTCCCTGTACCACCCCAAACTGCCCTACCTGTTACTCCCTGTACCACCCCAAACCTCCCTGCCAGTTACTCCCTGTACCACCCCAAACCGCCCTGCCTGTTACTCCCTGTACTGCCCCAAACTGCCCTGCCTGTTACTCCCTGTACCACCCCAAACCGCCCTGCCTGTTACTCCCTGTACTGCCCCAAACTGCCCTGCCTGTTACTCCCTGTACCACCCCAAACCGCCCTGCCAGTTACTCCCTGTACCACCCCAAACCGCCCTGCCTGTTACTCCCTGTACTGCCCCAAACTGCCCTGCCTGTTACTCCCTGTACCACCCCAAACCGCCCTGCCAGTTACTCCCTGTACCACCCCAAACCGCCCTGCCTGTTACTGCCTGTACTGCCCTTAACTGCCCTGCCTGTTACTCCCTGTACCACCCCAAACCGCCCTGCCAGTTACTCCCTGTACCACCCCAAACTGCCCTGCCTGTTACTGCCTGTACCACCCCAAACTGCCCTGCCTGTTACTTCTTATACCACTCCAAACCATCCTGCCTGTTATTCCCTGTACCACCCCAAACTGCCCTGCCTGTTACTGCCTGTACTGCCCCAAACTGCCCTGCCTGTTTCTCCTTATACCGCCCCAAACCGCCTGAGCACTCTATGGTTTTATGGATTCTTCAAGGAATAAATACAATGTAATAAATACAATGTAATACAATACGTACCATTTCATGATATGGGGAGATGTAACATATAATACACAGCTATACAGTTAATTGTTTGGAACACACAACACTTAGCAGCACCACCATCGGACGTTACACACTACGATACCGAATAGCGTTGTAGGAGTTGCTCGTGACACCGGTCGCAGCAGCGTACCGGTTTGGCAAATGCTGGCAGGGGCATGACGTTCTCCGAGCACGCACTGCAGAAGATTCCTCCGCAGTTGCGACAGTGATGCTATTTGGAAGGGGGGAAAAAGGCCATTCAAAAATATGGTTTTGCTTGAACTGTGAAACTGAATTTCTTACAGTTCACTTGTTCAAACAAAATTTAAAATGATCTCCAACACAAAACCGAGGTTTTTGAGATGGAAAAATCATCAGCTTTCATTTTTAAGAGTTCTCAATTGTTAAATGCTTTATTTCCAAACAATGTTAAAATTGTTGAAACTCTTTCCAAAAATGATAAAATTACAAATTCTGAAGAAATTTACCTTTCTCCGCGCGACAGAGAATGCTTTCTCACACTGCATGCAGGTAGTTATCTCCTTGTCATCGGCCCACACCCTCTTGTCCAGGGACTGTACGGCTTCCTGCATGCCCTCCATTTTCAACCTTGATCTTAAAAAAAAATACAGTGGAATGCAATAATGTTTTCGTCCAAAACAATTCTCCGGACTTTCTCATCAAAGCGAAATGGTCACTTACTTGTCACCCTGGCAAGTCCCCCTATCCCACTCTCCGCTCCCCTTCCTCACCTCCTCCCCCTCCCCGGACTTACTCGCTGAGTTTATCCCCCATCTCAATCAGCGCCTGCTCCTGCCCTGTGCATTCCTCCCTCAGCCTCTCATGTTTGCTGGTCACTTCGGCAAGTTCTTCTTGGAGTTTCCTGGCGTCTTGCATCTGCTTCTGCAGCTGGAGTACTAGCTCCTTCTCTTTACCTAGATCCTTCTGGAGGGAGGATCGCCACTCCCTCTCGATCTTCAGGTCTGTCTCCAGCGCAGCACTGGAGATAGAGGATATCGAAATGAAAATCTTATTAAAGTGTCTTGCCCAAGAACACAAGCACTATGAATCCCGTGTGTCAAAACACTGTCCAACATGGTCAGTTTATCAAAGTTAAGATTTGATTGTGTAAAATAAAACAAATATAAATCATAAATGTTAAGGTTGATTATTTAGACATGAAACGGCTACTTGGGAGGGTTCTGATGATGCAGCATTGCTTCTTGCCGTACACATACACATAGGGTGTCAGAGGCTTACCGCTTGGCGTCTCTCTCCGCTATTTGCTGTCCCAACTTTCTGGAGGTTTCCACGGCAGCCTGCCGCTCTTTTTCAGCTTGCTTCAGTCTGTGGGGAGCATGCGGGGTCATGTGACCACAACAAACGGGACGAGAGCAAGCAAGTCACGGACACCAACAGCCACACGATTTACAAGGGGGTACAGAATGGAAGGGAGGGGGAAAAAATAAAAATAAAACCAAAAAGTGAGATATTTAAAGAAAAGATGGGATGTTTTCAGCAGGCACGGATGCAAGGCACATGAAGATAGTTTGGATGATGGTGTGTATTATTGAATAACGGTAAGGGATAGAATACGACCCAGTATTTTATAATTTCATAAAATTGATATTTCAATTGAAAAATTAATAGACTTAATATTGATAATGGGACAAGCATGCAATACAGCACAAATTATAGTTTCAACAAAAAACACAACAGGAATTTGTGATAAACCATAATTTGGCAAATACAAATTTGTGCTCGTGAATAGGAAATATCTTTGACCTACCTGAAGACAATAGCTATGTTCACGCCATGTGTTTAAACAATGGACCCCGATGAGTACGTCACATGACACTATCTACAGCCAATCTGGCTGTTTGCCAACTGATTTCCCTAGTGACTGCAAGACTAGAGAGGGCGCTATACTGACCTTTCCTCCATCTGGGTAATGGTCACTCCCATCTGCTCTGTCTTCTCCTCAAGCTTGCCGACAAGATCCGCCTTGTGCTGAAGAGAACCTTCTGTTGACTGCGAATAATCGAAGTCAAGTGTAAAGATGCATTAGATCAGCTGGAATAAACATAATAGGAATAACTTCTATGGGCTTTGTGCGCGAACAAGAGAGGGCAGTTTCGAAAGCCCCATGGATGGGCCAGACCGGGTGCGCGTACTGGTCCTCGCGCCTTTAACACAAAGTATGCATGACTAATTGTGTTCTGAATGTGCGCAAGGCAATAGCGTCTTCGCGTGCACGTCAGGCGTCTTCGGCAATACGTTCAAATGTCTATCCCAGTGGTCTTCCCCAACTCTCCTTTTGTTACCGTTGAGGGAGCACTTGTGCACAGAGCCCATACAGCTTTAAACTTTGTACAAGTACCTGTAGCCTGTTGTAGAGGTCTATGTTAATTGTCTTGATGTCTTCGAGCTGCTTGCGTAGTGAGACGACAGTGTCTTGTTTCTCGTGGATGTCCTTCTCTAGTAGCCTCATGGCCATCTCCATCTCTGACTTCAAGCTCAGTTGCAACTTCAGCTCCTGCTCGATGTCCTGATTGGTCCAAAGTAACAACATGCATATTCATGACTTGAATATCAATTTACATGTACATGAAAGATCAATTATCAAAAGAATTCCGTTTCCACGTCCTGATTGGTTTGAAGTAGCAATATGCATATTCATATTGGTTGGTTGGTTGGTGGGGGAAGAGGTTTGCGGCTCCCAAAATATGCCAAAATATTTTGTCCAAAATATTCACAAAAAGTTGTCTGATAACTTAAAGGTAATATACAACATTTGCTTTTGCTGTAATTTTCAGAATGGATGGATTTGGGGTTAGTATTTTATAGCAAATATTTTTACACTGACCTCCTGAAAGTTTTGTGTTCAAAGATGCTAGAAAAACCAAGAAAAAGTGCTGTTCTTGAAGTCTGGTTCCCTGACTCTTCTTTAGATCAATTTATAGACTCTGAGGATTGTCATGTCAGGGAACCAGACTAGCTGGCTTGCACCCATTCACAGATGCGTAACCGATTACACAAACAAAATGTGGACTAACTAAATTTGGCAAATTGGGGGCAGTATATGAAAAAAGTCAGGAAACTGTAAACTAGCTCTGCGCCCATTTGAAATACGCGGGGACGCACTGAAAACAGACGTAGCCGTAGCTCTGGAAGTCCATTTCGGATGCGGCCTATAATACTTTAGTAGTTTTATTTTTGGTGTTTGCAAATGATGTATTTGCGTTTGTTCACCTGTCTGACTTGAGCCTCCTGTTGTAGTTTATCCTTAGCCTCACCGTATAACTCATTCAGACCAATCCTTGATGTGTTGTAGGTTTCTCTCTCCACGTCCATGTCTGCCCTCACCATCTTTATAAGGGAAAACAATTAATGAACAACAGATGTTAACTTAATAATGCCTCGAACCAAAATTATTCAAAAGTCTGTCTACGCACACCATATTACCTGCAACTTTCGCTGGACTTCATTCTTCATGGCGTTATTTTCCACAGTTAGTCTATCGTTTTCAGCTTGGATGGACAGGATGTTGTTGTTTGCTACAGCCAGCTAGACAGAAGATTGGAAAGGATTCTCTCATTATTTACTGAGCCTAAAATGTTGTACAAGCCGAGTCACAGTACACAAATATTGAATGTTTATGAGTGCAATGGTGAGAATAATTTCATGAGGCGACAGGAACATTCCATCTGTCACCGAATGAAATTATTCTTTCCATTGCACGAATGAGAAACATTCATTATTTGTCTCATACAACACCTGCAGATCCTCGTCATCTGATTGGTCTTTTTTGCCGTGCAATGGAAGTTCTATTTAGAACTTCTATTTTTGCGATGCCGTGGCAGTGGGATGGTACGAACAATTCCATGACATGTGATCAACGACCCACCAATTAGATGACAGGGATTTATCAGTCAGGCATTACATACAATTGAATAATGTCTTGTGAAATTGGCTTCAGTTTAAACTCGTTTTTTCCTACCTCTTCTTTGGTTTGATTGCTCGCCTGTTCCAGGGTTTTGATCTTTGCTTGCAGGACACTGACTTGGGAGGCAAGGTGTCGGTTGTGCTCCTCCAGATAGTTCTTCTGATCCAGCACTGCTGTCAAGTTGACTTCTGACAACTCACCACTGATGAAACAAAAATGAAGTTTAAAATAATTCATGTTAATAACTATTTTTAAGTTATACCACAAAATTGTTTACACTTGAAAAGCCCTGAAGCTTAACACAATTTTTTTCAGTAAACTGTGTAGTAGTTCCAGGTCGATTAGGAATGTGAGAAACAAATGTTGGCATTTTATTTTGAGACAACTGTGATATTTTCTATTACTACACCTCATGCATATTCATGATCAAATTGGAGCACGTTACTGGCCGATTCCGCCGCACGCCCGGGAAGTAAAAATGATATGTACCCAGCTTGACAACATCCCTCTGCTTCGCGTCGGGAGGTATATTTGTAGTCCAGCTGACCTGCACGGAGGGACCAGTAATTCCCACTACTTCCCCTCAAACCATGCTATATTTGTATATCACCGCGCTACATGTACTTACCTGGAGCTTTCTTGTGGCTTTTCCAGATAGTTGCCATCTTTCAAGTACATACTGAAGTCAATGACAGAGGCGGCGGAGTCTAAATCATCCCCCTTCAGGCACAGGTTACAGTCAATGACATTCAGGCCAACCAGTAAGCCTGCTATGACCGCTGCTTCTTCCTCTAGTAGCAAAGCACCAGGCTCATACCACTCACTGGGTAGGGAATAGTGTACAAAATATTGACCGCTATTATAAGGGGTATAGTAGTACAAACCAACACCATTTTTTTTTTTGTACAGAACCAGGCTCGCACCACTCTCAAGGGAGGAAATAGTGTACCAAATATTGACTGCTATGGCGAGGGGTATAGTAGTAAACCTCAAATACGCCATGCTTTTTTCTCTAGTAGCAAAGCACCGGGGACCATTTCACTCACCAGGGAAGGGATATAGTGCCAAATATTGACCGCTATGATGAGGGGTATAGTAGTAAACTTCAAGAACACTGTGCCAGTGCTCTACATCTTATAACTGAGCTGCACGTATCTAGCCCTATGATATAGCCTTCCAATTTGTTAATTGATGTATCTGTTTGTGGGGAACTAGGGGTGAATATTGTACAAAATACTGACTGCTATGATGAGGGGTATAGTAGTAAACCTCCAGAACATCCTGCCACCAGTGCTCTACTACATGTAACTGAGTTATCTAGCCAAATGATAACAGCTTCCTAATTAATTTTGTCAACATATTTATTTGGGGGGCATTAGTCAGAGGCCATAATCCTGTAGCATCCAAAGTCACTATGCTAAATGAATGAAGCTGCAAACCTGGGAAAAAGCAGTCAGGAGTCACTCAGAAAGGAAACAACTTTATTAAAATTCGTTCTGATTGCAGTATATTTGAGTCCAAATTCACTTGAAAATTTTTCAACACAGACATACAGGTACTTACATTTTAAACATGCCTTACCTTAATAAATCTTTTCTTTCTAAAAGAGCCTTGAAGTAATCCGCAAGATTCTTCTGCATGAGAGCTAACCTGAGCCAAGCTCGACCCCGCCCAAGACTGGTTCTGCAGAAGAAAAAAAATCAAATCAGAACAAATTCATGAATTTTTCCAACTTGGAAGTTTTTACAAAAAGAAGTTACTATTTCGGATATTCCTTTCATCCACGAATCTTTTTTTTTAAAAGTTTTCCATTCACTGGGGGAACTAGTCAAACTACATTTAGCTCTAAACTTACTTATTTCTCAACAATGAAAATAAATTTGGGTTCATCAATGCAGTTAAGTGGAAATTTCATCACGGAAATACAGTATAAAGTACACGTAACTAAACTCACAAAAATGAAGAAAAAAAATTGCAAAATGTCATGTAACTTTAACACCAAACATGTATTTGTACATGGTCATGTTACCCTACGAACAAACATTAAATCCAGCCGGTGTCACATTTTATTGTTAACAGTGTAGCGCTTCTCAAGTTACTTGTAATGAAATCACAATGATCCAATATTACGAAATGTGAAGCACATCGCCTGCGTGCATGACACCTGCAAACCACTTGTTTTTGCAATCGTTGCACTGGAGATCAGGTTGCATATTTTGTAACACATGAAACTCAATCCAGTGGCAACAATAAATGTTGTTTTGACATTGCTTAAATTGCTTAAGCCTTAGGGAGGCAGGTGTAATTTGGATTTCATGACTTGTAATACATGTATGTTACTTTCAGACTAGAGTACTCATACACATACCCATATTCTATACCATACTGTACGCTCCAAATACCGTATATATGCTGTCCACCCCTACTCAAACTTATTGCAAGTTTGTTATGTATTATAAAAAAAATTCTCATAAGGCCAAAAAAAAAAAGTCTCCAGTTTCTGGTATGCGCGCGCGTCGCCGTAGCCATGCGCGTCGGCAAAATGAAAAAGTTTTTTTTTCAATGAAAGATGATGTCTCAAAACCGCCAAACTCACTGGTTTGATTGGAATTCTGCTGCTGCGCAATTTCAACGTGTTTTTAGATGGGGTTATGATCGAGAATAAGCTTTATGTGGCCTCTCTGGACTCTCATATATTTGCACTATGTTTAGTCGAGCACCATTTGCAGTCATCAGCCGACATTTGAAGCAAAAAAGTCGGGTAAAAAAAAAAAAAAAAGCCGCGTCGCCGCACCACTTTTTGGACAAGCTCCATACCAGAAACCGGAGACTTTTTTTGGGGGGCCTAATCAAAGACGTTTTTTTTCGTAGTTGTATTAAATATCGAGGATATATATATATATACATCACTTAAGTTAAATATCACATTTGATTATCATTATTTGAACATCCCGTTGCCAGATCCAATGCAGCTGCATAGTTTAATGACACATTATGCTGTATTGAGTATCAATCATTGAGAAATGACAAACATCATCAACTCACTTGATTCCTGGCAAGTTTCGGACACTGTCGGTAATTTCTTCCGCTTCTGACATGGTCTTTTCTAGGCTTTCCAGAGCACCCCAAAACGACTTCTTCTTGTCAAGGAAGGTCTTTTTAGCTGACAAGGAAAACAGGAAGAGATAACAATTTTAACTAAGATGGACAAGAAAACGGCTGAATTATTCACTTTCTCATAATAAAAACAAAGGCCTGATATGTCATTAGGTCAAATTTTATTAATGACAAAAATTTAACATTTCCAACTTAATAATAATTTGGGGGCTCAATGCTCATCATATGCTCTTAGCTGAGAAGCTGAATTACTAAGGACGCAGCTACAACATGGTCGAGCCCAAGGCATGTAAGGCACCTTAGACTGCCGCCATACGACCAATGTCTGACCACGGAGCACAGCCACAGAGCGAAAGTGTTGATTTTCGTGGAGGGACTCCCTGAAAACCAGACAGCCCAGAGAAAAACCCTCGTGGCACAGGAGAGAATCAACAAGCAACTCTATTCACATACGGTCCGAGCCGGGAATCGAACCCAGGCCGCACTTTACGCTCTAAAAACCCATGCCACATTGTGTTAAGCATAACGTTAGTACACTTAGTAATTATTGTGTTAACCCTAACTCCCTAGCGTCTTCTACATGTACAAGGAACTGGACCAGGTTTATCAAAATTCATCAATCACTGGGCGTCCAATACAAAACTGTACATGACATAATGGAATCCACCAATGACGCACTGGTTGACATTCATGGGCTTGCTAAACATGGCTTTTATCACAATAGCAGTACAGGAAGCTAGGCACAATCAATCGGATACCCCTAGCCCTGCTTCAGGCCATTAGGCCCAAGTCCATCATACTCCATCAATATTTAGTCACGCCAGGCCTTCTGGACCAAGTCCCCCAAAATCCACCAAAATGGAGGGGGATGGATTTTGATGGAGTTGGGGTGGTTAGGGTTAAGCATAGTACACTCTGTGCTTTCTGGTCTCTGCACACAGACTAACTCAAACCTCCACCACCCTTACAGTAAAGTCCCCTACCCTATAACTTGTCTAAAGCTGCCATTTTTAATTCATTCCCCATTGAAAATCTCAGTGAGCCCACCCGTACATGCTTACATTTTAATCCATGGCTGAGAATGTGCTCCATGACGACGAAGAACTGCTGCAGAGGAAAGTGCTCATCATCTAAGGTTCTGGCATCAGCCAATGCCGACTCGATGAGGTTCTTGATGCAGAGTTTGGCCACGTTGAGCAGATTGCTTCGCTCTACTAGCATGGGATTCTTCATGACACTGTCTAAAAAAAAAAAAAAAAAGACGGGAGAAAACATCATTGGCTTTTTTCGCAATCTGGGGACAAGGCATTGTTTATGTTCCAATGTGTTTGGCTTTTTCACAATCTTGGTGGCAACGAAAGCCTTTGTTTTTGTTCTGATTAATTTTTTCTTCTTCCTGTTCTTTTTGTTCTATCCCAAATCCCATAGATTTTGTACACAATTCACATCTTTGCAATACTGGGAACGAACACGAACATTCATTCAAGTACTCCTTTTCTGATTTTTCACATCATTATTACTTTGTTTTTGAAGTATAACAATAAGTTATTCAAACTCTGCGGAAAATCCCTCTGATCTGTCCCGAGACAGACACACAGACCTCTAGTTTTTAAAAAAAAATTCTGGTAATAAAAACACAAGTTAAAATGTGAGCAGCCACTGGATACCAGTTGCCTGATGATGTCAACTGGCTGAAGATGCAACACAAGCTTTGCTAGATGCTCCAGGTGAGTTCAAGTACCACGGTTCTTGACACTGATACATCAAGCCCATAAAAAAAAACACTATTACCAGGGATGATATTGTCAATTAAAACAAAAGTATGAAAATTGGAATAAAGACCTAGATGCATCTTTTGTTCAAAAGTGATAATGTCTTTACTCTCAGATTCAAGGAGCTTGATTTCAGACTAATGTCTGAAAATGTTATGCATTTACGTAACTCATTTCAAAATTAGCCACTGTGATCATTATTGATAAAATAGTCCCCATCATCGATATTGTCACAATTGCAAACCCTCATTTAAATTCACTATTAATCTCGGATCACACTTACCCCAAATTTTATAACTGGAAATCCAATCCACAAAACACAAAGTGTACATTCAAAAAAAAAAAGTACTTTGTACATAGTAGCCTTTATACACACTTTCACAGGTACGGCAAACACCTACATTGATTTTCATTCTCACTTTCTGTAAGGTAAACATCAAAGCTTTTGAAAGCTTGATGAACTTTCACTTTGATTAGAGTACACTGCACTTAAACCCCTGTCTTTTATAGGTAAACAATAGGAATAATTAAGGGCAATTCCATTGAATTATAAGCCTCAATGCCAAAACAAAAAGAATCCAAATACATACATGGATGTACTAACAATGAAACGTGTATACCGTTTTGAAGCTTATTATCTGCACTTAATTGAAATGGAAGATATTTCTAACATTGTTCAACAGTTCAACTGTTGCCTTTAATTTAAACATTAATTAACAAATACACAAAAATATCAATACCTCCAACACCATGGTGTTTGAAGCTGATTTCTACTACAGCAAAAAAGTGGACGAATAATCTCTTTTTAAAATCATTGCAGTATTACTAACAGATGCATTTTGTCAGAATTAAAATCCTCTACGTGATTGCATGTAACTTATAATAAACACCCTGTTGGATTGTAAAAAATGTACATGTGCGTCTGACACCGTGGACCTTTCAAGGTCTTTGACACACATTTGGCCACATTTTAGAGAGAATATTGTTGTATTGAAATTGTATACCAAGTTTCTTGGTATTTCGGTATTTTAACAACGTCATGCAGTATTGCTTGGTATCAATTGTCATTATCAGGGGTGTGAGTGACCACTGATAAAAATAGCTGAAAACAGCTGGAAAAGGTGTTTAAAAAAAATGAATTTTGGAGATCTCCTATACTTTTGTACACAGCAAGTGAGGGAAAAAGCTGAAAAAAAGCTGAAGATCCAAAACCAAAAAAGCTGAAATCAGCTTTAAAGGTGAGATTTTCTCCTGCATTATATGGGTATTACACGTATATTGAAATATATAGTCCAAGCCTAATTGTAACCTTCCCAACGTAACCTAAATGGTAATCCCTCTTTATATATTAATTACCGATGACCGAATTCTGGAGGCAGATATTCCTGACTTAGGGCCCCAGCTACACGTATATCTATAGAGCAGGTGGAGACAGCAGACTTTCCCCTTCTGAGCCCCATCATGTTACCTCTTGATCTGTCTGAAAGATGCCCATGCATCCATCACACAACTCTCCCCAGACAATGATATTGCAACATTCATATTAAAAAAAATAAGTGCTTTGAGAATTATAAAAGGCATTAGATTATAGACAAGAAATATAAACGGTCATCTGGAATGAATTTGCAAAGCATTTTAAAGAGTTTCGGGGAAAATACTGAGGATTCTAAATACATGCACATGTCAAGTAAATGAAGCTTGAAATGGCATATTAGTTAATATAAAAAAACCTCAGACAATATGAACTATAAGCGGAAATATTATTGTCTGTCAGATAATCAGTGTCAAAAATTGATTCTCAGTTATTTTCAGGCAGATTGATGATAAACAGGCAAACAATTATCAGTTGGTGACAAATAGTTTGGAGAACATAATGAATTACAGCAGTGAAAACAGGAATTTTCATTTGGTCTAGATGCATGTGCTTGTTTCAATTTACTGTACATGTACTGTACATGTACATGTAAAACTGCATTGAAAGTCAACCCATCAATATTACACACATAGGCCTAATTATGAGAACTCAATTAGCGTTAATTGAAGTGACATGTGTGGTAAATGTACGTATTAATGCATAAATAAAAATGAAATTTGAATCTTCATCTTTCAAGTCTTGCATTAATGAATCTACGGTACATGCATGCATATTTATTTTGCACAATGATGACAATGCAGTAACGTACTTCTGCAACAAGACAGACACATTTTTCTTTTCTGTTTTTTTTCCTTCATTTTATCCGAGTTTAGTAAATCACTTCAATCAATACCTGACTTTGCATACATTTTTGTAAAAACATGATGAACTTTATCTTTCACAAGGTACGTAGATTAAATTAAGAAATTCTTTATCAAATTTATGCAAAATTAAATGTACATGCTTTTCTGGAATCCATTAATTATTTACACGTATATTTTCTGTTCCAATATCTTGCCATCCCCAATTGACAACCCCCCCCCCTCATTATAATACATGTCTGTGTGCGGCAGAGAATTTTCCGAAAATATAAAACAGACTGTGCTTGAGACTGTAGGTCACATGCATCAGAATTCAGACGGCATTCGGATAACATGGGCTATCATATTCCTTGAGGCAGCTCTGAATAAACAGGATTGAGGGGGGGGGTAGGGGGAGTAGGGCAGTGCAGGGACATTTAGAATGAGCAGAGATTATCAGATGATCAGATGATCAACTAATTTTTGGAAATCCAGTAAATTGTATTTTATCATCATTTTGTCATTGCATTAGTTTAGTTGTGTATCTTTCATGACACCTGTAGTGTCATATTACTGAAATTTGTAATATTTATAGTTATTATAATAAATGTTTGTACAAAGTAATTGCCTGTGACAATTACAGTTTCAAATTGAGTACAAAGTGGATGAAAATGGTAATAAGTCAAAAGCAGGAAACAAAAAGAAAAGTGCAAACAAAAAATTCTGATATTGTGCTGAAAAATAAAACCAAGAAAAGGGGCATTCATTTAAATGCTCTACATATTCACTTCAAATAATGGAAAGAAAGAGCATTTCACAAACTTCGTAATCAATATTCTGGGCTCTACCTTCGTCGTCTTCGGATGGTGACATCAGTTTGGGCGTGGCACCGGGCGTGCTCGTTGTCATGTCAGCCAGCTCCCGCAGGCACAACCACTCCCCGTCCACCGACACCCGAAAGTTGCACAAATAGATGGTGTCCGTCATGGCGGCCCCCGGCTGCCCCTCCGCCTCAGGCAGATCGGCATCCATCTTGTGTCCAAAAGCTTTATGCACAGGCTAGTACTAACAGAACCAGAGTGGAGTTCAACTCTGCTGGCTATTTCTTCGTGTAGAGTAAAAACTGACGAGAAAGTGCCCCTTCGACGTGAATGCGCAAGAATTTCAAGAGAGGTGGCAGAAATTCTCATGTCATCTTAAAGTGACCTCCTGACATTTTGAGTCGTCTAGAATCACTCACTTTGTCGCTGTGTTCTCGTGGCTATTGTGGACAAAACCAAAATGAATGCTATACGCAGACGGATGCCCACTATCACATTACAGATCTGAGAATAGAATATATTCTTCTCCGACAGTGTGCTTTGTAGTAGGAACAGTTCTAGTTTCGAGGAATAAGGCAGGACTACAAGATGTACACATACAAACAACGATGAATTCACAAATTTGTGATCAGCTCAATGCATGTCACGTGACAGCGACGGTTTCAAGCTTGACCTTTATATCAACGGGAGGCGGGGTCATGAATATCGACAAAAACAGGGGAATTGTAATCCAGGCGCCCCTGATATTCCCAAGTCCGCAGCCGCAGGCGCAGGACTTTGCTGGCAAAGTGGATTACCGTGGCAACGCTGACGACAAACACGGTGAGGGTGAGAGGGAGGAATAGCCACAGCATCAAGCCTCGATGACGTGGCTCACATCAGCAGAGCTAGCATCCTTTATTTAAAGGTGTGGAGAGCTAACAGACATCCAGCCAGGTGTACTGTTAAACATGTGCAGACATTTATCTCTTCACATTAATGTCAAGTATCTAGGATAATACGTACATACAGCACATTCATGTCATGATCAATGTACATTGTACATCCAATCATCTACATGTACATGTACATGTTTATGTACTGCATCACTCTGCACCAACTGTACAAATGTACCCTATTGTACATGAACATGTGGAAAAGGTGCACTCCCACTTTCACTAATGCACAGATCCACGCATGTGTGCCTAGCTACTACTGTCTTGCACTGAAGTACTGGAGAACCATCTCCCACATAATCATCTGGAAAAACACTTCATCCGGAGCCCACAATCTCCATTTCTCATCTCCGTTTCAAAAAGCTGTTCACTGATGAGCAGTCATCCAATTAACATTCAGAGCTTCTTAGAGAGAGAGACAGGAAATTGAAAAATGTAGGTCCACCTTGCCGAAACGAGGAGGGTGGTTTGAGAGGAGGAACAGGGTTGAGTGCTCCTTGGCTAATTATGCTCGCCAATAGTCAAGTCAGGTCTGTGCATGCGGCCATGAGAACACGGGCTGATCTTAATGCGTGGCGTGATCGGAATATATGCACTTTGATCTCGGCTGGGTTAGGGAGAAGGCCTTGGCATCAGTGACTGAGTGATGGTCTTGGACTAGACAGACGAAACTCTGACGTGAAACCGAGCTCGCGACTAATCGTCCGCAAGACTGTGCGCATACCAATATTCAGACCTGTCATTTCAAATAACGCTATCAATTTGCTACATTTACAATTTGAGAGTAGGAATAAAACTGGCAATGAAAAAGGGCCAATATAAGAAAAGGAAAAAGCTATCCAAGGGGGGGGGGGGAGGAAAGGGCACAAAGAATGAGTGACTTTGCTTTGCCATAAAAAAGGTTACAGCCACTTAAAGTTTGAGAAATTTACAGAATTGTTAACAAGTCTAAGAAAGTTCAATTGTTGAGTTAATTTCCAAAAAAAACATGCATATCATGATGAGAAAATCATTTTTTTTTCATATTTGCAAATTATACTTATTAAATCCTCAACAACTTACATGTAGGCATTATTTGTTTCGATGGCAACATTTTATCAATCTACCTGTGGCATGAATATGTTTACATTAATAAATATTCCAATCTTACCACACATCTATCAATGCCGCCTTAATAAGTCAAGACAGGGCCGTCAATTTCAGAACGTGTGCTGCATTTAATTAAGAGCATTTTAAATGACACGCATGTGTAATGGATACGTCAAGACGTCAACCCTTTGCATTAATAATGTGCAACCGTTTAATGTCAAGGAATGTACATGTACATGTACAGCCTCTAAGGGAAATCTTCATACATATATGTACATGTGCATTCATGTCATTTGTATTGTGCCTACCAGCGTATGTTCACACTTAAATTCAGTTGAACGACGTGCTTTCAACAAAATAAAACACAGATTTATGTACATGTATTTGGGTAATTCTATAAATTTGGGGTCCACAAGTGTGACACTGTAGTGTCCCTGCTACACCTGAGATTTGTGAAATTTGCCATACAGGTACCATTAAAATTGACTTCAAACTATTTTTATTTGTCATGTTTGTTGGGCAGGAATTTTGCTTTTCATAATCTCTCTTGAGGATAGAAGGCATTAACGAATGTGTTCTGAATTTACAAAATCTTATTTCTGGGACACAAAAAAAAAACACTTCGGACCCAAAATTTATGGAATGCCCATGAAAGTACTTAAAATTAAGACAGGAACATGTACATGTACCAGTATAAGATTTGCCTGTGAAATAGTGACTGCGGTTTTGTCTTTTCTGTATTGGGTGGAAGCTGCAATCTTGCATTTAGTTTAGGAATAAGGTCACCCAAAAAGCATCACAGATGACCAAGCTAGGTATTCGGATATCCAAATGAGGCATGAGGGGCCCGCAGGCATGGGAAGGATTGACAATTTCAAGATGAAAACTGGAACTACATGTTCCGACCAGCACTCATTTTGAATAGTTAATAAACTCCCAATTAAAAAACAATCTGGATCAAATAGCAGACAAGAGAAAGCATTTATGAAACCTGTTGGTCACCTCTAAGAAATTTTGGTTTTGAAACATATCACAAAGTTTTGGTTGACTGAATCAATTTCATGTAATGGGAACACAATAGAGCACACAGATCTTGATAGTAATAAACCGGATAAAACCGAAAGTAAATTCAAGATCAGTAAAATGCAAATAAAAGTAAAAATGAAAGTAAATGCAAAAAAAATGTAATACCCTGGTTTCGGTTTTCCTTGCCGAAGCAATAGCATCCTGCACATTTATTTCCATTAGTTTGGAAAGCAAAAGATTAAGATTTGAATTATGAGAGCCTTGAGAGGGCAATACACACTTAGAAAGTAGTTTGAATTATTTATATATTTTTATACAGGCATCTACTATTGGAGGAAAATGAACATAACGGTATGTGACAGGGAATAAAATTAGTATGCGAGGCACGTGCATGAACATGAAGGATTCCTGTCGGCACATTCTCAATGCCACTTGGAAGCCGCTGTGTGCATGTGATTTGCAAAGAGGAGCCTGACAAATCTTGATGGGCTGTTCCACTTCAAGCATAGGGGTTGTCTTGTTTGGAGGTGGCGTGTTCTGATCCATATGGTTTAAAAAAAATCTGAGTGTAATCAATCTTCTTTAAAGGTCATACCGGTACACAACATTTGCAAACATTAAACACAAAATTTACCAAATTATTATGAAATACCTTACTGGACTGTAAGTGAATATTAGTCTCAAGCATCCTGTGAAATCATGGCAACCTGGTGTGCTGTCATTTTCAAGAAAAGTGGAATTTTTGTATCAATTTCCAACGATGGTCAGCCGACCATCATTGGAAAAAAACTGACTTTTTTTCAAATACTGCCCCAAAATTACCAAATTTAGTTACCGGTAGTCCACAATTTGTTTGCAATGAGTTGCACATCCGTGAACGGATGCAAGCCAGCTAGTCTGGTTCCCTGACTTGACAATTCCCCAACTTCTATAATTTGCACCGTTTCGTAGGGTCAGGGAACCAGACTACAAAAACAGCATCTTTGCTTGGTTTTCTTTTGGGGGGAGGGGGGGGGGGGGTGGGGAACGGGAAAAAAGCACCTACCTCCTTTATTTTTTCTAAAAGGCCAGACGAGAAACTAGTTTGTTTTTACTCGGCAAGGGTTTCACAAACACCAGATTAATTCCTCTTCGTAAAAATCATTATTTTTTCATAATGCACTGCTCATCAAGACCAATATTTATTTTCACATATTCACATGATGCATGGTGAATGTTTGCAGTACTGGCTAGTAGTGGCAGTCATCCGAAAGGGCAAGATTGCCGTTTGCGACGATCATCAATTTTTGATGGACTTGACACTCAATAAAACATTATGAAAAGAGCCAGCAAAAATCCAAAGTGTATGGTAATTCGGGGGGAGGGGGGGGGGGAGTGATTTAAAAGAAAAACACATTTAATTACAAAGATACAATTAGGGCCAAAGAAAAAAGTGCTGTGTTTTTAGTACTCCAACTGACCCGAAACATTTTTGGTGTACATTGGGTCAACAGTTGATCTTTTTAAAATTTTCTTGGTGATTTTTTTTTTTTTAATCATAGACATGAATTGTTTTGGAAGAGAAATATTCTCCAACTCACAGACTGGAATACTTTAAGTAGATGCATATGCAGCAAAGTACCTCTTAAAAGTATACATCTATTTGTCCAGTTGTCCTACATTATGTACATTTATACATACATGTACATGTATGTATGTACATGCAGTGTGCATGGGTACACCTGTGTAAATGGCAATGTAACAGGAAATGCAACATTAATTTTGGGGCCTAGTTTATCCCTCTTTGAGTTCCTGCAAAGAAAAGGCATCACCAATGTACTTTGATAGTTGTCCTCCCCCAACCACCATCTCTCTAACAACACTCCTCCCTAGCACCCACCCCCAACCATTTTGACCAATCAGCGGGGGCTTTCTATGTCGGGTCATTCATCCGTTGTCGCGTCTAGACATGGATAAAAAACAAAAACGCTAGACACAGCAACAAAGGCTGTTGTCACGTGCTCTGTGTACTGTGTTATGTTATGCGACACGCGCCCTGCTGTGGCTGTATTACAAAACACTGCATTCGAATTGACCAATCACAGTTTTAGTCCTGATTTGGGAATGAAATGACGTCACAATTTTAGTAAAATCGACTCCGATTGGCTGGCACGCGGCTTGCATATTTCTGCATGTTTAGACATATCAGACGTTATACAGGAGACTTGGCTCCGTGGATAACAGGTGATACTCAGACTAGTACCTACCTATATCGCCCAAATGTCAGGGGAGAAAACAAATTCACTTTGCAATATATTTCAGAGTATAATCAACAGAGGGCGCCAGATAGATTCTACACAAAAACAAGGCTGAAAAAAGAAATTTTTATTCTTTTGCCTTTATCTTGCTTTATCAACTAACTTTAAAGAGGTCATAAAATGAATTTTAAACTAAACCATAATTTGTGCAAATATTCATTCCTGTGAAGTGTATAAAAGACCCTTTCCTTACATTTTCAAAATGTAAATTCTTTCTAATGTGATTTTAAAATGTTAATTCTACCTAATCTCTTTAGAGACATCAATAAAGACCTAGATTAGATGACAAACAACTTAGTTAAAGTCAGCATTTCAATGACGAAGAAACCGCTGCTTTAAATCCCTGTTGCTGCTAAATGTTCAATATGTCATTGTTATTGTTCATTTTTCAGAAACTGTTTTTCCTTTCAAAATTGCATTAACCAAAACTATGGATCTATCTTTTTGTAAATTCTATCTGCCACTGCCAGCCTAATGAAAGCAGGGGTTACAGAGAAACTATGCAACGTACTTAGACTCCAGAATTGGTTACATGTACTTCATTCAAAAGTGAATGTAAGTCAACTTTCATGACATCATCATTGGATGGTTATACCAAAATCATAATAAATTCATTTCAATTCAAGTTTATTTAGAAGAAATCAACAACATGTACTGCACTTTGGTTTCCTCTAAATTCTGCATGGATGATTACAGCCTAATCCGCCTTTATTTTTACACAAATAACATGCTACATACATGCTATTGAAAACTACATGGATCATGCCCATGAAAATCGAGTTGAAAATATATCAATTGCCATTTGAAGTGGATATTGGCTAGCTGCAAAAAAAAAAGAAAAAAAAAAGGCCCTCATGCTCTTCCTTTCGAAAAAAAACACACGGATATATCAGAATATGACATAAAACAGTCGTATACAATCTGGATGGTATTGTGGGGTTGGGGACACGATCCAAATAATATCTTGAAGTGACCGCATGGTGGCGATGTTTAAGCCAGGAAGAAAATGTGTATGCATGAGGCAATGAAAAGACAGTTGTTTTGGTTGACATGTGGATAACAAAGGTCTCCTAAGTTTCAGCCAAAATATACGTAAGTAGTTAATATCTCTGGTTTTATTTATCATTCAAGTACTGGAAAATGTTCAGCAACTATTATTATCCAGGTTTTAAGACAGTTCTCGCTGTTTTGAGGAATATATTGCAAATGACATGGTTCTGAAAGAGATGTGCAATAGCTAGATCATGGTCATGACTGCTGTGCATGCCATGAACTGATCACGAAGTGAATAAATACAATTTTTACAAACCTGCTCTTTTACTTTTTGAAATTACTCTCCCCGATTTTCTGACATCGCCACCTCCACTTGAACTTTCAACTGCACTGAAGCTTACAATAGATGCTTTAGAATTCTTTGCAGTTTTGCTCTTGGGTCTGTGAACAATCTCTTCGTCTTCTGCAGCAGGATTTGATGGAGGTACGCCAGCTCTCAGTGCTGTGGAGGCCGCCATTTTGTGTGTCCTTGATGGAATTTCTCCGGTTGGACTACTGGTGGCGCTTTCCTTATTTTACGTCCAGTCTGGTGCTTGCATGGGTGCTTGGTGGTAACCAGACTCCATTATAAGTTTGCACGTGGAGGCTCTATTAAAAAAAAATGTAAAAACGCAGTTGATGTAGAAAGAACGTTTCGTTAGTGAGTGGTTCACCCTTTGATCGAAAGAGTTATCAGTTGGAAATCATTAAATAAAGAACTGAGTATGTAGCTACTTTTCCCCTTCGTTTTCATGTTGATATGGGATTGGGAATGAAAAACTTTCTGGCTTTTTAAATTAAATTACGTTTCTGACAGTACAGACATGACATTGTTTTTGACGAGGCAAACCAATCTCAGCAATTTGTACACAAAACTATTTTATGAACCAGTCAAAATGTTGATTCACAATAAGTTCATTTGTTTCCGCCTTTTTTTCAGTTTCACATTGGAACTGTAAGTGTAAGAGTAGGACCAAGACAGAGCCAGTTTCATTAATAGTCACCAACCAATCAGAATTAAGATCATATTTAAACTTGACACAGGCTCTCACATCCAATCAGATTCATTCTTTCATCAGTCTTAGACTTACGTATGACTCACTAAGTCTTTAGTCATCATTAACTTAAGAGTAAGAGTTAGGCTTAGCCCTAGGCCTAGCCTAGAGTTAGTGAATATATTTATTTCCACTTTCCAGATAATTTCATTTTGATGAATGGATTGTCAGAAATAGTAACTTTTGAAAGATGTTTGAATGATTTCATTTCCCTATTTTAGTGTTTATGCACTGCATTTAATTGGGGGAGGGGATCAAGGACAACGGTTAAAAACTTGTTCTTCAAAATACTAAAATAACAGCTAGCTGACTGGTTGTGTGGAACAGATAGATAACTTTCAAAAAGAATTGTGGAAATATCAAAAGTGAAATCATGTGTGAGTTTTTAATGTCCGGTTTGAATAAAATCTCTGCTTTATTTCCTTTGCAGTGTTTTTCATGAGCACGATCTTGACCAAAGATGGATCCATTTCAGAGAATTTTAACAACAGACACAGGAAGCGAGTGGGACACTTTGCATGAAAGTGACAATGAAAGCGAGCGATACTCCAGCGGAGACGAAATTGGTGAAATAGAGGAGGCCCTCCTGCAAAGAATACACTATGCTGAGGACTGCGGTGAGGACTTCGACTCCGCCCCCACAGAAGGAATTACAGATACATTCCTACACTTCAGAGGAGACCATGTCGCCCAAATCACAGTCGCAAATCTCGACATTGAATCAGAAAGGACGAATGTCAACACCGAGAAAAAAGATGTGGTTAACATTCCTGTGAAAGGGGAGAGTCTGACGTCTGTTAAGGTTGAGAAAAGTTGGGAACCTGCGAGTGATAGTCCCTTGACTGTTTCAGATGATTCCACAAATGTAAGAGAGTCTTCCAAGAAGCAAATGGCAACACTAAAAAATGAGAGTCCCATTTGGAACAGACACGGTTCTGATTCGGAGAGTGAGTCTAAATATAAGGCTATCAAGTCCAGAAAGACGTCTAGCAAAAAAGCAGGAAACAATTCCAATTCGGTGATTGATATTTCTTCTAGTAGTGATGGGACAAAGGATTGGTCGGGGGAAAATGAAAAAATGAAGAACTTGGTGAGAAGCGATGTCGATATTGTCTCAATCAATTGCAGAGAAGGCGATTCAGATGTGGGCTCAGTTAGCGACTCTGAGATTGTTTTCACGGACCAAATATCCGAGAAGCCAGAACAGTCCATACCACCAATGACAAAACGCCAGTGGCGGAAATCAAAAGAAGATCCTAGCATTCCAGCCGAAGCCTCAAAGAAGATGAAACTGAAAAGAACTGTTGCAGAATTGAGAACCATTTTAGACGAGGTGAAGGACAGCTCCAGCGAAGATGATTTGTCTGACATGATGGTGATTGAATCGCATAGCGAAGATGAAGCATTAGATGTGAACTACGATTCCACCCCCGCAGAGGGGAGGGGTTACAATCAGGTGAGGTCATGAGGTCATACAAGTTCAAAAGGTCGTACAAGGTCATGTAGTTTTGTGTTTGATTTCTACTTCGACATTGAGGCACAGGATATCTTTAAAAGATTCACATCCCACACAAACGTGTTTGCAGTACTTTGCCAAAAGGTCGTAATTCTATTTGTTAATTAATTCACCTATTCCGTTTCTTCCTATGGGTTGCAGGATCAGTCTTATGAGCGCAGCAGATCCAGAGGGCGCTATTACCAAGAGCCGGAAAATTGGCCGCGTTACAAGTGCTACAGCTGTTTGGAGTTCGGTCACATGACCAGGGACTGTCCGAAACCAAGAGTACGTAATGCCAAAAATTTAAGGAAAACCTTAATTACAATATCGCTAAACTTTTTTAACATTTATAAACAAAAACATATTTGCGTCAATTTTGTTTTGCCATTTCCATGTTCTTTACAGCAACGAAAGGTAGTGACGTGTGTGCTGTGTGGTACCCAGGGTCACAATGACCGACAATGCCCTGATGCCCTATGCTTCATTTGTAGTGAGCCTGGGCACCAGGCTAGAGAATGCCCCAATAAGAAACTACAGTACCTGACTTGCCATCGTTGTTCAATGAAGGGACATACAGTACAGGTAGGAACTATTTTCAAGTTTTTTCATTATCAATTTAATGTTTTAAGTACTTTTTTCTGAGTGCTTTTCAAGAGCTTTTGAGGAGAAACCTCACAAGCTTGCTGTAGTGGAACTTCAAAAAAGACATTCACTTCATTTTTCTGTATCTAATCAAACTCTTTTTATAAAATAGAAAGTTTAGTACTCCTGTAACTCCCTAGGGGGTGTGCAAAATCGTATTGAAATTGGAGGATTCAGGACTGTTAGGGCTATTATCAATTTGCAAAGGCCTTTTAAATATTTTAGTGCCGATTTTTAACGTTATTAAGATTTCACGACAAATTTGGTGCATTATGAAAAATATGAAGTTGATCATTTCATGAAACTGTGATCATTTATAGTCTAAGTAATTTTGCTTTTCGTTTTTTTTCTTCTAGCAATGTCCTGATAGATGGCGCCAGTATCACCTGACAGTAAGTGTCGAAAATCCATTTCAATATTTTATGCTATGTGCAGTAGACTTGGCTCCTATTGTTAAACTTCTGACACCACAGTAAAGCCTGGCTGATTCTACAACGCTAAAACGGCTGATCACCACAAAGCCAATTGTGTTAGGCCGAGTAAAAAAAAAAATGGTTTCTCGTCCGGGGTTTTTGAAAAAAGGGAGGTAGCGAGGCTTTTTATTTTAAATTTTTTTCAAGATGACCGCCTTTTCAAAATGTCCTGCAACTGTTGGTGTTCCACTGTTCAAAGACACTTTTAAAGATGAAAGACAAGTTGGACAAGAGAACTGAACATATTTACAGTGTCATTTAGAGTTGTATTGGTATTGGTATTTATTTTCCGATGAATTTGTAGACTTTTCGGTGTTTTTCTACTACATTTTTCAAAAATAAAAAATAATAAAAAAAATCCAGGCGGCCTCCAAAAGGGAAGCGGGCGGGGACGAGAAACTTGTTTTTTTTTTTTTACTTCGCCTTATGAGCTTGTTAAGCAGGTGGAATACTCATACATGTAGAGTGTTTCTTTCTGGGTATAGACAGAGCCGGGCAAGATCCAATTTGAAGAATCAAGGAAGGAAAACCAGCAGTTACTGGCAGTGAACGGCAAAGTGTTCTGCTACAACTGCAGTAAAGAAGGTCACTTTGGACACGTAAGTACTCTGATCAGTCCAAAAATCTTAGCCCCTCAATGTTACTCTGCCCAGGAGTCAATGGGTACCTGTGAGGGCAGAGATGGTTATTGTGGTAGATATTAGCTGCTTGGCACTGAAATGGCAGCATTGAGCTGTATTCTCCCCAGGGAGCTGAGATGGTATTAGGAATGTTTCATTGACCCAATGAGCAGGGTAATAATGATGTAGCGTCTTGAGCACCAATATTGGTGGATACATGCGCTTTATAAATATACATAATTATTATTATTGTTCTGTAGTCGGAAGTTCAAAGCCATCAGTAATCGGTTTCTACAGGATAATTTTTAAAACAAAATGCATATTGAATTTCTGTTCATTTTATGGCTCCTTTAATCTTCCAGGAATGCTGGGAAGAGCCCATGAACAGACGTGCCCCACTGATCCTGCCCTACGTGGTCCGATACGACCAGATCCCACGCAGGTTTTGGAAGGTACAGATGGATGCTACCGAGCCGCCGGAAAATGCCAGAGGGTTCAACGACCGTGGACCTGATGCGGGGGTAGACGTTATAGCGCCCTCCATGCCTCCCAAGAAGGAGAGGAAGAAAACAAGAATGAAACGACTAAGAGCAGGTGAGTAATTACTCTCTGAATGAGTTCTTGAGTTTGACTTTGAGTAAAATGAAGTATTGTGTACGATCCCTTCCAGCTTCATGCCCAGCAAACGATCCAGGCTATGCTAGAAGTGGATATTTCTGTTGTTGCATAAATCTACTTGTTCTTTTTCCCCAAGTTGACAGTGATAAAGTGTTTTGCCAGTGACTGTCAAAAACCCCATGCTTGTTTTTTTTTACAGGATTTCAATTTAGTGAAAAATGTTTTGTAAAAAGGGGGCAAAGAAACAGATCATCTTGTAGTGAGTGGTTGCCATTTTTACCGTTACATAGTCCTATTCTGTACCAGTGCCACTGATAATGTAATCATTTTGATAACACATGTTTTGTATCATCACGTTCTTTTCAGCCATAAATTATCCAGTTTGTTTCCAATTTGTTTTCTGGTTTTTCATTCTGTCTTCATTAGAAAAACTTGCCGCGGCGGTAGCAGTAGCAGCAGCAGCAGCAGCAGCCCTAAATCAAGACAAGGAGACTAAAGAGCCCTCCACATCCAAGAAGAAGGGAAAGAAAGCCAAGAAGAGAAAGCTGGAACAGACGGGTGAGAACGTCAAGACATGTTGGGGAAAGTTGTCCTCATCGATGTGGCTATTAACCTGACCTCCCTAGGCCTTTTTGCTAGGATTTAGCCTCAATCCTGCAAAATCCTCCAATTGGCCTCATGGAAAAATAGCATATAGCCTCAATCCTGCAAATTCCTCCATTATTTCTTGAATATGGTCCGTGGAGGGATGACCACTGCCTGAATCCTGCCAAATCCTGTGGCAGTGACTGTCAATATGTTGAGGCTTGGCCAGTGACATCCTGGAGCAGTACGGAGGATTTCAAGCATAATCCAGGCCTATATTTATGCTGAGCAAAAACAGCACAAGGTCAAAAGACCTTGACAAAGTGCATCCTACGACATCAGTAACTCACTTTTGCCATGTAACCTCAATCCTGAAAATTCCTCCACTTTGACAATAAAAGAGGATTTTGAAGGATTCAGGGCAGTTAGGGTTAAAGTCAGACGAGGGTTAGTAGCTCATTAGACAGCAACAGTTCAATTTGATTTTTTTTTTTTTTGTTCAACAGAATCGATAGCCGTGGACAGCAATGATCACGTCGATGAACAAGTCATCAAGAAGTGTCGGAAGAAGAACAAAGAAGAGCTTGAAGCCGATAAGGTAAGATGATGAAAATCACATTTTTCCCCTTGGTTTTTCCTCTGAATTCTGCTGTCAAGATTTATCACCTAAAATCTTACAACTCCAAAAGGCTATAATGATGTGTTAAGGTAGCGTCCATCATTTGTAATTTGTGCATTATGTCCGTTTGAAGCAACAAAAGTGCTCAAAATCTCAAGAAGGGCGCTGAACAACTAACCTGATGAAGTTTCAGCTCAGTGAATGCTGTATATTCCGAGAAAACAATATTTTATAGGATCTCGATTTCAAATCAAAAGTTGCTGAGTCATATTTTGAATTGGGCCTAAATTAAAAAAACGAACTGCTAACGGAAATTTTCAACGATGTGTCTTTTCATTGATTTCTTCAAAATGCCTGCTTACCGGGAAGAATAATTTCACAGGGAGTTTTGTCCCTTACCATCTTTAAACCAAGTATACTTTTCAACAACTTTACTTTTCAGCTAGCTGCAAATGATGGACTGTACCTTTAAGAAAGGCTTCATGGAAATTATTTGAATAGGTCATCCTCTTTGACCCTAGCTCATTTTGGCTTATTTAGATACCACATAACACCCTTTTGGGGGTTCGTTACTCTCATCATGAAAATGTATACATATCACTTAATGCCACATAGTAATTGTATGGGCATGGACTTCTGCACCCGTTACATGTACAGTATACCACAAGTTGCAGTGAGGAAAAGCAGTAGTTACCGGAGTTGGCAGCTTGCCATTTGTCAGTGTCGTTGGTTGTGTGGCACTAGTCAGTCACCATGTCGGACGTGCCATGGGGCCAATGATCCCACCCAAAAGTCACGATCCTTGAAACTTTTCTTACTAACAGAAGCTACGAAAAGAGTTGGCAACCGTCCCCAGGGCTGAGAGAAAACGGATAATTAGGAAGAAACACGTAAAAAGCAAATGGGAGGCCCTCAAAAGAGAAGAAATTCTGACCGACTACGAAGAAACCGAGGAGTATGTCCGGAAAGGGGGACACATCCTAAGAAAGAGAAACAATTCGGTGAGGGAGGCGATTGCAATACAACTGGCACAGCCACGGGTGGAAACACAAACGGCACCTGTGGGGAAAAAGAAGAAAAAGAAACCAAAACAGTCGAGGAGTGAAAAAAGGGCCTGGAAGAAATATCAACAGGAACAGAGGTTGCAACAGCAACAGCAGCAACAGGTCTCTTTCAACTTCACTTTTGAACAGTTTCCCGAGCTGGAGCGAAAGTTTGTCACGCAAAATCAGGACAATCAACAACAGCAGTTCCATCAAGAAGTATATTTCAGCTCCACGCCTGTCGTTAATCAGAGCAAAGGTGGAGGTGCCAAGAAGAACAGACGGAAACCAACACAGAAAACAAAAGGCGGAGGACCCAACGTTGGGCATACAAACTTCCAAGGTTAGTTTTAATTGCAAAATGTGGGTTCGGGGCCAACTTTGAAACTTGGCTATTTCTAGAAATAGTTCTACTGAGTAGAACTAGAAGTTGTACAAGGCCTCCTTGTGCCTTCCACAGGTTCCAGCACTATTATGAATGTCATATCCTGACACGCATTTGGAAACCACTTAGCCCATGTGTTTTTGGAAGAAATGAATGATATTTTCAGTGAGATAAATCGTTGTCCCTCCAAAATCCAGAAGGTCTCTGAAGATTTTGCAGGAATTCAAAAAAGGTTCAGCCTTACCACCCTGTTACCATTTGATACCAAAAGAGTGATTGATTTTGGACAATTAAGGATGGCTCCGAGAAAACATGCCAGAAGAGATGGGTTACTGAAGATGGCCATTCATATTTTAATTGTACAAATGTTGCTATCCATACCAACAGGTTATAATCCTCAGCTCAACATACCCACGGCCCCCGATCAAACATCCACCAAACCAATGTCCAAGAGGCAGCAGAAGAAGCGAGAGTATTACAGGAGACTGGAACTGAAGTGGGCGCAAAAGCAAGCAACCAGGCCAAGTTTCAAGTCGGAGCGTGGATTCAAAGTGGAGCCCAAGTACTAACGGCAGTATTGGGAGGCTTTCGACGCTAATTATAAGGCCCGTCTCAATTCTCATCTGGGACGAGTTCCGGACAAGTTGCGGGCAGAATTGTTAACTTTTTAAGGCAGAAGCTCTGCATTTGTCCCAAACAATTTTCATTAGCGGCTGCTTAAATCACCAATGATAACTTCATTGTGAGAAGATTGTGGGGAAGTTGTTCAGAATCCTGCAACTTATACCTGGTATAATGACCACTACTTATTCGGAACTTGTCCTAGATATGTCTTGAGTTGGAACATGAGGCAATTTTTACAGGCAACTTGAAGGCCATCGAATGCACTTCCAAGCCAAAACAGTGTTTGGGAAAAAAACAGGTGCATTTTCAACTTTTGATGGAAAGACCTCGGGAAAAAAAAACAGGAATTAAAATTAAGCTGTTTGCCTTTCAATTGCCTCATGTGACACAATTCTAACTAAAGGCCATGTCAAAGCTTCTTTTGGGGACATGAAAAGTAATTGATACATTTGAACATATTTGTAACCCATCATTATGTGATCCCCAAGCCTTGATAGTTTGTTCCTAGAGTAAGAACTCAATGTGATGAAATTGTTACATCTGGGCAATGTGAAATTTATTGACCGGTTTTGCTTCTGTAAATATAACTTAATTGAAACAATTATTTGTTTGCCCATATATTTATGGTAAAAGTTGTTTAGCAACCTATATTTTGATGAAAGCTCCATAAAGCTTCATACAAATATAGGCAGAGATTTGTTCATTTTTTTTTTCATATAAAAAATATCATTATTACAGACCACTTCAATAAACAATTGCGGTAATAATTCAGAAAATATTTTATTTTAGTGGATGGCTGCAAATTAATGGTTAGAACTTTAAACATAAAATGGTAAACCTAATCTTTAATTTTTTTTGTCTTTCTTTTTTGCTGGAGTTGGGATCATGGTTGATCACTTTTTCATGGCACACTCGCATAAATGGGTTAATTTTCACTAATGGAAAATGCTAGATTGCAGACAAAGTATGATTCACGTACCTATACATGTCACATAGAATAAAGCGCATGTAATGTTTTTTGTGCGTGCTTTGCCATTCACAAATTTATGCAGTCTTTTCCAGCAATTAAAACTGCACACTAGTGCTCAAGTTATTCACTCGAATGTTTGAAATTATTTGCTTTATTTTTTCCGTTTACATTTCACCTTTACCTGGGCCAATTTTGCCGGGGAAAAATTAAAAGCTGCATTACAAACGAGTTGATGGGAAGTGGCTGTAGGCCGGGTTTTGTCCCGTTTTGGTTAAAAATGCAAGGCTAACCTCTAACAGTTTTGAAATTTTTATAAAAATGGAGTTTTGTCCCGTTTTTGTTAAAAAGCAAGGCTAACCCCTTACCAGTTTGAAATTTGAATAAAAATTGAGTTTTGTCCCGTTTTTGCAAAAATGCAAGGCTAACCCCTTATCATTTTGAAATTTGGATAAAAATTGAGTTTTGTCCCGTTTTGTCAAAAATGCAAGGCTTGCCCCTTACATTTTTGAATTTTGATAAAAAATGAGTTTTGTCCTTTTTTTGTTAAAAATGCAAGGCTAACCCCTTATCATTTTGAAATTTGGATAAAAATTGAGTTTTGTCCCATTTTGGCAAAAAATGCAAGGCTAACCCCTTACAGTTTTGAAATTTGAAAAAAAAATTGAGTTTGTCCCGTTTTGTCAAAAATGCAAGGCTTACCCCCTACAATTTTGAATTATGATAAAAATTTAGTTTTGTCCCGTTTTGTTGAAAATGCAAGGCTAACCCCTTACAGTTTTGAATTTTGATAAAAATTTAGTTTTGTCCTGTTTTGTTAAAAATGCAAGGCTAACCCCTAACCATTTTGAAATTTGGATAAAAATTGAGTTTTGTCCCGTTTTGTCAAAAATGCAAGGCTAACGCCTCACCATTTTGAAATTTGGATAAAAATTGAGTTTTGTCCCGTTTTGTCAAAAATGCAAGGCTTGCCCCTTACAATTTTGAATTTTGATAAAAATTTAGTTTTGTCCCGTTTTGTCAAAAATGCAAGGCTAACCCCTTACAGTTTTGAATTTTGATACAAATTTAGTTTTGTCCTGTTTTTGTTAAAAATGCAAGGCTAACCCCTTGCCATTTTGAAATTTCGATGAAAATGGAGTTTTGTCCCGTTTTGTCAAAAATGCAAGGCTAACCCCTTACCATTTTGAAATTTAGATACAAATGAGTTTGTCCCGTTTTTGCAAAAAAGATGCAAGGCTAACCCCCTACCATTTTGAAATTTTGATAGAAATTGAGTTTTGTCCCGTTTTTGCAAAAAATGCAAGGCTTACCCCTTACAGTTTTGAATTTTGATAAAAATTGAGTTTTGTCCTTTTTTCGTTAAAAATGCAAGGCTAACCCCTTATCATTTTGAAATTTGGATAAAAATTGAGTTTTGTCCCGTTTTGTCAAAAATGCAAGGCTTACCCCTTACAGTTTTGAAATTTGGATAAAATTTAGTTTTGTCCCGTTTTGTCAAAAATGCAAGGCTTACCCCTTACAATTTTGAATTTTGATACAAATTGAGTCTTGTCCCGTTTTGTCAAAAATGCAAGGCTAACCCCTTACAGTTTTGAATTTTGATAAAAATTTAGTTTTGTCCTGTTTTGTTAAAAATGCAAGGCTAACCCCTTATCATTTTGAAACTTTGATAAAAATTGAGTTTTGTCCCGTTTTGTCAAAAATGCAAGGCTAACCCTTTACCATTTTGAAATTTTGAGAAAAATTGAGTTTTGTCCCGTTTTTGCAAAAATGCAAGGCTAACCCCTTACAGTTTTGAATTTTGATAAAAATTTAGTTTTGTCCTGTTTTTTGTTAAAAATGCAAGGCTAACCCCTTATCATTTTGAAATTTGGATAAAAATTGAGTTTTGTCCCATTTTGTCAAAAATGCAAGGCTAACCCCTTACCATTTTGAAATATTGATAGAAATTGAGTTTTGTCCCGTTTTTGCTAAAATACAAGGCTAACCCCTTACAGTTTTTAATTTTGATAAAAATTGAGTTTTGTCCCGTTTTTGCAAAAATGCAAGGCTAACCCCTTACCTTTTTGAAATTTTGATAAAAATTCTTCTTTGGGTGAGAATTTCTCGAAAAGTCAATGTTAACCCACCAAAAAAATGAAAAGAAAATGAAAGAGGACATGTTGATCACCATATTTCTGTGCAACTTAAATACCCGTGAGAGTTCTGAGTATTTTTAAAAAAATTTTGAAGTAAGGGCATTTAGCACTAGTGTTTATGGGAATTTTAAAGCAGGGTTGCACCCGTAGCCAAGCACATGCGTGATTTTAACGGTGGCCATGAAGGACGCCCTCAACAAGTGGCGATCAAGGAAAGACTTTTATTTCATTACAAAATCAAACAAAACTCATTTTCCCTTAATTGTCTTGTACACGAAACAAAAGGCAAAGTTATATCTTGACAGACTTTTTTTTCTTCTTATTAGCATCAAAATTAAAGCCAGTTACCTACAGATATGTAATGCCTAACGAAAGAAATGTAGTGACGCCAATTTGCAAGTGTATAAACAACAAAAATTTAATGGTCATCTCACCTACCTTGTTTCTAAGATAATCATCGAGTCACAAAGTGAGCAAGCAAGGCGGGCGAAGAGCTATATGAAGTTAATCCACTGTCGAAGATGGAGGACGTATCAAGGATCAAAATTAGGACAAGACACGAAAATAACATTGATAATGGTTGATATTTGTCTAAAACAACTCCCTAGTATTTTTGTTAACCTGCTGTCGACCACTACATCGTCTGCACTGGCACTGCAAATTCAAAAATCCGCCACGTGCTAATGCATTGGTAGGTTGTATGCGCACGCTTGAGTACACGCAGGACCATTAATTTTTGGTAACAATAGGTAATTATCTTAACAATAGCAGACACACAAAAGTGCTTCTACGCACTGGTATTTGTCAAGTATCATCCAGTTTTAGAAATGGGGAGTCCACGTTTTATTTTAATTCCTCGTTTTTTTGCGCCTCCTTCCCTTCACTGCTTTAGACATGCCCTTGTGAAGTCATACGTCTGATCTTTAAAGCGTGAAACGTGTTTTTGCTAAAGAACGCAACTTTCGGTCTACCACGTTGTAAAATAAATCAATTTTCGTGACGCGTTTGATAAAATAGATCATTCTTTTTTGGACTCGACAAACCCACGCAGTAAAGACCGAGAAAAACAACTTAAACCCAAATACAAAATGTAGAGCCCATTTTGTTTTCGGTCAAAAATATAAAACCGGAAGTGGCGATGTTGCGGTATCTCTACTGCGACTCCCGTCACATTATTATCAAGTGCTAAACAGACTGTAAATATCCTGTGCAGTGGACTTTGGAGTGGAATTGTTTGAACAAACTTTGTGTGCAATCCATGTTGGCAAAATACCGGAGGTATTTCATAATTATTTGTTTGTTTTCAGTTGTTTTGTTTTTGGCGGTTACTTTGCTGGTGCGAATAACACCACGTGGATTTCTGTGAATTCGATGTTTGAGGTTTTGTTACCGACTGAACAATGGAATTGCACAATTTCAGTTGTTTGGAGGGGGGGGGGGGGATTACCAACTTTAGCCAATCAATGCCAGTTCAGTAAAGCTTACGAGCATGATGGCAGTAACTCTGGAATGCATGCTGTACAAAATATTGAACCTTTCAAGTGATCTTTTAATCCATCTGGATCTCATGATTTGACGCTATCGCATATCTTGGCTTCTTAATGCGTGAAATACTGTCAAGTCTCAGTTGTTTGGATTTCTGAGGTCTATATCGTGAGGTCTTTTTTAGGGTTTAGTCTCAAGTCAGACATTGTGAAATCTTAAGCATTATGGTCAAGTTCCAAGTTTCCAAGCTTCTGCAGGTTTAAAAAATATATATTTACGGTATAATCTCAACTCTTTATTTATTCAGTCTTTTATTGCCAAGTATCGTCCAACCTAAGAATGGAGCTCTTGGTGCAAACACACCCGACACTTCCATCAATAACCAAAGCAGCAATAAAAAGACGCACACTAGCTCACAAAGAACTCCTTGAAAATTAAATATTTATTTGCTTTACTGTACAAAAAAACTTGCAAGTGAAATTCTCATATAATATATATACAAATATAATTCAACTCAATAATTACACTATACAGCGACATGTAGGTGCAAAATGGCCACACATTTTTGTTTCTTGTTTGTTTTTACTCATGTACAAATCAATCCAAATAATATTGCATAATAATAGCTTCTTTTTTTTAGTTTCTTCACATCCAACATAAATATACAAACATGATCAATGAAAGACGAACATTTCTGTCTTGCTGTTCAACTTTATAGTCGAACCGACAATACTTTCTGGAAAGTAACGTTAATTTTTCACTAAATTTGATAATTGCAAAATGAATACAGTGGGCGAATTACAAAATCACAGTGATTTAAATAAATAAAGGGAAAATATTTAAACAGTCAAAACCTCTGCCTGGTCTTACTTTAAAAGACAGATGGCTAAAAATTTATATAAAAGGTAACACTCCTAAAAAATAATCGAGCGCCAAATATAAAGATCATAATGTTCTTGTTGAAAGGTTTAGACAAGAATGAGCCATGAGAAGAGTTTGCTTCCAGAGTCTGATAAATACTGCCTTTGAAATAAACTCTTCGTGCTTATATAGACTACCTCTACAAGAAATGCCCACTGATGCCTCAAATTACTCTCTTTACTTCCAATGTGTTCCCGATATCAACCAGTATAAACATAGATACCATTCCAACTCCCATAAAGCAATATTCTGGGGTCACGTGAGCATAGAAAAATCTGTTCCCAGTCCTTTTTTCACTTCATCTTGAAAACTGTTCTTGATTTTCTTACCAGTTCTGAAAGTCTTAATTGCTCCGTAGTTG
Source organism: Patiria miniata (assembly GCF_015706575.1). Taxonomy (NCBI): domain Eukaryota; kingdom Metazoa; phylum Echinodermata; class Asteroidea; order Valvatida; family Asterinidae; genus Patiria; species Patiria miniata. Next base: position 4,205,964 of record NW_024037063.1, on the reverse strand, counting down.
TGGGAACATACACTCGTCTGTACGAGGTATTTGTGGGGACCGAAAATGCTGTGGCAGTGTGGGGACAGCAGAAAGTCCCCATAACTCGGTCCTAATTACCCTAACAATGAAAAACGTCCCCATAACGCTGTGTATAGGCAGGGCCAAGAGCTACACACAAATTTGCAAGCAAAACACCAAACAAGTTTGCTTTTCAAGAGCTGATACCATTACCTGCCAGTTGCCAACGTGGCCAGTTGCCAACCCTCACTAGCAGTATTAATTGACGAGAAAGAAGTTTGTTATGCATATTTCTACGAACAAAGTGCAAGAATTGCAGTCACCTAAAATGAATCGTTTAATAACAAACTTCCATTGTTTGCAAAGTTATACCAAAACGGGGAATAACAATTTGAATACAGAGGAAGTCCAGAGTCCTCTGGTTTGATCGGCTTTATCCGTGAATTCAATCAAAACAGCTGACAGTGTTTGTATTTCATTTAATTTTAGACCTTGCTCACGGAGTGCGTGTATTTTTGCATATCTACACACATCTGAAATACATAACATAGTACAGAGTAGAAAAGGAGTGCTTGTACGTGGGAATATGTCTGGCAAATATTCAGACTCAAATAGTCATTAATGTTGTCATTGGAGACTAAAAGCCGTACATGTATGCTTTCTGTCTCCCAGGTGGTAGACTGCCTGATACTGTGTACGGCAGTACAAGGTTCAAATCCCACTTTGGTCAATTTTAAATTCAAATGTGAGAGTGGGTAAAAAAAAAAAAAATTCTGCGGATGCCAAGTTACTTTTCAAACTCCACAATTGTAACATTGTAAACACGATTTCATTATCAAACATGGAATATGACTTGAAATAAATGTTTGCATTGAAATGCTTTCTAGGAAGAAAACGGATCCGTGCTATAGTTTTCAAATCAGGAAGAGAAGTGTTTGCGCTAATCTGCATAAGTGTTTTTTGTTGTCACTTGCATAATTATAGTGCATTGCGTCTGTGAATAACCTCTATTCACAACATTTCTTGGAGTTCCAACGTGCTTATGGGGAAGTGGGCACCGGTAGCAGTAACAAAAAAATTGCTGCAATGTGATCTTTTCTTTTGTTTCAAATGGAAGATCATTTGGAAATGAGGTTCGGGTTTCTTTTAGCAAGTGTGAAAAGGAGGATACTTCATCATGAATATTTTGTGCGGATCGTGGAATCCGTTATGTATAAGTTGACCGAATCAGCAGCAGGCTAGACATCCCCAAATTGGGACTAAAAAGACCACTGTATACTGTTATCAAAGTACAAGGATATTTTGCATCCAAACGTATTAACTACACGTGTAGGTAATCAAAAGTTTAACCTTTCTGCTTCCTTTTATGCATCCTTTGTGACAACAATCATCTTAGAAATCCGAGTAATAATTATTTTTCACTACAATCTTGCGACATCACGTGTCATTCATATATATTGTGTACATTTTACACAAGTGCCATTTTCCCCTATTCTTTAACTACTTACACCATACAACATACATGTACTCGACACACTCTTTATCAAAAACACTTTTTTTGGTCCATCACATGTTAACACCTTGTACTTCTTTTGCAGGTTTGTGCTGAAAAAAAATTCTGACGATGTAGAAAAGTGGTACATATTTAACACACAAGTAGGTCACCAAAATCACAACTGACAATACACTGAATACAGATACCTCTTCCACTTTACAAATGTTTGGAGCTTGAACTAGCACGACAAATACTGCCATATTGTACTCATTACTACTCTTTATAATGAATGCATCTTAGACATGACACGGTTCTTTTAGTAGAAATTGCCAATTTTGCCTTTTTAGTTTAATGAAGTAATGAATCTTTTTCTGAGCTGGTTGTTTTTGTGTCAGCAAAGACTCACAAAGACGGCAGCGACTGCACAAACTGTTGCTTTGACACAGCAAACTCTTTGAAAGAACGTTTTGTGTCTTGCAACATTCTTTCAAATTGTAAAGTACTAATTTTCTTCTCACAGATATCTAAGACAACAATTTCAAGTACAGATACCAGATACCATGTGAGAGATAATTGCAGCAAAAGTTTTTCTTTTTGTCATAGATTGAGATATTCATTAGAGCTTTCTACCTTCCGATCCTCACTGAACACCACAGCATCCACATCGGCAGTGAAATTGATTCCGGTGTCTTGGCCCATGGACTGTCTCCTGTTGGCTTCAATTTGGTTGTATTGGATACTAGAAGGAGCTGAGGATGTGCCACTGTTATCCGCCAGGGAGCGGGGGTTCTCCGTCATGAACTGGTTAAGGCTTTCGCTGAATTCCTCGTCATCTAGGATGTCCACTTCCACAGGGTTATCGATGCTTTCCATACGAGATTTCAGGCTAGCACGCCGCGCTACATTCTCCGGGTCGATGCTAGCATAGTTGTGCTTGTGGCGTGGCCGGGATATATCCAGCTTGACGGCACCCTCGGAGCCACCCCGCTTGCGCAGGAAGCGGTCCATGAAGCTCATGCTGGACTTCCGGTCTCGCGGAGGGGTTGCCGCAGTCCGAGCGGGACGCTCCCGCAGGCTCATGGTACGCTGACTGAAGCGCGTCGGAGAGAGTGCACTCACCTCCCCGCTCACTGTCGCCGAGCGTTTCAGTTTAGACTGCAAGAAAGAGGTCTTCTCCCCAGAGTGTAAGGGACTCTGAGGCATGGCCTGAATCACGGGGCTGGACTGCTGGCGAGACTGGAATCTTTTGAGCTTCTCCTCATACACTGGCTTCATGATGAGATAACCATCGCCCTCGGCATCCTCATCATCCTTAGGATCACGGCACCAGGCTGTGCCATCACCAGGTGTTGTGAACACAACAGAGGGATCTGTATTGCAGCGTTTCCGTCTCTGAACGTTCATGGTAGACTTATCCTCCAATGACCGGCCCTTTGTCTCATCTGTAACAAATAAAAGGTGGATATCACAATTTAAAATTTGTTCTACTGTAGTCAAAAGGCGAGCTTTGTAAGTTGTAATCATTGGATGTGCTTCATCAACCATCTCTTGGTAATTTGATCTACACAATTACCATCTTCCAAGGATGATCTGAAGTTGTACATGGATATGTCAAGTATCCCCACATCAATAGAAATTCCCTGAGTAAGGAAGGGTAGAATACTTCAATAAATCTGGTACAAACCTAATGAGTTCTCAGCTCGCTGAAACGATTGCCTTCTTCTGGTGATATAGGATGTGACGGACGGGGCGCTAGATATTGGACTCTCTGGTCTACGTTCTATCGATCCTTTCCTCGCATAAACAAATGTTTCAGAGTCCTCATCTCTTTGCCCAAGCATCCTCTGGAAATCAGGATCAGACTTTCGAGACGGAAATTTCATCGTCGCAACATCAACGGGCGGGGATGAGGAACGTTCATCGTGACTGCGGGAGTGGATTTTGGCAAAACCTCTCTGGTACGAGGCTCCAACGGACGACTGCCGCGGCCGGCTGAAGGATGCGCCACGGGAGATCTGAGCGTCAAGTAGTGATTCGCTCGCCGAACTGACTGACTCGCTACTGCTGCTGGATACACTGTTGAGTCTGAGCATTGCGATGGGTCCAACAGGCTTCACCAAGTCCCCGTGATGGAACGGAACAGGAATGTCACTCTGAATGTCTCTACTAGTTGAGCGGTTGCGGGACCTTTTCCCTGTATTGGGCAAATCCTCCAGCATGCCTTGCAAAGTGCTTGCTGGCAGAAGATCATCAAACGGTGCGGGGAGGTTATCAGAGCGCTCCATGGAAGGTTGAACTGACAGGCTTCTGGTTTTGCCCGTCTTGCTGGCTGCAGGTTTGGAGTTCTCACTCTCGTGATATTTCATGAGTAAATAATCCTCGTTAAGTGGCAAGCTCATCGACCGTGCATGTGCGGAATTACTAGCAAACGTTGGTGTCTGCTTTTCAGCTTTCTCCAGTTTTGTCTCCAAAGCAGGTACATGCACGTGACTCCTATTGAGGTTTTCCCCATCCGTTGGACCCTGTTGGTTTGACCGTTTGCCATTCTTGGGCGGGGGTAGATTAACATATTCATGCTCTTCCCGCTCACTGTCCCCACTCTGGGATTTCTTGCCACCTTGACAGATTGCACAGGCCTCGTGAAGGTCCCCTATGTGAGGTGCGTTCCCGTTTGAGGAATCCTCGGCCTCTCGCAGGTGATTAAAGGAGGCCATGACCTCGTAGTTCTGCTCCCGAATGGGAGTGGTCTTCTTGGGGGACCGGAGACCGTCGCAGGTGTTGAAGATGGTCTCAACACTGCTGCCACTGCTGCTACCGCTACTGCCCCCTCCAACCCCCCAGGACTGGTCCATCTCAATCATCTCGATAAAGCGTCCGCCGAGTGCCTGGTTGCGTTGCAGCTGGTTCCTGCGATTAGAACAGTGTTCCAGCATCGCGGGACTCCTGACTTGCGTTGGGTTTGTACCTGATGGGTAGGGGTACGTGCCTCCGGGGCTATTACCACCTGACTGATGGTCATTGTTTCTGCTCGATGCCAGCAGGCAACGCATCTCTTCTGAGAAGTCTCTCCTCCTTGGGGCCAGCTCCTCATGAATGGACACTGCCAATGGAAAATTATGTATAATTAAAAACCTCCTGACGATGACTAGAGCAGGCTCGTCAAAATGTTGAGACCAAAGACAAGTTATTTTAGAACTTAAAGCAGGACTGTTCTTATTAGAACAAAAATGACTTAGCGAAAGATGATAATAAGCAGGACAAGTTCTTTTCAGAACTAACTATCTTCTAAGCAGTAGTTATTACCACATGGTGTTACCGCAAACCGAAACGATACCGATACTCCACCATGCAAAGCCTCAAATCTTATAATTTAAAACCTCTTGATTAACAGTGATCTTTCCAGCATAGTCTGAGTAAATATGGACAAGTTTTTAATCCATGAATGGGTTGTTAGAACACAGCCTCAATCGATTATGTCACTTGTATTACGTTGTACGTGAGGTTGTGGTATAGATGTACCAGGGTGCTTGCCAATTAATGAGTCGAGTTATGCCTTTGATTTGTGTTTACGCACAGTGGCATTATACAAGCGCTACAGTGCACTGTTAACTACTTACCCGTGCTGGATACATGAGACCACCTGTTGGAGGAAGGGCTGCAGGTGGCAGCATCGAAGTGGGATTTAAGAGATTCCGCATGCTGCGTGATCACGACAAATGCACCCCCATCTGTTGATGACACAGGTAAAAAAATATTGGTTATTATATTAGTACGTCAGAAAAAATTACCGGGGAACAATGATTAAAATTTTTGTTAGCAGTGCAGTAGGAAAACAGAAGTCAACTGATTTCAAAATCTTGTGACAGTGTGTGGTAAGTGTCTCAATTTATAGATTTAATGAGATTTGTTCTAAGGGGGGGGGGGGGGGGGGAGCTCTATTCCTGGGTCACCTTTAATGAGCCCTAGGTATGTACAGAATACCCTTGTTCAACAGAGGGTTGTAAATTAAGTCCATCCAAATCCTTACAAGTGTATCACAAGACAGACTTGTGATTTGACGGTGGTGGACTTGTGTTTTGACTTGTGATTGGACTGTGGTTCAAAAAGACAAAAGATTCAAGTCTCACCTTTACTGGTTGACCTGACTTCGAAGGCGAATCCCTCCTCGATGATTCCATATCGGGAGAGGTTTGCCAGACTCCAGCTGCCTATCAGCCGAGAGGGCACCTCGTCAGTAATGGCAAAGTGGTTGTCATGGAAATAGAGGAGGCCTGGGCCGGGCCGGAGACGACCGCCATTGGGCACCTCCACCGTGCATTTGAATTTAGTGGCTGCTGCAGGAGGAAATGTTTCATACATTATAAGTTTATTTTAAAATTATAAAGCTCTTCCAAGGACCCACTTTACACAAAGTTGTCATGGGTCGGAACACATCACAGTTGAAATTTAGTTGTGTATTTCCTTAAGTGTGCAGACCAGTGCGCATACAGTGTGTCTTTCATGGGCTTCACACAGCGCAATCTACATGTATAATCACTACAGTGAGTCCGTAAGGTCGTTCCAAATAATCCTAGAGCATTTTGCAGTGAAAACATGAAGGTACCTGTATTAACGGAGGGTTATAATGAGCAATGTATAGGTACAAAATAATTGCCAGAAACAATATTTATACTACCGTTATATTTATAGTTGTACCAGAAAAACAGGAAATGTCAATTATAGTTGAAAATCTATGAGTACAGCTGAGATACTAACCATTTCCTAGCGTCACATACGTCTTCTCAAACCACGTCAAGAGGTCCTTGTGGCAAGCAAATGAGAGCAAGACGATCTGATCCAGGCAGATGATGGTCAACACGAAGGGGTTCTTGGGATGTCGGACGCAGGATTCCACCCCGCAGAAGTTCTGCGCCGAGAGCACAATCTGCTCTCGTCGGATCTCTTTGCCCGACAGCAGCTGGTCCTGACCCTTGTAGAATTTCAGGACAATTTGATCTGGAGTTGGAAAATCGGGAAAATGAGGAACATGAGAGTGCTTTAGAGTAAGACTTCAAAAAATTGAAACACTGATGCTGTGGCACAGATACTTTTTGTCCAGTCACAAACAAGCTGTAGCTGTCTGCCTGCCAATCTCCATTTTTGGGGTTGCCGTTAACAAGGGTACATGTAGAAGCAAGTTTTGGTTCATGAGAGTCCAAACGAACCATGAACTACAGGAAGACAGACTAAGACATAAAGATGTGCAACAAGCTACAGTGAAGCATACAATGTAGATTATCTTTAACCATAACGTTCCATGCTCAATTAAAAAGATTCTTGATAATTCAAATGAACACTTGAGGGTTAGGGTTAACTGTATATCTATAACTTGTATAACTAACGTAATTACAATACCGCGATCTATGGAAATTAAATTAATCCATACTTCTAATTTTTTTTTTTTTCAATGGACAAGCAAAATGACTGCTGGTGGCAACTATAGTCACAAGCACTCAAAAAACCTGTACATATTCTGTCCCATCATTTCTCAAACAAGCCTTTCTTCAAATTTCTCAACCTCATACTATAATGCAAATATTTCACCCCCCCCCCCCCCCCCCCCGCCCATGTGACACATACATGTACAACTACACTGTAATTACTGGATGAATCTTCTTTCTTCACACATCGAGCCACCTGTTGAGTCCAAGACTTAAGCTGAAGTTTGCCCTTTTTCCCCCCTGAATCCCACATTTCTTAATTCTCCTTTTGGCAAGATTACCCCCTTTCTATTTCATTCAGGGCATCCTCTCTTGTTGATGAGCAGAGGGATGGAAAATCCCTGCTCCAAGTCTGGACAACAAGAGTGGCTGTTGACAAAGGATTCTGAGATGTTGGTGGGGCAATCTTAAGCTCTCAAAGGGTATGTGTGGGCGCCAATGCACGATGGAGACTTTAGCAATGTCTCGTGTTATGATTCACCCAGCTTAAAGTAGTCAACATTATTTTCTTACATGCCCAAGCCTTGGGTCAAAAGAAGTTTTTGCCTTATCAGAGCTGCCAACATTAGCATCTTGCAATCAGGGAGATTTGGTACAACAATCAGGGAGATATTTAGAATTACATTCAATATAATATTAATAAGGAAAAAGGTTCCATAATCAGGAAGATTTTTTAAATTGTTCATCAGAACATGGAAAAATTAGGTTTTTTTCGGGGATCTTTCTGCAGAATCAGGGAGAGTTGGCAGCTCTGCCTTATAAACCCCAATGCTCTCAGATCCTTTAAATTCCACAAGGAGGGTTTTGACAGATTTTGCAGGATTGAGGACGGTACGGTAGAACCCAAACAAATACATGTACATACAGCTGAGCTTCATGCCAACTAAACTGACAATTACAGAGACTTTGTTGTTTAGTTTCTTCACAGTGGTAGATTTTGGAGGATTTAGAAAAGTTCTAACGTTAGGAACTTGAAGGCCTTTTTTATAAGCATAAAATGTGATGTCTGTTACTAAATCACGGTTTAACCATGATTTGAGTAATAACCCAAACTCCCTACTTAGTTTTACTAAGTAGAAGACCATGTCCATCAAAATCCATCGCTCACTCTGCTTCACATAATGCTTCAGGAACAAATCCATTGAAATCCACCACTGGTGCTGGTGGATTGTGATGGACTTTGTACACATGGCTTATCTGCCAAAATCCCCCAAAATGAGAGGATGGATTTGGATGGAGTTGGTACATGTAAGGATAGGGTTAATTCAAATTTTTCTTTCAAATGCACCGTATTGTTTCCTTCAAATCAAATATATTACAACTTTGTGTGATTTGCAGCAATTTAACTTTCTCTAGCCCTAACTGTATTGATTCAATAGTACAACTTGTATTTTTGGGGTTGCCACAATACATACAACTTGTATTTTTGGGGTTCCTGACGATGACTAGAGCAGGCTAGTCGAAACGTTGAGACCAAAGACAAGTTCGTTTAGAACTTACAGCAGGACTGTTCTTATCAGAACAAAAAACTACTTAGCGAAGTTGATAATAAGCAGGACAAGTTCTTTTCAGAACTAAATATCTTCTAAGCAGTAGTTATTACCACATGGTGTTTCCGCAAACCGAAACGATACCGATGCTCCACCATGCAAAGCCTCAAATCTTATGCCACACATTTTGTCATGAGCATGCCGCTTAATCCCACACATTATTCGTGGCAAGGATTTTACACTTCACATATTGGAGAATTTTGTCGACGTGTTTTAATTAGACATCAACATGCAAACAGACCAAACCGTATAATTTCTAAACAAATCGCCATCTGGTTAGTTACTAATAATTAAACTTCCAGTTCCAGTCACCAAACTGCACATACGTAGGCCTACGTGTGCATTTACATGTAGTACACATATTTGTTGGCTAACATCACGACTTTCCGGGAACGCGGTATTGTTCGATTAATCAATACAGCTATGGCAGAGTTAATATCTACGACCCTGTCTACATATGTTCATTTGTATGTATCTACAAAAACTGATCAACAAATCAATCAAATACTAATTCTTTTTTTTTTTGACCGAGAAACATGTTATGACGAGCACGTGTTTTTTCTGGACAAGTTTTGGCGCTAAGATTATATTTGCTGTATTGATTTGCATGGAAAGGATGGAAATATTTCACACTCGATTGTGAGTTTCTGGGCATCATGTGAGCAGGGATTTATCTTATCTCATGATTTTTGTTTCGAATTCACCTTCAGATGAAGGGTTACTGAAGCAACTCATGAAAACTCACACAACAACATTCGGGGCTGTATTTCACAAACCTCACTGTGTTTGAGTATCACAGAGCACTGCACCTTAATATTTTGGCTAACAGTGCAAAATCCCACCTTTTTTTCCCAAACGCTTTTCAATAAAGCTCCACACAAGAGGCGGCTATAAAAAGAAAGAAAAAATCTATACAAAGCAGGTAGGAAGCAGAAGCTTAGAATAAACACTTCAACTGTACATTTTACTAACACTCTTTTGCGTTTCTACCCTAGGGCCAGAAATGTCGCTGGCTGAAAGGACTATTCAAGTAGAAAGTTCCTACACATCACACAAAGAATAAAAAAAAACCAGCATGGGAATGGAAGCTCCCATTTCTCACTTCAAACTCTGCGATGTTTTGTGTGCCACAAGATATTTGATTGTACACACTGCAAATTACACCACTTGCTGCTATTTCTTTACCAAGCTGAATTTGACGTATAAAATTAACATTTTATACCATTTCTTGTTCTTACGCGGTTCAAAATGTACAGAAATATCAGCATTTGCCGTGGGGTGTGGTGAGAAACAACCGCAGGTATTGTGGTGGCCAATTTGTTTCTGCAGGACTATTGATCAAGTGCCTTTAGCAAGTGAGTGGTGGTGGAGATGGTGTTGTTTGCGGTGATCCAAACAAAAAGTTGAAAGTGCTACGGCCCGTCAACCCGCTCCGGCCAATGCAGATGCAAATGAGGCTGGCTTTTGTTGGCGCGTTCCAACAGGATTAAACTCCAGGATGTCTTATAAGAATGGAATGCAGAACCAACTTCTATCCGTACATGTACATGTACCGGTATTCACCGTTATTGGGTGGTGGTTGGGGGAGGGGCAGAAGGGGTTCCATAAATAGATTTCTGAAGTCAGACATTTCTCTTAATAACATACTGTGATTATTTAATGGTACAGTACACACACGAGAACCAATAATCCATCATTACAGGAAAAAAATTGTATGGGTTCGAAAGTCAGACAATTAAATATAACTTACATAAATTTGTCACCATGATCACTCAGTTACTTTATATAGTTTCAAGTCTTTTAAAGTTTCAATGCAAAAGGAGGAAGGAATGTAAATGCAAAACTGATTGAAACTAAAATGAAAACGAACAAGCTTTGAGTTGCCTAATATAAGTTGCGTTTTATTTCCTTTCTTTTTCACAGAGTGAAAAATATTGGTGATTTTTTTTTACACTTCTGTCAGTGTTTATATATTCTACATATTAATTAAAACAGACACAGAACCAGTCCTACACAAGATGGCTAACATTTAAGTCCAGACTGAGAAATACCCAACTGGGAGGAAACAAGTAAATTGTGAAATTTCTGGAATGCCAAGAGAGCAACAGATAATACAAAAGTTCATGAATAATGAAGGGGGCGACACCAGAGTGTCTTCCTTCGGCCTGAGGCCATGCTGGACCTACTTCCCCAATCGATGTCTGTCTTTAAGAAGAGGGAAAGAGATGTTTTGCATGCTGTGCCAAAAAGGCGCGCCATTGTCCCCTGGTTATTAAATATTAATGCAATCATGTACGCAGCGAGTGGACTGGGTAATTCCATCAAGTACTGGGACATGGTGTTGTGTGGCTGTGTTTACCAAAGATTTGTTGAGGATTAAAAACTTGGGTGTCTGTACACATGTATATACCGGTACATGTAGGATTATTCACAATGGATGAAACTTTGGGGCATGTGGCCTACATTGTAATGTGGATTTTGTTGTATTACCTAATCTCACTCACTCCCAAATTCACTTGTAAGCAATATGTTATGTACATGATTTTATCTTGCAGTAAGGATTCACTTTGAGATTCAAGCAATCCAGTACCAGTAATCACCTTGGGGTTTCAAGCAATACCAGTCTGTCTGTTTGTTTGTTTGCTTGGTTGTTTGGCCATTTGGTTTTTATCAGGTGACACACTTTCAGCATCTATATCATTTCTTACCAGACGTGTAACTCGGAGTAACCAAAAAGAGGAAAATCTAAGCTTCACAAGACTTTATATAGTGTTTTTCAATTTTTAATGGCATTAATTGTGATGTGAAAAACGAGGAAATAAGCTGATCGGAGGAAAAGTTGCATGCTGGTCGAAAGTCCCTGCATTTTTTCATTGGAATGTTTCCTGAAAGCACACTGCAGCTTAGGTGTAACACAGTAGCCAGTATTTGTTGCACAATGCAGTGGAGTTGCATGCTGAGCTTATAAACATGACTTGGTGTAACACAGTAGCAGTTCAGTCACAGTCATCCCCCAAGGGACAAAGTAATTGTAGCAATTAAAGATAACAGGCCCCTCCGGACAGTCAAAAAACAGCCTGGCTGGAAGACAATGTCCATGCACTGTGTGGTACTTTGTGGACATGAAAAGGCAACACATCTGATCATTAGATTGCCAAGTAGTCATTTTTTTGTGATGGTAGGTTATTGTACACTTGTACAATACAAATTGCTACAGAAATACAACCCATGTACTTATTTGTTTAATTGATTTTGATGATATTTAAATACCCTGGCTTTCATCATTCCAATAACACAGTATCAAGTGGCTCAATTTACTGTCAGTTCAGATATGGGTGGAATACCATGGAGTTGCGAAGTACCATCAACGAACATTGTATGAAGCAAATTCAGTATCAAATGAAATAAGCATTTCTTCCTTCCTGCAGTGCCACATATTCTACAATTTGTGTCTTGTTTATCGAACTAAAATATCTCCGGGTGTTAATTCCTGTTTCCATTCTTTTCTTTTATTTTAGGGGCCCTGAGCTCTGCGCTCTGTTCCTTTTGTCACTGTCCTAGCTAACATTCATTCAGAATTCCTGTTTCCGGCAAAGCTTCAAAGCTGAACGGCCAAAACGTGCCACCACTGAAAAATTTATGCCCCCGACGGCGCTCGAAATGAAAAATGATCCTCATCGCAACACGCTCGTCTCCTCCCTTTTGTAAACACCTGAGTGGAGAGATGATTCACTCCCGTCCTGGCGAAGCCTCGCCGAAGACCGACAACGCAGACCCACAACAACAACCTCCCCTTCTCTCCAAAACACCAAAAAATGAATAAATCTCCTCCCCGACTCGCCAGCCGACACGCTGCATCGCTGCACAGTGTGCTGCCGTCGGAAATTGAAGATTGTTGTTGATTATGCGCCTGCCGTGAATCTGACTCATCCAGGGTTCTAGCGACGGAACGACCCCCCCCCCCCCCCCTTCCCTTTCGACAAGAGTACTGACCTACTCTGGAGAAGCCTGGATTGCCAATGCCTTACAGACAGCTGCACTTGAAACTTGGGGTAAACAACAATTTCATAACATCCATCACTTAGAAAATAACAGAAATAAATGAGAAACAAAAGGAACTGATGTCTATACATACTCATGGCAAATAGTATTAGCAATTTCCAAGTACGAAGCATATTTCCTAAGCTTAAATTGGATACCAGCCAAACTGATATGTGAGGTGCATTTGTTTTAACTGGTTTTCTGTTGATTGTCGCTAAGCACATTAACAGACTAATGCGCACTTGGGCAAATAAACATGTGTTCCCCTCCAATACCATATTGCACTGTCCAGCCGTGCGGTCATACATGCGTGTAGGTTTGTCCAAACCTACCAATTCTATTAAAAAGGCCTGAGGTGACGTTGAGAGAGGAAAAAATGATTTGGTGGATCATGTTTTTCTTCCGTCAATTCCCGAGGATAAACAACTGATGAAGTCTTTATTCACTCTCATCATTTCAAGGGGGGGGGGGGATCAAACCATCCAAGTCAACAATCAGCAACAACACAACCAATGTCAAAACAACCATAATGTTTTTCTTCCCTGGTGTCTGCTGGAAAGTAATCACTTCGTCCAGCCGTCAATTTATTTCTAATTTATTTGCAATTTCCTTTGGCCAAGGTCTTTTGTTTTAATTGAGCTTCACAACAGGGTACCGCTAGGGTGATTTACGCAGTCAATCTCATGGGTCTCTGAGCATAAAATAACGATAAACATATTGTACATGTATACTGGCACAATTCTATAGTGACTATTTTCTAGAGGCCAAAAATAATTGGTTGAATTAACGTAACTATCAATTTTTTTCCTGGCCTAATTGTTAGCAGACTTTGAACCTTTTGAAAAAGTGTAGGAGGACAAAATTGTTGTTTTTATAAAAGGTTTTTGAGGACGATAAAAAGTATATTTGAGGAGGGACTGAAAATTTGGATATTTAGAAACTTAGATAGAGGAAACTTTGCTCTAAATAACTCTTTGAGGTCATTATTCCTCCACCTACATATAACGAGGCAAAATTTAGGAAGGGTCTAAGGATATATACACAGTGCTGCTTTATGTTTCAGTTCCAGGTTCGGAAACGTACAATCTAAAAATGACAATTGGGAATGCTTCATGATTCTTATTTGAAAATTCTTTTATTATTCATATACAATTCACCATAAAAATGCCGGTTTATTTTTAGAAGTGCAAAGGTTCAGACTTCAAATGACCATCACATACTGCACAGGTACCTGCATATTGTATTCCAAAAATAACTTCTCTGGGTTTCCAAATTTGGACTGAAATATTTCTTTTGCTATCCGAGGGTAACAAATGAGAGAAAAAGTTTGTTACCCTGGTGAAAAACATTGCTTTCAAGAATAAAATCAAGTCTTTCTAATCTTTCTTGAAACTGTTCCCACATTTGTCAAAAATTTTACTTGATTTTAGTCTGAACCTTCCTAACAGAGTGCCATTGCACATGGAGAAAACAAAATAGCCAGAACTGTCAGGTATGAGCAGCAATCAGATTTTGACTAACAAGGGCAAATTTGTGAAAAACAAGACAAATGCTTCCGCTCTGCTAACAATGACTGGAATCACATCGGATATCTTGAGTGTGTCTGCATTGTCGACGCTCCTGCTAATGTAATTACCGTAGTTCTACTGTGATTGGCTGAGGTTTGTGTCTCACACTCCATCGCGCCCTGGCCGCAACAACAAGACACTCAGCAGCTAATGAATTAATGAATAATCTATTCAGGAGCAATCCTTGGTTAACAACCCCTCCGGCAATTTTTTTTTTTTCTGTCTGTCTGAGACAACCTTGGATTTGCTGCACAAAAAGCCCATTCCACCGTATGAAAAAATAATATGAGAATATACATTTTTTAATCTTGAAGAGAATCTTGGGTGATTTTGGTTTTTCTTCTGAAGGAATCTTATCAACATTTGATGGGCATTCTTCTTTGACAGGGGAGCAGTTCTTTCGCAGAGATGATGCCGGTTTTGAAAATCTTGTGGTGCTACATATGGCGTGCCATAGCCTCATACATGTACAGTCGACTCTCGTTAGTACAAACTCTGTTAATACAAAATTCTGGTTATAACAAACATAAAGCCTTAGTCCCGACTGTGCATTTATGTGCACAATGAATGGGACTGATGTTCCTCTTCATACACAATTCTGATATAACAAACAATTTGGCTAGGTCCGAACGAGTTTGTATTAACAAGACTCAACTGTACATGTAGTCTGAACATGGAGCTATATGATCTGAAGAATTAACTCAAGATGTGTGGGTAATTGTTCAGACTGTGGGCTTGAGTCCAGTCCATGAGTTTGGTGCAATGAGTCCTTGGGCAAGGCGCTTTATCATAATATCTGTATTCCTTATCTTCCAGGTATAAAATGAGTGAGATTGTCATATGCCTAGGCAGCATAGATGGTTTTAAACCAGGCCCTAGTAGTTCTCAGGACTACCCTGTTAAATCCAGCAGAGCCTGACGGTTACTCATATGAGTTTCCTGCTCATTCCAAGCTGCACAAATTACCAAATTCTCCCTCCTCCCCCCCCCCCCCCATTTTGGCATTTTATGGCCCTCCCCTTCCCAAACCAGGCTTTAACAAATAAATAAATACTGAAAGGTTTGCGAAAAACACCATGTTCAAATAATTTCTCAACTAAGACTTTATACCTCTGGTTCTTTTCAGAACCATTCTCTTAGTTGAGAAATTATTCGCACATGGTGTCTCCGCAAACCTTTCATTTAGTATCTCCACCATGCAAAGCCTCAAATCTTACTTACAAATAAATAAGCGATAAATGTAAATTTCTTTGCCCACTAAGTGTAATTACGTAACACATTGTTTACATCTAGACCAATTAAGCACTTGCCATTTCCAAATTACGGGTTAAAGTAATGCCACAAAAGATCAAATTGAATTCTTAGATACAAAAAAACACAAAAAAATATCCATGCAATTTTGAGATATCATCCCTGACCAATTTGTGCTTTCAATTCCAAATTTGCCGGGGGCAATTTTGCAACTTTTCCTCTCTCCAAAAAAAAAAGAAGAAAAAAAGGAAAAGCACAGAGTACACAAAGGAAAAGGACACAAACGAAATGTCAACGATCACCACAGACTAATGATCCGGATGATATTTAGACTTCCTAGAAGATGGACTATTTTTACGAGGTCTATGTCAATAGGTCCGATCATGCCATGTGCATGTGTGCGTTCTGCATACGCAGGACAGGCTTCATATGCTGGCTTAAGAGTAAATAATACATAGCATATCGCTGGCTCCGTATATTGCAATTCATAACAGCAGCCAGACACCGACGCGGCACAAAGCGGGAAATAAAAATTACACCATGTGTACAAATGGCTTTGTACAATGCTGTGCAACCTGCAATAAAATGTGGCATCAGTACAAATGACTGTTTTGTATAGATGGAATAAATTTGGTGGATTTGTTGGAATTGTCAAACAAGACTTGCATATTATGTGATAACTTGCAAATTTAGATCAGTTGGCATAAATTTTGTTAAATTTATACGTTGTTTTGATTTTTGCTTTGAAAAGGTTGAATCTGATCTGCAAAGAGGGTTTTGGGTATGTAGACTCTTTTTCTTTCTTTTTTTGGCCTCAGACAAACACTCGACACCAAAGTTGTGCAGCATAATGGATCTTTCTTTCCAAAAGCTTTTCCGTCTATAAATCAATGATGCTCGCGGAATTATGGACGTAAAATATCACTTGCCATCGGCAAATTTGACAAACGGAAGCTGTTTTTCTGTTTTGTTTTGTAATGTCTCCTGAATATATTATGACAAAAGAAAAATAACACCCATTCCACTCTGGCTGATAAGAAGTTGAAGCAGCCGCGTAAACATCATGATTCCCCCACCCCACCCCCCCACCCCCCTCCCAGATGCAATTCAAAATACCTCTTACATGTACCGGTACCTCGTCTAATATTGTCACTCAAGTCTCGTTGGGTTGAATAACCAGCGGGAATAGGCAATTAAGAAGAGTGCACTGCCTCAGCTGAACATCCAAGAAAGATCAGCAGTGTACTTCTCCTCTAGAAAAGCCATTTTACTTAATATCTTTTATCTGCTCACAATTATGGGAGGGGTAAATTCTTCCTTCTCCCCCCCCCCCCCCCCCCTCGTCCCCCTCCCCCAGTAGTGCAACGACAGAGTTTATTGAAATTCAGAATGTCTGCAAACAATATTTATGCCTAGCATTTGTTTAAGTCAAATTGAACAAAGAATTTCGCAATTACACTGAATGTAAATTGACAATAAGGTGCAGTCAATGAAAATGTTCACATTTTACACCTGATTGGGTTTAAAAATGGTAATGTGCATGTCTTTTTTTTTGTAAAAGTAGTGGTAACCTTTTCAACAAATCAGTAAAAAGCATATAGAATCCATGACAGAGATATCACCCCAAAAATATATGGGCAAGAGATACTGAGACACCCCCCCCCCCACCCCTAAAATCCTTGGTTCTTTTAGAGTTAAGGAGACAACCTTTAAATTTATGAGCCATTGAACTTTTATGAAAGAATTTGTGAAAAGCTGTATTCAATGACATTGTCCCTTTAAAGTGAGCCCGGAATCTATGGTGTCCATCATTATTGTGGTATGAACTCGGCGTAGCGAGCTTTTATCTAAATTGAAAAATCGGCAGAAGGGATCTTTGCAGAGTACCAGGGAATCCGACTTCTAGAAACAACCTTCACTTTTCATACCCATAAAACAGTGCCTAGTCTCTCGCATTTTTTTTCTGGGAATACCGTATGAAAGACCAGTGAACCGATAAGCGAACGTGACGGGTGAAATCACCGATGCGTTCAGGTCTGACCGCAGCAATGGGAATTGGGTTGTTTTCTTTCCTGCCTATTTCATAATTTAAAACTGTCCTTGGGTGTTTGTGAATGCCTCTGAAAATAACTTCCAATACTTGTTGATAATGGTCTACATGTTCTGTGTTTTATGCATGCCGGTTTAATTAAGTCAGTCAGAGGGAAGGTCCCTCAGCATGTAACTATGTACTGTACATTAGTTTCCTATAAAAAAAAAAACCTTTGGGTTCACAAATATGCTATATTTCTTTTCTCTTTGTTTTTACTGTATGTGCAAAGTGCATGGGTGCAACGTTGAACATACTGAAAATACACGAGTAGCATTGACATTTTGCTTCAACAGACCTTAACCCATCAAACCCAAACGGCATGTTTTGTTGGAATCTGTCAGGATGGGTACAGTACCCCTAAACTAACAGTCTTTTACATTGGGTTGGCACACCAGATTCAAAGTCAGAAATACGTGCGTGCAGTTTCCCATATGGTGTTGGAATTTGCCAGGATGGGTATGGTCCCTGGTAAATCATGCTAGGTTCAAAGTGAAACTTGCAACCCCCCCCCCCCCCTTTCTCCCTCGGCATAAAGCATGCCATCTTCATTTCAAAGCTCAGCTTGTGTTCAGAAAAAAAGGAAATAAAACACATCCAGCCGAGGATATAGACTTACAGCCTCTGAAATAAACATGTTTGCCAGGGACTTCATGTAGCGAAGGCAATGTGGCGGCTCGCTTGAGCGGGTTTGAATGTGACGATTTGGCACCGGCCCGGGGGTTCAGTAACCGACTCCAGACATTAGGCTGCGGTGTTCCATTCCATGCCAGAGACTTTACAAGACCACAACAGTGTCCATGGAAATAATATTTTTGAGCGGCGGAGCGCGGAGTGACTCGCGGATAAAGAAGTTCAAGGCTCAGAGGCCCTAATCGGATTTTGATGCGAGGCAAGAACGAGCGGGCGAGCAGGCGAG
Source organism: Patiria miniata (assembly GCF_015706575.1). Taxonomy (NCBI): domain Eukaryota; kingdom Metazoa; phylum Echinodermata; class Asteroidea; order Valvatida; family Asterinidae; genus Patiria; species Patiria miniata. Next base: position 4,187,571 of record NW_024037063.1, on the reverse strand, counting down.
AGAGCCTAGAACATAAACAACTTGTTTGTGACAATTTGATGGGTGTTGGGAGGTGACAGGATGGCATGCATAATGCATACACAATCTCACCTTTATGGCTGGACTTTATAGCTTAAATATGATCACGCACAAACAACTCAAGGCAATACAGATGGGCAAATAACAACTACATTGTATATGTACTGGACAAAAATAAAATAATTAATCTATTGTGCTGTCACATGCAGTGTGTCATAATGAACAGTGTATCCCTTCACAAGGATGAAATCTTTCCTTCATTAGGTTAGAATGTAGTACAAGTACGACATTAGACTGAGCACATCTGTTTTGTTTGTGTTAATTTACTGTATGTGGTCCATGCTCTTATGTGCTTGTAAATGGTTGGAAAATGTCTGTCATGTGAATAAAGATGTACACGTATACAGCGGTACGTGTTAAGGCTGTTCATACTTCATGCGAATTTCGAATTTGACGTCAAAAAGCACTTGCTGCGAAATTCACCAGAGTTGAAATGTGTTCATCGGTTGTGAAAACGCAGCGCGAAAACTTGTCTTGATGTCACAAATTCGCGTTTGTGTTCGCGCCGAGTATGAACCGACCTTTAGTCTGTACGTAGGCCTACGTGATTGTAGAACTTTATAGACTGACTATAATTGAAATTATGGCATAAGCTTTCGTAGCTACAGGCAGCTACTTTATGAGATGCAACGAAGAGAGACAAGTCAGAGTTAATTGTCTGGGAGAATTAAGAGTTCAAACAAAGGCTGCCGGTGACTCATAGCTTTAATCCCGACATGTGAATGTAATTCATAAAAAGAAAAATATTTAGATTCAGAGTAGTGATTTTTTTTTTAGTGAATAAAATGTGTTAGTCTTAAATAGAAGGTTTGCAAAAAAAGCAACACTTATGAACTTCTAATTATTTTCTTGACTAGGGCCTGCACTTGTTTACCCTATAGTACATTTAAAATGTGCCATGTAAAATGACACACTGTACAATTTATTTGCAACAGCACCCAACACGGAATTCCAGTGATGCCCTCTCGTTTTACCACCGCGGTTCGTTCCAATTCTGTACCCAGTTGTCCGGATTATGAGATCCCACCCTATCCTGACAGCAATCTCCTGCTGAAAAACAAAGATTACGGCAGTCGGCAGGGATCATAAAGCGCGCTGGCCGAACAAACAACACTCTGGACGGCCATCGCCAATTGCTCCGTCTGTCCCTCATCAGGCAGAAACCGTTGGGAGATCAACAACATGATCCACCGCTGTATGAATAATCAATATGTGTTACACCATAGAATGGATTCAGAGGCAAAAACAACATCCCGCCGATACAGAAGATACGGACATTTCAGCGCAAATAAAATAACAGATTTGGCCGTTGGGTATACGAGGTCTGTTTTGTTTTAATCTGTCTTGTCTGTCATACATTTAAAATTGACCGGAGTGCTTGTTTTTGTACCAAAATTTTAAGTGCATCTGCCTGTACTAGAGTGTTGCAGCATGCAATAATGGCAATGTGTACATGTACACACTGTGGATTTGAGTAAAATTATGAAGTTAATCAAATTCAGTGCCAAAATTGCAATACTTGAAGCAGGTCAGCTACAAAATGTACATCTGTGATGTGATGTGTACCTACATCTAGATCATTACAGCAAAAAGTCAACATTGACCTTTTACAATTTTTATAAACGATAGCCTCCATATCCTTCAAATCCTCTGACAGGCTTGGGAGGATTTTGTAGAATTTAGAGAGGAGGATCCACGCAATACACATAAGTCCAATCCATAGAATTAGAGTTTATTTTATGGACTTCATGCTCACAAATATATCCCCTAAGCAGCTGTAAAGAGAGAGTTTAAGAAGACCACTGGGATGGGCATTTGAACGTATTACCGTCGGCGCCAAACAATCATGCAAAGACGCTCTGGGCAAACGCGGTGTGTCCACCCTACGGAGCCTTTGAAAGTGGTAAAAAAAAACTATCTACTGTCCCTTCATGGTGTCTATAGCATCCATGTAACACTGTTTTTTCCTCGGATATTTTCCTGTTACGACTTTGCCGTAACAGCGTGTTACAACTTTGTTGTTACACTTGATTTTTCCCATTGGGACAAGTACGTGTACGTTCATCTAGTGTTACAGTAATTGTATATTTAACCTTGCAATGTTGCCCAATTAGAAAACAAGGCCCTCATACTAATGGAATAGGATAATTACACATCACGGAAACTGTACATGATTTGAACAAAATAATTAATGGAGATTTGGAGGGGGGGGGGGGGATGTAACATACCGGTACGCATATTATTTCAATTTTAAAATGTTGGCCGAGGATCTGCCTGGTGAACCAGGTTTGCTCAACTCTCTCAAAAGAAGAAAGAATCCTGACCGGAGCAAATTTGCAAATTTATAAACCTGTCTTTACCTAACCATTATCAAACATAGATATCTGGGGCAAGGGTGAACGGACTAGAGTTGGGAAGAGACGACATATCCTGATAAAGCTTGAGCTATAAATAGCAAGCACCATCCAAAGGCAATATTTGCTCTTGCAGTTGCATTGTGAAAATTGTCAGGCCATGGAGCTAAAACTGACGAAACGGTCGTAAACAGACTTGTTGTTGTTTTGGCGGACACCAAACTGGCAGAGTTAATGGTTAACCAAATCGAAGCGGTATGGGACAAGGCAGTGAATAGTTCTGGGTGTGCACACAACCCCCCCCCCCCCCCTCTCTTAAAAAACTTATAGTCTACAGGCAGAAATGAGGCACAAACTGGTTCTGGAACTAATTTTGCATGTAACCCAAGCCCAACAATTTGCATCAATATTTCCCAATTGCTTTATCATTTATTTTCAACCAGAATTTGCAGGTCAATTACTTAAATTTCTGACTTGAAGTACATGTAAATAAATTCAAAAGTTCACAAACATGTAGCAGGTGTTTTGCAAAAACACTTGAGCACAAAACAGGACTGAATGTCCCAGCAGTTTTCATTAAACTTCAGCACTGCATGACAGATAAAATCCTGGGCTCAACCTGGCAATATTAAACACTTGTTGTTGCGCCGCTATTTCCCCCTCCCTCCCATCCCCCATCACGCCACAGCCAAATCCCGAGGACCCCGTCAAAAAAAAAGGCGCAGACATGAAGCGCAATCAACGGCAGCAGCCCCCCCACCCAAAAAAAAACCTGTATGGTGTGAGCCCGAGTAGCTGTTGAGAAAAATATTTGCATAACCCGTGCAGGGTACCTTTTATTTGTGTCGTACACATGTTTGTCAGGAGTTTATACGAGGCCGTCTAAGCAAAGTACAGCACGACAAACACATGGGTTATTCCATTCACCTATCAACAAAATAATCTTCACCCGCCCTGATTGGACAGTTTCGTTTTCGGTGCACACACACAGACACACACACACTATACGAGTGCCTGGGTTCTAGAGCTGGCTGGATTCCCATGAATGGAGCTTTTTTTTCCTGTATTTTTATCACTGGGGTGCTGTTTTCAGCCCAGCACAATGGATTCCGAGAGGCCTGGACTTTAGCACAAACATGCCCATTGTTGTTTGCCCGGCTGAACCGGACTGGAGAGCTGGTTGTTTTTTGGCAACAACAAGTTGAAGGAGAGGGGAGGGGAGGGGGAATTAACTGAGCACGATGGGTTGGTTTCTGTTTTGGGATCTGCACGAGAAACGGGGAGCCTCAGCCAGTTGCTCCATCTTGTGGAAAAGAAGAATGCAAAAATTGTGCTTTGTAGACCTGGAAAGTGACTTTTCAAAACAGTTCAAGGAGAGTCAGGTTCACACATTTACAAACATCCTTTAGAAAAAAAACTCAATAGCAGTTTATGACAGAGAAAAGTAAAACGTTCATTTGATCTAACAACTGTGACTGGTCATCGTAGAAATGTACACAACCAAAAATATTGCTGCAAAAATACATGTTGTTTTCAACCACAATTGCAATGCTTCAGTAGTTAGCCGCAGTTCTCAATTTCCTTATTTCAGTTCCTGAAACTAGCATTTGGTCAAATTTACAATATGCACAAACGAATACCAATACCGAATACTTTGTTGCAGATTCCACAAAGAGTCAAATTTCATATCCCTCACTTCATTGCATTTACTTTCTGAAAAAAAGCATCATGACGATTTCATCAACAACCTCCTAAACCAGGATATGAAACAGTAAACGGCCTTCATCTCCCTTTGACTGATTTAACCTGCACTGTGTGAGATGAGGTCACCCAAGAGTTGTTTACGCTTTTTTCTCACACCGCACACACACACACGCGCGTTACTGTGTACTTGGGCCATTGCCAAGTCTAAGCTATAGGCATGATTCCTTCACAAATGTGAGGCATTGTTTGGGAAAGCTTGCACAATGCCGTCTCATTAAGCACTGCCCATCTGTCACGTACAATCCGGGTTAAGCATTCAGGGATTTTTACTCAAAACAACTGCATTTTTGAATAGTGGAAACAATGTGCTGAAATTACGTGCTGCACGTGACTGAAACAAACAACTTTTGTTGATGATTTCTATTTTCCTTGTTTACTTTGTTTTTCAGGGAATATTTTTATACTTGTTCCAAAAATAATCCGGTGTTGCAGACTACATGTATACAAAAATGCGTGTCATTCGACAATGTCACTCAATTTGGAAGAGCTAGTGCTTTCTTCTAGCTAAGAGGCCTAAAAAAAACGCTCTTAAAATAAAACAAAGTACTGAGCGGTTACACACCATTACAACTGAAGGGGAGGAGTTTGCAAACTGACCCCCTCATTACAACAAAGTGCCACATACCCTTGTTTACAATTCAGCTTGTCATGTGGCAGGTCAACATGAAAATCTACCACAACAAAGTTGTTGATTTTACAGGTAATTACTTTAGAGAGCAGCTGTAAAGAGTTATTGTGGAAAACAGCTGTTGTTTTCAGAAGGGCGTACACCATAATCGGTTTTTAACATGAATGTACATTGTAACTCATTGCTCATTCAAATGATCATCACTTTAGTATGTACTGTGAATATAATAAACTTAGGCATACAATAAATTCAGCACCAATGTGACTGAATCATGGGTGCACTGTATTTCAATCCAAGTACTTGGTATAACTGGGGAGTCAGGTTGGCGTAGCAGTTCTTTCCTCGCCTTCCACCGCTGTTGACCCCTGGTTCGATTCCCACCAGGGCCAATACGTGGATTGGGTTTTCAGTCCCCACCTGATTCCGTGGGTTTTCCTCAGAATTTTCTTCTGGTGTTTTCCTCCCACGTCTAAAACTGTAATTTCTTCACACTGTCTTCTCTTTACTGGGACCCATGGGAGACCAGCGGATTCCACTGAATGGGCTACCCAGTTAAAATAAGAATTAAATATATAAATAAATAACATTTTCCTACAACCTCACAGACTCCTCCAAAAGCCAATTTGAAAGAAGATTAACTTTCATTCCCTAGCAAAATTTACTGGGAACCATACCCATCCTGGCAAATTCCAACACCATGGGAAACTGCACAAACATATTTCTGACTTTGATTCTGGAGGTGTGCCAACCCAATGTAAAAGACTGTCAGTTTAGGGGTACTGTACCCATCCTGACAGATTCCAACAAAACATGCCGTTGGGGATTGATGGGTTGAGTTCTGTTAGGGTTGTAAACCAAATTACTGCACACTTAGAATGGATGATGTGATATTTTTATAACATATGCATGTATACGTGTATGATCTACATGTACCTGTTATTATGAGCATTCTTTGTATAAACTAATCACTAACAACTTTGTCATATGAAATTACATCAAATGCACACACGCACATTCTTGTACCATTGTATCCTTTAATAGCCCGTCAGTTTACGTTATAACTTTCCTTTGCTTGATACCGACACCTATAAATATCTTTAAAATGTGTGCTGCCTAACACTGTTTAATCTCTCTACACGAAAATCATTTCGCTCCGACACCCTCGTGGCGGGTTTTTGTTGACACTGCTGCCTCGCCACTTCCGCTTTGCTTAACAGATTTCAACAAGGCCAGCCTATTTTTTTTTCTTTTCCGTCGCAACAAACACACATCGCGGGAATAAAGGTCCCAGCCAAGCCCATATAGTCGGACGGTGAACATGAACGATGTAGACACGCGGCACTTCACCCTATTATTCACATCTTGCGATTCATGTTTTTTTTTCACAGAATGCAGTCTCGGTGTTTTGTGGTCGTGCTGAATAGACTTGTGCTGTGTGTCTGAATCGTCTTATTCTGGCTGTGTGTGCATTTGTCGTTAAGGGGAAAAGCTCCCAATGTGTTTTGTTGAATGTTCACAATGCACACATACTGTTAACGATGAGAAGTTAATTTAAATGCTAAGCAGATATCAGTTACCAGCCAAAATGTACTGCATCATATCCATAAATTGTGCCTGGTCCCCAGCAAATTTGTGCAGAGCAGTATTTTGATGCATAGCAGCTCAGCTAAGCATGAAATATCAAGAAGTCCTCCCCGCCCCTTCAATCAGTGTTGTCAACAAGCCTGGGTGGTTTACGAAACCTGGGCTTTCCTTCAGCTTCAGGCTCCAGCTTTATGATTTTTCAGGCCGCTGGTTAGATTGACTTCTGCTCAACAGAGTTGCAGTTTTCACTTAAGGAACATCAAATCTTGCAGTATGACTTGTGCAAGGCCAGGTTTATTTTGGGCAGTGATTTCATCTGGAGACAGAGATGAAGCCAAAGCTCAATATAAAGCCAGGATTTTGCAAAAGCCCTGTTTTTGCAAGGAGGAACCAGGCACATATTGACATCCTATTGACTCTGGGGCCCATCCGTGTGCATGTCCTTGTAAAGCCACCTTGCAAAAAAACCTGTTTACAACGGAGGGACAGCTGGCAATCAATAGGAGAGTGTCTAGATACCTCCAGAGAAAAACAAGGGGGCTCAGTTGATGCCAAGTTAACCCTACTGTAAGCATTTTTCCAAGAAGCAATACTGAATCCTCCAAAATCTTCCAATGTGTAGCTAGAGCCAACTGGTCCTTCTTTGCACTTACACTATTAAGGGGCCCTCTTTTACTAAGTAAATTTTGTTGGAACATTCCTCAACCCTGCACAATCATATTTTCATCAAGGAGAGTTTACAAAAATTACCTACAGAAACTACCTACAGCACTACCTTGCTATTCTAAAGTTACAGTCAACTCACTAATCAAGATGCAGCCTTCTGGCTCAATACTATGATGTATAGACCTTTATCTTGCTGCCACCATTTCAGTCATGCGCCCTGTATCCAATAACAGTACTGAATGATAATTTTTTGTGCAAAAAGGAACCAGACTATTTTTCCTTCCAGCCTCGCTTTGGTTACGTTGATTTGAATGGGGAAAAAAATCAAAATGGCCGCAACATGATAATGGTCTATTGGCCAGAGATACACATATGATTCCATTTCAATCAAACTTCCTGACAAAAAATACCTGACCACTAGCACTCACTCCTAAATAAACACAGTTTCTAAAAAATTCCTCCTTCAGAACAGAAGATTTCAAAATGTTTTTCTATACCGGCCTATTTCAGGCAGCCCTGGTGCACTGACATTGCACAAGAAATACTTCCCACCAATTTGTTTTGGTTTTTGCAACCGCTGAAAAGTAATTGATACTGACCGACAGCCCGAGTTACTGCGGATCGTTTTTACATGTTTTCAGACACTTCCTCAGAAGTAAGCCTAAACTGGATTATTTACTCTTGCAGTTCGGAAGACATTTAATACCGGAATGCAAATCTATGGAAGCGGGTTCAATTCTTTGCCACAGTGTCTGAATTCTGCATACAGTTACAAAAAGGAAAGGAATGGTTCATGTTTGTGGGAGAACACTATACCAATCCTATAGTGTATAGCACACAAGGCACAATTGTTTTCATTTTCTAGTAGTCACCAACATTTGAGAAACAAACTGCATATTCTGGCTAAACCATTGTCCACAAAGGAAGGAATGATTTACATGTAAAGTAAACGTTGCATTCTTTCAAGAAAATTTGTCCTGCAAACCACAATTCCACCTACACAAAAATAACTATAAAAGAAACAATGTTGTTTCTCTCCAAGAAAAACAACAATCTAGAACTCAAACAATATGCTGAACGTACACCACACTGGCTTAAATTTTCTCCTGTTTTTGTGAAAGAGAAAATGTTGACCAGCATGATTCATCATAATCAAGGTGCAATACAAAGGGCCTTCACCACAAAAAATAATAATAATACAAAAAAAAAATTCTCAATGTCAACGATATCTCTGAGCCAAAATGAAACTTAAATTTGTTGTTTAATGAGCGGGTCGCCCAGAAAAACACCGTGGACCTCCCCAGCATGGGAAAACTATTTTCACATCTTCCCACAATGACATTGAAGAAAAACAAACAAATAAATAAGACTTGTACTGAAAAACAACTTCAATGAGAAAGTACACATTTTGTAAACCTAAACTCTCACGGGGCCGCACTAGGCTCTGCCTTGCAAAACATCTATATTTGCACAAGTTGGCAATTATATGTTGAATTTTAGGATTCACTTCATCCACAGTGTCATAACTTCATCCTGAAAAATCAAACTTGTAAATTTTCTAAAGTAGGCCTATCTGATGACTTCTGAAAAAAAAAAAACGTTGAATGTCAAATAACTTCAACATAGGTCAGTTCGTTAAAAAAAAGGGTAAATTTGCATACGTTTGTAAAGTGCAGGTACAGTGCACGTGTGAAAAATTGTCATTAACTAAAAGGCGTGGGTTGAAAACAATCATACAAGCTGTTTACTCCTACTCTGTGGGACGTAGTAAAATGTTACGACTTTGTTTGTCATCCAGAGGCAATTTCCTGATAACTGTTCTAATGTAAGTAGTCTTTATAATGTACGTATGTAATCTACGCATGTAAATAAGACTACGCAAATAAGACTTGTCTGGAATAGAAGTAATTACAATCTGTATACATGTAGATTGTGATTCCAATACAGTACTCATAAACCAATGAATAAAACCTGAACTAATAGAACAAGACTCAAGTAAAAAGTCACATTTTATTAATTAATAAAAGCTTTTATACTGCAATGAAATGAACATCATCTTCTGGCTGATTGCAGTGATAAGTATATTATTTTTTTTTTAATGTGACACATGCCAACAGGGACAAAAAACAAATTCCACAAACACATTCTGACTTGTCCAATGTACAACATTATTCTATGTCATTTTTTGTTACAATCCAAAAATACATGAACACACTTCTTAACTAAATATTAATATTTGGTATTTAATCACCTAAGAAAACAAATAATGTGAATATACTGCCACACTACCACACTGCAGTGTTTCCTTTTTCCTGCTTGCTCCATAGCTTAATATACCTGTGTGTGTTTTTGTCATTTGTAATTAAATCAACTGACCCCAGTTCTTTACCTAACATTCCCCCGAGCTCACCCCATTAATCCACCGAGGAAGAAAACACTTCCTCGTCGATTAGATTATCTAGTTCCAGGATCTCTGCAAGTGGAGAGGACTTGTGCAAGTCTAGGGCAAGCTTGTTGTGCCCGAAAGAGAAAAATATGTCCCCACAAACACTCCAGTCAGGGGTGGCTTTTGTCCGACAGCGCGAGGAAACGGGTCTCAATTGTTCGCCGGCTTACAGGGTTGACAAAAACAAGTCTGCCTGAGATGGCCATCAGGCGATGGGTTCTAAGGGCCACCGCGTACGTTAACCCCAAGACGCCCGGCCAATAATGCGCCCGGTCCGAGGTCCTTCACAGTGCCGTGACTTAATAGCCGGGCATTTAGTGCAAATTACGACGGGAGAAAAACGAGACAGGGGAAAAACAACAAGAAGAGGGCTGGGAAAGAAAACGGTTCTGTGTGTCGCACCAGCGACGACTACCAACAACAAATTCCAGACTGGTTATAACCCCCTAGTCTGTATTCAAATGGAGATCACGGTTCCATTGTGCCGCGTTTCTGAGAGGATTTGGGCTTAACAGTGTGCAAAACACCAGTGAGACCACACACTAGGGGAAGTGTGTGTCTAAGCCTTCGCCTGACAGAAAAACAACTTGATGATGAAGTTAATGAGTCCTCTCCCATCTGGGAAGTTGAGTCTTTAACATGTGATTCATTACTTGTAGAATACTGGAATGGATGATGTTTAAGAATTTGGCAAAACAAGTTCTTTAAATTATACATGTGTTTTCACAATTAAGTAACAAATCAAAAGTGGAAGATTCAGCTTAAATTGAGATCCAAGCTGTTTACAAATTTGTAAAGAGTGGAATTTAAGATTAAAGATAGGCACCTATATGCTATGAAGTTGAAATCAGACACAAATTCTTCTGATTTCTTCAGTCAAAAACACAAACCCCTCTACTGAACATTGAAATTACCACCAACTTAGAAAATGGAAATCCCATAAAAAGACTGCGCTACTTTTAACAAAATACAGTACTAAATATCAAAATCACAACTCTCAAAGAATCCAGTAAACATGTTTGCTGAATTATCAGCAAGTCTAGTGATAGTTTGTAATAAAAATGTGTAATGATGAGACATAAGTTACATGTATCCTTGTTGAATATAAAAGTCTGAACTTAATTTAGGTTGACTGCATGGCAAGTGCAGTGTGCTGAAGACAAATGAGAATAAAATTCAGAAAAAAATATTCTTTCGCTTTCAGAAAGCTGCTTTGACTTCAAATCAAGCAATTTCCAAAAGTTTCAAAAAAATTGAAGGAAACTAACATTAGTAATAATAGTATTAAATAAGTAGGATATTAATGGGTCTACAAAAGTGGTTAATTTTTGCACACAACAAAGAGCCTATGGGCCTACCTTACTGAAGAAAAATGGACAGTGCAACGTGCTTAAAAAACTGAATTCAAATATTGGCTCGAATGTGTTACAGATCATATTTAACTGTGACTAACTCTTTTGAAAAAAGGTTGTGTTATTTATGTTGTTTTGATTAGTTAATTTAGTTTCTCTGAACAACATAATGCCGTCAAAATTACAAGAATGAATCACATGTTTACTACAACGGTTTCAGATTCATTCATAAAATTCCAGTAACTTACCGGACACGGGGCTGAGTTTCGTCAATTCACACCATCGCGTTTTCCACTACGAGAAGAAAAAAACACACAACCAGAGCAAAAGCCAATAAGTAAACCACCATGCCACGAGCAGGAACTTTCAAAATATAGCGGTACATTCCGGGGAGTGGAAATACGGGACCTGTCTTACCTTGCGGCCGCGTCGAATTTTCAGCGAGCACTGGAGTAGTGGGTTGGTGTGGTCGGCCATTTTACCACCGAACGGCCCGACTGTAGCTCCCCATAGCGCTAACGTGTTTATGCGCTGCGTGTGCCCTGTACGCGTGTTTTTGAGAAGACGTACCGTACCAACAGAGAAAAATACCCGTCATGCACCGCTACCCGCTCTGAAAACAACAACCCTGAATGCAAAAAGGGGCATAAAAAATTGAGTCACCCGTAAACAACTTCAGCATGAGGCCAGTAAAGAATGATACACATGATACTGCCCATGTCAGTTTTTATTATTTATGATGGATATACCTAGATCATCTCTGGGCGACTCCGAACTAATTGGGAAATAATGGCGAGCCTTTTGACTTTGATGACTCGACGCGCAGTTAATAAAAAACAGTTTATGCTTTTTCCTGGAATCAAATTACGTTGCCAGGATGACGAAATTGGGCCGGTGATTTATTTTTATGAGTATTTGGCAAAGTGAATAAATAATTAAACAATTGAAAAAAAGGCAAATAAACATACGACTACATATTTATATGGGTATGTGGCAGTTAAGACTATCAAAAGTGGGGAAAATAATAAACGGACGAATGCAGAAAAACAGATGTAAGATTTATCGATTCTTAAATGAGTCATACTACAAATTAATATTCAGCGGTCTCAGTGTACTTTTTAACCTTTTTGGGAGGAGTTTGAAATTATCCTCATTTTCATGAATAAGGTTTATGATATGACAACAAATTACATAATTAGAGATTTTTCATAAGTGTATGGCATTGGCTTCAAATCAAGTAATTTACAAAAAGTATCAAACGTTTTGAAGTAAAATAATAGTACCGGTAAGTAGGTAGCCTGGGAAATTAAATGGGTCTAAAAATTGGTTATTTTTTGCACACAACAAAAAGGGCCGTTGGCCTATATGTACCTTACTGAAGAAAAATACTAACGGACAGTATACATGTACTAGGTCCTTTATTAGAAAACTGAATTTGTATTTTTTTCAAATTATCCTCATTCTCAGCAGACTGTCTCATGTGGGCTTTATATAGGACAACAAATTACGCCCTCTGTTGTCCTGTGAGGTTTTTACAATAATAGCCTATCTTTAAAAACATAATTTTAAGAGAGGGACTGAAACCCTACTGCCTCTATGTCAGTGTAAACTTTAAAATATTTAATTTTCATTTGGTCATTTGTAAATGCTTTTTATGATTCTTTGTAGAATTTAAATATTAGTCTTCAGTGTCGATAATTGATTTCATTCTGCCTCCATTAACCCATAAAAACTAACAAACTATTGGATGCCGACCATTTCATAGGAAACATTTTTCGCCAGTAAAGTATCTATAACAAGACAAGATGCATGATTGGTTGGAAGTTTATTTTCGCCATGATTCCGGCCACAATATCAACATCCGATTCTGATCAACTCAGATTCACCTTCTTTGTCTGTCAAAAGAGGGCGCTATGCAAAAAATCAAAAAATCAAGTCACCTCTAGCTCTCGCAGCTCACCTTGAAGCCTATTATTGTAGGAATGGACCAAGGGCGTATCCGGGGGTCCCCAACGGGGGCAATTCCCCCCCCCCCCCAAAAAAAAAACCGGAAAAAGAACCCTTTATTAAGTGACGTCGCAATAAAGGCAGGCACTGTACGAAAGCCCTGTAGTGCCATCAAGTATATATTTCGCCAAGTTCGTTTTTATGAGTTATATATTTCGCCAAGTTCGTTTTTATGAGTTATATATTTCGCCAAGTTCGTTTTTATGAGTTATATATTTCGCCAAGTTCGTTTTTATGAGTTATATATTTCGCCAAGTTCGTTTTTATGAGTTATATATTTCGCCAAGTTCGTTTTTATGAGTTATATATTTGGCCAAGTTCGTTTTTATGAGTTATATATTTGGCCAAGTTCGTTTTTATGAGTTATATATTTCGCAAGGTTCGTTTTTATGAGTTATATATTTCGCAAGGTTCGTTTTTATGAGTTATATATTTCGCCAAGTTCGTTTTTATGAGTTATATAGTGGCCAAGTTCGTTTTTATGAGATATATTTTACGGAATTACGGAGTTTTATGAAGTTACGGAGCCCCTAAAGGGACATCCAAAATTATTTTTTTATCTCGTGCGCACGACATAATATCTCGTGCGCACGAGATAATTATCACTGGCGCACGACATATATCACGTGCGCACGACATAATATCTCGTGCGCACGAGATAATTATCACGTGCGCACGACGTATATCTCGTGCGCACGACATATATCTCGTGCGCACGACATATATCTCGTGCGCACGAGATAATTATAAGCATTAACGGAGCTTGCGCATGTCGTGTGCACGAGATATATGTCGTGCGCACGAGATAGTATGTCGTGCGCACGAGATAAAAACATAATTTTGGATGTTCCTTTAGGGGCTCCGTACCAGACACGCTGCTTTCGTTACAAACAAACTCGTCCGCTGCACGTGCAGCAAGCTCCGTTAATACTTATAATTATCTCGTGCGCACGAGATATATGTCGTGCGCACGTGATAATTATCTCGTGCGCACGAGATATTATGACGTGCGCACGAGATATTATCTCGTGCGCACGAGATATATGTCGTGCGCACGTGATAATTATCTCGTGCGCACGAGATATTATGTCGTGCGCACGTCATATATGTCGTGCGCCTGTGATAATTATCTCGTGCGCACCAGATATTATGTCGTGCGCACGAGATAAGAAAATAATTTTGGATGTCCCTTTGGGGCTCCGTAACTTCATAAAACTCCGTAACTCCGTAAAATATATCTCATAAAAACGAACTTCGACAAAATGTATCTCATTAAAACGAACTTCGAGAAAATGTAACTCATAAAAACGAACTGCGAGAAAATGTAACTCATGAAAACGAACTTCGAGAAAATGTATCTCATAAAAACGAACTTCGACAAAATGTATCTCATAAAAACGAACTTGGCGAAATATATAACTCATAAAAACGAACTTGGCGAAATATATAACTCATAAAAACGAACTTGGCCAAATATATAACTCATAAAAACGAACTTGGCCAAATATATAACTCATAAAAACGAACTTGGCGAAATATATACTTGATGGCACTACAGGGCTTTCGTATATCCGAGATTGAAATTCTCGAGTTTTTTCTCCACGTACCTCCTCGTAACATATCCATTCTACTAAGGACAGGAAATCCAAAGTGCGCGTGCGCACTAGCCTTAATACCAGTAATGACTCTCAGTTTGATAAGAAACTTACAACTTTTTAATGACTCCAAAATCGGCAATTCAATTTTTTTTCCTAACCTAATAAATAGTTAGTAATTTTGTAAAGTACATTCAAGTTAACCAAGAACCAAGGCCTATCGCATTTCAATCACATTGCAGAATATTCCTTTGTACTGAAATTACGAAATCGGCGACGTGTGGAATGGATCCAAGGTGAAAACGTTTCCATGCCAACGTAAATCGGAATCGAGAGCAAAATGCTTTATTGTTGCCGCACTTGAAGTATCGATTTGCACAGGAAACATAAACAAATGTGAGTGGATAGCTTATTACTCAGTTCAGCGAACGAAAGGTGATTAAATAAATCATTTCGTCACTAAAAGCGCGCACACGTGTTGTAATATTAGCCAATCAGAATACAGGGCGCATCAGCTCGAACTTTCTGGCCTTTATTCTGATTGGATGGATATGGCCACGCGTGACACAAAGTCATATTGTTGCATGCCGCTGGTGAGCGATATAAAGCTCCTCTTGCGATTTCAGTTTTCCTGTAATTTATCGTACACCCTTTGACGTGGAGGTGTTCATCATGTCTCCGAGTATGAAGTGTACACTACTGGTCACTGTGATTTTCTCAACACTGAGTATTGAAGGTAACGAATTGATTTTCATCATTTTTTTCTTTATTCATACTGTTAGCATAGCAAGCATGTTTTTTTTCTTTTCTGGGGCACATGACATCTTTAAGATCCGTGTAAAGGTACATTGCCTTTTTGGTCAGTTCCTGCATCGTTTTTTTTTTCTTGGGGGGGGGTAAATGGGTAACAATGTGTTTTTAGCGTGTTAAAATTCTATTGAAAATTTGCCTTAAACAATTGCATGGCCTGATTCGCGTCAGCAAAGAAATGCGACCATGGCTTTTTTGAACTTGCAGAGAAATAGAAAAAAAAATTTAAAAAAATCAAAATACTGGAGGAATATTATTTCGTGTATATTGCCAAAATGATCATGGGCGTCGCCAGGATTTTTTCTAGAGGGGGCAAAACATATTTTTGCCAAAAAATGCCTGTATTTCTCAACACATTCTCGATTTATCAGTTATAGAGGGGGGCAGGGACATTTTGCCCCCCCCCCCCCCCAACCCATTACATTTACACCACTATGACTTCGCGCCTCTTTTTCTTTCCTTTTTTTCTCGTTTTTTCTTTTTCATCCTTTTTTTTTTTTTTTTTGTGCAATTGCCCCCCCCTTGCCCCCCCCCCCTCGCGACGCCCATGAAAATGATACTCTTTTCAGCTATATAGGCAAAAGCACGTGCAATCTTAACAAAACCGTATGGCAATTTGCGCATGTACTTAAGTTTTAACGACATATTGTATATTAGAATAGTATTCATAAGAATAGTATCATAAGAATCGTCACTTAGCAATAGACCGGAAGTGTGCAGTCAAGGTATACTTTTACACGGCATTGTGGGATAGTTTGAAGGGCATGTTTGTGCAAGGCACGCCTACATTCCAGCGCATCCTAATTTGAAGCTCGGCTAACAACTGCATTTAATTACCCCTATTTTAAAATAAATTACAAACGAATGTTGCCCTTTTTAACCCAAAAAAGTATTTAAAAAAGATGTTACATTATGCCCTATAATTATAACTATTTTGTCGTCCAAGTTTTTGGTTTTCATAATGCACTACTCGAGAAAATGATATACTAGCTGAACGAATTATTTAAAATTTTGAAAATAATATCTCTTACTATATATCATGTGCCTTTTTTGTTTATTACATAAAAGAAAATTGATGGCTCAAACTAAAGGTAATTAATTAGCAATTCGATCGTCAAAAAAATTGTGTCAATGTGCCATGTCCGAAAGACGTGGACAGTGTTGCTGATGTAATAAAATTCGTAATAAATAAAACAATGATGTAGTATACTCCAGCAATTTGCAAGCTACATTTCTTGTAACCTGGCAATGAATCGTCTACAAAATATTGATGAATGGATTTGCAGTCTGCTGCCTTCAATTTAAAAAGGTCTTCGGTCCCATACTTAATTCTGTTTCAAATAAGATCTTGAGCAGAGCTGTTTACCTTATAAAAAATTGCACGCCAGTAATGGAAAATGAAGAGGATTTATATAATGTTTATGGCCTCGACAATTCATATGCATTTAGCTTTGTATTGTAGCAGGCGATTCCATGTCCGCAATTACGAAAACAATTTTCGTTATTGTACGTGACGTTTGATATATCTTCTGAGTATACGTCGAGCTGAAAATCGATAGACTCTTAAAACACAGTGTGAACAATTTAGCGAAGCCATTGTTCTTGTTAAACCGATTTATATTCAAGCCTAATTTCAATGACGTCTTGCTCAATCCATTTATTGTGAAATGCCGTAACAAAAATCAAACAAATTAAAAACATCGTAATGATATTTTTTCAAGGGAGTTCAGATCTTGTGAATTGGACCGGTGTATTAAAAAGGGTTGAGGTTAAGCCCACAATATAAGTATTATTGACGAATGGGCGCCAGCGATTACACAAACTTCCCCTGCTATCGGTGTACGACTTAAAAATCTTTCAAGAATTTATATTGATATGTTTTTTTCCCATATGAATCCCGATTTCCCCCCTCAGTGAAAAACGAATCAATAACGGATTACTTCACGTTATAGTTGGTTCACTTAAAACGTTGAAGCTAAACTATTTTGCCGTTGATAAAAAAAGACATCGATCGAGCGAACCGTACCCTGTCCCACAGCGGGCCTACACGATGGAAGAAAGTGAATAATGAAATGATTCCTTCTCAAATCTGATGCTAAAACAAATATTTGGTCAATTGAGAGTTTAAAAAATACAGTAATAACAGTGTGCCAAAAAGGGCAACATTCAGAAAACAAATAATTAAAACTTTTTAATGTTTTTTCTTCAATGAAATTATAAATTACATTAAAGCCTGACTGTTTCTCAATCCACTCCTTTTTATATACCCAATTCCACTTGGATCCAGAAATACAATCAGTTACGCGATAGGGTGTACATTTTACTTGAGCCACTCTCACATGTGATGTCACCAACTTCAATGCATATTGCTCAACCCAGATTCAGCATGTCCAGGTGAGAGTGGCCAAAGAAACATTTACAACCTTTCGCTTAATTGATTGTATTTCTGGATCTAAGGATCCAAATACGAATAGGGTAAAAAGGAGTAGATTGAGAAATAGTCAGGCTTTAATGTAATATATACATGTAATTTTATAGAAGAAAAATATATTAAACAGTTTTAGTTACAGTGTATTTGTTTTCTGAATGTTGCACTTTTTTATTTCAAAATTAATGCTTAATTAATAAAACATGAAACGATTGCATCACGGGAATGAGAAATAAGACCTTTTCCCTATGATTTTTGGAGACGAAAAAGTTTGATATGGGTAGGTTGGGTCGAGGTTGTGCTATGGGCTTGATGGAGCTGTGTTGAATTGGGTAGGGTTCGAACAGGCCTCTGCTTGTAACTTTTTTGTTTTCAATGAGAAAATCGTCATCTCCATCGAGGAATTAAACACGTGCTACATTTTTGTTGTTCTTTTGGTGTAGCAGTGTTTGTGTTATCATACCAAGTCTGCTTCATCGGATCCGTGTATGATGCACGAACAGGCAACCAGCGACGCTGGTTCCTACCCAATGAGGATCCCTGCGAGTGCACAGCCATACGTCTCGGAGGCATGACTGTTAGTGACCCGTCCTGCCAACAGGTTGCGCCCTACTACTTGAAGGGGTTCATCCTTAGTGAGGATCCCGAGGAAATACGAGATTTCTTGGATTGTCCAGGTAGGCCTAGACGAGATTTAAGTTCAAATCCGATCAGAATTTGAATTGTTCTTCTCAGTAGCCGAGGCAAGGCCTATTAATTTTGGTCACCTTGCTAAAACGCTGTCTTGATGTATGGAGGTTTTAAAACCAATTATTCATCTGTGAATGCTTGTCAGTATCATTTTGACGTTTTTCCACGCAGTTTCGTCTTCAACGGCATTTTCTACTTCGACGGCAGGTTCTTCTTCGACGACAGTTTCTTCTTCGACGGCATTTTCTCCTTCGACGGCAGGTTCTTCTTCGACGACAGTTTCTACTTCGACGGCAGTTTCTTCATCGACGGCAGTTTCTTCTTCGACGGCAGTTTCTCCTTCGACGGCAGGTTCTTCTTCGACGACAGTTTCTTCTTCGACGGCATTTTCTACTTCGACGGCAGTTTCTTCTTCGACGGCAGCTCAGGGGTGTTTGGAGCCCTTGGGCCTTCGAGACGGCACCATCCCCGATGAGCGTATCACTGCCTCCACTACACAGGGATCATTCGCTGCCTCACACGGGCGCCTTGGATACGATGGTTTCTGGCGACCAACCAAGTGAGTATAATCCATGCACTTACCGTATGACTTCCAGACTTTAAATTTTTGCATGCCCCTTCTCATCTAAGTTTGACTCGTCAAAACGCTCCAAAAAAACTTCCCCATAAATTCTGAATTAGCCACGCAATATTATTACGGAGTTACGTACAAGCGTAGATGTGGGACCATCAGATTCTTCGTTTGGTATAGTGGAATCACTAATGGTTGATAGGGTCGCAAGAAATACCGAAATATACAGAGTTCATCTTGGTAATGTTCATCCAGACAGAGGTCTGAAGTCATGATGCACGATTCCAACACAACCTGCAACACTGCACACCTGCATGTGTAATGGCATTCGAAGATAGTCCGATATCCGAGAAGCCCATACCAATTCAGTTCAACACCAGCAGTGGTCGAGTACACTTTATTTCTCTATAATTACCTTCTTCCAAGTTCATTTTCGCCCTTTTTTTTCCCTCGCCGTTTACACCAGCCACGACTCGGGTGCCTGGATAGAGGTAGACCTCGTTCGCGATACCCAGGTTTATGGCGTCATCACACAAGGGTCCAACGAAAGCTACTTTCGTGTGACCCAGTACCGCGTAGCCTACCAGCAACCGAGCGCTCCCTACTCTCAACTGTACGCGAAGAATGACAAAGGGAGTATCGAGGTAAGCGAATCTAATGTTGAACAAGATTACCTGAACCAATATAATTGTTTATTAGTATATGTACATGGAACCACGCATTCCCCAAAACGTCCAAGACATTGTAACTTATAATTGTAACGGGCTGATGAGGGAAGATTAATTGTAGAAATGTTTAATTGTTTTTTTTGATGTGATGAAACACAGATCAATAACGCTTGAGAAACTCAGGTGGAAAAGGAATACCGTGTATTGGGTTTTCAGTCCCTATCATACCTGATTGTGTGGGTTTCCCCGCAGTATCATTCAGGATTTGGGGTTTCCCCCACCTCTTGAACTGAACATCCTTCGTCTACCATGGTATAAGTGTCCAAGCTACATGCCTTTCGAGAATCTGACCCTCTTTTCATTCAGTGCCGAGTTTCCAGCCATCACCCTCTTGAAAATGATACGAAGATGTTACTCACCTCTTTGATCTCTCTCTTGCAGTTCATCGGTAACGAAGAAGATGCTGAAGCAGAAATCACCAATTTCTTCGAAGAGAGTGTCTTGGCTACCCGAGTGCGTATCGAGCCCACGAAATGGTCCAACAAAATCGCTCTGCGTTTCGAGTTGCTTGGATGTCCTCTTTACCTTAATTAATTCAGCGGTCGTGCTGTCAAGGGCGGATCCAGGGTGGGGCCTAACGGGGGCCACGCCCCCCCCCCAAAAAAAAACCGAACCCAATTTTATGTTCAAGTGACGTTGCAATAAAGGCAGGCACTGCGTACACCACCATCTTTTCCTCAAAAACAATTGGTCAAAGTGGTCAGAAATTGCCTCAGATCGCACCACAGAGCATTTGAAGCGGGCCCTTTAAGCCTTTAAGCGGGCCCTGAACCCCACGCCGTCATTTTGTGGACCCACTTTGTGGGAGACCAAACAATTTGTTGGCCCCAAAAAATTGTGTTTTGGATCCGCCCTTGCCTGCTGTCAGCTATAGGGACCAACCTCACTGAGCTATTGAGCACATGTACTAAGCACAGAAAAATTCACTAAAATGTTTTCGAAAATCAGAAATAATTTCTAATTAGAAGCTCTTATATACCAGTTTCGTGAGGTTGCACTGAATACGATGCAGTTGAACACCTTTACAACAAAGTTCTTGGGACTTTGCAAATTACATTGTTACAACTGTTACCTTGTATTAATAGTATTGGAAAACAAAGGAAAACAAAGAAAAACAAAGACTCGGGACCTAAAATAGTGCTTGTAGCAGTATCTTGTATTAACAGTGCTCTTCTAATCAGGGTTCGACTGTACATGCCAAGCTGAGATTTCGTTCTAGTCGAAGTAGAAAGTTAGAAGTAAAAAATTACGTGCACTTACATACTTGAGTTTGGTTTATTATTAATCACTGCACTTTCAGTATTACAAGTTCAACCACAATGTGCACCCTTGGATACGAGCCCATAGTTTTGTCCCCTTCATCACAAGCCTCTTTATGACAAACAGCGCCATCTTGTGTCAGCTGGTTTCCAGGTCCATCTGCCTTAAAAAGCGCTCTCGGGTGTCAGATGATGTCCCTCCTCCCCCCTCCCCACTCAATCATGTATAAAAGATTATGCTTACTTTTTCATCAAACGTCAGACGATAGACCTTATTCATAGCAGCAATCTTTTAGGGAAATGCATGTTTTGCTGAGATATGCATGGGTGGACCTTTGTTCATTCGTTGTTACTGATTTAAAATAACAAAAGATGCCCTCTAATATGGCCGCTACGCAGAATGTCTATTCAATTTTGCAAAAGATAGTGTTTGTATCAAGACAAAAAGAACCAATATAAAAATATTAACAAGCATTCCGGTGAAGTAATACTGTAACAGATTGTCTTGTTTATTCAGTGTGTGTCAGTGTGTACATGTTACAGGAATAGTTACACATAGTTGTTCGCGTACTTCTAGCTCATCCTCTTCTGTAACACCACAATTTCCTGACGATTACTACATCGTAAGCTTACGATAGCAACCTCACGGTCTTCGGTAACCCGTTGTTGTATGACAAAAACATGGCAACCAATTGACCAATCAACAGCTTAGGCCGAATTTCTGCTCGAAATGACGTCACAATTTTTAAAGTCGACTCCGATTGGCTGGCGTGCGTGGTTGCATAACATTTGCATGTTCAAATATATCAGACGTTCGTAGTGTGGCTCTGCACACGTGAGCGTCTGATTCTCGGACTAACTGAAACTTGGCATTAAAGACTGAAATACCATAACCCTTAAAAATAACAATCATTATGAGTATTTGCATACAAGACATGAATGGTATATTAATGGACTGCTTTAAAAAGCAGATGAGATGCATTTTCAATACGTAAAAAAACATGTCTCGTAATAAAGAAAAATAATCACTCGTGTACCATGCACAAAAGTTGCATGGCAGTAAATTTCATGCAATAAGCATCATCACAAAAAGTCCGGCTTGTCGTATCCAAAAAGCTCAAAATCTAACTTGTATAGTTCCCAAAGCCTTTGCAGCGAGGTTTTGGTTACCTGACCAAAGTACGCATTATAGACTTGGGAGCTGTTAGTCTGGTGCTCATCGCCAGTTGGGAAGTTAGCTTTGTCCTGTACCTCTAGTGACGTCAGCATGTATCTAGCATCGTCATCAACAGTTTCGAGCTTCCCCAAGTAATCGTAGTTGACCTGACACGGCGAGCACACCTTGTGAATCTCCAGCCAGTGGGAATCGAAGCCCACCCTCTCTGTTTGGTTGGTCAGATAGGCCATCCACTCATACCACGTGATGTTCTCACCGGTTTGAAGGTCTCTTGTCGTGGCGTTCTTGCGGTACCGCTTCATGATACCCTTAGCGATGTCCTGAAAGTGCTGTTCCTGTCGATACACCGCTTTTCCCCCAAATTTATCCAGATAGGCAGATAGGATGCGGCGGAACGGTTGACGGGCGTACATGAACTTGGTGTAAGTCTGCAGTTTGTACTTCCGCGCGGCCGGGCTGAGCTGGATGAGCCTTTTCATCTTGTTCTCCATGTGGGCTTCCGTTAGTGTGATGCCTGCCGTCTGGTTGCGAACCCCTCCCAGAACCATGAGAACCCGCTTCCAGTTACTGCATGCAGTCTAGATTTTTGTAAATGTACGAACAACAAAACAGCATATGTTTTATACTCTCCACGCTCAAACCAGGAATTGGCCTACCTGCTTGTGAAATGACATTCAGCTGAGAGTATTTTCTGCCTTGATAATTTTTGCCAGCAGTGAATTGGAGCACGCCTCCTCTCGCTCGAGGTTTGTCCCCCCTTGTGCTGCCCCTCCCCCTCAGAATTTATAGGAAGGCAAAAGTGATCGAGCTTTCGTTTAAAATCCATGAGTCCCCCTCAACAACCCCAAATCCCCCGCGCGCCAGTTACGCCATTGTTTTGCAGCTCTTTTAACATTGAAACCAATGAAGGCAATTGGTGTATATTTTTTATCTTTAGACTTCAGGAACCTTGTTTAAAGAATGAGTCAAACATACCTTTGGGACTGAGCAGAAGAGGATCTTATACTTGTCGTCCACAAACATGTGTCTCAGAGTGATGGCGTTGATACTTCCTTGGGAGAGCTCTGGATGGTTACTGCAGACTTCTCTGAGATGTCTTCGGCGTTCTGACTGAACGACAGCCTGTTGCTCCATAAACTCGTCTGGTGCACTTATTTCGCCGTTGTCTTGCTCCTCATTAATTTGATTGGGGATATGGTTGAAAGATGGGATGGTTATGACTATGTTGGTGATGGTGATGACGATGGTGTTTTTCGATGATTGAATTTTTTCACTCTCATATGTCGTGAAAGCGTAAATAAATTTCAAAAGGCAATCTTTTCTCATCGTTTACTCTTCTACCTTTAACTGGTGATTTGACATGTGACTTGACATGTGATTTCACATATGATTTGACTTGCACTGCATGGACTAGATTACAACTCTGTGACATCGGAGATGGTGATAATGATGTGGTGATGTTATTGGTGATCGGTGATCGGTGGACTGGTGGTGATTAGGATGATTTGAAGGACTTGCAACACTTTACCAAATCAAAACTACGTAGACTATGGCAACTTGTGACTGCGCAAAATTCACACCCCGGGTCGTCGGTCAAACAAAATAGACAAACACAAAGACAAAATACAAACTTTTTGTAGTGCATTTTGGCTCTCTCCTCCGTTCTTCCTGAACTCGGTCTGCTGCTGAGTTGGCCCACCATCGAGTGACGTCCCGGCCTGCGAGTGGCTCACATTTACTCGGTGCTGCTGGCCGCTGATTTGCGTGGGCTTGAAGATGGTCGGGGCTGAAATAATACGTGGACAAATCCTGTGACATACAGTGTGGGATGTATTCACCTACCAACCAAGATTTCCGCCCATTCCAAAAAAATAAAAAAGATTTAGATTGCAAAGCGGTTAAAGCGTTCGGAAACCTATAGTTTTATAAGTTCTCATTCCGATTCACAGTCCCCTTCTGCTTACAGACGATAACATTCATGCACCCGTTCACATCTTTAATCCCCTTCCCTTGTGATGTCCTTGCCGAAGTTTGACTAGCTTTCATCGAACACACACAATTACCAAACCAAACTTCAAAACACATTTCTTTCACTGATACTTCCAAGTCTTACCTTTGATATCGGTCCATTTGAGGATGCAGACGATGAGGCACAAGATACAAAACAGGGGTAACAGTTTGGAGTTAGGTAGGCCACAAACTCCCATCGCTCAAAAATGAAATGGTCGTCAGCACAGGTGACAGTTCCTTGTATTCACATCATCAGAACATCATTCTCAAGAATTCATCAACGGGTACCGGGCACTTGAATCACCAACAGACGCCTTACGTATGTTCAGAGATAGTCAGTCTAATATCTCGATCGTTATTTGTTACAGAAATATGGAAATACCTTCTTCATATTCTACAATTATAGCTATAAATTTAAGTCGATCTGTTGACCCTCGCTACCCGTTGTCCCGACGAACTTTCAGAGGCCCAAAACTGCAACTCACCGAAGCTCCAAGATCGATAGTTCCTTTTGTGCGGCGACGACTGATACAAGAAGCCAAACTAGTAAGGATGATCTCCCTAGATAAAAATGTTCACCCCACGTGACTACAAAGGAAAAGAAACTCTTAAGATGCAAAGGTCAGTAGTGAATTCAGAGCGGTATAAAGCCGTGCAGTCCCGCGGCTACTACCTAACGAGTGCAGTGACGGGACAAAACAGGCTAGTCATAATTTCATAAAGTGGTTACTTACAGGTTCCATTATATCTTTCATTATCTTTTTGGAAGAACATACTATTCCTCCACGATCTGCTCTTTAAAATTGCATGATGATGTGTCCATGCAACTTTTGTGATACGTTAATTTTCATGAGTGCATGGTATGATATTAATGACTCAGAGGGTGTTCTTTGTGATTTAAATCTAGTAACAATGAATGCACAAGACGTTTACTTATGCATATCCAGGCTCTATATAAAACTATTGCCCTCTGACTCCGCCGTAATGCATAAGGTCTATATCACGATGACTGCGTTCAGATGCCATGGTTGATTGCACCATTCCTTGTTACTGTACTTATTAATTAGTTATCAATATGAATGAGTGCCAGTTTAGGCTACAAGGCACACCGGCTTGAAACTTGTATCTGCTGTAAATAAGTCTGACTGGAGCCAGTAATGTCAGTTTTGAGGGTATCCTGAGCTTCTAAGAATCTATGGGTACTATCGATATAAGGATAACACTTTACAAAATCGTAAGGTGAGGCAACATATCTCTTGAAAACGAAAGTCGATCGGGAGGAAAATCACTTTTAAAGACCCTTGCACATTTTTTCCAAGTCATTCTTTTTCTGAACTGGCCGAGCCATTAACCGACCTATCTATGACATGTTTGCATGAGGGTGTTCCATACCAAGTGGAAAGCTGCAGTCATTACTCCTGTGCCTAAAGAAACCAGTGTTACATCTCAGTTTTTATCAAAGTCGAAATAGAAAGCCAGCGGCGTAGTGAAGGCATTCCACCCGTAAAAAGTTGTTACCCACCACACCACTGAGCGCCACATATTATCCAATATTGTCCACTTTGAAGAGCGCCCCATTGGAAGATGGTGTCCACCCCCCCCCCCCCGATGGCCGCTACGCAGTAGGCCGACAAAAAAAAGTAGTGTTTGTGTCAATACAAAATGAATCAGTGTTAAACTCAAAACAAGCCAATATTAAATAGCCCCAGGCACGTCGATGAATTATGTGTAACAGATAGTCTTGTTTATTCAGTGTGTGTACATGTTACGGGAATAGTACACAGTTATCTACTCAATTTTTCAATTTACTAGACATGTATTCTGAACTCTCCAATAAACCAATACAAGGTGGGATTATATCAGTACAAGACAGTGATATTTAAGTGAAGAAAATAATTAAGGTAGGCCTAAGTACCACCAGTAAGAAATAATAAATGTACTTTGAAGACTATTAATTAAATTAAGGTTAATATAGGGAATAAAAATATATATTAAAGAGTACAAGGCTGTGCACTTAAGCCTAGGCTTGTAGGTGAAAAACCTGAACATCTTCTAGTATACATGTACAACGTAATTTTAGCCAGACACACAAATAAGAAACAAACGAAACCTACGTAGTAAAGTCATATCATAAACCAACCTGATGGAAGATGACTCAAAAAAATATACAAAGATAAGAATGAAAAAGAGGGACGAACTAAATAGGTCGTTCTAATTCTTCTTCATCCTCTTTTGTAAAACTACAGTTTTCCTTACGATTCATCATTCGTATTAGATAGCTACATGTACCTCGTCAAACAAAAGACGATAACACTTATTCCCCATAACACTATGCCCTCTACCGAGTGCATACACAATGATGAGGCACAAACTGATGATGAGTCTTTGGAATAGCCACTTGCAAAGCAACCGATTAATTATGCAAAACAAGACTGCGTGACCTCGAGATTCTGACCATACAATTCTATCACTTCTTCGGTAACCCGTTGTTGTATTACAAAAACATGGCAACCAAATTGACCAATCGACAGATAAAGCCAAATTTCTGCTCGAAACGACGTCACAATATCTATAGGCCGCTCCGATTGGCCGGGGGGCAAGGTCGCACAAAAGTTGCTTTTATCAGACGTTCGTAGCGTGGCTCTGAAAACGTGAACGTCTGATAAAAACAATTTTTGTGCGACTGAAAAACTTTTGTGTAAGACTGAGAAATAACCCCTAAAATAACAATCATTATGAGTTTATGCATACAACATATGAATGGTACATGAATATTAAAGGACTACATCAACAGAAAAAAGAAAAATATTAACTTGTGTATACCATTAACAAATCTGCATCATATGATCAAAGAAACGGTGACGGGTTGTCGTACCCAAAAAGCTCAAAATCTAACTTGTACACTTCCCAAAGCCTTTGAAGCGAGGCCATGGTTACCCGACCGAAGTACGTACTATAGGCTTGGGAGCTGTTAGTCTGGTGCTCATCGCCAGTTGGGAAGTTAACTTTGTCCTGTACCTCTAGTGACGTCAGCATGTATCTAGCATCGTCATCAACAGTTTCGAGCTTCCCCATGTAATCGTAGTTGATCTGACACGGCGAGCACAGCTTGTGAATCTCCAGCCAGTGGGGATCGAAGTCCGCCCTCTCTGTTTGGTTGGTCAGATAGGTCATCCACTCATACCACGTGATGTTCTCACCCGTTTGAAGGTCTCTTGTCGTGGCGTTCTTGCGGTACCGCCTCATGATACCCTTAGCGATGTCCCGAAGGTACTGCCCCTGACGGGAAGCCGCTTTCCCCTCGAACTTATCCAGATAGGCAGATAGGAGGCGAAGAAACGGCTGGCGGGCGTACATGAACTTGGTGTAAGTCTGCAACGTGCGATTCCGTTCGGCCGGGCTGAGCTGGATGAGCCTTTTCAAGCCGGTGTCCATGTGGGCTTCTCTTAAAGGGATGTCTTCCGTCTGGTTGTAAACCCCACCCAGAACCATGGCAACCCGCTTCCAGTTACTGCATCCGTTCTAGATTTTTGTAATACCAACAACAAAACAGCATATGTTACTCTCCACGCTCAAAGGAGAAATAATAATGACATTCATCTAGTAGTGAACATGCCCGCTGCAACATTTTGCACAGTGGTATGACTGCCAGTAGACATTTGGGCACGTCTTTCCTCGGTCTAGGTCTGTGCCCCCCCCCCCTCCCCTTTTCCAAATTTATGGGAAGGTAAAACTCGCAATGGTGATCCAGCTTTTGCTAAAAATCCACTGAGTCCCCCTCAAGCACCCCCCCCCCCCACCGTGCACCAGTAAAACTATTAATTTCCTTATAAATAAAAACTGAGGAAAGCAATCAGTGTCGATTTTTTATGTTTAGACTTCAGAGAATTGTGTTTAAAGAATGAGTCAACCATACCTTTGGGACTGCGCAGAAGATGATCTTAGACTTGTGTTGCACAAATAAGTTTCTCAGGGTAATGGCGTTGATACTGCCTTGGGAGAGCTCTGGATGGTTACTGCAGACCTCTCTGAGATGTCTTCGGCGTTCTGACTGAACGACAGCCTGTTGCTCCATAAACCCGTATGGTTCACTTATTTCGCCGTTGCCTTGCTCCTAATTAATTTGATTGGGGGTGTTGGTAAAAGATGGGATGGTTATGACTTTGATGGTGATGACGATGATGATAGTTGTTTTCGATTATTGAAATGTATTTCACTCTCATGTCGTGAAAAGCCAAGTATTACAATAAATTTCGAATGAATCTCTTTTAAAGGGAAATCGTCGTTTATCGTCTACCTTTAACTTGTGATCTGACATGTGATTCAACTTGTGATTGGTATGTGTTTTGACATGTGATTTGACTTGCACTGGACTACATTACAACTCTGTGACAGCGGAGATGGTGATGATGATTTGGTGACGTCATTGGTGATTATGATTGTAAATCCGGTGGGGATAGCGATGGTGGTGGACTGGTGGTGAATAGAATGACTTACAACAATTTTACCAAAGTAAATCTAGACATGTAGGCAATTGTATAAGGGCGTCTTGACCGCACAGCAACCTCAGGTCGTCGGTACGGTCAACCAACTATACGTACATAACATTATACCGTTATACATGTATATATTATAGCTGTTATATATTTAACAATTGCTATTATTTCAAATTCTATAATTAGTGTCATTTGTCTTGTTTTGTCTTGTATTGTTGGGCACATCCGCCACAAGCTTCTGCTCCTTAGGATGCTTCCTCCACAGAGTGGAAATAAATGTTTTATTGAATTGAATTGAATACTGTATAGACAAAATACAAACCTTTTGTCCTGCATTTTGGCTCTCTCTTCTCTTCTGGAAATCATTCTGCTGCTGAGTTGGTCCACCATCGAGTGGCGTCCCGGACTGCGAGGGGGTCACACGTACCCCAAAGTCTACTCGGTGCTGGTCGTTGATTTGCCTTGGCTTGAAGCTGGTCGGGTCTGCAATAAAGTTGTGGGATATATTCACTCACTCACTAAGATTTATGCCCAAGATAAAAATGTTATAGATTACAAAGATGTCAAAGTGTTCAGAAGCCTATATCAATTTACACTGGGTTGGATCAAGGGCGGATCCAGAACACAATTTTTGAGGGGGGCCAAAAAAAAAAAATTTGGTCCCCCAAAAAAGTGGGTCAAAAAATTACGGCGTGAGGTTCGGGGCCCGCTTAAGGGCCCCGAACAAATTTTGGATTCTAGATGCTCTGTGGTGCGATCTTAGGCAATTTCTGACCACTTTAACCAATGTTTTTTGAGGAAAAGATGGTGGTGTACTCATTACCTGCCCTTATTGCGACGTCACATAAAAAAAAAAAAATTGGTTTCGTTTTTTTTGGGGGGGGGGGGGGCATGGCCCCCTTTGGCCCCCCCCCCCCTGGATCCGCCCTTGGGTTGGATGAGAATCCGGGGGTTCCTAAACCGGTTCATATAGTCCCCTCCCGCTTAGACAGACGACTTATGCACCTGCTATTACAATCCCGGCCTTCAAACCCATGCCCTTAAGAGGATCTTGTCCATGGTGTAGTTGAACTAAGTTTCATCCTGGTTTCATCGAACACACACCGTCAACCAAATCATACAAACTTCAAAACACATTTCACTTTGGAAAAAATGTTGCAACCTGACGCCACTTCCGCGATTGTGTACAAAGTCTATGGAGAGTCAAGAACATTTTTTAAGTATTTCCTAACAAAATTGGAAATATTTCTCAGTCCCAGATTCATGTCTTATCATCATTTTTGCAATGAATTACCTTCATTGAGATGATCTATGAAGAAAAAAAGTGGCGTTAGGTTGCAACATTTTTTCCTTCTCTTTTACTGATACTTTCAAGGCTTACCTTCCATTTTGGTCCATGTGAGGACGCAGAAGACGATGAGGCAGAAGATACAAATCAGGAGGCTTAGTTTGGAGTTATATAAGCCACAAACTCCCATCGCTCAAAAATAAAATGGTTCTTAGCACAGGTGGCAGTTCCTTGTTCACCAACAGATGTAGGCAGCTGGCCAATACAGATGTTCAGAGATTGGCATCACGATCATAATCCGATATAGTAAACTAAAATTGCTTTCTTCACATTCTTCTGTTAGAGCAACGAACTGAAACTACATGTATGTAGTCTGTTCACCCACGCTACGAGCTTTATTGAGAGGCCCAGAAAGTCTCTCCCAACGATCAATAGTTCCTTTTGTGCGGTACGTAAACCTTATCAGTCAGATGATCACGCTGAATTGACTTCGGCCAAACCGCAGTCCATCATAAGAAATAAGTTAACAATGTTAACCGGACCATTTTTTCCAAGAGTGTG
The DNA here is from genome assembly GCF_015706575.1 of Patiria miniata. Taxonomy (NCBI): domain Eukaryota; kingdom Metazoa; phylum Echinodermata; class Asteroidea; order Valvatida; family Asterinidae; genus Patiria; species Patiria miniata. The sequence continues at coordinate 4,157,079 of NW_024037063.1, read as the reverse complement.
TCTCTAATAAGGCTAAAAAAAAAAGTCTCCGGTTTCTGGTATGGAGCTTGCCCAAAAAACGTGGTGCGGCGACGCGGCTTTTTTTTTTTTACCTGATTTTTTTGCTTCAAATGTCGGCTGATGACTGCAAATGGTGCCCGACTAAACTTAGTGCAAATATATGGGAGTCCAGAGAGGCCACATTATTATTATTCTGGTTTATTCATATAAAAACACGAGGTAGGCAGCCACAAAAGAGTCGCTGATATAACCACGTTTACACTTTACAGGAATTAAAAAATGTTAAATAGCAGTTAAAAGGAGTAGAAGCATAAAATTACAACAAAGTATAGGATCATGTATACAGCACAAAACAGCACAATATTAAAAAAAAGTGATTTATAAACTTTTAAAAAAATTCAAAATTGAAGACAGATCATTCAGGGAAGAAAGCTTATTCTCGACCATAACCCAATCTAAAAACACGTTAAAATTGTGCAGCAGCAGGATTCCAGTCAAACCAGTGAGTTTGGCGATTTTGAGACATCATCTTTCATTGAAAAAAAAACTTTTTCATTCTGCCGACGCGCATGGCTACGGCGACGCGCGCGCATACCAGAAACCGGAGACTTTTTTGGGGGGCCTTATAATTATAGGCCTTGTTATGCTCCAAGTCCAAGTCCTTTGTGTTTCTTTTAATCCTCTTTTCGTCGTTCATCATACGTGGGGCAGCATGCTTCCGAGCAACAGTAATTCAGTTTACTTCTGTTGTCCGTATGACCCGTTTAGTGTCGTTAGTTTTGTCCTTTGTTTGTTCCCCTTTCACGGCCTAGCTCCCCTCCTGCATACACCACCCTCATTCTTTTTTCGTTTTCCTTAATGTTTATGTGCTTTTTTTTATTTGTCATATTTGTTTGTAAGATTTGCCCTGGTCCAACAAATAATAGTAATAATAAAAATAATAGTGAATCCAGAGCAATATAAAGACGAGCAGTCCTGCCTGTATCTGACGATAACGTGATTTCAGTCTAAGGCCGATTGTTAAGAGTTATGTAATACTATATTATGACTGACCCAAGCAGCACACAGACATTTTGATGTTCGCAGGCAAAATCTTTGAAGGTTCATCCGAGTATGAAAAATCCCATATAGTGATTATTTACCCATACTTCAAAATTCTATTAAAAATACTCAGAATTCTCACAGGTGTTCAGGCTCCACAGAAAAAAATGATGATCAACATGTCATCTTTCATTTTCTTATAAATTTTTGGTGGGTTGACAGTTGACTTTTTGAGATATTCTCACCCAAAGAAGAGCACCCCTAAAACGAATTATGTTTCCTAAACTGGAAAACTAGCCATTTTGAAGAAAAAAAAAGATTCCACCACAACAAGCTACATAGCGCCAAAATGCTCAGAATTGGAAGCTCCGAGTCCAGAGGTTCAGTGCCACAAGTCTTCAATTCAATTCCATGGTTCTCAGAACTCTCTAAGAATAATGTTAATAGACCTTTGCACATTTTGTTCTCGTCACAGGTCGCCTTGTGCGTCTTGGGGAGCAACTGGCTCGTATGGAGCTGTTCATCTTATTCACCTGCTTCATCATGCGTACACCTTCCGGACGCCAGAGGGCGCTGAGCCAGTAGCCTTCAAGGCGTGTCACAGAGTTACGCATGCGCCCGCGCCGTTTGAAATCTGCGCGATTCCGACAGAGAGTTAGCAGTGTTAATGTTTTGTATCTCGCAAAAGGAGTTCTAATTAGCTTTGCTTTTTGGGGTGAATTGCCTTTAATAGATTTGTAGTAATATGGTTGTGTGCGTGAAAAAAAAAAATCAGAAATATGTTGAATTATATATATTTTTTTAAATGATCATCTTGAACGAGCTAGTCCAAAAGCAAGAAAAACGTGGAGGAAACAAAATAGTAAATTACTCTACTAATTATTAAAAGGTGTATTAAATCGTAAATCTAAGTCCATTTATAATTACAAATGTATAGGCCTATTCAGTTTTATGTTGCAAAACAGACATATAATTTCACCGAAAAAAGGCTCTCAACTATTTTCGTTTATGAGTGATTGAAAAAATCTCTTGAATTGCATTAATTGAGCTCGAAGGCCTGATTTTCAACAGGCATCTCCATGTAACTATAAGAATTTTATTCATGTCATTATTCAGAGCTCAGGGAATTGTATTTCAGTTAGTATTACTGAAAATAGACTTATGCACAGTTCTACTAGTAACAGTAATGTCATATTCCAAAGGAAAATGATGGTTTATCAATCAGTTGATTAATTAATTAATTATATCTGCCAGGCTATTTGCCTCAACCCGGTTAAAAATATACGTATGACCATTTGCTTCCTGTTAAATTGTGTTTGTTTGAAGCAACAAATATTGCTCACAATTTTAAGTAGGGTGCAAATTAGCTGTAGGTACTATTGGGGGAAAAAACCTATAACTTCAAACATTTTGTCTCAGTTTGTTTCAACAACAGAATGATAAGCAATACTCGAAGAAGAAAAAGCAAAATTTAATTACAGCTTGAGTTCGCAGAAAGTAGATTATTGTAACCTACAATAAAGAAAAGTCTCGGCGGGGAAGGTGCCGTAATCAGTCTTGACGCGTTTGCACTCACTATCCTTTATATTTTCCCAAGTATTAATTTGCCGATTTGTAATCCGAAAACACCTGGGTCGGTTCTCAAGGTGTATACGTGTGTGAACAAGTCCCATTCCAACTAAAGCAACTGCCCCAACTATAGTTGGGCAGTCCCAACTATATACTTGGAGCAGTCCCCTATATGCGTGCCCATTTATGGACCTTCTTTTGTTTACAAATTGACCATGTTTGTATGAACAGCAAAAGTTTGCATAAACAAGGTTATCAACAATTTTTGTCAGGAATTGGAAGTACAAGATGGGGTTATCGTGTTCCTATGGTTGGAAAGATGATAGTTGGGCATGCCTAACTGTGTCGACCCAGTTGGGACTGCCCGAACTTGAATTGGGACAGTTGCTGCAGTTGGGATGTAACAATACACATACGGTGAAAGTGACGAAGACAGACTACGCAGCGTGGTGCGTCAGGTCACAGGCAGCGAGTTTGGCATTCCGCAAAGGTCGAGCCATTAAAACGAGTGCATCTCGGTCGGCCCTTCCTGCCGAATGGCGACCGTTTCGCTCAGCTCATGATGATGATGATGATGATGCCATCGGATCTACACTACGCGAGTACCAAACTATAGGTCCCCGATGTCTCGCCGCGGAAGGGCCAGGATTGCGATCAAGAAGTGAGAGTTGAGTCCTGGGGGTGAGTTTTTGAAGGACTGAACGAGATACTGAAACAAAAAGCGCCTCAGAAGCAGTGTTCTATACAAAGAAAAATAGCTACGAGACTCGATTTTGGTTTTGTAAGAACTAGCAAGATACCATCCATCTCGCTCAGTCACGTCTTGAACATGCCAACCTCATCCTGAAGCCTTGAACTCAAACTCTGGTCCGTTTTCTTGAAAACAGGATAAACTGATTAGACGTCATCATGACGACACAAGGGGTGCTACTTAAGGTGCGGATGACCGGAGGCCCACCTTTCGGGTTAAGATTTATGGGCGGGGACGGCACTCCCGTCTGCATCTCAAAGGTAAATCTCAATTATTATTTTTTAACACTCTCTGAGTAAGAGTCGTCTTTTGCAGTTATTTTTGTTACTCTCTGCTCCAATATTCTGTTATGGTGACTGTTGATGATGCAACGTGAGTAAAGACGCGAAAGAGGACACGCCTTAGAAAACCTACATATAGAATATGCTGTTGAGAGTAGAACATTAGTGTATACAACTTATTTGGCTATTGTTAAAATGCTGAAGAAAAAACCCTTAGTCCCAGTTGGAACTGGGAAAGGATGGAAGAAATTAAATTATAAAAATATTCTCGATATTTATCTATCAGCCCCACCCATTAACTGCTCTTCAATAACATGAATGAATTCTACTGTAAGATGCATGTCAATATTATAAAAAAAACAATGTTGTTATTTTGTGAGAATATGGGATATACTTCGGCGCGTTACAACATGAATCAAAGTTTGACTGGGAGATTAATCACTAATTTACTCAATGAATATACTTTCTCAAATATTTGGTAAAGAAGCCTTTAATGAAATCTTCGCTAATCCGGCCGCGGCTCATGTCAACATACACTCAATGTAAGTCTTTTCATAACAGAAGGAAGAGATACTTGATCAACGACACAGACCGAAATCGGCTCCGAATGTAAGCTGCGTCACGTACTGGGTTCATAGAGAGCATTAATTTTTACGATAAAATTCCTAGCCAAGGTTCATGGGGGTTAGGCGGTATCGAGAGACTTCTCAAGATGCTTGAAGAAAAAAAATGAGAAGTTGAGACCGATCATTGTAACTCTTAAAAATAATAAATCAAATGGGATGAAGTAAAGTGCTTCGTTGAATACAAAAAGTCGAGAAACAGGCTCAAGCACTAGTTGTTGAACATAGGCCTAAATATCATCAATCGATGCATGCAATTACGTCCAATGAAATATCCCGCATATTAATAAGGGTATCTTTGACTTGACACCAAACGTGATGTTAAAAATAGGCGTATTATAATCATGATGATCACACAATGTAGCAGTTTTTGAATACGGTAATAGGCTGCCCGACAGGTAACTGTTAACGCGCGCTTTTGCAACATCTAGTTTGCAGCCAAGGCCGTAATCCAAATATTGACTAAAAACGCCACAAACACTAGCCTGGCCTGTGCGTCTTCGTCCATCCTCTCTGCAAATATACGTGTATATTGATATGGTTTTGATGTGACGAAGGTAAATGCCAGGCTGACGGATGATGATGCCATGCAGGGAGTATTATCAAGTTCTCCATGTACGCCATCTCCCAGACAAGAGATTGCACATACCTGAAATGCCTGCCCGGATGCTTTTAGCATGACTTGCGACGGTACTCGATGCCAAACACACGGGGCTCTTGGAGTTGCTACAAGCTGTCGTGTGGTTCTCCGCAGTGTCTGGATATTTGCCATCAAGTTTCCCAAGAGGCAGAAAAAATGAGGCAACATTTGTCATAAATTCTGCAATTCGTTTGCTGTATAGGAAAACAAGAATTATCGAGAATTAATTTCTTATATCATCACAGTTTAAAGGTAAATTCTTACATTGTTTCCAGAACAAAAAACTTAAGACAATGTTGCCCTTTGTATAAAATAAGCTGTATTGGTTGGAAGATATAGGCTCAGACTGATTGGAGAATATCTCCAAATCCTGGGTTTGGAAAGAAGAGAAGGGAAGTGAAAGTATTCATCATTCAACGTGCCGTTCAAATGCCTCATCCAGCTGAAGAGAAAATATTAACGCATTCTTATATAAAGCGAAAATATAAAAGTCGACAAGCAAGATTCTAAGCCGGACTTAAAGTTTACTCTCACCTGAGCAAGTGATGCAGAAATACTAATGAATTACAGATCAAGAATTACCCTGAAGAAGTTTCACGTCTGACTCAATCCTCCGTTCACTGTGAAACTTGGCCTTGAAATTGGGTATGAAAATTAACATTAATTTATCCAGGCATAGTCTCTCTGTATGAGACGTCGTGCGTGATTATGTATTACAAGGGATACAAAAGGTTGAATTTTTAACTGGGTCTAAGTTCAATTGACAAAGTTTGTCGCTGTAGAATGGTCATATCTGTGCGGTATTTAATGCGCAGTTTAAACATCTGTCGCATACTTGTACATAAAATGAAAAGCTGAAAAGTTAAACATTTAACGGCACGTGAATTATAAATGGTTTTTAAAAACTAAGCATGATAGGCTAACAAATGTTTGAGGTTCGCCTTCTTTGATTCTGCAAAACGGAGATCATGTTTCCTTTGCAACTTTTGAAGTGATTTATACCCGTTTCCATTATGTCTCTGGCTATACTTATACATTCTCCACCATAAATTATTCTGCGGTAGAGAGATTATTTCGTAAACCACGGCGTTAACGAAATAATCACAGTCCCTTGGTTCTTAGTTCGAGGGAAGCCTTAGCTGGTTTTTAATGGGGTGTAGGCCCTTCTTTATATATTTCCGTCTGAACCATTGTTTCCCAGTTTTCAGGTTTTTTTCAGTTGTCATGGTCCCATGTTCAAATCGATTCTTAATCTCAACCATTCTAATACGTCTTGTGCTGAAATATTTAGATGCGCTCGATAACCTGTAATTTAGGTGAAATTAGGAATTTCTCAAGTTACAGATTAATTTTTCTGTGAAGTAAAGAAATATACTAATTTTGAAAAAAATATAATAAAAAGTCGATTTGAATTCGATGCTTTCCCTTAAATGGAAGGTAACTTTTTCGTATTTGATAGTAAAAGCATGGTGTCCTCAACTTTCGCTACGGAGATCTTAAATGTTATCCTTTCAAAAGGTCTAACAACCTCATTCACTTGATATGACTATTAAAACTTGTCGACCGTTCTAGAGTATCTCACCAGAGAGCACAAAACACCTTTGATAGTGGACATGACACTGCCAAACCTGTCAGCCTTGTCACAAGGAAGAGGTCAAGACATGATATTGAAGTCCCATAAATAACCCGTCTGGCATGCACCTTCTGCTGTCGACATTAATACATTTTCACAAGCCCAGATGTGCGTCCAGTTAACGAGCAGGAATATTTTTTTGGCCTCCTCAAGTTTACATGTAGAACCCTCCTTATCTGCAAGGCTTGGAATTTTCTGGATTTTTGGCGCGGAGGGTATTTCATTGCTGATCAGGAAACCAAAAATGTGGCCCTTGGGTACGTTGGATCGGGCAAAGATAATCTTGGTATTCCTATGCCGAGGAAAAAAATATGTCTTGGTATAGACATGTAACATTGACAACAGAGAGAAGTTATATCCTTCATCAGGTCATAGTTATTAATAGTCTTCGGGTCATAGTTATTACTAGGGATATTTTCATAATTTAATCGTAAAATTAAATGGTTATCTTCGATCACGAATTTATTTAATTAATCTTCAGTTGATGTCTCTTTTTTTCTGTCATCCTCTGCGTTTTTGTGCTTATCAAATTAATCGACGTCCGGTCTTGAATTTTTCAATATAGGAATGGTTAATTGTTTTAATCCAAAATTACCATAAAAGTTCTAAGAAAACTTAATGAACATCAAGAGAGGAGTAACATAAAATAACTATCAGCCTTTATTGCAGGTAAACGTGATGGTGAGTGTCCTTGAAGAGATTCACTCTTTAGATGTAAATGATGGGGTTCTAGAGTGATCTTTTTGTTTTTCTTTCAAAATATTGACTTACAACATATTGAAGGAGGTCCCTAAAACACTATATATGTTGTCGGTTTGCCAGAAATGGAATAACTATTTACAAGTCTAACTAAACGTGATGGTACGATTCCCTGAACAGATCGCTCTTTATAGATGCAAATGGCGGGGTGCTGGAGTTAAAGATTTTTACCTCAAAATATTGACTTGCAATATATTAAAGTAGGTCCCTAAAACACTATATGTTGTCGGCTTGCCAGAAATAGAATAACAACGATTTCTTGAAGAGATTCACTCTTTAGATGTAAATGATGGGTTGCTGGATTGATCAAGTTTTCTCCCATAACAATATTGACTAACAACATATTAAAGGAGGTCCCTAAAACACTTAAAATATGTTGTCGGCTTGCCAGAAATAGCAGAGAACATCTGACAGGCTACCCTGGGCGGATATACGAGACACATCTCTGACCTTTAACGTCAGCCCGAAACACAAATTGGATTCGTTACGACTATTTTTACAAGCGTAAACAAAAGGGATTTGATTGATCATACCAGATATAGATCAACATGCGGTTACAATTTAGAAAGAGTCAAAACAGCTTAGTTAAAATTCAGCCTTGGAGCAACAATTCAGTAGCTAAAAATTAAAACTTACAAGTCTATACCTACAATTGTTTCGGAAAATCTTCTGTTCTCAATTTTGTTTCCTGAACCTTGGTGAAACAAAATACGGGCTTGTCCGGGAATTGAACCCGGGACCTCTCGCACCCGAAGCGAGAATCATACCACTAGACCAACAAGCCGTCGATGCAGTTAAAGATGTCTTTCTCTCGTTTCTGGGTTTACCATATTGGCCTCATGCTTAAAATATACTTTACAAAAAAATCGGGCTTGTCCGGGAATTGAACCCAGGACCTCTCGCACCCTAAGCGAGAATCATACCACTAGACCAACAAGCCTGTTGATGTTTATTAAGCTTGATATTCAGCAAAACACGTATTAAGATGTATGTCACATTGCACATGCATCTTGCGATACGAAGAGACAAATTAATATTGGTCTTTAAACGTTTTAAAATCCAGGGCGATCGATCATGCCTTTTTAAAAATGCACGCAATTGATATAAAAAAATCCTTTTAAAATGCAGAAGAAAAAAATACGGGCTTGTCCGGGAATTGAACCCGGGACCTCTCGCACCCAAAGCGAGAATCATGCCACTAGACCAACAAGCCTGTTTTAGTTAACTCATTCCCTTACTTGGGTACATGTATACAGAAGAAACAATAAACGGACCGCTAACAACAATTTACTGCAAAACAAAAGCCAAATGGCCATCACTCCTTTGTCACTTTAATTCTAGCGATTTACAATGGCTTTCTATAGTCAGCGAGATGAAGGGAGAAACTTTAAGGAAAGTTCGTTCGATTATTTTGGGGAAAATTTAGTTTACCCTTTTGGTACCCCAGGGTGACGTAAAAGAGATCGAAGATAGGCTTCATAACATTTTTGTAGAGTGATGAGGTGGTAAATAAATAATAACTGTACCTCACATAATTATTATGTGCACCTGTAAAATATGTAGACGAAGTATGACTATGATCTTTTGAAATTACTATTGACAAGGGTTTATAGTATCTTAAAGTTCATGAAAAGTTGTCTTTTTGAAGGTGTCCCGCTCGGTTCTATCTTCTTCGACTTGAAAGGTGATCATAATATACTTGTTCACACGGTGATCACATCCTGGTGTCATTGGATCACCTAACCCGCAGACCAACTGCCGTGCATTGAAGGCAGCGGTCCATATAAGGCTGATGGACGACATCGCCTCTAGGTCATTATGAACCACGGTATTTCAGTCAAGAAACTCCATGTGTATATTTCCACCGCTTGAGATGGACGATGGTGGCACTTAATCAGTGTACATTACGGGATACTTTGCCTTAGGTTTAGAACCAAATTACTAGTGAACTAAAAATATCTTTCCTTACCCATTTTTGAATGATTTGTATGATAACAATGATTTTCTGATTTTAATTTGAAGTGGCTGACAAAAAAAGCAAAAAAGTAGAACGCTGGATTGCACTTACTGTAAGATTTCTGCAATCTTCACAATTTCCAGAACAGGCAAATCTAAAAATATCTCACTTGAAGTATACAATCACGTTAAAGTAACACAGTAATTACTCTTAATAACCAAAGGGGAATTTTTTTATGAATACAAAAGAGAACAAAAGAGAAACGGAAAACGAAACGACAAATTCGAAATGTCTGCCAAAGTGAAAACAATAAATTCAACAAATTCAACAGAAACGGGAGGACAGGCAATAAAAAAATAATTCAAACTGTCGATCGTTACAAAATACATGTACATAATTATGAACGGGGACCTACAAGATAGAGTCTTCAAAGCTGATATAGCGCCCTCAATCCAACAAGTGAAGTTTCAATTCTTGTGGCGAATCGAGTAAAGCAAAACTCCGAAATGAGCAGTCCGGGTCTATAGTGTAATCAGCGGAAATAGTCGTTTCCGGACGAGACACGCCGGTCAATTATAAAATCACTGCATAATTGAAGTCAGACGGACTGGTCCTTTCGAATTATTACAAAGTGGGTTGATACTGACCAAAAGGGGATAAAGTGCATCCGCACTTGACATAGTAATGGTGATAGAGTTAAAAGGACGCTGCCACCCGCGCGCAGTTTTGAACACAATTTAAGGTTTGCATGCTTTCGTTATATATACACACTTTCTAGCTATCAGTATCACCTCAAGGTGTATAAGAGAGTACTGAGAGCCATGGAATTGGAAAATTGAAGATATATGGCAATGCACCTCTGGTCCGAACTTGGGGCTTCCAATTCCGAGCATTTTGGATGCAGTTAAATTGGGCCCGCCCGAAAGTAGCGCTATTTAGCCATGTTGTGGATGGATTTTTTTTTATAGAAACGGCTGCTTTTCCAGTTTGAAACATCATTCGTTTTAGGGGTCGTCTTCTTTGGGTGAGAATTTCTCGAAAAGTCATCGGTCAACCCCAAAAAAGTGAAAAGAAAATGAAAGATGACATGTTGTTCATCTTTTTTTCCATGCAGCCTGAATACCTGTGAGAGTTCTTGAGTATTTTTGAAAGGTTTTTGAAGTACGGACGGTGATATAACACTGGTGTCTATGGAAATTTATTTGCTAAGGTGAACCCCTAGAGTTCAAGGTGAGATATATGGTCAGGGGTTCGGACTTGCAGCGTGCTAGTCATATGTTGTGTCCTTGGGCAAGCAATCTCACCACCACTGCCTCTCTCCACCCAGGTGTATAAATGGGTACATTGGCATTAGCTGGGGAGTAACCTGCGATGGCCTGGCATCCAATCCAGGGATAATAGAAATATTTTCTGTTGTTTCATGTCCAGGAATCCGGCGATAAACGCCGGCCTGATGGGCTATATAATATGCTCGTGACAGACTTTACTTTACTTTCTTTATCAGCTGTCACAACTAGTACGTGAGTCTAAATTATGATACCAAAATGTCCAACAAGCCAGGTGAAGTTTCTACAAAAATTAAATCGATATGTTTTACAGGAAGATGTAATGACAAATCATCTGGATCACATTTCGCGTTTTCCCGCCAAATCCGGGAACTATCCCTCCAGCTACAATCGAAGTGGACATGTTCGACTATGAACACTGACACACTCGTTTTCAATCATAAAAAAGGTTCATTCTATGGCAGCTGCGTGGAGTCGAGCAGGGTTTTTTTTTCTCCAAAAAGCTGACGGAATTCTGCTGGGAACAACAGGTTCGCTTCCCAATCGAACCCCATTTTTATTAAATTTCCTGCGGAAGCTGATGGGACGTGCATGTAGTTAAACACGTTTAAGGAGAAAGGGACTACTCTTGAAATATATACAATCTGAAGAAATGTCAGTTCGTGAATGATGTCAATTGCAAAATGCTGCACCAGTGATTTGAGATGGATACTTCTAACGACGCAATGGAGTATGATCAGTAAACATTTTGCTTTTGCTGCAATTTTCAGAAATATATGGATTAATTTGGAGGATTAGTATGTTGTAGCAAATATTGTTAAACTGACGTGTTTCACGTTTTGTAGATGCTGGAAAAACCAAGAAAATCCATTATGTTGTTGTAGTCTGGTTCCCAGACCCCACTTAAGATCAAACGGAGCAAGTCATAAACTTTGGGGAATTGTAAGGTCAGAATGATCAGTCTAGCAGGCTTGTACCCCTTCACAGGTGTGTGATCGAGTGCAAAAAATGCGGAAAACTAAATATGAAATGTTAGGAGCAGTTTTGAGGGGGAGGGGGGAAACAGTTTTCGCAAACGCTGTTCAGCCGACCAGCGTTGGAAAAATGCAATTTTTCTTGAAAATGTGAGCGCACAGTACCAGAGGCCACGACTTCACAGGATGCTTTTAGACAGTCATTCCCGAACAATCCAGTATAGCATTTCGTGAAAATTTGATCACTTCGTTTTTTGATGTTTGCAAATAATGTATCTTCCCTTTAATTAATCGCATTGTCATTTGATGTTTTGATTGGTTCATCCACTAAAGATACTTCTTAGTTGTTCACTGAGGGCAATCCAGGGTATTACGTGATCAATCACATATGGCAGTCTCACCTAGTGCGATTTGAGGCTTTGCATGGTGGGACTCAACAGAGAGGACGTCATCTATAAAATGAGAGGCTGTTATGAATGTCTATATATGAGTGCAATGGTAAGAATAATTTCATGAGGTGACAGATGGAAAGTTCCGTGTGGCGAAGCCGTGCGGGTTGAACATTCCATCTGTCAACGAATAAAATGAAATTATACTTTCAATTGCACGAATATGCAGCATTCATTGTTTTATAAATAACACCTGAATTAATCCTCGTCATCTGATTGGTCAGAGCCAGCAATAGTGTGACTGTGGAATGGAACTTCTGTTTTTGCGGTGCAGCAGGGCCGTGGTTGGGATGAATAATTCAATGACACGTGATCAACGACGTACCAATCAAAATGACGGGAATTATTCACGCATTGTATAATATGCTCGGATCGTCATAAAAAAAAATGGTTGTAAACCCTACTTGTGTCTGCAAAGGGGAAAGTGTTTGCTTCCGTCGTGTCCTTTTTGAGGGGCGCTCTAAACACGTGCTTTCTCTTTGCCAGTGAGTCAAGCTGGTTTGTGAACCCTCAAGAGTCCATGGTGTCACATCCGGTAGTGCACCGGGAATGTAGCCAGGCAGCTGAGAGCTCCGGGTAATTCCAAGAGGAGAAACTAAACAGCCTTCCTCGAGTGTTTCACTTCCCATTTCGCCATGTGTCAATAAGGGGTGGCTTGCAGAGGAACCGACTGGCGAGAGAACAGTTTGATGCGAACGCCGGGTTCAACGATTAGACGTATTTTCTCTGTTTCAGTCGTCATTTGATGTAAGAGGCGCCTTGTCTGCTGGATGCAGCCTTGACAGGTGGTGGGCGGTGCTTCTGAAGATGACTGGGTGAGAATCGTAGAATCCTACCCCAGCTCAGCCAGCTGAGGACACAGTGCGACCTTGGGCCTTTGTCAAACACCAACACACACACTGTTCCTCTCTTATACCAGTCAGTCACTTGTGTTGTCAAAGGTGTTCTTCAGACGTGAGAAAAATTAAATTGGGTCGCATTTCATAGTACTTTGCCATTTATGCGGTCAATACTACTTTCGTGCTGTACAATTCTCACATGACATTATGAAACAGTTAATGTTTATGTATGCACACCACATACACGGATTTTATTGCAGTGTTTTCGGTTGCAGTTGCAACACGGCCGAGCAGCAAGAGTCATTCCGGAGTTTTAAGACATAAACAAAGTGCCTTTCTTCGGCAGTGCTTTGAAGTCGGCCGTACTCTTTAAAGCAGGTATCATAAGATTCAGCTAGTTTGCACTTTGAGAGACGTTACAAGATCGCTTGAAAGAGCTTACAAGATGCCCATCTTCATTACCAAGCCAAGAATGGAGTGGCCAGCCGTCTACTCCACCACCACCCACCCTCTCCAATTCGCCAAGCAGGTGTCCAGCAGGAATGCCAGCACCTTCCCCAGGAGGGGACGGACCGCACCCTGTCCCCCATATGGTATGCCGTCTGTTCTGACGGACGGGGAGGGGGTGGAGATCACCGAGCTACCGGGGGACGAGACGGGCCGGTGTGGGGTGGTCATCACCGTCCCGCCCTGCAAAGATTTGACGACTGTCATCGTCCGACTACCAAACAGTGCAGACAAGGAGAAAAGTGAGACACACCTGTTATCACCTGTAAGATGATAATATTCTTATTGTTTGTTGGGCTCTTTGTAAATTTCATTTTAGTGTAGGAGATGCATGTTTTGATGTTCTTAACTGCTGAGGTACATTTTAAAGTCCTGTTGGAGGTCAGCGGAGGGCAGGTTGAGCTGAAGTTTTTCGTTGCGTAAAAAAATAGTTGCGTAAAAAGCTGACGGCAGGATTAAGTCACCGAGAACTGCAGCCTGTTCATCCAAATAAAATCAAAATCCCTTGAATGTTTTCTTTCTGTTATGACATGGCTTTAGGATTTATGACTTAGCGCGGTGGTTTATTTTTGTTACTGAGGCAAATAGTAAGCCAACGTATCACGACAATACGCGCTCCTAGTATATGTCACATGCGAGGTCACTGAGTAGCGCAGTTAAATGGAAACTGGGTTTGAAAGGAAAGTCCCTGGAAAATTTCCAATTCTTCCGCATTTAGAACGAACAAACTACATGACTTTTTTTGTATAGAAGAAACCAAACTTATTGCACTGTGCTCTCTCTTAGTTCATGCTATAAGTTGTTGCATATTCGAATGGAAGTGATAAAATGGAAGAACAGGCTGAAATAACCTTGGCATATTTCGCAATTTGTACACATTTTTACTGAGTGCGAAATCAACAAATGAAAGTTTCTGACACTTGACCTGTTCATGATACAGACGAAACCGCAATCCGATGCGATACCGAAATACATCTAGTTCTCTTTTCAGGTTGAGTCATAATTCACATGAAAAGAAAATAGGCCTTACGGTACAGGAGAGTGTTTACTGAAAAATGTCATCATAATCCTTTATATCCCTTATCATAATAATCCTTTTCCCCTTATGTAACCGTTTCAGTGGCATTAATTACAAAAAAAATATAAAGATATAATGGACATGACACACCCAAACGACTTTTTGAAAGAAAACTGAATTTCACCAGTTGGATAATGGACTTTAAAGGTGTTTGTAATATTGACATTCAAAAACAGCTCCGAGTCTTCTGCAAACACATTGATATTTGAAAAGTTACCATAATGAAAAATGAGATTTAAAAGATGACATATCCTTATTGTCCAGGTGCACAGCGGAAATTATTATGCCGCGCTTCAAGCAATGATATTGACCAGATGCGGAAGTTAGATTTCAAAGTAATTTTTCCCTACTCATGTTTTACTCTCCTGCAGTTTGTCAAATCAATTATATGTCGACACACATAATAGTCCAGATAACTCAGTACACTAAGTGCTCATGTGGTTGTTTGATTTTAAAATGCTTAAAAACGGTTTCCTGAATCAGCTAAAACAAATTAAATCTTCTGTTCGCGTCGTACAAACATTGGATCAATTTAAATTTGTCCGGCAATATCTATAAATCTGGAAAAGTGAGCTAATAAGGCACTATACTTTAATTGCCAATGTAACTGACACCTACACATCCGCTGAAGACAACTCCAAACGCTGTCATTACATCAGCACTTCCCGTAGTGCGGAAGACATTTTCTAGGCCTGGCTCATCTCTCCCCGGCTTCAGGAAAATATGATTTAACTTAGAGGAAGGTTTCAATCAAGGGGTTGTTATAAGCCTGTTGCACCTAAACAACCAGGCCTCAGTCTGGATTCTTATCACTTCATTTATGTCAAACCAAACGCACCAAGAGCTAGGGATGCAGGATTTCGTTGGGGTGGATTAACTTGAGCTGGCCTGAAGCTGCGTCTTCTTTTAACATGAGTTGTTCAGTTATCTGCGTCAGTATACCACCTGTTTTGTTCCGTCACATAAGGCCTAACTCGGGATTGTAATAATTTCTCTCCATCCACTTAGGGCGATAAGCGCTTCAATTCGATCCAAGTTATCTTACGGGTGACGGTGCACATAACAAGTTATTAATATGTGCATGTAAACAACATAATGTACTATAGGTCTATCCCATAACAGCTTTAGGTGTCTGACAACAAGAATTGTTCAGGTTACTGACCGCCTGACCGACTAGTACTAAACTGGTGAAGACCCAGTGCTTTCACCTTTAGACAAGCCCACTGGGACCGTCCGTCTCGACTGAATGGTGTTTGTGGAGATGAAACTATCTCCCATGGTGCACGCAGTAATTGAGGAGACCCTCTCTCATCCCCCAAACGGGGTCAATTTTGAATCAAAGGTCACTTTGAAGGGGTGTTTTCCATCGACGAGGTGCAGGCTGTGCCATACTGCAAAACAGTCGTGACTTCACAGTTACATATTGTCACACATGGATTTAAAGAGGAAGAAGATGTTTTAAGCACAATTTTTTGCCCACGGAATACACTTGTCATCGTTGTCTATCCTACCATCTCCCAAGGCGTGTCTTTTCTTTAAATTGAAACAGCGTTCCGTTTCCGGAGGGTGCATTCTGTCGTCCCAGCGGTCTCGCCGAAGCCCTCTGGAAATGGATGCGTCAACTTTGCGAGATATCCGGCTGTCGAAAACAAAGTTCCGTTGGGAGGAATCGGCATGTCATCGCACTTCCCTTTTTGAGACCAGTGTTGTCCGGTGTACCGTAGATGATGACTTCTGATCGCCCAAATCCACGGAAACGCCCCCAGCGTTGCAACTGTAACACTGAAGGGCAAAGTTCCGTCGCCTATGTCAACCGTAACAACACGGATATGACTTTAGCAGATCCGAACCATAACAGGTGCAGAAAGATGTGATGAATCTTCAGTGTCTGGTCAAAAATCTCTTCATGAAGATTGAAAATGCGAGTCAAAGCAGAAGTTTGTTTATTAGTCATGCCCACACAAAAGAGGAAGTGACATTCCTTTTGGTAATTCCCTATGGTACATTAAAAGTCAAACATGATTATAAACCTTCTTGAGGACAGACACAAGTGCAACTTATTTCAATATCAAGGTTCCTTGTATCCAGCAAATAATCGGCTGGACAGAAGTATTATCCTCGAGTAATTCTTTAGCCTCGAATAATGCTAATTATACAGTCATTGCCCTTGACATTTTGATAAAATGAATAAAAAACATTCACGCGAGGTTTGTTTTTTCCTGAGTTTTGGTTGCCAAACAAAGTAAACTTTGGAGAAACTCACAACAAAAACGAACACCGCCCCATTTCCCAAAGGTAATATTGCTTCACACGGCGATGTTATTTTTAATTCCAATAACATTCAAGTATTTCTGTATTTTGTTGAGTGACAGAATGGGGGGGGGGGGGGAAAGGATTATTAATCAAACACTTGTGCTGTGTTGCACAAAGTTCTATGCATCCGAAAAGTATAGTTTTAGGAAAGTGACATGTTGAGGTTTTTTTCCGTTTAAATCGAGTCCGACAAAATGCATACAATTCCGATCAGTATACATTCCTAACATATACTCTACACGTTATATGGGGCCTACCATAAAAAAGGTGGTCTCTTGCTTTTAATTCTTGTGGGACCATATCTCCAAATTTTGCAGGGTTACTCACCCTATGTCGCATGTAAGATCGGAAGCAGATTTTTCTCGGATACTTAATATGATGACTGATTTCAGCTATGGTAAATCTCTGAGGTTAAAAAGCGTCTGCAGGGATTATACCTATGTTTCTAATGTTTAAAGAGAGGTTTCCGTCAGTTTCAAAAGCTTTAAGTTTTTAACTTTCCATTTTGCACTTAATTTTCTGTCATTAATCAATGACATCTACTTGCGAATGTAATATTTTGTATACGAGAAGGTCACCTCTCATGGGCAGCAACTACGGTATCCCCGAAAGGACGCGAGGCAGTTCAGAATGTAGCAGCTGGTGAGCTCTATGTAGCAACCTGGACGGGCAAGTTGCCAAATGGGTCATTCCATCTGAATCACGTAAAGCCTTACAGCTGTTGCTATCGGGATTCAATCCCTGTAAACATTCGGTGCACGCGTGCCGGTTTTAGACGGGCTTAATAATTGACATAACGTGGGGCTGTGAGACTGCGATCGGACAGATAGTGAAATTTAGGTTAATTTTACTTCCCTTTCTGGGGTTCGTCAAAGGTTTTTACGTTTCAACCCCCTCCCAACTCCAACACAAGGAGTACAAGGTATACAAGTACACTAAACACAAAACACTGTTGCTGGTTAGCGGTAAGCTTGTCCTCTCTTTAACCTCCTTGACTCATTGTTTCTAGCTGGAATATTTCGCCATAAAAGCTCATCGCTACTTATAAAAGACTTATAACAGACATTTTCTCCTGCAAAATTATCTCTAACACGGAAATTCTATATAAGGACTAAACATACTGAGTAAGAAAAAAATAGACTACACAACTTGTAATTTGACATCAAGTGTAAAATTGTACTGTTCTTTCTGATATACAAGCTTGAATAGCAGTTTGGAACATGGGTTACATTATCTGAACCAAGCCGCATAGTCTTAGAGGTGAATAGTGTCGGAATTAGGAGACCAAACCTAGTAGTTTTCTTGGCCCGCTATGCCTCCCTGTAATTTTCCCAAATGGCCAATAAAAATAAACCGAACTGTGTGAATTCAATCAGTCTTGGAGCTCGAGGCTTCAAATTTTTACAAATCTACTACTTGTTATTAGGGATTAAAATCCACGAATACCATGAGTAGTGTCAATGATAAGCATTTCCTCTTCTCAAGACAACAGCAAAGGGTGCAAATTGATATCGGAACGGTTTGTCTTTTGTCCGGGGGCGTTGCCAGGAGGAGTACCAGGGGTCTCATGAATTACAACACATGGAAACGTACGTTTCCTGTCTATCGCACTGAGTAATGTTAAGAGGGGTCTGTGATCACACAATGGGGAAATAAAACAGAAAATAAGATGTTTTCACATTGCAATTGTAATTTTGGCGAATGTGGGGTCTTTGTCAGACAAGGATTTCAAAGCCAAAACACCCCGCTTTTTCTCCCTGGTGGAATATCGGCTTTTTAACTCTACAAACTGTTTGCGTTTAGAACACTATCATGAAGTTGTCATATCAATTTCGTTTCAGGTCCAACAGAAACCGAAGCTAACACTACATTTTTTTTTACAGTGGTGTGATGCCTCTTTTCAGTGACAAGACATTAACACGTTTGCCCCATATAAACTGAAACATAATATTGCAGCCGCTTCCATTTTAAATCAATAACACACACAACTCAACAGAAGCGTGATAAGGGTTATCACTGACGAATTTATGTTACCTTTCCCAAAGGCGAAATTCTAATAGTTTCCCTTTATCTTATTTCCGTGTGACTTAGATTCGACGAAAAAGCAAGGCTTTCAACGCCAAGTTGCAGGAAGGCGATGAAGTCCTCAGTGTCAACGGTCGAAACGTTCGCAACGTGGCACGTGACATCGCTATGGGTTACGTGGACAACGCCATGGATACACTTGACCTAGAACTTGTCAGGTATAACTAAAGATTGCAGCAGGTGCCGACAAAATGTGACGTTTACTCTCGACTGCTTTACTTTGTTCTCTATCCACATATGACGATTTTCACATTATGTGCACTGTTTTTATTGGGGGAAAAACTAAGGATGTAATAATTTCTTTAGATATTTTGAAATGTTCCCCTTTTCTTTTTAACAATACTGAACTTTCGGTTTGGGTTTCTTTTGACAGGTGCTTCGACAAACAAACATACTTATCAATGATAGGCTACTTGAAAATGAAACCATCTTTACTTGACGAGCTTGTAGCAAGAGGCATCCATGATTAACTCGTTCAGTGAATAAAATACAGGCTTGGCCTAGCAATAATTAAATTTTCCAGTTGCTTTTTTTTTTTTAAGTATTCACCAAATCATTTCAAAGTCATTAATCTGGGTTGGTAGAAGATTATTCTAAAATGATTGACACCACAGCGTCATCAATTCGTTGCTTACAACGGAACATTTTAAGAAGATCTTTTCGCGCCATTATTTTTGTCTGCGTAATCTACTCAGCTTTGCTCAAACAAGAGGCAGATGCATATACTAAGATTTATATACCAGTTATGAGTCGTTTTTGTGCATAATTTCTATTTTGTAGACGCGGCACTGGTGCTCCAACCATACCAATCAACGCCTCATCCACAGAACACATGAATGGTAACACGGAGATACGCCGAGTACCAACTTACCAGATCACGACACCAAGACAACCAGGTACAACAAACTTTTGTTGAAATGATTTTACACAAAACAGAACTTCCTTCTATCGATAAAATTTTACAAAAAAAAGTATAATAAGCTCGGTCATGGTATCGCAGTATCGAAAGTTTTGCATAACTACTTTCCAATTAAACATTGATATACCTGGGCAGAGGGCGTAAGACTATTAAAATAAGGCCGAGAAGTTTAACGGACATGACTTCACTCAAGTGTCACCTTAAAGAATAACAAGACGTTGTCGGGTAAACAAACGAAAAAATTTCAAACCTCTTTTCCATATGAGACATCCGACTAACAAAAAAGACGTCAATAGAGGGCGCAGGGATTATTCACTCAAAATAATTACAGAAGAGTGTGCATCACTAAGTTGATCCCACGTTGTGGCAATATTCACACCTGTTCCGTAAACTTGACAGCAAGAAATAACCATTTAATCGCATCATCATCTTCCAAAGGTCAAAAGCAGACATCTACAACAACGCATGTGCAGACCAGAACCGATGGAGGCGTGACGGAAGAGACGGTGACTAAGACGATCACAGAACGGATGGGGGAGGAGGCGAAGACGACGACAAAACGTGACGTCAAGACGTACGGAGCTCCACAGGAGTCTACTGGCGGCACAGGTGAAGCCAAGTGATTTTATTTCACCTTGATTGCGATCGGATGGGGGTCTGTGATGACAGTAAATAATCCCCGAAGTTGCAACAAATTGAATTGAACCACTGGAATCGAATTGTTATCTCTCGCTACAACGGCATCCTCATGTAAAATAGAAAATAACACTAATTCCAATGTCCGGAGAGAGAAACCTGTCCGAGTTCTAAGAACTGTGTAATCTTACCACAATGTATGTAAAAGTACAAGGTTATGCTGTACAAGGTTATGCTGTATAGAAGGTAACACACGACTCGGAAAGATTAGAACACTTTGGAAAGTAAGTAAAGTACTGATGGGAATAAAGCTATTTTAGCAAGCTATTAAAATTGTAAAACTGCCGAGATAATCCAAAATCTAAAAGTTACACCTTAACGCTATGCGTTTGAGGCATGCACACGGCTTATCAACGCCTTCGTTGGCCATTTTACATGACGCCGCAAGAAAACAACAAGCTGTCAAGTTACATACAAAAAGCTCTTTGCTTAACATTAGCTGTCACTGTTCCTATTTTGGTCCCTCATTGTGGACCTGATGATTGCCATAAATTGTTGTTGACGAGACTTTGTGAACCACCTGTGTCCAGCGATCATTTGTAAATTATTTTTACACCTGTTTCAGGAATGGGTCGGCAAGCAGGAGGCAGTGCCGTCACCTTTCACGCCCCCAAGATCAACGTGGCGGCCAAACCAGCCGTCTGGTCCCCGCCAAGCAAATCGCAACCCGCCAAGAAACCCCAATTAGCGTATTCCAGCAGTGCGCCTGCGCACACCACCACCACGGCGCATGTGCAGTACACCGCAAGCCAGCCGACGAAACCCAAGACGCCCTTCTTGGAGAGCCAGCAGGAGCAGAGCGCTCCATCAAAGCCGATGCGCTGGGAGCCTCAGATCCACTACTCGACCACGCCCAAGATGGTGTCAGAACCTTCATCCACCACTACCTGGAGCGGCTCCGTGAGCGGACCAAGACGGACATCCGTGGGGCAGGAAGTCACCATCACCTTCGCTCCTCATGGTCTTGTTGCCAAGAGGCCCTCCACCGATAGCGGGACACCTGCAACACTCATCACACCAGTTAAGGAGGAACCGGCCCATGTGTCTACGACGATCGACGTCCATAAGAAACCAGTCTACAAAGAAGAGCCAACAGTCATCTTAAGACGAGCAGCACCGCCTCCTGGCGAGCAGGGCAAGAGTACACTTGATGAGCCAGACAGTAAGTTTAAGGGTTTTTTTCTACATGTCCAAAACAAGCTATGGTTGTTTAATTGACACGCAACCGTGGCCACAGATGCGAATTTAGAATGTCATTATTTCCCCTAAGTCATTAGTTTCATAGCGGTGACAGACGCTTCCTCGGTAGGTTGTTTGATTGTGCTTAAGGCTCTGGTTACTTCAGGGTGTTGAGCAAATTTGGCAATGAAAACAAAAACGAAATTCACCCAGTAGTTTTGCGTGTGAAATAAAAGACATGACTAGCTACAAAGCTTAGAAGTATTTTGTTCGCCCTGAAAGAACCGCTCGTGACAATGTTTTCTCTGTCCGGTCTAAGGAGTATGACCTCAGTCTTGAATTCATTCCACCATGCAAAGCTATACAAATCATGCAACTATATTTATGAGCATATAAAGCAAACACGATCTTTATTTTTTGTTTGTTTCAGTGAAGCGGCCATATTCGTATCCGGGCAAACACTCAGAAGATGATCCAGAGATCAGCACTGAGATGAGAATGAAAGCATGCAAGACCATCGCTGACCTGCTCATGTTCCCGGCCGACAAGCACGCCAAGGGAGCCCGGATGTTCGCCAAACGGCGCAAGCGCAGTGACCGCTGGTCGGTCGAGGGCATGGGTCAAAACATCAACGAGGAGGAGGAAGAGGAAGAGGAGCAAGAAGACAGAGGAGTGGAGATCACTTTGGTTGCGTCTGGAAGAAGGCCTTTGCCTCCTGGAGCTGTACCCATTGGGATGCCTTTGCCGCCACCACCTCCACCACCTGAGCCAGGCAAGCCTTTTATCCCTCAGGCTCCCCCACCACCCCCGCCAGGCACCAAGTACAGGCTCAAGGTGGAGCCCACAAACTTCAAAGTCAACCTGAAAAAGAAAGAGGTCTGTGAGCACAACATCGTCAGCCCAGAGGAAATGGGCCGCCTGGTCGTGGACTTGAAAGCAGCCACTGGCAGAGGGGCTAACATGTTTGAGAGGCGCCGCCAACGATCAGATCAGTACGTCATCGATGAAACCAATGTCAAACCCCCACCGGTCTTGAAAAAGACACCCAAGCCCAAAGGAATCGCCACGGCCACTGTTACCATGAAGCAGGATAACCAAATGCATTTCCCAAAGAAATCCCCCTGGGAAGCAGCAATGGAATCGCCCTCGGGCAGTTGCGATGCAGCGTTTCAACACATACAGAAGAAGAGACCATCCTTCTCGCAGGTGGACAGTCCATCGAAGGGGCACGGGCCTCCCCCACTAACCAAACCCAAACCGCACACAGCTCGCATGTCTCACGAGACACTCTCAAAAACTCAGTCCGACCCGCCCCTAATCAGGCCGAAGCCTGTCCCGCAGCTTCCAAAAGAATCCGGCTCGCCGATTTTCAAACCCCAATTCAAAGCCAGGAGGGTGTCTTCAGAGAAAGGTCAAGGAGGTCAAGACTTCAACCCCAAGCCTCGTGGCTGGAATTCCCCGATGAACTCTGGAGAGACATCTCCCACATCAATGAACTCCGCCGAAGACGGTAGCTTTGGCCCCGTCAGGCCAATCAGATTCGGCTCGGACTATAATCGGAAGCCTCGTGCATGGGCAAGTTCTGAGACCACTGTAAATGCCGCCGCCAACGGCAGACCGGCGAGTTACCAATATCCTAAGCCCGCGAAATTCGCCGTACATCCGGGACGTAGTGAGACTGGTGACCTTTGATCCTTTGAGGAGCATCACGTATTGCGCATGCTTGTGATATTTTTCTTGGATATAATTGCTGTGATTGTGAGTAAAATACCAGACGTTTAAACCCTGTTTTTTATAATATGCACCTTGTTTATTGTCAATAACATAATTATTCAAAGTATAGGGCCTACTAGGCATAATTAACCCAAACTGAAAATTCACGATTGTTTATAAAGAGAAACCTCAAAATCTCTGTAGATGTTAAGCACTCTTAATTTATATTTTAAATAATACAAATGTGCATGTACAGGGAACGCGGTGTTCAAATTTATAACCAGTAGGAATGCAGTTGTAATATTATACTGAGCACTTACATTTAATCCTGTACAAATTTGTTCACTTGTGTTTGAAAAATCATTGCTCAAGTTTTGTAAACTACCACGACCAAAAGGTCAACAAAAACTAATTGTAAGTTAAGAATTAATTGTCGAGAGCTTTAGATCGTTATTGTTAATATAACTATATGCACGTCAGCATGTATATTGCTTTCAGTGCACGACAATAACCAAGTAGATTTGGTTAAGTAATTAAAAATTTAGACCGAGCATTGTCAGGCTAGTTCCCCGTTTGCTGAAAATATTTACAAAGGATTGTTTCGCTTGATTTGATAAATGTACATCTTCTGAGTTTTATAAACCTTATGTATAAATTATTTATTGTGTTCATCATAAATATAAAACCATACCGGAGGCACCATTAAGGAAAACATATTTACTGAATTCTATTTCACAGGCAGCGACAACTTCGATTGTTTGATTGATTTGTTCAAAGCTGGCAAAATTCAAGGACTGTTCTAAAACATCTGCAAACAAAATAAGTTTGCATTCTAACAGAAAGACGATTTTCATAGCACTATCCTGACTTCAATGTGTCCGAAAATGTATTTTTTTTTTTTTAAGAATTGCTCAACTAGTAATAATAAAGCATATTTCATTAGATCTGAAGTATTTATGGTGATGCGTTTGATGGGATACGGGGGAAAGTGTGGTGATTTTTACGGACAGGTGTTTTGGCGCCAAATACAGTTTCTTGGGCTGAATTTTCATGCAAATATTTTCAACACTAACCGTATCATACTTGTCTTAAGCCATGACAGTTTGACAAAGACTATTTGCAGAAACAGTACAGCTTCTAAGTTCAAACCTTTTTCTATAAGCTTGGAGCTTGTTAATGCAAAACAAAACAAAACAAATCAAAATCAAGATGGCGTACCGTGATTGGATCTAGAATGAGTTCGGGCTTGCAAGATGATAATTTGGTACGGAAGTAAAATGATGAAGGTTTAAGTGAGGCGCTTATACGATGGAAAAGTTTCTCTTTCATGAAACAATTTGACCAACTTTGTGGTGACAATAACTACGCTGTAATGGACGTCTTTCAGCATATCAGTTGCGAGATGACGAAATTGACGTCACAGTTACACCTTCCAACAAACACCAAAACAAAACACAAAACACTATACGGCGATTAGTTTGCGGTTATGCTAACGATTGCAATTCCAACGCCACGTCAGAAAATTGGTTTTGTACTAGTTTGATAATCATCATATGAAAACTTAATACAGAGAGCGGGTTTGGAGAGAATGAAAGCCCGTGCAGCTATCGGACGTTGAAGGATGCATTATCCCCAAACGTGATTCTGTAATTTGGCGCAAACAAAAAAAGAGCAAAAATGTCAAGGTTCGATGTTGATATGAAAGAAATAAAGATAGCATCTTAAAAAAAATTATATCACAGCTTGTAAAGTTTACATACACAAAAGGGTGTATGCGGGGATATCAATGAGTTTTATAGGGTGGTTAATGGAATGGTGAAATTTATTTTATGCTAGAGTTAGAGAGTATAATAATAGTCAAACAATGTCTTACATCTGACGCACTCTATACTCAATGTGCGCAAGCAAGTACGAGTAAGGCACCGTACTGCATCCAATCAATGAAGAGAATGTAAATAGAAGACCTCTGAGTTAAGAGGAAAACGTGCACACTCCATTGTGAAGTGGATCTGCATGAATACGAAGAAAAATCAACTCGGATGTTGTCTTAAAAAAACACTGGCAGTGTAATAATACTAATAATCGAACTGGCAGCATGTCAGTTTAGGCCTACCATGAAGACTGTTTGTAAACTCTGAAGTGATTTCGTTGAAATGTTTTGGACACCTCTTTTCAATTCAACTGAAGTGTATAATTACCGGCATTGACAGTTTTTTTAGTTACTCGATTGTATTCCTACAGAAGAAAAGACTTTGTGATGATTAGAGAGCAAAAAAAAAAGAAATAAACAAATAAACAAACACAATCTTACTGTTTCGCATTGTAATTTCTTCTTTCCCCTAGCTATGCCCTTTCTACACCTGCGTCACGTCTTCAAAGGCCTTCAACGCCCTCCCACCACGTTGGCGATACAGTACGTCAACGATCTTTATCAGCAGTCCAAATTCCATTTCAAATTAATAAACATTATAAATGTAACACCGTCTCACGTCTGCCCATTCCAAATCGCGTAAAATCCCATTAGTTCGTTTCTCGCCTGGCCCCGGGTTTAGCCACCGTGAAGTGGTATTCGGTCAAGGAGACATTGTGCGTCGTAAGTGGCACTCTTTACTGAGGAATTCCCCGTAAATACAGGATATGGGGAAATTAAGGACATGGCGATGGGAGTAAAAACAATAAATTTGTAAACGAGAAACGGAAAAAGATAGTGACGAAGGCAAACTACAATTTCTGGAATTGAGACGCTCTGAAATATCGCTTCGGGTGTCTTCACAAAGTTGGAAATCCCCCACTTTATGGTACTGATTTTCGCCCCTCTTAATAATATAATTGGTAAAAATAATATTGTTAAATCAGCATGTATTTTTTTACCTATTTCTTAAAAACACAAATGTTTAAAGGCTTTGGAAGGTTGACAAGACACATGTTTTTATTTATAGATTCATTGGTGATTGGGTTATCGGAAATTACCCAAGTTTCCATCTGATCAATCCACTTCCCGACGACTTCCGATCGGGCGCTCGACTGCTCGGATGATGAACTCGTACAACCGTAACCTTTGACCTATACATGGTACAAAAACGTCTCTGGTATGATGAATGGTCGAGTGAACGGAAAAGGCATTACGAAACAGAGGCTCTGTTTAGGAAACGACAACAGATAGAATCCCATAATCATCTTATCAACATTTAAAGGAGTTTTCCAAATAAGTTTCGAAGAAACTTCCAAACTTGCATTAATAAAATATTCAGCGTAAAGTAAAAAGGACTTGAAGAATAATCCAAAAAACTTCTGTTCAATAATATTCAGAGCAAAAATATTTGTGGGATGAGAAAAGTGTTCAACTTTTTAACTTATACAAGACGCACAAATTGACATCTGTATCAGTTTGGCCAGGCCACCAATTTTCATACCACACTGAAAGTTGAAATTGTCACGCACACGTCAAAAAGTTAAAATTGCCCGCATTTCATCTGACATTTTGCAAAATGCGATAAACTGCCTTTAAACCTCACAATCGCATTACTTCGCGCATCGAGCTGCGAGAGTAGAATTATTGTGTAAAGGCCATCTTAGAGGACGCTGCATGATATATTCACTTCATAAAAAAACCGTGTATATCCCCATTTAAATATAAACACAGTTTTTTTTAAAAGCCTAAATCAAGTGCAAATTTATTTTATATAAAATAACGAACGGTACAACTACACTCAAACAAAGAAGCAGAGGGACGGTCATTCGCATTTTATTCTGTGAGGTTTTGCTTCGGGTTATAACGTAAGCACACAGTTCCTCGTAATGTTTGTTACTGTTTGCGGTCACGGTGGTGACGTGACCAAGTCTGTGAGGTCAATAGTGTCTGTGGTGAAACTGAAAACCTCATCTGCCAAGAGACCGAGCCGCCACCACATCAGACACTGTCGCTCTAAGGCGCGGACACCAACTCAAAACCAACCCATGCCCAAATTTGGAAACCCCGACGCGCATATATTACCGGGCACCAACCAGCGCTGGAACATACCCAGCATTCTACTGCAACACCCTGCCTACCAGGTTGCTGATAGCGATAGGACCAGACAGTGGATGATATGAGAGGTACAGTGATGATAATCTGAACATAGACATCACCAGAGCGAGACTTCAGTACTGGTCTTCAAGGTCCATCGCCAGTCTCAGTCCACCTTCGACCGGCCCGTGACCGGGCCTAGGTCCAGGGGTCCCATCCCATCACTGTTTGGAGGACAGATTTTGTCAGAACAAGGTGGAGATCTCTCTACTCTAGGAAAACGAAATTGCTTGGACAATAGACTCACCACGAAGAGAAAGGTAAGGTTCATTTTTCGTATGAAGAAATTTGGCTCGGCTACCAAAGAGTTATTCCTAGAAAAGTGTCTCCGATTTTTCTCTCTCAATTCTCACATAATGGCACTAAATGTTTCAATAATATGTCTAAAGAGATGTCCAATAATTTCATCAAAACATTGTCATCACACATTTCCTAGCTCTAACCAATCGCAAGAGAACATCATTTTTTTCTCTGAGTAGTTATACTGTCTTATTCCCCAGTGTAGGAATACGATGCATTAATGGTGTGGTTATATGGCATTATTTTCCAAGCTTGCCCGAAGCATGAAATAATACGCGCATTTTTTTTCTACAAAGTAAAACTGACAACTTTTTTTTTTGGCAAGACGGCAATTGCTCAAATACCTTCCAGCATTTCGACGACTTAAATCACAGAGTGAATAAATTCAATTGATAACCAACAATCAAATGGAACAAGAGCCTACTTTTTTCTTCTAATACGTTTTTGATGCCTTATTCAAACAAATTAATCATACATTTTAATAAATGCTTGACTAAAACATTCAGTACTTATTTCGGACCCCAGTCTGAAATGGAGTATTGAAGATACATATTTACATAATTACATCAGTATGATCTTGGTCACTGATGCATATAGCGTCCTATGATCATCCTGATATTGCCACATGGTGGCATATCATTGTATACCAGTAATTATAAAAGTCTGATTGCAAAAATGAAATGAATCGGGTCTGCTGTATAAAGTTAGAGAAGGTTTATATGTGATGATTGTTGATGATGGTGATTGTGGTAATGATAAATTTAACGGAGCATTGAAGAGGTTTTTTTCATGAACAGAGCAAAGTCTCACTTGCTCATGCACAACTGGTACAGTAAATGTCATGTCTGTGTTTGCATAGTCTAATTACTTTCACCAAACCAGATGGCCAGTCTCACATCTCAGACACACATGCAGTTTACGAGGCACGGAGAACCATTCTACCGTCTCAAGGAAATGAAACCAAAAGTAATTTTCTCCAAGGACCATGCGAGATACCAAATTAGAATCTCGATCTCTTCTGCAAGAGTGACAGTCAGTCGGCAGTATTCAATTGCGTGCAAAGAATATCGAGCGCGCATCTGCTTTGGCGCGGTCTCCTAAACCAGTTTCTTATAGTTTTGAAAAGGGCAAAGAAAGTGCATTCATCGCCTCACACCACCAGACTCTTAATTCCAGAGTAATGTTAATTTCAGAAAGGCCCCTTGGGGAGTCTTCACGCGAGAGCTATAGAGTTACCCGCGGGATGTGTTATTTCTTGTGACAACTGTATATACAAATCTATGGGCGATTATTTGGAATGCATGCTGTGTGCGGTCTGCCTGGTGCCGAACGTTGTGATATCACATTTGAATTATATAACTTAGCCTGAGGGTCTTTTTGACAATTATCACGTTTCTAATTATTACATGCAACATCAAGTCAGATAATTTGAGACAGTGTCGATTTAAATCTGTTCCCTCTGTAGTAATTCATTTTCTTATAAATAAATATATTGAACACAAATATTTAATTGCATAATTTACAAAACACCTTTGAATTGTGATTGTTTTTTTTGTTTTTTTACCGATTTGCACTTCAGATCCTGTTCATTGTCAAGTATAATTAAGTTGAACTAAATTAAGCATAAGTTAATTCCGATTCTTGGCTCATATAAAATGCAAAACTAATGACATACTTCAATAATAATGCTTTGCCTTAAATTTGCAAACAAAAATTAACAGTGTTTGTTAAAAATTATCCGTATAGGAGAGTGGTCAAGTAAATCCAAGAAATTTTGGCAACAACAAATACCGTTCTGCCCCCCTACAAATAAACCCTTTATTTCCAATGACTGCATTAAATTATGAGTCATGCTTGCACATTTCCCCTGACAACAAAGACATGTTCCACCGCGGGTTTCCCAGAATATTTGTCACCGTGAAAGCATGTGCCCCCACTCCAAGGTTATGGTACCGCTTTCTTGCAAAGAGCAAGGGTTAACTTGAGAATACCCTGGGGTCTCAAAGGTCGTCTTCTGATGGTTAGAGAGTTCCTTGTAATGCCTGTGGTATGTGACAAGAGCGTGGAGCAAAACTGATTTAATTGTATCATAACTGGACATGGGTGAAAGTTATTGGCAGTCTCGATGACAAGTATGTGAGTGCTTATGCCGAATATGACAAAACAGTTCCTCTCTCGAAAGGTTTTACCTGTTTACCAATTTTGAGGGGTAGATTTATCAAAGTATGTACTGTACCATCATTTAAAAAATACACTGATACACGACTTATTACAACTGCTTTACTCACACTCCCATTACTTCATTTCAAAAAGACTAAAAGGCGAGACACTTCATTTTGCTAAAAGAAGTCTGGTTGACTAACAGGCCTATAAATTTGGAAAGAATGCTGTGAGTTATATTTTTAAGCGGATTGGGATCGCATTTCAAATGTCATCGACCTCCAATGTGTAACAGTTCATTCATGCCACTTCCTACGATCATATTCCGTGTGATTCATGTGTTATTGTGAGTAAACACCGTCTCATTCCCACCTACGATTTCAAGGAGTTTCCTGTCAAACTTCCAAACATTACTTCACACATTTGGCTTTTGCATGTTACGAGGGGGAAGGAATGTCAACTTTGAACTGACAGGTTGTTCATCAACCGACTAGAAGGAAGTGAGGTGATACAAATCCGAAAAGGAAATTTGTTTACACGCGGAAAAGGCACACGTGCTGCAGACGCATGACATTGGTAACAATAATTGAGTTCGCATCTGTGATGCTCAATTTTAAGCGAGATTGCTTTTCTCAAACGCTGTGACTTTCATCTTTCCTATCTGTTATTTGTCACGCTTGCATTCCTAAATAGATTAATCTTGTAGATCACAATAATATGTACTGCTGCGCGGCAAATTCCAAACCAAACAAATTGAAGATAATCCCCGCTGCTCCGGTATTCGTAAAATTGGAAGATTTTATAAACTTGACAAAACAAAATGAACGGTTACGACCGAAGAGGTCGTGAACTTGGTTCGTTGCCTCGCTATTTTGATAATTACCGCCTTGCCTGGGTTTGCCTTTAAAAAGTATTACAATTCACAATTGACTGTTCTTTTCTCCACTGATTCGTTTACTTTTTCATTTATTCTCAATTAACTCAAAGACAATTTCAGTGACTGTACGTGCTTCTAATGTAAGCAGGAAATAAGTTTGAGTAGTGGTGAAGAAAGACAGTGATGATGATGTTGGGTGAATGTAATGGGATCGGGTTACCGAGCCCGTGGGAGGAGGGTTCGTGAAGAGGCGAATAGTGGTTTCGTGGAAGTACAAGAGGTGGGAAGTGTGGTAATGGTTTCGGGGGAGTGTTTTGAAAGAGTGAGTTGTACGTGTAGTTCTAAATTACAAAACCATAATGTGAGCATTTAACCACAAAATGAAGAAATAGGGATCTTGAGTGAAAGACAATCTTTGTTTATGGTGTTACTCAGAAAATAGTGATGCACTTATTCATAAACTGTTTCATCTTTTTTATGTTTTGCTGCAGATCGAAGATGGAATAGCAACACCTGCTTCACCTATTCACACAACAGAGCATAATATTGATATCACTTCAGGCCACCTGCTATCCAACCTGCATGTGGCCCCAGTACGCCCAAGAGTACCACCCGGTAGAGCTACACGAGCTTAGCTTGGAAGAACTGACAGGAACACGCCCCTCTCACAGGGGCGCGTTGATGTACCTGAAGCAAAAGGGGATACCAGAATACACAGTACAGTTCAAAGACACAGGCCCACAGATAGGACACTTGAGGAAGCTAGTCAAGGCGATCGAGCACGATTTTTACACCGGTCCTGTGACCAGACACCCAGAGGTTCAACCACCACCTGGGAGGGGCGTACGACTAAGGCCAAGGGACATCATCGGAGGACCATCGCAGAGTCAGAGGTACAATTCCAGTAGACCCATGGCGAGCCGCGAGCTGATGACGGGGAGGAGGGATGGTCGAGCGGCAGCTCTGTTTCAGAGAATGAAGGACAGGTCTGATCAGTATGTTGTCGAAGAGTCTCCAGGACAAGGGTATTACCAACAACAAGATCCATATGGTGTAGACGCCACAGATCGAGGGAAGCGGCCCTGGCAGAGGAGCCCATGGGAGGAAGCTGCCGAACACCCTCTAGGTCTCCCAGATAGGGCCTTCGAGCCGCCTGTACCCAAACCCAAACCAAAGCCTAAACTACAGAATCCAGCCCAAGTCCAGAAACGAGGGCCGCCTGGTTACAGTCAGGTCGACTCCATCCGCCAACGCCAACAGGCTCCCCTGAAGCCCGGCAACAAACCCGTCAAGATCGGGTGCACTTGGAAGGGAGAGACGAGCAAAATGAGGTTCCACTCTGGAGTCCAGCCCTACGAAATGGACTTCAACCGGACTGCCCGCGGATGGAGTCCCGGTCACATTCAAACCGACCATCACCGTGACAACTTCAACCAGCGTCCCACATCTTGGGGCTACGAGGAGGATCAATATTCTCCAGGAGGCCGTCAGAGAGCTGCCGAGGTTGCTCGGTCGAGGCAGATCGTTGGGAACATCGTTGGGCCAAGTTCTTGGGGAGGCGAGAGCGACGACTTATAATACTCTTGCTCTTAGTATAGTCGATTGATTGAAACATTTTTATCGCCGTTGTTATAAATAAACCTTGTGATGTCTCTCTTATGGGATTTGACTGTAGTGTTTGTTTAACTAGATGAGATAGACAGTTTTGGACTCTTGTGCGAAAAGTGCAAGACCCGTTTGAATCGTCGGGAACTGACAAACTATCAACAAATTTATCGGCGATACATCTTCCTGTCCCTTCACTCAGTCATACTGGAGAAAGCCTGTTGTAGTGTTCTTCGATAAACTTTACTTAAGATTTGTTAAGATGATAATGATTTAAGTTCAAGAATTATTTTTAGTACATTTATGTAAACAACTCGATGACATTTACACATAAAAAAATGCTTACTAAACTTTAATTTTCTTCTGGCATTTTGTTCACAAATGTCAAATCATCTTGCCATGGGTTTTGTTTAGAAATGTTTAGAATTTTTGCCAAGATTTTGATGTCAATTTGAAATGCCCAATGTCATTAATTGTGTAACAGCAATTAAGATGTTGAGCAACAACTGTGCGCTAAAATGCCTTTGTACAAAACTATTCAGATTTCTTGATGAAAAAGTAAATCAAGATTTTGATGTATGGATGTAGCTTTTTCGTCCAGCAAATAAAACTTATGTATATTCTTAGTCTTACTAGTTTGGGTCAGAAAAAAAAGTTCGGTGGTAAATCATTGGACGGGTTGTTTGAAGATAAAGAAAAAGTTGACAGCGACATGATACATTTTTGGCAAGAGATTATCTGTAAAACTAAAATAGATGGATGATGAGAAGTGAACGGGAGCAGACTGATTCGAACTTCTCAGCCAGTTGGCGTGGCTATTTACAAGAACACCGGAATAAAAATGGATGTGGAAAATATGACAAATCATGGGAAATGGATCAGCTGCCATACCAAATTTACATGTATGTTATTGCGCATTATAGTGTGAGAATAGGGACAATTTGAATCCTGAAAGTGCCACAGACAATCATTAACATGTGGTAAAAGTTGAGGTAAAAAAAAACATGGATTAAAGGACAATGTTGAGCAGGAAAGTTTCTAGAAATACACAGAATGCAAATGAGTTGGTTAAACGTGTAGGATTAAAGGTCACGGCACGCAGAGAACTTCACCTTTGTTGTTGGGCTGGACAGACTTGATCGCCAAGGAATGAATACAAATTGTGTACTATTTTAGCAGTACTTAGATTTTACAACTTAGTACTTAGATTAAAAACGTCAATTTAGGTATAAACATTGTATTTAATCAAAACTAACAGACTTGTGCTTGCAGTCAGTACGAATATGTTAATTATAAGCTTGTCGTTGATATAGAATTTATCATCAATCAAGCAATTTACAACATAAAAAAGACTTTTCGTTCACGATAAAATATGCGGTGTCAAGGGTGAACCAACTTAAATAATAATTATTTATTTACATTTTTTCCTCTACACCGACTGTATACAGGTGCCTCATTTTTCCACACAGAAAATTCTGTTTGCAGATGCAATAAACGAGCCTTTCGAAATAAATCATAGGCCTAAATATCTCCTTTTTTAGGAATACAAATGTACATGTATTAACCAGACTATGAGATGTTAACTGTAACCTACGTGAAATTGAACATTTCTTAAATATTACCTGGACGATTTCTTTTGATACAACACAACAGAGGAAACTTGGCATGATCCTAATACAAGTCCCGATTTCCGGACGAAACATTTTGACCTTAGCTTAGGGTTTTTTTTTTCAAGATACCGAGCATTTCTTTCCCAAATTATTTTGGCAAATATTTATAACGATCATTAATTATTGTACCGACCTTTAAAAGCACGCAATTGAATCTTATCGACAAAGAGGTTTTGGCAACTCTTGAAAACAGTTAGGCCTACAGCGGGCCAAGGGCAGATCGGGGGGGGGGGCAACGCCCCCCCCCCCCAGCAATAAAGGCTGGCACTACATACACCACCATCTTTTCCTCAAACAAATTTTGTTAAAGTGGTCAGAAATTGACTCATCATGCAGATCGCACCACAGAGCATCTAGAACCCAAAAAAAATTCAGGGCCCTTAAGCAGGCCCCGAACCCCACGCCGCAATTTTTGAACCCACTTTTTGGGGGACCAATTTTTTTTGGCTACCCCCCCCCCCCCCCCCAAAAATTGTGTTAATAAGATGGATCCACCCTTGCAACGGGCCACATTTTGGGACTACTTTAACTACACCGAGTTTGCAAAAGGTTTGGCCTACCTTCCGGTTGAAGAACGCCACATTCTTCACGCTGCTCGCTGCTTGAGATCTGCTGGTTTTGAGCTTGTTCCGTGGTGGGAAAGAGGAGCTGACTTGCAACAATCCGATCACTAAATTCCTGGCTATTCCGTTCGAAAATTGCCCAGTAGGCACAGGAAACAATCCGTCGTTTTTCCCGCTTCGCACTGTACGCCAAACATTGTCCACTGTCCACCTGTTTGTACCGTTGTCTAAAAGTGCAAAATAACTCCAGCTCCTTTTGTAACTCGCCGAGTAACTCTGTGCTGCTAACATGTCACTCATGAGAATTGCAGGTTTGCTCCAAATTTCGTCGTAAAATCAAGGAATATGGCCTTCTTAAATTCAGTGAAAAATCTGCAAGGTTTGTCTTGTCACACAAGCACGAGATTGTATATAGCGCCTATCACACCACATAGACTGGTTCCCGGATCCTCCAGTATCGTTCTTCAATCAAGTATGTAGGGGACCAGTCTCTATTTTTCGAAACCTTGGCTTCGGCTTCAGCTTTGGCTTTGCCTCTACTTCTGAATCACTGAGAGGCAAACTAAACGAAAATATTTCAACTTTTGGCTTCAAGTCAACCGATTGAATGTTCCTGAAGCATAACAGACACCAAAATGTAGCTGGAGTTCCCGAAGTCGGAGGCCTAAAATGTCACTAAGCCGAAAACGAAGTCAAAGCCAGTCGTTTCAAAAACGCCGAGCACCGCGCAGAGGTATCCCACAGTGCTCTGCGTAAAATCTGCCTGCCTATTCATTGGTTGCAAGTTTTGTCAGTAACCAATCAGGGGCGCTGTCCTGCAATTTGCATATCAAAGAGTAAGGGAATCACAGGTGTTTCAAATTCCTTGACCGCACTGCG
The DNA here is from genome assembly GCF_015706575.1 of Patiria miniata. Taxonomy (NCBI): domain Eukaryota; kingdom Metazoa; phylum Echinodermata; class Asteroidea; order Valvatida; family Asterinidae; genus Patiria; species Patiria miniata. The sequence continues at coordinate 4,121,667 of NW_024037063.1, read as the reverse complement.
CACCGTTATTGTTCTAGGACGAGCTTGGGGTAGACAAACTTCAAGGGATGTCATTTTTATCTCCGAAATCGTTGGGATATCTCATAATGAGAATTTATTAAAAACATGACTCTCCTGAGACACTGGCAAAGAAAACAACAAGTACTGCGACCAAAAGTGTAAGTGTTAATTCCAATCTTTATTGCAATTCGCTACACTGACAGTATCTCTGCCACGATCAAAAAAATACCTAGCGAAAGAACGCTGAACAATCCGCATTAACTCAAAGTCTCCGACATTTTCAAACCTCTCATTCGATTTGCAAGCTACACGGATAGTGGTTCGCAATTCTAGCTCTATTCGAATAAAGAGTAATGAGTGCATTGTATGTTGTGATTTTTTGCTAACATTTTGACTGCTATTATTAAAAACACAACAAAGTTCCTAAGCGATTGCTTTATACGCTAACATCTGGAGCAAAAACAAAGTGTTTATTTTTTGTGACGCAAAACGTACAAGCATTTTGAAAACATTTTTGATTACATTAAGAAAAACATGCAGTTTACATCAAAACCGTATTGGTGCAGTAAAAAACAAATTGGACATGAACAAAATGAGATCTGTAATTAACATTTTTCTTGCGTATAAAGCTGGCTACATTTGGGCTGATGAAAAACAGTAATCGGAGAACATTTTACCTCCCTTAAAAAAATCCTTTAATGTCATTATTTTTGTTTAGAAAAAGGAAGATCTGTCAACCTGTTGTTAATCATAACAAAAAAACTAAATTTGCGACTTCTAGTTATTATTTTTTTTCGTCAGCATTTCTTTTATAGTGAATATTAATAAAACTAATTAATCGCCATACCCTGGTAGCCAAAATGGAAAGTACGAAAAAACTGTATAATCTGCCGCTAAATTTTCAGAATTATGCATAATAATTAAAATAACTTGCCATTTTTCTAGTGACACGCTTTCTACATCATGCATCAAAATATTAAACATAGGCTTCTATAATACACTCGTGAATACTTGACACACTCATGAATAATTCAACACTTTCTTGAAACGTACTGTACAAAATGCTTCGTAAATTTAAATATTCAAAACATGCAAATCAATCACGTCAGCTGACTCTGTGTCAACGAATGGGGAATTCTGAAAATTCATTTAGTACTATGTACATACTATAAGCAAGTGTATTATTTTCGTCTCTATAGGATAAGCAACTTGAAAAGCATTAACCGAAATTAGCACTATCGATCGCCAATTTCTGTAGACGAATAAATATTAATGGCTAAATAATAAGCGTTCAACAGCTAGTTAATAATCATAAACTCCATCGGTTAAATCGCAAACTATCGTTCAAAAGAGTACTTTTACACTAATATGAAATTAACCTACATACATTTGTATGGATGCATGTCGTATTAGACATGATACATTTATATTTCATTATAGGTACTTATCTTTACCAGTGCATTACGAGTGAGACACAACATTTCATCGCTAAGTGCAGGTATATTAGATATTATATTATATCACTATTTCAAACAGTAAGAACTTTTTTTGTGGAAACTACGCAGTTCTTGTCAAATCAAACAAGGAAGAGATCTTATACATGTACAAGGATGACTATTTATCTTACATTCCACTGTTTACTTTGGTTAATTAAAGCTCAGTACCAAGTGAACTTTCGAACTGACATCTTGAAATCAATTTTCAAATTTGAGAAATTCATTTTCACTTATGATTCAACCACAACTTTTAAGTCGGTATACTGCTTTAGTACACCATTCTTCTCAATTAAATTGCAACCGAAATACTAGCACAAAAGTTCATCAAAGTATCTGGTTTTAAAGATGTAACCACGACACAACAATTTTAACTTAATTTTCTTAAATCTTCTGCAATGAACACATACACACGTTTTAATTTGGCGTAAAAAAAACAACATCCTGACGACAAAAAAAATGAAACAAAAAAAATATGAACAGGTAACAACTCTGGCAGCAATTATATCTGTACATAAATTCTATCACACATGATACATCTCTATTAAAAAAAACCCCACCAAATCATGCAAAACCAGTGTCAATGGGCTATGCACATTAATCATTTTCCAACTGAAAACAAACAAGTTTCATCTAACTTATCAAATTTGCCCCCATCTGGAAACCTCATGGTATAATATTTATCTTAAAGGACGCAAATCAGTCATCACATCTTTGTCTTAAACGAAAAAAGAACAGACCTGAAAAGAAAACGATGAACTTAGAACTAGTCTCAACTGTACCAATTCTGAGATATAAATCTGGGGCATAGATAAAATAAATACTCTCGTCTTTTGTGATATCTTGGTGATGTTTATTATCACAGTTCTCCATGTTTGGATGAACAGACAATAAGAAACAGATCTTAAAAGCACAACTGAAAAGGATATATAAGAAGCCTTGGGGATGGGTCATTGCCGCATAATAAAGTTCGTGGCCTTTCAATAAAATGCATCAAGTATTTTTAGTGTCCTGTCTATATTAAAACAGTCAAGATCAATGCATGGAAATTACAGTGTGAACAGCCAAAATGTTACAAGTCTTCCATAGCAAACTATAATCTTGGGTGGGAAGGGATTGCCTGAAGAAATGCCAGGCAATCTGATGGTCAACGTGATAGCTTCATAAAACAAATCTCTGAATCATCTGGAAAAATAAACAATCTACGGGGGACGTCTCCGTATGCCTTCTGAATTAAAGGTAACCACTCGGAAACTCTGGAAAAATATATGTGACCAATCCGACAAAATGAGGCTAAGAGGTACCTCAAGCTACTTTTAGCCCCGCCTCATTTTTAAAATGATGTTTTATTTTATCCATCCTAATCGTGTTGAAAGAGCTCCCCAATCAACGACATTTAGCATCAAGAAATGTTTAAGTAGGGCGTAAGTGATGTGAGAGTGTAGAATGTGGGTCTAACATGAAGCCTACTTTCTCTATGGTAGTCTTCAAAGCAACGGTTAATTTTTTTTTATTACAAAAGAATAACATTTCATGTCAAATCAAAACAATGCTGCACTGAACACAACTACTTATTAACATTTTGATACACATGAATTTTCCATTTTGGCAGCACAAACATTCTGTTTTTAAGCCAAACACATTTAACGTTTTAATTTTTCAGTATCCATCATTAAATCTCAGTTAGTAATATAATAAATTTATATATTTCATTTTTTTTGGTGAATACACAAACTGGTGAAAATACAGAACTGTTTAAAATCTATTCTTCTGACACTATTTTGCTCGTATTTACATTAAATATGTTAGTCACAGTCTACAAACTGTGCACTATATCAGGTATTACATGCGTGGTTTGAAAGCATTGCATTCACTCAAACTTTTTTTTTTCAAAAATTTTAATTGACAAAATTGAACTACTGGATATTTGAATGAATTCATCTTATGTTTTGATTTTTGTTTAGTAATACCATTTCTTTTTCAGTTTTAAAGTAGCACACACATGCACTGAGGCACTAAGGCACTTGGCGTAACGTACCTCACAATTCCAGAACTCATGCTTTGGGGGGAATGGGACAAATGACCAAACAAGAAATCTTCAAAAACTAAGATATGTACAAAATATTTTAGCAAAATGCACTTTGTAACTGCATGTATTATCTAAGAAGTGAGACAACGATTTGAGGTTACATGTAAATTTATATTAAAAGCATAATCTGAAACAGGCCTATAGATGCAGTTACATAAAGCCATACGAGTCCAATAGATATATCTCCACGAAATCAAAATGACCTTTTCTTTGCAGAGACTTCTGACTGCATGCTGATGATTTGAAGTTAATCAGAAATGCGATCAAGCAGTTTTGCCGAGGATCATTGCAAAACAACTACCTTTGACCTAACCTGAGTGTCCCGACTCTTGACCTTTTATCTCCATGTTGACCTCGATGCATGCTCTTTTTGCAGGTTACACGTTAACATTTTATTCGGCAGTTCTGTTGCTATTGTAGGTGTCAACAACTCAAGTCTAAGATGGGCTGACCATTGCAAGTCTTCATGTTTCCTGTTTTGGTAGATGACAGATAAACACAACACAAATATGAATAGTTTTGCTGCATAACTTCCATGCACCCTAACTCTCCAAGATACTTCAAAGTCTACCAGGAGATTGCCGGTAGCTTGGCTAGTTCAAATCTGACATAGCCTCGATGCTATGATTTTTTCGCTGGAATTATTTTTGATAATGAACTTACACGTTTGTACACATAGTTCCCGGGGAAGGTTCCAAACATGCCAGTTCTCTCGGACATCCCGACGTACCAACCATCATCACATTTCTCCAAGACGTTCACCAAGTCTCCCTCCAGCAGTTCGATCTCATCCTCATTTTGCGGTATGTACGCGAAAGAGGCCACAAATCTACACGAGTTAAAAAAGTCACAGGGTTGCAGTCAAGCCACAAAGTGAATCACAAATCAAGTCAGCAATCAGGTCAGAAGTAATAAGTGATGAGCAATGAAAAAGCAATATCTTCAAGTCACTCTTCAGTTAAAAAGTTTTTCATTTAAGACGGGATGATGGATATGTGAGGACTTGATGACAGTTTAAGTCTTCAACTAAAATTGATTACTCATTTTCAGCATATATTGATATCCGTTCCGACCTTCGCCATTTGATCAGTAGTAAAACTTGTATTCCTTACTACATCCGATTACCATGGAGATCCAAAAGAGGGAAGGGGTGGAAAGAACAATGGGGGGGGGGGAAGGGGGTGGGGGAAGGGGGTAGGGGAAGGAATGCCCCCGTTTCCCTCTGCTTCTATGCCACTGTTTCTTTATACAAGGGTCGTGCACACAAAAGTTGCACATGGTCCTATTTTCCTTATCTGTCTGTGCAAGAGATCTATTTTTTACAAGTTCAATGCATCCCAGAAGATGCTGAAAAATCTGTTTGATTGATTAGTGTCAGGGGCTTTCTGCAAGCCTGCTGTGCAATCTTGAAAGATATCTGACAGGTTCTTGACATCTGATGCTCCGCATGGAACCCTCGTGTCTGCCTTCTGGTCCCATGTGAGGCAAGTAACCTTTTCACCATCAACTACAAATACTTTATGAAGAAAATTAAGATTGTCTCCAGGCTTTTTGTGCAGAGGGAATGTGGAATCAAAAATATGCACAAGACAGTTTACCAACGAGCCTTTGCCTCAAATGTAGGTCTCTTTAATTTAAAAGGATGATTGTTTTTGCGTATACTGTCCTGAAGTTAATCATCAGACTTCGATTCTTTAAGTGCAGTACCACATAACCACAAATTACATATTGACGCCTGGTGCAAAAACAACCACCAGCATTCAGAAAATAATGTTAAATGTACATAAAAAAATATTAAGTAAAAAATCGCATCTCCCCAACGCAAAACTCCTTCATACAAAAAACCCAAATGTTGACTTTTCCAATGACGCACTGCGGGTAAAACGTTTATTGCCAATTGATGAATTTCTGTATAGAGAATCAATTGATTGACAACTATGAGAATATTATACAAGATTCTGACAACAATGAGAATATTACACAAGATCCATACATATGAGACTTATCAATGTCAAGACGGAAGATACTTACAGATCCTGGCCAGCTGCAAGTGTCCTGCTGGGCTGCAAAATGAAAATAAATTTGAGATGTTGAAAACATGTTGGTGAGGCTCAGATAATGTGCTTTGCGTGCACTCCAATCAAACATACACATACTTAAGTCAATATTTATGTTGCCATTTTTCTTACTTGGAAGATTAGGAAGAAAATGTGAATAGCATTTAAGATTTCAGATTATAGAGCTAAGGCCAAAAAAAAAGTGTCCGGTTTCTGGTATGGAGCTTGCCCCAAAAGTGGTGCGGCGCACGGTCTTTTTTTTTTTTTTACCTGTTTTTTTTTTTTTTTAGCTTCAAATGTCGGCTAATGACTGCAAATGGTGCCCGACTAAACTTAGTGCAAATATATGGGAGTCCAGAGAGGCCACATAAAGCTTATTCTCGATCATAACCCCATCTAAAAACACGTTAAAATTGTGCAGCAGCAGGATTCCAGTCAAACCAGTGAGTTACGCGGTTTTGAGACATCATCTTGTATTGAAAAAAAAACTGTTTCATTTTGCCGACGCGCATGGCTACGGCGACGCGCGCATACCAAAAACCGGAGACTTTTTTTTTTGGCCTAAGAAACAGTTATACAGAGAAGGTAGCACTGTAAAGACCAACTAAAATTGTATGGCATAAGCTTTCTTAGCTACAGCTACTTCATCAGATGCAAGGGCTAAGAAACAAAGTGTTTGAATGAAGCTCGGATAAATGAAGAAAAGGGGTGGGGTGCAGATTGAGGTGGAGTGGGTTGGGGTTGATTTGGTGGAGTTGGGGTTTTGCAGGGGTAGGGGATGAGAGTGGGGTAGGAGTGAATTTGGCGAGTCAGGTTGACGTGGCTGTACTCTCCTCCCCTTCCACCGCTGTGATGCGGGTTCAAATCCCGCCTGGGCCAATACGTGGATTGGGTTTTCAGTCCCTGCCTGCTTCCGTGGGTTTTCCCCAGAATATTCTCCTGGGCTTTTCAGTCCCTGCCTGCTTCCGTGGGTTTTCCCCAGAATATTCTCCTGGGCTTTTCCTCCCACCTCTGAAACTGTAATTTCTTCTCATTGTCTTCTCTCTACAGGTTTCTTCAGGCTTGCGAGCTAGAGTGCCTGGGGCGCTTTTGAGGAATCCTTGGTTTCAGTACCAGAAATAAATAATAATAAAAATAATTGGGATGGAATTGGGGTAGGGGTTTGTTGGGGTAGTAGTTGGGTGAGGGTTGGGTGGGGGTCAGCAAACAAAAACACGATCCATCAACACTGAATATTCCTCTTGAATGTCCACAGACATTTACCTTAGGAACAGGCTCTTCAAAGTACCGCTCAGGCTCCCTCTGGCTGCCTCCGTATGACCCTTGACTGCCGGATGACCCATGAGATGACCTCCCCGGTTGGTGACTTGGTACAGCCTGTGGTCTTTGTTGATGCTTGGGACTGGACTGTACCATATGCTGTGCTGGGGGTTGGTAAGGTGAGTGGCTTGTAGCTGGTTGAGTCTTCTTTGCTGGGGAACTTGCAACACCTTCATGTACAAAAAAAGAAGTCATTGTGATAGTATAAACAATAACGTCTTAACCGTGATATTGATTAAAAATTCCACGATTAGAAACAGAAATCGTGAACAACTTCTACATGAAGTGGTAGAAGCGTCATTCAAATTTGGGTTAGAACCCATTGTCCCTGAGCAAGCTTCTGTGCCCCAATTATCAATTGCCCCCCCCCCTTCCCCGGACGAGCACCCCCCCCCCCCCCCCAAATAAAAAGGAGAAAAGAGACGAAGAAAAAAGAAGACGTGGTGCTAAGTCATATTGCTGTTTACTATGCACATTTAACAACATGGGCGTCCGCAGGGGGTGTCGATAGGGGGTGGGCGAATTGAAAATATGCAACAGAAAGCACAAGGATTTTTGTTAATAATGTGCTTTGCCTCCCCCCCCCCCCTAGAAAAAATTCTGGCGATGCCCATGGCCTCAATTGCTGAGCTCTAGCCATGGCAACAATATGATAAAATTTTGAGATAAGTGAGTAGATTATTTTGCGACTTTTTTTTCCAATATTTCTGAAAGGGTCCAAACTGACCCAAGGAAGCAGTTTAAGTATAAATAACAAAAAATCAATTTTAAAAATTGTTAAACATTTTTTTACCAAAAATAACTTATAAAGAAACTCTAAAACTTCCCCAAGTAGTACATGTACGACCAACATCCATGTGTGACTTATCCACACAAAAGATCCCAATTAAGATTTTCTCTTAGCGTCCTCAACAAATGTCAGACGTCCATGTACAGCAGGGACTGGCAGGAAAGATATTTGACAAAAATGTCAATCCCATTGGCATATGCTGTCCTTTATCCCGGTGAGAAAATATCACAAGTCAGTATGGGTTATGGCCCTGGAACATTTCACATAATGAACCCTCAAGGTTGTAGCTCAATGATGCACGGATAAAATACCTCCAAGTTTAGGGATCTTCAAGAAACATCACTGATAAGTTGATGTGTGTATTTTGAATGATGAAAAAAAAATCAGGAATCTTTGAATTGTATGTATCTACTGGTATACAAGAAACAATGATGGCTTTTAACTGTTTTACCACTTGTTTTACCAACATTTCTTAAACAATACAGCACTGTTATGTAAATAGTTTCCATGCTTACATTTCATAGAATTAAAACAATAACTAAAAGCATTACAATATTAAAACAGCAAAAAGCTACACTGACTCTGTTTTTTTTTGGGGGGGGGGATCACCAGTTCACTTAATTTCTGTTCATAAAATTAATTTAATCTCACTTAATTTCTGTTCATAAAAGTACACCAAATTGAAATAAATCTGATGTAGACACTGTGTGACTAATGCCAAGTGATTTTTTCTAACTTTCACTCGGGAGGTAACACACTGAGTTTACAGTGTTTATACGTCGGTGAAGGGCAAAACCTAATATTGATTAATGCCAAGTTGATTGGAAAATTCTCTGAAGTGAAATTAAACCAAGACTAGCCATCTGTGCATAGGGAGGAGGCACTGTCTGTTGACCTTATCAGAAATCATGGGATGATCTTGACACGCAAACGCAACTTAATTAGCATCTGCTTGATGCAAGGATTAACTATTAAGACAAAATCTTGCCTGTTCTTATAATGGGTGACCCATGTCCCAAAATTTACAAATGAGTTATACACATGGTTTCAAAGCCAATAGTTTAAGCTTTCATATTGGTATATGTTGGATCTTTATAAACACTTCGCAGTTCGCAGGATTTCAGCCATTTTGCATACATTTAAAATTTGAAGGAGTTTACAAGGAACATGGAAATATAGCCTGTTAATGAAAGTTAAATTAAAGTGCAAAGATTAATTGTACGAAAAAAATTTTCAAGCAATGTTGTGTAGCATTCAGTCCATCAGAAGAAGTTCCTTTCGAGAATCAGTCTCGCAAAACACTTTATAAGGAGGTCTTTAGTGTGTTAAATTGATTTCAGCACAACTTGTCCTCTAAAGAAATTTTGACCTGAAATTTGGCCCATCTGGACTCGGAGTGTGCAGATAAGTAATTTACTGAAGAGGATGGTATTCCAATCTGTATTCAATTAGCACACACACACTGAAGACCTAGAATCATCATCATCATCATCCTTCGGCTGCGGAGCAGTCGACTAAAATATTAGTCCTAGAATATTTTATGCAACAGAGGTCGATTGCCCAATTGCTCATAGTCATTCCATAAATTTATGCTCCAAACTTCCAAAATCTTCCAAATTCCGCCACTATGCAGGAACCTGATTTTCTGTTATTATAACCATAGAGCAAGGAACAAGACTGCCTGGTCCCGGTTTTGTGTTCATTATGTCATGAAGCCTATCATACCCAGGGGTGTGAAATCTCAGCTTTAAAGCTGATTTCAGCTTTTTTGTTTTTGATTTCAGCTTTTTTCCCCTCACTTGCTGTGTACAAAAGTATAGGAGATTTCCAAAGTTCAGCTTTGTTACACCTTTTTCCAGCTGTTTTCAGCTATTTTATCAGTGGTCACTCAATCACACCCCTGCATACCACAGAGCAATAAACATACACATTGCCAAAAGACACTTCAGACTTTGCTCTACGCTTCAGTGAACCCTTCATCACCGTACATTGCAGTATGAATACTGCATCCTGCATCTGTATCACATCTTTCAGCGAGAAGGATTCAGTCCAAATTGCTTTGCCATTTAATGTTCACAAGGAGCTTGGAATTATTTTTAAATGTCACACAGCCTAAGGGACCAGTTCAATTTATTTGATTGTTATTCCAACGGCTGCATCTGGGGAAAAGCACACTTTATAGTTGACGACAGCAGAGCATAGATAGTGTTAGAAAATAAATAAAAATACCAGCACTCCAGGGTTTAGATTGAGACAGATAAAAAAACAGGGCTTCTTTTAACCAGAAATAATTCAGAATAATTACATTTTTAAAGAAGATTTTAAAGGGATTCTAGTCATGTTACCAACAGATTTTGAGCACTTTTAACTCAAACCCTTAAAGGCATTTTAGGCTGCAAGCTTGCTATCCCCATTGGCATCAAAACAACAAGCAATACATGTAAATTTTGAAGAACACACCCCAACCTAAACTTTTAAAAAGTGAGGAGGAAGCTTCCTTTTTTTTCCTTGGATTCATCCATTTTCTTTGACTCTTTTGCCGATACTTGTGTGTCCAAATGAGTCTTAACGCCGATACTTGTGTGTCCAAATGAGTCTTAACGCCTTAATAAAGATTCTAAACTTGCATAAATAGCTACAATTTTGCTGGAGGAACATAAAAAAAAACTAAATATATTACAAATAATTGATTTAAAAAAAAAAAAAAGTGGCGGCTGGTTTAAAATGAAGCGGAGCGGTGACAAGAAACTAGTGTATTTTTTACTTGGCCTAATGTTATTACGTCTGTGTATTATTGCTACTGACCCAATTTATTTGTACGGCATAAATCACACAGATGGCGAATGTTGTTCAAATGAAAAATAAATAATGATCTCCCAATATTTAATCTAGTTCTGCTTCTCATTTTCATCATAACACTCCAACAAAATCAGCTACTGAGGTATTTATCCATTCATAAATCAAGTATTGCAAACATTTTTGCTCTTTATTTAATATTTCATTACCAGCATTTCTTTTTAAAATGTTAAATAATATTGCTAATACTCATGTACCAAAAGTATTTAAAAAAAGACCAATTAATTACTGTAATAATACTACACCAAAAAGAGGAATATAAATTTATTTCCCTTTAAAAGCTCTAAAAGGGAAATAAATTATTCCTTGTAGAACTGTTCATACAGAACTAGACTGACCAGAACATTTTTTTCTGTTCGGTAATTTTCATCCTTGGCGGACAGTTTATGCCTGATTTGTGAAGTAATAAAACTCAGTCAAAACATGTCAATTCGCATTGGATCCGACAGGGCCGGTGCTATAAAAAGACAGTCCCACATTTATTCGATTTCAGTTGAGCACAGATGTCTCTGAATGCTGAACTATGTCATTCAAGGCAAAAATGTTGCCCAACGGTTTCCTGGAGAGCATGTTAAAGAATTGAACGAAGGAAACATCCGATTGGCTTAGATTCTGTCCTTGAGTTTAGGAACGGGATAAGCGCATCAGCCTAAGCCTTGACGGGCAGTCCCTTGTAAGCTAATCAAGCAATCAGACCAGCTCGGCAGCTACCAGGGCTGTTTATGGCCAAAACCATCACTCTAGCCCTACGCCTCACATTCCCGGCACCACTGGAATTCCAAACAGCCCAGGATTGCTGGGTATGCTTGCCAGCTGGCTAAAGCTTGACAGCAGAGGGGGCTATGCATATATGACAGTAGTCATGCAATGTCATTATCCAAAATATTGTTCTAGAAACCTTTACATGTAGATATATGTGATGCGATCAAGCTAAGTGAGTCGTTTCAATATCCACTTTCAATTCCTTGCATATTTCTTATAACTCATAGAACACTGTTTTTCTTGTCTAACTGAGGCGTTTATATTTTAAAGTAAAAGAGTTTAGTTTAATAGTTAACACTGAAGATCATTGGCATTTCATGAGTATGACTGGGAATAAACATAAACTTTATGATTAGAAATTTGCTCTTACAGCACTGGTATAAATACAGGGAAAAAATCATGAGCACCAATGCATGTTCATTTCCGTCAAGGTATACATGGGTGTGCACAAAGGTAGAGGCCTACTCTAGTACGGTGTAAGTAACCATGTCTCATTTTCTTTAAAGAGAATATACAACATCTGCAAACATAACAAAAAAATACCAAATTATCACGAAATACCTTACTGGACTGTTAGTGAATGACAGTCTTAAGCATCCTGTAAAATCATGATGTGCTAATGTTTTCTTTTTCGTCGGGAAATTGACCTTACAACTTCCCGACGTCTATAAATTGCTCCGTTTCATCTTAAGTGGGGTCAGGCCGTCAGGGACCAGACTACAAGAACATGATTGTTTTTCTTGGTTTTTCCAGCATCTACAAACCCAAAACGTCAAATAAGTAAGTGTAACAATATTTGCTATAAAATACTTAAACCTCCAAATCCATCCATTTCTGAAAATTACAGCAAAAGCAAATGTTGTGTATTCCCTTTAACTACATTCTTCATTGGCTATGTGGTTTTGTAGGTGAATTGATAGAAACCACACAATTCCCAGGGTAGGGACAGTAAAAGCCACGGAAACATCACCGGAATTCTCTGTCAGCTGCAAGACACTTGACAACTTCATCACTGGCAATGCCCACCTTTGTGAACCTGTCACTTCAGTGGGGGGCTGCCAATAACTTTTGACAAGGTAATCTGCTTGAAGATAACATAATGCCCACAATCTTACAGGGATCATAGGCTAGACGGAAATGCCTCATACTTTTAAGGTGAGTGAATTTATACTTCCTTTTATATATCACCTTTGTGGATTTATATAGCCACCGGTGGCGGCGCCAGACTCAATTGGGGGGAAAGTGGGTGGCAAAGAAATAGTGGGAGAGGGCAGTCAAAATAATATCTAATTTCCAAAATTTCACTCTCTGCTTTCAACTATAGTTCTGATTCTGAACAGTGAAGGAATTAAACAGAATTAATCTCTGTGTTGACAATGTGTGTGTGCGGGGGGGGGGGGGGGGGGGGGAAGAGAGCAAATGCCATGCCCCCATCCCCACGTAGCGCACCACTGATAGCTACATGGCTTCTTTGGTGGGGCTATAAATGTACATGGATAACACAACTATCAATGTTAATTATTTGCTATCCAAACTTCTAGGGTTAACCCCCTCTGTTTATGTATACTTTTTAGTTTTAAACAACCTGCAGGAAATTGTGGGAACCGATAAACAAGGTTGTCCATTAAGGACTTTGTTTTGGATCCGCGGCTTCAAAAAATTGATTTAACCATGATCACTTTTCGACACACAAATTACAAAACATGCTAGAGGTCAAAAGCAGGACACAAAAATTTGTGCAGAAACAAAAATCAAGAAAAAAGCTTCTAAAGCATTTCCAAACATCCGCCCCAAAAAATAATTGGTACCCTATAAGAAAAATGGACGAGTCCAAAGCTTGTATCTTACCTGTAGGTTCTCGGAGCACCTCCACGTAGGCAGCGGGGAAGATTCCTTTCCTATCTCCAATGTTCCCCTCCCACCAATTAGCATCAATCTTCTTGATGAGGACTATGTACTCTCCCTATTTTTTTTGTTTACATCCGGGGAAAAAAATAACAGTTTGCATCAAATTTGCAGCTTATCACTGTTACATTTAGATTTTTTGTTGTTGCAATTTTCAACAAAAAGTAAAGCATTTGGGGAAAAAATGAAGCTCTTCACTTATACACAACTTGCAATCTAACAGTACCCTCAAGTGTTCACCAAGAAGTCCCATTTGACCATCTTTAAAAAAAATTACTCTCTGGAGCAAAAAGAAAAATCGTTGAATCCCCACTTAATTTTTAAAAATCCTGGATCCTTCACTTTGGGTAACTACTACTACTATTACTAGTCGACTGCGCAGCTGCCAACCACTAGGTTTCTCCAAATGGCTCTATCTTGGGCAGCCTCAGGATCTCCTTAGATGTAAGGATTGCATCTTTAGAGAGTAATTGTTGTTTGCAGGAATACTTGTAAATAGGTATAGGTTGTTTTACTTAATCAGTACTGTTTAGATGCTTGATTCTTGTTTTTATTCACAAAAGTACCGCTGAAAGGAAATTGCTGACTCTTAAAAAACATCAGTTTTTAATCTTTGTCCCCTTCCTCCCTATCTCCAGAGATTCTGAGCTCACCTTACTGAAGCTGAGTTCCATCTGAGTCTCGCCAGAAAACTTGTACTTGGCCCGGGCCTTGCCCTCCAGGCCTGGACCGTGTAGCTGGGCCTTCTTGGCATCCTCAAGGGATGTGACGACCTGGTCAATTAGGACAGGTGAGATCAAGAGATATATCACAACGGTAATCTGACTTGGTTCGTTCTTAAGCAATTGCCCATTGGACAAAGAAAATAAACTGAAGCATCTGAAGCCTGAACACAGGAAAATTGACCGAAAAGGATTTGAAAATTGACTCAAGTGATGATTAAATCATCTGATATGGCCCTTGAACCTGAACAACAAAAAATAGATCGTGAGAGTTAGATTCATCCCTTTACAATAAAAATGGACTCCAGAGAGATGTGTTTAACCAAAAGGGTCATTAAATGCTATACATGTTTTTACATAATCCTATAAGCAGCTCCAGCTTGACTGGTATTTTCATTCAATGAAAACATCCAACTTAAAAGAAAAGCATTTTTATGGAGAATTTGGCAAACAGTTTTCGACAAACTCTTAAAATGATTACTTATTTAGGGTAGACAGGATGGCGTAGCATACCACCTTAGACCTGGGTTCGAATCCCACCAGGGTCAATAAGTGGATTGGGTTTTCAGTCCCTACTTGATTCCATGGGTTTCCCCCAGAATATTCTTCAGGGGTTTTCCTCCCACACTTTAATTTCTTCTCACTGCCTTCTCTCTACAGGTTTCTTCAGGCTTGCGAGCTACAGTGCCTAGGGTGCTTTTGAGGAATCCTTGGTTTCAGTACCTGAAATTAATAATAATATTAAAAGAAACATTTTCCATGAAATTGGCCCTAGGCTGACATGTTTCTTACCTCCACATAGCTGGAAGGAAAGATGCCAGCATGGCCATGATGCTCTCCCTCAAACCAATTCTGGTCAATCTTCCGCAGAAGATAGATGATGTCCCCCTTGCTGAAACTCAACTCCCTTTGAGAACAAAGGTTAAAAAGTTTGCCATCAATGCAATGAAGGAGCATCTTACTGATAAAGATGACATGACCAAACAAAAAAAAGAAAAAAAAGGGGCTACTGTCATCCTGCATGTAACTAGTCAAAAGTACTGGGCCTGACTTTGCTTGCTAAACAAAAGAACTCTTGAATTATGTTGCTGATAATTTTAACGACAAACAACTCACTTGTGGTTCTGAGCTTTGAAGGGATACAATGCAATAGCACACGCCTTGACCTGTGCAGAACGAAAATACAAAATTATATAAATAAATGCAAAAATGAAATGTTCAGCTTCTTCAAATTGCAAGTCATGTCTATAAACTACGCCTAGAGTTCAGGGATCATCTTCACGATGCAAGGCATCCAGTGAAATTTGTTACCTACCTCATGCAATGAGATCAGGTCAGCAGGCCAAGTCTGAAGTACTGATCTCTTGCCGACAGTAACACACCCATATCCCTTACCCTATCTCCCCACAATGCAACTCCCGAGGCCCCTTCCTCCATACCTCTTGTTTCCGACCATCGTCGGCAGCACTGATGACCGGGTCTCTGAACCTCTCATTGGTGATGATGGGAGACTTGATGGGTGCGTAGTCTGAGTGTCTTCGCTGCTTCTGTTCTTCCGCTTGCAGTCTCTCCTTCTTTTTCCTCTCCTCTTCAATCAACTTCTGATAAAATAACATCAGTCATTACAATTAATACAGTTACAAGGGCTCATTGATCTTCTTGATTTACAACACAATTTTGGCTGGTATACTGCTTATGCTATTAAATAAAACTTTTCAACACAGATTGATTGCTGGATATGACAAATCCACATTCATCACATCATGTACATGACTAGAGGGCCATACAACAGCAGCAGCAGCAGCTGCAGTAGCAGCAGGAGGGGTTGTCAGTAAACAATTGTTGACTGCTGTGATGTGGGATATGATGTTTTTTAACGCCCGAGGGGTGCTGCCAGGGGGTTAAAAATGGCATGTCCCACATCAGAGCAGTCAAAAATTTAATTTTATTTATAATTTTAATTGTTTTGTATATTTGTATTGTGCGTCACCAGCGTCTTGCTTGGCGGATACTGGCGCCTTATAAAATGTTCATTATTATTATTTAAAAAGACAAATGGTTGTAACTTACTGTGTGAGAAATACATTAAATCACTGCGATGTAACCTTTGATAACTGAAGGCTTTGATGTCCTGCCAGGCAGGAGACTGATGAGTGTTTGATGTTGCACTTCTCATTGTGCAAAGCTTTAGCATGCCGGCAGGTTTCTCAAGCGCGTAACGCACAATGAACACAATGCGATATCACACCCTCAGTGTGTGACAAGCATATATTGTCCAGACACCTGGCCGTCCTAGACCAATGAAATTACAGTATCCAAGCACATGATATGACAAGGATATTTCAATACAGGGGCAACATCCTTACATCAATTAAGGAGCACGTTGATATTCTACAGACAGTGGTTCGGTGAAATCAAGACAGTGCTGTCAGCTGAGAAATAGTTACTAACCTCTGCTTTCGTCTTGTCCAATGTTGGCGGTGGATCCCTGTAGTTGTAGATCTTGTCGCTTCCTGAGGAGTGCCTGCTGGGCTTGGACCCTGACAAATCAAAGAAATACAAACAAAGTTCAGTGACACAGGTTTGGCAATATTTTCAAAAACTTTTAGGCAAAAGAGCTTTCCAAAAATTGCACAGACAAGTACCCATTAAATGGGGCTTCAAAAAAGCACGGAAAATTAACACATTAGGGGAAAAAGCAGCTTTTGAGAGTGTTAATATTAACTGCAGCAACAGGCCATAAATAGTCAATCATTATATCACCAAGTTATTATAAACACTTGCATGTGATATATTGTAACAAACAGAACCTTTTTTTTTAATTAACAGGGTACTTGGAAAAAAATCCTCTTTAATTGTTAATGTCTTACCAATTTTATAATCAAACCTCTAAGATTATTCATATTATCAAAGGTAAAATGTCCTTATTCATTGTAAGACCTTACATTAATACCTACTTACACCACCCAATTCATCTTCGACTTTACCCAATTTTAACAACCACAGCTTTGAAATTATTTCAGAACCTAACTTAATATGCTATATCATTACATGCACGTCTCTGACGTTCATCGAACTGCAAGCAGAACAGCATGTAGTGTTCCAGAGGGTAGTCAACAGCACGGCCTCGACGTAACATTCTTCACAGCAGACATGGTTAGAAATTCAAACAGTTATTGATGACTGGTTTCCGCTACAGTGAAGCTTTCCAACTTCGTTGATCAGACACCAGTGTTAAAGGCATGGTTCAGAGACAGCAACAGCTGACTGGTTCTCGGTATACCTCACACTTGCAACAAAGATAACATTCTTCACAGCAGACATGGTTAGAAATTCAAACAGTTATTGATGATTGGTTTCTGTTTCAGTGAAGCTTTCCAACTTTGTTGATCAGACACCAGTGTTAAAGGCATGGCTCAGAGACAGCAACAGCTGACTGGTTCCCGGTGTACCTCACACTTGCAACCAAGAAAACATATTCAGTTACCAGTTGGGTTAACAGATTCAAAACATGTTGAGAAACATCATGGCTCCCTGAATGCTCTTTAAAATGGTTGGTCGGCTTGCTGCAAAAGTCCAAGAGGAAGCTTTCACCGTTTGTGATATTCTACTGGAGTCAATATTTCATGTGCAAGCATTCCACTCCAATGTTGCAACTTTCCAGAAGATTATCTCCGAAGGGACATAAAACCTGAAACTCAAGATGGCTGCTAATGATGTCTCAGGGGAACCCCATGTGTAAAGTTGCTGTCTGGAAACATCTTCAACAACAACCCAGTGAAACTTATCGTGACAAGAGACTCCAGAAGAGTAAAAGCAGCTCAAAAATTCAAGTTGAGATGCCGGAATCAGATGAAGACTTTAATAAACATGCTTGACTTCTTCAGAAGCTGCCAGAATGACCCCAATGCCCTTCACCCTTCTTGGCATGAAACTCTGCACCTCAGTGAAAGTTTGCTCATGTGAGATCAACATAACACACATGATTCAAGTATCGGTCTTGTCTAGACACGTAGCTTCCAGAACATTATACCAACAACTCACTTTACTCAGTTGTTATCAGCGCGACCACTTAAAACCTGCACAACTTTAACAAGAGCATTAAGGTCAGCATCTGTACGCCAACTGCAGTTAATGTTCCATCACATTACACATGTATGACAAAACCCATACCATTCTCAACAAACACATGAGAGTGAGACATAATATTGCAGCTACGAGGACAAACTTATCGACACATTGCATCAGTCTGTTGCATTCTAGACTGTCTATTCCTTAAGGCGAAACACTTCCGACAGATCCAGAATTAACCAGGGCAATTAATAACCCCTGGACACGTTTCTTTTTCAAATATGAA
Organism: Patiria miniata; assembly: GCF_015706575.1. Classification (NCBI taxonomy): domain Eukaryota; kingdom Metazoa; phylum Echinodermata; class Asteroidea; order Valvatida; family Asterinidae; genus Patiria; species Patiria miniata. The sequence continues at coordinate 4,103,316 of NW_024037063.1, read as the reverse complement.
TCAGTATAGATGCATCTAGTTGTACAACAAGGACATGGAGAGATTTAGCTAGGTTAAGCTTGAACCTAGATTGACCTGGGAGCTGGGATGTTTTACCTTGCATCAGGACGATAACACATCGACGTTTGTAGGTCACCATACTTATATGGTGACGGTAAGATTGGCTTACTGACACACTTTACCAACACAGTCCCGTAACCCGCGAATATCATTTACTCTTTGGATGGCTGAGTACATACACATAGGATATCAATTAAAATATCTGATATCGATAAGGCATTTGATTGGTTTTTTTGTATGAGAATTGAGCGCAAGGTAGATTAATCTTATACCTTATTAAATACTAACCATAATTGATATACAGTTGTACAGTACATACGCCCAATAGATACTTAGTATCCTATTGTAGATTTTAGCATTACATACACATAAGGATATCAATAAAATATCTGATATCGATAAGGCATTTGATTGGTATTTTGTAGGAAAATTCAGCGGAAGGTAGATTAATCTTATACCTTTTTAAATACTAACCATAATTGATATACAGTTGTACAGTACATACGTCCAATAGATAATTAGTATCCTATTGAAGATTTTAGCAATACAAATAGTATATCAAATGTTTTAGTATAATCTCTAAATCCCCCAATCGTGGCATAAAGTTAACTTTAGATTAATTTAAAAGACTAAAGTAGTTCCTGCACTAGTTCCCCACAAAATTGCATTTTATCCATTCATGACACAAATGTTAATTATCTTCATTTTTCTCAGACCCAACTGAGCCAGTAATATCAGTCTCAATATCTCAAGTCAGACACGGAGATGACATTTTCCAATAAAGCGCTTGTGAACCACCCACTCACCAGCTGGCAGTAACATTAACTGCACTGATCCGAGCGCAATGGCATTTTGCCTGAACTTCTACGCTATACGCATGGCTGCAATAGACGAGCATGGTTTGGAGGTACACTGTGACTTCAGCTGTTCTCCAATATGGTTGTGGAAGTGCGTGTGACTTGAGAACTTTGTTCTTATTTCCATAGTTATAACCCAAAATGGAAAGACTTGTAGATTTGATTATTAAAACTACCACTTTAAAAGGACACACAGTCGTACTTTACTGTTGCATCTTGAAAACAAGACATTGTGTTTCTCTTTCTTCCAGTGACAAAACACTCTTCCAGAGACAAAGAACATAGAATTATATTCGAGAACCATTTTTAACAAAGATGTACCTGTGCAAAAACAACAAAGAATCTGTTATTCTCTCTTTGTTTAGATGATGTCCTTGGGATGTATGTAATCCAGTGCATGTGAGCGCTACATGAAACCAGAAGGTTCATGCTAAGTTCTACTACTATAAACACTCGAACCATAATGCTTCTCGTTAACCGCATTCATACAATGTTAAGCCAAGTCAAGATCAGCCGTCAAGAACAGTCTTGGACTTTAGAGTTACTGTCCCTAACTGGGTTTTCGGGCTAAGTGGTCTTTAAAATAACTTGGCAATGCAGGCTTGTATACAGACAGGGGTTTTACTGGGGAGTTATCAGTAATTGAAATAACTGGTTCCTGTTTCTTAAACTAATGGAGAAAATAATTGGCAGCTAATATTGATGGTTATTTCAGACACAGCAGTTAGTAGGTTTTAAACCTAGATGGACCTACATGTACATATATGATGATCACGGTGAGTTGCATGAGTTGTTGGCCTCAAGAAAGATTGTCACTTGTTTGGGGGTGCATACCTATGTTCCCTAATACCTATGTTCCCCAACCCCAACCCTATGCATCTTACCCTAACCCCCCTTACCCTAACCCTAACCCTAAGGATTTTGGGGAACATAGGTATTGGGGAACACAGGGTAGAGCTTGGTGGTGGCAAAATGCTCAAAAACCAGTCTCTATTCTTAACACAAAATGCTGCTCTAAAACGCTAACAGTTTCCTGAAGAATCAAATTGGTCACGCACATTCAATGCCGTTCATACGTTAAGTTAATACACCAAGGACTACAGTTAAAAGGAATGTGGTCGCACCTTTAATTGAAATGAACATGTGACCTTTGCTTCCAATCTGCTGCCAAATTAAAATGTACATCTAGATTTACACCCAAATTGATGATACTTTATGTTTTAATCATAGGAATCCACTAAGGTCAACGCCATCATGAATGCACAAATCAAACTTAATTCTTCGGAACAGCTGTGTCACAAGACACATTGTCACAAAGAGTATTAGTGAAAAGGCAATCAAATAAAAACGAAATAATTACTTTGACACTTCGCATTTGAATCTCCTTCAGCTTGGCTCTGCTTCACTGGTTGTCCCTGAGAGAGTATCACTGTGTTCGTCTGGGCTAATGTTCCATTACCCAGGGGAATGGCAGTATGACTTTGGGATTCTGTCGCCGAGTATGATGCCGGTAATGCCACTGGATTCCCCTGGGGAGCTGTTCTGTATTTCTCACCAGAATCAGTCTGCCTTTGGAAATTCACCACAGGGTGTACCCGGGGTAATGCCACAGGTTGTCCCAGGGGTACTGTCACATGTTGTCTCTGGGGTTGTGTCATCTGGTGTCTCTGGGGTTCTGTCATCTGGTATCCCTGGGGTAAGGGCACATGCTGCTTATGAGGTATCCTGTTAAGTTGAGGTATTGATGTCTGTTGACGTTGGGGTGGTGAGGCATGTCCAAGCAGGTTCGTCATGTGATTTCCCTGGGGTACTGGCACATGCTGTCTGGGGGTGTGTGTCACCTGCAGTTCCTTTGGAGATCCTGACACAAGGTGCCCCTGGGTGACTGGTTGTCCATGGGCTATTCTTACTGGATTAACCCTTGGTGTCCCAACACTGTCGCATTTTGCCTGTAATTCAGGCAGGTTGTTTGTGCTTGCAAGTTTGTGGGTGTCTGTCACCGGTTGTATATGGGTTGCTTTGACAGGTTGCACCTTCCATGGTATTCTGTATGAATCTGCTGTTTTGGCATCCTGGCCATTATTCACTGCAGTATGACATGACGTCGTACCAGGCGTCCCAGAATTCATAGCACATCCTGATACCCTGGATGATCGCTGTGGCTTCTCAGGTGGGGTTGATGTGTTGGTCGCTGGTGAAGCGGGTACTGGAGCGCCCATTTTCTTATTCTCGTCAAACTTCCCGATGTCCAGGCTCTTGAGAAGGGCATCCAGAGCCCGCAAATCAGGGTCTGTGCAATAACGCCGGTCCGTCCGCCCCCTTGGTGATTTTGGAGGTCTAAGGTCATCCGTGCTGGAGTACTTAGGGGCGTACTGGGCCATCTCGAAGCTTGGATTGTTGCAGAACAGCCCTCGCTTGGGCTTGCTGCTGAATGGAGAATCCCGCATGAAGATCATCTTGATGGTTTTTCCCTCCTCTCTTTAATACACTTAACTTGCCTGGAGTGTAGAAGATGGAAATTCAAGCCCAGGCATCTGGGGTTGACTGAACCAACGAACAGCTGCCCATCACTGACAGGGCTATACCCCATACACTGGCTGGAAATTATGCTGTAATGGTAGAATCAACGTCCCTGGGATAGGGATTAGCCTATTCCTAGTTCAGATGCTGCGGAGTTAGGAGGCTTGTCGTTTCTCAAATTGCAAGGAAAACATGTCCTTAGAGTTGAACTCGGGTATTATGTCAACCATCCTGAAACTCGAAAGAATTTCTGCCGAATTGTTCCACTGGAAAAGTACACATATGGTATCCCACGTTTCGTGGACAGGTACATGAGCTAAAACAGGAATTGTTTCATACTAAAATCACTTCACTCCTGAAGTAAACAAGATCTACCTCTGCTGGTTGAATTAATAAAATCTAGAGTCCATTATTTATGATCAGCTCAGCTTTTTCCAGCAAAATACTACTGGGTAACTTCCCTGACAGGAGATATCATGTGTGTTTGTAATTGGTTTGTCTATGTTACAGCGACTTGAACTAGTATTTCTGTCAACAGCTGCAAGTGTTGAGATACACGTTCAAGAGAATCAGACTCGCATCCAAAATGCCAAATTCCCTTAGTACTATGTGATATACATTTGTGCTTGGATATGAAAAAGAAAAAAAAACAGTCATTGAAGGTACATGTAAGTGTTTCTTTCACAAGCAAGGTGACACTGAACCATGAAGAAACGTTCCTGGTTGCAGGTCAGTTGTGAAGAAATCGGTAAAACTTCAAAGAAACAAGTTTCACAGGAGGATCTATACTTGTAATTGTGCTGGTTGAGTTCAATTGCAGCAGTCAAAGTGTTGATGTAGACGAAGCAATTGATGTAGAGTCTCTGCGCGTATAATAACATGACCTCTGCCACAACGAAAGCCTGGCAGAATTGTGAGTTCTTCAAGCTCTTTATTAGTTGTTAATACGAGAATTTCACACAAGGATATCGCTTGTCAACTTAAATTTCCAACTGATGTCTATCAGTACTTCAGATGAATTACTATTTCAAATCTCCTTTCATTAAACAGACAAGAGAATGGATGGCTCAGTACAGCGGTATGTTGTTCCAGAGGTCACAGGTTCGAATCTTACTCTGGTAAATTCCTCTTTCAACCCAATATCTCTGCACCATCTGTTTTCTCCAGTTCATTAACAAATCCAGCTGGCTTGCTGATGTGATGAGTATAATGCATTGAAACACAAGTAAATGAAGGGAGAGTTACCACCATTGTTGAGCAGATGACCAAGTTGACACTACACAATTATTCAAAAATCCGAAGTCTGTCAATCAGCCTCGCAGTATCTCGCTGGAATACATCTCTTCTTTTTGACAGCCATCTCAAATCAGCCTCCGGTTTGATCCCACTGACAGATTCAGCCTAATCCTCCTACTCCCATGCCTGTAAGACTCCAGAGTGGTCATCTAAAGACGAGGAACTCGGAAAATCTTCAGAATTCCAACCAGCCTGTCCGTAAGTGATTTCACAGTTTCTAGCCACTTATGAAGGAATACTGTTTTTTAATAACAAGTCCTCACTGAATCCAACAGAATGCAGAGAGTGTGGTGCCACTGCCCACGCAAACACATGCTGCTCATTTACATGTACTCCCCTGTGTGAAGTCAAGCAAGTAGTCTAGACCCCTGACCCAAATTTCAGATGATCTGTTTTGTTCAGTATGCTGCCCTGTTGTGTCCTGTGTTGGCAGAGTAGTAAATCCTCATCGCAGTTTCCGCATTTCAAAACATCAATGCTCGCGAAACTAGAATCGCATAAATTCATATCCACATGTAGATGTTTTATCGTTCAGACTTACTGCCGTGTACTTTACGGATTTAGTCACAGCACTGTGCAGTGCATCCTTGGATAAAACTCCATGATGAGCACTTGCTGCAACAGCACCTCGTACATCTTAATTAAGTCCAACTGTGTTTTACCCTCTGGGGCATGCCAACTGGTTCAGAAGACAGTCACAGAACCATGACGCGCTAAATATGCAACAACACGGGAAGACGTACGATAGGAAATGAACAAGATGTGGGCTCTCAGTCAGAAGCATCACGGTTCAAATCCAAACAGATCTGAGGTATCTATCACTCTTCAAAGCAAAATTTAAGATCATCAGAAATGTGTGTATGGCAACTTGGCACGGTTGTCAGTTCATATATAAGAAGGCTGCAGGGTTACAAAACTTAAGAGAGTGCTGGTTCAAATCCAGACTGCTTATTGTCCAAGTTCCATGTTAATTTGTCTCCAACACTGCAAGACAAAGCTCCAGACACATCTAGAATCAGAAATTATGTTCTCTGATGCTTCATATGTTGATACGCAGTTGTGCAAGGAATAACTGGCTGTAAGCCAAATTGGTGCTGTGCACATCTTGTGTTAAGTATATGTACAGGACTCCCAACTTCAGGTTAATCCGTGGTCAATGACTTAAAGCTGGTGGTGTTTTTTATCCGCAGCGTATCCATTCCCATCAAACTTTGCAACAAGGCCCCAGCATCAGCACATCTGACCTGTGATCATAAACACGTCACTGACTAATAAGTTCATCGATTCTGGAAACAAATTCTTCTTCCCTCTTCTATAAGACAAAAAGAGCAAAAAGCAGTGGGGACTCTGATTCTTTATCGCGGCCAAGAATGCAAGGGTCGGGCCGGGCTCGAGTGCCGCCACCCGGTAATTGAGAAAGCTGGTGGTCTTATTGACGCGAAGAAGGAAAGAGACTGAGCATCTCGGTAGGGAAGAAATTTGCTGATAATTCTAAATTGTTTTTATTTCTTAAGTTGATTTTTTTTTCAGTATTGGAGCTTGTTAAGATGAAGCAAATAGGAACTGGTAGAAGTGGTGGGGCTGATAAGGGAAATTCCACGGATTTGACAGGTTTATCGAAGTCATTGACCGTATTGGAGGCAGGTCAACGATAACCAGTCTTTTCCAGAATGTCACAAATGTAGAAAACATTGAATACAGCATGTTCTTCTGCACACTGTGCATTATGTGCAGCATCTGACTGTACTTAAGTGCTTTAAAGGGATGTGATCGGCAACCACATTCTCTTCAGAATTTGAAGCTAACCTTTCTGAAAACCCTGTCCCTCTTTTCCTCCAGTTAATTTTGTGGCTGTTTTCAAGGCTCAGCACTCAATGAATCAAACTCTTCTACAAAAAGGATGTAACAACATGTTTAAAACAGTGTTCTCACTTCACCTGCCCTATGTCTGTAACTGCTAAAACATTTTACAAAAATAATTTACAGAAATAAGAGTAGAGAATTATACCAACTATTTGAGATGAAAGTTACACCAACATACTCCAAATGAAATCATGTCACCATCTAACCGCAACTATCACAACCAGTGAAAATAATTTTATCAAAACAAGATCGTTCACAGAAAAAATAAATATTGACTACCCTGCTTTCAAAATAGCACGTAACAAAACACAACCGTATGCCTATTCTTTCTCCTGATAGAAACATGCTTGAAATAACTTGGCCTTTTATAACTTATCCAGATAAAACAGCCCAACTGAGATTGGAATGCGACATCAAATTTCAGTGATTATCATTTTTCTATGCATACTTCACAGGTTATAAAGGTTATCACACTTACATTGGAAGTAAAAAGTGAATAAAGAAAGATTTAAAACAAAAATATATCAAAACTTCGGAAAGAGATGACATACTTTAATTTAGTATGCCTATACATGTACATGTGTACATAAATTAAATGGAATACTATTTTTAAAAAAAATAGATTGTTTTTGCCTGAACATGATTTAAGTTACGAATCACACTAAATTAAAAATACACAGCCATAAATAAATAAAAAATTACCATGTAAGAAGTAGTTTATGGATTACAGGGTACAGTAGGTATTGGAATAGTACTTACCAGCAAGACTCAATGAAAACACACAATATTGCAGTAATGAATTAAAATTCCAAAGCAATTTTAGCGGGTTGATAATAGCAAGTAAGCTGTGGCAGAGAAAAAACACTTGAGCAACTAAACAAACTATAATGCCAGAATGTATTTAAGCAAAACTTTGCCCAATTTCATAGAGCTACTATAAAATATTGCTCAGTGTACATTGGTTTTATAGGCAAAAAAATAAGTGGTTTATTTCTTAAGTGAAAATGTTTTCCCCTCATATTTTCAGGTAAAAAACACAGCTATCCAAGTGAAACAGAGTATAAATCAACTGAAACTACACGTAGTTCGTATCACGTCCGTGGAACATTAAATATTTTTGCCGGTGCAGGAAAGCAGTAAATCATTTTTGAATTATGATCCATACCGTACATGTATGCAAAACCAGATTCAGATGGGAGCAATATGTAACAGATTAAAGCACCCAACCTGAAAATACTGGAAGTCGGTTGGGGAGGAAAACATTGCAATATTACGCCAACATACAGGATGTGACCTTTAAAAAAATTTCATCAAAGATTAAATTAAAGGGCTATAGGGAGAGGGAAGCTAAATGTCAAATTAAAGCAAAGTTTTAAAGGTTGCAGGACTAGCTGCGTTCAAATCATTACTTTTTTCAATAACAGTTATAAGTTAGCATGTATGACAGCATGCTAATGCAGCAAAATGCCAATTCTACCAAAAATAAATGCATTTTCATCACTGATGATCAGGTGTTTTTTGTGTTCATTCCCTTCAATTATGAACCTGTGTCTTTTCTAACAAAATTAATGTTACTTGATGCTGACAACTAAATGTTGAACTAGGTAGTTAATCTGTTGAGCTCATCAATTAATGCCATATTAGGAAATTAGTGGCTTGAGGTTGAAGGTCAAAGGTCAAGATGTTGAAGGTCAAAGGTTCAGAAGTTAGGATGGAAAGAAACATGTTGAGTTACAGGATCAAGATTGTGAGCAGAGGATCAAGAGTTACAAAGAACAAGGGTCATAGGAACCAAATGTCAGAGGTCATTAGGAAAGGTCAAAGGTTACAAGAGGAAACATTTGAAATGTAAGTTGATTTTGGCAGGATAGGTTTTATTTAGCTTTGCACTTTTATTTAGTCCATTTGAAGAAATTTAAGCTGTTTTTGTAACAACTAAAATACAGTAACTTTTTAGAAAAAGTCAGGTAAATTGGTTTTAAAATCTGAATAAAGCAGCATTAGCAAAAAATATATTGCTTGAAGGTGATTGAGTAAAACCGCAACTGGATTTTTGCAATTTGAAGGAGCATATTATGCAGCAATTTAAAAGGTGCAAATGTATGTAAATAATATGCAAATGCTGTAAATAATATGCAAATATGCACCTGTTGAGGGAGTCCTTTTAGGGGGTGGAGTTTTGATACCAAGACGTTCGGCGGCTGATAGACCGCTACTTTCGAGGGATCGTGACTTGCTCTTTGCCCGAGGCAAAGTCGAGGACAGCGGCCTGCTACTGGGTGAACGAATGGGCTCCTCTGTTGTATGCAGAATAGGAAGAGGTGGATGAGAGGTGGGCCATGATTGGCTACATGCAGCTACATGTAGGGTGACCACTGTTACAACAAAGTCCATGTGCTTCAGGTTCGTCAAGAACAGGTAATGTGTTAATGTATTGGTGTTAATATCTGTGTGAATTAATATTTTCTTCAAGATAACATTTGAAAACAATTCAATATTCATTTCATTTTTGATTCACAAACCATGTACATGTAGTGTGTATGGAGGCAGAGACTGATTTACATGTAATTAAGGCTTTAGACAAATGGCAGACACCAAATCAAATCAAAGAAAAATGGATATATCGGTTGAGCCACATCATTGGCTGGCTTGAGTCACACCATTACACCAAAATATCCAATCAGATCAAAGCAAAGTCTGCCAATTTGCATAAAAGGGGAAACTTGATGCGCAGCACAGGAAAGCACCCATAACAGTAACTCAATTTTATTTTATTTCCGAATTTATTTTTCCAGTTTTTATGAAAAAAAATCAAACTCAAACAAAAGAGAAAAAGACGGGAAAGAATGCAAAAATAAAAAGATACCAATGAAAGAACACCAAAAGGGAAGGGTGACTACTGTTTACTAAATGATGTTGCTACCATGGTTTATGAACCCCAAGATATCAAATTTTATTTAAAAAAAAAAAAAAAAATATTTTGCTTCCTTTTTACCCATAAAATTTGATTAACCCAACTTTTAATGAGCACATAAAGCCGGTTTCCAGTCAATAAAACTATACTATCGCTTTTTTTTTTTAATTGAATTTTTTCCCCCGAATGGCCGACCCATTATCACTTTGTCTGTGTTTCTTATTTATTTTCTTAAATGCACATGGCAAAATTGGCAGAAATTGGACCAAAAGGGACCTTTTCGCAAGAATGTTTTTATGCCATTTTTAGTTGGATGTTTCTGTTCAAACATCAGTCGAGCCTCTACATGTCATGTCTACACACATGGTTTGTGAATCAAGCAATCAAATATATAAAAATGAATCATCCTGACAAATTCATGCATCCATTATCACACCACCAAGCAAAGATACCATGAGCAGACAAAATAAACCTCACTGTATGGGGGTAAAAGAAACAGTCACATGCAAATGAGATCAAAACAAAATGGCAGCCGTTCCCACAATTCCAAATATCGCAATTAGGCTATACAAAACAAAAACATGCACTGCCAATGATATTGTTACTGGTGAATTCCATGCCATCTGGCTTAACCAAGTCTGAAACTTGTCTCTCAATTCAAGACTGGGGATTATTTGTATGTGTAGCTTAACCTTACCATGCCAGACCTCCAAATTTTGCAATATTTCGATGGATCAGGAGGCGTGTGCATCTGAACCGGGTACTCGAGTACACAGACCGCTGATGTCAGGAACCGGTTCCAGATTATGGAATCAACTTCTGCGATTTGAAAATTGGGGTTGAGTTTCTTTTACGGGTACCTGGGCACCCCTGTTTTACTTCAATGGGGTACCCGGGTACTCGTACTTCCCGTAGATTGACACCCCTAGTACTGTCCAACCAGTAGTACTTTTCACGGGTTCTGGCATCTCAATTTTAAGGCTTGAACGCTTGAAAAAAATCCAGATTATTCCTTTTAGGCCTCAGTGTTTTGAAAACGTTTAAGCTGTGTTGAACATTTTGCAATTCTAATGAGACCCAACGTTGAAAACTTTAAAAAAAAACTCTGTAATTTTGTACGAATGTTAACTTGGCTGTTGTAGATGGCATGCAATCACACTAAACAAAATCTTGGCTAAAATAAAAAGCAAAGTAAAAATTACAATGTAGCAGCACTTCATTGCTGTACCCCCCAAAATTGACCTTCCTTTGTTTCCATTAATTATTCACATTGTATATACCCTTATTTATGTCTGATTGAATTAGCGGACATTGACATACACGTAAATCTATGAGTGCTTGGGGGGAATTGGGGGGGGGGGGGACAACACACCCACCAAGTATATGAAATATCTATCATCTTTCAATTCAAGGATGTTCTCATGAAATAAAAAATAAAAAAAGGAAACTTAATATACAGTTCTTATATCCACTTTTACCAACATACCGTAATTTTTGGAAACAACTGCTGTGAAACAAAATGCTGAAAATCGACAAGTTTGTTTATTGTTTCTATTTATCTAGAACACTAACTGAGCAATAAATCATTTCTTTTGACTTTTCTGCAGTCAACAAAAAATACCACCTTGAGTGAGTGAATACCACATACATAGATGTACTGCAACAAAACTAGAATAGAAAACTGTCAAGGAAAAGCATCGGGCATTTTGAATCATGCAAATGATAACATGCAATCAAAAACAAAATAAAATACTACAAAAGCTAATGCACTACAAGCACAAACAAGTACATAAAGGTTACATAATCACTGCCATTTTTGTCCTTTTTTTTCCACCAGAAAAAAACAATTTTGCGCACCAAGTACCAGACAGATAGTGAGTCCACAAATCACAACATAAAGGTGAGTATAAGTTTTAAAAAACAAGATGAGTAACCTTTCATTCTGGGGCTTTTCCTCTGCTGCGGCAAGGTTGAAGACTTTTGTGGGACCAAGGCATCCCCTTTAAATAATGGAAGTGCCCTAGGACTCTGATACCCAGTAAGAGGGATTGGACCATCCGATTTGTCCACAGGGTGTCCTCGTGGGTACTTTGGAGGGGGCTCTGAATGTGTCTCAGCGCGGGGAAGTGGGGAGGACTTCGCTTGGTTTTGCGGAACATTTGTTCGGGGAGGATCTAATCTTGGCCTTGGGTTTTGGACTGATTTTTGTTTAGGATATTCAGGACGTGTACCAGTTTGATAGTCTGCACGACTCAGATTTGCATGAGTGTTCTGGGTAGATGGTGCTTCGTATTTGGGAGGTTCTGGGGACAAAGCTTGAAGGGTGCTGTATGACTCAGACCAATCGTTTGTCGGGGTGAGATCCTTGGAATTTAGATTTTTGCTGTCTTGGTAAGGCCTCTGCTCGGGAGTTGCATCAGACTGAGCATCTCCCATGTATTTGTTTGGGACGTAGGTGTCCCAGTAGAAGACGTTTTCCAGTTCAGGCTCGGGCCAGTGGCTGGATGGCCCACGTTGTCTGGATTTCCGAGGAACTCCTTGGCTGGTGTCACCTGCCAAGTACCAGCGATTCTTTGACGAGTCGTCCTCTAAGAAATCCTGACTTGGGGTCGGGCTTGGTGAATAGGAGCAGGATGGGGTGTACGTATCATTGGGGGAATCAGGTGGATTGCCGTCTGTTAGATCCAGATCCTTTAGATCAAGATGGAATCCAGACGCTTTGGAGACATCGTTGTGAAGGTGGCTATTCACAACAGGGATGTCATTTTGCCTTCTCAAGCTGTCCAAACCCTGCTTGGTCAATGGGTAACTTTGATAGTGGGTAGATTCACCCATTGGGAAAGACTTAACAGCTTGCTTCTCAATTTGACCTTCCCTGGCATCATCTCTAATTTCACGTTTTTGGATGTCCCTTGCCAGAGCCGGAGGCACAGGTGTGATATTTCTGGAAGCAACAGGGGTTTGCTCCTCATGGCTCTCAGAGCGTGGGGATACTAACAACGGGGATGGTCTTAATACTTGTGCATCATCGTGTGTTATTCTGGATCTGTCAACATCCGTCTTTCCGTGTCTATCAGCATCTGAGCCATATCTACTGAAGCTAGGAGGCAAGGGACTGACATTTCTTGATGAAACAGGAGTTCTCTCTTCGTAGACTTCATCAGTAGAGAAGGCATACCTTTTGATAACTCTCTCTGGCTGGTCAAGCTTCTGGGATTTTACATCATCAAGTTTCTTACCCCAGTCAACTCCTGAGCAATCAGCACTAGCAGAGGTACTCCTCAGTTGATCTACCACTCCGGCAGAAAGCATCCCAGGTTTTTCTTCATCCAAGGAGAAGTGGAAATTGTGAGGCAAAGACTGGGTCAGATAAGAATCTCCAGGGGGCGTGTAGAACTCTTGCTGTGGAGATGGCGTAGGTGGCCAGTTGGGAATCTCTTCCTCTTGCTTTGGCTGTGGCTTACTGAAAATCCCAATGACTAAACCACCGTGTCCAAAGCTGGATGACTTGACATCTTTATCCTCACTTGCATTCCTGACATGAATAGCTGGTAGGACCTCAGACTGGTTCTCTTCCTTGACTCTGATGGGTTCCACTGAGGTTTTCTTCTGAGGTGGTGGTAACGGTACTGGACGATGTAAGTCTGTGCTTCGCTGCTCAACAATCTTCTCCTCAAACAGCTGTATTTTGGACTTGTGGTCAAGCTCAGAAGAAGAGTCAGTCAAGGATTCAGATTCAATGTGATGGTCCAGTGAGGCTTGAAACTGTGGCGTTTTGACAGCAGCCTGAGGTTCATCTTGCTGCTGGACTCGACTAAAAGGGTCCAGGGTTGCTGGAAGGTCATCTATCTGATCATTTGCTACTAGACTCTCCAATGGCTCTAGGTCAAATGAAGACAGGCTCGAATCTTGGTCTGTTTCCTTTATTGGTGACTTTATCTGATTCACACGTTTGAATGGCTGTGGGCTTGCATTGAAGTTTCCCCAACCCCTTTCTTGTCCTAATTCATTCTGGCTTTGCGTGAATTTCTTCATGCCATTTTTATCCAATGATTTACCTGCACCTCTAGCCATTGTGGGCAGTGATGAATCAGACTGCATCTTGCCAACCCGGCCAATGGGAGGTGCCCTGGTTCTTGACTCGGCTGGTGATGGGATTTCCTCATCTGGCAAGGAGTCCTCATCTTCAATCTGAGACAGGTCTGCTCTGTTCCAGCGCTGGAGCCTCCCAAGTGTAGGGTTGTACATCGAACCAATTACACGCCTGATTCCCAGGACCCCAGTGGACATGGATCGCTCCGGAAGCTTCGGAGGGGCACATGCTTCAGGGCTTCCAGGTCTAACAACCTCTTCTCTTGGAGAAGCTGGTGGAGTGACTTGCGAGTCTTTCTGGCTGTTAGAAACGTCAGAATCAATTGGGATAATCAAATTCTCTGGTCCTTTTCTAACGATAGATGAATTATTCTTAGAACTACCAGTGTCTGGTTCATCCTCAGGCTCCTCCTGACCCTCTATGCCTGAAATGGCCTTGTCAAAGCTCCTCCGTCTGGTGACAGGTGAGGGTCTACCTGTCATCATAAATGGAGGGGTCTTTCTGCCTGCATCCAAGATACTTGCTGGGGGCTGAGCAAGACTGGATATGGTCTCACGTGTCACTTCCTCCCTAGCTTTGAAATCATCCATCTTGTCTTCCATCTCATCTTCTGCTTTTGACTTGTCTTCCCTGCTCAGCTCAATTGAGGGCATCGGAACAGGAGACCATGCACGGTCATCTCTCTTGGTGTACAAACGGGGTAATGTGCTGGAATTTCCAAGAGGTCTATGCCTGTTGGGGAAGCTTTCCAATGGTGGGTCTACCATTGGAACCCTTGGTATTAGAGACTCCAGCTCTTCTAAACTGAGGTCTACTTTGGGATGTGCATTCTTACTTTCACTTGCAGGTCTAATATTTTGTGGACAACTTGGTGGTAATCCATTTGGAACACCATCTCCTTGGTCATCAAGATCTACTAGAGATGCTACTTGACTGTTGGCAATGGAAGGTGTGGTACTTCCTCTGCATTCTATGTTTTCATACCATTCGTACAACTGGCCCACTCGTAACTGTCTAGCCTCCAGTTCTTTTGCCTTCTGGAGGTATGTCTGCATCCGTATCTGCTCCAACCTTTGTTCTGTGGTCGGTGTGCCAATGGCACCACGCTCCAACTTCTCAAAGAAGTCGTATAGCTCAAAAATGTCCTTTTCCTTTTTCTTAAGTCCTACATCTCTGTTCTTGTGCCAGATGAAGCCGTCTTTCTTCCCTCTATCTATCATATCCTCTCCACACTGGACAGCCATCTCTAACTCCAAGAAATACTGCAGTGTCCTGTAGAATGTCTCCAACTGGGCAGGTTTTGGCAGGTACTTCTCCTTCATCGTTTCCGCTTTTTCTTTCTCCTCTTTCTCCAGGTGCCGATTCACCTCCGAGTAAAACTTAACCAGATCGTCATAGGTCTTGGACTGTTGACTTGCCTTCCTGAGCCCTGTGGCATACTTCTGGTAAGACTCTTGGTTGAAAGCGGGTGACTTGACAGCCAGGGACAAGTTCTCAGCTGACATTGCTCGTCTCTTGTCCATGGGAGCAAAGTTCCTGGCGTTAGGTCGCTCGCTGTAGGGAACCATATCTGAGTCCTCATCTTTTGGGGAATGCTTCTCTGAACGGTGTTTCTTTATGTGCTTCAGCTTCTGATGCTTGGCACCTATTCTATTTCTCTTGTGCTTCTGCTCTCCTTCAGCAGTCAGCTGGTCAGGGCTTAAGGATCCTGGCTTTTGGACTTCCTGATGATGATCACCATCAACTGAAGGACCTGATTTGTCACTTTGTGTATCCATCGAGATAGGACTCTTCTGAGCTTGATTTGGTAGGCCAATGTTGGCTGAATCGGAGCCAGCTGGTCCAGATGCAATATCAAGAGGGATTCCACGCCTTCTAGGTGAGCTAGAGGAGGGCCGTGAGGCACTGCGCTCTTGTTCCCGTTCAAGGGAGTATGGTTCAAACAAAGATGTTGGTCTTGGTAGGAGGCGGGGTTCAAAGTTCTCTCCTGTGTCACAATCAAGGCATGTGACTTGACCATTTGCGTTTAACTGACACACAATTCCAGATTGATCAACTTCTGAACATCCATCTGCCATTCCCCTTGGGCCATATCTCACAGGTGGCTCCCCATTTCCATTACTGGCATTATCTACCTGCTCTCCAATGGAATGACCCTGAGAAACTGATTCGTTTCCATGTGCGGCTGGCTCAGACTGGGCTGCACCAACTGGCCGGATAGGGGTTGGAGCTCCTCCTAAATCCACACGTGGTTTTCGGAAAACTCCAGGTGGTGGCCCGTGGAAGTATTCAACTTTGTTTGACTCAGTAAGATTCATCTTGTGTGGTAATTCGTGACAAAGATATGTTAAGGAAACGACATCTTCATGATTTCGGTGTGATTCTGTTAAATGGTTGGGACTTTTTGCACTGTGCTCCTCTGTGTCAGAGATTTTGTGATGGTAAATCTTTTTGGAACAGGAAATTTGTGCAGTTTCCATCTGCAAAATGTGGTCTTTTTTGTCATTGAGAGAGACATAATCAGCACCATAATCCAAGGGTTGGAATTCCAAATGGCGGACGGTTGCTAGGGGAATCATGCATTGAGTTAATAGACAATCTGTTTCACATGAGAAATTAACAGAATCAGGGGAATCGTCCGATGCAGTCTGATTACTCGGGTTAGGATTAGTAGAGAAAATGCTTGGGATTGTGCCTGTTGTGAAAGAACAAAGGAAAGATGGAAAATGAAAACAAAGTTAGTGAAAATTCTGAGGCTTCTAAACAGACAATGAAATTTAATTCAAAAGCCTACTGTTTGAGGTTTAATCAAAACATGAGGTTTACATTAAAGAGGTCATTCTTTTGGGATGCAAGTGCTGAACCAACAAACTTAATCTTCTCTATCTTGTAATCATCAATATAGCTTTCTAACCAGAGAAGTGATGTCATTCAATTAATTTATTAAAATTTACTGATGCACAAACTGCAAGCTATTTACTACGTTAAGATGTAAACTGCAATCACACAAACGGCACAGCAGTAACAAGATTGAACTCAGATGGAACAATTCAAACTAGAATTACATGAACTGTTAGCGTTAGCAGTCTGACGTGCATGATTTATGCTTCACTCTGCTGATGTTATCAGTGACAAACAATGCATGTACTTCGTCCTGTGGAACATTATTTACAAAACTTTGCTTTGTTTTTCAAAAATACTTTTTTTTCCATTAATCTCAAACCCTTAGTTTGAAGTGTTCAGATCTCACCATACTGAGGAATAATCTACCTTTGATTCCAGAAGTATTGGAAATACATGGGTGGAGTGTGTTAGAGTTGTGCGTATTACAAAGATATCTCTTAAGTGTTTTATACACAGCCTTTTGCTCATTACTTTCCTTCATGTATAATTCTTAATGTGCATAATAAATTAAAAGCTAGGAACACCATTATTATATTTAAAGAAAATGAATACACCCTCTACAATTTTAGTTTCTGTGCTGATCTCTAATCGTCAGCTTCTTCCAATGTACAGACTCACTCCACGTATACTGGAACAAAAGTGCAACATTAGCATTGGACAATATTGATCTACATTTGTCTGCTGGTTTGTCAAGACACTGAGCACATCTGCCACCTGTTAAAAGCTACTGGCTTTCTTCTTGTCACAGATGTACGACTAGCTTAGCCTGTACCTGTTGGTATAAAGCGACTGAAATGGGAATCTGGCAAACAACAGACAGAACCAGGCTAGACCAACAGTACCTCATTCGCAGTTAGATTTCTTGAACCGTTCAAGATGTTGCAGAACTGTAGCATGTACCTGCTTGTTTCAAAATTGTTAGTTTTTGACAGAATTGGATGACACAGGTTGGTGTACTGTGTTTTCCGTAGACTGTAACTGCTACGTTACATTATCAACCGTAACTTGGCCAAGCAATGGGTCTTGGGACTTACCTTGTTTAGGGGACAGATGTCTTGCTGATGGTGATTCAGTCGGGACTTGGCTGAACTGAGCAAAATCCCTTGGCAGGGTTGTGCTCCTTTTTGTGTTTTGCCTAGAAAAACAAAATGGCGAAGGAAAGGAAAATCGAAAGGTATTGTCAATCAAAACATATATAACAGCTCTCCTATATCTCTGTACAATTTCATTGGCTGATAGTCATTAGAGGTTATATTTCAATAAAAAAATGACTATTTACTCTAGGAAAAAATGTGTACAAGGTTATGAAGGTTCAGTGGATGAAAAATATAAAGATACTCACACTGCAGATATGGGTTCAATGGGTGGATTGTACAACTGAGCTGTCGGCTGCATTTAAAAAAGAAGAAATTACCTTGTTTATTACCAGGGGCAAGATATTATAAATCCGACAAATGACTTCCATTGAAAAGGGGTTGTAAGCGAGTCATTCACACGTCAGGTCACAAATAACAGCGGAACGTCGTCGTCACAGCTGGTTTGAATAAGACTTGAAATGAGACTAGATGACTCGTGATTGACTCGTGTTGGCTTGTTTCACTTCTGACTCAATTACAACTCAGGCGTTGGAGCTAATGGAGTGAAGTCTCTAGCAGTAGCTAAAGAAATTAACCTGGGTCCAAATTTTGAGTAACATATCACACAACTTCGGTCGATAAAACAAAAGTCTACAAGAGCAGCCTAGATAAGAACTGACCGATTTTTCTCTCTCAGCCAGCGAGGATCTTCCAGGCTCGTAGTCAATGATACTGCGAGGCTGCTGGTGGTAGCGATCAATGGTGTTACGGGCACTGGTGTTTGGCGAATGATGCCTGAAAATGGTGAATAAAAAGCAGGGTTAGGAACTCTTTTAATCTTTGACTTTTGAATTAGCAAAAAGCTGATAAGGGGTTCCGAAAGCTCTAAGCTATCAACGCCAGATCTGCCATCTAGTCTGAGTATGAATTGCAGCTTTCATGAGTGAATGACCACTGTAGTCCAGAAGTCTTAAAACAACTACCGACAGATCCTAGTTAAATTCTTGAACCCTAACTCCTTGAACATTTTCTGCCGAGATCTGATCTAAAGCCCCGAAAACAACACTGGGCAAAAACCCTACAGCACATACATTCAAGTGAAGTAACAGAGGCTTGGTGTGAATTATGATGTTTATAGCAGTTAAAGTTAATTACATCATTTTAGGAGTCTGTGCCATTCATGAATGAGATTCAATAATACTGCACCTGTGCGGCGGTGATCTTGGGGGCGACACATCTAGTGTAGGATCATGACCCCATTGGTCTGCAATGGGAAACCAAAAAAATGGATGACAATCTTAGGAAAATATAACACCTGTAATTCACAATGAACGATGCAGCTTCTCTCAGTCCATAGCGCTAGCACGTTATCCAATTAACAAAGTGTGCTCCATGTGCAACGTAATCACCCAATTCTTTGAGTGACGATTTGTAGCACTGGTGCAAAATAATAGACAAAGTGAAGGTGAACACAAAAGAAACTAAAAATCAAAATATAAAAACTAAAAGCATGCTCACATATCTCACACCCGTTTGGCCGTAAGTGATAAAAAGAAAACAATACATACACATGCTTGCCACTCTGGTCATATGAATTGGGTATTGAATGGTTCAGACTGGAAGGGTGTGATAACTGTTCATAAAATGAACCACTGAGGAAGTTTCGAGTCAGATTCAGCTTTTTAGAGGGGTGAGATTGGGGGTTTGGGATCTATAAACATCTATAGGTAAAAACACCTTTAAGTTAAAAACATCTTTAAGGTAATTTTTTTTTAAGGTTCTTTTTGACAAATCCAATAACAAATTTGTGAAGTAACATCTTCACAATTTTTTTATTGGGTTTGTCAAAAAGAACCTTCAGAAATATTGTGACAAACAATCCAGATGAACTTATTCAATGATCGTTAAGGTAAAATCTCAGGAATTCAAGATTCAAAAGTGATTCTTTAAAAATCATGAAATCAGGAAAAATGTTGACAAAAAATCCTGAAAACAGGTAAAGTCCCGACAAATGTCACCCCTGTTTTGATGAAGTTTTTGGTTATAATCAACTTTTCATCCGACAGGCTCTGAGTAAATTACCCATAAGCCCATCTCTCACCTGGTTTCCTGACTGGATAAGTTTGGACAACTGAGGGCGCTTCCTCCTCAAACACACTGTCATCTACTCGTGCAAAGTTTTGAGAGGGGTGCCATTCAGTTTGGGGAGCCAGTGTGTGTGCAAACAAACACAGGTGTACATGACGATTGGCGTTCCCGAAGAACCAAGTGGTGGGCAGGCAGAAAACAAAGGTCAAAAGAAAACGTGCCGAGGGAATCGTGCAAATGCAGAAAACAAAAAGGAAAAAGAATGCAACAATATAAAACCGGAAATAAAAAGACAAAACAATGCAAAAAATATAAAACCATATCACACCTGTCCATACTGTAAATCACAATCAACATAACATGCTTAGAAATGAACACTGTTTTGTTCCATTCACATTTACAAGAACTCATTTCAAGTTATCATTTATGTTTGTTGTTTATTAGTATAAATTCAACATTAAGTTAAAACATGATACTGAACACCATACATAGTACAAATACAATTCAGGAGAAATGAGGATTTCTAGTATTTTTCAACATTGAACAATTATAAACTAATTTTAGAATCAGATGAGAGGTGTTAATGAATGCTGATTGTTAAAATGATGGACGAATCATGACTGACCAGATATTAGTGAATAAATGTCAAATGGTCATGATACACCCAAGCCACTATCAGGCCAATGCCTTAAAGGCCACAATTAATAGGCCAAAGCCACTAAATATATTTAGCAAGCCATTAGATAACATGAAACAGACCAAGACCACTAAAGAGCAGGCCACTAGAGATAGCAGGCCAGGGCCATTATATAAGAGGTAAAAAGCCACTAGAGATAGCAAGAAATTAGGAGGCCAGTAGAGATGGCAGGCTAACACCACTATTAACCAGACACAAGAGAAAGCAGGCCAAGGCCACAAATAGCAGGCCACTATAGATAGTGGGACAAGGCACTTAATAGCAGGCATTTAGAGATATCAGAAAATGGCCACTAGATATTGCAGGACAAAGCCATGATAGCAGGCCACAATGTACAAATGTATAGCAGGCCAAGCCACTATAGATAACCGGCCAAGCCACTATAGATGGCAAGACAAGGCTACTGAAGTATCAGGTTAATTACGGCTACTGGAGATAGCAGGCCAAGGCCACTAAATATCATGCCACTAGCTATAAGACCACTAAATAGCAGGCCATAATTAGAAGGGAGTGGCCACTAAATAGCAAGCTATGTGGACTACTAATGATACTAAAATCGTGTACACAATCAGGCCACCAACAGAAAGTTCCTAAGACGCTATTTACCATTGTCCTTCACATCCACAGCATCCGGGAAACCGTAGCTGGGTTCATACGTGTTAGCTTCTGCATCAGCGGAGAGAAATGGTTAATGGTTTGGGTTAGTAAGGGAAGAGGAAAATGAAATCAGGATTTTGAAGTTCTAGTATGGAACCTAAGCCCCCTGGTTTTTTGTAGGTAGGGACAGTTGTTAGTTCTGTGAAGGTAGTCTGTCTAATGTTGTTTTGTTTGTTGTTAATTGGAGTTAGGAGAGTAGGGTTAAGTTGTTAGGAAAGGTCACGGAGTGCCATGTTAGAACGAGCAGTATTTCAACCAATATTTGGTTGATGTGTTGTAGATTTTAGTATTTGTTTTTTTAATTTTCGGTATTTGAAAGTGCTTTTTAAGCTTTGCTCAATTGTTTCTCTCCACCCATGACTAATATGACCCTTGTGGCTTCAATGGTTCTTGTGTTGAAGTTTCCCTTGTCATCTTGGGATTTGAAATGAGTCATATGCACTGCAATGAGGTGTCACGTACAAGCAACAACTGTCAGAAATGAACAGTTATAGTGAACATTACTTGAATATTGTTCACAAACCATGCATTCAAATGGGGGGTCATCACTACCCAGATTTGTTATACCCAAGGTACTGCAACAGGTCTGATACCACGACAGTCCAAGGTCCAAAACTGTTATCACCAACAGCCAGCACCACACTAAAAACTGGTAACCCTCACAAGGAATTAATGTATGCCACATCAAGTGCACACTTAGTACACCGGACACCAGTAACTGGTAACCACCATTAATGGGATATATATAACATTGGGCATGGGAACCAGTAAAGCAAAAGAACTAAGCTGGTAACCTTGTATTAAGGCATCCAAGTACGTTTGGTCAATTTCATCTGGGGGAGAGAAAAGTACAACGGGGAGAAATGGCGGGTTAGTAAAGCGTTAATACTGTGTACAGTGCATCGTTTGAAGAGTGTTAATGAAAATAAGCACATGCATTGTAAAGTACGTCGACTCACGTTGATACAAACTCAAAAGCCAAAATTTTTGTCATAACTGAATTTTGTATAGGTCTCGTTCAAATGAGGTCATTTCCTACAGACCATCCACGTGCATCGGTATTTTGAGCGTCAACTTGCATAACGCGCATCGGCTGCGTCATATTTCGAGCAACAAGCCCGCGTGTTTGGAACATTTTCAACACTGTGCAATGCGTGCTTGATTGCGTAAAATACGCAGTTGCGGTTCTCCTACAGAGATGGCCGTCATTGAGCAAGCCCTATTAAGAGGAGTGCTGGTCCGATTCATTGTGCACATAAATGCACAGTTGGGATCCAGGCTTTATGCTCACTATGGCCAGCATTTGTATTAACACGGCATGTATTAACAAGAGTTTGTATTAACGAGAGTCGACTTATTATCTTTAGCAAAATGCTTGTTATTCAAAAATGCAAACTGTCTAAAAATTGGGAAATGGTACTTTTCAAAATAAAGTTGCACTCGACATGAATCATCAAGATTATTCTACTTTCTAGGAGTGAACAAGGCTCTTATCATCCAAATGGTGTTAGTTTATTCATGGTTACATTCGTGTTGAACAGCAATCAGTTATATGAGCGGTATATCTATTTGTCTTTCAAATTATTAGCAAAATACTTCTTTCAATGTGATAACAGAAATATACAAAAAATAAATATACAATACACATACACTTGAAAAGCAGACACCACAACCCATTCTAGTGAAAACAAATTCTCTGAACAAAAACCAAATCTATAAAGACCTTGAAATCTGCTACAACAGCCAGGCTTTTAAACAGAGCTTCACTGCCGAACATTTTTCAGTTCTACAGGTAAGATATTGCAGGACCCCTGTTGTGACCTTTGCTTCAATGACCTTTGACATCTGACCTTACCCTCTGGCCTATCCTGCTTGTGGATGGTCTTGAACATCTCCTTGTACCAGTCGTGTCTGTTCTCTTCTTTGACATTCTGCAAAGACAAATACCAGTATGTATACATGTTACAAAGGCAGCAATAAAATTGACCAAGCTAAGGCTAAAACCGATGTCTTCCGAAACAGCAAGATATTCCTTGCAGCACTTAGAATGAAAGAATGATTGATCGATGGATTCCGTGCTTAACAAGAAGCTCAATGATGAAAATGCGGGTACATATACATAATAGGGGAGTATAGGGGAGTCAGGTTGGCCTAGCGGTACTTTCCTCGCCTTCCACCGCTGTGACCCGGGTTCGAATCCCGCCTGGGCCAATATGTGGATTGGGTTTTCAGTCCCTGCCTGATTCCGTGGGTTTTCCCCAGAATAATTCTTCTGGGCTTTTCCTCCCACCTCTAAAACTGTAACTTCTTCTCATTGTCTTCTCTCCACAGGTTTCTTCAGGCTTGCGAGCTACAGTGCCTAGGGCGCTTTTGAGGAATCCTTGGTTTCATTACCAGAAATGATTAATAATAATAATAATAATAATACTCGAGAGAAAAGTGTATTTGGTGCCTGGAAGCCACATTTTTCTTATGCCAGATGTTACTGTTTTGAACAAGCTCAATCCAAACTTCATCTTGTGCTTTCATGCACCATTGCCTTTGGAAGAAGTTACACGTAGTCAAAGAGTTAGTCAAATCATCAACACCTAAGGAGCAGTAAATTTGCACATTGTCCTCTTAAAATATGTTGTATTTGTAAACTAAAAGAATTCTAATAGACCCTGTGCACAGAGCGCCCTCACAGAAGGCAAAGAGGAACAAAGGCCTGTCCTCATTGGGCACACTCTATGCAAAGGGGTCTATTGATGGATTGTTTTTCTGCTGACCCTACCGCTCTCAATCCAATGGGCAGACCCGTCTCATCCTGGGGACCGATGCCCTCGTATTGAGGTGCCTCCTTGTGCACTGTCTTCTTGGTCACTTCCCTCGTCTTGACTGGGTAGTACGTGTCCGTGTGGATGACGTCGCCATCTATTGTCTGCTTCTGGAAAACTGCGCCTTCCGGGAGATCATTGGGATCTGTGGAATTCAAGCAACGTAAATGAAACAAAAATGGTCTCATTTTTTTGGTTATCACCGTAAGACACTAAGTAATGGCAAACAAAATATAACCACCATATAAAAATATTGGTAATGTCACTGGCCTTTCATCCTGTTTTGTGTCATATAAATGAGGAAACAGATCTGTACACAGGGTGACATTCAAGTATTTGCTGAGAGTTTATCACAGTAATGTTTCTTTAAACAAAGTTAATAAAGTGCATGTACATGTACACTGATTTTGTGAAATGCACATGAATAACAGAACATGTTCCTGAATTTGCAAAAGTGAAGCTTGTGAGGTTGTGTTCACAAGAAACAAATGAAGAGGAAGTCAGAAGGTGAGTCAATTTTCAAATGAGACCTTTTTAAAACTTAAGCATGTGAAGATTATCATAAATGTGAATCCAGTCTTGTAACTTGTTAAAATACAACTGCCTTGTGAGAAACTGAAAATTAATTTTGTGAACACAAAATCCTTATAAATTATGTGTTTTTAGGAGTTATTTTAGATTGAACGCAAATTTTGCACAAAGGTTGTAGAAAGGTTGCTTCATGGAGAGGAGGTGGCTGCACGGCTGATTCGCAAGGTGTTGCCTGGGTCAAGGGTCACAAGGTGTTGCCTGGGTCAAAGGTCACAAGACGTTGGAAGGAAAAATCAGACACAGCCACAGGGTAGCAGAGCAAAAACCCCTTCACCCATCATACTTTCCTAAAAGGTCGCACAGGTAAAGACCAATGCAGTACACTTTTTTTGGTAAATGCCAATATTTGACTAGTCTATGCAATATCCCCTTGCACAACAAGGGTCTATGATATGCGAGCAGATTCGGCGATTAGGTATTAAGAAAAAATATTTTGAGATGCAAAATGAGCACAAGGATTAAGGAGGAAGGGAATTAAACCACCAAAAGCACTCTGATTTTAGTGACAAGACCTTCTCTATATATTTATTACTGAGGAAATGCATCAGGAAACTCGTTTTATACTTTGCAAAGCTATTGCAGGTTTAGACACCGACCGATTTAACGTTTAGTGCATGTGCTGCTTTCCTCTTCAGCTTTTTATTTTACAATTAGTTCATTAAACTGCACCTGAACAGTGATCTTTTAGCAGACTGATTGCACATCACTTTAATACACACGATGACATCTTTAACAGAAGCGGACTACACAAGAAACTGAATTCACAAATTGATCTCAATGAATGCAGGGCTTTTGTATCCTGAAGAAAAAGCGGTCAATAAATGATCACAATCAAACGAAGCTCAGCTAAAATAAAAATGTGTGAATTGTGCATACGCATAAAAGCAAATAAAATGATGACATTTTTAGTAGCAATGAAGTGATAAAGAATCCCCCCAAGTTAAAACGATTCACTGAATTTTGTGACTCAAATTGAGTTTAGTCACTTTAAGGAAGTGACTCTAGGTCAAAAAGGTCGAGTCGAGTCATAGTGTGTAGTCGAGTCGAGTCAAGTTGAGTTGAATCGAGTCAATTCGAGTCACTTCTATTTGAACACCACCTAATAAATTACAGAATGCAAGAAAGAACACAAGGCACCACTTTATTATGCAGATCCAAAGACTTAAAATATGCTGCCTGGTACCCTATAGACAGCTTCTGCTGGAGGTTTCTACCAAAGATCTATGTAACAGTTAACAAGATGTGCGACTTTGCGATTTCATCTCTGGTTGGCTTCAGGTCTGGAGTAATTTTTACGCTAACGTCAAAACCAATTGCAACATACGAAACTTTTCTGATTATATCAAAATCTATCTTATTATTTTTTTTAAAGCAGGACATAAATTTAGCTGGAGTTCCATCAAGGGCAATAAGAAATCACCTGAAGCCGATGATGAAACCAAGAATTGTGAAATGCATTAAAAGTCTGGTTCCAGAATAGTAGGTTTTGCGCTACATTATTAAACCACGAGGTGGTAGCCCGTAATACTTGTATATTTGTACGTGATAACCAGCCACAACTTGACAGCAACGTGATGTACGCGAACCTAACTGCAGTAAGTCAATGCAAATACATTTTCGCACATTTTTGGGACTTGAGTGTTAATCGCCTTCGACTTGAGTCGAGTCATTTGCTTGCAGTGACTCACATCGAGTCGAGTCAGTTACCCATTGGGAGTGGAGTCGAGTAGCCAAAAAATTGTGACTCGAGTTGAGTCAAATCTTCTCAATTTAAAACAATGAACAAATGAATATGTTATGTTTCTGTGCATATCATTAAAATTATGCCAAAAAAATTAAAAGAAATAAAAATTATGCAAAAATATGCATGCCAAATGAATTTCTGTAGCAACAATAAGCAATTCACAAACAAAGGGTGAACATTGCATGCCAACTGAAAAGCATATTGGAGAATGCAAAGCAACATTGCAACAAAAATAATTCAAAATGGGGTGGAAACAGAAAGGTTGAAAGGTGAACAATGCGTTAGTTTGTGATTTCTGCTCACCAGTAATGACTGGCATATACGTGCCAGCATGCAAAGGTTTGGCCACAGCGACTGGCTGTTTTGCCACACCAGAGGGCGCTTTGGCCACTAAAGATGGCGGCATGAGTGAGCTATCTGGCGGGAGGTAATCGGCGTGGCTCCGGTGGTCCTTCTCCCTTTCTATGAGCAGCCATGATTGGTGGATAAAATGAGTTAAAAAGAGCACACTCTATGATTGGCCAATGAGAGAGCCCCTACTATAAGGGACTGAGAAATAGTTGGAATCTTGAAAGTAGTTGAACTTTCTCATCAACATATTGTGATGCTTAGAAATACATGTGGGCAATTTAGAGCTTTCCAATTTCAAATTCCTTTCAACAAATTTCAAAAACCAAAATTAGTAGTATTCCATCAGTCAAAAGGAGATTTGGGTCGACAATTCTTGCCAACAATTAAATGAATCGGGGGGGAGGGGGGGATTCACTTTTTCAGCAGATTTCGTTTCCAACCTACGCGTGAGTTTAAATGGCCTCTATAGTATGTATTTATTCAATTGAACAAACATACAAATAGATTCCCTGGTATGTGTGCAGAGGCAGCTGGTACAGATGTTGATTTCCCAATATGCAAACAAATCTAAAAGTGGGAATTCCCCTACGAGCAAACTACAGCTGGGTGTGAGACTGAAACAAACAGGAATGATCACCGATGTTTATCTACATGGACCTGTCAATACTAACCAATATGAAACAGTAAATTCTACAACTAGTACAAGTGTGTTTAGTTACTCTTTTCTTTAATTTGCGTTGCATAACTCTCGAGGACAAGGCTTTGTGTTTCCCTTTACTATCCCATGGACTAAGCACACAAACTCACAATCCAGGATTGTTTTTAACAAAAGATGAACTCTTAAGGACAACAAAGAATCTGTTGTTCTCCCTTTGTTTGTCTGTCCTCTGGGTGTATACATGTAAAATACATGTATGTACACATATGATAAAATATATGCATCTGTGTTTCTGATCCTATTTCAGGTCAAACACTTAAAATATTCGAACAACAACATTCCCCTTTCTATATTAAGCGCCCTACATTGTACGTTAATATTGGTACATCTGTCTACACAATTATGTCCCCTATCTGATTCAAACCATATGTGACAGGGTCATGATACAGTGCAAAGGCCTCCATTAACAGTCATTGGGAGTGCTGTTCAAAGTCCAATTTTCCATTTCATCGGCCATAAATGGTGATTGATGGAGAAGGGAAAGGGTTGGTATTTATGATTTCAGCTTTACGGCAGTTTTAATGGTGGCAGCTCAACTTCCCTGCATGTTTTTCCCTGATCCATTGAGACCCGAGTCAAAAAATGTGACAAACTTCTGGTCTAAATTATACACTTAAGCGTAGATACACATTTTTAGTGGGAAGTCTGTACAATCAAATGGGTAAAAAACCAATGGAAAAATGTTTTAAGCTATTCAAGAACAACCAAAAAGGAAGTGGGCTTTTAGATTGGAAGAGATTTCTGAACAGGGGAAAGATGTCTGAACAGGAAAAATGGTCTACAAAGGGCTACATTGTTTTTTTAAAAAGATGGGTTAGCATGTAAAATTATTCCTAGCAAATTCAATCTCTTCTTGTTTGTGTACCTACTCCTATAACAGAAAGATGCAAGAATTGTGGGGGAAATACAGAAAAAGAGGACAGAGAACACGAATGAAAATTAAGAGTTAAAGTTCACAAGGTCATTCTTTAATGAATGAGTTACTGTACTCTTTATGTTGTAGCTTTCATCCACACAAATAACTTTCAACAAATGCATAACAACCTCAAGTTCAGATGTGAATTCGCCCGATGAACAAATTTTGCAACATAAAGTGTCACACGCAAGCAACTTTTGCAGCCATAGCATCTGCAGTTTGTGTTTTCTAATTCTTACTCGAACATGACAGTTCAAAATAAACAATTCAAAAAGCAGCAAGCTCATGTAATGAAATTCTCATTTTTGCCACACAATGTGCTGGATGCAATTTCACACAAGTGACAAGAAGAAACAAATTGGCAATCGTTGCATGAAAGCAGACCCTACCTCTCTGATTTCTCAGTAGTGTCACTGTTGGACTGACTGGACGAGGAAGACCACTGCTATAACCGTCAGGAACTTGTCGGAACTCCGGCTTCCGAGTTTCTTGAGGACTACGGGGTTCGCTGGGCCAACCCTGCTGCCGTGGTTGCTGCTGGTATGCAGGGTTGTACCTCTGTCGGTCCTGATCGTGATCAGCCGGCCGGTAGGGGCTGCTCGGGCCCTCGCTGGAGGGCTGTCTCTCAGGAGGTCGGTAAGGGCTGTGGAGGTCGCCGTTCGGGACCGGTTGTTGAGGGGGTGCTTGTGATGCGGGAGGCGGTGGATGCCAGGTTGGGTGCTGGCTTGATGAGGTCGGGGCTGGCTCCTGGAGCCAAATTTGAAGAGAAATATGCAAAATACAGAAAAATTCAACTAATTGGCTCTCGTTTGGATGACAGTAAACCAAGTTATGTTCCCAAATGCAGCAATTGCAGATAGATTGCTGCATGACTGTTTCCTGACAGTTGTGATCCCTGGAAAAAAGTATGTGTTTTGCTTTTGATCAGAAAATCTTAAATGAGCCTATTTCGTGCTGTGATTTAAGTTTTATCCTTTATAATCTTTTTCAAAATGGTTTAAACTAAATCTTTTACTAATGCAACGTCAGCTCCGTCGACACTTTTAAATCCTCTCTATTCACTGCCCGTGAAGAGCACTGGCTGACTTACATTGACTTTCTCTGGCTGTGATGCACCAGGAGGCTTCCAGGGTTTAGGCTTTGGGTTGAGGTCCAGCTTGACTGGCTTGAAACCTTTGACTGGAGCGGCTGAAGCAGGGCTCCAGGCAGCTGGACTCTTGTTGTCAATGGGCTGGTACGATGAGGGGTTGGACTGCCGAGGTGACCAGGCAGCTAAGATGATAATAACAGTAAGGTATAAACTAATCCTAGCACAAATCACCGTACACTCAAGATAATAGCAACTGCCCTTGACGGAATATCTGAACAATAGCTAGCACAATGCGTTCGCCATTGAAGGGGGCCTTCGTGATAGCGTGCTTGGATTGGTCTATAAATGGATCCAACATCCATAATTAGAAGCCATTACAAGTAACTGTGGTGCAGGTAGTTCTCAGTGCTTCGTCTACCAATCGGATTTTCAAATTATGCATCCACTTCCAAATTAAGAAAGGCATTTAAAGGCTTCAGAGTGAGGTGTCACCTAAAGCCCGGTTCATACTCTGCGCGAAAGCGAAAGTGAATTTGTGACGTCATGGCAAGTATTCGTGCTGCGAATTCGTAAAAGTTGAACATATTTCAACTCGGGCGAATTTCGCAGCGAACATTTCATGACGTCAAATTTGCTTCGCATTCGCATAAAGTATGAACCGGGCTTGAGAAGTGGTGATTTCAAGGGTCATTTTGCCAATAAAAGGTTGAAAAGGAAATTGATTAGAGCAGGATTTGTACCCGAGATGTCCAAACATCAGACCAGCGCTACTAACTGAGTTATCTTTTTATTGACTGGCTAGATTCATGGAGTGCCAGTGAGAAGTCAAAAACTTGCATCTACTTATTTTTGAGATGAACCCCATAGAATCAGGCAGGAAGTGAATACCAAAGCCACATACATGTATATGCACAGGTGGGTTGGACAACGGTCACTTATGCGGAAGATGGGGTAATTACCATTTTCCGAAACCCAACTCTCCCCTTCAACAACATGAATATTGTGTTCAATGTATTCACAGTACCTGGTTTAGGCGGTGACATCCCAGGCCCCGGGCTCACTTCGACGTGCAGCGGCTGGCTGGAAGTGGGAGACGCAACGGGCGGAGGTGGCGCAGGCCAAGAGTCGCCCGACGAATCATACACATAATGCGGGTTGTGACTAGGGCTCGAGTCGGCTCTTTGAGGCCGGACTGGCTGGTGGTACCCATCCTGTTTCGGGGGCGACTGGGCGTAAGGTGCTGATTGGGTACTGGGCGACATTGAGAACTGGATTGGGTTGTAGCTTTGCTCGGGAGAGGTAGGGTACTGGGAAGATGGGTAATCGTTGTTGTTGGTGGCCAACATCCGAGGCGGTGGAGGCTCCTCTGGAGAATCTGTAAGAAAAAAAGAAGAAAGTTATTCAATGAATTTAGAAAACTTCACAGGAACTCGTATATGAAACGAGTTTCTGGAAGTTGAGATGACACCTAGGTTCAAATCTTGTCCTGGCAGAAGGTGAATTAGGGTTCCTGACAGTTTCCTCCAACATTATCAGAAGACATAGCAATCTCCTCAAGTAAGGACACATGGCATAGGACATACTTGACACACTGCCAGATGCAATGATGAGTCAAACGCCATGTGCAGTTAAACCTAATGATGCCATAGTTTATGTGAGGCATTCAGGCAAAATGAGACGGAATTGGGCACAGGCCGTAGTAGAAAATATGTTTTAAAAAAAAAAAATTGGGGTGATTTTTTTTCAATTTCAAGATTTATTGATATTTGTAATCTTTTTAAAGATTAAAATATGTCTACTACACATATTATAAAGAAATGGTATAAAACTGTGCAATAAAAGTGTTACGAAAAAACAATTGGCCTTTCATTTACACAACTACAAAAGTCGAAACTGTAGAAGCCTTTTTTTCCCCGAGCATATGACATGTTGATAAATGGGAACTTAAAACAACCATAACTTGTCAAGGGAATGTCAGATTGAATTTCAGCAAATAGCATTGTAAGGAGAATTATGCTCTCTTTCCTAATCCTGGCAAATCTTCATTTCGATCTCTGCCCATCGCATTTTGCCAGAATGCCTGAAATATTTCAATACATATATTTACATGTTATGGACATAGTTATGGTTTTAAAACATGAGATTCTTGAATAGTTTCACATGATATTTAGTTAATTAGAGGCACGCAACAACAGATCTATTTTATGGTAAAACTAGCTGTCTAACAATGCCCATTTGAGTTAGGAAAATGGGAACAGAAACAAAACCCTGTAGTAGCTTAAAGGTAATATACAACATTTGCAAACATCATAAAAAAAAAAATTCACAAACTTTTATGAAATACCTTACTTGACTGTAAGTGAATAATAGTCTCAAGCATCCTGTGAAATCATGGCACCTGGTGTGCTGTCATTTTCAAGAAAAATTGACTTTTTGTATCAATTTCCAACAATGGTCAGCCGACATATAAAATACTAACCGCCTAATTCATCCATTGCTGAAATTTACAGTAAAAGCAAATGTTGTAATAGTACCTTTAACACATGCAGGGGTTAAGTCAAAACTACAGATGTTTGTTAACTTCAGTTATTAGTTTTGAGGAAAACATGTCAAATGCAAACAAATGAACAACCAAAGCGTGTTCCAATCTCATTAATACTTTGTGGACATGCACTCCGTTACTCGGAAGTATAATCTACTCATCATAAAGTATCACAAGATACTGCACATATGGTGAAACTATGGTTGTTATGGTTACATGAGAATGATGGTTTCAGTGTTGCTATGACAACAGCATCTGCTTTGTGAGAAAGGATTAAAGGCACATGTACTACAAAATGGGTTATTAATTCAGACCACAAACATTATATCATATAATACTATTAGTAAACAAATGCACAAGTATGTACACAAAGCACTGGACTGCACTGATGTTTGGTGAGGTTGAAACAGGTGTACACTGTACAAGTAACTTTGGATTTTTCAGACAGGAAAATCTGTTTTCATGAGTAATGTTTGAGGATCTGAAACTGTGTACAGGAGACCCAAATACCAACGAGTCAACTACTTGCTAAATGCAGCTGTTTACAAGATACATGTAGACAGACAATACAAATGACAAAAAGGAAGAAAATGCAATTTTACAGTAAAAAGGCAACCTTGTACAACTTTAATTCAAACTGGTTAGCTTGATACATCTACTTAAAGGTTAATGTGTAAATGGTCCATGGTTAATTGAAATGTGACCTGGTGGAATAAAAAACAGACAAAAAGTGAGTACATGTACACAAGTGAAACATATAATTTAAACCTTTTTTGTTTCAATCAGTATTAACAGGTTATTGGTGCTGCAAATCCTATTCACTCACAAAAAGGGGGAAAAAGTCAATATTCTACCACGAACTTTGCCAAAAACGTATCAAGTGGCCCAAACCAAAAAGGCAGCAATTATTTGGCAGATAAAACAAGCTTTCCTTGATGGAAATTCTGGGTAATACATGTATTTGGTTTTATTTGCAGGGCTTCAGAATGCTTTTAACATACTTGATATACTTCTTAACTTTATAAATATACAGATTCCTACAAGATATCTCCAGAAAGATCTTGTACCATGAGGTACATGCAATATGAGTGAAATGTTCAAGTCGACAATGAAGAAGAAAATTTGTCCCCTATTTAAAATGTAACGCAGTAGCGACAGTATGAACTTGTTACATCTGAGATCTACTTCTCCTCCTAACTGGTTAGATGTGTTAATCTGTGTTAATTGCAAGTGCTGACATGCACAAGACGGTGTGGTGTGTACGATTAATACCTGTGTCTTTGGCTAAACCCTGCTGGGTCTGCCGCTTATGGAACATCTCAGCCCCTCGCGACGTCTTACGCACACGACCATTGGTCACAGGCTTTATAAGGATTTCTGCATGCAGTGGACAAGAGGCAGGCAAAAAGAGGGAAAAAAAATAACAGACTGCATAATCAGGGGGAAAACATGGAACAACATTCAACATGATGCAAACAAACAAACAAACAAACATACACATGTCACTGTGTTCACAACTTGCAAATAAAGAATATGAATAATTGTTCAAAAGTGCAGTATGTGTAAGGGCTCATCAACAGTAACCATGGTAACTCAAACACCATTAAATTTTATAAAAGGTTGAACTGTGCATGTAACAAATCCTTTTAGGTTGCTCAGATGGCTAGTGAAAATAATGTCGCTGCCAAAATTTGTATATATTTCCTAAAATAGGAAAATACGTTTGTTTCAATTTTTCTGGGAGACATTTTGTAGAGAGTTGCAAGTGAAACAAGAAAACAATTCTCAAAATCAGACATTTCCAAAATGTTCCTCGGCAGTAAATAGCATGTGCTATCTACATGAATAATTATACAATATAACAATATTGTAACTTCACTTTAAATGTACGTTTTTCCCCCTCTGTGTGAACCATCATTTTTCAGCAGCAGGTGATGAAAAAGGCAATTTGTAATAAACAGCTTTGACACTAAGCATGAACGTTTCAAGCTTTGTGGTAAATTGCAGTGCCTTCTTGTTTTCCTTCCACTTGATGCAGATGGGCATCTTCTTGACATTTGAAAATATGATCTCCAAAATTAACAGCTGTTAATCTCATTTACAATATGAAGCTAATCAGGCCTGTTCCATCAATAGATGAATGAAATTTGTTCCCTGAATTCAAAGTGCATGAAATGTACACAGACTACTAACAGTTGACGACTACCAGTGAAATACTACATAACCATATGAAGGCCATAGGTTACTGGTCGCCAATGCCTTCTTAGCAAAGGCCATTGGTAGGTGTAAATAAAAGACGTAAATAAAAGACACTCCAAATGCAATAAATTACACACTTGGAATGTACATGTAACATGTAAAAATCATAGAATTATCCTTCGCACTGGTACATGCCAAAAAGGTTTACAAGTCAGGAAAATGTTTGGCATGCGTGCGTCTGTCAATAAGAGGAAGAGAAATTTAATTAGAACGAATGCCCAAGGACGAAATTGCTGCTTGTTCAGATGGGGAAAATGTATATACGTGTCCTAAATCAGTCCCGACCAATGCTTTCAAAAGCACTTAAACATTTTGGGAGGGACGAATTCTAAAAGGCTTACAAATTATTTGCGCTCATAAATTATGATCGAGTTCAATATGGTTACATATGAAAGATATGTACATTATAGTAATGTAGAAGTACACGTACCATGGCCTACAGTGTCGTAATATAACTTATAAGCGGGTTTGAGAAAGTGCAACTTGCTATAAAATTTATGATACTAAATCACTGTCAATATTAGTAAATTACTTTGTATGTTTTTCATTTGCATGTACAGTACAAGGGACAATATTTGGTGCATGTCCAAATCCAATTTAGAAATGTTGCATATATTTACAAGAACTACCGTACATGTACATGTATTAAAAGTCTCTGGAGAACAAAAATCGTAGGGATTATGGATGTACATACATGTACATAAACAAACAGAACTGTGGAGGAAACAAATTAAGTAACACATACATGCACATTGCAATAAACTTTCAAATAGTAAAATGTAAAATACTGCAAAATACAAAAGGTGATACAATCAGCACAAGGTGCAATCGAAAGTTGCAGGACATTCAAACAAGCACCATGCAAAGAAACTTGTCATCATGCTTGCCACTGATTGGACAATCATATAAACTTGTGTCCAATCATCAAGCAGGGCACAGTATCCATGCAAATGAATCCTCAAGACAGGCTCTCTCATTGGCCACCTAGACCTGAAACATGCAAATTAGAATTTAATCTGGACTTTAAAGTCCCATTGAAAAAAACATATGCAAATGAGACCTCATGGGTATAAAGTCAAGTCACTCATTGGCTGCCAGGACCTGAAACATGCAAATTAGAGGTTAATCTGAGAGTCCCATTCACAATTATGCAAATTACCAGGTGATGGGCGGGGTTGATTGGCCGACAGATACAGCTTGCGTTTGACCACCTTGGGCTTTGGGGGAACCACAGGGGGCACATCCTCAGTATCTGACTCAGGGGGAGGGGGAGGGACAGGGGGCGAAGAAAAGGCATATTTGGCCGTGTCGTCCTTGGACCGGGGCTGGAAATTCACTGGTTTCCATGGCGTTGCTGCTTTTCTGGAAGCTGTGAACGAATAATCATTAAATAAATGAGCACCTGGGGAAAAATGTTAATCCTCAAACGGACAGAATCACAGCAAAGAAAGAAAAAGCATCAAAATACTTTGTCAATATTCAGAATTTTGCTAAAAACAAATGTACACGTTTTAGCCTATGGTATTCCTAGCAATCCAAGATAACAGAAATTTATGCTAAATAATTTTAATACCTTTTTTAATTACTCTCTGGTAGTTCAAATGGAAAGAAAAGAAAAATTTGACAGCTTGTTTTTGTCTTTCATTTTCCTGTGATATAAATATAAAAATATTCTTCCCATAATGCGTTTACACACCCAGAAGTCATGTTATGAATTCCATGAATGCAGACGGGGTTTTACATGTACATGTACATGTACATGTACTATGGTCATGATCGTACATGTAGATCTAAAAAAAAAAATGCTGTGTGATTGAGTTTCATGTATAAATAACAATTATCTCATTGCTTGAAAAAGAAAAAAAATGTGTCCCATTTTTTTAACGAATTCACACACACATGGGTAAACAAGTTTTGCTCCAACAGAACATTTGCTAAATCTTTTTTTGTATTTCTTAACAACAAACTCACATTTGAAGTCTACAGTTTTTACCAAGAAAAGATTACCTTTCATATTTGACAAAACAATTATTTCATTAAAAACAGGAACTGAATGTTTCATTATAAAAATTATTCAGGAATGGTGAAAAATCAAGGGTGGCAAACAAAATCCGATCCAAAAATAAAATTGGAACACGGGTTACCATGACAACAGCAGCATGCTCATGGCCGTGAAACATAAAACCCAAACAGCATGCATCAATAACAGAAACTGTGCCAGTCTGCCACACATGGCCTACTGGCACACATTAGGGGATAAATCCTTGCGTTTCTACGGTTGTTTCTTGGATTTGATAAAGGTCAAAGGTCGCATTCATGTAACCCAGGGCGGACCCACCAGGGACTCTTCCATCTTGCTGAAAATTGATCCGTGTTCAATCAAAGTTCTTCCCATGTCTCCCAATGGAATCCTCAAGCACTTACTGAGTGGGGCGAAAAATGTCCC
This sequence comes from Patiria miniata, assembly GCF_015706575.1. Classification (NCBI taxonomy): domain Eukaryota; kingdom Metazoa; phylum Echinodermata; class Asteroidea; order Valvatida; family Asterinidae; genus Patiria; species Patiria miniata. Next base: position 4,066,818 of record NW_024037063.1, on the reverse strand, counting down.
TTGATAGTTTGGCTAATGTTGTTTTTCAATACTGTCCATGTACGGAATATGTTTATAAAATACATGTACTATACGTTCATGTTCATTACTTTTATCAAGCTTTTCGTTTGAGTTGCACGTCAATCTCAAAGACTTTTAGACTTTTTTGGGAAGAAAAATCCTTATTTATTGTAAAGGATTTCAAGAGAGTTCCACCCAAAAAATATTTCAAAAATAAATAGACAAATGAAAATACCGTCACTGCTTCGTGACCTGGGTCGTATGAAAAAGCTGCTTCGGTGCCGCTTTGGTTTGCCTGGTTCCCGTCGCTGTGTCGCTGGTTCCCGTGGCCGCGGCGGACGCGACGTGATATGCGAGCACTCTTTGGTGGAGTGACCAGGGGTAGTGCGGGTCGGGATGGGGGAAGGGGCAGTTTCATCGCAAGTGCAGTAATCGGAATCAGTGTTCCTCACTACAGGAGGTTCAGAGGTCATAGTTCAAGGGTCATAGTCAGTATAGGTCGGATCGAGAGTGAGCAGAATGGAAACAAAGGTTAAGATCAAGGATGAAGTGAAAAGGCGGATCCAGGCAAAATATCGGTAGTTGAAAGGAAAAGTTAGAAAGGGATTATGTTTGGGAAAGAATCATGATGGTTTTGGATGGTGGGAACAAAAAAGGCAAACAAAAAAGGGAAAAATGTTATGAAAGAAAACAGAATCATAGGTCAAAGTTAAAACCAAGAGAAAAAAATGAAAACAATTCAGCAAATCATGCCAATTCATGTCAAAATTTATGGCTTGCAAACCAGCCAAATTGTGCAAAACTTGTAAATATTTCACTTGATCTAACACAGAATGTCCATGTCATGCTTTTTTGCCCTGGACCGTACCATTTGAGCGGGCAGGGATCACAATAGAATGAGGATGAAGCATCCCTGTAATATATGCAAATGAGGGGAAGGATGAGAGATGACAAATGAATGCAATGAATTAATTTGAATACAATTTGAATATTAATAGCCACTTCATTCAAGATTAAAATGGCTTAGCTTATTTTGAGCATAGAAAAAACTCGGACATGTAATTGAAACATCCAATTAGTTTGAAAAAAAAAATGTTTGAAATAATGGACTTTATGATTAATAAACTAACATGAATGCATACATTCTAGAAAATTTTCATTCTAGTTTTATTTCAAATTTGAGTTAAAATACAAATATAGTTGATAAAAAGATATAATCTGATTTGACTTTACAACAGCTGCTGTTTTTGGGGCAATAATTTTGGCATTATGCCAATTCAAAAAGTCCAAGGTCATGCAGAGGTCATGCCGACTGACCTTTGCTCCCCGGTGGTGTCCAAATGACCCCTGACATGAACTTCACCGGCGGAGCGTCGCCCTCGGGCTCCGAGTCGTAGCGCATCGTAACCTGCTTGCCGGGATACACCGTAAGATTCTCGGATGAGCTACTCCGTCCACGGACGGGAGACGGGGACCGGCTGCGCGTGGTCTTTGTGACCTTTGTCGTAGTGGTGCGGGTTACCGACACGTTGCTAGGGGAGAAGCCGTGGAAGGTGACACCATCCACCGACACGGTCTCGTCATCGACCGCAAAGTTGCTAACGTTCTGCTGGCCTGTTTGGAAACTATTAAGTTAGTGCCTACAAGTAGCTTTGGAGTTAAAAAAAAAAAACATTTCCCAATTCCTGCTTTGCACCTAGCTTTCTATTCATGCGAGAAAGGGTTCCACAAAAAGAAAGTCACCTGAAACAGACTGGATAATCTGGTTTGATCTGCAAATAAAAACTCAAATGGTTTCATTAGTATGAAATAAAGAACAAACACAATGAACAATACACTTGTGGTTCTGAATATTTCTACTAAATTATGGCCAAATTTTTTGAATAAACTTTTATGTACATGTACATAAGTATGTAAACAGAGTTTTATTTGTCAGAATTTTACTAAGAATATATGGAATACATTAAAATACATACAAGTGTGTAAAAATGAAGTGAAACAACATGACAACATAAAGAGAACAATGTTACTAACTTGGGTTCCCTGAATGGCCTTCTATAAAATAACAGGAAAACATATTTATGCAGAATTATGGACGAACTTAAAAAAACAAGTCATTAGAGGACGGAAACTCTACAGAATAAAAACATATCTGTATCAATATATGTTTTCAGGATGACATACAGTCATCTTCCTGCATCTCACCTGAAACACTGGAACTAGTCTGCGCTGACATGTTGTTGTTGTTATTGTTGATTACTGGACCATTTAACGGAGGTGGTCTGTAAACAAATCAGAACGTAAAACAATTAGTCGCATGTTTCACAATATTGATTAGCTGGAAGATTGATTGAATGATTAATTGAAGGTTAATTGATTCATTATTGCATTGTTCACAGCTTTACTTTATTCATCCTACGTACATATACTGTACATATATGATGTTTGTCACGTTGTTATTTTTGTCTTTTTAGTTGTTCAAATATACATGTAGGACCCTAATGATTCATTTCTATAGTCTGTGCTTTAGTTTAAAGCCTATACAATATTAAAGGGAATATACAACATTTGCTTTTGCTGTAATTTTCAGAAATGGATGGATTTGGGGGGTTAGTATTTTATAGCAAATATTGTTACACTGACTTGTTTGAAGTTTTGTGGTCGTAGATGCTAGAAAAAACCAAGAAAAACAATTGTGTTCCTGTAGTCTGGTTCCCTGACCGCACTTAAGATGAAACGGAGCAATTTATAGACGTCAGGGAATTGTAAGGACAGGGAACCAGTCTAGCCGGCTTGTAACCGTTCATAGGTGTGTAATCAATTGCAAACAAAATGCGGACTAACTAAATATGGTAAATTGGGGGCAGTATTTGAAAAAAAAAAGTTTTTTTCAATGCAGGTCGGCCGACCAGCATTGGAAATTGATACAAAAAAACCACTTTTCTTGAAAATGACAGCACACCAGGTGCCATTTCAAAGGATGCTTTAGACTGTCATTCACTAACAGTCCAGTGGTACATGTAGTTTCTTTTTATGTTTGCAAATGTTGGAACTAGGATTCTGTGCGTACAGGGTTAGCGCAGAATTTTTCTGCTAGCAGGGTCAGCACAGAATGGTGATCATAAGCGTGAAATCCTGTGGTGAGCAGACCCATGAAGTTGGGCACAGCTTGACGAACCAACTCACCTTGAAAGAGCTAATTCAAGTCGTGAGGCTGCACTGCGTATGAGGTTCTGAGCATCATTCTGGTCTAGCTTGTTTGTTGGTTGGCCATTTATGCTCTCCACTGTGTCACCAACGCTGATCTGTGCAACTGACGCCTTGCTGCCCGGGTTGATCTGCAAGATGAAAAATAAAATAAATTTAAATCTTGAAAAACAAAGCTGGTTTTCTGGATGCAACAAACATGAAATTGAATGCTCTCAAATTCCAAAACAACAAAAAAACTCAATAACAGAGAAAAGAATTTACATCTTCAGTGCTTCTAACTTCAGAACGGAAACTGTACAAGAAATTGACTGCTCAGTTTCACTCAATTTGTGCTCAGAAAATCTTGTTCAAATGTCAAAAGAAAATGGAAATTTGATTTGATAAATGTACATTTGTACATGTGGACCCAGTTTTGTTAAATATGGTAGAAATCAAGGATTATTGTTCCTCTTTTGTTCATACTCTTTTGTTCATACTCTTTTGTTCATACATACTTTTTTTCACAACAGCTCCCATTAATTTTGTACACGTTTTCTAATCGAGTATGTCCTCAATTACACAAGGATGCTTGACATGTGTGTCCTCAATTTACACTATAAACATGTGTGTGAACACTCAACAACACATTATTTTTTATAAATAAAAATCATTGAAAAATTTGATTACCAAAAAAAAGGTATGCCTTAGAAGTACATGTAGAACCAAATTCTTTTGCTTTTAAAAATAATCCCTTCAGAAAAATATTTTGCTCTTGGAGGCTTTGCAAATTTTTCTGCCTGATCATAGTACTACAAGTACATAAACAACACACGGACATCCCAAGCAGCATGCCTAAGGGCTGCTTGCTTGGCATGAATGAAATCCCTGGAATTCTGGTCCAGGGCCTTCAGGCTGGAGGTCAAGGGGTCAATGACCTTGAAATTCTACTCCAAGTCCTCTCTTCGGATTTCTTTTTGGGATGTTTTCTTTCGGGGTGTTTCCATTCCAACTTTGGAATGAAAATAACTGGATAAGATTTCAAAATGATTAAATTTCTTTTAAAAATGTCAGCACTAGCAGGCACAGCATACGTTCTTGTCAATTGGAAATATGAAAAACATTCGTCAAGATTGTTTTGTTCGCTGCTTTTTAAAATTTTGCTTGTTTTTTTTAATTTTTACATCCAAGAAATGTAATGTCAGTCTGAACATTATGAAGAATTATCAGATTTCACTTTTTATCTCAATTTATCTTTAGTGCATGTGGGTTAATACATTGGCAGCAGGTGAGGGTCCGATCATTTGATCAATTTATCAAGTCTTGATCTTACGAAAACTCCATGATTAATGTGCAGTTACTAATATGCTGGTAGGGAAATATAGGCTTCAATCTCAAATCTTGATCTTATGAAAACTCCATGATTAATGTGCAGTTACTAATCTGCTGGTAGGGAAAGATACACGTAGGCTTCAATCTCAAATGTCACAGGTTGGAAGATGGCAATTATCATATCGGAGCCGGCTGAATGCCTCGTGGGAATGAGTCCAAGACTCCAAGTATACTTCAACCTCAGGATGATGGGACGGATCATGCTTAATTAATTCCCAGCATATCGCTCCCTTTCCATATGGAATTAATCACGATAAAGTAGGCTGACCTGCTTTGCCACTTATTAATATGAATATAATTGCTGTGACTGTATCATTTTTATCCAGGGGCCACTTTTGTGTATAAATTCTACATGTAGCTGATTCATGGTCAGTATATAATAAAATTAGCTCAACTCAGATGCCTTTCATTTCAAAAGACATATGCAAATGAAAAAAAGCATGTATAAGGAGACTTTTTGTCTGCTGTTTTATTGCACTTTTTTGAGCATTTTTTCCCCCTTAATTTCAGTAAATTAAAGTTAATGAGATAGTGGCATTACCTGAATTCAACCTTTGCTACCGGTTTTCTGGAAAAGAAATTCAAATTTGTAAACCATCTAGGAATGAACAGTGTTTTTAGTTTAACCTATGCTCTTTTTCTTTTCTTTTTAAAACGGCATCAAAGAAACAAAAATACATGGATCAGAGTTGGGCATACCCCCTTAAAGTACATGTACAGTATATTTCTTACATCCTGTACTAAATACTGGTTTAATTTATGTACAGTACATGAATATTTAAACTTACATGTACAGGTACACACGTGTTTGTTTTACATACACTATGTGGACATTCCTTTGTTTTCATGTAGTTAAGAAAACTCGGTACAAAAAATAACTTTACTTTAACTGTGAAAACTCTTTCAGATTCCCTTTAGTGTTTCTCTTCATTTTGATAAACCTAACCCCAAAATGCCTCTAAACCTGTTTTCCAGAGAGGAAGAAACGTTACGTCAACACAACCTGCATTATGTGGACATCTTTTGTTTGGAAGTCCACACAGTGAATGTAATGCTTACCCATGTATAGGCCTACAGCATTTGCTTTTGCTGTTATTTTCAGAAATGGATGGATTCGGGGGCTAGTATTTTATAGCAAATATTTTTTAGACACCGACCAGATTAAGGTTTGTGTTCGTGTAATAATAGAACACAATACATGTATAGATGTTGGAAATTGTCAGGTCACGGAACCAGAGTACCAGACTACATGAAGCTGTTTAGCACCCGTTCACGGATGTGTTTAACGGATTGCAAACAAACTGTGGACTAATTTAATTTGGTAAATTGGCCGATCATTGTTGGAGTTAAATCCAGAAATTTCAGTTTAAATGAAAATTATAGTACTTCAGATGTGCATTTCACAGGATGCTTGAGACTGCCGGTACATGAACATGTAATACTCACTACAGACAAGTACGGTATTTCATAATAATTTTGGTAGTTTTGGGTTTTTTTTATGTTTGTAAAATGTTATTACCTTTAAATGGGTAAAAAATATACAAGTGAAAGAACTGCATCTCCCTACATATTTGTATACAATTACCGGTAAGTATTGTACTTGCACATGTTCGCTGAATCAAAATTCCATTTTTGAATGAATTTAACAAATAACATGTTTTTCACTCCCCCCCCCCCCTCCTCCCAAAGCAACACATATAATGGCAGTATCACTCATTCAATTGATACGCGCATAATCTACGTCAATACTTATAAATTCCCCCAAGCTGAATCAGCTGCATCACACACACGCACAAAAAATACACTCATCAGATAAATTTGTCCCGACTAAAAGAACGGCGCAGCGAAGGTTAAAAATACAACCACACGGCTCCATTGAAAAGGATCTGCCCATTAAAACCTGCAAAGGGTGCATGCTTTGGCCGTGTGTCAATGGGACTACGTGTGTGTGTGTGTGTGCAATCTGTATGGTATGGGACTCTTGCTTTATATGGATATGATATAGGGATGTTAAGTGACAGCGGAATTGTTTGACTAGGACGACAAAAATTGCAGGGGGAATGGATATATTGCGTGAAGTTGTGTACACATGAATAATTTGTTGTGAGCTGATGTGTCATGCTCTGTTTACCTGGAGTAACTTGGGACTCTGATATTGTGTTAATGATCACGAGATAAGAAACAATTTGTCAGAAAATGGGTTGTAAATTAAATTTGATTCTTAAAACAGCCAGACTGAATGACAGTTACCGGTATCTCTACGTATAAATAATTTACAAAGAAATGACATTTGATTGAAGGGTACATGTTTGTTTCTATTTAATTTGAAAATAATCTACATTTTTTTTCTCACTGTGCGCACTGTACATGAATCAACGTCTCACTGGGTGTTCAATATTTCCAGCAAACATTGACAGAAGCGAGGCCCAAGGGACCCTTTTGACATTTTTGGTCAAAACATTCATTTTTCAACGATTCACCAAGGAATTGCAACATGCAGCATCCAAACTTTATGTGACAGCTCTGTCTGAGCACTTTGCAGTTCGAAAAAAATGAAAGCACAGCATTTTATGTAGTGACCGTCTACATGTAGGCCTATAGAGTGAAAAAAAAAAATTCGTGAGAACTTTGTAACTTTTAAAATAAATAACTTATTACATTTATTTTTTAAATTGATCACAAAGAGATTGACCGGAGCAGGTTTTGAACCTGCAACCTCCGGGTTACCGTTCCCATGGGACCGGTGCTCTACCAACTGAACCATCCAACCCTACATGTATGTTTTCTCAGTGTTTAATAGAGCAGGGATAATGTCTGTGTCCCCCCCCCCCCCCCATCAATTTTTTTCTACCAAGCAGTGACAGATTGATTGAAAATATAATTACCATGTTTGAAAATGTGACATTTTACAAATTGTCAAACAAATTATATAATTTGGTGTCAAAATACATGTACATGTAAGCAAAACATGGGCTGAAATACTATCAAAGCTTGACAGTAAATAAAATGTTGTTGTGGTACAACGGTATCAAAAATAACAGGGAGAAGTCCATAGATTATTTTTTGTAAAAAGAGATGTGACATGTCAGATTTTTCAGCTGTAGATGACATAAAGATAGAGCTTCACATGATGAAATAGTGAGAATGCAACACGATGGCAAGGATTGTAACGCTCCAGCTAATCAAGTGGAAAATCCTGCCTCAAGGACCCAATGCCGATGAAATTGAATTTGTGACTTAAAATTCTTCATTTAATTTGTGGTGCTCAATGTACAGTGACAGTGGGTGGGCTCTACCGGTACCTGTAAATATTCAAAACCTATTAGTGGATGCTCGTATTTTCAGGGTCAAAAATGTTAGACAGGCCTAGGGTTTGTCACAAGTATTGCATCCGTGTAATATGTAATTAATGAAGACAGTTTGAGAATCCTTAAAGATGGGATACCCTACACATGCACAAGATATTATAAAGGAGAACATTTTCTGCACGTGTACTGGTACATTGTAATGTTAAGTAAAAATCAATCACCTTATTTTTTTTATATCTCCAACTGAGTATCAATTGTCACACTTGACATTTTGCAACTCTGATGTGAACCAAGCATTTGACAATGGCTCATGCAATGTGTGAAACGCGTACACGCCTCAGTGCTTTTTCAGTAAACACACACCATACGCTGTGATAGTTTTCAGAGCCATTGCCTTTGACTTGTGCACCCAGTCGTGAAGCAAATCAATGCTTAATATTTTTTTGTAAATCGGTTTCTTAGAGGGGAATCAGGAACATGTATTCACCTGAAGTAAATGTTGTCTGTGTCAGTATGGACTTATTCATTGCCACAAATTGTTTGGTGCTGAAGATCAAACTTTTTTTTAGATGCATGTTGCAGTGTTCTACTTCTAGTTGAGTCCATCACAAGTCCCTGCAAGTGTTCATCACAAGTCCAACACAAGTCCATCACAAGTCCGTCACAAGTCCGTCACAAGTCCGTCACAAGTCCGTCACAAGTCCGTCACAAGTCCGTCACAAGTCCGTCACAAGTCCGTCACAAGTCCATCACAAGTCCATCACAAGTCCATCACAAGTCCATCACAAGTCCGTCACAAGTCCCTCACAAGTCCATCACAAGTCCATCACAAGTCCATCACAAGTCCATCACAAGTCCATCACAAGTCGTTCAGTCTCGAGTCAAGTAACTAGCTATTCAAATAAACTGTTACAAAAGCATTCCTTTGTCATTGCTCATCCCAGTTTTTGTGACTGGTCTTACGAAAGGTCTTATGACTGGACTTGTGCATGACTGCAACATTGTTTGTTGTACCGGTACGATACAAACTTTTGTTCATTAAAATGCCATAAAACCACAGGTTACATAAATATTTTTGCCCATAAATGGGCTATTCAAAGTACATACATGCAATAATCTACAAGTACACAGCCGACTCTTAATACAAGCACTGTTAATTAATGCCAATTCTGGTTATAGCAAACATAGCAAACATAAAGCCTTGGTCCCGACTATACAAATAAATGTACACAAAGAATGGGACGGGCACTCCACTTACCGGTATATTCTGATAATGGCTAGGTCCGGTTGAGTTTGTATTTAATGAGAGTGGATTGCACCGGTATGCTAATGCTGTTTGATTCACATGTTTAAAGCATTATCATGGCATACAAAACGGCTCATTACTTTGCAATACCGTACTTACATGTACAGTACAACACAGTAAACTCCTCCCCAAGTCCACAACAATTCATTACGTTATCATACGGTACTTTTTCATTAACTCATAAAATTTCTGACGTAAACGACACACACAGTTCAGCACAGTACACACGCACACATGAAAATGAAGATGAAAAATAAAATACTGTACAAATGATTGCTCACAAAGTAAGGGTACATTTACATGTACAGTATGTATGCTTACTACCTGTACCGTACCAGTACATGACAAACATAACTCACACCATGGAGGTAGGCATTTCTGGGCATAGATGAATAAAAAATTTCCTTGCAACTGCAAGTCTCTGGTTATCACACTTACCTTTCACCAAGTTTGATCGACGCCGTACAATCCAATGGCAATCAATAATGACGTTGCGATTAAAAAAAATTCCGATCCTGCACAGCCACACAACCGAACAACCACAGAAAAATTTCTGCTGGTACCAATTTGTGCACTGGAGTCCTCTTGACAACGTCTGATAGATATTGATGACACTGACCAGACGTATCAGTAGTTAAAATTCCAAAACTGCAGATTGACCGGAGCTTTGAATCCCAAAATTGTCCCAGTAAGTCAAGATCTTGAAGGGTCCAAGGTAGTACTGGAGATGTACAAAGTAGGTGATATGCAACAGAGCTGATGATACATGTAAACCATCTGTAGTTGCTCTTCCAGAGAGTAGGCAATCGTGTGTTGCTGACAAGTGCAGTGTTGACCTCCTACACGTACGAGTAACTCTAATTACTCTAAGCAGAGATGCCGTACTGGTACTGCGACGTGTTTACCTGTTGTCCCAGAGGCAGCAGAAAAAAATCACCACTCCCAGTTCTACAGCCAGGCAGATGAAGCGAAGTTGTCCTACCTCAAGAATGGTCTACTACATGAATGCATGCACACTTCAACAATAGTATACTGTTATGTACACCGAGCGACTGAGTAATAATGCCACAGCGATTTACACAAGAAAAGGCGGGATGTTAACAGTGAAGCCAGTTTCGAATCACACGAGACCAAAAGGCAGCTAGGCTCTTTACGGAGCAGTGATTCCGGAGCTGAATTGGGAGTGGATCCGCATCAATGAAGCAGTGTGGCTCCGTCAACAACAAAATGGGTAATGTATTGTTGATGATCCGCTTATAGACTCCGGCTTAAACTGTGCCCTGGTCCCATTTTGTGTAAGTGTAGGCCTACTCACCCACACACACACTCGCCTTGTAAAGGTTTATTATAAATACCCAGAATGGCCCTGAGGAAAATTTCAGGATGCTAAATAAAAACACCCGGTGAATGAGTGGAAACTTGAGCATCACACAGCACTCCAGGGTTTTGTAAGTCATGAGAAAGTAACTTGGAATTAGGTTATCAGCTTAAAACTGCAAATTCCGTTTTCATGAGGGCGGCCTGAGCGTTGCACGTGTGGCGCGTGTCTCATGCACAATTCAATGTGCCCCTGGAAGGAGCTGTGGTATGCTTGGCATGCGGGGTTTTGCTCTGAAGAATTTTCGGTTGAAAGGCTTTGAACGTTTTGTCCTTGGTGGGGAATAGATGAGTAGTTGTCAAAGGGTAGTAGTTCTTGTTCTACAATTCTCCAAATGCAAGTGACTTACATTTTCTAACAGTTTTCAAAGGAAACGGTGTTGGTTGTTTTCCTCCAATTTTAAATGACTAATTACTTTTAAAATTTGCAAAATTATACGTACATGCTTACCCAACAGTATTTTAACATCACACAGTTACAAGTCATAATGGCTCAAGTAACGAATCATTTTGTTTCCCAAGTCAAGCTACAATATGTGCAAAGTAAAACAAAATATGACTCATGTCGGACTTGAATTGATGTAAGACACTCACTTGAAAGATATGTGCATGCAGGGTTGAGCCTGAAAACAAAATATGACACCACGGTGCATACGTGTACAAATGCACTTGATATTTTCTTTTATTGTGTAGTATGCAATTTGGTGGGCACAGCTGATTTTTCTATTAAATTATTTTACAATTTATAATTAATATAATACTGTAAAAAAAAAAAAAAAAAAGTCTCGAGTAATGCTTTTATGGAATACTAATCATTCCGGACACTTGAAACAACATGTACCGGTACGTTTAAGTGTTTTGTTTAAGTGATATAAATCTTCAGGTTTAACCTGGAAGATGTCTTGAACAAAATTTCCATTCACAATCAGGCAACTGCTATAGCGCCCTCTGTTGTTCTGGCTCAGTAAGGCTCAAGCACATGTACATACCGTGTTTGCCTCAATTTGACTCAGCTCTTAAAATTTACAGTTTGAATCAATGATGCATACCACGGAAACTATTTCAACCAGAAATGTCAACAGTGGCACAGTTTACACAACCGGTAGCAATAGCATGAGACTCTTTTGGAAAGATAAAAATGGATTTCAGGTGTAAATTGCAGTGTGAGTTATGTTGTTTGTGTAGGTGAATGGTTGGTGCTGACAGTTATATTCCCAGCAGGCTGGGAATGAGACCATAGTTAACACCTTTTTATGACCACCTGAATGAGATTTTGGGGACAAGGTCAACCAACCTTCTGTGGCCTGAGGTCTACCCTGTGATAATGAGTGACATGGGGACTACATTTTGTGACTGAACTGTAAACTGTGCAAGGTGTGCTCCAGGTGGTAACTGAGAGGGCATTAGGACACAAGAAACTGTTGTGGTAAAGGGGCCGGCGGCAAGTTTTAAGGTGACGGCCATGTTCATTCATTCCCCTATGGTCAGGCCTAAAAACTTGTTTTTCTTAAATTTATCTCAGCCTCATAAATTTGGACATTATTACTTTATAAGTTGAACCTCCAAAGCCTGTTCTACATATAATTTAATCATAAATAAAAACTTTGTGGTTTTATACAAAGTAGCCGGCCTATTGATTAAATTTTAAGACATATTTTGGGGACGCTGACAGCACAAACAACTTTTTTGGTTTTTTAACTCCCTCCCAATATTTACACCTCATTCCCCCATGAAAAAAATGTGAACAACTTCGTTATCGTTCAATCTTGTGATTTCTAGTAAGAATGGAAAACACAGTTCAACTCTAATTCATAAACTTACAAGCAAACAAAACAACTTGATTTCTTTCACCATCAAGGCCAAATACACGTACCGGTACTTCCATATGTGGACACGACAACGACATGCTTTTGCATACCACCCACCCCACGGAAATTCAATAAACCAATGTTGTTCTGATCAAAGATCAAACTAGAGTTCAGTCGAAGTCGTTTTCCAACGCAATATGGTTCTTTACAATGTAAGTCAAGCCAACGTTTATTCTGTCATTCAGTGGACTAGTAGATCAACAAAAGGTTTGATTTACGGAGCATTCAAGTCGTTGAATACAAAAACAGCCACCGGAATGTTGGGTAGTAAGCCAGGATCTATCCATTACTGTGCCTGGTGTAAGAGTGGGCGAACAGGAAATAAACGAGAATCAATTGCGTTTCTTGATGTATTGGATGTATCACAACAGAAGGTCTCCATAGGGCAGGACTACAAGCCGTTTTAATTGGTAGACATTGTTGGCTCTTCAATTGGAAACTGAAGGAGGCGGATGAAGGTTCATTTAAACCATCATTAGATGGCATCTACGCTATAGAATTCTTAATCCCCAACCCTCCCAATTCCTACAAGAAGTCACCAGCAGGGTTTGGAAGGAAGGATTTTGCAATATTGAGGAAGGTACAATGTAATTAAAGCCCAGTTAAGTACCAACTAAGGAATACTTGATGCCCATGAATACTCTGGATCTGGATCGTTATACTCTGACAAAATGGCTACCCACATCACATCAGAGTTGAAGTAATTTTTTTTTGGGGTGGGGAGGGTGAGAGGTTAGGAGAAGGCAGGGGAGGACCTTATGATTCCTTAAAACAAAATCAGTTCTATCCAATGATGATTTTATTAAGTTCAGTCCTAGTTTTTCACGTAACCCAATCCACAAAAATTTGTTTTGGAGACACCATACACCCCAAGCGTATGATGCATCCAGCTAATGGCTATCCATGCACAGAACTGAAAGTGAAACCAAGGTGAAGCCAACTTTGTTAGAGTCTACAACCTCTCTAGGGCCAAGCACAGAGCTCTCAAATACACAAAAGAACAAAGTCATCTGTATGATCCAGCATCTACAGGAAGGCAGTCCTGTATATCCCTTAAATGTCACATTTTAGTGTCTGGATTCCAGACAGTACCGCCTCTTCGTGAAAAGCTGGATCCAAGCCACACTTTCTTGAGTTAAATGTCCCGAAGGAGTCTACTGACAATTTAATCCGTCAGTTTTATTTTCGGTCTGATCCACCTCCCATAAATTGGGATCATTCTGGAATTGAGGGATCAGTTTGGATTCGCCAGTCATCACTTCAGAAAAGGTCACTTGGGAAGTTGGGAAGATGTGAAACTCAGAACAGATACCCAGCAAAGATTCTGAGACTAAAATCATACTGCCCATATTGTATGCCATATTTTGTGTCTTTACAGACAGGATCAAATTTAATGCTTGATTGTTTTTCACTGAAATTTTGAATTCTGCAATGGCAACATATTTCATCCAAACAAAAATGGTTTACATGTAGTACGTTTTTCAGAGATTCACAATTTTTGGAACTAAAAATACCTGCCTCTGAAGGTCATTAAACTTTAAAGAAAAAGAAGATCAAGTTGAATAAATATTTATCCGTAAAAAAAAAAAAATTTGTTTCACCCGTCAAAAACAAACTTGACAGATAAAATGAGCCGTTAACATAATACAAAATGTACTAAGTACACAAAATTTTTAATAATTCTGCTGTATTTATGTTAAAATTTCATAAACTTTTATTTTAACATTCAGGTAATTTGAAAGTATTACCAAATATAAAAAAATAAAGTTTATTTTGTGATCCTCAGTCCTTATAATTTTTTGTTTTACAAACTTTCCCTCTTCCTCTAACCAAAGGAAAAGTCTGCTTAATTTCCTTGCTCACAACTTCACCTACATGAGCTCGAAGAAGAAGCGAGAGTTCTTCAAACCAATATGTCCCCAAACTTGCCAAGAATGTTAGGCAGTTGCTGGGGACAAGAAATGCTGCCGGCACTACTCTACAAGCATTCCAGCACATCTGGTACGGTTAGGGTTACGCTGCAGTCACGGGGGACGGAAAACAGATAGCCACCATCCATTGGAAAAAGAAAAAACTTGGAAGGGATATTAAACTTGGATGCCGTCATTAATCATAATGCTGTCAGGACAGCACAGGGTGTGAATGTTAATGCTCTGTGACTGGAAATTTCAAGGTTATTTCAAAAGCTCTGTCCTCAAGGTCTGGGCAGTTGACATAAATTTGACAAAAACGCAAACAGTAAATGTGACATGCATGTGCTATGTGTTTATTCATTGTTCAGTTTGTTTGTTTTATGCAATAAATATGTGAACACGTGTGCATGCTTTGAGTTTGAGAAAACGAAAGTACCAGTAGTCAATTAGTAATCACAGAATGTATGATAAACATGGGTATGAAATACTGCGGGATTTCTTTCTGCCGTGGGAACAGTTAAAAACTGGAGTTTCAGGCAGCTCAACCCTTTTCCAATCCGGTATACAGTAGTCGTTCTGTTCAGAGCCAACTTTTTAATTTACCAAGAAAAGGTCTAAAAGTCTAGATCGCTTATGTTTCAAACTGTTCTTGTAGTCGTGAATCATAACTCCCTACATGTAGTTGCTTTTACTTAGACCATATCCATCAAAATCCATAATTCTGCTTCACATAAGGCTTCAGGACAAAATCCATTGAAATCCACCACTGGTGCTGATGGACAGTACACATGGCTTACATAGTATACATGTACATCTGCCCAAATCCCCCCAAATGGGGGAGGGGGATGTATTTTGATGGAGTTGGTAGGGAATAGGGTTAGGAAGTGATGATTTGTTTTGAATAGAATCCTGAGGGAAGGAAATCGACTAAAGAAAGTCAAAATTCAAAAAAGTGGAGTACCGATATTGGGGGTTTTTTTTCCTAAGATTATAAAGCATTTGGATTTACATGTATGGAACACTGATTTTTCACTCATTACATTTCATTTCACAAATGCTAAGTGACTTTTTGATGAATCAGATTCACTTGTTTTACAAGAAAGAAAGACGTAATCCTACTATTGAAAAAACAAATTGTGTACATGCTCTAATACAAGCTTCCTCATGTGCCATAAAGTTATGGTGATCCATCAATTTTATATAGTGATTTGGAAGTACATGTAGCAACAAAACTGAAAGAATAAAGTTTTGTAATGGTACACATATTGTGTACTTTTTTGGCATGAAAAGAACCTATAGATATTGGTCATTGAGCCATTCAAATCGGCTTACATTCCCCTTACTTTTGCAACCAAAATGTGAAATGAAATACAAGCAAGGCACAATGATTAATGGTGGAATGCTTTCCACAATATCAAATTTGTCAGCCCACAGTACACACGTTTGTAAATTGTAGTGTACGCTTTTGTTACACGGGCACAACAGCAAGGCTTCCGAACAATAAGCAAGGTCAAAGTGCTCTTTCATAGACACGTTTGCATTGAAATCGAACCGTTGTGGTCTGGTTGTGTGTTACTTAATTGATCCTATTTTGTTGGCTACACTCAAGTGATTCTGCATGGGCTTTTATACTGCAAATAGGATATAATTTATCATTTGAAACGCCTCAAGTGATCGCAAAATTCTGGGCGACAGTTTGTGCCAAGCTCACAAGAGGATTGATGAAGCAGGCACAATCTACTCATGCTTGAATGATCTACAAATGTAGTGATTTTTTTTCTCCAAAATACCAATGAAGACAAATTTCATTTTTTTTGTAAGAAAATTCTGTGTCAACCACGAAGATAGTTTGAATAAAAATTTCATCACATACACATGTACCGTAGTATGCACAGAATTTCAACTGATTATTGCTAGAGAAATTATTTTTTAAAGTTTTATTTCTTAAAATTTTGTTTCAACCAAGAGGAATACAAAATTGTCATAATATGCACAGAATGTCAACTGACTATTGCCAGAGAAATGATACATTTATAACAGTTTAATTTCTTGCGTTCAAGCAAAAAAAGAGATAAATTTAAACATCCTAGAACAGGGTTCTGGCACACATCCGACTTATCAAACCACCCTTATTTTTGATGTTTGATTTTTTAATGTAATATTTCTACAGTATTGATTTTACTGAAAGTGTTTCCTAGAACAAGAAAAGCTTGAAGGGCATCAATGAACGGAACATGAAAAAGTGGTTATATATGCGGACACAGCCCAAAATAAACCAACTGAACATACGCACGCCACGCCTACACAACTCAATTTGTTGAAGTGTAGCACGAAATGTTTGCAAGGCACAATGTATAGTGTTTTCTCTCAATAAATCCAACAGGTTAATGTCAATAAACCAACACCAAGTTTGATGATTCACACCAACTGCAAACATTTGTAGTGTATTAACCTGGAGAATTAAAATTAATACATGACGGTAATCTTTGGTGAAATGTACCACATGTATAGCGGTACACATGTGCAAAATTGGTAGTTTTTGAAAGGTACCCCAGGTACAAATGTACAGTATGTACTTGTATTATTGTCCCATGTTGTGAATGCTGAACCTAAAGTAGACCCTATCCTTTTTATTAATTAAAACACCTGCAACAAATGTGCACACATATTAAAAAGCTCTTTACATAAAGTTTAGTGCTTTTCATTGACCAATGGGTGGGCACGGACATCCTGTAATTGTTTAGCTCCCAGACCTATGTTCTTGAAACTCAATGGTTCTTGAGTTTGGAGTGCTGAATGGTAACAGTTTTCACATGTACCGGTAGCAACCGATAAAAAACTGGTGTGCAAATGAATCTATGTTTTCATCGGATGATGTCAGCTTGCCCCCACCTACACTTCTATTTAATTTCCGATATCAGCATAGTGAAGTCAAGATCCACTTCAGTGAAAAGTAAGATTTGATTCTGGTATGGAGCTTGCCCAAAAAGTGGTGCGGCGACGCGGCTTTTTGGGTTTTTTTACTTGTTTTTTTCTTCAAATGTCGGCTGATGACTGCAAATGGTGCCCGACTACTTTAGTGCAAAATGTATGGGAGCCCAGAGAGGCCATATAAAGCTTATACTCGATCGTAAGCCCATCTAAAAACACATTAAAATTGTGCAGCAGCAGGATATTTCAGTCAAACCAGTGAGTTTGGCGGTTTTGAGACATCATCTTACATTGAAAAAAACCTTTTATTTGCCGACACGCATGGCTACAGCGACGCGCGCGCAGACCAGAAATCAGAGCCTTTTTTTGGGGGCCTTTTCAAAACAAACAGCAATTACATTTTCAACAACTCTTTACAAAATATTCAAGGGAATTAAAACTCAGGTCACAACATGCTAGCACTCAAAAAACACCTGCTTAACCAAACAATCAACAATGACTTGCAATGCCAAAAGGCACCAGAGTTTTGATTTTTGAAAACATGTTATGAATGCCCTAAGGGCAAGGTTTTTTAGTGACATTATGAATTTTTTTGTTCCAAAATTACAAATTAAAGTCAAAAATTCATGCCCATGCCATGGCCTGGGCCATGTTGTTTTGAAATAAATATTTTTTTTATATCGTCAGACCCCCTTAACTAACCTTCAATTTGTGTGTGACAACGCGTGCGCATTAATGCAAGCGTTACCTGCGCAGATTATGGAGGGGCGAGGATACAATTCACCATTTTATCGAAACTAAAGCAACAACAGACGTTTAACAATTAATTACTGTAATTTAGCATCTGCTTAGTACTATTCTTATACATAATTACAACACAACATGTTATGGGGAATTTGAAGAACGCACCAAATTACCGTACTTTTTCCTGTAAGGCTTTGGGAAAAGAGCGCCCTCACTGTATATTGCACTGAAATGAATGGACGACAAAAATCAATGAAAGCCAACCATGGCCCAACTTACCTTGGAAACAACCAGAGGTAAACCAGTCCCTCTCCCTCCTTTCAGCCTAAATCCCCACGGAGTGCCACCCTCCAGCACTGCCGTGAATTTCGCCATTTTCCCGTTCCTGTAGTTGGTTCAAAGTCCACGAAAGAAGAGCTTTTTGGACGCGCGGCACTCTCTACATTCTTGCTGTACTGTGAGTGCGTGCGGCGAGCATAGCAAGCCAAATAAACACTCAAGGGTCAAAGGGCAACTGGGAGGTGAAAGACATGGTGTACTAAACTTGTACCAGTCTCGTAATACAATCAGTTTTCATTATCGAACTGATTTGTCTATTTTAGGCAAATAACTTGCAAATTTCCTTGTGCAAGAGTTATAAATGCTTCGTGGAATAAAATTCGGAGTAAAATGGCCCAGATAAGAGAGTCAAATTGTCTCAGTTGCTGTTGTTGCAACGGTCCAATTTTCAAAGAACTAATAAAGGCATGAAGCAAGTTGCGGAATTGATTAGATGAAGTAACTGGTATGAAGGATCAGCAGGACGAGTTAACTTAGCCATCAAAATGGCCTCTGAAAACTCTGCCTTTTCCGGACGCGGGCGAAAACTGCCAATTATAACTGTGGATGCGTTCACTGACAAACCTTTTACTGGCAATCCAGCCGCCGTTTGTTGTCTCAGTGAGGTGAAGAAGTGGAGACAAACTATTGACGTTACTCGTCATGCTCGTCATCAGTCATGACTCATGTATCACTTTTCTGAGGGCCTGGGTTGGGGGGGGGGCAGTACCCCCCCCCCCCAACCCGGTTTTTTTTTTTGGGGGGGGGGGGGCGGGGGCTACAAGCTTCCCCCTGCTTCACACGCACCTTAAGCATGTTAAGCTTCACCTCAGCATTAACATCCAGAAGTGGATGTAGATGTAGCAGAGAGCGAAACATGTCCTAAAGCTAATAAACATCGAATTTAGCATGGAAAATATTGAAGCATTTTATTTCAGCCTGCTGATAAAAGAAAAAAGAAATAAAAGAAAAAAAAATCTTACTAACATGTTAGCCTCATTATTATATACATAATAAAGTATCAAAATAATATATTTTTTTTGCGTCTCAAAAAATTAACAATGTTCTTCTTTCATGTCTTTACATTGATTTTAAAATGTAACTACACTACCATGACTATAAAATTTCCTACATTTTCGTGTACTGATTCGTAGCTCTGGAGGATATTTTTTAAGGGAAGTAAAATCTGAAAATTTAAAATGGTCTGATTTCCATCTCCTGAATACAAAGTTACAACCACAATATTGGCAATGGTGCGGAACCAGACTAACCATGGAGGAATTTGTCACGAAAACAATTTCCAAGCCCCCAATAAACCACATGTTCAGTGCTCCGGCACGATAACAATTTCCAAGTCCCAAAAAAACACATGTTCAGTGCCTATCTGGCAAGATAGATAATACTAACTAGGCAAATTCTCAATCCACATGGCAGTTGACATGGTCATTGTTGACACATGTATACATGAATTAGTACTCTAAGTATTAAGCAGATATCACAAAAGTAAGCAGTGATTTTCCTCGCTCATTTTATATTGTCAAATTGATTTTCAGGATATTCCAGACGAAACAAAGATGAAAGTTGCAGCTGAGCTGAATTTATCTGAAACTGCCTACCTACAGACTCTTGTACCTGGAGACACGTTCCAGACGGGTAACTTGCAATGCTGAACAATTATCAATATCCACAGAAATCCCAATAGACCCCTTGCATGTGATGTCACATCTGAGGGCAGATCGGTATTCCTCTGTGATCAGGTGATATGCATGTTCCCCTGGGATGCATTGTACCATGGAGCTATTAAACAGCTCCATGATTGTACTAACAATGTTATTGAATTTTATTTTTAAATGACAAAATAAGCTGTTCTCAGTGAGAATGCACCACGCAAGAGCACTTTAGGCCAAAAAAAAAGTCTCCGGTTTCTGGTATGGAGCTTGCCCAAAAAGTGGTGTGGCGACGCGGCTTTTTTTTTTTTTTTACCTGTTTTTTTTTGCTTCAAATGTCGGCTGATGACTGCAAATGGTGCCCGACTAAACTTAGTGCAAATATTATGGGAGACCAGAGAGGCCACATAAAGCTTATTCTCCATCATAACCCCATCTAAAAACACGTTAAAATTGTGCAGCAGCCATGGCAGCAGGATTCCAGTCAAACCAGTGAGTTTGGCGATTTTGAGACATCATCTTTCATTGAAAAAAAAAATTTTCATTTTGCCGACGCGCATGGCTACGGCGACGCGCGCGCGCATACCAGAAACCGGAGACTTTTTTTTGGGCCTTACAGTACCTACTTCATGTTTGAAACCCCAAACTTGAATATTTGAATGATAAACAAAAGGGGTCTCGCCAGTGCATGAACTGCAGTAGCATATTGAAATCGGAATTTGTGTGTGATAGTTTTTCAATCACCAAATAAAACCGGCTCGTTTTTTTATTCTCTCCAAAATGCAGCAAGTCGCATGAGGATCCGTTGGTTCACACCCACCAATGAAGTGAACCTGTGTGGCCATGCTACAGTGGCCTCAGCTGCTGCGCTCTTCTACGTCGTGGGCAATCGGAATGACGTCATTCGATTTGAAAGTCTGAGCGGCGAGGTGATAGCGAAGAGAGAAGGGGATTTCATCGGGCTGGACTTCCCTCTCAACCCACCAGCACCAGAGGTAGGTGATCGAGGTTCGGTGATTCCATGCCACTACCATAGATTTGATTTCAAAATCAGAATCAGATTGGAAATTCCTCTTTTTGAGGAGTGCCTAGTTTCATCACCAGAAATAATTAATAGTGATAATAGTATTGCTTCTTTTTTTTTATTTTGTGTTTAGGAGAGGGCCCCTTTGGCAGAACTTATTCAGGTAAGATTGTCCAAAGTTCATATTTTATATAATCAATATCTCAGCAATGACATTTTTATTTGCTTGAAGTATAATCTTTGATGGTATAAATTTACCCTCATTTTGACCATTTTTAATTATTCATAATTTGTTTACCATAAAGTATCCTCTGTTGAATATTGTTCAATGTAAACCATGTCGATTTTTTTTTTCACCTCAAATCAACCCAACTCATACCGTCCACAGGTAACTATTGGTGAACATGTGCCACAAGAAGTATATTACTCAGAACGGACTCGAAAGTTACTGCTGAGACTGAAAGATACAGAAAGGAGGTACTGTCAGAAACTCGACCAGAAAACTCCACAAGTTTTTCCGCCGCCCGAAAGCAGAAAAACTAAAGCCCCCCCCCCCCCCCAAAAAAATAGTTCTGCTTCTGGTTTCCCTACCTACCCTATTCTGACAGCCCCAACCCTAATTTTTTTATGAGAAAAATGAGAAAAAAAACACCCAAAACCATCAATTTCTACCTTTTACCCTTGACTACGCGCAAGCGCCTCCATAAATTCATACACAAACAAATAATTCCCTACCTACCTACCCTATTTTCAAATGCCACGTAATTGGAAGCAGAACTATTTTGTTTGGCCTAATGAAGCATCATCTTTACCCATCCCTGATCTTAACAGAATTCTTGAAAAATTGTATATATCCCAGGCTTGCCTTGGTACTATCGTTCCTGCCGATGTTCGGTTTACTATGATGGCAAACCAGGAACTACTGCTCCGCTTGCCTGACTCTGAAAATAGGTAGAGAATTTCCTGTAGACTATTTTCAGCCATTTTCTGTGGTGGCACACCAGGCTCACACGAGTCGCGCTGAGGTAGTAAGATGCACTCCGGGTTCCAAAATGCGCACGCGCCTCGTCTTTAGGAACGCGTGCAGCATTCGCGTGGGCGTGGTACCACCACAGTAACGGCTTCTAATTCTGGTCGCTGGATTTCATTTTAAGACAAGCTTACGTGCAGGCCCGTCGCCAGCCCTTAACGTCGGGGGGGGGGGGGGGGGGGGGGGCACACCTTAAAAAAACAAAAATACACATGTATGGCTTTTGCCGTGGGGGGGGGCTAATTGCTCGCCAAGGGGGGCCCAACTGCTCGCCAAGGGGGGCCCGGCCCCACCAGGCCCCCCCCCCCCCCTTAACGACGGGCCTGCTTACATGTATGGTTGTTGATTTATTTACTCCAACAAAAAGCATGACCCCAAAATTGAATAGATTGTAACTTTGCAAAGTTTGTACTCAAAATATGTTGCATCTGAGGCCTAACTGTAAAAATGTGTTTGTTTTGCCATTGCTGACTGTACTTAAAGTAGCTCACCCCTCCACACACAAATCCTTCAAAAGTTCTGCTCAAGCCTGCACATATGTTGGCTGAAGTCAGCTGAACTCAATTTTAAGGCCAAAAGCTCAACATTTTCCACAGTGCACAGAATGATAAAGGTCTTTCATAGGTGCTTTTTCCACTGAAAAAGTCAAACTAATTACTTCTACTTGTCTGGTACCAAAGAAACAAGCCGTGTAGTAAATGATTATGTTGTATCATTTACCCAGGGCAACCCTGGAGAGTCTGAAACCAGACATCGGGGCCATGATGGCTGCCCCCAACGCTGACAACCGCGTCAAAGGCGTCGTCGTCACCCTGAAGGGTAACCCTGACAACGGAGCCGTGGATGCAGACGGCAAGCAGTATGACTTCATCTCCAGGTATTTCGCCCCATGGAACGGTATACCCGAGGATCCAGTAACCGGTGAGTCACATCGTGAAATGTCCTGGACCTGATACCTGAAATGCAGAAAACCTGTTAAACTCATTCATATAATACATTCATAAATACCTGAGACCGTTTACCCATTACTATTGGTCGAGAGCCCGTCACATGGCTGGTCTTAAACGGATGATGAAGACATGGCTAGCTGGTCTTAAACACTTTTCCAGTGTCACATGAAATTTGGGACTCCTAAAAATCCAGTGCCTTTTACCGTATTTTTTGGTTGAATGTTCACAATCCTCACGTAGGTATGCGCAATACTACCAGTGAGTCAGTATTTCATAGTCCTAAATTCCTTCGGCTCTGGGAATTATCAGCACCCAGACTCCAAGCGGACTAAGACAGGGTGATTAAAACCTCCCAAGCACACATTTATTCCCTTATTGAACTTTCCCTTCTCCTAACAGGTTCTGCACACACTGTCCTGGCAGGCTATTGGTCAGAGCAGCTTGGAAAGAAGGAACTATACGGTAAGCCTCTGTTAAAATGAGATAGCCACAAAAGCACATTTTGTATATCAATACATTTTGAGTTAAGGAACTAGTTTTATCGAGATGCTGCGGACAGGAAGCAGATAAAATATCTGCTGAGCTAAAACAGGTTACCTTGAACATTGATTAGAAATTTTGTCTTAGTTTCTCTTTTTGAATTTTTTTTTTTAACAGCTCGTCAGTGTTCTGCAAGAGGGGGGGATATTCAAATGAAAGTGCGGGATGATGGGCGTGTCGAACTACTCGGCAAAGCAACTGTTGTTCTGCAGGGAGAAATTACTATCTAGAAAATCCCCTCAGGAATTTTTTTTTTCTGAAATCTTGAAAAGATGTTTTCTGTATTCAGATTTTCTTTTACTTCTTTTCTTATATCCTTTCTTCTTTTTTTTCTTTAGCTTTTGATTGTATGCATTGCATGCATTACATTTGGCAAATATTGTATTCTCTCTTCTAAACCTTGAAACCGTTTGGAATTTGTTTTTATTTAGAGGTCTCTGATGAGGATTTTGTTGATCATGATCATTGCAAGTTCCGAATTTGGTTTTATTCATATTGGGGGATACTTGGGGGAGTTTCTTTCCCTAATTCAGCATTTGAAGTTTTTTTGTTGGATTTTTTTGCTGAAATGTATGTTACATGTACGACTCTTCCAGTACCTGTCTGAAAAATTTATATGTATCAGCTGATTAGAGTTTTCATGTTTTAGGGTTCGGATATCACGCACAACGTTGAACAATTAATTAAATATTAGGAGAGACACAAATTTTATTGTCAAATTGTGTACACGACTGCCTGCTAAGGTAATGGGAAAGATTTCCATATACGAAGTTCACTCAACACCCCGTGTACAAACCCTATGAGATTGGACTGAAAAATTCTAAGTGTTTTCTAAGAAAATGCTTGTATTTTCTCACTGCTCAAATTGACTTTGATGACATGAAATTGCTATCTGGGGGCTTGTTAGTCAATACAGAGGAAAATTAGTGAACTTCGTATATGGAAATCTTTCCAGGTAATGTTATCAAATTGCCACCCATTTTTGCACTGAATATTTTAATTTGCTCAGGAAGCAAAAGTGCACTTGAAATGTGCCATTAAATTTTTTAATATACACTTTTCTGGTTTTTCTGTGGATTAAACTACATTCTGGTGTGGACATATGAAATGAAGTAACAAACCAGAATCTCTGAAATAAAATAAACACTTTTATTTCTCTTAGAATGGTGTCGACTTTGGCTTATTTGAGATTTCAAAATGCGAGTCGTTTTTAACAAGCCTCATTTTCAAACCCAAGGTCTTGGTTGAGTTTCTGTTAAAACAGATATGTAACATTAAGTACAAAAGCATTGAAATTGAATACAATGTTATTTAATAAACTGGCAATTTTTTTAACAAAGTAACTATGTTGCAGTACTTGTAGTTGTAGATAAATTTAAACAATTGAAGAGTTTCAACTAACATTAATCTCCTCAAAACAGTAATACAAAAAAAAAAAAATTTTAAAGTCATTTAACAAAGCATTAGATCAGTACTGAGTTTTGCCAACTCGGTAGAAAAAGACTGGGGGAAATAGGAGCTACAAAAATTGTGGCATCCTTGTGCTTCCTACTGGAAACCTTTGGTGTTTTGTTTTTTTACTGGTAAATCTTTCTGCTGCACAAAGTCTACATGTTCCGCTCCGATGGTTTCTTGTAAGCCATGCCGATGACATCAAATACATCTTTCTCACTACTAACTGGGAGTGGTTCTCCAGTGATACCTGGACAAGGAAGACGTGAAAAGAAACGGTTTACCATTTTGTCATACTTGCACTGCAAGTACTTTTTTTTTGTTTTTTGGCAAAGCTCGCACTTGCAAAAACAAGACTAGGTTTGCCTAAATCAGCTGGACCTGACGGTCTCGGTTTAGAACATTACTTATAGTCGGTGCAGTCAGTGCAGTCGGTCAGTGCAGTCGGTCAGTGCAGTAGGTCAGTGCAGTCAGTCAGTGCAGTCGGTCAGTGCAGTCGGTCAGTGCAGTCAGTCAGTCAGTCAAAGCAGTCAGTGCAGTCGGGGAGTCCGTCAGTCAGTGCAGTCGGTAAGTCAGTCAGGCAGTGCAGTCAGTCAGTGCAGTCGGTCAGTCAGAGGACAATAGGCTGGCCCTTGGGTCCAGCAGAAATATAACACTGTTTGCCTGGTACCCACCTGTGCTTCCCATTGGCCTGATTGTGTATTCATTGAGCGTGAAACCG
This sequence comes from Patiria miniata, assembly GCF_015706575.1. Taxonomy (NCBI): domain Eukaryota; kingdom Metazoa; phylum Echinodermata; class Asteroidea; order Valvatida; family Asterinidae; genus Patiria; species Patiria miniata. The sequence goes on along the minus strand of NW_024037063.1, from coordinate 4,041,091 downwards.
GCTTCGATAGCCTTAGCCCTCATGTTTTTGTTGAACATATCACTACCGGTGAAGTAGAGCGTGCCACAGAAGTACTGGTCTTTAGGAATGATGCGGATATCGATGCGGCGGAACAGATGGTCCTCCGTATCCTCCTCCCCTCTTGGCAATTGACACACCCCCTAAAAGGTCAAAGAAAAAAACTCCATCCTCAAGACATGAATCACACTTGGAAAATTCACTTCATTCATAGAAATAAACTGGAGTATGCTATTGTTATTTTGTTCAGGGCTTGATCCTTTTGCCACACGGTTTATACAGGTTTATGACAATTCCCATAATTGGAATCACTCGGAGGGATCGTAGCTTTCATTCAAAAATCATCCACGAGTAGAAATGAAATGTGATTACCATGAATTTGCTTTCGCCTAGTGAGATAGTGTCCGTTACCAGGGAAGACTTCTCCAACTGTTTCACGACGGACAGAAGCAATTCCGGCTGTCCAGAAAAAAAGAAAAAGAAACAAGAATATTAACCAATGATTCTCTAGTTCCAATTTCACAACAGTCACCAATAATTACATTACAGCCGCCAACTTTTTTTAATAGACAGTTTTTAACAAATTTCTCCAGACTTAACAGTTATGTTTGAACTGAGCAAATAAGCAGCCTCCAAAGCTGTCCACTTGATGTCTCTGTTGCTTGGGATCTGCATCCTCCCATTCACTCCATGTAGTGGGTATTGGCAAATCTGATGTACTAGCACAAAGCTAACGAAGAGTAAGGGTTAATGCCCCTTACACCCCACTCCCACACATCTGCCGCTGACTTTGGTTACGCTACCTGTTTTTCATCCTTGGAGGTGTAATCTGGATGCGTCAGTAAGATGTCAATGTCGCCACTGGATGCTGCTCCTCGTCTATAGCTACCACAGATTGTAGCAATGTAGTCCGGATCCAGGTCTTCTATCTGCTCCTTGACGAATGTTTCCAGTTTCGCCATCTCCGGGCGGGGGATACGCTTCTCAAAGTCCTCAAAATGCCTGAGAGAGATTGACAAAACACTGCTTCTGTTCAAATCATGGCCAGTTTACATTTACTAAAAAAGAAGGACATCGTTTAAGGCAGAGGGTGGTGTCAATTTTTCAACACTGATGGAGCGTTAGTGTAAAGGATTTTCACTTATTGACAATCAATATTCTGATGTAGGTTTTCAAGCTTGATTTCTTACGTACTTGAGTCCAATTTTCTGATGGTGGTTGAGCTTGTCCTCATGTTTTTTCAGCTCTGTCAAAAACAAGGATGAAAATGAAAAACATTTTCACAGTTGGTTCCTCACTGGTACAACTGCATTAATTGTCCAATGTCAGTTTTACAATTGCCACACCTATAATATATTTCCAAATAAAGCATGTTAAATCAAACAGAGCACGTTACCTTCAATTGTTGTGATGCCTTCTTCAACCAGTTTTCTTGCAGCTGCCGGGCTGAAATGTGGAAATAAAAATCCGTGTCCAACTTCTGAAAAATGTTCCACACATTAATACCACAGCCATATTGGACATTGTGGATATTTACGGCATTCTGTTTACGTTTTCCACTTACCCTATGCCTGTCACTCTTGTCATCAGGTTGATGGCAACGCTTGTGTCGTCGGCTCGGATTTTCTCCAGTTTTTGTAGCTTTCCTGTCGCCAGGATCTCGTCAATCTTTTTGGCAATTTTCTCTCCCACTCCATCCTGTCAACCATAAAAAAAGATGAGTAAATGAAACAGAATCAGTCGACAACAAAGTGTGAGGCCTGATAATCCAAAAGCATCCAACAGCAAGTTTTGTTTTTGTTTATTTTAGTGTTGTTTGTTTGTTTGTTTTTTGGTGGGTTTTTTTTTGGGGGGGGGGGCTTTCTTTAGCCGGGGGAAAGGGAGTTTTTGTTTTGTTTTGTTGGGTTGTTTGATTTTTTGTATTTTTCTGCTAGGGCCTTGGCCCTACCTAGATTTTGAGTATTGTTCCTGAAAAAAAGTTATCAAACTCAATCCACACCAGTTTCTTGGCTTCCTTGCCACTGGAGATTTTGTCGGGATGTTTGGCAATGGTGCTCGCAGCTTTGCGGTAGGCATTGTACTTGTGCATCTGTCTGGTCACGTTCTTCTCATAGTTGGCCAACTCTGTCACAAAACAAACAAAATATTCAATTCATTACAATTAACGTTAGGCCTATCCATAACCATGATAACATAATACTTTTTTTTAATAATAGTCTAGCTAAAACTAAAAGTAAAACTTTTTGAATAAAATTTAAAACGAAGTGGCTATCGTTACGGCAGTCGTTGTTTAGCGCCCTCTACGATACTTTTTTATACGCACGCAGGTATATAATTATTTGTTTCCCCACGTTTTAGCGAGCAGTGCAACAGCTCAGTCGATAGAGGGTAGGATTTTGCACCGCGAGGTTGCGGGTTCGCATCCCAGTTTTGCACTCAATTTTTTTTCCTTTTCTAACCTGAGGCTTTGGAGGATTTTTTTTAAAGGGAATATACAACATTTGCAAACATCGAAAAATAAAACTACCAAGTTTTTGCGAAATACCTTAATAGGATGTTGGTAAATGACAGTCTAAAGCATCCTGTAAAATTATGGCACCTGGTATACTGTCATTTTCAAGAAAAGTGGTATTTTTGTATCAATTTCCAACGCTGATCGGCCGATCAGCGTTGGAAACAACTGGCTTTTTTTCAAATACTGGCCCCAATGGACCATTGCACTTGTTTGCAATCGATTACAAACCTATGAACGGGTACGAGCCAGCTAGACTGGTTCCCTGACCTTACAATTCCCCAATGTATGTAAACTGCTCTGTTTCTTCTTATATGGAGTCAAGGAACCAGACTACAGGAAAATGATCGTTTTTCTTGGTTTTTATAGCATTTTCGAACCCAAAACCTCCAAAAAGTCAGTGTAACTATATTTGCTTTATATTTCCAACCCCCCAATTCCATCCATTTCTGAAAATTACAGCCAAAGCAAATGATGTATATTCCCTTTAAAAGGGAAATAAAGTCCGAATTTCATAACGTTCAAATTCGCTTTTTTCCTTCTAATTTTATATTTTCTTCTCATGTTTTTATAAAAGTTGCCTACTACCGTAACGATAGAAAATGGGAAATGCATTACGGCTGCCGTATAACGATAGCCACTGCGAATTAAAAAATTACTGAACCTGTTGTTGACCTTGACAAGACCAAGCCAAGTTTCAAAATTTCTATCCCAATGACTGCACATCAAAGTACACCCCCAAAAAATGCCAATTTTTTTTTTTTATTATAGACGCTTCTTCACACACGATATTTTTTTCACGAAACTGGTAATACGTATTTTTCAATGCGGACTAGGCCCCCAGTACTTTGTCACATAATTTTCTCACCTGAAAGAACATCTACCAGTTCCTTGTTTGGGTTTTCATTCTGCGGGGCTTTGCGTTTACTCATTGTGCTTCTCAAAAAGTCACCAGCAGTAGTCACTTGTTTAAATTTGAAGAAAAAAAACTTCAACGCGCGCAGCCGAACAAAGGTAGTGAACGTTTGCCGTCTGCAAAATAAAATTGCAGACGATAGACTGGTTCTCTTCTAAACACCCAATCAAAAGTAAAGGGCTAGGGGTGAGTACCAGTCCGCGCAGACGTACGGCGGATGTACTGTACACACGTCATGTATACCTTTTATGCGACCTCGTACAATGTCGGAGTTCAAGTACGGGACCGGGACGCTTTGTTTATTTTTTCCCGCAATATTGGCCTTTTGAAATGCGTATCCTAAATAATATTCAGGGGCTTCACTTTCTATAGGACACTAACTTGCCGAGGACCTTCGTGCCATATACATAAAACAGACCAACAGACAATCACACCCTTTTGCTACAATAAGGTTGCAATATTACTGACATTTTATTCCAATTCCAACTGGCACATTTGCCATTATTGGTTTTTTTAATTTACATACATACATATTTTTAAGAAAAAAATGATTTCCCCCCCAAAAAAAAAATAATGAAAAAGGTTTTACTAGACCTTTTAAAATGAGAAGTTCCCTGCTCAAGTATTGTACACTATGTCAATTACTGCAAGTGAGTATGGATTACAATGGTTAAATTTAAATTTCTGATCTCAGCGCACATTTTTCGGAACATACAATTGGCCTAAAATGAACACAGGCAAGCATTGGGAATACTATTTCTCCAATTGAGGTGGGCACATCTGCAAAATGGTCTCTGAATTTGGGCTTGGTGTGGATTGCAATCTGCATTCCCATTTTAAGAAAAATAAAAACCGAAAACAAAACGACAGTCTATACCTACTTTCTAAAGATGTGAAGGATTACACTTTATTCAATCAAGGCATTTTAGACCTAAACCGTAAGCATATAAACATACAATAAATTTACTGATAAAATAATAATTTGGAAAAATACATGTTGTACAATATTAAGGAATAAACATAAGATAAAATAAAATCTGGATGAATTTTGTCAAAGGAAAATTTGATAGTCCGGAAAGGTTGACGAGAATTTTTGCTCAGAATGAAGAGTTCAGAATAATTGCTGGATTTGTGCACAGTACAAAACATTACCTGAACAATTTGGCTTGGAAAAACGAAATTCAAATGCAGGTTTGAAAACCATAAACACACATTAAATTTATCAAATGTAACTAACAGCGGATATTATCAACTGGATCGAATAAAACCTGAACAAATTGCATAACATGATTCTAATGGAAGTACACTATGCGTAGGCTAGCAGTTTGAGTCTATTTTGTCTGTTTTGTTTTTAAGGTGCAACAACGCTAATCTGAGCTTCCAAGACCTGCAAGCACACTTTACTAGTACATGTATAAAAAAAAACATGTATTTAACTGATTTTGTTTGGCAGTCAAATTAGCAATTGTAATAATGTACAATCATTCGCTTGTGAGGCACATCAATTGTTCCAACACTGTACATGTATTTATTAGGATACAAAGTTGAGCAACCGTGAACAAACACAAACAGAAAAGGGCAAAGACTTCCGGTTAAAGACTTGCTGAAGTGTCATCCCTCGGACTTTGACCACTAATTTATCATTCCCAAAGAATCTGTCAGTCCTGTGTCCCAAAAAGTTCGCCTTTGAAAAATGTGATTGATGTTTACTGTTTGTGAACTGCCACCCATATACATTGTATACTGTTGCACATTGATCTGTTCTTATCTCCGATAAACTTACTTTGAGAATCACATGCTGCTATGTATGGGGTCAATATAATTTAAAGCACCTACATGGGAATTGGAAAAAGTACGAGAAATGGTAAGTAAAACAACCAAATTAAAACAAGTTAAAATGCACACAAACAGAAGGATTTAAGATTTAATAGCTTGAGTGCATATGCAAGTAACGTTAATCACTGACAAATATAAATAAACAGGACTATTTGCATACACAACAACCACATAAAAAAAAGCGTTACAGATCCTTGCAGCGATTGCAGAATCACAAGCCACTTCATCGTTTACGTCTTGCAGGACTTCAAAAGTATTTTTTAAGAGTTGAAAATCATTCAGGCACTGCATATGTTTAGCGGGAACTCAAAAGAATTTGGCCAATTTGGTCTCATTTCTGGCGACCAAATTACAAACTTTCATTTTAAAGTCGCAAAATGATCTCTCATTGACCCCCAAAAGAGCAAGTATGCATCATAATCCTGTGTTTTGGATTAGAGTTTTGAAACTTAGTGAAGCAGATACGTATTTGTTGTACCGAGTTTGCTGCAGTAAAATTTATTTATGCAGTGAGTACTTAAACACATGCACATGTTTTCACACTTTATATCCCTTTTCTGAACATTTCATAAACTACAGGAGTACATGTTAGCACATAAATATTACAGTTAAAATTTGGGTCATCTGGAATTGGGAATCAAATGTTTTAAGAAACTAAGGGTTCCCTTTAGCCCACCAAATACAAAGCAGTTTCTGACAAAAAGGCGATTTGAGATCCCATATTCAAAGTAGATTTTTTTTTTTTGAAAACAGCAGAATCATGTTTTTTTGTATGAAAATGAAATGGTGGGTGACATTTTACTTTACAGACTCCTGCATCCACAAATAACAAATTTGGATAATGTGAGATGTTCTCTTTAATACAACGCCTGAATAAGTCCCTGTCATCTGATTGGTGGGTCGTTGCTCACACGTCATTGAATTATTTGTCCCTACCGCAAAAATAGAAGTTGTATTCCACGGTAAATAGAAGTTCCATTACACGGTCACACTCGTTGCTGGCTCCGACCAATCAGATGAAGAGGATGTATTCAGGTTTTGTGTAAAACAAGTAATGAATGTTTCACATTCGTGCAATGGAAAGAATAGTTTCATTCGGTGACAGATGGAATGAATGTTCCATTACACTTGGCTTCGCCTTGTGGCATGGAACATTCAATCTGTCACCTCATGAAATTATTCTTAGCATTGCACTTATAAACATTCATTATCTGTATACAATTTTGCAGCAATTATTTTCTTTGCTCAGCAAACATGTCTGTTTAGCACATTTTCTTTCCTTTTTTTTAGCAAATAGTGTGCTTAGCAAGAAAATTGGGAATGGTGTAATCACAATCATATGGCATAGATTTGAGAAGTGCCAAGTCTTCTAATTTCTTCAAACCCACCCCATCAAAATAAAAAGTCCAAGGAAGCCTTATCATGTGGCAAATCTATGTAAAGATGAGTAGAAGAACACTGCTCACTTCTTGAATGACATGGGGTTGAGCTGCCAGTCAAACTAGGCCAAGCAAGTCTACAGAACGTGTAGTTGCTGTCTGCCATTTCCAGTGTGGCAATGGCACTGCGGCATCCAACTCCAACTGCGGTCTCCAAATCTTAATTCCAATCCCATGATGAGGCTTGAAAAGCTAGCGTTGCCTGCTCGATGGGTACACCATACACGTATGTGGAACATAATCAGCCATTATCTCCAGTTGCAGAATTTACAATGCTTTTGTTAATTTCCCACTCCTCGATGCTTCTTTAAAATATTCATTCAGTCTTTGGAAAAAAAACGCTGAACCACTGGACCAGAAGACACAAGCTGCATACACTTCACCTACGTCGGTTTCTCAGTCGGAGCTTCAAGACTCGTCTGAAATTTTGTCAGGAAGCAATCTCGGCTTGTGGTCGTTCCGGAAGTTCAATCGCATATAACAAGTTCATTCGTTTGTTTTGTTTTTTTCTTTAACTTACAAAAAAAGGTTCTTTGAGTTATGCTAGGATAGACGACTGTGCTATATGTACTGTGCCATCCATTTGAAACCCTCACCGTAGCCTTGTTTCTTGAGAACACTGCACATGAACAGCTCCACGGGACGTCCTGGCAAGTCTTTTTGAGGTATGTTTCCCTGAAGGGGAAAAGGTAGACAGACAGTAAATACATAATTGTATTTTCCGAAAGACTGAACAGTGCTAAGCAGCAAAATAGTACTTAACACATTTGAGTTCCAAGCTCGTTTCAAGCAATATAACCTGTTTTCTTTAGACACATGATCCCAACTAACAAAAAGGGAAAATAGATTTTGAATATCTGGGATTCCTCATGGCAAAATGCACATGATGTATACTTCTTTTGAGCAGTTCTTAATTGAAATTTTAATTCTTTTTTACTTAAAATCACTAACAACATGTTAGGCTTAGAATCTTCATGAAATTGATCCCGACTCAGAAATAAACAAACAAGGCAAAGAGAACGTCTGAAGGCAAACATTCAAAACATTTGAATGTGGTTCCTGGCACTAACCTTTCCTGTCGTCTGCTGAATGAGGCCAAAGCAATTCCTGATGTGATCTTCACTGCAAGCTGTGGGGACGTCAATCTTATTGCCCAGGATCAGTACTGGGGCATTGGCCACTGCCTCGTCTGTCATCAGACCCTACAAACAAATGCAAAAGACTAGTGAGTTATCTGCTGCCAAATCTTTAAAAGACTTCACATCTAGATGAACGACAGAAGAAATGATAGAATTCTTTCGCATATTTCTCTCAATACAGCATGCTGTCACAACACCATCTCAAGTTAAGTCAATCCATAGTTCAAGAGATACACATGTGCAGTAAAAAGTAATCCCTTAGGCTCCAAAGTTTTTGTATGAATATACCAAGCACTGGTGGCCAAAATTAAACGATCACTATACTGAGCAATCTTTTTATGAACCCACTGCATTCAGTATAGCAATGCTCTGACTACAATACGTTTGTAAACAAGTGCGATATGGACAATATGTTGACAACAGTCGGTGATATGTACAATACTTCCATTCTACAATATGGCTCTTCAACTACACAATTTGTAAGCATGATTACTGCAGGTTATTGTGATCAACATTTTTGTCTCAAAATAAAAGTGGGTCTGATCAATAATTGACTTCAAATCATGATCCCCAGTCTCTATGAGGGAAACAATCCCTCAGTGTTAGCTTACATCAAGCTCTGCCTTTGCTTCGGCGAATCTGCTTGGGTCTGCAGCATCTATGAGGAACACAATACCGTTGATGGCCGGTAGGTAGTCCTTCCAGACCCGCCGCGCCTGCTCGTGACCTCCCAGGTCAAAGGTCGTGAAGGATAAGGACCCCATGCTTAATGTTTCTGATGCTGTAAAATGAAAAAGAAAATCAATATTATATTAAACATATTATACTGAAATCACCAGTTACCAAAGAAAATACAAAAAGTGCTTTTAATAAGTTCAAGCCAAAAATCCTAAGTGCAATTTTATACTATAGTTACTGATGTGATAGTTACAAGATTTAGTCCTTGCTATCCTGAGTTCATCAAACTTAAAGTATTTAGATGGTTTCAAGATTCAAATTCAGTGTTATTTAACATGAGGCAATTGGTTAAAGAAGTGTTGGAAGTTGGTGGATTCAGGCAAGCTCCTAGGAAAGGTTTAACCTGGAACCCTCCTCAATCCTTCAAAATCCTCCAGGCGGTTTTGGAGGATTGTGGAGGACTGAGGCCAAATGGCAAAAAAAGTCGGTTGATTTTGGAGGATGCATTGTGTAGAGTTCGTAGGCTGTACCCAGAATTGTTTATGTTCAGTCATGCATAACTGATCTGCATTAAGCTAGATATTATCCGCACTGCTTCTGAATGTCATCAGCACTGCCTCAACCCATTAACGGTGATTGTTGGAAGTTTTGAAAGATTGAGGCAATGGTCATCTCTCTACTGAACACATTCGAGAAATAACAGATTATTTTGGAGGACGGAGGCTGAATCCAATATTTGACATGGTAGCAAAAGGAGGATTAGGCAGGATTGGGGATGATTCCTACCGAAAAGGTCCTAGGGGATAGGGTTAAGTGGATAACAACTTACTGGGGTGTAATGTTGGAACATGCTGCGCCATTCTCCCATCCTTCAGCATGTGTAGTAACGTCGTCTTCCCAGCATTGTCTAGACCAAGAAACACCAACTTCCCACTCTTCTTCCATAGACCTAAGAGAGAAATCAAATTTAAATGCAATGGTGACACACAAATAACACACACAAATAAACTTCAAAATAGTCTTTCATTCCAACACTAAAATAAATAGATTTTGTGTTCATTTTTCTGCTGGTACCTTCAATTTTTTTACAGACAGCTATATAACGGTACAACTTGGAAACATGTATATTCCAAAAGGCACTCAAGGTAATATTCCAAATCCAAAGAGATGAGAAGTTTTCAGAATCCACCTCAATGTCCTGAATACAACAATGTATTTTATTTTTAGGAATTTCTCTAGTCAATTGCAAGTTACCTAGCTTAGTAGTAATTTCTCACACAGGTTTGCCATACTTACCCAGATATGCCAGCATATCTGTAAACCAACTTACGAGGAACATGATGGTTGGTGTCTTTATAGCCTCTGATCTGAAAAAAAAAAGAACGTTTAAAAGACATATTAATAACTCTTTCGGTGAATACTTGAAATTATAATTGACTTTTATTTCACATATTTTAGGCCTACATGCTGAAATAAAAATCTGTTTATGAAAATGCCACTTCATTTTCATTTGACAGCTGTTAGTTTCACAGTGTTACATATCTTGCTTTAGCATTTACTGCTTTAGATCCCTCCAAGCATGCCAAAAAGCACCACTAGCGCCACTAGTCATGACTGTAGTGCAGACAGTAACTCAACGACAGGCCGGGAATGCAGCTTATGATGGTTGATGAACAGTACGAGGCCTGATATGATTGTTAGGCCAAATTAGAAAATATTTTATAGCAGTCTGATTCTGAACACGTGGAACAAGTTGTACTACTGCAATGCTAGTCTGATTCTTAATCTAAACTTGACATGTTTGAACTTGAAAGTTGAAGTTGATTAGTGTTGTTTTTAATTTTTGATCGTGTTATAAATATGTAGGCCTAGTACAAAACAACAGAAATGACAATTTCAAAATGACGATGCAACTCAGACGTGGCTTCATTGACGTGGACAAAAATGACAGTATACCGCGCGGAGATAACAGATTGTACATGTAGTTAGTTGCGTAAACATGGTCATGGAAGGCCCCGCAATGCTCCCATGCTTTGCCACACAGTTGTGGACGGGGGACGTTGTTGTACGCAAACGTATGGGCCATACGACACGTCATGACACTGCCAGTCTGCCAACCCGGCATATAACCATTTTTCTCCGATTGGTTCCACATTAGATCGTACATTTATGGTAGTGAGAACTATACTTACCACTTTCAACTAAATGATTTACAAACGAACACTAAAAACACTAATTACGAGTAAAAGTATCGAATGTTCAGCGATCGCGAAGACAACCCAAAAACCACGAAAATGGAGTCTGCGAAATTTACGTCATATGTAGTGCCACCTGACCTTTTATGCAAGAAATGGTGCCATTGGCTTTTTATATTTTACATCGAGCTTGTCTATTTCTCTTTTAATCACTTCAAATCCTTAATTTTTTTTTAAGAGCACATCAAAAATGTTATATACAAATACGACATAAAAATAAACGAATATTTCAAATAAAAAATACTAATTTTGTGTTTTATGAGAATTATACCGATGTGGAGATTAGCCAATCATTAGAATCGTTGCGTCGAATTCGGACGAACGATCAGGGCATAGAACGGGAAGCCACGGTGTAGAAAAAATGGGTAATGTCAACCACGCACAATTTATTGGCGCAGTTATATATTATGGAAATATTAAAAGCACAAACATTTTAGCTCGTCTTCAATAAACAAATATGTGATCACGGAATGATAAAAAAGTAACTAATCTAAACATCAGATTGGAGAAGAAGGCCCTTCAAAAGTAACATAGTCTTGAATTGTGCATGATGGTGAGTCTGTGCACACTGCAGTTGTCACTCGGCTCCGAATTAATCAAGTCCGCCTGATTCGGGCGTAAATTAGTGGTCATGTTAATTGTTATGTCCCGAAGTTTAGCTTTTGTCGAGCGAACATTACAGGATACTCATATACATCTCTAGCGAACATCATGCTAACCATTCCTCCATGGGCTAACTTATATTTAATTTAAAATTCGTAAATTAGTGCAAACGAATCATACTTTTGGAACCATGTGTATGTCATGACTCTTGAGAGCCAAATTAACTTATGGTTTTTGTTCTTATAGTGGGGTCACGTAATGACTTAGTCTCTAGCCAATTGGCTTGCCCCCCCCCCCAATTCCCCCCCCCCCCCCACCGTTTTCTCCCAACACTTTATCAACAAATAGATTTATTACTGATAAGTTTATTTTCTACGCCATGTTAAGATTAATAAAATGTGAACACAATGCATATTGGGCCAGGGAAAGCATTGTAAACATTGGTACTTTGGTGGACAAAACACGCCACACGTGCATTTATCAGCCGTAGATAGTGTGCAGCCCTACGTCTTTGTACATTTGTTATATATTTGAATATACACCATTCTGCGGTTTGTACATTTCTCATTCATAAAAAAATTATGCTAGTGGCTTATTTCCGGACCACTGACAATGGGCACGCGCGCGCAAACAGGCTTAAGATTTGTTTTGACTGCCCCCCCCCAAAAAAAAAATTAATTCCTTGCCCCCCCCCCCCCCCCCCCCCTAGAGTCTGGCGCCGCCGCGCCCACTGCTCATGTGTCAACAAGTTGACCCATATCGGTATCACGCGGAAACAAACACAAAACATTTGAAAATCGTCGACTTTTGTGAAAGTTATTTCACTTGGGTGATGGTCATTAAAATGAAAACACAGCAATCAAAATTAGGTAACATTTTCCACGTCTCTTTTTTTTTTTATTAAAGTGCACAGATAGATCTCGGTAATGTATACATATGACGAGCTCCCCCGAGAAGACGAACTTTTTTTCTATTTTTAGAAGTGCCACGTTGAAAATACCGGCACAATGCGCATGCTCGAGCTCAAGACTGGGCGATGACGAAGTGCTTTCCTTCAATGGCGACTGTCACGTTCACCGAATTAACGACAGGAAAAGTAAATTTTACGCAATGTTTTCTCCGTTAGTTAGGTACCTTTTCATGGGCATTTTCAGTTCATGACTAAAATAGTGACTTCTACGATATTTTAACTTTCATTTAGTACCATGAATGTAACAAAATATAAATGAAAACTGTACATTTATATCCTTCTTGTGAACGGTTTTGACGATCTGTGCATTGATTGTCATTTACAAATCACGTTGTTTCATCATCATCATCAATCCAAAATGGCGAGTTCGCAACCACCACACGCCCATGGCCAGGCAATGAAAATGCCCGGCGCTGCCCCACCGCAGAATTTCGCCAGCGGTATGGGACCGCCATCTTCAAGTGAGTCACACTGTATTCTTAAATCCTGATCTTTCTCCATTCATTTGTTAAAAAAAGAATCATGGTCATGAAACTCTTTCAAAATCAAACATGTCATGCATGTCAAATTGTCTTTTCTCTGCATTGACTTGCTGGGGGGGGGGGGGGGGCTTAACGAGTAGGCCTAAACCAACTTCTTCAGGGAATCAAAGTGGATCTAACTTTGATTGGCGAAGTCGAACTAACGTATGTGCTTGGTGTTCCCAAAGTTAAGATGCACGACAAAACCGGATTTCAAAATTATGTCATTTCATCAACACATGATGAATTGGTGCACATGCATGACATGGGAATATGACTCATGTTCCGAAGTGAAATATCATGAAAGGTGATTAGAGATGGGATAATGTAGATTTTGATTCCAAATCAACTGAAGACCCTCCAACCGACCTACGCATACAAAGTACAAGAAAAAGATTGTTTTTTTTTTCTATTTTTTTTTAACAGGGCCTCCAATGCAGCAGCCAGGACCACCACCTCCAGGGGGTTACAACCCTAACTATCAACCGGGAATGAACCCACCCATGGGGTACAACCAAGGCCCTCCCCCCACTGCCAACGGTGCTCACCCAGGCAAACCATCTGGCTATGGAGGGCCAACCGGCAATAACCCTAGGACCCAGGATGGTTACCCAACTGGTCCCCCGCCTCCCCAAATGGGTGGGGCCTACGGTCAGAGACCACCAGGTTCCTCAACAATGCCAAACTCTAACCAAGCTGGCCCCCATCCTATGTCAAGGGGAGCACCCCCGAGTGACTTCTCCACCCACCCAGCATTGAACAGTCCATATTCCAAACCAGGGGGACCCCCTCCTATGCATGGCATGGGCAACCCACCCTCGTCACTCCCTCTTCAAAACCAGTACTCTGGCAGCCAGCAAGTGAACTCATTCCCCAGACAATCAGGTCCCCCTACAAGGACCAACGTCGCTGGTCCTCCACAAGGATCTGCATCTGGGATGCCCCTCCCTGGACCCTCGCCTAGTGGCCCTGGAACCTACGGCCGACAGCCACTTCAAGGAGCAACTCCCGGTTCAATGGATTCTCCTTCAACTCCTGATATGCCAGGGATAGACAGAAATTTAAATTCCTCAGGTGAGTCGAAATGTGCCAAGAAAGGTAAAACTTAATTTCCAGGGTAGCTTGCCAAGTGTGGTTGATGCGGTATTCTAGTTGACTGAGGTTGAAATTTTTTTTTTTGGTGGCCCACACAACCCTCCATCTTTTCCAACAGCACTGGTGATGGCTTATGTCTTTCAGCATTGTGAAGGAAACAACGGATTGTGGGTAGTTTATTGCATTTATCAACTTGGGTGTATTGAGTGCGCATGAGTGTTGACTCCCCATGGTCAAATAAACACTATCCAGAGCTAAGTTAACCTTTGCTCTACCTGATCCTCCAAATCACTTCAGTATTTGGGAAAAATTGACTCGCCCACGTTTTTTGCACAGCCCTCCAATATCTGCTACTGTACTTTGTGGGTGAAACCACAGTACACTCCAAGAACTGCCAAGCAGGTACAGTCGAGTCTCGTTAATACAAACTCGTTCGGACCTAGCCAAATTGTTTGTTATATCAGAATTTTGTATTAAGAGGAACATCAGTCCCATTCATTGTGCACATAAATGCACAGTCGGGGCCAAGGCTTTATGTTTGTTATAACCAGAATTTTGTATTAACAGAGTTTGTACTAACGAGATTCGACTGTATTGTCAGAAAGCTTGGCCATGCTGTGAGGAAACTCTTTGGTCAGCAATAAACAATGAGACCAAAGTTCTAAACGATGAGACCAAAGTAAACAAGTCTGTCGCGTCTTTGGTAAAATCACTTGGCTGGTGAGTCAAAGAATCCTCCAATTGCAATAAACTACACCAAAAGTACAATGGTTAAAGAAATACGCTGTCCCAGTACCATTGGATAGGGTTGTGCATGTTTGACATTCTCATAATCCCTAACCCTGCCAGACGCAGCACAGTGCATCAGGTGGAAAAGTCTGGTGCACTTTGATGGAAAATGCTACCAACACCAGTGCATAAACCGGCCACTTCTGAGACACTGAGAGCTAGTCCCATAGAACAATGCCCGAGTTGTATCCTGCTGCGTTGGGTGACCACAGACTCTAAGGCAGTTTGGCCTCGAGACTTTTGACCTGATGGATCTTGCTACACTGGGCAGGCTTGTCACTTAGACAAGTGTTGCATGTTGCTGCGTTTGGCAGGGTTTCTAGCCAAAATACCCTGGAGGGTTAGGGTTAAATCAACAAAAATAAAAGTTGGAAATAAACACCAGAACGGGCAAGAAAGTGCCATTTGAAAGAAAAAAAAGTGCAAAATTTATTTTCAGGACATTGTATCCCCCAAATGTGCGTTGCCTTTATTTTTAGTTTGCTCTGCATGATTGAAAGCATGAAAATAGCTTCATGTAACCAAAGTAAACCTTTGATTTTTCCAATCTAATCTTTTGCAACTCTCCAAACTTATAACCCTCAATGGATGTTTACATTTGTATCATTCATCAAACTAACATTTAATGATTGGTAAATAAAGTGTAAGCAAACAAACTGAAGTACTTCATGTTGCAACATTCATGTACAAGTTCAAAGTAATGTACCTTTGTGATTTCAAGGTTCAATTTTTAAAGTTTGATACTGATAGCCATAATAGTAACTTTCAACTCGGCAAAATTGATCGTGTACAATTCCACATGTACATTGTAAGCTCAGTCATTTGTACCATGTGATGCACAGCAACGCAACTCATCAATGTTTAATGTTAACCTATACATTACTTGTAATGTTTGGGTGCTGCATTTTATTTGCCTGCGCACTCCAAGTAATTTTCACCTGCAAATCATTAACCATTTTTTTTTCTTCACATTTTCCCCTATTTACTCACATGCATCCGATTCCCCTTCCCCTTCTTTGTTTTGGACTGTTTGTAACTCTCGTGTATGGCTGCACGGCAAATTGCCCTGCCCTTTCTACCCGTGCCCCTCCCCCTTCGACGCACCCGTTTGGGTTATAAAACAAAAGGAGAGGGCCTGCAGGTACCCAAGTACCCCTCCATGATTCGGTCGCCCTCTACGGGATCGCTGGGCTCGTTACCGATGCCCAAATTCAACCTGCAGTCCTCCTCCCCGACTGCGGACCTGGCCAACTATTCACCGGGGGATTCAGGTATTTGTTAACAATTCCGATTAGCTTTGTTAGCTGGCTGAATGAATGTTTCTGCATGCTGCTGACTTTCTTGGGTCTTTCTCCTATCCTGTCCTATTCTATCCTAAAGTCATGGTATCTTGGCAATATTAGATATAGAGCACAGTGTTCTCCACAAGGTGTATATGGAGAGCAGATTGCCCTGGTAAAATTTCCTGCCACCCAATAGCAGTTTACCACTCTGCTCAAATAGCAGGGTAGACCCTGTGGGCCATGGGGTCTGAGACCGTTTTACTGGCCTCAATGTCATGGTTCTGCCTCATGTGTAATCTATCGAGCATAGTGTTCTCCACAAGGTGTATATGGAGAGCAGATTGCCCTGGTAAAATTTCCTGCCTCCCAATAGCAGTTTACCACTCTGCTCAAATAGCAGGGTGGGCCACAGGGTTTGAGACTGTCGAACTGGGCTTAATGTCATGGTTCTGAATTACCAACTTCATATGTAATATAGTGTCACTCTTTTGCTGTTACATGTACATCTTTCAGCAGTCTCTTGCCCAAGTGTTTTTAACATAACATTACATGACCATGAGAATTTTCCAGCATTTTATGTCTCGCAATATGTGACAGTTTCCTTACATTGTTGATCAACACATTTCAGTAGCTTCAAAGTATGTTTTCACGCACAAAGCATGCTGCCCATATATCCAATTCCAGTGACACTGCTAAAGGCCTTTCTTCTTCGTGTTAGTCCTCCTGATTCTAACATCCTACCATTGTTACATCATTTGTTGTACATGATTGCATGGCTTGCTTGTATTCTGGTTTTCTTTTTCATGCTGGTGGCCGAAGTTGTTGTGAGCAGGTCAGTGGCTTATTGCTCTCGGGGTTTTCTGTTTCTTTCCTCCAAACCTCCTTCAGAGGTTCATGGAAAATATGTAGAGGTAGCTTGCGTTATAAATTCTTTCGAAATGTGTGTAGTTTTACATCGATACTTGATGTACATGCATAACTGCATCTGTATGTAATAAATACAAAATAACAGCCTGACATTCAGTACCATTAATCTAAAACCTTTGTTGTGATATGCCATTCTTTGAACTTTGAAGTACAAAGAATGGCATATTTCTCCATTTTATTTTCATTTGTGCTGATTTTCTGGAGAGTTTGAATAGTAAAGTTTATGAAAGGGGTCAAATTTCTAACTAATCGTACTAACTCATTTATAAAGTACTGAATAATTCATTATGACCAAAACGTCCTGTTCTAGTTGTCCATTAATTAAATTTATTTGTGAAAATTCTAATGTGAATTTATTAAAAATGTAAAAAATATTCGATGCAGATCGTAAATAGCCGTGTAGGTGTACATGTTGGTTTGAACATTTCATCATTCTGACGTCAGAATAGCAAAAGTGTACCATTGTCTGAAAGTTGTCGGCCATTCTTGTGACTGAAAAAAAACACATATAAATATACCCTTGGGTAGTGAAAGAAAATATCCATCAAATTACACTATGAAATTTAGGCCGAGTAAATAAAATTAAGTAGTATCTCGTCCAGCCTTGTTAAAAAAATTAAGGAGGCGGGCGGTTTTTTTTTCTTCTTTTTTCCCCAAGATGGCAGATGGATTTTTCAATTTTCTCGACGATTTTGCTGATAAAGAAATTGTGTCCAAAGGAGCCATTACCCTTTCTATAGGCCTATAGCTACAAATTTGTTGGAAACAAATTTATACAAAGACAATATGGTGACAATAAACATGCAAAACATATTGCAAATGTATGAACATAAAAATATATTAAAAAAAGAAGCGGGCCGGGTGAGAAACTGGTGTGTTTTTGACTCTGCCTTACTAGTATGGCCTCTGCCAGTTTGATTAGTCACATGACATGTGTTCTGCACATGTTTGAAGCACGAAAGGGAACAAGCCTTAAAAACACTTGGCGTCATTTTCGGTGTGCCTTTAGTGTTGCTGGTTGACAGTTTGTTTTTTCAAGCTGAGGTTAAACATTGTGATACGTGTATGTCAAGATAAAGTGAGATCCTATAAGCCAGGGAATATAATACAGTGTATAACTTAAATTCACCCTCCTGTTTTTGCAACCTGTGAGTACAAGGTTGCATACATTAACTGAGCATTTATTGTGAACCATTTATTTTTTTGAAGTTTATATTTAACCTAGGTTATCATGATGTGGTTCTTATATAGGGCTTTATATAAACCAAAGGTCTCAAAGCGCTTCACAATTATTACCCCTGTTCATCACACAATGAGACCAGTTGTTGCAACGGCTGCGCATTCTGGTCTCTACCTTCACAGGTACCCATTTACACTCCTGAGTGGAGAGAGGCAATTGTAGTAAAGTGGCTTGCCCAAGGCCACCAGCACTATGTCAGGGTTTGAACCAACATGTCATGACACATGAGTCGAACACCATTGGAACACAGTGCTCCACAATGTACATGTAATGACTCTGCACCTTTGCAATATTTCCCTTGATAGCTGCTATGGCTTCTACTGACTTTTATGCCTACATTTCTGAACTTTACCCCTACCTTACTGGATATCTACCCATCCGTAATTCACCATCTGTTAGATAAATAGTACAAGTTTCCTGTATCAATTACATCAATTGGACCCACAGGTTGTTTATTATTAGGATGAAGTAAACATTAGATAAGAAAATTCATATCCTAAAAGTTGTAATGTACCCATCATTTGCGTGCCCATTTTTGTGGTAGTGATATTGAATCACCACATGGCCAGTGCACCGATGGAACATGAGGGCTACACTTGTGTGGGGAAGATAGGCATAGGAACATCATTCACGATAGTAAACCCATTTTTTTCCCTGACAGCTGTTCTTCAGAAGTGATTCTCAAAACTTTGTTCAGGACCCTAGTTTAGAATTTCGTTCACTGGCTTCTGCAAAGGAAGTCTTGGCTACAGAGTCAGAGAACAGCAATGAAATAAAGTAACGGGGGTATCTTGCATTTTGTCTTGAATGTTCCTTATTTTTTCACATTTTACCAATGCCCAGGTCCGCCCTCCGCAAGGTCCTCTGCGGCACCCTCACCTGTTCCCTCTCAGAGATATGATGCCCTGGAAGGAGGGACACCCTATTCTCCCAATTATCATCAAGGTTAGCACCACTTACTTAAACCCTAACCCTCCTCAATCCTCCAAAATCCTCCAGGCAGTGTTGGAGGATTTTGGAGGATTAAGGCTGAATGGCAAAAAGTGTTGGTTCAGTTTGGAGGATGCATTGTGTCGAGTTTGTAGGCTGTACCCAGCATTGTTTATGTTCAGTCATGCATAATTGAGCCCTGCATTATGCGTAATATCATCTGTACTGCTTCTGAATGTCACCAGCACTGCCTCATCCCTTTACAGTGATTGTTGGAGGAATTTTAAGGATTGGGGCAATGGTCACCTTTGCACTGAACAAATTCAAGAAATAATGGTTGATTTTGGATTAAGCTGAATCCAATTTTTAAATGGTGACAATTGGAGGGTTTTGCAGAATTGAGAATGATTCCTAGCCAAAAGAGCCAAGGGGTTAGGGTTAATTTTTAAAAGTTCACACAAAGTTATTTTCCTTTATGTAGGAATTGCATTGCTTGTTCTCTATACCTTCACCAGTAATCATGCCGTGTTGTAACATGTGGTTAATCCATTTGAATTTCATAAAGTGGGTACAAATTTGCACTAGAAATTAAGCATAACAGAAACAGATGATACTTTGTGTCTGTAAAAGTAATTATCATGACTGGCATTTGATATGAATACAAAGTGTAACAGACTGAAATTATTGGAAAATACATATCAACTTACATATCCCCAGTATATTTTTTACGAGGGAGCGAGGATGCTGTTGTGGTCAAAGCATAATACATGTAATGGGATAGTTGCAAAATGGCCTGTTTGAAGAAACTTGATCGTGGTCAAATTCCTGCTTTGTTGAAATATATCCCTGCTAGAGATGGGCTGAATTCTCATTGGAAGTTGATAAGGTTTCACGTATGTTGTATACTGTATAGATTTCAGTTCCTTTTCCAAAGTAAAAAAAAATGCCCAGGGGGTCAGGATTAATGTTTATTTTCTTGTCTTTGTTTCCCTAGGTCCTCCAACACCTGGAGGGTCGCAGCTGCCCGTTTCTCCCTTGGCTAATCCTCAAAGGGTCGGAACGCCATCTGGGGGGCATCCCTTAGCTGGGCCACCCATGGGTGGGCCCCCAATGGGTGGACCCCCAATGGGTGGACCCCCAATAGGTGGACCCCCAATGGGTGGGCCCCAAATGGGTGGGCCCCAAACTAGTGGTACCCGAAATAGTGGTCCACCCATGGGAGGTACCCAAGTGGGTGGGCCCCCAATGGGTGGTACCCCAATGGGTGGTACCCCAAGGAGTGGTACTCCAACTAGTGGTCCCCCAACTAGTGGTGCCCAAATGGGCGCACCCCCTATGGGCGCTCCTCCAATGGGCGCACCTCCAATGGGCGCACCTCCAACTAGTGCTCCCCCAATGAGTGGACCTCCCATGGGTGGGCAACCAGCAACAGGACCCCCTGTTTCTTCGGGTATCAGCGGCAGGCGTCAGTATCCACAACAGGGCTACATGAGCCAGCCCCAGCCGGGCCAGTACCAGCAGCCGCCCGCCCCTGCCGTTCAAGGTGGTATGGCCAAAATGGGCCAGCCCCAACAGGGGATGGGCAAATCCATGCCGCAAATGGGGGGAATGCCACAGCCCAACGGGGGTCAAGCGCGGATGGCCGTGAACAACGTCATGCAGCAACCGGTGAGTAGCCTTGGTGTCTTGTATTTCACGGTTAAATTGGCGCAGGGTACTTTGGACAGTCAAACCTGTTTTCTTTGCCCATTATTCGCTGCCAGCTTCAGCTGACAACATTAATGTTATTCACGTTGCAGGGAGGGCAGCCCAGCATGAACAGCCTCAACGCCTCCATGAACAACCTACGGGTGCAGCAGGCCGAGACCAGACCCATCAACCTGCTGCAGGAGAGGCACATCGTGGAACCCATGCCGGTGGAGCCGCCGAAGTCCAGATTGAACCCTGAATACAGCAAGCTGCAGGTTGACCCAGAGTAAGTAGAAATCTGGCTCGGTACTGAGATCCTAAATTGTTATTGAGCATTTATTGTAATTTTCAAATTAACCACAAAAGGAAACTGACCAGGGCCGGGTAGCTCAGTTGGTAAAGCACAGGAACGGTAATCCGGAGGTCGCAGGTTTAAACCCCACTCCAGTCAATTTCTTTGTACAACTTTAAAACAGGCTTCCTCTCCTGCTTCTGCTTAAGGCTATAGCTTCATGATTTCCACCCCAAGATTTGACAGACTCCAGTACATTATTGGTCCATTTTCTGCGGTTATATGATTGAATATATAATTGAATATTTATCTGTAGTTATACTTTGAATATGACAGTGCCATTATTCACCCAATGGTCTGTCTTTGATTTGCAGCATCTTCCGTTGTACGCTGAACGCTCTTCCTCAGACCCAGACCTTGCTGCAGAAGTCTCGTCTGCCGTTGGGACTCATCATACATCCATTCAGGGATCTCTCGGTGAGTCCAAAGCAAAACCCAAAGCCCCTTTTCACGGCACTGCCAGCAGATCCTCCGTCTAATTTTCACGGAGAGACTGTAAGTTGTAAGCAAGGCACACTAACCTCGAAGAAGAAATGTGCTCAAATTGGTAACGGAGTTCTCCATATGCTCTCAAATCATATGAATAATTTGGACTGACTTTCTTTATTTTGGCAGCATTTGCCTGTGATCCAGTCGAGTGTCATCGTAAGGTGCCGCTCATGCCGCACCTACATCAACCCCTTTGTAACGATCATCGAGCAACGGCGTTGGAAGTGCAACCTCTGCTATAGGATAAACGAATGTAAGTCAGACATGGACCCAAACCAGGGCCCTACTTCATCAAGTTCATATCACGGACTAAGGAATTATGCACTTACGATCACAGTCCTGTGTGTATTGACTAGCATAAAACTCTGTGCTTACCTTGTAAGCACTGAATCTTAAATTCGGACATGTACCTATTCCCAAAAGCCAGAATTCCTTGCTAACTTGTGAAGTACACTTAATTAGTTGCACAGAATTTCTTCTTTTGTTAAAATTTCAATGTTTATTTATATATTTATTTATTTATTTATTTTCATTATCCAGTACCTGAAGAGTTCACGTATGACCCTGTCACCAAGAGTTACGGTTCTCCAGAGAGAAGGCCAGAAGTCAAGTCCGCTACTATTGAGTTCATTGCACCCTCAGAGTACATGGTGAGCCCAGGAGAAAAGTTTTTGTAAACAATCGACAAAATTCCTTATAAGTGTTGTCATCGGAAAGCTCTACCTATTTTCATCTTATAGCCTTCTTGCCTTTTAGCAAGTTAATGTCGTAATGGTCCTGTTCTGAAGTTCTCCTTGAACTCATCTGCAACTAGAGAGTCTAGATTTGAGTCTGGATGTGATTCTAAAAGAAATTTTAAGTCGAGTCAACATTCGAACCAGCGCTCAAGTAGTGCCCTGACATGATTTCTCCTCACAAAATGAACATGTTTAAGTAAGCACTCGCTTATTGAAGGCGTATAGGATAATTTGCATTTATCCCAAAAGTAACATAACAAATTATTATCAAAAAGCTTGCTTGGGTTAAATATTGTACTGGTACTAAACAGCCAGTGAAAATATTCCATCTGGCTGTCTGACATTTAGTCGAAATAAAAAAAATGTTGGCGATTTCTAATGATCTATCAATCGACTGATCCTTGGAAATACAGAGTCCTATGGACGAAATTGTGTTTCGTGATCAAAAGGTGGTGCATGGTTTTTCACTGTTTTCTCAAAAATTGTAATATCCACTGAGCTGAAACTTCAACAGGCTAGGTTTTGAACATTCTTAGGTTTTCGCGTGGTGGTGTTATTGGAAACTAACAAAAATGCATGAAAGCAAACGATCCTGTACGCCTTTAAGTCTCCCCACAATCATCCACTTTGATTGTAGTTGAGGCCGCCGCAGCCGGCCGTCTACCTCTTCGTCATCGATGTCTCCTTCAGCGCTGTGGAGTCTGGCTATCTCTCCATCGCCTGCCAGCATCTCCTAGACTGCCTGGACCGCATGCCTGGCGACGCCAGGACCCTGATTGGCTTCATCACGTTTGACAGCACCTTGCACTTCTACAACCTGCAAGAAGGGATGACAAGGCCACAGATGCTGGTGGTATCCGACATTGACGGTGAGTTCCTACATTTCCTTGTTTATAATTTCCCAAAATACTGTAGAAACTCTCAAATGGTTTGAAATTTCCTTGTTGTTTCTTTCTTTTTTGACTTCAGCACTTTCAAGATCATTTTCGACTTGTTGGTTTTGTTTTTCTTGCAGACATATTTCTTCCTTGCCCCAATGATTTGCTGGTCAACGTTCACGAAAACAAAGAGGTAAATTCAATAAATGCAGTAAAAATATAATGGAGTTGTTATAAAAGTTTGTTTGGAAACTAGTTAGATGCCTGGTCTTTGATAAAGATCCAAACTGAATGGATTGTCAAAACTCAGAACACGTTTTGAGATCATGAACACAATGATTGAGTGGCTTCCCTACTTCAACGTTTTAGTGTTGAAATATTTTTGAATATTTTGAATTTTCAGATGGACCACAAAGGAAATTAATATTTTAAAAGAAAACTTCCTCTGTTAATTGTGACATCCATATTCTTTTCGGGGAAAAAGTCGCAGGTACACATTAAAAATCATCTCCGATATCTTAGATATTTACTAAATTTTCTCTTCTGTAAATGTTTTCCCCGTAGTTGATACAAGAGCTGCTGAACCAGATCCCATCCATGTTCTCCGGCAACAAGAACACACAGACGGCCCTGGGACCTGCACTGCAGGCAGCACTCAAACTCATGGTGAGAACTCAGTCTCTGATATAAGCAAGGGGTGTGAAATCTCAGATTTAAAGCTAATTTCAGCTTTTTTTTTTTTTTTTTTTTTTGGATTTCAACTTTTTTTTTCCTCACTTGCCGTGTACAAAAGTATAGGAGATTTCCAAAGTTCAGCTTTTTTACACCTTTTTCAGCTGTTTTCAGCTATTTTTATCAGAGGTCACTCACACCCCTGTATAAGAAAGCTCTCTATACCTGGAATATTCCTACTCCTTCTGAATGCTGCTGTTAGATTGTTTTATGAGAGTCTACAATCACAATACCCTATTTAACCATAACTACCCCTACCCTTCAAAATCCAACTGCATGTTTTGTTGGAATCTGTTGGAGTGAGTACTGCACTTAGTAAACTGATCATGCTTTACATGGGGTCAGGCATACCACCATAATCAGAGTCCAGCAGTTTGGGTGTTGAGTTTACCATATGGTGTTGGATTTTGCAAGAGTGAGGAAGGTTTGTAGTAAATCACTGCAGGGGTTAGGGTCAAGGGCCACTCCAGGTGAGGGCTACACAAAGAAGGGATAGAAGACGGAAGCTAAAAAACTAAAAACTTGCTTCAAATAGAAAGATAAGTATTGAGATAATTGCACATATTCTCAAATTTAGCAGTAAGCCACGCAGCACTGTGTACAGTTTCTGCCAGGTAACAATTATATATTTACATTTTAGTTCCTCAGCTCCTCAATTTTTGTAACTGTTTTGATTTGTTCCTCTGCAGAGCCCAACTGGAGGGCGTGTGACTGTTTTCCAGTCCGGTCTACCTTCCCTGGGCCAGGGAGCTCTCAAGTCCAGGGAGGATCCAAACCAAAGAGCGTCATCCAAAGTAAGTCTCGGACAAGTGGATGTATCTCACCATAGTGGTGGGTGGCATTTGGCAAAAAGCTTGTCATCTTTTCTTCAAGTAGAGAGGCCAAGACCTGCCATTGTGTTGATGAAATCTGTTTTCAACTCTGGCTAAGCGAAAAAGCTACCCATTTAGTCCTGAATCCTCCAATTTCAACGTGATTTTTTTACACATCCTAGGGAGGAAGTCTTACATCTTGCTCAATTGTTTTCTTTGTATATTATAAGGTGAGAGTTTGCTTAATTCTCAATTCTAAATAATGAATGAAGATGGCTTCTATACTAAATATCGCACAAGAATACAGAAGATTCGAATCAGCCCCCGGCAAGCTTGGTGGTCGAGTGGTAAGACGTCTGCATTAAAGCAGGAGTTCGGGGGTTCGAGTCCCACCTGAGTGCTAGTGATATTTCTGACAATCGGAACAACACTTGAGTGTACAGTGTTAATAAAAATACGTCGGTGAAAAACAAATAGTATTCCATGAGCACCCTTCATAAATTCTTTAAAATGGTTTAGGTTATAAAAGATTATGCCTTCAATTACTCCTCATGCTAAACTGTTATTCATTTTCTGTGTAGAGTGTTGCAAATCTTGGACCGGCGGTTGACTTCTACAAGAAGCTGTCCTTGGATTTCTCAGCCCAGCAGATAGCGTGTGACATCTTCCTCTTCAGCAGCCAGTACACGGACGTGGCTACCCTTGGTACGTTTCTGCTCGCTGTGTATTTAGATTCCAAGTATCGAATTTGATTACACATTTTTCAATTTTGAATTGTAATTAATTCCATTGCTGAGATTTTATTCTTAAACAGAAACATATCTTTATCCTTATAGGATACAAATCTGCTTTTGGTTGAGTGATATTACATCCATGAATTCTAAGAGATATTGTAATTTTAGAAAATTCTCTTTGGAAAATGTTGTCTCCAAAAAGAAATAATAAATCATACCTCGCAAATTTAATATTTTGTACAGGAGCGTATATTTGGACCATACAGCTGTTATTAATTACTGACCGTGTCACCTTTATATTTGCCTCGTAGCGGGTGTGGCTAAATATTCAGGCGGCAGCGTCTACTATTACCCAGGATTCCACAGCACTCAGAATCTGGTGGAAGTGGAGCGGTTTAGTAACGACCTCCGTCGGTACCTCACCAGGAAGATTGGGTTTGAAGCAGTCATGAGAGTACGCTGCACCAAAGGTAAGTAGCATGTACCCTAAAATGTCTTTGGTCTTTCCTGTAAGGTCCTAGATTTGGCCAAGTTTGATTGGGATATGAAATTAGAAGTGACTTAAGTTCCAAACAGAATCTTTTACAAAGTCTAAGTTAATTTGTAAGGAAAGGAAAAAGAAAGAAAGAAATCTACACAAAGGCAAATGTTTTTCCGAGGTAAAGCGCCCGCAAATTGTTATTTTGTCTTCTAGGCTCCTAGGATCCAACAGTTGCATTGTTTAACCCTAACCACCCCAAACCCTTCAAAATCCAACTGCATGTTTTGTTGGAATCTGTTGGAGTGAGTACTGTACTAGTAAACTGATTATCCTTTACAAGGGGTCAGGCATACCACCATAATCTGAGTCCAACAGTTTGGGTGTAGAGTTTACCATATGGTGTTTGCAGGAGTGAGGAAGGTTTCTAGTAATCACTCAAGGGGGTTAGGGTGATGCTAAAGGGACTGGACTGATGCTTCCTGTCCAATCGACAAGATTCCACAGACTATAAAACTGCTGCACCTTGTCGTGTCTGGTAGGGTTGGTTTAAATTACAACACAGCATCCTGATCCTTGTAACCCATCAGTGATTGAGTGATTTTTCTGATCCCCCAGGCCTGAGTATTCACACATTCCACGGCAACTTCTTTGTGCGGTCGACAGACCTGCTGTCCTTACCCAACATCAACCCAGACGCTGGCTTTGCCATGCAGGTCAGCATAGAGGAGAGCCTACATGACTCCCCAGTGGCTTCGCTACAAGCAGCACTGCTCTACACCAGCAGCAAAGGTAACAGAATTTTTTTTAACCCGTGGTCTTTTGCATCAAGCCCAAGATTGTTTTGGTAATTTACAGATTGTGAGCCTGGATGCTTGTGTCCTTGGGCTAAGCGCTCTTGTCACTAATTTGTTCTCCCCACTAAGGTGTCACTTGTCTGTCTGTCCATAGGCTGGGGAACAAAAGCTTATGCTACACCCCGGACCTAGATGCTGCCATTTAGTTAATGTTCACTATTGTAAATATATATATATATGTACATGTATTGCCAATTTGAATATATAACATTATGTATCGTCGTTTATGCAGCATCGAAATAAATGTATGTATCTGAAAAAAAGGGTACCAGTGATGACAGAGTTGATTATTGTGTATGATTTAGGGATTAACCCTAACCGAACTCAACCCATCAAAGCCCAACAGCAGGTTTTGTTTAAATCTGTTGGGATAGGTACAGTATCCCTTAACTGATGGTCTTTTACACTGGGTTTGGCATACCTCCAGAAACTAAGTCCAACAGTGTGTGTGTACGATTTCCCATGTAGGTGTTGGAATTTGCCAGGATGGGTACGATTCCTAGTAAATTATGCTAGGGAGTTAAGGTTAATGGATACTTTGAGCTGTATACACCCCCCCCCCCCCCATGTTTGGGGGCAGCCTTTATTTGCTGCTTTTTTTTTTTTTGTTAACACATACTTTCATGTTATATTTTTTGTAAAATTGGCATCTAGCATTCTTGCAAAATTTATTTTTGAACAAAGGGGAAAATGTTTTTAAAAATTCCACAGGTTTAATTAGTTGATCTTAACTGAGCTTGTGGTTTTATTTTTTAATCCTTTTATATCACATCCTCCTAATCCTTCATTCCATTTCAAACAGAAACTTGTGTTCAGGGGCTTTGAAAGATTTGCCACATCACAGATCACAATAACGTTTTAATTTTCTCATGAATTATTCAGGAGAAAGGCGGATCCGTGTCCACACCATGTGCCTGCCAGTGACCAATCAGCTGACGGAGATCATGGCAGGGGCGGATCAACAGGGCATCGTGGCATTACTCACAAGAATGGGTAAGAGTGAAAATTTTGAAAAAAATATGGATTCCAAAGATACACACAAAAAAATTTAAATGAGTATTTCTGTTTTACATACGCTATGAATACAACTATACATCAAGGGTTGAAAGCTGGATCTACAGAAACACCAGTCGTTTCCAGATTCTTTTATACAGTTTGACTGGTACCCTGTTTTTGCTCAGCAAATGGTTTGTGTTCCTCGCAAGTTTTGAAGTGAAGTTCTGGATTTTGATTAAAGGGAATGTACATCATTGGCTTTCGCTGTAATTCTCAGAAATGAACTAGTTGAGGGGTTAGTATAATAGAACAAAATATTGTTACACTGACATGTTAGAAGTTTTGTGTCCGAAAATGCTGGAAAAACCAAGAAAAACAAAACATTTTCAAGTAGTCTGGTTCCCTGACTCCACTAAAAATGAAATGGATCAATTTATAGATGCCGGAAAATTGTAAGGTAAGGGAACAAGTCTAGCTGGCCAGCACCCGTTCATGAACATGTAACCAATAGCAAACACAATTTGGACTGAAACAAATGGTAAATTTGGAGCAGTAGTTGAAAAATAGTTGGGTTTTTCCAACGGTGGTCGGCCGACCACCGTTGGAAATGTATACAAAAATACCATTTTCTTGAAAATGGCTTCATAGCAGGTGCCATAATTTTACAGGATGCTTTAGACAGTCATTTACCAACATCCTAGTAAGGTATTTCGTAAAAACTTGGTAGTTTTATTTTTTGATGTTTGCAAATGTTGTATTTTCCCTTTAAATAGATTTGGATTTGGTTTGGTTTTGTTTCAGCTGTAGACAAGTCGCTCACCTCCACAATGTCTGACGCTCGTGATGCGCTAGTCAACGTGAGTGTAGACTCCTTATCATGTTACAAAGGCACGTTACCTAGCGGGCAGACGGTCGGTACGTTGATGTGTCCCAAGTCACTACGCATGCTGCCGCTCTACACACTAGCTGCTCTGAAAAATGTAAGACTGATTTTTTATTATTATTATTTTTATTTATTTCTGGTAATGAAACCAAGGATTCCTCAAAAGCACCCTAGGCACTGTAGCTCGCAAGCCTTAAGAAAACTGTAGAGAGATTACATTCATGTTAACACTGTGACTAGTCAAAATCCATCAACAGGCAAAAGAGGTAACTGGTATGTTCAGCTGGCATATCAATCACCTCCAGTCAAAGCATGGCTATATCAAATTAACAAGGGAATTCGTAACTGTTAAAAAACAGTTACTTGATTGATTTTGACTGCTGTGATGGCAGAGCTGAATGTGTCAGTGAGAGAGGTCATTACTTGTATCACACTGTAGCACATTGTATTTATTCCCTGATAAGTCTGTAAAATCGGGGTGGTTTTTTTTGGTTTTTTTGACGAATGGAATATCCTTGGTAGAGAGAGGTGGAGGGAGTGATTCCTTGTTCACAGGGGACGTATTAAGTCATGAACCCTAAACCTTAAATTGCTTCTCGCGAGTACCTGCTTCTACTCGCGCTTGGACGAGTACTCGAGTAGATGAAAAACCACGAGTAGAACAACAAGTAGCATAAACTACTCTCTAGTCCAGTAATCGAGTAGTAGTAAAGGCACTTTGACTAATTTTGTGACCACAAATTAGAAGATATTTATTCAGTGGTACCACTTACATGCAGGACGCCTGCGCACACTGAACAAAAGGGTGTTTACAGCTTGCTAAAAGTGTGCCGGGTAGCTTAGTACCCCCCACCCACTCAAAAAAAAAATTCAGAACAAAGGGGGATCCTTTTTAAAATAGTGTGGGCGGACATACTATCTGAGTGTAAAATCTATCACCAGCCACGGTCAAAATACGTTCCGGGAGACAAACTGATGCACAATACTTGTTGACAAAACAAAAAATCAACAGACAATACATGAACTTAGCCCTAGTTAAATTTTACAGTTCACAAAGGCTGCAAAGGTAGGCAAGCGGTGGTGTTCAAGCATGCGGTCAGTCGTAACCTTAGATTACAAAACCACGGATTAGCTTGTATCAAGTGCACTCAAACATGGTGGTCAAACAATTGTGAATCGTCCTTCAGGCAAACTTTTTTTGGCTTTTCTGACCCACAATTTTCTGTAAACAAGGTTGTTTGTCCAGCATGAAAGTTTGTTTCCTGTCCCATTATTATATCAATTAAATAAAAGGTTGTTTGTGTCATGCTGACAACGAACTGTGAGCACAACCAAGGCTGTGCCAGTATTTAATCATAATTAGCTGATTTTTTTTCTGACAAATAGAATTTTTGTCCTGTAGTATATTCTAGGGTACTTCTTCTGATATTGATACATGAAGCACCTGGTGTGTTGTCATTTTCAAGAAAAGTTGTATTTTTATGTCACTTTCCAACGCTGGTCAGCCAACCATCGTTGGAAAAAACTGGCCTTTTTTTTCTCAAAAACTGCCCCCAATTTACAATATTTTCAGAAGTGGCGCAGTGTTTGTTTGTTTTTTTTTACTCTAAACACAGTCACTTTCACCGTACACACTGTAATGCGCTTTTGATCATTGACGCATGATAACTTTTTAAATTATTCTTATTATTCTTATTATTACATGTACTTAGTGTGTGACACCAAACTGAAACACAAGGGTATAATACAGATGATCTGATTGGGGCTTTTCACCTCATCTTGTTGTATTCACCCAATCACATCACTGCTAACTCCACATCTCTAGATTAGATATCAGGATTTTCAGACTCATACAGATGTTTTGATTGGTTTTTACCGCATACAACTCTTGTATTCACCCAATCGCATAACTGCTAACTCCACAGAGCTAGATTAGATATCAGGGTTTTCAGACTCTGACAGTTGTTCCGATTGGTGTTTACTGCATACAACTCTTGTATTCGGCCAATCTCATCAGATTGCCTTCGTTGTGGGTTCCATACTACAACCTAGAGTGTCTCAGACAATAAGGGTCGTTCCGATTGGTTTAATCACACTCAACTCTTTGTATTCACCCAATCAAATTGCTGCTTGCTCATTTGACAGAATGCCTTTCGTCTGGGAACCAGCACCAGGCTAGATGAGAGAGTGTACTCTATGGAGATGTTTAAGTGCCAGCCTCTGCAGTACATCATTCTCAAGTTGCACCCCAACCTGTACCCTGTGCACAACATGTCAGATGAGGTGGGTCAAGTTGTTGCAACCTGTCACCGTAAAATATCCATGCAGTCAAGAACTGTTCATGCACCAGATACCTCCATCCATCCAAAATGTCAGGCTGCTTTTCCCTAATATCTTTGTTTAAAATGTCATTATTTTGACATTTTTTGCCCAAGTTTCCTAAGGACTGTATGAGTCATTCAATAAATTTGAGGTCAATTTTTTTTCCCTCTGTCCCTGTTACATTTGACAACTATGATTATATAATTCTGATGCACTCCTTAATGCAGTCGTCCTCCAAGATTGATGACTATCAACAGGAAACTACCGACCCAACGAATAAAAATTGTTTGATGTGATTCTTAACGACACTTATTAGTAAGAATGAGTAAGAATTACAAGTCCTACATCTTTACAAGTCTGTTACCCTGACTTCTCTACACAGGGTGCCATCCTTGTCAACGACCAGTCCATCCCCCAGCCTCCCCTGATAGGCCTATCCTCGGAGTACATCAATCGCAACGGCGCCTATCTGATGGACTGCGGCGACGCCATGTATCTGTTTGTCAATCGGGAGGTCTCCATTGCCTTCTGTTTGGAGATTCTAGACACGCCCAACTTTCGGTCGATTCCCGAGGGCATGGTGAGTCTCTCCTTTCAAAAAAACCAAATTGTGCAACTTTTCCTCGGAACAGCTGATCTCCTCTTTTTGTACTTCCCATGTGTGCCATTAAAAATAGAAAACACTGCACAAAGTCTTGGAAAAATTTGAATTTCCTCGTTTTTTTTCTTGACACTTTTAAGTTGAACGGGAACTACTTTTTTGGGGTCGTTTGATATAGAAGTCAAAATCTCACCAACATTTGTGATGTGATCAAACTAAATGAGTCGTTTGTCAACCCTGGTAAAAAAAAAATTATTACTGATTTGAAAAGAGCACAATCTCAGCATTACTGCTGTGAAAACAGCATGCTGGTACCATCTTTAGTTTAAAATTTTGGAAGTCATAACACCAAGAGATGTGATGAAGTGATGTGATGAAGTGATGTGATGAAGTGGCCCTATTTTGGCCTGAATCTCCAAATAAACATTGGCGACAAACGACTCATTTAGCTTGATCGCATCATATTTGTGCATTTTGTGGCTCAGTATTCCAGTTTCCTGACTTTGTTCTGGTTCTTTCACCCCTCAGACGGAGTTGCCGGAACTAGCAAACCCTGCCTCAGAACGACTGCGGACATTCATCATGTGGTTACTAGACAAGCGAGCCTTTGCTGCACCCCTACAAATCATAAGGTGGGATTTCATCTCTAGTTGGGGGTTTTTGTTTCAAATTTTTTTTCAATTTTTTTTTTTTTTCGATGAATACTTTGCAGTTATGTGGAAATCACTACAGCCTAAAACATTTCCCAACGTTTTTTAAAATTCACTTTATTTAGCCAAGATTTTCACTATCAAATATTTGTATACAAAAAATGTTATTGCAGGCCTGAGAATCTTCCTGTTAAAACAGGAATTCCTGATTTTTTTTGGCCCAAATTTCCACATTTGTATTTCTATTGAGCCCATTTTAGGGCCTTTTGGCCTGATTTCACAACTTTTTTCCTGTTTTTGCACAAGTTTCCTGTGTGTGTTTTTTCATTGAAATTCATTCTCATGCCTGTTATTGGGAAAGTCGTTTGGTGATAGAATGTTACAATATTCTGTATATTCGGCGCATCCCTAAATTGGTCTAGGCAAAAGTGGTTAGGTTCGTACAGTCGGTACATTAATGAAGCGTGTCAATCTTGGATCCCTAACAGTACTTGACAATTAGTCAGGTGCCAGCCTGCCGAAACGGGAAACTAAGACAGGGTCACTTAAACTTATAAGGCACCCCCAAAAAAAGCTTCGGTTTCTGGTATGGGCTTGCGTCGCCGAAGCCATGCGCCTCGGCAAAATTGAAACTTTTTTTTTTAATGTAAGATGATGTCTCAAAGCCGCCAAACTCACTGGTTTGACTGTAATCCTGCTGCTGCACAATTTTAATGTGATTTTTGATTGGGTTACGATCGAGTATAAGCTTTATGTGGCCTCTCTGGGCTCCCATATATTTTACACTAAATTTAGTCGGGCACCATTTGCAGTCATTGGCCGACATTTGAAGGAAAAAAAGTAAAAAAAAAAAAAAAAGCCGCGTCTCCGCACCACCATACCAGAAACCCGAAGACTTTTTTTTTTGGCCTAAGTGTCATTTCTTTTCTAAGAAGGGCATATAGAGTTGATTTTTAAGGTCATTTGCGATGAGACGGGGCGTGAGGGAAAAAGGCGCCACCAAATCTTGCACAGGCTTAGTCATTTAATCAGTTGTCAGTCATGTGCTATCTCAGTGTGCTGATCAACAGGCATGCATGGTTAACATTTAATCAGCCAGAACAGGATGGCAGATGCTAGCATTTCTTTGCCTTGTTCACTGGCAACGCCGGAAAATTAAAGATAATTTTAAATCCGATCTGGCACCTTCAGGTGTGGAGCCCTCAAAGGTGATTCTGATTTAGACTTGCTGTTTGTGAAGAAAATGAAAGTATTTGAAAAGTAGTCATAAAATATTGGTACCTTCTTTGTGTTTCCTTTTGGGTGTGTAGGTTTAGACATTTTATATATAAATTTTATGGGACAGCCTGTAGCAGGGATGGCCTCGGTATTTTTTTCAGTAAACTATTAAACTAACTTTTCACGGCTTTTTTATTTCTTCACCTTTTATCAGAGAGGACAGTAAAAAGCGAGTGCTCTTCTTGAGAAATCTGGTGCAGGACCGGACGGAATCATCGATGTCGTACTTTGAGTTCCTTCAGCATCTCCAGAAAGAGATCAAGTAGAGAAAGCAAAACAAAACAGAGGACTTTGAGTAAGCACTTTTCCATCCGCAGGTCTCCCTTTAACTGCCTTGTGATTTGCATTTGTTATCTATTAATGTTCTTGAGTGTCTCCAGATGACCTCGGATAAAAGGGGGGGAGGAAGTATGTAATCACAAGGGTTTCATTGACGTTTCCCTCTCGGCAGTAACAGTTAAGCCTGCGGTGCCCAACATGATGTTACGGGAAAGATCTGTCGGCACTCTTGTTACTTCCCATGGTGATTAAGAAGTCTGACCAAGTGTTAAGACTTCACTTATCTAAGGATATTGAGATGAGCAAGTGTGATGACCCTGCAGGGGGTGATGATATAGAAGGGGTGGGGGTTGGGGTACGTATGGGGTTAGGGGAGGGGTAAAAAGACAAAGTCTTCAGGACCTTTCATGCTACACGCTTGCAGTCCTTAATCAAACCCTTTAGATGTTGACCCTGTTCACACACGAGAAACATTTCAAAAATATCCACTCAAGCCTGGTATGTGTTTATATTCTGTTCCTTTTTCCTGCATTTAAAAAACAAGGAGGGCGTTTGTGACACGTTCCTATCCAGTTGTCTTTGCACTTGAAATCATTACAACATGAGCCGATCTAGGCATCTGTATCCTGAAAATATATCAAGTGCCAGTATGCCCGTACCTCAGAATATTACTATTATTTTTTTCGAACAAAAGTTCTTTGGAGCATGCAAAATTGGTCAAAGTAGAGCTAAGGTCAAAACATACATTTAGTCCAGAAAAGATTTCAACTGTTAATTTTCTGACAACTTCTAATGACAGAAGCTCAGAAATCAGTCCATGCACATAAAAATATCCTAAAAGAATTTAAAAACGTGGATTTAAAGATTTGAGTTGGAAGAATGGATCTCTCTTTCAATCAGTCGCCTTGAACCCGTTCTACATTTTATTGCCTGTTAGATATTATTGCATGTTACGATACTAGTGTCCTTACAACATTTACTGAGGAGGAAATTGGATTAAAAGCCCCCACATGCCCCTAGTACCCTTTTGGCACTTATTCAAAACCGTAAATATCCCATTTTTTACATTTTGGTAAAAAGCCTTATCCATTTCATTGGGCATTTTGACTGCTTTAGGATTTTCACATAAAATGGCAAAAGGAAAACTTACACCAAGAAACTTCCCCAGAAACCTGTTCCTGCCATTTAGTTTTCTTTAATTACGTTTAAATTTATGTTTGTTTTCTCAAAGATATTTCTTCCGGTCCCCATTTCCCTGCTACAGATTGATATCCTTACAGATAAAACGGTGGATTTTTTTTACTTGAAGTTCACTTGGCTCGCATTGCACCCATACTTTGACTTTAAACTTGGTATGTTTAATAACATGTACAGTGTGTAATATTCAAACAGCTGCCACCACGACTTTGCAAACATAATATTAAACCTGAGCATCGTAATGGTTCAGCTGTCAAATTGTTTTGTGGGAATTTAAATGTCCTCTTGCTTTCGTGTTTACAATGATATTTTCTAATTTGGCGAACATGTTATTAATCTTTATTTCCTTCTTTTTCAACTCAATGTTAACTTTTCTGATGATGTACATGTGCAATTTGTCCTGAATTGTTCAAGTTTGTGTGCAGTTCTTGCACCAATTAAGAATGATTTAAAATGTGTGATTGGACCCCCATCACTAAAATAATGCGTAGCAACAGGGACTTTTAAAGAATGGTGGATACAGTGCGAAAAATATATAAAATGGGGATGCACTTTATAAGTTCAGTGGGAATAGAAAAGAAATTAATTTCACTATCATTTTTGGTGCCAGGTTTGAAAACTAAAATTAACTGTGGTCAGTAAAATTAAAGATTTCCTTATGAAAAACTCAGAATACGTGTGTATCAATCAACCGTTATAAAGCTCAAGCAGATTATTTATTAAGCATAAACTCTAAAGCACTGTATTTACGATATTAGTTTGACACAAATAACGCGGTAAAATGAAACACATTAATAAATGAGTTTAAAAGTTGCTTATTTTGTACTCTCAACGTACGCGGACTGAAACTCTTCGCCTAAGGTCCGTAGTTTGCTGAACGCAGTTTTACCGCAATCTTTAGAACGCCGTGGTTCAGTGTGAAGTCAGAATTTGAAGCAGCATATATTCGTGGTCATTTTAGCAGGTCTTCTTTTTTTTTCATGACCCAGGCAGCTTTTTGGTTGATTGAGATAACTTTAGCATGATATTGTTTTAATGTGTATTACCTATCATTGTCAATTTAAAAGAGTTCACTGAATAAAATAAAATTGATATATGAAAAATGTAAAACTTGATGCCTTTGGATAAACTTGAACCCTAACGTTAGGCCAAAAAAAAAGTCTCCGGTTTCTGGTATGCGCGCGCGTTGCTGTAGCCATGCGCGTCGGCAAAATGAAAAAGTTTTTTTTTCAATGAAAGATGATGTCTCAAAACCGCCAAACTCACTGGTTTGACTGGAATCCTGCTGCTGCACATTTTTAATGTGTTTTTAGATGAGTTATGGTCGAGAATAAGCTTTATGTGGCCTCTCTGGACTCCCAATCCCATACAGGCCTATTTGTACTAAGTTTAGTCGGGCACCATTTGCAGTCATCAGCCGACATTTGAAGCAAAAAAGTCGAGTAAAAAAAAAAAAAAAAGCCGCGTCGCCGCACCACTTTTTGGGCAAGCTCCATACCAGAAACCGGAGACTTTTTTTTTTTTGCCTTAATTCTTCTTTTTTTGTAATGTAGTGGGGGTTGTTTGTTTTTTCCCTTTTTCTGATTTTTTTTTAGATTAACTGAACAGTTGCATACATTGTGCTCTGCAAAAATGTTGTTTTTTTGTCTATCATAACGAATGTTACATTTTTAGGTTTTGTTTTAACAAAAAAAATGCTAATTCCGATTTTGTTGCGCACAAATGAACTCCCTCTGCGAGAACCGATTTATTGTCTGGTGGCCAATAATTCGAATTTTGTGAAGAAATAATTCAATAACCAAACGTCTGGGTTTTTTTTTTTTTTTTTTTTTTTTTGGTCAGGGTCTCATTCAAAAGTGAATAACATTTATATTGCTAGGAAAATAGAAATTGGAAAACAAAATCTGTTTTTCGAAGTGAAACTCGAAAATAGCACGGGAACGCTCCTTTAAGCTTGAAATACATGACATAATGACTCAATTGGAGTTGGGAGCATAAGCCATAATTTCTTGGAATCCGGGGTATTTGTCACAGGTGATTGAACTATGACTTGATGTATATCTTGAGGACTTGGAACAATGGGGTGTGCGCGATAGCAATAGGCCTGACGCTGCCCGAGGACCTGAGCACTAGTACTCTGGAGAATTTCGCGTACAAACTTTATGGGAGCTGTCGATAAAAGTTAAAGTACGAAAAAAAAGGGAACACAAGAAGGAAAGGGGCAGGTCCTCATGAGTATAGTAAAACACGACTTCGTGTGTGAGTGGTGTGTTACACGGTGCCCTGTGGAGACATGAGTATAAGGGAACAAAAGACTGAATACGTCTCCACAGAGCAATTTCTATAGGTGAATACGTCTCCACAGGGTTATCACGAAATAGATATATGGAGTTTACTCAAAAATTAGGAATTTCCAAGGTGTGTTGATCCGTCGCAAATTGAAGTATTTTATGTAAGGGATATTAAGTCCGAATTTCAGCCCAGGGAATTGATTCTGGTTGAAATAGGAGCGTTTTGAAAGTGCACCGAACTCGAAAACTTTAGTACACGAGAACAAAGAAATGACTCCATAAGGATACAGATTTCAGGATGTATGGAAATATTCGTTGTCAATAATAAGGACAAGTAGACTGCAACCCTGGGATAACATCCGTCACAGATCCGTTGCAGTAACGATATACGAGGGGGATGTAAGCCACCCTACGAGGGATGCCAGTGGTCCCCCTCACCCCCTCACCCCTCACCGTGGGTGCCTCATTTAAAACCTTGAATTGAACAAAAATGTAATCATTTGTCTTCAGGGGCCCCCTTGAAGAATGTTTGCACACCAGGTGCCCCGGTTCATGTATAGTTCATCCGCTGGCTTTGCTTGCCTATCATATCGTGAGAATGTTCACACAATGATGTCGCCAAACTCATAAAACCATAAAGCAAGGGCCTTGTTCTGTGAAACAGCTGTCGGGTATGTTATTAGTGGTGTGCATCATAGGAAGTGCCACATTATGATGTGCAGTTTGGTGTATAGCATAACTCAGGCTTCATCTTGTCTGCCCCTATTTCCTCCGTTGTCAATCTTCATTCGTAGATTTCCCTGCGATTTTTGGCTCATTTATGGATAACAATTTTGAAAATGTATCCAAAAGTTTTCGATATGCAAATGACCCAATACCAGGGTTAGAGAGAGAGAGAGAGCAGGTAGTGGTGGGAGCGTATTGCCCAACACCATGGGAACGAGGTTGCTTTAGCCACTTGCAACCAAACAAATTGGTACAAAAATGTGCACCGGGTTAATTTACCACACAACATGCAAAAAGGCCACGTGCTGTTACTACTTGTTAGTTCTGGTAATTGGCCGTACATCATTCTAAATAATGTTGGCGTTATTTTCGAATTTTACAAACAGCGATGGAAGGAACACACGTGATTCGTCGTAAATGTTGCCGGGAAACATGCCTGTTAATTGGTGGGTCAAGTTGAGAGCTTGGACAGAAGCATTGCCACTCCGAGCAATGGTTTACAACATTGTGTCGCAACATACTCTGAGCAAAGGTCAAGTCCCGAGAGATTACATATTGTTGTAGTTCAGGTACGGGTCTCCCAAGGATGAGTCGCAAAGTGCACCTGTGGAGCGCTGTCAGGGGTGCGTCACGGACGGATGCTGGATAGCAGACGGCCCGTCCCGTTGCCCTTGAACTTGTCATTAATGTGCACACACAAGTGCATGGACACCTTGCAAAACGTCTTCAAAATATTAAAGGTAGGGACTACGTCTTATAAATCTTGCAATGTCTGACTGTTTCAATGTCTCACTGTTCATCAATATAATTATGCGCAACAAGAAGCAAACCCTGATTTGCATATAATGAAAATGGGTCTAGTGGTTTATCAGGCACTCAAAATAAAATATTGAATCATACCACAAATTAGTCTTTTTCGTTTAAATAATCTTCTTGTTTTTGACTTGTCTTGAAACCTGTTTTTCGTACCGCAAAAAAGTCGTACACTACATGTATTACGTTTCACATAAAAACAATGTTAGACATTCTTAGGGCTTTGTCGACACATACAAGTGCACGGGTGGTAGGTCACATCATTGTGTTAATTCCCATGTTATGTAGAAATTTTTTAATAATAGCAAGGAAATACATTGAATTTGATATTGATGAAAATTCATTTCATCTTTACGAGAGCACGCGAAAACTCATAAGGAAAAAGTGCATTGGTGAAACAGACGACGAACATTAAAATTTACAAATACAAGTACTTCAGAACTATTACAATAATAAAGCAATATATACACAACACTTTTTTTTTTAAAGCCACAAAGCTTAGTAACTGACGTAATTATTGTTGAAAAGCATACGTACTTGGTTTGAAGATAGTAAGGGGGCTAAACTCTCTGTGAAATTATTCTTTCTGACAAGCTGTCGTTTTGAAGAAATCAATGAAAGAAGGTCTTTCCAACGATGCGTCTAAAGACTTCTGACGCGGCGAACTTTATTTTTGTGGCATACGCTTGCGTATTTCAGCCGTAAATAATAGGTCTCCTTCTTGGACATACAGTAGTTACGTTGTCAGACGATTCAATGTACAGTACACGTCGTGTGTGGGTACGTGTGTGTGTGTTTAACACATAACACACGTTGTTTCCCGTACGTCCGCAGCATTGTGATGCACTTGTGGAACCGTACGTGCGACGACAGGATTCACGACAAGCACCCTATATACAGCTAGAGAGTCAGAATTTTGGCCCCGAAATTCGTTCTCGCAAGAAAAACACAAAAATGGCGAATTTTCAATGGGTAATTGTGTGGACGTTTATATTCTACTTTTAAATGCTCTTACTTAATATAATTTTGTTTAAAACGCATTTTGAATCCCGATCGGGCGCTTTACCATCCCTTTAGCCCCGACCAAATGTATGCGCACTAGGTTTATCACAACTATTTACTTGTTAGTAAATAGGGGGTATATCACTGCAGTCATTCTGCGTACACGTCTTACAAACAACAAGGAAGAACGCACGTGATTCGGCGTCATTGTTCAAAACCTGTCTGGCGGTATAAGTTGAGAATTTGGAAGCATTGTCTATCAATGTAATCGCTATAATTGTGTTGCATACTTTGTACGCTGAGCAAAGATCAAGTCTCGAGCAAAATTACGTATAGTTCAGCATAATCATGTACGGGTCAACCAGGGTTGAATTCGGAGTTTGCCCGTGTGTGTTGCACTGGTGCCTGGTAGGGGTCCGGCGCCACGACTTGCACAGCTGTTGGATAGCCAACGTCTGGCCGTTGCCCTTGAACTTAGAGTCAGCATGGATGTAGCACAGAAGTGGACACTAGGCCAAACGACTTCAAAATAAGGTAGGGACCTATAGGCCAAAAAAAAAAGTCTCCGGTTTCTGGTATGCGCGCGCGTCGCCGTAGCCATGCGCGTCGGCAAAATGAAAAAGGTTTTTTTTCAATAAAAGATGATGTCTCAAAACCGCCAAACTCACTGGTTCGACTGGAATTCTGCTGCAGCACAATTTTAACGTGTTTTTAGATGGGGGTATGATCGAGAATAAGCTTTATGTGGACTCTCTGGACTCCCGTACATTTTGCACTATTTTAGTCGGCCACCATTTGCAGTCATCAGCCGACATTTGAAGCAAAAAAGTCGGGTAAAAAAAAAAAAAAGCCGCGTCGCCGCACCACTTTTTGGGCAAGCTCCATACCAGAAACCGGAGACTTTTTTGGGGGGGGGCATAGCTACGTCTTAACTTTTGCAACGTCTCACTCACGGTTTGGGGTTCAATGTGGGTTTTCAGGTACGTTTTGTAATAACGCGTTTTGTTTTTCGTTCGTACAAGTGTCTGCCGCGGGGCCCTATGACCTCTTACTTCTACAGATGAGCCCTCATTGGATATAGGCCTAGCTTTTTTATACAGCCAGTGACCTGTAGTATGTGGAATCCACAGTTAGAGTCTATTATGTGAGCAGATTCGGCGATTAATTATGCAAAACAAGACTGCATCTTGACCTTGAGATTCTGATCATTCAGCGGGCGCCTTCTGTATCGGGTCTTCCGTTACCAGTTGTTGTATTACAAAAACATGGCAGCCAAATTGGCCAATCTACAGCTTAGTCCACATTTCTAATCGAAATGACGTCACAGTTTCTAAAGACCACTCCGATTGGCTGGCGCGCGGGGATGTATAACATTTTACATGCTACGATAGCAGACGACAGACGTTCAAACGTGGCTCTGTCCCCCCCCCCCCCCCCCCCCCGTGTCAGATGCTGTATTCATAATGACCTGGGGTGAACACTTCATGACTAGCTCCGTGGTACAATTATTGCAACCGTTTTACTTAATTTAGATTTCCTAAGAGGATTGTATTATGTTCTGCAGGATGACAGTTCAAGATATCCGAATATTCAAGATATTTTTACAAGTTCGCAAAGAATATACTGCTTCTCCAAATAGCTGCTTTTGATATGCCCACTGCAACAATTAATATTCATGCACTCATGCATGAAAAACATCATGTGTGGCATCTATTATGTAGGCTAAGCAGAATGTGCCGCGACTATCGAAAAGTCTTTGACCTGCGTTCACGTCGATGCCTGTGTGTGTGTGTACACAACCCCGTCTCAAGTTCATAATGACCGTCAACCTTATCATCAATCTATTATTATGCGCAGCAAACAGTATGACTTGATTTGCATATAATGAAGATGGTTCTCGTAGTCACGTAGACCATGATCGTCAATGTTATCAACAAGTTACAAAATCAAAAGGTCATCACGAGAAAATCGTATTTGAAGTTATAATCTTTTTTTTCTTTTTCAAAATACACTTTCGAGCACTTGTGACGGGGTTGGGAAATGTTTGCAATTTTGCATTGTCCTATTAACTTATGTTTTTTTGTGTCACTTTGAGAGAGCTTTATTATTGTCAACAACTG
This sequence comes from Patiria miniata, assembly GCF_015706575.1. NCBI lineage: Eukaryota > Metazoa > Echinodermata > Asteroidea > Valvatida > Asterinidae > Patiria > Patiria miniata. The sequence goes on along the minus strand of NW_024037063.1, from coordinate 3,999,024 downwards.
TAAATAATGGATGCACTCCAGTTTCATCTCCAGGTTTTTCCATCAAAGTTCGGACCAGACAGAACAATTCACGAGTGTGCGATGCTTTATGGCAAAAAAAGTAATAAAGGAAAATGGCAATGTATAGCAGCCGAATTAATGAACTTTGTACACCATGAATAAAAGTGTCAAAGGGTGAAGTGATCCCGCCTGGTTTTTGCAAATCTTGCATATAGCTGTAAAATTTGCACAATAAATCGAAGACCTTTGTAAACTCGATGCCTTCCTTTCTCCATGCTCAATGCAAATCATCGTGTTTGCTTTGGCCAGGGTCAGTGAGATCGTGCTACAAGTTGATCTGTCTCAGGAATGCGTCATTCAGATAGTGTTGGAGCCTATGGTTGCAGACCAGTAAATAAACTGCCATAGACCTCATTGATAAATGCCCCCACTTCAAAAATTCAGGAAAAATACTCACAACTCAGTCTCCAAGTTATTCCAGACACACATCAAATAAAGCTAATTTCATCATCTTTCATTTTCTTTCCAATTTTCGGGGGGCTAACTGATGACTTTTAGGAGTAATGTCCATCTGAAGATGATAACCCCTTATAAAATGGTCCTATAGGAGCCCATCGCCATTTTGAAAAACGACGCCTACACTCCATTGCAAAATAGAGCGCTTTTAGGGCTCCAATTTCATCCAAATTGCACAGAACTACAAGCTCACAGTCCTGTGCACGGCTTCCACCCATATTTTTTTTTACAAACCCTCATATTTGTTTTTACAAACCCTCAAGTTCATGGTCCACAATATGCTCAGATAACGAAGAATTTCGTGATTTGGCCGGCGTAGGCGATTTTGTACCGATTTACTGGCCTGCAACCCTATGGTTGGAGCATTATATTCTACCTCTGATGCATGCACAAAAATAGCCGTGTGCGAAAAATAGCGACGGGAGCGGACATGTCAAGGACAAGGTCGTACAGTTGGGTATACACTACGGTGGCCCACAAGTGTCACGGCAAAAGCAAATAATACCATACACTGCTCCATGCAGGTTCAATGTTGTGTACACAATAATACAATCAGCTTTGTTGATAGTATATACTCTAAGTAAATAATACTATATGTGAGCATTTGTTTAGCGGCATATCCAGGAGTCAAAGCAACATTTAAAATGATATCAAAGAAAATATTCAGCCTTACTTAACTTAATTAAGTCCACTAAATTGAAACCGTAAAAAAAATAGAATGTCAATATTATTAACAGTCGTATTATTAACAATATAGTTCCCAAGCCTGCATGTAGCCGTTTTACAAGTGGCATGCTTTCACTTTCTCAGGTAAATAGGACCCATTTTTCAACCGTAATTTTATCAAGCCTGCCTCAGATGGAAGCCCAAAAACCAGGGAGTTGATCCTCGGCTACATTTACACAATTCCACCGTTTTTTAAGCCAAACGGTCTCCTTTTGCAACAGAAACTGTGGGGTCACTTTTTATGCTAATCAGCTCGCGTAGAAATTCTCACTTGAATTAGTTCACTGCACCCATATACGTTCTATTTTGCAGCTGTGGTCGATCATGAGTGTATGCATGTACCGCCATTGATGTACATGTACATGTATACCATAATACTTAGCCTTCAATCGATGAAAATGTATTACGCAACGAATTTTGTGTTGCCTCATTATGCTGGTTGCCTCAAGGCTTTAGCTTTGCCACTTCCACTTGCTTGAATTTAGTAGACTTGATATCAATTCGTTAATTGGTCGGGTTTAGTCCGCGTACATACATACATCCTTCTAGAGTAAGAAAGCACCCCGAGTGCACATGGGTGCCTCTAATTCTAGAAGTATAACGCGTACCATATAGGCATTCACGAGTCGGCCATACTGAATTGAAAGTGATAAATATCGGGGGCCCTGACGGCCAGAAAACGACTGTCTAAAGACTTATCCATAAGTCTACTTGAAGTTCGGTTACACAAACAATCGAAGGACAGTGTCGATGTTTGTCCATATGCACTTCATTGCACGCAACAGTACAGTCCGCGTTCATTTCATCTCTTTCTGTGTGGGTGCGCATGCGTGCACAATTACATCAGACCGTTGTGCTAACGTCTTTTCAGCCTACCCATCGCGACCCTGACGCTACGGCGACAGCTAGCTCAGTGGTTAACGGTTAACTCTAGTGTTTCCAACCCTCAAGTCTTTGCTTTACAGACACGATGAGGGGCAAGCACGGCCAAGACGGTTTCTCCGCTCTCCCGGAACAGCGCGCCGAGAGGCAGAGACACCGGGCAGACGCGCCGTTCTACCCGGAGGGTGGCTGGGGTTACGTGGTGGTGCTTGCCGCTTTCACGGCACTGATGATACAGATGGGCCTCATCGTGTCCATGGGAGTGTACCTAGAGCACATCGAGAGGGAGTTCGAGTTGGGTGCCGGGCTGAGTGGCTGGATCTCGAGTGGCTGTTTTGCCGTCCTCGCCTTCGTGTGTGAGTACACGCCCATGTTTTTGCTTCCATCTTTTCACTTGATTAAAATCAATGACCATTCATGTGCATTCAACTAAAGCTAGAAATTCAACAGAGGAGAAGATTCAGGGGCATTCACAGACATGGGCCGTTGAATGCCGAGCTGAAAAACAAGTAAAACAAAATCAGACCAACTTTACTCTCTCCTAAGCTGACAAAGTTCTCCAAAATGTTCATGGGGCAAAGACAAGGTTCTCAGTATTTCACCGGCCAAGTTTGAGGTCTCAATTCAATTTTTAAAGGAGACTTTTTCAGGTCTGAGAGAGAAAAGAAGTGATTTCAATTTGAAGCCTTAGACTAGATTGGTACATGTCCAACTTTTTGAAAAGATTGAACCTCAGTACTAATCCGGTGGCATGACCATATAGAATTTGCAATTCCCATAGGTTAGGTATGTATGTGAATTGTTTCAGTTTTGCTGAAAGCACTTACTTTTTTGTGATACGTGGACAGAACTTTAAAACGGTGGTTGTGTTTATAATTCCGTAACTTGAACATTACACGAGTGATTTGAATAATTCTGGTACTAAAAGAAAGCTTTTGGGTTGGGCTTTCATATCCTAGACTTTGAAGTGCTACACGCAGAACTTCACTGAAACAATGGTCCCGACATTTGGGTTTCGTGTTTTTTTAATCACCCTGTATATATGAAGGGTTTATTTTCACAACGCGTAAACCAATTGAGAAAAAAAGTACGATGTTGGAACTTAAAAAACAGTAGAACAGCTGGTTCTTAACTTCATTTTTTTTTGGTTTATCGTATTCTTAAGTTGTGTTTAAGTATTACACAAAAAGCCGTCGAAATTGCCTTTGGTCAGCTAGGATATAGAGCAGGTTTCAGAGAGAACGAAATGGCGTATATCGCGTTTTAGAAATAAACTCTTCATATATAATTAAGCTGTTTTCAGCTTAGTCAGAGGTGCGGCCAGCTTGAGTGAATTTATTCTTCACGAATTTCATTGTTCAAGTGTCGTTTCGGCTTGACCCAGGCTGAGCAAATGGTCAAACAATTTTCCGCCAGACCATTGTGGCCGTAATGCGAAAAAAGAAATGCAAACAAAATCCCAGATCTTGTCAACTTGACCCACTCCGGACTTTAGCCAAAATAATTCTCCAAAATTGTCGCTGTGTAATGATGAGACCTGGCCGAATTCAAGGTCGAAATTCAATTTTTTATCAAGGATCTTTTTTTTATTCTTGATCTTACGCTTGTTCTCAGGACGCCGTACCTAAAAGTCACAACATGTTGAAACCTTGAAGTTAATAAAAAAATATATATATAAGTTGATTTTGGACTTTAATTTGAAAAGGAGTCAGACCATATATCCTTTTTCAATGATAATGATGAAACTTTCTGACCAGGAATATTATATTACCTATGAACTCTAGGGTCATCAGACAGTGAGAGAGAGAACGTGTCTTAAAGTTAAAGGCAAACAACAAACATTTCCGGATTGGAGAGACACCAATACATATACATGTACATGTATTATATAATGTGTTATGCACTGCCTGACATCAGCTCATGCATCACAACATCATGTTTGGTATCCTTCTATGTTGTACTTTTCAAGTTACGGAATTTTAAACGCAACCGCCGTTTTAATGCTCTGTCCACGGATCACAAAAAAGGGTGTGCGTTCTTTCAGCACAACGAAAACAATTAATCACCCACATCCCTATGTGATTTGTTTTCGTTTTGCTGAAAGAACACTTACCTTCTTGTGATCCGTGGACAGAAATTTAAAACTGTGTTTGTGTTTATGGATTGGGCTTTCATATCCTAGATTTTGAAAGTGCTACATGCAAAAGTTCATTAACTTTTGGTCCCGACATTTGGGTTTCACTTTTTTGACTCACCCTGTATAGTGACATCATAGATCAAGGCAACATGGTAACATGCATTCTACTGTACATTTTCGAACTGAAGTATCTTTAAATACCAACCGTCCTGCTTTATGTAACACGAATATCCCAAGCCACCGAAGTCGACGAACCATAATGTAGGTCGGTGGAAGTTGGTTCAGGAGGTCAATGTGCGTGACCACGGAACGGGCATCTTTCTTTACATTCTCAAATTGAATATAATCGTGTTTGAACGACCTGTCAACCTGCTTTGTTCAAAATTGCAGACTGTCCTCAACAAGTTCAAAAAGGTGGGGCTGCATTACAAAAGAATTCGTGTTTGTCTATGCACGTGTTCGTGTTAAAAGTGCCTAATGGTTGCCCCTTGAGGAAGACTGGGCTGTGCGTGTGTCGATGACCATCTAAAGTACCACTTACCGTAAACGTGCAATTGCAATGACGTCATATCGTGCTGAACTATTGGTAACCCCAAGAGGTGAACCATGGTCGGACGGGGTTTCCCTTTGTGGTTGATTTTTGTGATGACTCGCGGTACAAAAGGGGTATCCTCCAACCTCGTCCCCAGGGTGTCGAGCAGTACGCGCCCATTACTACCTGCTCTCTCACCCTGGTATGGGATCATTTGCATGTGCCAGATTTTTGAACACGTATGCAAATGAGGAATAGTCTGGTGCCTGCATGTGCGTTACATTAGAGACGCTTTTTATATGCGATGTCCGGGGTAAAAATAGAGTCAGTTCGTCGCAGCATGAGCATGGCGTGAGTTACGAAAACACGATTTATTTAATTAAACCGTTACGATCTTATCGAGACAGCAAGCAGTATCATATTTCATATTAATATGAACACAATTGGAAAGGAAATGAGTATTTTCGAGAAGGCGTGGACGAATGATCGCGAAAACACGTACTGCACGTTGTGAATAACAACACCAAGTACACGATAAAAATCCATTACTAGCCAATTGCGGTATCGAATCAGGATACAGGAAGAAAGTTTCCTATCCAGGGCTAAGTTACTATTGGAAACGAGGTTGGAAATAAAGTAAGCACTGGGGACGAGGTTGGGGTGTCCTCATCCAACTGGACGATTTCTTGTCTTCATTCTGTTTTTCGCTGTTTTCTTTCCAACAGCCCCTCTCGCAAGTCACGTGATGAAACGACTGGGCTGCCGACCCACTGCGATGCTAGGGGGCGCTATTATGTGCACTGGCTTCGTCTGCGGAACGTTTGCCAACTCCGTTGTCCAATTGTTTGTATTTGCTGACGTCATTGGAGGTAAAAAAAAATCATCCAAAAGGCCTTCCTTGAACAAAATGGATTCCGAAATGCACTGCCAAACTCTCACAACAAATATGTCATTTTTTCTTTTCAAGAGTCCTTTAAAATACACAATTACATGTATGTAACTTTCAACGCCCTATGGCGATTCGATTTCTGGGGTTTTCTTAGACTATTACTTTTCTCATCTGATTCCGTTACAGGCATTGGAGCATCCATGTGCCACATTTCAGGTACAGTGGTGATCGGACAATATTTCAACAAACGTTACGCACTGGCCAACGGATTTGCCTACACGGGACAGGGCGTGGGCATCTTTATGTTCCCGCCCATTCTGCAGGCCCTGATCAACACGTACGGCTGGCGCGGCTGTATGCTGGTGCAGGGCGCCCTCTCGCTACACATATCGGTCGCTGCCGCCCTGTACAGGCCCGTGAAACAGCCGTCGGCCGATCCCATTAAAAGTGCCTCGGAGGACAGTCGGGAAGGGGTGTGCATTCACTGCCCAAACGAGAATCAAAATAACGGCGGCGACTCCGTCTCGTGGTCCGCAGCAAGCGAGGAATCGGACAACAAAACGGATTCCACGGCTGTTTCTGCATCCGAACTTGACTCGTCCAAACCCTCCGTTCCCGGCAACTCTACGAACAGCCTAGAAAATGTTGGACTGGAGACGCCCATGATTCTTATCACCGAAAGACTGGACACCGAAATACGTCCCACATTTTCCGAGAGTCGAATGGAGATTCCGACGATTGTTTGCACATCCGACCCCGATTCATTTCCCACTGATTCAATCAAAGGTATGGAATTTGTCGGTTCAAAGTTCCACATGGATAACCTTGAAGAACACAGGGAGCATTTTCAACCGGAGCCACAAGAAGACACACATTTTTTGACCGAATTCGAAGTGAAGCCTCAGATGTGTCTTTCAGCTCACCTCACCTCCTCTAATGCCTCTCTCAGGAATGTTTCCACTGTTAGCCTGGCGTCTTCCGGCATCCAAACTGTCGTCACTAAAAGTGACGAATGCGAGAGTGCTTTGGAGGAAGATGGAGAATTTGGGGTTCTGGGAGCTGGAGCGAGGGGTAACAGTCGGCACAAGTGTCTGGTCGTTTGGCGGATGGTTCGCAATCATCCCTCCATCTGCTTCGTGTTCCTCATCTTTCTCTTCGAGACCTTCGGCTATGGAGGGTTCTTCTCCCACGTGGTCGCCAAGGCACGGGAGACGGGAATCGAAGAAGGGCCGGCAACCTTCGCCCTGTCCGTCTTTGGTAATAGAATCTGAATTTCGGTTTGTCGTGTCATGGTGCCCATAATAAAGTCCAAGTAAGTGGTGCAAGTGTGTACAGTAGTGTTTGATGGACACGGTGCAAGGGGTTGCTCGAAGCATGGTACTATGGAACATCCCTTTCACGACGCCCTTTAAGTGTTTCTGAGCTTTAACGGCGCACACGCCAGTCAAAGTTGCCACAAAACATCCCGAAAACAAACGCACCTCACAAACAAACGAGTAAAAGTAAACCTGACCTGTTGCCGAATTCAATGCATATTTTTTTTTTTTTTAATGAAAACAGGTATATGGTCCCGAAAGAACAATCAGTAAAGAGCTTTTTTTTTTTTTTTTTTTTTTTATCCCTTTCAGCATTCTTGCACATAGAATGGGTCTTTCTTTCAAGGTTCCCATGACGATGAGGGATCGTCGCTGCATGGTATACTGTTCCTCACCTTTGGCAGTGTGCAGTTATGGCGCCAGCTTGAAACACTTTCTTAACCCTCGGCTCTGGGTTGCTTGGTAACGGGGCAGGGTTTCTTTTCTTCAGAGACACTACATACTCCCAGTGTTGGTGTCTTCTTTCCTGCTTTTGGAGAAGGAAGATGAGGCCTCTCTGACCAGACAAGGGAGGGGTGTAAATCTGTTCTAACGAATAATAACAAAATCCTCCTCATTTCTGGTACAGAGCTGATGTGTTGCTGAAAGTTTGTAAGTAGCGCATGCAAATTGATCAGTTATTTGCTGTTTATCTTAGATATTGGGTAATGGCAGCTGCATTACAGATCTTCAATGGAGTCTTCTTCTATAATGGGGAAAAACAGAGAGTTGTGGTTCAACGCAAGTGTGATGTACTGGTAAACTCTCACTAAAAAGTTCCAATCTAGCGTAACAGTCCGGTGGCTTTACAGTCAATTTTGGGCGAGATCATGACACGCTGGGTTCAAGCAACACTAAGTTTGTACACTTTATGTACAGATCCCATATAGACATATTCTAATTATCTACGTACCAAAGTAATATTGTAAAAAGTGCTACATATTGCAGAACTTCATTTTGGTCCTGACATTTGGGATTCGTTTTTTTTATTTACCCTGTACATCGCCAGAACATCCTTTTAGGCTAATTAGAACTTAAATTTAAGACTTTTGTGGAAATTCACTTCAGCCATATACAGTTAGTGTTCACAGTCAACTTTGTCCTTGGTCTTGACCTTTTCATGATGGTGACAACATCAAAGTAATCAACGCAAGTCAAAAGGTTTTTTTCCTCTGTGGTACGCACAGGTGTCTAGTACCGACTGTACCGGTACATGAAGAAACTGTGTACTCTAAATTTTACTGAATTTAAAATTTAAAAACCCAGCCTGTCCTCGCTGAGGGTGGTTTGTGCAAAGATCTACAAACTAGTCTCATGTCTATCGTTAAGTTTTTTCAAATGCTTGCGACAAAAGCATTCCTAGCTAGCTTATTGTTTGTCTGCTGTTCCCCTGCGTGCATAATACATGCACGTACCTCCGTGTTGTGTGTGCGACCACGGAGGCAATTCTACCTCCATGTGCGACTTGATCAGAATATGACTTGATCAAAATAACTCGCGAAGGGAAATAAGGAAATATTGTTTTCAGCAACAGCTTGTTCTGTTTGCAGGAATTGGCAGTCTTGTTGGGCGGATCACGAACGGCTTCATTCTCCATCACGGGCACCTTACTGGGAAGGGGCTGAACGCTTTGGCCCTGGTCACGGCCGGCGTGGCGTCTGCTCTAACATCAGCGGTAGTCAGCCAAGGGGGACTGTTCACCGCAGCTTTCTTCTCGGGCCTCGGGAGCGGATGGTACCTGCCCCTCCAGCAGGTGCTGCTGAGGGACATCGTGGGGCAGGCCAGGCTCCATTTGGCCTACGGGTACGGGTTGTTGTTCGAGGGAGCTGGATCACTGGCAGGTGGATTTGTCATAGGTAAGAAAATCATCCTTGGAAGGCTTTTGGATGGATCCTTAATTCAATAAGCCCTTTCGGAGTTCCAACTGCGCATTCATAACCTGTGACAACGCGCATTGTTTGTCTCAAATGGCCTTTGACAACTGATCGCGCCACTGACTTTACAAAAAGGCTGTTTGTGCATTGTGGGTACTGTCGAAGGGCACTTGAGACAAACAATGTGCGTTGTCACAGGTTACGAATGCGCGCAGTTGGAACTCCGAAAAGGCTTATAGGTAACATGGTGGTGACCCAAGCGTCGTTCTCAGTTATTTTTACTCAGTGATGTCAATGTTTTAAAACCTGCAGTCGCACGTACTTGACTGGATAATATGTAAACAATTATGTTTTCCCAAGTGACAGTCTGTGTCACCTGACAACAAAATACATTTTTTGTAAACAAGTGTACAAATGACTTTTTGGAAAGATTCCCATATCTGGCCATCTCTTGCACCCTTTGCACAAACCCTATGGTGTTTACTTAGTTAAAACTTCAATATTTCCCCAGCTAAATTTTACTTTTTAAGGCAAATTATCACTTTCTGATGGCTAAAAGGTAACTGAAGGAAAACATGAGTGATGGCCAGATATGGGAATCTTTCCTTTTCAATTGTAAAATCAATTGTACATTACAATTTGTAATGACTGACCATTGAGGTCATAAAGTAAAACAAAATGGCGTCCAGATTGTTTGAGTCTTTTACACACACCGATTATGTGATTATCCTTTTGATGGAAATACAGAGGCGGTTTAGGCCTATGTACAGCATGTACACAGTGCATGGATACATGCACACTACTTTATGAGCTTCCAACAATATATGAACTGATGATGTAGCGCAAAAGATGTGACTATTATCAAAGAAAAAGTTCACCATCAATGTCAGTTACTCCCTTGGAGTTTCAAAACGCCATGGACCACATGACTATATACAGACAGCACTGTTACACTTAATGCAAAAAGTTCACTCTTTTTCCCGAATTTATATTTTTGGTGTCATTTCCCCCCCCCCCCCCCCGAATTGTCAGGTTCCATTCGAGATGTGTACGACTCATATGAGGTGTCCTTCTACTTCCTGGGCATGGTCATGGTCTTGGGGGCATGCGTCTTGGCTGTGGATCGCTACTTCGAAAAGCGTGGCTTGTGCCTGGGTAAGGACCGCCGTGATTGGATGGCATACTCCATTGATGCTAAGAAACAACCAATCACCGACAATTTTGAAAAGGCGACACCTGTATGAAATTAGCAGATTTGTTCAAACTTGTATTGTGTATTGATACTTTTTGGGTGGACTTATTGTCCCATGACAATTCAGGCAATAGTACATGCCTTATATTTCTAACAAAAAGCTGAGGTGTTGTTCCTTTTTGATGAATGTTTTGAATGTTCCCAGATTTAGATACAGGAAAATGTGTTGTGTTTCAGAGGTTTTTTATACGGGCTCCTGATCCTATGTCATGTAGGATTTATGTGAGTGGCAGTATGCAATTTTTCAAGGTAGGCCTAGAATGTTCAGCGTCATAATTTGAACTGGATAGAACGATCGAGTGACTGAAGTACAGAGGTAGAATGGTTCCATCCCTTTTGTTGAAAACACAGACAAATTGTGCTTAAGGCTTCACCCTCGTTGGAATGTGTTCAATCCTAAATGCATAAGAACAACATGTTTTGATGCCTTGATTCGTATGAAAATGTGCTAATTTTTTTTTTTTTTTTTTACAGTAGATTAATCAATTTATCCATACGTCTTTGGCGCTTGCGCTGTTGGGTGATAATAATATTTTATTCGGCAAATTTACATATATACACCTGATTACAATAAATACATAAAATTTGATATTAAAACAAAAGAACATATGTATGAAATGAAATTAAAAATAACAATGAGTGTGAACCAGTCAAATCCAACAGTGCCTATAACATGGGCATTTGGCTTGTCAATGCCTATTGTTCATGTTACATGTACGAAGCCTTTTCATTAAAATATTCATGCGCACAACACTAAAAGTACAAAATTAATTGGTGCATGTATTTGTAATGCACATAGGAACTGCACAATTCGACTAGTACCGGTATATAAGATATGTCGTTTGCATTGTTTTGAACGCAAAAGTATTGGTATGCCTTGATTCTTGTATTGTTTTAACATGGGGATAGAATTAGATCTATGGTTATAACTATAAGGTACATGATTTCAATTTTGTGGCAAACTTAACCGCAAGCTTGGTGCCATTTTGTAAATTGTTAAATTTCATATTTTCTTATTTTTCTAATTACCTGGCCGAATTTTCGATGCAATTCCAAGGCCTTTTATTAATATCTTTCCACTATGGATGTCATGTATATACTAAAGGCAAAGTATGGAGTGCATTTCATGGGCACATTTTCACGCATTGAATAGTTTCAAACATAATATGTAGAATTTTGCACATTCAATCGCAAAAATTTATATCTAGGAAATGAATATTTTATATGATTCTATTTCTCAAAATTTATCTCTTTTAAATATATACGAAGACCAACATGTAATGACAGACTGTATCTGGTTTGAATAAATCTATTTATACTTAAGAATTTCGAACTTAGCAAATTATAAGATTATATAAGAGAATTTAGAAAGAAGCTAGGCGAGCAGACTACATGTATTATAATTTGTTTCCTTTGAAACTTTGTTTGTTGAAGCTATAAATAAAAATTTTGATATCATTTGTACATCTTATGTTCTAACTTGTGTACTTTCTGTAGTTCTTCCACCATGTATTGAAATTACATTATAAAAGGGCGCTAAATACTTGGCACCGCCTACAAGGGCTGAATTTCGCGTAAATTCACCAGTCAATAGAGGGCGCCAAATATTCCCATTAAAAACGTCAAGTTTTGTTTTACACCACGGTATAGCCATTGAATTTGTATATACTGTCAATAGAGGGCGCTCTGTTCTCGGCGTTTAGGCTTTTAAACTGAACATATTGTCAACAGAGGGCGCTAAACACTTGATGCGGTCTACATGATTTGTACAAGAGCTAATTTCACGTAAAATAGCCCGTCAATAGAGGGCGCCAAATATTCCTTTCAAAACGGCAAATTCGAATTTGTACATGTCAATAGAGGGCGCCCTATACCTAATATTTAGGCCATAAAACTGTACATGTCGTCAACAGAGGGCGCTAAACACTGTAAATGGTCTACGCCCATAGGTTCTTTATGTCTATGACGAGGCCTAGGGGCTGAATTTCCCGTAAAATCCATCCGTCAGTAGAGGGCGCCAAATATTCCAATCTAAAACGGCAAGTTTTGTTTTACACCACGGTACGGGTATAGTAATTGAATTTGTACATGTCAATAGAGGGCGCTCAATATTCTTTTTCTTTCTGTTGGTTTTTAGAAAACTCATTTATACAACTTTTCCTTCTATATTGAACAATTTCAAAGAAACCAAACATGTCCAATCTGTCATTAAGACTAAACTAAGACAAAGAAAGGCAAACGGAGACAAGAAATACAAGCAATTGATATTTTGTGGTGTTTATAACTGTACAGGTACATTCTATTTATATATTTATTTATTTATTATCCACATCCAACAGCAGAAGAAAAAAAACGCCAATTACAGGAAAAAAATTAAAATATATATATAAAAAACAAATATGTTAAAAAAAGAATCATTATAAAATATATATATATGTTGGTATTATAAAAACAAACTAAAAACACATTATATACAATGTACATGTATGTACATAGAGATGTATCGAGCACTGTGAATTTACAAAATATAGACACGAATCACATGATTTATAGTGGAAAATTAAAAGCACAATGAATGTAATGATATATACAACTGTCAGAAACAAAAAAATAAAAAGGTGAGCTCGTTTTCAGCAATTGTACATAAAAAACATACTCAAAACATTTACACATTTAAACAGTATCGTCTCTGAACACGTGTCGTGTTTTTCCATGCACGTGCAACACTACAGCTAATAAACTTCCTTTTAATATATACATTTTTACTGTCTTTTCTATCCTTTTTTTATAATTATTTTTTAGGGGGCAGCCAACCGTGTTTTGGCCCTTTTGTCAAGTAAAGTTATAAAAACAGCAATTATTAAACCAGATTCGATCAACATTCACAAAGAAAAACGGTTTATGCACGAATAACAATATTCAGTTTTCCCCTCGTGCATTTTATATAAAATGGAAATTATTACAGTCATCTCTCTATACCTTTGCTAGTTCCTAATTTATTATTCCATGCGGCTCTGAAAATGACAAACACTAGATAACAATCTTTTATCGCATTTCCAATTTCGAAATATATGTGTGAAAGTTTCCTTAACAACCGATGGACGTTCTATATTCTTTCTCGGTCTCCTATTAAACAATAAAATAAAAGAATAACCAATCTCCATTATGTCAATCTCGATCGTTCTTATTATTTTCTAATACTGACACCAATATTAAGGCCTTAATAATTCGAACAAAACGTTTGAAGAATGCTACATTTCTTATTCCTCATCAAATCTCACTCCTATACTTGCAATTCAACAAAATTGGCTTTTAAACACTGTTTAATTTATTAATTTTGAATTCTGGTTATGATATTTGCTCTTTCTCCTGGATGATGAAGGGTTTCGAACTCCAAAATAAAAATTGTAAGGTATTTTTTAACCTATTTTCTTTAAAGTCAAAACATGGGCGGTATTCGAACCCGTGCCCGGGCGCTCCAAAGGCGTAGCCTTTGGAGCGCCCGGGCACGGGTTCGAATACCGCTACGTGTCTTAGACCGCTCGGCCGTCTGACTAAGAGGATTACGTAGAGTAATAAGTAGATTATCTGGATCGTCCAACCAGGATGGGGGAGGGGCATACATCTTTGGGGGAAGTGCATGCGGGTTAATATGGACGGTCGAAAATGAGTGTTGTTGGTATATATAGTATTGTGATAATGGTTCTAAAGAGTTAATAGAAACGGAAGAAAAGAAAATATGGGAATTTTGGCATAGATATACATTTTATCAGATTGCTATAATTATTATCAGTCGACTTCTTAAATGTTGTGTTCAAAATGCACTCGAAATCCAAAACAGTGTGTTAAAATCTAATCTGTTGAATTTTCAGCTCTATGGATATTACACTTCGAGAAAACAGTGAGGAGAAAAACATTCACAAACTTTTGATCAAGAAAAACAATATTTTTACATAACGCTATATTTTCAACGATTTGACTGATCGTTGAAATCGTCCATAGGGAAGAATTCCCTACATGGCCATCAGTAATATTTCCCTGCAGTAACCCAGCCACCAGAAAGCAATAACATGTCCTAAACAGTCACATTTAGCAGGGAAACATTCAAGCATTTATGTCAAATATAGTTTTCATACATTTCAAGAGGAGTAGAATGTTGCACAAATTGTGTTCTTAATCTTAAGGAAAATTCATCTTTTGGCCCCTTTAGGGATTCTTACGGTAGTTGGGTCGGAGACTGTGTGAAGATTGCTCCGCGCACGCTACCACTGCTGGCCGAGGTACAGAGAAGATTGATGCCACGACAAAAAGAAGACACTGATCAGGTACTGCGGTAACTCCCATCAGTTACATCTCTCAAAATACCTGAAATCCAGTCAAAAGACGTTTTAAGTACAAAGTAGATACATATGTACAGTACCCTCAAACTTGACAGAACTCTCTTACCATATACCAGCTTTGTAATGGACTGATCCAGTAAGCCCCGCCCACTGGGCAAAATAACACGTGCTCCTCTCCAATGCCAAACTGCATTTTCCTGCCGCGCGCAGCATAAATACCATGGGGCGGTGCTTAATAGATCGGTCCATTGTCAGGCAGGTGAATTTGATGGAATTACAATGCGCCGTTAACACAATGAAGCCCTGGGAAGATCAAAGTGCAATTTCTGACAGTTTGTGAAAGTTGCTGACCGATGAAATAAAGCTTGCCTGTGTCTTATATTTTTTCAATGACTTTTTTTTTAATTGGAGATTTCCTGGAACAAGTTGCGGGTTTATAAATTTCCTCGTGGAAGCAAAAATAATCAACAAAGTTCAGTGGAAAATGCGGCAACCAGAGCAAACAATCACAACTTACCGATCACATACCCTCCCAGCGTTGTCCCGAGATTCCCCCGAGATTCCCCGAGATTCCCCGAGAAGGCCTCGGGGAACACCGAAGACAGCCCGAGCTGAGCTGCAGCATGAGCTCACGGACCATTTATGAGCTCCATCATGAGCTCCGATACTCGGAATATTTGCATTGTGGTTTGTGTATTTTGTCTGTCTGGCCTTGTCCTGGTATTTGTAATCAGCTTATGCAGAGATGTTATGTAAACAAATAGTTTGTTTTGTCCTTGGACAAAATTCGGACGTGTCAAACGATAGGGGTCGCGCCTGGTCACGCAGCTGTGGCAGCAAACAGTACTATCTCCAAATGGACTGAGGTCTGTGTTAAATAGATTAGGAATAAATAAATCAGGATAGTTTAGTACACGCCTTGACCACGGCTTTCGCATTGAAAAACCAAAACAGACAAGCGGAAAGTATTACGGAAGTTGAAGACCACGAGTGAAGGACTGCTTAAATATAATCCCAATAATGACAATCAACTTCGACATCCGACAATAAACTTACAAAGACCTGTCAGTATACGCCCACGTGTGGTGCAACTATTCAACTAAAACTCCGCTGTTGCGTTTAATGTTCCCCGGCAACTTTATGAAAACGGACCGCCATCTTGTGACTCTTGTCTTTACGTACTGCACTGCCTGGCAGCTGTTGTCTTTTTATGCCAAAAAAAAAGACGCGTACTGTAAAACTCTATTCGGAAATACCTGTACATTTATATACGGAAAGAGTTGCAAGAGTATATCATCGAGCTAAACAATAACATTGAATGACAAAAAAAGGCATAACGTAGGCCTATTGTCTTAGTTTCTGCCTTATTGTTTTAGATGACTTGAGCAGTCATGAAAGATGCGGTAAAGGTTTACCACTGTTCACTTCAAAATAATTATTTAACAAATTCCTGCTAGATCGACACATGCAGTTAATCCATTTCTACAAGCACATGAATTTATATCAATCCTTTCAAACAACGTTGATTAAACACCATGGGCAACCATTGTCAGACACTATTAAAGGATTGTTTGAAAATCCTTAGGCTTAGGCATCAATTGTAAAAAAAATAATATAATAAACAATTTGTTTTTTAAAAGAGCACTTTTTTAACTGCATGACAATGACTGTTCATGATTTGTCCTCACCAACATTCCCTTTTTAATCAAATGTAATATTAAATTATTTGTTACATTATATATGATAACCTCTCTCAAAACCAACACTTCCTCATAGAATAGATTAATACTCGCATGATATAATGCACAAAACACCTCTAAATAAACAATTTTCAAATCAAGATTTTTGTTAAATCTGATCAACCAAAAATGAGGTACAATATTATTTCATTGGATACAGGTCTGGCAACAAACACAGCTGCATGATGGTGTGGAGTTTCGATACCACTTTTGGTAGGACAGTATGCAGGGAATCCGCAGTGTTCCCTGATCAGTGACCTCGTCTGTACTCCTTCTAGAATAGCCTCGTGTTCCTCTATAGGGCTCGTTCAAATGACGTCATTTCCTACAGACCATCCACACGTGGCCACCTGCATCGGCATTTTGAGTGTCAACTTGCATAACGCGCATCGGCTGCGTCGTATTTGGAACACACTTCGAGCAACAAGCGCGCGTGTTTGGAACATTTTCAACACTGCGCAATGCGTGCTTGATTGCGTAAAATACGCAGTTGCAGTTCTCCTACAGAGATGGCCGTCGCTGAACGAGCCCTATACAAGGAACGTTCTACATGTGGTAGGTGTTCTAGAACGCTGTCACACAGGAGTTGGCCTGGGTTCTTGGCGGCGTTTATTTCGTGCACGGTACCACTGGATGACTGGCCGTGGAAGAGAGAAGCTTGCAGCCACGGCAAAGAAGACACTAACCAGGTAGTACGGTATGCAGTAGCTTCCCGTCACGTCCTTCAGAACGCCTGTAATCAAAACACGAACTGTAGTATCCTTGCATGATAGCTATGTATTAGGCACCCTGAAACCACACACACAAGAACCAGACATTACCTCATCCATACTGGAATGCATGAACCCCAACTTACCAAATGAATAATGTATACTAAAAGGCCCCAAATAAGGTTAGATTCTTCTTCTTCTTCTTCTTCCAGTGAGTAAATCCCTCCATAGTGGAGTATTGTCGTACTTACACCCTAGATTACACCCTAGAACAGTACTGTAGCCCTTTGATAAGCACAGAACCTCATGTGAAGTACTGAGACACATTAAACCAAGCAAGTATCCAAGCAACAATTATTATCCATGTGCCAGTGACAAGCTCACTACATTACACGAACCAATTTGGCAAGTGCTTAAAGTTAAAGAAGCAACACTGCGGCTGTCAAACATGGACCCTGACATTTGATTCAGCGCTGCATACGAGAGAGAGTAACAGGAAAAGCATGTAGGGAAATATCTAAAGTTTTAGAGTGTTCATCTAAAGTCCCCCCCCCCTCATTTTGTCCTCTGACTCTAGTGAGCTTCTTTTCTTTGCGGAGCTGCTGCTGCGAATTAAACAAGAGGATTTGTCAAGCTGGAGCCTCAGTTTCGGGGTACTGTTGATACTCAGCGACTCATCACTCAGTGACTCAGTCAGTGAGAGGACAGTAAGCAAAAACACACACATCCCAACTTCTTCCGACTTACCAATAACGTAACCTCCTAGCAATGTCCCGAGGCCTGAACAGAACAGAGACGCTCCGAAGGCAACTCCGAGGTACAGAATACCAACAAGTTCTCGTAGAATGACAGCAACTAACGAGAAGTAAACACCGCTGCAAAATCCAGCGGCTGTAGCTAAGACAATCTTCCCTCCAAAAGTGGTTGTTAGGGGAAGCATTGCTGTGGCAACAACTGAGACCAACAATGACAGGGTGTACATCCACGATGGTGTGATGTACTTGCGAGTCAGGAACCAGCCGTGGGATAGCCTGCCTACCAGACTACCGATACCAATGCAGGAGAGTAACAGTGAAGCTTGCTGGATCGTCATACCAGATGACACAGCCTGGTTAACGAGATGAACGGAGATTCCCGAGTAGCCGGCGGTGTGGAACACACAGGCCACACACATGGCAAGCATGGCTGGTGTGTTGGTCTGGGTAAGTATTGATTTCCGACGGTACGTCTTGGTTGTCTTGGTTGAAGACTTGGAACTGAAGTCTCTCTCACTCCCAGGTGGTTGGATGGTTGAGCTTCTCCTAGAACCTTTAGTTTCTAAAGAAAGCTCTGAGATGCCACTATCAGATGACCCATCGTCCTCATAGCTACCATCTCTAATGCCACTCTGCATCTGGCCGGTAGCAAGAGGCTCATAATCCAACTGTCTTCTTACTTCATCATCTCTGACGACACTTGACCTGCGCGATTTGAACCAGGCAGCGGGTCGGAAGAGCGCCCCCATCACCATGACATTAGACACGATGGCGGCTTCTATGACTAGGCTTCCCCTCCAGCCGTAAGTTTCATTCAAGTATTCAATAAGTGGTGGGAAGACAAAAACACCAGCGCCAGGCCCTGCATACGCGATACCGTTGGCCACGGTGTAATGCCTACTGTAGAACTGCCCAACCGCAATCACGATCGCTACGTGGATAATCGACCCACCAAGACCTAGAATCGAAAGAAAAATCACAACTCTGGTCACAAGACATCACAAGTCAACTCACCATGTTCGATTTACTACCAAGATCACACTGTGGATTGAATATTTACTGCTGGATTCTCTTAGGTAGCCCCACTCAAAGACTTAAACTTCCTCCGCAACTGTTCTCCATTCAGATCTTGGACCTTACAGGGAACAGCCAAAAGGGTTGAACGTCAAGATGAGATAATCACATTCACTAGGTAATTTTTACATCACCAGAAATTGAAGAGTGACTTGAGTTTTAACAGAAATTTAAAAGTGAAGTTTTTTTTAAATAGTAAACTGGTGTACCTGCTATTAGCCCTAGGCAGACAAACAAATGGTAGACAGAGGTGGCTAAAGATGCTGTGGCAGTCCCACAAGCTAGAAGGGCGCCTCCAAGCATGACAGCTCGGCGACAACCGATCCTCCTCGCGACCATGTTTCCCACCGGTCCTGTGAAGCAATAAGGCACAAAAGGGCGTCCAATTAAGTTCGCACGTTAAACCTCTGTTTTACCCATTTTGGGGGTAATAGCTTATTACTGATTGATCTCAAGATTGATGTTCGATATAGGCCTATGTTCAATTTGCTCTTGCGATCTATATACATGCATCATTATACCAAAACTGTATGTAATTTGTTAAAAAGGCTCTGAGGCTCTGATGAAAATAAAGAATAACTTTTACAGGTTGGACATCTTTTCCTTGTGCATCAAGAGACGCAAGCATCAGATTGATGATTAGCTCATTTCTTTTGGGCCAATTAAATGTGAGACAGACCTGCAAGCTAGTGGGCATTTGTTTCTCAAGTTCCTGCCCAATGTTGGTCACAATACTGCCTACAACAAATTTAAGAACCTACTTGCATTTAACTTAATTTCATACTGACCGTCGGGTAGAAAGCATTGGCTAATGTACCAACCTTAACATGAAGGTTAACAAAAATGACACGTTACCCACCTGCAAAATTCTCCACAGCGATCCCGGAGCTGACCACCCATCCTAGCTGCCCAGAGCCCTGCTGGAATTCCTTTAAGAGGAGCGGTATGAACGCACCAAAGGTGCCCAAGACACCATTGTGGAGCAGGAACGTCAGGAACGATGCCACGACGACCACACGCCCCCATCGAGTGATCCTAAGCTGGCCACAGCCACGCCCCCTGCAGGGGTCCCGGTTCTTCGGATCGTTTTCCCGTGGAGTATCCTCTGCCATCGTTGAAGTGTGACACATTATGTGCAGCTGAAAACGGATACATTTGAAAACTGATACATTCGTTGTGGACGTCGGAATTTGTATTATAAAACCTGCTGAACTTGTTGCTGCTGATTTTGTAAAAAGTCACTTCGGTATTCACTTGCGTATGCCATGTACAGGATTTTCCAGCAAAACAGAAAATGTAGCTTGTACAAATTTAATGTGAAATGGTATAACTGATCATGATCTTTTCATGCGTCAAACAGATGATCATGGGAATACAGAAATTTCAGCATATTTCACAACAGGAAATAATTTTATTTTATTTAAAACTTGCACCACAAGAGTATCTAATTGGATGCATGCACAAGCCTTTCTTGGCTGTGTTCCTCCCCCCCCCCCCCCCAGTAACCAGGAGTTAAATTACGAAATTATTCAACATGATATGTTCAAGGTCGTCT
The DNA here is from genome assembly GCF_015706575.1 of Patiria miniata. Classification (NCBI taxonomy): domain Eukaryota; kingdom Metazoa; phylum Echinodermata; class Asteroidea; order Valvatida; family Asterinidae; genus Patiria; species Patiria miniata. The sequence goes on along the minus strand of NW_024037063.1, from coordinate 3,978,688 downwards.
TAGACATGTATAGGGCCTAACATATAAAACTAAGCAGCATGAGGAAATCATTTTCTTCTTAAATATTTAACCACTTGTCAACATCCTAGCAAAAATACTCGTAAACTCCTTACCCTCACTGCTTGGTGACTGGTACTTCTATGTCTCGCATGCCAACTCTGATTATCGTTGTGTTAAGGTTCGCCTGGCATGATGTCCAGAAGAATAATCATTCAGAGATTCTGAGAAGAAAGAAAAAAAAAGACAATCATCGACCATTCCAACTAGAGGACAGTAGTGCAGCACTGTGTTAAGTTGGTCGTTATTTTTGTTCTGGGCGTTGCGGGGGAGGAAATAAGGGGCAATACATGCATGTGGAGGGTATAGTCAATAAACAAGAGGTATCGGATGTAGTGTAGGGATTTGTTGATGAATGGTACAGAAAAAGCCGGCGCCAGCGATTTTCTGCGATGGCGCAAGGCTCGCGCGAGTCGCGTTCAGATATACACGCACTCCCGGCTCCTTCTACCAATAGGAATACCAAAATGCGCGCGCGGCCTTAAGAACGCGTGCAGCATGCACACGAGTTTGACATCGACACGGTCCATAAAATTGCTTCTAAATATCTGGTCACCGGATTAGGTTTGGAACCGGGCCGTCATAAAGCACTGATGAATACGGGGATTCAATTCAATGTATTAGAAATGAACCAGCCCTAAATTTAAGCGATGCATCATGTCAAGAATCACACTCATTAGTTTCGATTCTATTATCAGGAAACACTGGCCCTCATAGATCAACGTTTATTACCCAGCGGAGGTCTGTTTGAACACAGTGATACGCTGATTATTATCATGCAGTGGTGTAGTCCTTTTCAGGACTGGACGTGGTACCAGCAAATTACACCTGTTTATAGCTTCTCTGCAAATACAGTGAGGTTAGGGCCTATGCCTCACTGTGAACTTTACGCTGAACAGTTTTCCACCCGCTTTGATTGATGTTTCTCTCTCAATCATGATGTGTATTATGTACATGTATTTAACGTATGGCAGCGAAAGATTCCAGTTCGATCGAACATATAGCTCATTATGCGCGCTCATCCAAACGGGGCCCAATTTCATGGCTCTGTAGGCACAGAATGCCTAAAAAAAACGGATCCGTGCTTACGATCATCACCATTTTATGGTAACATCGTTAACAGAAAATTCTGTGCTAACCCGGCTGTATCATAAAACAGAACCCTTCATTACGAGATTACAAAATTCCTTGTTAATAAACCCGTGAAATACGCTTACTGCAGTGGAGGCACGGAGGGATTTTTCGCTAGTAACGGTACGCACTAGATCAGCCACGAAATTAAGCCCAGCAAATACAAATGACTCCAGCCACAAACTTGCAAAATAGAACGGCTTAGCCTTCGTCCAAATCCGTCCAAACTCCACGAAATTTCTCAGAAAAAAAGCAGCATTCGTAAATATGGTTAGAATCGCGAAGATGGGACTTTTTGGATTTTGGTCCAAAGTTCGTTCTAATTCCATGAAATTTCTCGGGAAAAGAACGCTAGCGTTCAGTTTTGTTAAAGGTGGGACTTTTTAGATTTTAACAACCCTCAAGTGCACATGTCAGAGAACCTTGATATGAGATAAACCGACAGCCTGAAAACGTTTGATTTAATCGACGTAGGCTTAGCCGGCAATCATTATATCTCTGCCTAGAACAATAGTAACCCGTACAATGTACACTCAGTGACACGTGTCGTGCACAAATTCACAACCCAATATAATGGCGGCACCATTTGAGCATTACATAATGCGTCTGAACGTGAACAATGCCAACTCTGCCAACTCACTTGATAAACTACTACCTTATCTGCATTTATAGGCAAGAACAATTGTGATATCCAACACAATGGAACCCCGGCGGCTCCTGACGTTGAAGTTCGGCGAACCGTTTTTGTTCACTCGACACGAACTACTTTTAACTCGAACCACTACAAAGTCCAAAAGTACGTATTGCACAATATCCTTTGATTAATACAGCTGTTTAAGTTTCTTTTCGACGCGGCCGGTAATTATAGCCTATACACCACCGATCGAGGAAAAACATATACACATTGTAGGCCTATTAGGATTCAAGGGGACATATTTCACCGTGAATTCACATGCACTATTTTCGTGTAACTATTAGTGCATAAATTATTAATATTAGATAAACCTTATAAAATAATGGCTACATTTCCTAAATCCCGGCTTCGTCTATGAGACTATGGTCCGAAAAAAACCAGCATATGATTACAGAAGCCTTGAAATGTTCACAGAACCAGTGAAAAAACTCTAAAATTTGGCCTGGTAAAATTACTGCATTCGGTGTTCCAGTCATACGTTAAGGTCCGACTAACCCCCGCCAGAGCCTGCAGCTGGCCGAGGCTGGAACATAGCAGATATTTGAAAAAGAAAAAAAAAACCTGTAAATGTTCAGATCGGGTAACAAGACAGTGCTTACCGTCAAACCAGCTGATTTTGTTCGATGCAGTTCTTCCGTTCGCAGTAACTCACAACTGAACCCCGCACAGCTGTACCCAGTTGTGGTCAGGCTCGCTGGTTGCCCTTTATATCGTACACCTGTACCGATCACTGATGTCCAATGAGATAAAACAATACGCACCGTTGCATCTGTCGCAAACAAAATATCCATGACAAAGGGTTCAGTTTTCAGGGTTGATTGTATTCAAATTATGCCGTTTCGCCGTTCAGGGGCGTATCGTGATTTCAGCTCGCTTTCCCGTGAGGCGGATGGGTCAAAGCGTGACGGGTCAATTTCTTTGCACATTTGACACATGGCAAAGAAATTTCAAAGGTCCTACCAACTTTGAGGTTCTCTTTCAAATTTGAGATTCAATTATTAATCTATTTGCACAAGAGTGCGATCGAATGTGAAGCATCAATTTTACTGACACTTTTAAAAGTTGTCCAACTGTTTTCTACCTCGTGAACAGATCTTGTGTCATGCTCTCCGGAGAGTGTCTGAAGCAAGGACAAGATACAAGTTAATGTCTCTTATAGATGCCTGTGCATCGTTGGATTTAACGATCGATTTCCCGACTCCAGTGATGTTCCAAAACCTGCTCTCAGACCTCAAATGACAGGAACCGCAGCACGTCTGACATAACTAGTTTACGCCAGGCCCAATAATTCAAATAGAAAAAAAGAATAAATTAAGATTATTTGAGTGACGCTGCAACTTTGATGTCTTCTTGTCGAGTTACATTTGTGAATGTCGTAAAGTGAGCTGAAATTTCAACCGGATATGTATTTGTTTACTTGCTTCTTTGTTTGTTCAAAATCTTGTTTTGGGAATTTCATTCAGAAATTGAAGTCATGGTTGGGTTGAAATTCCCGGTCCGGATGTTGATTGCTGGTAAATCACGTTTCTGGTCCGTTAATTATGCACAATAGCTTGATGTTTAAAGATTAAGCATTTGTTTTTGTTTTTTTGCATAACACAATAATTGTTATTCCTTAATATACCAGGAAAAACACTAAGTGAATCCCAGCCTAATATTCCAGGTATAAACTATATAAAGCGAATAAGTATAGAAGATTTGACACGTCATACTACAGTTTGAATTCTTGTAAACTGTGAAGTACAGTGAACCTCAGTCCAAAAGACCTAACTGATGTCCCATTTATTAGTCACAAATTTCCTTTCTAGACTAACTGGCTGCGAAATAAATGTTAATGCGACTGAACATTTGGTCCCGGTGTCGCGGTCTCACTTCTCCGGCGTGCTAGCTTCTCCGGATTGTTTCCGCGGACAGTTGAGCACGTTACAGTGCACGTTACATTAGCACGATTCATGCTCATGTGTCCGCTGTGCCTACTTTTCCTTGGGCTGTATTACCAAGCCTATTAATAACACTGTAGTGAGGGACATCCAAGAATGTGTTATGTAACACTTCCCCCATGGTCTTTCCATGGAGAAATTTCTCCATGGTCTTTCAAGCATTCTGATTTGTGTTCCCAGCGTCATGCATGTGTGTGTGTGTTCATGGAGGAATATTACTCCTTGGTCCGTGCTCCTTGCAGCTCGTTCGTGGTCCATTTTGTCTATTTTTGCAACCATGCGTTGCTCAAATAAATGTGCATTTCAAGTCTTTTTTGGTTATTGGGAGTTGTGCGCGCCACGAAAATTCTGGAATCGACTGGTACCCTGTAACCATGCATACAAATATCCTATGATATTACGTGCACCAGTACAACCCCGAAGAACTCAGCACACAAATAAAGTTGACAAAAAATGTACACCACTGCGCAATTTTGTGCATGCGTGTTGAAGCGAAATTTCCCTTTCGGAGAAGCTAGCACGCCGGAGAAGTGAGACCGTGACACCGGGTCCAACAGAGAAGTTTAGTTCCGCAATTGAAGTTCACACTAAACAAGATGGTTATCATGCGTCTCGCCTGTTTTCGCAATTATCTTTAAAGAGTAATCGGCATGAAAGTTGGCATGTTGTATCTTTGACCCAAGTTTGGTTCCAATCGGACTTCAACTTTCAAATAGAACAATTTTACATTTTCAGCCTATTTTACAACTGAACCCTCAGATGACCTTTGACCTTGGTATGTGACATTAACACATTATCATATGAAGGTTGCCATATGTTGCATCTATGACCCAAGTTTGGTTCCAATAACTATTATTAGACTTCAACATTTCAAATGAGACCAATTTTACCAGTGCTCGGCCTATTTTACAACTTGACCTCAGCTGACCTTAGACCTTGGTATGTGACCTTTCCTGAACAACGGTTCAGACGAGACCCAAAAAATACACTGAAAAAATAAAAGAAAATGCATGTATAATCTAAAAAGAATTCTGCGGTGAGAATCTCAATGTACCGGTATCTAATGGTTCCAGAGCGAGCTTGAGTGTTTTTTTAAACATTTCATATTAAGTTGCAGAGCAGATTTAAAAAAATGAGGGTACAGCTTTTGACTTATTTTGGCCCAACTGCCTTTATAAGTCCTTTTTAATTCCATTTTTTTTCGACACAGGATGGTACTAGTTTTACGGGGTATATGAATTGTACTTGCACAAATAAGAGACGTCTGCCACTGCCCAACAATAAAGAATTAAAGGTTTTATGATCGACCGTAAAGTCAAGCAGCGGTAAGCTGAAGGTCAACAATTTGCAAAGTAATCACGCCTCTAATAAATAAATTAGAATACGTCAAACATCTACAACTCTGCTTTAGCTAGGCCTAGGCTTATACTTACCTCGACTGTTTATATCGTGTAAGTGCAAGATCACCGAGTCCCTTAAAGGTTTCGGCTTCGTCTCCAAGTCCGTCTTGGCAAACTAAAGTCACGTACTGCAGTTGTCATCACTGAACTTAGAGCAAGGACGCATGATCTGAATGACATGAGTCTCATGACAGGGACACGGAACGAAAATTTAGCTGACGCACCTAAATTCGCATATCTGGGTCACCGGCACACAAGAAGGCCTACGTACGTGCAGGCAACTATCGATACTTATGTACATTTGTATTTTCGCTAGATCCATAGAAATTACTGCATTAAGGATTCTTTGCAGTTCTCAGGTTTGTCCACGATAAATTTTGTTTTACGAGCAAAGGTACACAAATAAAGTATTTATTATATTTTATTTCAAAATATACCCGGCCGGTGGTATCAACATGCAATTCAATAATTGGGGAATTGCTATACATTGTTTGTGTTGCTTATACGAGAATAATACGTCAACAGAAACGCACTCATCCCGCCCCCCTCCCGTTTCCTGAAAGATACACCGCCCCTGTTTTCAATACATGCAGACTGCAGTACGTATCTGTTCGCACCCGCCGTTGTTGGCCCACATTCGTTTTTTGGCGCAGAAGCCAAGTAAAAGTCACAGCTTCAGAAAACATTTATACAGGCAGGAGGTGATGCTACCTGACATGTTACAAAATGTGTAGCCCCACCCGGCACCCGGAGCCATCTTCCCATTAGCGGATGTGATCTCATCTTCTGTCTAAACATGGTCTAAGAATTCGCAACTCTTCAGGGGATTTCTTACACGCAGGCCATGCACCACTTTTATTTCAACAACGGCCCAAAATGTAGGGTATATAATTATTTCACCCAACATTCCGAAATGCAGGACAGTTCATCTATTGGAGACAAGCCTTTCCATAATTGTGGTAGTCTATTACAAAAATGTATGCATATTGTACTAAACAATGGCCCTTCCCTTTCACATATCGTGATAGATATAGTGCTATAGTCTTAAGGAAGCATTATGTACGAGGGGATGGCTGCTGTCTGAAATCTGGGGTCTGGAAATAATGGAAGACCATCGAACAAGCCTATATCCAGTAGCGGATCTAGGGGGTGGGACACATAAAACGGGGCCAAAAATAATAAATGCATAATTGTATGTCTTTACTGACAAAAGACGGGATGGGAACATGACGTGTAGGCCTATGAAGTAATCAGGGACCATCCGCATTTGAATTTTCAATTTTTTTTCCATAGCAATTTTAAGTAGGCTACGCATTCCCCATTCTATTAATTTGTCGAACACACATTTATACCTATGAAGCAGGACTCCGGCCCGAATTTTGATATTTATCTTCGCGACCGATAAAATCCCACAAGACGTGATTAACAATTACGTTGTACAATTCGTCGTAACAGATCCCGCATTTATTTTCAAAGGCACTCATGGGCTCTTATCCTCCCCTCCATCACTTATAATTTCAATAGAGGGCGCTATGCACTTTTAACAGGTTAACCAATTCAGCACGTGTCCGCAGGCTACAGGTAGCTTGTGATTGCACAAATACGTTGATAAGATGTCTCTTTTCGATGCGGGGTTATCAAATACAATAAGGTAGACAATTTGGCTTAATTTTTGACATTATTCCGAATCAAACAAGTAAATAACGGTGTCATCTCCTGTATTTATGAAAAACAAAGTAGGCCTATTGCGAAAAGAACAGTTATTGACAGTTAATACTTTCGTACTTTTCCAATGTCAGTCACGATTTAAAAAGCTACCGGTAAATTAAAAAAACAACAAATCAAAATCGCACTGAAAACATTTTGATGGGATTTCTGGGTCACTTGTTTTATTGCATCAAATCACTGGTATGAATTTTGTTTTCCTACCATGAAAGATCGAAGACGGTTTATGCTACGTTGTAAAACATCTGCCTTTTACAATTTAGAACATACATTTTTGTAACTAACATCTTTTTTAAATTCCAAATTAAGATGTTCATACCAATTGGCATTGACACAATGGCAAGACAATGTACATTAATTACAGAGAACAAATCTAAAAAAAAGAAAATGAACGTAAGATAATCTCTGAACATAAAATTAATTTACAATCTCGTTGGTAACCACTGATTAAATTGAAACAATTGGTTTAAAACATTCACGATCCCTACACAATTAACAAAATCAAACAATGATGCAACCCCTAACAAAAAAAATAATTTTCTCGCAACAAAAACATACACTGTAAGATGTTTACTTCTTGTCATTGTAGATTTTAGTACAACACATTTTCTTGCACAATCCAAAATTCACTTGTTAAAATTATGAGCAATATGCTTGAACTTTGCTTTATAATACCGTCTAAGAAATATTGATGCACATTTGAAGAAAATGTCCCACATTTACTATATTCCATATACCAGATTTAAAAGGCAAACGGCATAAGAGAGATTTTATGTGGATTTTAAGTTCAATCCTTAAATTTGTTCAGGAGTTTGAAAAAAAAATTGTGAAAATGCCACGCAGTTTTTTCTACAACCACCCAACTATGCTATTTGGCAACCGAGCAAAAATATTACAGCGTACAAAGACCCTCTCAAAATATATAAAGGTTTATCCCAATTTCGATTATTTTCAGAATTTGCATAAAAAATTTAAACATCCTTGGTTTCCATAGCAACTCAGCTGTTTTCTTCATCATCCTCTTCCCAGTCTTCACCTTCCTCACCTAGTTCATCATCAGAGATCTTTAAAAGTAAAGGAAAAAATCAGTAATTTTCTAGGTGTCAGAAGGGTCCAAGTGAACCTCTATCAGTAGGCCTACATGTTCGTGATTTTACTAAGTTTGCTACGTTTTAGTGCAATGGTTGAGCAACATGCACACTTTTAAAAAGTAAAAAGGCAAGCATGAATAAGTCAGAAATTGCTTATTAATACTTTAATACTGTAGTGCTTATAGTTATTTAAGTGGTGAACGACTGTTGAGCATGGCCCTCAGAGCCATTGTTCTCGTTATTAAGATCAGTGTATAACTGTACTACTGGGGTAGTTTGTGAATGCAATTTCCACTTACTGTTTGGCCAAGTTCTTTCAGTTTCTCCTTGTAGTGGTCTTTCTTTGCATCAGTGTCCGTCAGAAGCACCAAGAGGTCTTCCATTTCCTTCTTAACACCTTCCAGGTTCTCTGTTAATGAGTCACATTCCTGTTCAAGGGCTCTCTTGTCTTGCTCAAGCTGGTTGATGGCCTCCTTAAGTTGGTTGATGGCCTCCGTGTCACCGCTGCCACCGCTTTGTGGGGAGTTCTGAGCTTCTAAGAGTTTGGCTTCTAGAGTTTGGTTGGTGGATTTTAGATGCTCATTCTCAGCAGAAACTGAAGCACTGTTCGATTCCGATTGTGCAAGTCTCGATTCCAGGTCACTCTTCTGTCTGTTACAGACATCCTTTGAATTCCTCTGTGAAAATAAAGATGCATCATTCTTAAATATGTTATCACCGCCTTTGATTTTGTCAGGTTGACAGCAAAAAAAGATAGCATTCGAGTGTGGTATTTAAAGACACTAAAGAGAACCAGGTTTAAACATCTATACAAGCAAACAAATTATAAGCTGGTCTTACAGTATACATAGAGAGCTGTTGAACTAAGTTTATATTAATTTGATACACTTAAATTTCGACTTACTTCTTTTTCTGAAAGTTCGTCTACCTTTCTGCTTTGTGCCTCAGATTCAGCGGTCGCATCCGCCAATGCCATCCTCAGTTTCTCATTTTCCTTTTGCATCTCTTCCATGCGTGTCCTCAGCTCGTCCGAGGATGCATTCTCCATGTCGCTCGAAGATAGTACAGCTTTGGCATCAGATATCGTCAAATCATTTGTCTGTGAAGAGAAAAGGAAAATCAGGCTTGTAGTGACTACGTCTGAATGATTTGTCTGAATTAGGTTTCTTCTTGACAACATTATGAAATAACTTCACAAGGTGTTTGTTATCATTTCTATCTATGCTAAGGTCGGTTTTCATATAATTGCAAATGATCCTGTCAGCTTTTAAAATTGCTTTTTCCTCTTGCAAACAAAATTACATATACATGTACATACTAATTTTTCTATCCTGGCGTTTTTCTCTTGGACCTGTGTACCGAGTGTCGTGTTCTCTTCCCTCAGGGCCGAGATCTCTGCTTCAAGCTGAGCTATCCTCCCATTATCAGCAGCAGCAAGACTCGTGGAGTCAGAGTTGTTGACATCACCCTGGCCTGATTGTGCACCTGTTTGACGAAGATGGTGAGAGTTAGGCAGGTGCAGTGCTTCTTTCCTCGCCTTCTACCTCTGCGACAAGGTTTGTATCCACCCAGGCTATCATGTGAGCTTTCTGTCCGTGCTGTATTCCCTTTGGTTTGTCCCAGTGTATCTGACAGTAGCTGCAATATGTGCCGCATACATAAAGGTGCTACATAATGGGTCTTGCATTTCTCATAAACTTCACTTACCCGTCTTTAGAAAATAGACATAATTACCAGCGCCTTGAGTACCTAATTGTTGGTAGATATACGTGCGCTATATAAGACTCCGGTATTATTATTATTCTTAATATTATCTTCATAATGTTTCTTCATGCTTCTGACCTACAAAGCTTAAGCCCCTTTGAGGAACTCTTGATTTAATTACCAGAAAGCATTTCAATCAAATAAAATAAGATTAGATTCTGTAACATCTCATGAACAATCCAGGTTTTTAATGGAACCGTTTAAGTTTGTAGTTAAAACTGTGAAGAACAATGTCCGAGGTGAATTTACCATGTTGTGCTTTGATGAGGGCGTACTGGTCCTTGAGCTGTTGAATCTGTTGTGCTTGCTCCCCTAGGAGTACATCTGACTTCTTGTATTCCTTCTCAAGCTTTGAGTGCTTTGTCTTCAGTTCTCCAAGTTCTATATCCTGTTTTGATGGACAGCCAATCCAATAGAATAAGTTGCGAGGACAGAAGGACACCACTTTTTATGAATACCATTTTTCAGAGTAATGACTTAAACAATCTTGATATGTCGAAAATGAAAACATTCGTGTTTATACTCGGTTCTTCTTCCTTTGACACAGTACCTGATCTCTTATGATTTCTTTGTACTGGGTCACAATGCTGTCGTGGTCTTCAATGGTTTTCTTGGTCTCAACGTCATCCTTGTCCGATACAGCTTTCATCAACACGCCTTGAATTCGGGGACAAAATGAGATAAAGTCTTACATTCTCTGACAAGAAACACTGTGTAATTACACAAATTTGTCATTAAAGTACTCCTTCTTGTACTTCATTATCTGAATTCTTACTCATACAAAAATATTTGACATATAACACCAAAATCTAATTCCTGCAGATGTTCACAAGTTGTAGCACTTGTATACTAATTTGGCGACCTAAATTAGAAGCCATTTCTGAGGTAGCACCAGGCTCGCGTGAGTCGCGCTCGCGCACTCCGGGCGCCTTTGACCAACAGGGTTACCAAACTGCGCATGCACCGCGTCTTCAAAAACGCGCGAGGCGTGTGCTCGAATGCAGTTCCGCCTCAAAAAGGGCTCCTAATTTTGTTTGCCAAATTCGTCTCGTACTCCTACTTAATTTTCTCTGCCCATGCAGACCTACCTTCCAGCTGTTTGAAGAGTGCGGTGAATTCATAGTCCAGCATCATGACGTCCGGGGAGGGGAACCTAAGCTGGGGTTTCTGGGCAGCCAAGGTGTACAGCTCGTGCTTGGAAACCAGGTCCAGCTTCTCTACGAAGGACTCCAGGCCGACTCGCTTTACTATCAGCTGCTTCATGCTCTCCCTGGTCCATATCGAATAGTGGTCAGTGTTATGGAGTCCGTGCGGGAACGGTAGAGGGCGATATTCACAAGGCCATTGAAGGACCCAACGCACATGCGCTATTTTTCACACGTGAATGGCGTGGACATAACCGAACCAAAATTCAAGCAAAGTGTAAACAAACAAAAAAGAGACCGCTCGGAGTTGCCCATTTGTTGTGATTACTGGGTTGGCTTTCCACCATAATGGGACGCTCAAAAACTTGTTGTGGTATTTCTCACAATAAACTCTTCTTTAGTGACGTGTTCAGAGCTATACAAAGCTGATGTGTGATGGGCATTCAGGCATGAAAGCGTCCCAGTAATATCTACCTGAACCATCACCAGAATTTCAAAATGGAATTGATTTAAAGCCAAAGTATGAACAGATACCACAAATAATTGTTCATTATTTAAAGTCTGTGGACACATGACTGTCGACATCTGTAGGTAGAAAACCTCTTCAGGTACTTTACGTCTGCACCTCACTTTGTCAGATATTTTTGACTCCAAATTGTTTCTCTACCTCATGTTTAACCCAAGTCTGGTGTATGCTGATAGAAAAGTGGATTTTCAGCAGGTGTCCACCTCTGGAGAGGTTAGGTTATAGCCCTTTGTTAGGAAAGTGGCCAGCGCATAAGCTCAAAAAATATTCAGGTGGGGAGGAGTACTCACTTTGTGAAGCTTTCATTGGAGTTGTCGTTGAAATGAACACAGATGCCCAGCAGGAACGCGCAGAGGCCCTGGCCCAGCAACTCATCCTCATCCGTGTGCTCGGCAACTTGGGCTGTCAGCTGATGTGAACTCGGTCAAGGATCTTCAGAATGATAGGCTAAGTACAGGCTGTGGGAGAACTGTTTTGGGTGCTGTCGACCTTTCGGCAAGAGCGTCTTTGGCCCTGGAAGGACACTTTATGGCAAACAAAATTTCACACGCACCAAAATTTAAGCCCCAAGCACAAGTGATAAACAGTGCAGCAAGCAAATGCCACAAAATTCAAGTGAGCAAAGATGAGGGCATTGGGCACCATCAGCTTGTGCTACAAGAATATGCACGCATACAGAACCGTTGTGCTGTTGGAGTCCAGTAATTTTTTCAAAAGTATGAGTTCAAGTACAGATGCCACCAGGCACCCTACAACTTTGGCTTATCGTTAATTTTTTATTTTTCCACCAGTATTGGACGAATCTAACTTGCTATTTGATTTCTCCAGCACGCTTAAGCAAAATCAAAAGCATTACTTGGGTCTTGAGTTTATGTCAAGCTTGGGTTCAAGGATACGAATGGAACGTTTGCAGGGTTGAGAAGGAAGTGAGTGACGGCCAGCTGGCATCCGGCCATCCAAGAACTCAGCAGAATCAGCAGACCAATCTTGGTCTGGAACCTGACAGTGGGCTGTCAACAAAAGAACGAAAACAGCAGGGCGATTGGCAACAACGTTCACAAAGTATTTAAGTACGAAAATGATGAAACAACTGAAAATATTTCTATTCCCCTGGACGGGATGCTAGTCCATCGCAGGTTACTCCCCAACTAATGCCGGTACCCATTCATACTCCTGGGTGGAGAGAGGCAAGTGGGGATGAAGTGGCTTGCCCGAGGATACAGCACATCGCCAGCAGCTGGATTAAAAAAACTCGCCATCTGATCATGAATCACAACCCTAACTGATCCCCCACAATTCAACAAGGTCCCACAGATGTTTACACCCGATACACCTAGTTGCCTCTACTTTGTTTAGCTTCCATTAAGCATTATATAAGCACACTCAAGATAAGTCTTACCTGTGACAGTATGTTCGCACATTGCTGCAGCAGTGACACCGGAGGCTGTCCCAGCCCCGTGGCAAGCTGCACCCGCAGTAGTTGCTCCTTTTGTGAGTTGTTGTCTTTGAGTGCATGAGAGAGGGCGATGGCGGCACACCAGTTGGACAAGGGGTCCTGGCTGAACAGACCTCCACACAGGAGCTGTCCCGCTGTTACCGCAGATACTGTGATTGAGGAGGTATGGAATGCCATGCCATACAGTTAAGAATTACTTAATGTACGTATTGTTACTGTATTAATTGCAGTTAGAATTTATAGATTCATTAACCCTGATTCTTTTGCCTTTTCATGAGGACCAATCCGGAATCCTCCAGAATCTTACATTGTGCTAGAGTCCAATTAGCATTCTCCGTGCTTCATCTTTCAGGAAGCCCGGGCCTCTATCTTCCTGAATCCGGCAAATTTCTCCAAAATCTCATGAATTTTTATAGGGTTTTCCTCATTGATTCCCAATAATTATGATACAGACTTAAATACTACAGCTAAGAATGCAATTGATTTAAACCCTGCATTTTACAACCCTAGAAAACAAGTGTAACATCTAAGGTAAGGTATCAAGTATCCTAAATGGCACATACCATCGGCTGTGGCGGGGAGTAACGTGGATATGATCTGTTCCTGCCCCACTTCATTCTTGCACAAGAAGCACTGGAAGCAGTAGAGCACAGCACAGCGCAAGACGAACGGCTGCTTCTCATTCACCATGGACATCAACAGGACAACTATAGCCGGCCTGAAAAGTAGAAATTCCAAGTTATTGTCAGTTGGGGGAACTGTCTCTTGGTTTTTCAACTCTTGGTTTTTAACCGCTGGAAAGTAATCTTACCTTGGGGGGCTGGAGGGGGCATTTACAGCTGCAAAGAAATCCTGGTTGACCTTACAACCTCTGATGACCTCTGACACCGTGTTGATGGTCTGTCATTACGAGTAAAAAGGAAGAGTGAAATGGCATTATTTATTTATTTCTTATTTTAACTGCGTAGCCCATTCAGTTGAATTCACTGGTCTCCCATGGGGCCCAGTTAAGAGAAGACAATGTGACGAAGTTACAGTTTTCAATGTGGGAAGAAAACCCCAGAAATGTATTCTAAGGAAAATCCATGGAATCAGGTAGGGACTGAAAACCCAATCCACATATTGTCCCAGGCAGGAATGGAACCCGGGTCACAGCGGAGAAATGGCGAGGGAAGAACCGCTACCCCAACCTGACTTGTGACAGACTTGTGACAGCCTCAACAAACAACGCTGTCTTAGGCTGCCTCCGAATCAACTGTCTAGAGCTAGGTCTAGGTCTGCGCCCATTGAAAATACGCGGGAACGCGCTGACAATAGGCATAGTAGTAGCTCTGAAGGCCCATTTTGGACACGGCCTCAAACTTCTCATTACCTCAGTCAGGATATCGGCTGGTACCCCGCTAGCCATCAGGATACTGCACAGCTGCTTCAGTAAACCACAGGAGTGGATCAGCTTCTGGCAAGCGCTTGTCGCTTGCTGTGGATTGTTGGGGGAAACCAGGCTCCTTATGACCTGATGGCAAGAAAGAAAATCGGCCCGAAATTTAAAATACTGAAAGTGTGTGACCTGGGGCCAATTTCACGGCACTGCTAAGCACAAAAATTTGCTTAGCACAAAAAAAGTCTGGCTTATAAAATCAGGTTACCAGCCAAAACTCCATGTGATGTATATTGCTCGTAGTTAGTATTCAACTGTTGTTTGCTTAGCATGAAAATCACATGGAGTTTTGGCTGGTAACCTGCTTTTACAAGCCATCCTTTTTTTCTTGCTTAACAAATTTTTGTGCTTAGCAGCGCCATGAAATTGGGCCTACAGATTTTCTGTTAAGTGTTAATACAAAACTAAAGAGTTGCAGACAATTCAAGAAATATATTTGCATTAGTTTGATATTTCTGTAGAACTCTATTACCAGGTTCTGATGCCCTATTTCCATATTGACATGCCATGTTTACCTCATAAATAGTCTTGCAGGAATAATCCCAATATTGAGTCTCTCACCTGCAGCATGTAATGGACATTCTTGACTTTCTGTGTCGACCACGTGCCGTCTGGGTTTTGGGGAATCAGCGTTTGGAGTTCAAAGAACGGAGACAGACGCTGAACAAAACTGCAGTGAAACAAGGTAAAAACGTATGCATGAGTTAGGCTGGCAGGCCAAATCTAAGCCTGAAGTGTCATAAACTGATTCTTTGCTTGTTACAACTGAGAGTGACTACACACTGACTCTGTCAATACACCAGCTATGCATTTTTCGCCTCTAGGTTGCTCTCAGACAGACCCAGAGGGCCAGCTGATTGTCCTCTGACTGATAAACGGAGTCACGGACTGAATGACTGACCAATGTATCTGACTGACTGAGTCACCAAGTATACATAATAATGTCCCGAATCAAGACGTTAGGATACAGCTCAACTAGCCAAACCATGTCTTGTTCTTACCTTCCCTCCTTAAAGAAGGTCTGATTGGAGCTGTTTTTCTTGAGGAGGTTCAGCAGCAACATCAGGCAATCCTCTACCACGATGCCGCCATCGCTAGCTCCTTCCTCCATGATGATCCTCAAGAGCAGGTCAAAGGCGTTCTCAAAGGCAACGATCTTCTGGATGTTGGCGTTGCCCTTGGTGAGACCAGTCAGTAGCAGCAGGCCCTTTTACAAATTAAGACGAAGATGACTTAGAGGATACTTCAGATGAAAGTGGAAGGCCTGATTTGCTATCAAAGGATTACTATTGCTTTCTGGACATGTCTTGGACGGTGCAACAAATTTGCCGTTAGAAGATTATTGCACATACATACATGTATGTGAATGCAATATTTTAACCCGTTTGGTAGATAGATGGTTTTGGAGTCTTCCATTACAACTAATATCTACCATCTTCAATAATATCTGTACTGTAATCTGACGATTTCCTCAGGTGAAACAACCCTGAACCCCCCAATTTTAATACATGTATGATTTTCCAGACACCGTAGGAGTTAAAAAATTACCAAACCAATTTAAATCAAGTGAACCTTTTCTTACATCGTTCCTGATGACTTCCCGGCTGTCGGACAGCAGGTCCATCAGCTTGGAGACACCCATGGGACTGACCAGAATGATCTGCTGGACTTGGCTTGACCGTAGATTGATCAGAGCGGTCATCAGACGGATGGCTGGCCAGCGGATACGGAACTCATACTCCTGAAAATAGATATTTTGAAAATGGATTTGATGTTTAAAAAATGTTCTATTTAGATACAAGTTTGTTGTCAATGCAATTATGTTTTTAACCCTTCCTCTATCAGGAATAATACATGAACCACCATGGCACCTCAATATGAAACAGCTCTGGTAAATCGTGGTGTTTATATACTCTCAGTTATCTCTGTAAACTGAAACATGTTGCAATTCAGCCACCGCCAAACTGCCATATTACATGTACTTGCTACCACTATTAAATTTTGGTGTCGAGCTTTATGACTTCGTATTAATGAGTGGAGTTAATGTGGCATGCTTATGTTTATAATTTGTGTAGAAAGAAAAAATTGTACGAGAAACAGAATCACTATGGGGTACCAAATAGCATTAGGATTACCGACAGATGACTAATCCATCTCAGATCGTTTATTATCCAATCCATTTGGAAGATGTTGCACGACTGAGGAAGTACAGCCCAGCCACTAATTATAGAGCTAGATGCCTTGTAAAAGTCGAGTACAGAGAATGTGCTAGTGATTTCCTGTGCATTAGTTCCTTAGAAAAATACAAAGATGGATTTTCCTACCTCCAGAAGACCGAGCATGAGGGTGATGTTCTCAGTGCTCTTGAGGAAGATGTCAACAAACTGCTCGCTCAGCTGTCTGACCTCCTTCTCTCTTGCCTCCACATCAATGTGCTCAAAGTCGTCTGGAATACCGCATACACGAAATAGAGATAATTAAAAATTGATCAAACTTTTATGAAATTCCTCGCCACTCACACTTCACTGGGAACTTTTGCGAGGATGCAACCTCAATCCCGCAAAATCCTCCAACTACTTCAAAGTAAAAATTGGATACAGCCTCTGTAAAATCCTCCAACTACTTCAAAGTAAAAATTGGATACAGCCTCAATCCTCAAGAATCATTGGTTATTTCTTGAATTTGTTCATTGGAGGGGTGACCACTGCCTCAATCCTACAAAATCCTCCAACAATCACTGTTATTACGTTGAGGCAGTGCGGATGATTTTCAGAAGCATTCCGGATGATTCAAGTATAATCTAGGCCTAAATGTATGCATGGCAAAGCATAGACAACACAAGCTACCGGCTAGATCTTGGCACAATGCATTATGGCACAATGCTCACTTTCTTATAATTTTATCTGGTAGCTTTAAAAAAAATTTTTATTGAGGATTAGAGCTGGGCTAGAATATTCGAGGGGTTGGTCTTTCTGCTTTATAAAATTGCTCTTAAACCATTAGTGTAATTTTTATATCTAATACAAGTAGTCCATATATTTTAAGGCTTTTTTAACAACTACTGTGATAACTTTTAAACTTTTTAAAACTATCTCATTGTACATTGAACTGCACTTCGACCTTTTGGTCGCGAGAGTTTGATAATATAAATTAAGAAAAATAATAATTATACATGCCATTCTGAAACAGGCATTATTCCGACAAATTTGACAATCGACAATATTTTTCCTTTACCATCTTCCTCATCCATGGTCGGGCAGATGATGTTCAGCAGGGTCTCCACTGCATAGCTGGCAATCTCCGAGTCGCTCCTATCCGTCTGCAAGACGCCCAACAGCACATCCATGCATTGAGTCCCAACCTCCAGGCGGAATTTCTAGCCAAAAACAACAAAGATTTGATATTTTGTGGTTGTAAATATTTATACACGACAGTAAGCCAATGAGCAAACCTTTCTCACAAATATTTTCAATGAGCAAATTTTTCGGTTCACAATTTGAACAGAAAACCCCTAAACTGAACAGTGTCTTCCTGAAATGACATCACAGCAACAGTGCCCCAAGTTGTCTGGAAAAGCATGGACATTTATATACACGTTTAAAGAAGTGCACTTTTCAATAAAATTAACCAAAAAAGGGATGTCAAATAGTTTTCATATATTTAAAAGGAGTAGAAACTTGAAAATTGCACAAATTGTGTTCCTAAGAAAAATTCATTGCATAGACCCACAAATATGGCATGGATGGCTGAAAAATGCAATCAGTTTATAATAATAGTGTTTAAAACGAAGGTATGAAGTATGCACAATTTGCAAGATTATTTTCAGTACCTTCGAGAGTGATTTCAGTGCCCGTACAGCGTCTCGTCTGTCATCAAGGAGTGTTGAAGACTGAACTCTGTCACAGAGACGTGCAATCTGGCAATATCAAAAACAAAGAATATAGGCAGTGTATATTTTGCCGGAGACGGCAAACCTTTAGTAAACGTTAGTTTGCCGGATATGCACTGAACATGCGCAGTTACTGTTTTTTTGTACTTACAAATTCTCCGGTGACAAGTTTTAGTCTGGCTCCATGCCAAAATTATCGTTGTTACCTCGTATTCACAAGATGGGATTCAGACCATTTTATAATTTCGGACTTTATTTCCCTTTTAAAAAAAATCCTCCAGAGCCACAAATTTGAAAAAGAAAATGTAATACTCTGCAAAAAATGTTTGAGACATGTTAAAATAATAAAAGAAGAATATTCTTATTTATTTGGGGATGAGAAAAAAAACCTTACAAATGTGGTGCGGTCGGAATCGAACGCGAGTCATCCCGCTTACTAGAGCCTTTGCTTAGCCACTACACCAAACGTGCTACACAACTTTTGGTGGGAATTTAATACATATTATAATTCAGCCCTATTTTAAAGAGTACAGCGCCCTCTGTTGATATGGATTGCCGCCGGCAAACCTTTAGTAATCGTTAGTTTGCCGTCATTACCTCCGGCAAAATATCCACTACCAAGAATATACAGGAAAAAGTACGAAACCAGTACTGGAAGTAGGCCTAGTTCCAAATACTAGTAAAACAACTTTCACAATTCATTATTAAATTGACGTGATTAGGCATAATGTTAATCGATGCTTTTGTAATCATTTCAATTAATTAAGTTCCAGCTTTATTTAACCCTAACCGCCCTGAATCCTTCAAAATCCTCTTTGCCAAAGTGGAGGAATTTGGAGGATTGAGGTTACATCATACATGGCAAAAGTGCGTTACTGATTTCGTAGGATGCACTTTGTCAAGGTCTTGGGCCGGACCTTGTGTTGTTTTTGCTCAGCCATGCATAAATATCTAGGGCCTATGGGCTCTCTAAACCAAGTAAGCTTTTCAGCAATAACTTTGTCCATTACTTTTTGGATAGCTGCAGATGATCTTCTTTAGAGGGAAATCAAAACATGCATTGGTGTTCTACAGCTACACAATCATGACAAAATTAAATACAATCTACAGCTAGTCATGACTGTTGACACAGTCACACTCAGTGTGATAAAGTGACACAGTCAGTGCCTACACACATATTTATGCGGCAAGTTCCATTTAAAGACAGCGGCAAAAAACACAATACTCACCGTTTCAGCTCCAGTTGGTTGAGCCGAAGTCTCACCGGACCCTAGAACAGACCTAAACCAACTCATTTTCAACTAAAGTCTGTATTTCAGTCAACTCAGCTTACAAAATGAAGGGTTTTTCGGTGGTGCAGCGTCGACATCTGTGTACGCAGACACGCATGGGAATGATACGTGGCTCACGATAGCCGACCTTGTTTCCCTGGTGGTTCCCGGCACAGACGCCTACTTTACGGCATTATTGTCGCGAGACCAGCGAAGAGTGAACCCGGTGTAGAGATGTTTCACCAGTCCTCCTTGGTGTTTTGTTCATTGGCGGGGGGGGGGGGGGAACAAAGTTTTCAAAATTCATTTTTAAATGAAATACATGTGCTGTTTGGAGAACAAGACGAGCCTCATATTTCCCCTAAAGTTGCATTGCCAATCAAACAGTAAACTGCAGGGGTTGAAAAATTGGTATAATTGTACAATACTTACGTGACCACGCCCCCAGCTTAAAAACAACCATAATCAATGCCCAGAAGTTTAAGTACTGGGAGATTTTTTTTTTTTTTAAAAATCGGGACACTTATTACGTGCCCTTGCCTTCCCCACAGTGGCGTAGCCAGGAATTTTTCGGGGGGGGGGGGGGGGGGGGGGGGCGCTGGGGGGGGGGGGGGGGGGGGCTGGAACATTTCATGGGGGGGGGGCGTCCTGTAGATCAATGATAATTTTTTTAGAAACTCAAAATCTCAGTGGGAGGTGACGGTGGGCGGGGGGGGGGGGGGGCGACAAGGTTTCATGGGGGGCTGACACCCCCCCCCCCCCCACGGCTATGCCACTGCTTCCCCACCCCGTCTCAAGAAAAACCTGGCTAGCTTAAAAAATTGCAAACAAGAATTCTAACAGATTAAACATCCAAAGCAAAATTCACAACCCATCACTCCCATTTTCCACTAAATGTCAAAACAAATCATGCAAATCCGGGGGAGGTAGCAAAAAAATTGGACAGATCTTCTATAATGGAGTTGCTTTTGAATCGAAAAAATTCAAAGTTTCAATTCTTCAATCTTATTATTCCGTTTAACTGCCAACATCCAAAAATTCTTCCACTGCAACAAATTACGATTGTGGTGTGAACAAGTGAGTTAAACTTTATTCCACAAATTTCTGTACAAATCTTACAAAAACACTTTTGAAGTTTTAATATGTCAGTGTAAATGTACAAGTCTCTCATAATGGGCGGTTCATAATTCACATGAATACCAATTGAAATTTTGTCGTGAAATATTGGAAAAACTTTTTGTTCACTTGAAATGCAATTTATATTTGCAAGTTTTCACATTGGCATTTATGTGAAGTATAAACCTGCTTTTTGAGTTTAACAACATTTTGTGGGCAATTCCTTGCGGGCAAAAAGCATTTGTTGAACATGTGAAATGTGAATTTGACAACTTTCGTGAAATTCAATGACCAATTTTCTAAACAAATAATTATATTAAATTAACACAAATCACAAATTACTGATTGCCGCTCTTCGGAGACAAAATTTTGATCTAGATTTTTAAAAAGGGCAATAAAAACAATACTTCCTACACAATCTCAACAAAAATTAAAGCAATATTAACCCTAACCTTCCCAAATCCATCAAAATCCATTCCCCGATGGTGGATAAGTTCAGCGGATTTGGTCTTAAAGCATTAAAAGAAGCAGCATGCAGGGTCAGTGATGGATTTTGGCGGACTTGGTCCAGTACTTAGTAAAAAAACTCTAAGGAATTAGGGTTAAAGTTCACATTGTTGATCAAATTCTGTAATGCAAACAAGGTTTACAAACAAATTCTTGATAAAGATGCAAGCTGTGCTGAGAAACAATTTTGTTTTCCTCTCAAATTAAAATCCTTCTATGGACATATTTCAAAATAAAGTAAAATTATTTAACCATTATTAAAGAACGGCTCTGCTTCCCGCATAATCAAATCCATTAATTTAAGAAAGTATTGACGTAAAGCCAATTCACAAAATACATCTGATTCATAATTAATATACACGGGATGGTTGCAATATACAGGGAGTTTCAAAAAGGTCTTTATAAAACAGAGATGATGACCTCCGACATGGTTTCAAAAAAAACCAAAGCATTTGTCATACAAATGTCAAAAAGCATATTCACTGAAATAAACTACATGTACATTGGGTCTGCATACAAAAATTAAATCTACAGTCTTGTCAATCTCTGCAAAACTACAAATTCCCAACTATTTGAATCCTTAAAGGGAATGTACATCATTGGCTTTTGCTGTAATTTTCAGAAATGAACTATTTTGAGGGGTTAGTATAACGGATCAAATATTGTTACACTGACATGTTTGAAGTTTTGTGTTTGAAAATACTGGAAAAACCAAGAAAAACAAAAATGTTCAAGTAGTCTGGTTCCCTGACTCCACTAAAGATAAAATGGATCAATTTATAGATGCCGGAAAATTGTAAGGTAATGGAACCAGTCTATAGCCTGCACCCGTTCATGAATATGTAACCAATAGCAAACAAAATTTGGACTGAAAAAAATTGGTAAATTTGGAGCAGTAGTTGAAAAATAGTTAGGTTTTTCCAACGGTGGTCGGCCGACCACTGTTGGAAATTTATACAAAAATACCACTTTTCTTGAAAATGACTTCACACCAGGTGCCATAATTTTACAGGATGGTTTAGACTGTCATTTACCAACATCCTAGTAAGGTATTTCGTACAAACTTGGTAGTTTTTTTTTTTTGATGTTTGCAAATGTTGTATATTCCCTTTAAACAAAACTCTACTGTGCGGTAAACCAATTGCACATTCATTTTACACCTGTACACAGTCTTTAATTTAGAGAGACATCATCAATCCCTTTCTTACATACACGTAGTTACAGTTCTACCTTCCAAAAATCCTGCCAAATCCACCGAGTATCCTGGTAGATTTGGAAAGATCCTGAAGCAATAGGCATAAAAGAGTGCATTTTTTTTCAGCAACCAAATTCTGAATGCAGCATCTCAAACTTGGGTAAAATCTGATTATCCTCCGAGGATTTTTGCTAGTTTGTTAGGAATGCATGTTCTTTCCACTGGAAGAAGTCTCGATGTGCACGCGAACTTGAAAAAAACAAAAACAAGTCCTACTTGCAAGCACACAACTGGTTGTCCCCCAGGGAAATTAAAAGTTCTAAATGGAGCTTTCCAAAACCAAAAAAGGTTTCATTTTTGTTCGCAAAGAAGTAACTTTGAGGACATTCCCTTTGCAATCAAGAAAAACCATTATTAAGTTTTGTTCCTTTTAAAAAAAACCAGTTCGCGCCGGGATAATTTTGAAATTGACCAGACCAAGGTGCGGAATTGTTTTAAAGGAACCTCGATGCCAGACGGATTAAGGCCGTTAGCTGCGGGTAGCACACCCTGATATTTCTGGCCTCCCTCGCTGCGAGCGGGTTGCAGACAGATATTTCTGGTCTCGCTCTTTGCGTGTTTATCCGTCATCCGTTCCTATACCGAAAAACCTTCGCGTGTATACTCATCCGACGTGAACTGGTTAAACTAAAGAAACAAAATACTAAACATTTAGATAAAGCAGTCAAATAAATTGCTGGTCATTCACTACCAATCATTAATCTGTATGTCCTGCATGCAGACAAACTTATCTGAACACAACAGCAATTTATGTACATGTACATCAAACATAATCTGCACCAAATTTACAACAAAAAATACATGTACATGTATTAGCCAAAACTAATCTACATTGACTAAAATCAAAGTAAACACCTTTCTGCGAATTCTATACATGCACCAAACTATATATATTTACTTTTGAGAAGCCTTGGCTCAACACAACTCATTAGTCATTACAAAAGCAAAATACAAAACGAAGTGGCACCAGAACAAATTTGTGATACATTTACTTTGATTCCACAGTGCCTTGTTGATGATATTGACAATTAACTCTAGCAGTACAGTGCCACAAAACAGGTGGTGTGCAAGTTTTTTTTTTACAACTTTGAAAGGAAACTGACATCATTCACATAAAAAGTGAAGTTTCAGCTACCGCCTTTACTTCTGGTAAAGTCTGGCTGAAGCAAGCAGTCATCTTCAATAAGTTACATTTTTTTCTACTTTTACATTTCAAGAACTTAACGTTAAAACGTTTGGAACGTCTTAATCTGCCCTGGCACTAGGCACTGCAACAAATGGGCTGAAAATCAGCTTAAAGCACTGCCAGAGTTAAAAATCATCACTGCTTTTGAAAACACACTTCTCTTTTTGTCTTGTAAAAGATGAAACAGAATTGCCTTAATTTCATATGGATGAAGAAGCAGTACAATTTCCAGCTACAAATTCCCATATAGCTGCTGTAAGCAAGACATTTGTTGAACTTTTTTTATGTTGGCAGATTTCCTACGAAATATAGCATTGCTTATTAACAAAATAACTATCATCTTCATGCCAGCAATGTACATGGAATCTGCTTAGCAGCTCCACAGAAATCTGTAGCTGGATTCTGTCCTCAAGATCCAAACATGATCTTCTCGGCTTCAATCTCCTGGTGGCGTTGCAGGATGGCTGCATTCTTCTCCTTGATCTTCCGGATCCTGGCATTCAGTGCCTCCTCCTTAAGTCGCTTGGCCTCTGCCTCCCTTGTCTCCTCGATCACCTTCCTTTCTTCATTCTCCATCCGAATTTCCACCTCCCGCGTCTGCTCCTCGATGTTTCCTCGCTTCCACAACTCTGCTCCCCGGCTTAGCTTGGGTCTCCGGATGTCCTCGTAGCTGGATGAGGGAGATGCCCCCCTCTTCATATCTGAGTCCTTGACAATAGTCCTTCTTGGAGGGTCTCGGTCCGATTGAAACACTTTTCTCCTTGAGGTGTCGGAGTCAGCATGGAGAATCTTTCTTCGGGGAGGGTCTTCACCATGGATGATTTTTCTGTGTGACAAGTCCAAGTCTGATTGATAAACTCTCCGTCGAGAGTATCTGGAATCATCCTTGACGATCTTCCGCCGCGAAGCCTCTGAATCTGCCAGTAATTCAGGCTCTTCGTGGACAATCTTCCTGTTTGATGTGTCATAATCAGCAGGAATGACGTTTCTGCTAGATCTGTCAGACTCTGAGTAGACGATTTGCCTACTGGCACGAGGAGACTCAGTGCGGATTATGTTCCTGCTGGGCTTCTGGGTCTCACTGATGACCTTCCTGTCATTTGGGTGGGGTGACTCTGAACGGATTACTTCTCGAGAAGGCTCATCCTCTGATGCCATCCCATCTGCCTCCTCCTCTCTTTGTGGACTTGCTAGCACTTCTTGGAATACCTTTTCCTCACTGTCCTCTTTCTGCAAGCTGACCTTACCCTCCCTTTTCTTGGCTCTCTGAGTCGAGTCTCGCCTGAGTTTGATCTTAGTCTTCCTTTGCACCTCTGTTACTTCTTCCTGATTCTTTGTGCCATCTTTAAGGTGAGTGTTTTCATTGCGATTCTGCTCCTCACTTGGAGCTTCAACACCCAAGGAACTCTCTTCACCTTTGTCCACAGCCCTGGTCTCTGCATTAGCATGCTCAATGCCTTCCAGATTCTCCTTGTTACTCTCTGCACTGTCTTTAGTTTTGTATTCTTGTTTATTTTCTGGCTCTCGAATCTTGACATCATTTTCCTGTTGCTTTTCTTCTTTGGCACAAGGCTTGCTTTCATCGTTTAGCTGCTTCCTGTTTTCCGTCTCCTGCTTCTTTACGGCTACATCCCGTTTATGTTTCTCCGCTTGACGCTTGCTCTCCGCATCCCGTTTTGTTCGCGTCTTCAGCTCGATCACTGACTGCCTTGGTTTTGAGGCAACTTGAACGGGCACCTGACCCTCCAGTGGATCATCATCATCATAAGCAGCAGGTCCTCGTATCAGGTCCTTGGTTGCCTTCTTGGGGTTGGGGACCTTCTTCCCAAGGCGGTCTTTCACAGAGAGCCGTGGTTTACTGCCAGCTTCTCCCTTTATCCCAAGTCTCTCATGGATCGGTTTCTTCTTTTTTGGCGGACCTGTGGATCAGATGGGAAATTACATTGTAACTATTTTCATCTTTACAGGGTCACTGGTCTAAAAAAAACACACCAAAAAACGCAACTTCATACTTCCACTTTTCAGAGACCTACACTACTGATATATATGGCTAGGAAATTTTGTTGGAGTGAAAATGATAGCAAGAACTCCAGATTCGATCCAGTAGTTTTGATTCCAGCGCCATTTTTGTGAACCAAAGTCAAGGGCTCTACAATGTAATTAGGATTATGGCACACAGTGAACAAACGGATTATCTTATAACCCCGGACTTTGGTTCACAAAAATGGAAACAAAACTACTGAACTAAATTTTTGAGTTCTTGGTATCATTTTCTTATAACAATATTTCCGAGCCATACATATCAATGGTTTAGGTCCCTTGATATTGGAAGAATGGGGTTGAGATTTTTTTTTGACCACCCTGTATATCCATAGGATCTTTGTACATTTACCTCGAACAAGAACCTTAAAATTCACCCACCATTTAAACTGGCCAAGTCTTATAACATAGATGTAGTTTTAACAGGTTTCAACTTTCAAGATGCTTTATTTTTGTAACACTTTCCATCTCTCCCAATCCATCAGAAAGATTGCTAAAGACCTTTTTTAAATGAGTTAATAGCACAGACCTACCTTCATTAAATGTGATGCATATTTCAGGACTACTTGCTCTTGCTGTGGGCTTCTTAACATTCATTCTGGCTTCCTCTCGTACTCCGTCTTTTGCTCTAGAATCTCCAGACTTCCTTTTCCTCCTCTCCCTCTCAACTTTAGAAGATTGTCTTTTGCCATCTTCGTCCCTTTTTTGCCTGGCTGCATCAGGACTTTTAGCCCGCTCTGTCGCAGGTGCTCGCACACCCAAACGTGATTTCAAGTCTCTCCGCTTCTCTGTTTTGTTGTCCACTTTGACAATGCTGCGAGGCCCAGTTGGGACTTTTTCCCCATCTGACCCGGACTCGCTCTCAAACTTTCTCTCCAAATTTTTCAATTTGTCCGGGGAGGCAAATTTTTCCCCAGCAGAAGACGACCTGTCACGATGTCTTCTGCTCTGATTTGTTTTATTTTGTTCAAGTCTGGATGTACTTTTGAGGTCAGGTCTAAGACCGGGATCGAGGTGTGGATTTCTTACTTTTATGTCCAGGAGCGAGGGAATATTTTTGGCGCTTGACTCATCTGCCGTCTTTGGTTTGACAACTGACATGGGCCCATTGCTGGACCTGCTGGGATCTCTGTGCTTGTCACTGTCGCGTTTGCGTGCATCATCTCTGTCCCTTTCCTTGTCTCTAGACCTGCCACTAGACCTGTCTCTTCTCCGTCTGTCATCTCTCTGTCTATCATCATCTCTCCTCCGACGTTCCTCTCTCCTACGCTCATCTGGTCTGTCATCTCGACTGAACCTGTCCTTGTACGACCGAGGGACTTGTCTCCGACGCACCTCAAGCTCATTCTGAGGTTTTTCCCCCTTGGCATGCTTAAAACGAGAGGTTTCCTTGTCAGAATCACTCTCCATGTCACTCAGGGATATGTCAGAGTGAGAGTTTGAATCACTGTCAGAGTTAGATGAGGTGCGTTTCGATTTAGAGCTGCTTTGTATTTTATTTGACTTTTCATCAGACTTCCTTGAGTTGTCTGAATTTCGTACACGATCACTTCTTTCTGTCCTGTTTTCCCCACTCTTGTGGCTTCGGCTCGACAGCAACTCACGAGTGTCTCTTTTTCTATCAGATCCGCTGCTCTCATAGGATGCGAGTTTACGCAAACGATACTCTAATGGCTCATTTGCAGAAGGCACTTTAGTCTCACTGGTCCCGAATCCCCGGGTTCCATCTGGGCGTGTCCGTAAACTACGCCCATCCCTTCTCGTTCTCGGGGATCTGGATCTTGTTCTTAATCTGTCCATGTCTCTCCGTAACCTGTCAGGGGCGGGGTTTTTGAAACTGTGTGGCTCGCTCCCTTGTCTGGGGGGTGTTCTGAGTCTGGATGGCCGGCCATCTCTTCCCCTCTGTGAAGAAAGTATTGGTCTCTCGCGATCCCTGTCTCTCTCAGACCTCTCCGGGCGTCGGTCCTTTCTATTGTCTCTCCTTCGGGCATCTCTCTCTTTCTCATGTCTCTTGTGCCTACTGATGCTGCCTCTCCTCCGTGAGTCTCGTTTGCCAGCTTTCTTATGTTTATGGCCTTTACGGGAATCATCTGAATCTGAGTCAGAGCTGTCGGAGGATGATGAACTACTTGATGAACTAGAGGACGATGATGACGATGCAGATGAGGAAGAGCTTGAACGACTGTCACTGCTTGATCTTGAGGAGTGATCGCTCCTCTCACTGCTACTTGAGCTGTCATCACTCGAAGATGAGCTCTTAGAGCTGTCACTGCTGTTTCCCTTTTTGTTATTCTCTGATCCCCCATCCGAATCCTCATCACTGCTATCATCATCTGTGTCGCTGTTGGATTCGGAATCGTCGGAGGCAAAGCGAGCAAACTTGTTGTTCCGAGGTAGTTTGGGTCTATCATTTGGGTTGAGGGGGCCTGGTGCCGGCTGCTCAGGTACTGGCTGAATGGCAATGAGGTTGCCCTTCAGTTGGAATGTTGGCTGTGGTGCCGGTGGCGTAGGAATATCCTAAAAAAAAATTGAAAGATCAGTAAATGACAAGTTATTTCCAATTCAATAAAAAACTCAAAAGCAGGATTGAAAATCTGGAATGAACTAAAAGCTCACTGTGGATGTTATGCCACCTTCTTGTCAGGGTTTCATCTGCCTGCATCTTTTAGCAATCCCAAGTTGGTATAGCGCTTTATCTCTGTGTAATTAGCCTCATGTCATTTCCTAGTCAACTTAGTATCCGTAGACTAGTACAAAACCTTTCCGGACAGGTACTCCCGAATGCATAGTTTGACAAGTAAAAATATGTTGTCAATTAATTCCTTGGTGGTTCTACACATTTACAGTTCCACTTCACAAGGCGTGTCAAAAAGAAAGCGACCGAATTAGAAAAAAAATATTTTTAAAAATATATGGGGCTTGCTCCACATCATAAAAATAACATAGGGATAAAGTTCATGATATTGACTAGTAACTGTGAAAATTTCATGTAATTTACAAAGAATGAAAACTTGCAAAGGAAAACGGACAAAAATCGCACTTGTTCCTCATATCTAAAGCATTTGAAACACAATATCTGACAGTATAAATAATGTTTCAGACTTGCCATAAATGATTAAAATCTTATTTCTATTTGAGGCCCGGTGTGTAATCTGCAATTCTCACTCAGCTCATTAGCTTCAAATGGCATTCCATGGACAGCTACAAAAATGGTAAAACATGCATAACTTACGATAGCATGGATCAATTTCAGTATATTCTTTTTTTTTCAGATGAGTCTTTTTAATACATACTTTATTGGCGTATCAAATTTGATTGCCTTTAAAAAAAAAAATCATCGATCCAGGTCACTTTCTTTTGACTCGACATTTCCACCATGGAAAGCTTCAAATCTGATTTTACAACAAAGACGTACCTCTAGCCTGATTTCTTTGGTTGATTTGAGGGCGGCTCTCCTCAAGGCATCCTCATCTTGTTCTTCCTCTTCTTGCTTATCTTCAGAGGGTTCAGTAGCTGGGTTCGGGCTTTGAGAATTGGCATCATTGCTTGTAGGCGATGCTTGCTGGGACTTCTAGAGGGGAAAAACATACTTGGTTGAAAGATAGTAGGTGGACTAAACTCCCTGTGAAATTATTCTTTCTGGCAAGCTGTCATTTTGAAGTAATCAACAAAAGAAGGCCTTTCCAACAGTGCATCTTAAGATGCACCGTAGGAAAATTTAAAACAGTAGTTTGTTTTGTTATTCGGCGAAGCGCGCGCAAGGCATTGGCACGACGCACACGCGCTTGCTGTAATTGTCGGATCAGTGCATGACATCGCGTATAGCTGCAATTCAAAACAATTCAAAACATGATTCAGCAACTTTTGATTTGAAATTGAGATCCTAGAATGCTGTTTTTCTCGGAATATACAGCTGAAGCTGAGCTGAAACTTACATCAGGTTAGTTGTTCAGTGTCCTTCATTAGATTTTGAACACTTGTGTTGCTTCAAACGAACAAAATGCACAAATTACAAATGATGGACTATATCTTTAAAGCTGTACAGAGTTGGTCTCTATGTGCTTTTCTAAACCCTAACCTTCCCAAATCCTCCATAATCCTCTTTGCAAAATGGAGGATTTTGCAGGATTGAGGCTACATGGCAAAAATGTGTGGCTGATTTTGGAGGATGCAGTGTCAAGGTTTAGGCCGGACCTTGTGTTGTTCAGCCGTGCATGAATTTAGGCCTAAATTATACTTGAAATCCTCTGCACTGCTCCAGGATGACACTGGCTCTGCCTGAACATATTGACAGTGATTGCTGGAGGATTTTGCAAGATTGAGGCAGTGGTCACTCCTCCAAGGACCACATTCAAGAAAAAATGGATGATTTTGGAAGATGGAGGCTGTATGCAATTTTTACATGGAGACAGCTGGAGCATTTTGCAGGATGGAGGTTACATCCTAGCAAAAATGCATAGGGAGTTGGGGTTAAAAAAAACCTCAACAGATTATGTATATTTTGATCAGTCCGTTTTGAACAGCAGGTTTTCGTCAAAAACTTACCGTTTTCAGGGAAGCCAACACTGCAACCCGAAGAGATTCCAGATCTTGATCCTGTTTAATGTAAAAAGGAAAAAACATTCAACTTAACCATGTCAAAGAACACTTGTAATGAGTTTAAAAGTTGCACAGGCCAACATTTACAATGTCAACATGCAGTGTCTTTTCACAGGGAGTTGGGCAGTGTGTAGGCCCCATATACAGACTTTTTGCCCAAGTGCATTTCGAAGTATTTTCTGAAAGAAAATGTTTGATATTTTAGTAGATTTAGTATTGGCCGCCATCTTGTTAGATCCCGGCTTCACGTGAACAAGATGGCGGCCAACACTAAACCGACAAACTCGTCGTAGGTTTCGCGTTGGAAAAAACTTTTAACTAATTTGAACTTTAAGTTTAATTTAGGGCCTACATGCTGAAGTGAAGATGCTCTTATTTGTTATTTCTACGATATCAAGCTACTTCTGATGTTCAAAATCTAAGTTATAAAACTTATATGGTGACGCTGGGCTGACGCATTTGCATTTTTTTTAGAAGGGCCGGTAGGCCCTAGGCCTTTGGGAAAAAATGTTGCAACCTGACACCACTTTCGCGATTGTGAACAAAGTCGGAGCTAGGGTCAAGAAAATGTTCTACATTTATAGTCATTAACATATTTCCTAAGCATGCTAAGTAAAATTGGAAATGTTTCTCACTCAGTCCATGATCATTTTTTGTTTGCAATGAATCATGAATGACCTTCATTGAGACATGGACGTTCCTTCCTCCATGATTGAGATGAAATATGAAGAAAAAAGTGGCGTCAGGTTGCAAATTTTTTTCCAAAAAATCACAATTTCAATCACTATTTCCGAAAGGGGCACCAAATGAACAGCGCCCTCACACATTTTCTAATAGGCCGGCCGTACGGGTACGGTACCGTGCTCACACAGAGCGCGCGGTAAAGCCTAACGCTGGCCGTTTTGTTCCATTCCAAACGATGTCAAAAGTAACTCTCTTCTCCAAACATTCACTACAGAGCACAATAAAATAGACACAGAGTGGTGACAAACAAATGCATAATGTGTAAAGATTATGAAGTCAAGAGCTTCTTTCCTTCCAAGGCATATTATTCGCCCTACAAAAATGCACAATTTCCGATTTCTTACCTCCTCTTCCGACGCCATGTTTCTGTACACAACACATGCGCAGTACAGAAACGGTTTACTTGGCTATTCTATTTCCGGGGTGAACATTGCAACAAGTTACAACTTTGATTCAAAACGTGTAGTTCATACGAAAATGGGCGGGGCACATGTTCCTGCTTTGGGGAAGTTTGGGGATAGTTTGTGTTGTGTGTTGTAGAGTTTTGAAAACTTCATATAAATCTAAACTTTTTGTTTCAATTCATGCAAACAAAACTGGCTGTTCACCATTCTCAAGCTAAATTTTACTGGCAAATCTACCGACCAATTTCCTTGAACGACAACTCTAAGTCTGTGAAAATACTCTTTCAACAAAAATGTCACCTGTGAATACCTCAGTTTTTAACAATTTCTTTTGCATTCAAAACATACATTTTAATCCAACACCACCCAACAGTATTCACAGAAATAAAATGTGACAACACAGAAAACAATAAAGCATATAGTCAAACAATACACACAATTAAAGCAAAAATAAACATAACAATTACTCCAACAAAACAGTTTAAAGGACAAACATTATTTCAGAAGATGTATCCAAACATTTCATAGCCACTATAGTAAGAAGAGTTTGACAAATTACAAAATATGAACTTATTAAGAACCATAGGTACAGATAAGTCTTCGTCTCTTCAGAAATGTTCAGTTTGCAAAAATTATAAGTTAATAACCTCCATCTGCTTTTTCAAATTGGGGTATGAATACTTTGTCTTTGTAAAATGCACAAAATTGTGGAAGAACATTGTTTATATTAGCAGTTCTGTAAACAAACAAACAAACAAACAAACAAAAAAGAAGAAGAAAAAGAGGCGCAAAATCATATTGTTGTTAATGTAATGGGTTGGAGGGTGGCAAATGTCCCTGCCCATCCTCGAAAAAAGAGCAATCGGGAAAATGCTGGAAAATATAGGGATTTTCGGGAAAAAAAATGTGCTTTGCCCCCCTCTAGAAAAAATAATGGCGACACCCATGACCCTCCACCTAAATCTCTAAGCCTCTAATTAGCGGATATTCCAATCATAGCTCATCCTTTTTGGCTGCTGAGCACCTCCCCTCCTTGCCACTCTTACGTGCAGCAGCGAGGTAACTCATGTGATCGTCCGTCAGGCCCAAGGCATCCTTCTCCTGCTTCAAGTTTTGCTCGTCTCCATTTCCAGTGATGTATCCAAGAAGTTTTGTGGCTCTCCAGGAGCTGAGAAAGTCTTGGTCAGTCAGGCCGAGACTCTGGACAAAGTTGGCGTGCTGACGGAGAAAGTACTTCTGGTGGTAGCTGAGAGAGAAAACAGTTTGAATGATTAAAGACAGTCCGTTTTCAGTGTTGCACAGTCAAGCCCAGACACGAGTTCAGCCCAAAACACACAAAAAGAGTATGGACTGGACTTGAATGCCGACTTAAAAAACTTTTTAATGTCAAAAGGTTTACCATGATGCATTATCCAGAAAAATTAAATGAATGTTTAACTGTGTCTGGGTTGGAGCCTGAGGCTTTTCCCCCCAGATTTAAACTTATCAGGCTCTCCGGTCCTGTCTGCTTATTTTTTACAGAAGAGGACCCCTGACTCACTTACAATAGTACAAAGCAGACAGATAGGAGGCTCAATAAGACAAGAAAAGTAAAAGTGCTTTAGGGTTGGGACCTATGTCGTATGTCTTGAAAGCTTATTATAAAGACAAAAGTTCATCTCTGGCACAACACATACTCTTCAGCATCGTAGAAAACTTTGGCACGTTTAATTTTTGTCAGGGTGTCTTCTCCCAAAACTCTTCTTTGATTCAACTTTGAATCCTCTGCTGATTTCATCTGGATGTAGTCGTGGTAGAAGATGGCCGACATGTACTGGACTGGCTTTAGGTCAGACGGATTATGGTTGGCCCAGAATGTTTCCAGAAGACTGGCATATGTTATCCTCTCTGGGTCAAATTCAATCTCCACAGATTCTGTGTGGTCATCTCTGTCAAGAGAAATTATTTCAACAATCAATAATCACATAAATTAAAATGTAATTTTCAATTATATTTTTAAAAAATTGTGTTAAAAAATGAACCTAGTTTTTTTTCTCCTGTTAGTTTGTTCAATGTATTTAAGAAAACCATCCACCGTGTCTTATCCAAGTGATATTGGCTTTTGACATCCAATATGAGCAAACTTGGACGTTAATCAACATAGGCCTGTTTAACTCAGTTGAACAGCTCTTGTACAGTACTAAATGTTGAGCACTCAAATCTCCAACCACTATAATTCTTTTTTCCTTTAAAAAAACGCTAAGGCATTCTTGTCACAAATTTTATACAGCATTTCTGTCCTACTGAAAACTAACACAGTGTTCTCTCGGACTTACAAGCTTTCGTAGGTGGGGTTCTCTTTAATTCCTCCAGTGTAACCAACCTTCACCCTGATGACCCCAGGTAGGGCGCCAAACACCGACTCAACACCCCAGAAACACCCCATGCTGAATGTGGCCTTGAGGGTGGGGACATCTGGCTCCTGGTAGCTCAGGTGTGATGGTCTGAACTGTTAAGAAAGATTCAGATAATTAGAGCAAATTTACACGTATAAGCTTACCATAGACCTACAGATAGACTTGGTTAGATTTGTTTTTATGGCTCAAAGCAAAGCAGTGTTGAAGTCGAGTCTGTTGTAATATTAATGTGGAACTACATATTCATATTGTGCGCACAACGCATGAACACAGTGTGTGTAATGTGGCTATACTCTTGTTGCATCATGGCGGAATAAACGCACTACGTCCAAGTGCCTGGGAACCTGAACAACCTTTGTCATGCTATCACTACATGGTGGCAGCGGTGGGATTCGAACCCACGCCATCGAAATGACTTTTCATAATTCCTTTGACTCCTTCACAAGTCTAGTCACAAGTCCTTTCACAAGTCCAGTCCCAAGTAATGGGATGAACAATGACAAGGGAATGTTTTTGTTACAGTTTATTTCAATACCTAGAGACTTGACTTGAGACTGAAGGACTTGTGATGGACTTGTGATGGACTTGTGGTGGACTTGTGATGGACTTGTGATGGACTTGTGATGGACTTGTGATGGACTTGTGACAGACTTGTGATGGACTTGTGATGGACTTGTGATGGACTTGCAGGGACTTGTGGGGACTTGTGATGGACTTGTGATAGACTTGTGATGGACTTGTGATGGACTTGTGATGGACTTGCAGGGACTTGTGGGGACTTGTGATGGACTTGTGATAGACTTGTGATGGACTTGTGATGGACTTGTGATGGACTTGTGATGGACTTGTGATGGACTTTCAGGGACTTGTGGGGACTTGTGAGGGACTTGTGAGGGACTTGTGATGGACTTGTGATGGACTTGCAGGGACTTGTGATGGACTCGCGACTACAACACTGGCCAAAAGTATCAGAAACTTTACAGAATGAATGAAAATGTGCTGACAAAGGTCTTCATCGGTGCCTTGATCCTGTCCAGATTTAGGAAAATCAATAATATATGCACCATATATATATAACTAAGGATTTACCTAATGATGTTACCAATCTGGACTGATAAACTGAATTGCAAAACATTTGCCAGCATGATTGCTAAATTAAGTAATTAAATTAACTTCCTGATACATTTAAGACCAAGTGACACTTATATATTAAGACTTTCCATGCATCTTTACATCTTCTCCCAGACATCGATTAGAGAAAAAAATTACACTCACTCTTTGCTCCATCAGACGTTTCGTCTCACCAGTGCATACTGGAGTATCTTCATATTCATCCGCTGTGGTAACACAAAAAACTGCCACCAGAATAAGACCTAGGCCTATGCAAGACTTCATTACAGTTGTAAAAGCTTTTCTGTCCTGAAAGAGACAAATAAGAAAACTGTAAGGAGAAATGCAAAGAAGTTGTCACCATTAAACCGTACAGCAGTGCTTTGCGAAAATCAGGCAAAACCTAACTTAAGAAAAAAACTGAAAAACCAGGGCAACACAGAGCAACGACAACTACTTACCCAGACTAAATAAATGCGTTTTTTTCTAGCCAAGACACAAAACTTACACTCCTACACATGAAATTTTGTAAGGGACTTTCACGTACGGTACCCTATCTATAGGCAAAACACCAAAAGTTATTGTAGGCCCTACTTCGGACCACTGATTTGCAAATTGTACAATATTGCACAGTACCAGGACTAACAAATTCAGGACTCAAAGTGCATCTACATGCCACGTAGAGTTTATATCACAAGTTCACTTTTGTTCCTATTGTGTTATCTAAAAACCTTTATACACACCAACAGCAATACCAGTCAATTCACAACAGTGCACGCATGAAAGACATGTGGTAATTTCAATGATAAACACGCCTCTGACCTTAAGTTTAACTTAAAGGTGCAGTTGAGTTATTCTCTATCATGAACAGCATTAAGCTCTGGTATGCAAAAACCATGGTTTTGGGAAACAGATAAAAAATAGGTCAATAATTTTCTGAGTGAAAAGACAAATTTTACGAATTTAAAGGGAACATTTACATGTACTTTAATTTACAATGGCGTGTGATTTTTTTTCCACACAAAACTAACTGGCAAATATTGAGGGTATGTGGATGCTTAGTATTTGACAAAATTTTCAAACAAAAGGGAGTTTTACCGACAAAACAATTCCATTTTTTCAACAGTTTATTACCATAGTTAATATAACTATGTGGCAACAATGATTCCACGAAAAAAAAATAAAAAAATAATCTTCCTGGAAAATAGTAAAATTATTCAATTACAATTGTTTATCCCTCTCGCGACATGATTAGCTCCCAAATGCTTAACAGTTAAGTCAAGTGCTGCCAAATTCCATGGAATTAAAGTTCCACTTTTTTTACATTTCCACTTACTTGACAAATAAACTCTTCAGAGGTCTTTCAAAGTTATGGTTTTTTTTCAACAAACGCATACTTGAGAATCTCTTTCAAGTCAGTAGGCACATGTATTGCATGAAGCAGAAGATTTTCTCCACTTCTCTTCACCGCATCAAGAGACAGAAAGACAGAGTGTGCAATATTTGTTTTATTTGATACAAAACTTATTGCATGTTTGAACACCTCTAAGTGTCTATTGTGTCAACTCAATTAAACATAAAAGAATACAATACGCAGATTTGGTTTTTAAACGCAAGGTGACAAAAATCCTTATATCACACCAACTTAACGACAGAAAGGCTACAATTCCCCATTATTCACAAAGACATTCCTGTATTAAAAAAAAATGTATTTTTATAAGCTGATCAAGCTGCCACCTCTACTGCCCGACCATTATCTCTATCACAAGATGAAATTGACGACGAAGAAAAATCACCAATAAAGCAGCATTTTAAACCCTGTTCTAAGCACTATATAAGTTGTTTTACAAACAACATGGAAAACATTTAGGGGTAATATAAACTACTATATCATTCTTAATTTAGTAACAATTAATATATCATTTCACTCTAATAGGGCAATGTGTGTTGTGGATATTATCCTCGGGATCATTCCAGAGACACATACCCACTCCTAGTTTAGCTACAACACCAGTGAATCTCTCAACATATATTTTATCCTACTTAACAGTGAATCTTAAAGTAGAAAAACAAATGGCATTTGTCATCCCTGAAACATCATCAGAAGATATGTACCTATACGTATACCTAATAGATAAGCCTCTTTTGCAAATTCAAATGCACGTGCGCACATCAGATTCAACGATTTGGTTCGGGAGATAAACAAAGCAGCTGAATGCACACAGGTCTATGGGAGACTTGGTAACCGAATCTGCATTCTGCAATTTTTCATCTAATCAAAAAGAACAAAGAAACTTTAGTTCACACAAAAGTTGGAGCATACACAACATCTTATACCACGGTGCCGTAAAACAAAATCAAAACTTTGCATTTACTTCAAAACAAGAAATTTTGTTTGATTTGCCTGGTCACCGCTATTGATTTTGCACATGTGTGGTTAACTGTTTCTCTCTCGAATCATGATGTGCGCACGCGCGTTTAATTTGCAAAAAGGCTTTCACAAATTCAGAGAAAAAATATTGAGGTGTAATAAGATTTGACTAATAAAAAATATCAGCTGTTAAGAAACGATGTGAATCACAACATAAATAACAAATTACAGAGATATTTAAAATATCAACGCTTCATAAGGCACAAAAACGCTATCGTAGATTAACTCTATATCACTATGACACACAAAAAAAGAGGAATATCTAGACATGATTTCTTGGTTGGATCTATGAGACATGTGAAGGC
Source organism: Patiria miniata (assembly GCF_015706575.1). Classification (NCBI taxonomy): domain Eukaryota; kingdom Metazoa; phylum Echinodermata; class Asteroidea; order Valvatida; family Asterinidae; genus Patiria; species Patiria miniata. The sequence goes on along the minus strand of NW_024037063.1, from coordinate 3,941,068 downwards.
ATCAGGTGCATCGTGTCAAAGCTTACTACCATCCTGGGAGAGTGGCATTACTGACTGCTATTGTTGGGGTATATAGTGCCATGCGTCAACTGTGAATACAAACAAAACGGTACAAATAAAGGTTAAAATGTACATGTGATTTGATGCGCCTTATAGACCTTTATCATGCTGCCACCATTTCAGTCATGTTCCCTGTATCCAATAACAGTACTGAATGATAATATTTTTGTGCAAAAAGGAACCAGACTATTTTTCCTTATGCACGAGTCGGCCATATTGAATTGAAAGTGAGGTAAAATCTTCATTTTTGGAACTTGCAAAGAGAAATGAAAGCAAGTACATTATTAATTAATTCAAGTCTGCTGCAATGAATAATTAAAAATTTGTAAATGAGCATTCCCAAATGCTTTAGCCCAGTTTAAAAAAAAAAAATGACAGTAAGGCCAAAAAAAAAAAAAAGTCGGTCTCTGGTCAGTGCGCACGTCGATTTTAATCATGCGCGTCAATCTTTTTTTTTCAAAAATGTTCCGCGTTAGCTCCAACAGCGCCCTCTATTGCTGCACCTCCTCAATTTTTTTTTACCAAAGAGCACCAAGGAATGGGAAATTGCACCCAGGCAAATGATCGAGAGCACCAAGGCAAATTATGGAGGACACCAATGTACATGAGGAAACCAAGTAGCAAAATAGTACCCCACCTTGTCTGTACAATCCAAGCTTGAAGAAAAAAAAAAAAAGCCAAAAAAAGAAGGAAAAAAAGCCGCGTCCCCGCGTCAATTCCGGAACTTTGGTCTGACCAGAGACCGAATATTTTTTTTTTTGGCCTAAATAAGCCTGCAAAAAATGTCTGGCGCCATCCCATTCAACAGTTAACAGTTTATTAAATACATTCAGGGAACTCGACAAAAATGGCCAACTCGTGCATAAGGCCCATTAACCAACAGGATACCAGCAAAAACAATTAACAACTTGACTTACTCTCAGGGTTAACAGGTTCAACTTGTCCAGTTTCCGGTGCCTACAAAAAAGGATAAGAAAGAAATTATAAGTGAAATGATGCTGATTGGCCTGTAAGGTACAATCCATTGTTGTAAGTTGCAAACATTTAGAAAACCATTACCGACTTACAGCTTCAAAGAATTGTTTAGCCGTGTCAGCTGCTACCATGTGGGCACTGCCAGCTACCGTCACATTTTCGCTGCAATAGAAACGAGAAAACAATGGAGCAAAAGATGAGAAACAATTTATTCAAGACTTGGAGATTCAGACTGTGCAAAGAATGAAAACAAAATGTTAAATTTGAATTTGCCTGAATCTAATACAACAATTAATTTTTATATACGTTTCCTGGCAATTTCATTCATGTTACACATAGTTTGAATTTCTTTGATTTTTTTTTGGGGGGGGGGTAGAAATCCAACAGAAAGATTTCAAAAAATAAATAAACTCAATATGTGGAAGTCAGAAATGTTCACAATTTAAATGCAAATATGGAACTTTTCTTTCACTTGAGCTTACCAGACAATGCCTGCTGGATCTGTCTTGCCCTGCATTAGTTGCTGCCACTGACCATGAGTTTGCTTGATGATGGACAGAGCAAAGTCCTGAAAAATGGGGGAAAATCACGATTAAATTTACGGCATTCTCTCCCACAAAATAATTTCTGCCGTAACAGTAATGGTTTAAGCAACCCATGATTTGCAATGCAATTAAATGTACAAACCTTGTTTTTAGGTTCGGAATTGAAAGCGAATGTGTTGAAAGGTTTCCCGTCCGGCACCTTGTAGATCTTGAACCATTCAAAAGTGGCCTGAATGTGAAACAAGAAAGACAAATGAGTTTAAACTTGTCTATGTGAGAGAAAAAAATAGCAATATAGGAAAAATCTGACTTAAATTCTTGGAGAGGATTGTTAGATTGTGTTTGATTCGAAAGAATTCTTATTTCTGATTTGTTGGATTTATTAGCTTTAAAGTTCTTACTGGATGTTGTAGGAATCGGTAAGATGTAAACGACATGAATATAACAAGGATGATAGAAGACTGACTTTACCTCAAGAAAACCGGGCATGTGTTTCCTTAAGTCCTCTATATCTACAGATACAAACAAAAAGAAACTGACAGGATTATCTTTGTGCATTTCTGAAACTTAACATGCTAAAATAAAAGGAAAGTTAAAGAGACTTCATCATTAACTAGTTCACACTTTTAACTGAAATGGTGTGAACAGAACTTACCATTAAGGACGTTTGCTAGTTTGTCCCTGACGTCAATGGCCACAATCTTCCAATCAGTTTCACCTGTTGGATAAACCACCAAGTAAAGAGACATCAACTATGATACTAAAATCTTGAAACCAAATGCGGCTTAACCTACATTATAATTGATTTTGAATAAATATAGTGTCAAAGAAAGATGTTGACTGGAATGGGAAGTGAACCCGTAACATTCAGAACGGCTGACCAGTTCGAAACCTACCTTCGTCAATCATGGCTAGCACTCCTAGAACCTTGACTTGTATCACGTCTCCTCTCTTGGCCACCCGGGAGCCGATCTCACACACATCCAAGGGATCGTTGTCACCCTTGCAATTGGTGTGTTCGTCCGTGTGGCTTGGGTCCTCCCAGGTCTGTGCAAGCAAATGGAACAAATCTGCTCAGATGTGTAGTACAGAGTAGACAAATATGAAGAAACCTTCTTATGCTATTTTTTGAAATTTCCCATATCATTTCAAGAAGACAACTAGGACACAGACCCCAAGAATATTAAGAAGGCGCTAGTATTTGGTTGGCATAAATGACACATTAAAGAGCTTACCCAAACCAAAAAGCACCCATCTATCAGTCCACCGTATTTCAAAAATGCTAACAGCTTGAAAACTTTTTTTCAGCCCCAGACTTTGCACTTGAAATCTTGAAATGCTTGTTTGTGGGATCTGAGGTCGACCAGCGAGTAAACTTACACACGAATATGGCACTACAAAAAAAAAAGGTGATCATCTCACTTGCGGTAATGCACCATAGTTCCAGATGTACCCGTGGTGGGGGAAGCAGTTCTTGACAAAGCGCAATTTCTCCTTCTTCACGTCCTGCCTTATTGGGTTCAGCTTTTCTGTTGTTTTGATCTACCAAAAAAAAAGAAGAAAAAGAAGAAAACAAGGTTTCGTGGTGTTACAAAATACCGATACAAGGATACTTTCATTGATGACCTATGGGACAGAATGTAGTATCCAGACGCTACTTCTTTGGTTGTGTACAAAGTCTATGGTGAGTCTAGTGCATTTTCAAAGATTTTTTTAACAAAATTGGAAATGTTTCTCAGTCCCAGATTCATGTCTTTGCAACATTTTGCAATAACTGCCCTTATTGAGATAATGTATGATGAAAAAAAATGGCATCGGATGCAACATTCTTTCCGAACTATGGAGACTTTCTGATGCATTTCTCTACAGATGAGAACTAATGCAAAGGGATCAAGATGGGGGGGGGGGGGGGATGGGGGAAGGAATTTACCTCCATCTTAGCATTGGTCCATCGAGGAACTTCAACCACCATGTTGAATACAGCCGGCTGGAAGAAATTAAAGAAATAACAATCCTTTAAAATTTATGCAAATTAGATTCCAAAGCAATACTCACACAGCATGGAAGTTAAGTTTTATTTAAAAAAATTGTTTAACCTTTGATAGGAGTATTAGGACTAGGATTAGAAATTGAAACTGGTTAAATTTGAGGGCAAAACTAAATATAAACTTTAAAATTAGTTATTCAATCATTTTTCCTTTCTAATGGTTGAAATCAAAGGAAAAGAAGTTCATTAATCCTAACGTACCTGAATCCATCAAAATCCACCCCCCTGTTTTGGGGGATTTCGGCAGATTCAGGATACCTCCATATTGCACAAACTGAAGGAATTTGATGGATTCAGGATTGTAAGCCTAGCGGAACTGCAGGATTTGATGGATTCAGGATACCTCTATATTGAGCTGCTGGGGGACTTTGGCAGGATCTCAACAGATTTACTCCCGCCTAACTGGTGGATTAATTCTGATGGACTCACTGGCCACCAACATTTTTTTGCATGGCAAAATTGATGGATTTTGGCAGATTCAGGATACTTTCTAGTACTAAAAGAGCCCAAGGGGTTAGGGATAAACTTGCTTACATCAGTGCTGCCTGGTGGAGTCAATGGGATGTCATGGAATGGAGATACATAAGTTCCACTTGCATTCTCTGCAATAACAATGAGACACAATATTATTATCTGTGATTAATTTAGTAGCCTTAAATTTGATTGACAAAGTGGTCTGGTGATATCTGAATAATTTTTTTTAAAAAGTGTATTTAGACCTAGCCTTGAACCAGTCAGTCTTGCATTTTTTGCATTCTTAAGCCGTCAGATCTTATAAATATAGGGCCCTCATGCACGGGTGTACAAGTTGGCCTACACCATTGTAAGATATTAAATTACCATTTCTCGTCAAGGGAATGCGTGGCCTACATGGCCTAGCGAGCCCACCTCAAACATGTCAAAGTAATGCCGCTCGAGTTCGAGTCCCAGCGAGACCGGTGTTTTTTTAACTTTTTGTTGAAAAAAAATTAGAATTGTCCTCTTTAATTGTTTTCAATCAAATCCTACATTTAATTGCAGAGTATTTTCAGGAAAGAATGTTGCAACCTGTCCACTAGTCCAGTGTGTGGACAAACATGGCAAAAGAAACGAAGTGGCTATCGTTACGGCACTCGTTGTTTAGCGCCCTCTACGATTTTTTTTTGATACGCACGCAGGTATATAATTATTTGTTTCCCCACGTTTTATCGAGCAGTGCGCCAGCTCAGCCGATAGAGGGTAGGATTTTGCACCGCGAGGTTGCGGGTTCGAATTTCAGTTTTGCACTCGAATTTTTTTCCTTTTCTAACCTGAGGCTTTGGAGGATTTTTTTTAAAAGGGAAATAAAGTCCGAATTTCATAAAGTTCAAATTCACTTTTTTCCTTCTAATTTTATATTTTCTTGTCATGTTTTTTTTATAAAAGTTGCCAGGTTGCAGTCTACCGTAACGATAGAAAATGGGAAATGCGTTACGGCTGCCGTAACAATAGCCACTGCGCAAAAGAAAAGGTGGATATTTCTTCACTTATGACTTAAGTCTTTATTCTGGACCCGTAGATGATAGTACTATAGTCATCCAGTACTGACATAGGCATATATGCCTTTTAATTCAATTTACAATTAAAACAGACAAAAAAATAGCAACATACTTTTTTCACGAAATGGGTTAAATACACATTCAATATAACACTCACTGAAAAACACGCGATAATCCATGGAGTTTTGGGGCCCTCTTTCCTCGATTGTGTATGAAGCCATTTTGCTGCAGGACCTCGCAACTGTAAAGCTCACAGACCGGTGACAGAAAGGTTGAATTTTTGGATTAACTGCCGAAAAGAAAGGGTTTAAACTAGGGGCTGAAAAAGTTCGAAGAACTCGAATGAATCGCTGACACGTTACAAGAGACATGTGGGTCACTCGCGTGCAAACAAATGGAGAAGAAAATGGCAGCAACCACCTTGTTCCCAACAAATTACTCCATTGAGTTACGCCGTTAGGACAAAGTCCGACTGGGAATGATAAGGTCAATTAGACTTGCCGTAGTCCCTTCTTCACTGCTGCAGTGAAACATTAACTGGTAACCTTAAAGGAACTATCTCCATTTCAAAAAAAAAATTGACATCCCAGAAAAAAAATTGACATCCCAGATTTTTAAAATTTATGTTAAAAAACTTATTCCAAAAAAGGTCTCAATTTCAACATAAGATCACAGTGTTGGTCAAATTGAATTAAAAAAACCGCATTTTAAGAATATTATGACCAAATCATTACAGTGATGTGAACCCCATCCCCCATCAGAAGTCTAAACTATTTTCTAGCCTCACCCTTTACAACTCTAACCATCTCCCCCCCCCCCCCAAAAAAAACACTACAAAAATCTGAACAACATGGAACAATCATGAGCCAGAAAAAGAAATTCAGAATTCTCGCAAAACACATTTTTAATGAAAACCTTGTTTTATTTCATACAAACTCTAGATTATTTAACATGCATGTTTGGTAAAAAAAGGAAAAGAAAAAAATCTTTCTCCTCAAATAACACAAAGCAAACCTAGAGTTATCCTAAAAAAAAGCATATCAATAAAAGGATAATTTTGAATCCCACAATTTTAAATATCTTCGCTAAGTAAATCATACATGTACTTTTATCAAAACATTTTTTCAAAAACTCTGGCCTATCCAAAATATATAAATGTTGGAAACAAAATGTATACATGCAACTTCCCAAATTTAAAGAAAATTGACAAAGCTGTGAAACATATTCGTGCAAAATTTGAAAAACATTTTGTAATAAAGTGCCACTCACAAATCCTGTGCCCCTCACAAGCCATATGTACATGTACCACCCCTAACCAGGCAATGGAATAGACTCTGCCTGATTTCAAATTCAAACGCCTTCAATATGTGGACCAGTTTTTTGGCAGTGCGCACAAACTTTGAGGGCGGTATGGCCTGCCCACTATCAGGGCTAAAGTGAGGGCACGCTCATTTCAATAAACCTTATGTGTAGCGGCCATTTTAGAGGGCATCGTTTGTTATCATAATACAGTAACAATTAATGCACAAAAGGTTCACTCATGCATTTGCCCTCCAAGATGGCTGCCACACACAAGGTCTATATATCATGAGTTGACCACTTCACCACACATCCATGTGAGTGGGAATTCACACAGCATCACACACTTTCAAACAATTTGAAGAGCAAAATTTGAATAATTGATTACCTTATTGTGAACATGCAAAGGAGATAATCTTAAGCCTAACATCCTAATAATAACACCACACCTACTATTAGGCAGTAGAAGTATACATACAACATGCACAAATATACAAAAGTTGTCTTTAAAAATGAAATTTTTATGCCAAATTTTTTTGGGAGCGTTGTACAATACTGAACTGTATTTTGATTCACAACTCCTTGCCACATGCTAATGTTGTTTCTATTAAGAAGAAAGCTGGGTAGAAAACTTTAAAATATCAAGTTTATCCAATGACTCTTTTTTAGAACTGCAAAACAGACTGTATCAAACAATATTGCTTGCCTTAACATTATTTCTTTGGCCTTTTTCAAGCACCACTTTGTATCAAACTTAAAACACTGCAAGAAGTTTTTAGAGAAAAGATATGAGCATTTTTTTGGATAGACATACGTGTGCAGTATGTTCTTGTGAAAGACGTACGTCTGCAAAATTATTTTTGATATCATGGCAGCTGTTTATAAATTATTCAAAGTAACATGCATTTGGGAACTTGATTCATTTGGGAATGGATTTTTAACTTCCAGTTATTCTGACAGAATCAAAGAAATTCCCTTGGTTTTTTTAAATTTATTTTTAAACAAACCGATTACAGTTGCTGCTGAAAATTTCGAAAATTCTGTTTGAATTCATCATCGCACGATACCATTCAGCAACAGTGCTCCAACCCTGTTTAACCTCATAACACGTCTGTTTCAATTATGTTAACAATTTTTCTTTATTTAACATTCTAATTCAAAAAGCATGCTATATAATTAAATTCATAAATTTCTACAAAGAAACAAAAATAGGCACTCTCATAAATTCTTACATACGTACCGAAATCTTTGTGACCTAAGTATCAAAAGTTTATTTGTAATTGTTTTACACGATTACAGATAATGACTTATGGTATCACACATGCACTGTTTATACTAACAACAAAATCTCTGCTCCTTCCAATCAGTCTTGTGAATAAAGCAACCGGTACAGACTGCTTTGCCATCACAGAATCTTGCATGAATGCAAAGGATTATGGGTGAATCTGATAGGCCTAATATATGAACAAGTTACACTCATGCACAAACAACCAATCAGAAGGTATCTGAATAATCCAATGAAAGTGCTTTGGAAATTAGCCTGTACCTCATCTCATCCTAACAAGAAAGATCAATGTACATGTATTGCCTTACTTTCTGAAGTGCTTTTCTGTATTCGTGGCAAGTAAGAATTAATTGGTATTTGAATTTTAATGTTAATGAGCTCCGTGCTGTACCCCTTCAACGGCCAGAAAAGGATAGTTGGGGGAGACCTAGACTGGTTCCTGGCCCATCCACTGCGTATTTCGAATGTATCCAAAGTTATTGGGGCCGTAAAGTCTGGAAGACCATCGCAAGTCACATTCGAACGTATGCCTGACGCTCACGCGAAGACACTGTGATAAGAGCTTTGGCACATTCAGGAAGTTGTGCGTACTTCAGGGGCGAACCAGTATAGCATACACACGCTGAGTGTCCCGTTCACGGTCCACAGGGCTCTCCAAAGCGGCAAAAACACGCCCTCTTTTGTTGGCGCACCAAGCCCATAGGTGCATATCACAATAAGTGCATTAAATATTCCAATAGATATTCTCTCTATAGTTTATACTCAGTTTTGAATACAGTTCAAAAAAGTGGCTATGCCATATCAACAAAGAAGATATAAACTTTCATTTCGATTTTATAACAATCAACATAGAATGTTCTGGATGTCTGTAAATTCACAGAGCCGTCAATGTGTTTTGCGTTTTTATCTGTTACAATAGCATTTTTCTCTATAGGCAAGCAGAAAGTACACTATGGAACTTTTCTTCAATGGTATATTGGAATTCAAACCGAGTTTTGAAAAATCCTAAATTTTAAAGGGAAAATAAAACATTTGCAAACATCAAAAAATAAAACTACCAAATCATTTTGAAATACCTTGCTGGACTGTTAGTGAATGACAGTGTAAAGCATCCTGTAAAATCATGGCACCTGGTATACTGTCATTTTCAAGAAAAGTGGTATTTTTGTATCAATTTCCAACGCTGGTCGGCCGACCAGCGTTGGAAAAAAACTGGCTTTTTTTCAAATACTGGCCCCAATTCACCATCGCACTTGTTTGCAATCGATTACACACCTATGAACGGGTACAAGCCAGCTAGACTGGTTCCCTGACCTTGCAATTCCCCAATGTATGTAAACTGCTCTGTTTCTTCTTATATGGAGTCAGGGAACCACACAGGAAAATGATTGTTTTTCTTGGTTTTTATAGCATTTTCGAACCCAAAACCTAAAAAAATTCAGTGTAACTATATTTGCTATATATTTCCAACCCCCCAATTCCATCCATTTCTGAAAATTACAGCAAAAGCAAATGATGTATATTCCCTTTAATCCCACCACTAGAGTCTACATACTGCAATGAAGCTATGGAGGTCATTTTAAGCTTTCAGTGGCTCCGCTGCCTCGCCTTTGGGTGCACCCCCATCATACTCATCTCTCTCCTTCTCAACTTGGGTGATGAACAAGAAGGACATGAAAATTCCAAAGATCTGTAGAAACATAGAGAGAACAAGTCAATGTTGTTAATCTGATTCAAAAGTGGCCTTGTGTTCTGGAGCATTGAATTTGTGGCCTGCAGGTTGTGGGTTCGAGTCCAGCCTGGGGTTGTGGTGCGTGTGCCCTTGGGCAAGACACTAAGTCACTCATTGCTTGTCTCCATTCAGGAGTAAATTAGTACCTGTGAGGGCAGAGATTGTTACCGCAATGTGATTGATTTTAGTTGCTTTTCACCGAAATGGCAGCACCTAGCTGTATACTACCCTGAAAGCTGAGATTGTCTTTGGAATGTTTCACTGGCTGGATTATAAGGGATAATAATAATAGAAAGCGCTATGATCTTAGTTAAAAGAGTTATAGGTATCTATTATTATTTTATTATTAAACACATAATCTACTTAATTTGTAATTATCAATAATACAAAACAGATTGCATACATGTAAATATTACAGAAAAAAAATCATATCAAACTGTATGGACTACAAACAAAAGTTCCTCCTCAGTACAGGAAATGTAAATCATTGCTCAATGGGGAATTTGTACTGGCCTTGAATTAAGCAGGAGTCTTAAGACCTTTGTAGTATTAATCAACAAATTATGATAGTATTAATGGACAGCTACATGTACAGCAAAAACAAATTCTTGAACTTTGATGACTATTAGCCAGTCATCCTGAAAGTCACTGCTGCTTCATCAGCTGTATTATAAACAGAGCTTTGTTAGTTAAACTACAAGCCACAACACTGGAATTACTGAACCACTGCTGTGTTTGAAGATGGGTTTAAATACGTAAGGAGAAATTATCAAAGTGGGGTTGTCAACAACGACAATGCAACATCCAAAATCACCAGACCTGCAAACACAATAATTCCAGACATATCACATGTAATTAATATATAGGTATTCTACTGTTTGAAGGTTTTTGTTAAAGATTAGACATTAAACCTATGGCTAGATTTATTGTGAGAAAGTCAATTTGATTAGTTCAGGAAGGGAGATGTTTTCAGTCAATTTTTTTTTCAAGTTAACAAGACGTGTTGGTTGTTACCATTCAATTCAACAATGCACCAACTGCAACACCAACAATCCATACTGCAGCAACCAACTGTGATTGGTCAAACTTACTCAGGTCAAAGGTCAAGCAACTGTATACATGACCATCTTATCCCTGATTCTGTCTACGAACAGAAAGATCAAACCAATACCGAAAATCTGCCGGGGATAAGAAATATGGAAAGAATATAGGGAAAAAAAGGAAAACAACTTAGATTGACGACTACGGATGTGGCATTAAGAATTGTCAATAAATTGGACAAAAAATAGTGTAAATGCACATGTGTGGTTAGGGAAAAAATAAACATATGTTGGAAATTGAAATAAAACATGAGGCAAACAAGTGAAATTTTATTATATGTTCTAACATTTGAGGACCACCTGCTTGACTTAGTTTCTAATGGAATACATTTGATTTGACCTTTGAACTTTTCTTAGTTGCTATGACAACTCACCTGGGTAAAGGCGAAGGCCAGAGCTATTCCACCCATCAGGCCTAGATTGTCCTCGGCCCACGTCAGCACAGCGTCCGTGCACCCACTGACATGGATGATGTCGGAAACTTCGTAGCGATGCTGAACACCCTCCCGCACTCCGTTACCACACTGGGTGTTCACGACAATGTCGGTCTGTCCGGCCAAAGTACAAACGAGATATTAGTTTAGAACTGTTTAGGTACTTTAAAGGTAGGGTAGTTCATTTGTCACTTGTGCATATTTTTCATTTGATGCAACAAAAGTGCTCAAAATCTAAAGATGGGTGATGAACAACTAACGGGTGAAGTTTTAGCTCTGTGAATGCTGATTATTCTGAGAAAAAATTTTTCCAGGATCTATGTTTCAATTCAAAAGTTGCTGAGTCCTGTTTTGAATTGCACCCGAAACAGTGCCCAGGACAAACCAACTACTAAAGGAAATTTCCAAAGATGCGTCACTTGACACATCTTTGGAAATGGCCTTCTCTTTTTACTGTTTTCTTCAAAATGACAGCATGCCAAAAGGAACAATTTCCCAGGGAGTTTAGTGCCATTACTACCTTTAAACCAAGTAAGATTTTCAACAATAATTTTGTCAGTTACTCTTTGGATAGTTGCAAATGATCTACTCTACCTTTAAAACAAGGGTTGGTTGAATTACCCCCCCCCCCCCCCCCCGATTCATAATGGCTGCAGGGAATCAAGTTTAGATTACTGAAAACACACTGGGCGTTTACCACAATGTCCGCCTTTCAGCCCAAAATACATTGCACAATCAATGCAGGTTGCAGTTTAAATCGAGGGGAGTCGTTGTTATCCTCCCCTGGATTCATAATGGCTGCAGGGAATCCCACTCAAATTACTGGAAATTACCTCTGCTGATTTGCAGCACGAGTAAGGAACTCCGCACGCTGTCACGCCGGGGCTGCTACACATGAAGTAAATGTTATTCTCCCAGTCTTCGAAACCGAAACCACCGCAGCAGTCAAACTGTAAAAGGGAAAAGTTCACGATAATTGCGCTTCACATCAGCATCCAGCAAGATCTTTATCATGATTATCTGTATGTGTATCAAAATTCAGGATCAGATTTTGAGCATATGTACATTGTAGCATTGCAGACATAACTGACATAAATTATTACAAGTCTGGCATAATTACTTCTGTTATCTGCCATCCTACTTAAAATGTTTGCCCCACTGGACAACTTCACAGAGTCATGAAAATACATCTTCTGAGACACCAATTACAACACATGTAAGCTGAACATTCAAGACTTAATCCTCCAAATTATTCCAAATCAAACATTGGATTTTGGCAAGTTTGAAAGGCTTGGTTACAGTTAAAAAGAAAGAAATCTTGAAATTCAAACTCACGTTCAGCTGGATGGAGTCTATGGTGAACTGGATGTCCGGATCATTGTAATAGTCCTCAATGGTGTTCTTGAAGGATTGGCTCACTAAATCCTTCACCTGCAAGCAATCAGTTCGAAAAGTACAATCACTCTGGGTAAAACCAAAATCTTGCCAATTTTTGCCACAGCGAAGAACATCTTGTACAAGAAGTCATGAAAAGGTCTTGGTACGTGTACTAAATACTAAGCCTACATGCACATGACATCTTTTGCAGGCACGCAACTGGGAATTTAGGAAAAACAAGGAAACTCCAAAACACACAAGACTTTGTACAGTATTTTTCAATTTGTCATGGCATTCATGAGAAGTAAAAAATGAGGAAATCAGTGGATCCAAGGAAAAGTTGCATGCCTGCTTTTGCTTGTCTTTAACCACCTACATCAAGTTGAAAATTTAGCGGCTAAAACAAATCAGAAATAAAATACCTCCCTTCCCCTTACAAAATGGATGGTTTGCATACACACATACGTACATTTTTAAACATATGCGATGCGATCAAGTTAAATGAGTTGTTTGTCGGGAACTTTCATTTGGAGATTCAGGCCAAAATAGGGCCACTTTATCACATCTCTTCATCACATCTCTTGGTGTTCCGACTTCCATAATTTTTGAACTAAATATGGTATCAGCTTGCAGTTTTCACAGCAGTAATGCTGAGATTGTGCTCTTTTCAAATCTGGAAAAAAAAACTGACCAGGGTTGACAAACGACTCATTTAGCTTGATCGCATCACATATAATTCACCAGAAATCCCACATTCTGGCAAGAATATCCGCTGATTTTGGTCAACTTGCACTTTTTTTTAATAATTGACTTGACCTGAAGGGCACTGGCAATGACCATTTCCTACCTGTCCCCTGAAGATTAGAGCAATGATGCCACACACTAGCAACAAGATGAAGATAATGGCGTGGGTCCAGCCAAACTAGGAGATGATGAAAAAATAAGATAAAATTAAGAGTTAGTAAAATCGCATACGGGGGCTATTTCAGCACTATGAAAGGAATTAAATGTAATGTCGACGACAGAGACAATTAACATTGATCTCTAATTAATGATTCAAAGAAATGATTCAAAACTCCTAGTCAGCAATCTCCTTGACCATTACTAGATGATGGATGTCTAAGATTTGAACATTACATTTTCAAGTTACATGTAACTCATAGAGCTCTAAAAGCTCTTCAAGTGAAATTGCATAATACTGGAATTGTACTATTACAGTTTCTCTTTGGTATAATTTCAGCTTGTTATTTTTTTGTTCAGCAAGTACTTTGTCTGCTTAGTAAACTTCTTTGCAATTAGGTGTAGTTTGGGTTTACACCAACATGACTTACAATCTTAAGCAGAATTATGTTCTCTCGGAGGGCTCCGATACATCCTAAGGAACCTAAGATGAACATGAAGACGCCCACTACCACCATGATACTGGAGGGAGTTACAAAGACATCCACCATAGATTGATAGTTCCATTTTGCGATCTCTGCATAGATGCCGACGCTGAGAATGACAACCCCAATCAGCTAGAAAAGAACAAGAAAATGTTTGTACCTTAGCTGAACATTTGCCTTTCTATTCAATCATTTGAATTTTGGTTGAGAAAAAAAATCACTTTATGCAGGATTTTACCCTGAGACTTCTGAAATATCTTCAGCAATATCCATTGTGGACATACAGTACAAATGTATTATGTTTAGGTTAAATACTTTATTTATTTATTTATTTGGGAGTTTGTAATTCACTCCAAGTCAGGTTGGCGTTGCGGTACTTTCCTCGCCTTCCACTGCTGTGACCCAGGTTCAAATCCCGCCTGGGCCAATTTGTGGATTTGGTTTTCAGTCCCTGCCTAATTCCGTGGGTTTTCCCCCAGAAAATTCACCTGGGGTTTTCCTCCCACCTCTAAAACTGTAATTGCTTGTCATTGTCTTCTCTCTACAGGTTTTTTCAGGCTTGCGAGCTACAGTGCCTAGGCGCTTTTGAGGAATCCTAAGTTTGATAACCAGAAATAAAATAATAATTAAATATTACTGCAAAAAATAAATCTTTTTCCCCTTAAAAAAAATAACCCTGTTACCCCACGTTCCATTCTAACAATAACAAATGTATCACTTGTATGCTTACTGCGTGCAAACATGTACAAAATGTGAAGGGAGGGGCTGAATTACAAAATATGTTGATGTCAAACATGTCAAAAGATTTTGACATGTTTGATGCATTATGTAACTTAATAATGATGTTAGCCTTAAAGCTTAACAAATAATTTAGTTGTCTGCATAATCTAATTATCTTTTCATTGTCCCATACTGGCATTATTCAATTCAAATTTATTTTGGATTTCAAAATAATTGTACACATGTAAACAAACAGCAATGTACATGTACACTTATGTATCTGTGCACATACGTACATGTACACCTACATTGTTACAATACATTGTACTAATGTAATGTAATACATCCAGATATGATGTACAGGTATCAATGCAAATTACATTAGCAGTCAATGTACAATGTACATGTACGTCTCAATGCATCAAATTCTAGTCTGGAGGTCATCGCAAGTTTGTCTGACTGCTCTCATGCTGTGCTTTAATTTTATCTGCCAGTGAGAAAAGATTGATCCTGTATGGACGTCACAAATATTAGGCCTACATAAACATGTATCATTCATCAACACAAAACAAGCGAATTATATATAGGTTTTGAAGTATTTCTTCACACGATCAGAATCTGAATTAAATTGATTGGTTTGACAAATTTCTTGTCTGGATATATGTGCACGTAGATGTTTGCTAACTGCCAAGGTCTCATAAAGGATATGAGTCAGTGTTGTGGCGTGGCTTTCAGACACTAAGTACAGTGCACATTATGATATGCACACACATATCAAGTGGTTACAAGTGCTGTTTCATATCCTGCATGGAAGTTTGGTATTGTAAAATTGTCGACAGTATGTAGCTCAACAATTTCAATTTAGTTCAGCAATCGGTCTGCAAGTCACTGCAACATTAATCAATAAACAATAATGGGTATTTATGATGTTGTAAACATGGTGTGTCGTTGTCATTGATTCAAGATCCATTAAACAGAGTTCCAGGTAATAGTTGTGGCCATCTGGTCTTTTTCATGTACACGTATGATTACAGTACCTTGGGAACTGTACATGTGCATATGTAGACTCTCTTTGCAGTCATTGGTACAGTCTGTTTTGTACTGTATGTAAAGCACACACTGTACAATGCTTTTGAATTTAACAATATTCACACCTACATGTACATCATAAAGGAAGGAACAATATTTTTAGTGGGTGACATTGAGCTCTGTTTACATAAAACTGCATCGAGCAATAGCCAGGAAGTGACGGTTTAAAACATCGCAAACCACGTTACAAATTTGTGTTACATGTAATTTGCTAACCCAAGGGAGGTTGTGACTCTTTGGCGCATTTGTGTCCCAATTACTATTTAACTTAAAAACGAAAATATATATGTCTACAATTTGCAGACAATTTTTATTACTTTGAACATTGAAAATAGTTATCAAAAGTTATGTAAGCCCTTGACTATAGACTTTAGGCCTATTTTTGATGAACTGAAGGGGAAGTTAAGTTATAGATGACAAAAAAAAGGGTGTACTGATAAATAACCACGATACACAGGCATACAGCTGGGAGTTTAATAGGAATAAAAAGAAAATTTTAAACCACGCAATGTTCAATTTGTAACATTCATGAGAAGTAAAAACAACACACAATACTGCGATGATACAGTACAGCGAAACGAAAATCTGTATTGTGATACTCATCAATGAGTTTTCGAAAGTACAGAACTACTTACAGGTAGGTATCAGATGTCCACAATAGACCTTAGAGTCTTAGACATAATGATGTCACACTTTGTTTACATGTGTGCTTTTCTATTGGAGCCAGGTGGGGACGACTGGCTGGTGTCCCCACCTGGCACCCATAGGAAAGCGTAAACAAAGCATGACGTCATTATAGCTGAGGTCTATTGTGATAACAATCTTGTGATTCCAAAACAATAATATAGGCTAGGCCTACATGTAGTCTATAGACTATTAATGAAGCATTACAAAATGTGCCTTCTAAAGTTCTGAATGGAATATCTCCCAATCATCGAAAATTCAACAAATAACAAAGATTAACTAAACACTTGATGAAAACATGCAGATGAATCTAAGTTTTAAGTTGTCAAATTTTTGCTATGATGTAGACTAATTAAAGAGACATTACGTCCTGGAATGCACCCAATTTCGTTTTAAACGAAATAATATTAATTGAAAAGAGCATTTGAAAGTAGGATATAAACGTCCACACAACCATCCTGTAAAAACGGGCATTTTTGTGAGAACCATGCGAGAACGAATTTTGGGGGTCAAAATTTTGACTATCAACAGTCGAGCTGTTGTGTTGTGTGCTTTGTGAATCCTGCCGCACAGTGCATCGCATTCTGCGGACGTGCAGGACACATAAGGACACACACAACGTGTAGCGTACATTGATTGGTTACAGCTGGAATTACGAATGGCATATGCGTATGCCACAAAACGTCCGCCACATCCGATGTAAACAACCAGGTTTTTTCGTCTTTCCTCGGGAACGGTAAAACATTAGGTTAACTTAAGTTTCTTTTCATTACAACCAGACCTTTGAAATAGGATAAGTAAACAATCCAAATTATAAAATTTTCAAAAAATTCAGGACGTAATTCCCCATGCCCCGCCCCCCCCCATGCCCCGCCCCCCCCATGCCCCGCCCCCCCCCCATGCCCCGCCCTCCCCCCCATGCCCCGCCCTCCCCCCCCCCACCCATATGTTTTTTCAAAAGTAAACAAAAACTAAACCACAATTGCACAAAACCTAAAAATTTGTAAAATATTAAGCCATCAAAATCAACTTTTCCTTTTAATGGAAATCCAATCGAACTCGAAGCCTTGTCATGCTTGTCTTAACAGCTTACCCAATAAAAGAACATGTAGAAGAACAGGGCAACCCGCAGGAACCTGTGGCCGCAACTCGGTTTCGGAATACTCATCCCCATGTTGTCCTGCGTCGTTCAGTATCTCACGGGTCTTTTCTGTCAACGACTTCGAATCATAACGACTCGCCCCAGAGGCTGCTGTGGCTGACCGTTGATTTTGCCAACGCAACGGTACTGACACTGGCTGTCGATTCGTCCTAAACAACTACTCGACAGTCTACAGGACACACTGTGAGTTAAGTTACGTAAAATAGCACAAGCTGAACTTCACATTTCCACGTCTAAATTAAGTTCTTCTCATCAAGTGTCACAACATTTGCCGTGCATATCCGTACGTACGTACGTACGTGCGACCGCGAACGACCAGTTCCGGTTAATTGACAAAATAATTATGAAGACCTTGATCACACGCCCTCTGGAAACAGATCAGCATTAATAGACTGGTTTAAACGTGTAGTTGGTGCTTAATCCCGGAAGACACTTTAAATTAAACAATTTATTTTGTCATGAATTTCTCAGGGTTGAGAGTTTTATTTGTTACAAACTTCGAAGCACTCATAACAAGGGGGAAAATAAACTGTTTTAGGAATAGGAGATTTATCTGACCATGTTTTTAATAATTAAAGCCATTTCATCGACTTTCAAGAGTCTCTCCAATATTGACCGCAAGAGGGAGCTATTCCATGTCACCGTAGACACGAATTTAATGTCAAAAGGGCTAGGAAAGGAGCTCAGAGAGTACAAGTGACGGTGAGGTTTTCTATTTTACATGTTTTAGGAAGCAATAAATGGAACTGTTTTGACCAGACGATTTATGTAAAAACATGCGATCGTACGTGTGATCGCAAAATGAACACGTAAGTTAGCCCGATCGCATGCAGTATCGATACATGTCCGTGACTGTACTGTGCTACTGCTAAGCCTATGAGAGTTGACTTTTTCTTCTGGTAGTGGTGGTAGAGCCTACCTGAGTGAGAGGACAAACATTTTGGCTGGGCACGTCAAGTTGTAATCCAATGTAAGTATAACTGTTTGATTTGATATTCTAAATTCTTGGACTTGCCTTTGCAGCATTGTTAATGTTATTGAATTTAACCAGTTCACGTTTGATGACTTATTGTTTCTTTCTTTTTAGGCCAAGTGTCACTACCTCAGCACTAGACCCACTAACTCATGTAACTGGGGCGCTAGACAAACTCCTTTTTTGACATTTGGGATGTGGTCTGTCGTATGACAGACCACATCACAAATGTCAAAAAAGGAGATCTAACTGGGGCGCTAGTAGAACTCCTTTTTTGACATTTACAGACCACATCCCAAATGTCAAAAAAGGAGTTCTAGTGCCCCAGTTAGTGGGTCTACCTCAGTACCAGTCCAACCAAGCATAATAATATAATTTCAGCCCACAGCTAGTCTAACCATGGAGAAATAAAACACTAACTGTTACTTAGTCGTAGCCCTGTTCTCATCATGTTGCCGTGGATGTCTAACACAGTAACATCAACATAAGTAACATCTTGCTATAATAATAGGCCTATATTCATATGGCCTTTTTCTACTAAGTCTATGGTAGCCATGCTGTGCAAAGTAGTTTTATTGTTCGGCATGAGTCTGCGTGATACTGATTGAACAATTGCGCAGCTCAATGCGGTCTGTCAACTCAGTGTCTATCATTTGACAAACATTCGCCAATTATGTTCTCAATGTAACGACTAACGTTAGATTGCACCGTGCATCAACCAATTGTGTAGGGCTGAACGTGCACAATAAGAGTGATGATACAGGATCAGTTGATTATGCTTGGATCGTTTAATCATTTGCACTTTTATTTTGAGCGCAAGGCAAGCTGGTGCAGTCATGCGGTGCGGTGCAGCGGTCTCGCAGTGATGAGTGATCGCGGGGCTCCTGGCAGGCCGGCACACATGGAGAGGATGCGGCCGACCTCATGCTAAATATGGGTGGACAACTTGATGACGTGGAGTGGTCTCTCAGTTAATGAACTAAAAGCCACTGCACTGCGGAGAACCCAAATTCGCATTGCCTCAAGGCTCTCGGCGATATGATGATGATGATAACCTTTATTTGCATGCTTGATTGGTCATTCAATATCACCATGATAATATCACCTAACGATATCACCATGATATCACCCAACCATGCCAAGTGGTATTGTTACACCCCAACTTGGGCCAGTCCCAGCTTGGGCCAAAGTAGATCGTTCAAGTTAGGCAGGCCCAACTTGGGTTGGGTGCTGCCCATGTTGGGCCTACCCAACTTGATCGCCTTGACTGGGACAGGCCAAACATATGTTTGGCTGACAACCAAGTTAGGGCGTAACAGTATCAGCAATAGGGCTCGCTCAATGATGGCCATCTCTTTAGGAGAACTGCAACTGTGTTTTTTACACAATCAAGCACGCATTGCGCAGTGTTGAAAATGTTCCAAACGTGCACACTTGTTGCTCGAAATATTTTCGAAATACGACGCAGCCGATGCGCATTACAAATGCAAGTTGACGCTCAAAATGCTGATGCACGTGGCTGGTCTGTAGGAAATGACGTAATATCAATTGTTACAAATACAGTTGTTTTGTGTTACAAGTGGCATTACAGGGTAATCCTATATGATAGTATATTAGTACTCCAACTAAATATAGCAGCAAGGTTTATTGTTAAAAAAAACCTCTAATTCATGACTAAAGTCTAAGATACGCAATCCCCTTCCTGAGGAGGGCTGATCTGCCCCCAGGGTGAGAGCAATCTGAGTTACATGTACTCTGCCCTAAGATGAAATTAGGGAGACATTACCGTAACTGTACATTTGTCTGAACAAATTGTGTACTGTAATTTCAATGTAAGTGATTAGGACAGCTCAGTCAAAACTACTGCAGGTGATTTTGTTACTCCCAAAAATATGCTGTCAAGAATTATTAAGTACGCACAACATTCAAGTTTTTGTTTTAATTTTTAGATTGAAAATCATAAGCAAATGGATGTTTTGGTAGTTCAAATATTATTCATCCATTTCCAAAGCTAGTAAGTAGGCCTACACAGATAATATATCCTCATTCCTGCATTCATTGTGTGTTATCCTGTCCATAAATCCCAGTGGAGTATTTTTTTCTTTCCTCTGTATAGATCTACTCGTAAGTCTAAATTTAATAACCAAAATTCCCACAAGGGCTTAAACCCTGGCAGAGAAAATTCACACTGACGCCATGCAAAAGCATGCATTCAACACAGGCCCAGTAATTATTGCGAGGTGAATTTATTGCTCACAGGAGCTTGCTCACACCTGTTTGTGCTCTTTGACATTTCCAATGCAGGATTACAGAGTGGCTATATTTTCCTCTGAAAAAAAAATAACTCTACAGACTTACAGTTACAAATTACAATGTACACGATGTATTTTGATGTGCAGTAAAACTCATTTCGATATTACACTTTTGTGAAGAATATTTACAAGGTGTATAATTTTAATTACATGTACTGTAACTCAAAAAAATTGTGTAAAGTAGTACACCTCTGCGTTGTACTGAGCCCCTTTACTTTTTGTACACATTGTACTGTATGTTAATACACTGTTAAAGTACTGTATGTTAATACACTGTTAAATAATGACAAAGATTCTTCCCAAACTGTTCTGTGATATGCCTTGGTGCACTTTGCATGTTACCTTGTAGGCCCTATACATTTAGATTGCATTCACATAATTTGTATGTACGGTACATTGTATCTTCCTGAGTCTTCCAAAATCAACTCAGAATGCAGAATAAAAAAAAAATAAAATAAAGACAAGACGTTAATCCCATTTCGGTCCAAAAATCTTAATGCTGCAAAAGTATCAATTTTAAAATTAACGTGTACACATATTCATGGAAGTAAGGAAATCTGTAGACAAATCTGCCTTGAGCCGAAAACCTCCACTGAAATAACAACCGTACCATATTTTAATTAAACCTCCAGAAAGTATCGAAATACCCGTCAACAAAATTAAAATGAGATCGTGTAACACCAGAAGCCGATGATGCCAATAGTAATTTGCGACTGTGCATGTCATGAATTTCAATATTTTGACCTGTGGGGCCCCGCCTCCGTTATACTGCACCGTGGCCATCCAAATCAATATTCGCCCCTTGAAGGGGCGTGAAACTTTAAATACGTGGTCGACTGGCTCGGCTTACACACCCCCCTCACCCGAAGCGCTGTGTTAGAATCTTCTGCCGCTTCATTTGATACAGTGAAAGGAGAGCAGTGTAGACTGCTGTGAGATTAGATTGACTCTGGCGTTGAGGACTTGATGTCGGAACAACGCAGTGAACAGGTACATGTAATTGCATCTTGCTGTGTGATGCTCGGTAGTTTTGTATTCACTGATAAATTTGTGGCATAAAATGTCATGTACGTTGTATAACTATAAGCAGGTACCGGTGTATCATATATTTTGGGTTAAGACTTTGAAGAAATATCGTATCTCTCATTGTCTTCTCTCTACAGGTTTCGTCAGGCTTGCGATTTACAGTGCCTAGGGCACTAATGAGGAATCCTTGATTTCATGACCAGAAATGAATAATAATAATAATCTCTGATAAGTTTGTGACATAACATGTTTAAATGAGCAGGTTGTTCATCATTTTAATTTCGTGATTCTGGGTTAAGACTTTGAAGAGGTATCATTGTACATCTATAGGCTGTTGCTCATTTTGTTTATTAGCAATTTTAGGCCTATATTTCACATGATCACAGCTGAGTCTGCTGGGCAGTGCTATCATATAGGATTACCCTGTAATGCCAATGAATGGTCTACCGGTACATCCGGCCATTGGATACATGTAGATCAGATGCACGAAGAGAACTCTAGTGAATACATCCTGAGTCAATTGAATAGCATTGTGCACTCAGGGACCATCTTGACTAGGTTGCCTTGTGGTTTTTGTTTTAAGGTTTGGGTTTTTTTGGCGGGGGGGGGGGGGGGGGGGGGGGGGGAAAGGGAGTAATGTCTGAAAAACCCCAACTGTGCCTATTGTATGTTTACTCATCCCCCAGGAAACTCATGAGTTGAAACTTCAAATCATGTACTCACAGCTGTCGCTGTTATTCTTCACTACCGTAGATTTGTGTGCTGAGCTACATAACCTCTGACGGATGTATACTTATTTATAATGAAAGCCTGGCTATCGGCCTAGTAAAATATTAATGAACTTAAATGAAGTGTTATCCATATTGTGCTTGCTGTTGTATAGACCCCTATTAGATTGATTTGGTTTTTTATGTTCATCAATTTATGATTCAAATTCTGGTGATTGGTAATTCCAGTGTCAAGAGCATTGCATTTGGAAATCTTGTTTCTATCATTTTTTTTGCTGTACAACAGATTACTTGTGCATGAACATTGTGCATATATCTGTACATGAGCTGGGCTTAGTCATTAGTTTGGACAACAAGTGAAGCACAACAGACAAGTTGATGAATCTTGAATCACAGAGAACATGTGATTTCACCTTAAACATATTACAGTCACTCCTCCCCACTCCCATCTCCCGTCCCACTGGGATCATGTGCCCTCGTTTTTTGGCCAAGACATTAGTTGTCAAATGCTCATTTTTTGGGTGATTCATCGAGTTCACGGGTTTGAATTTAGTTGCCTGCCAGGATTTAGTGTGATACAGCCCAAAAAAAAAGGGGGGTCCCATAATGTGCAGTTCAATATGTCACTCACCGTGAATGTATGACTTAGACACAGACTTTGCTCGCAGGTACCTGTTGTCCCTCAGCAGCGACGATAATCTGAGCATGACACATAGCGAGACATGAACAGGGAACATACGGCGTGGGCCTCTCGTGTCTGCCCAGGAAATCACATGCAGCTGCGCAGCTTGTACTGACATGAGACCGCAAAGGATGTTTGAAACATTCATGTTGAGTCGTTTGTAGGCAGACAGCCAGACGATAATTACGTAGCATTTTTTTGACTGTAAGTTTGACAATGTGAGGATGTATGTAGCTGGGCCCAGGACAGGTAGGTTTTTAGCTCATTTCCACAGTATTCAATAAGCTGTACAATAAGTATGGGTTGTGTTTGTCTTCTCATTTTACGTTTGGGAAATTCTGGTGCTATATTTTCTGTGACGGAGATTTTAAGAGCTCATTTAATAGACCTGAAAATGTATTTTTCAAATCTTATTCATCCATCATCTAGTACTGGTCAAGGAGATTACAGACTAGGACTTTTGGATCATTTTTCTCGGAATCTAACAATTGGATATCATGATTAATTTGCTCTATCATCGTCAGTACACTTCCTATCATGATGCTGGAATATCCCATTTGAGAAGTTTTTAGGCATAATCTGGATTTTGGCTCATTTAAGTTTGTAACATTTTAAGTTTGTAACATTTTAAGTTTGTAACATTTTAAGTTTGTATTTTTTTGTACATGTACCGGGTTAGCCTCTACATGTCGATGTCCAACATGTACGTATACATGTATCTTCCTTCTAGTATGAATATTTGCCAGAGATGTACAGTGGGAACTGTATACACCAGCCAGCCAGCAATTATAGCTCACCAGCCAGCAATTATGTATATTTGCTGGAAAGAGGAGGCAGTTTTGTAGGTCATGGCATTTTCGTTATCGAACAGAAACCTAGGATTGCATCCTGACAATTTATCTTCCGTTTTCTGGTTTGACAGTAGAGATTTTCTAGCGAGATAAAGCACGTTTGGCCACGATCATCTACTTCATTTTATATCTCTCCAAGACTCTTGTGCGATACACGTATGCACACATACAACGTAAATTGCATTTTGCAGGAAATGACTTGAAAATGGAGGGGAATAAAATTGAAAGAAAAGCAGCCGTGCTCATTATTTATCAATCTGTAAGGGGGAAGGGAAAGGACGAAAAGAAAGAAAATTCCTGTGTGATTTGCCAGGTGCTAGCCCTCAAGGCTGTGGCCATTTCTTTGCAATCAATGAGAAGCGGCCAGTTTAATTAAATTGAGCTTTTTATTTTTCTTCTTCTTTTTTTTCTCATTTTATTTACGTTATTGAAGGTGCTGCGTATTTCTGACCTGTATGAATTGGACTCTGTGCCCTTGTGAGAAATTCTTAGGTGCTGGCCATACAGGAAATTACATCTATAGACTCAATTGACCTTTTTTGAAGTATATGCACTATGAATAAAAGGGAAGCCTTAAAAACTTTTATTAGCATTACAAAATTGCACACTGTTACTAACGGAATGATTTAAATATTAACATTTTTTTTTCATTTTTTTTTTTACATGTATTGCTTGATTGCATGAAATGAAGGGACTGCTTCCAAAGCTAAATTCCATTTTTGCATAAACAAAAAAAATCAATGCCTCTTTAATTAATCACAAAGATCATACTTATGCACACTATGTAATTTCCCATTAACCCTGAGCAAAGCTGAGTCAACATTTGTAATTTCGTTTCCTCTCATCTCCTAATTTTGGCTAATGGTTGCCTAATCCCATGGGTATTCAATCCCTGTGTTTGCTCAGCTTAAGTGGTCAGGAATGTAATTAATTTCATCTGTTATTGTTACTGGCGCATTCCGTTTTTGCCTGGTAACCAAACTCGTGACGGCATTGATTAAAACTGGTAGTGTTTATTGATCTTCGTTGCTGAATGGCGCCACGCTCTAATCTTATAAATGTGCAATTTCAGAATTTTCAACTTAATGTTGGAAGGGGATGAATAAGAGATAGACCTTTTGCATCCCAGCCATCTTTGAGATTCAACCTCTTGCCCATTCATTGTAACAAAAATGACCGCTGACGTAAATGATCTATTTCCCTTCCTTTTCTCTGCAAGACAGCCAAACCAATTACATGTAAATAATCTTTTAATCCAGCAGACGGTCAGCGCCGCCTATTCTTGAGATACTTTGTGTCACAACCATCTCACTCGTTGTTTATTGTCGTTGATTAACATTCATTGGATTGTTTTACACGTCAATAAGATCCCGCTGTGGCAACCAATATTAGCTCATAATTTTGCCCGAGTGGATTTTAGGTTGCCCCTGGCAACCGAGCAACAGTTTATATCACACCCTGGTGTCACTGTCTCAGCTGCTCAACAGACCGTGAAATGGCATGTTCACAAATCTTGTTTGACACTTTCAAAATTACACAGCATTCTGTAATATTCTAAATAGCTCTGATGGAGTTATTTTGTCAATTAACATTGTCTTGAATTGATACTTGAATCGAGAATTACACAAGTGTATATATCTGCAGAATATTAATGAAATGTATACGATTTCTTCAAAACACTAAGGCCAAAAAAAAAAAAGTCTCCGGTTTCTGGTATGGAGCTTGCCCAAAAAGTGGTGCGGCGACGCGGCTTTTTTTTTTTTTACCTGATTTTTTTGCTTCAAATGTCGGCTGATGACTGCAAATGGTGCCCGACTAAACTTAGTGCAAATATATGGGAGTCCAGAGAGGCCACATAAAGCTTATTCTCGACCATAACCCAATCTAAAAGCACGTTAAAATTGTGCAGCAGCAGGATTCCAGTCAAACCAGTGAGTTTGGCGATTTTGAGACATCATCTTTCATTGACAAAAAAACTTTTTCAATTTGCCGACGCACATGGCTACGGCGAAGCACGCGCAGACCAGAAACCGGAGACTTTTTTTTTAGGCCTAATGGAGCTGTAGTTTCTCATTACCTTATGAAATATTCAGTCATTCATGCACAGAAATAATACATGTACTTGAAGGGCAAAACCCACTATTTAAATGTACGGAACATCTCCCTAAGGCAAATTACACCACCTTCAGGCAACATTGATAAAACTGAAATGTCAATGTATCTGAACGAACTGATGACTGTTTAAAATATGTCCTCTCTTTACAAGCAGTTTGATTTATAATTAATTTTTTCTTTTTCGTGCTTATCTTTGCTCACACAGAATTCTAAGCGGAATTTTCTTGAGGAGGTGGAGCACATTGCATTTCTGCTACATTGAGCAAATTACACTGAGACCATGGGTGAGTACATCTTGAAAATTGCTCTTTTTTACTTCCTCTGTCAGATCCCTTGCTTTGGAGATTCAGTATGTACATCAAGAGGCTCCAATCTCCCCTCCCCCCTCCCCTACCCCACTGCCTGTACATAAATACCATACATTTACACGTACTTCTTGTATAGAACCCTTCATACATATGTACCGGTGCAAGCTGCTGTTCTGCTATATCCAGCCTTAGATCACAAAATGACAACTGTCTAGACCGATAAATGATTTTGTAAACAGAACCTGCTTCTGCATACAAAGGTACATCATTATCATTTAAGCAAGACACGATCTGCTTAGATGGTCAGTTTTTAGCCTAAACGTCTGAATATGTTCATCAGTGTTATTTTCCCCGGGGGAGGGGGAAGGGCAGATGACATGACAAGGGATTCTCTGCCCCCGCAGAAGCCATTTGTGCATCTTCTCACACAGATACATTATAATCCGTCTTTGATGATATGTATCATCTTGCATGCCCTACACACCCTTCTTGCCGTCTGACAAGCAGGCCATGTCTGCGACATGTGGGCAGACAAAGAGTGTCTGGCAACGTTCTCGGAATAATAATATGATGAGTCTGGTTTGAGTGCCGTGACTATTGGGGGAACATTATTTGGTTCAGTCTGATTGTTGCAT
Organism: Patiria miniata; assembly: GCF_015706575.1. Taxonomy (NCBI): domain Eukaryota; kingdom Metazoa; phylum Echinodermata; class Asteroidea; order Valvatida; family Asterinidae; genus Patiria; species Patiria miniata. The sequence goes on along the minus strand of NW_024037063.1, from coordinate 3,914,027 downwards.
GTACAGTTCAGCATTGAAACTGAGTTGTGTGTTGTTACTTGTTTGCATACTAGTACTACTTCTCATAAACAAAGAATCAAGATTATAACCAGATTTTGTTCCAGGGTGAATCACAGAGTTTTTGGAAGACTTTATTTTCTTTGTTTTTTTTTTGTAAATCCACATTAGATTTTGCCATTCACCAACGTATAAGTTACACTTAAACAACGTGTAAAAATCCATCTTATGAATAGTTTACTTGTAGCATTCTGTTTAAGCACAGGGGAGAGCTTCCAGGTTTTGTGTCTCGATCACACAGTGGCATTTAAGGTTAATAATTGGCCACGCAGTAACACTAGGCACTGACAGGCATTGGAGTAGCCAGGGTTATTACCATGGGGGGGGGGGGGGGGGGGAACTGGGGGAGGCGCCCAATTTCTGTTAAACCCGTTAACCTGGTTACTTATAGGACTGTCAAATTTCCGGTGGGGGCAACTGGGGGCTACGTTGTTGTCTGCAGGCGACATCGGAAGATCTAGACTTAAGCAAGACTGATGTCCTTTCACAGTGGATCTGTTTAAAGGGGCGCATTGGTGCAGTAGTACACATACAATGCTTGAATATTTGAAGAATATCTAGGTAAATTGTATACATCGTGTATCCATAGAATTTCATGGGACTTAACCTGTGGAACATTTTAGACAGGATCTGACAGTAAGATTCAGAACATATGGCCCTGAGGGTGCCTTTAAAAAAACATGTATGCATATGTGTTTTTCTCAAAAATGTAAAACAAAAAAATTAATTTAAAAAAAAAACCCAAAAATTGTTTGGAACAACTCTTAAATGCCATTCTAAAAATGGATGTAAGAACTTTCACTCTATTTTTCTAACAACAATTCTTTGTCTTTTTAATTTCCCCTGCCTTAGATGACTTAGGAACGGCTGTTGAGAAGTTGCAGCTGAATTCCGACGAGGGTGATCCGGTGTCATGTCTTGACTGTATGCTGCAAGCATTGGAACAAGATGGTACACCCACATTAATTATTTGAGTTATGAATGACGTGGGGCAACAAATTTCATGTGTGATTTGTAGACAGACACGTGTCCTAGGGCCATTTTTCAAACCTCGTCATCACCTCCAACTTCAGGTTACCTGTAGGGCCATTTTTCAAACCATGTCGTCACCTCCAGCTTCGAGTTGGACTCTGAGAAACATTGGTCGTCAATGTTTAAAACAAATAGAGATAGCAAATTTCAAAAACTGACGTTCCTGTCAAAAAGGGACCAATATTAAGGCGAAGTTCCCAAAGACAAGAACCTCCATGAAAAAAAGCATCATGGAACTAAGGTTTTAAGTCAGAGCATCATAAAATGTAACTCTAACTCTTGTAATTTGTCATGCCAAAAGTTGGCCATTCTAATTAATTACAAATTGCCACCAATTTACCACATTAGCACTTGTAATACATTGTACTACGTTATATTGAGTCCCTATTAATCAGTAAAATCATGCAGTTTTTGGCAGTTTCGAGACAACAAGGAGTAACACTTTGGGACAGTACGGGGAGATATTTACTGTATCTGTATGTGTACATTACATGTACACTATAAGAGTCGATGAACTGTTCTCTATGACTCATGTTAACAAAGGATTTTTGTTCACTTGTTCTTATATTGTTTTCAGTTGAGGAATCCAGTGCTCGTCTTCTGAGCCTAGGGACGGTGGCGGTTCTGACTGATCAGCTCAAGAGTACAGACAAAGCCGACTCTCTAGGAAGAACCTGTAACGTGATTGCCGAGATGGCCAAAAATGGCAAGTACATCTTTCCACTTTCTGTTTCATCAAAATCACGCGGTTCATGTGTGCATTTTTATAGGGCTCGTTCAATGACGGCCATCTCTGTAGGAGACCCGCAAGTGCGTGTTTTACGCAATCAAGAACGCATTACGCAGTGTTGAAAATGTTCCAAACACGCGCGCTTGTCACTCGAAATGTGTTTGAAATACGACGCAGCCGATGCGCGTTATGCAAGTTCACGCTCAAAATGCCGATGCACGTGGATGGTCTGTAGGAAATGATGTCATTTGAACGAGACCTATTGTCATTATAATTCTGAAGCAAATTTCACAATACCTTCACAACTGTGTGACCATGTGCGACTTTTCCTAACTTCAGTAACATAGTCGTGACCACACTGTAACTGAACTGAAATGCAAGTAAGTCATTTGCACTACGAAAATGGCTGATTTCATTTTAAATAGCATACGTTACCACATAGGTAAATCCTGCACGTGAATATGATTTGAGCACATTAACCAGCGTCTGGTCTTCCAAGCATATTAAAAATTAATCAAACTTAACTTGCCTTTTGCAGAGAGTATCCGCGACCCGTTTGTAGACGCTGGTATCATCCCCACCCTGAACGACTTGCTGTCACATAAGGACACAGACGTAGTGATACAGGCATGTCGAGCCCTGGGGAACATCTGCTGTGACCATGGTAAGTCAAAATATCCTCCTTGCCCCCTCCCCCCCCCCCCAAGAAAAGCCCATCACTCCAAAAATTGCAAACGAGATTGTCTAAACAATAGAATACTATAAAAGAATTTAATAATCTAGCAAGTTGTTTTCAATCTAGCAAGTTGTTTTTCGACGTTTCGCCACAGACAAAGCTCGGCAAGCTATCCACGATTCAGAGGGGGTAGAACGATTAATGGAATTGCTGAAATCAAGATCCTCAACACCTGACGAAGTCTCAGCCAATCAGAAGGTGCGAGTGGTTGCTAGTGGTTACCTGATGAATCTTACTTACGCCAATGGTGAGTTTGCAAGGAGGCATATACCACGTGTGACCTGGCATTGGATACAATACATAAGTAGACAAGAGAAAACAATCCAAAAAAAGGTAGAACACACAGCAAATTTTGTACAGAAAAGTGGATTTGGGAGCACTTCTATCAGAAATGCTTAGGACGTTAGAGTTACCTCAAGGGTAAGTCCAAGAAAAGGTCCCCTTTTTGTCCTAATTGCAACGCCATGTTTTCTGTAATAATCATTGAAAAGACTAAAACAATTTTTTTGGGTATTCTCCTTGCAGATGCCCAACAGTAGAATAAAAATACTGAAATCCATGAATATCTTAGAGGGTTAAACTTTCGTTATTTATGGGACATAGTGTGCAAATTCTTGGACTTGCCCTCAAACTCGTTCTGAAACAATCTTTATTCCCCTGTAGGCATACTCCAGACTAAAGTCCGGATGCAAGGAGGCGTTGAACTCCTTGTGTCACTGATGAGGAACTTTCCCGACGACATCAGCCTGTGTGGCAAGATCATCATGTGCATCGGCAACATTGCTGAACTCGGTCAGTAGTCTGCGTTGAATGCACTGAATGACTAATACATAGTTAAACAAACAAAACTTTTTAATGCCAAGAATTGTTTGTTCAACCTTAGCTTTAACCCATTATCTACTTGTTTATTCACTGATCAAGAGTGGTAATGAGCATTCAGTAAATATTAGGCAATTCCATGGAATTCTAGACCCCAATGCCAAAATTTTAAGAAATCCAAATCAAATCCAAAAGTACAAAAATAACTTCAATTTGTCTGTGTACGTTCGACACCATGGTGTTTCAAGCTGATTTCTACTACAGCAAACAATTTGGATGAATAATTTCTTTTGAATATCATTTTAGTGATTTACTGTTACGTTTTATCAGAATCAAAATCCACTATATGATTATAACTTTTATTATGCACACTATCGAATCGTCCAAAATGTATGTCCGACACTGTGGGACTGCTCTGTTGTGATTCACATCCATCCTTATTTATTCCCTAACTCATGAAAGTATTTCACAGGCATTCTGTACTCACACATTCCACTTTTACGCATTTTTACCAACTCTGTGCATTTTTTTTACCAGATGAGAACAAGGTGTCCTTTGTCAACAGTGGAATCACAGAGCTTCTGATCAAGGCAGTCAAGATGGTCGGCGACGATGACCAACTGGAGACCATCTTTGAAGTTATCGCCACCTTAGCCGAAAATGGTCAGTTAAAATCTTTCTGTCATCAATGAACTTGTTGTCCTGCCAGATTTTACATGCTTTTCTGAAATGACAGGCCTGGAATTTGGTGATATTTATCACATGGCCAACTTGATTTTGATTAGACCTTTCACTGTGTTTTTTTTTTCACTTCATTTTCCCTTTTCACAAAAATTGAGGAAGACCTCTGACTTTTATAGCTATTCAGGACTGGTTGTCACCATTGAACAGTGATGCTTGTGCAGTATAAATTAAAATGGTTTATAAGTATCTCCCTCTTCAAAAAGAGGAGAGGGGAAAATGAGTGTTTTTGGTGAATCACATTTCTAAAAAAAGTATCTCGTTTACCTTGGTATAGTGTAATTTGCCGAACAGAATTAGAAGCCTTTTTTTGCGAGAGGCCACGCCTGCGCGTGCCGCACGCGATCTTCAAGACGAGGCGCGCGTGCATTTTGGTAGCCTTATCTATTGGTTGAAGGAGCCTGGAGTGAATGCGTAGTACATGTACCTTAGCGTAACTCGCGCGAACCTGGCGCCACCACAGAAAATGGTGATCACTGAAATAGTCTATAGTCTCAATTAACCCATCAAAATGAAAAAACATATACTCAAGTGATGTTTCAAGGATTCCATTTGTTTCTCTCAAATCACAGATGCCATGAAGGTGGAGTTTGCCAAGGCGGACCTTGTGCCGACCGTGCAGGAGGTTGTGGGGAAGTTCATGGAGCAGGAGTTGGCCGGAGGCAGCCAATCAGACGAAGACTTTGACATCGAGAGGGTCGCCAGTGACATCATCATCTTGCTACTTACCGGAGGTAAGAAATTGATTGTTTTCAAAATAGTTTTGTGATTGTAGATTTGGGCACATCTGTCATGCAGAAAGAAGCCCCCTTTGTTTCAGAGGTTACTCAATTTGGACAAAAATGGCATTCGGGCCCTTTTGTTAATATTCAAGTGGTGTGCAGGGCTTGACATTGACACACTCAATCCAGTTCACATGCACCATAAGGAGGCCCAACAGCCCCCTCAAGAGTTTCTGGACAGCTTATTGTCCCAGGGTATGCTGAAGTTAGGCAGTGTCTGAAACAGACCTCCAGAGCTACATCTTATAGTAATAATGAAATAGAGGGTCTGTCCTCCTTACTCGCAGCTGAGAAGCTGCTTTGCAAAGGATGCAGCTACAATGTGGTCAAGCAAAAGGCATGTAAAGGTCCTTAGGCTGCCGTCATGTCTAACCACAGAGCACAGCCAGAGATCGAAAGTGTTGATTTTTGTGGAGGGAGGAAAACTGGAGAGCCTGGAGAAAAACCTTGTAGCACAGGAGAGAATCAATGAACAACTCTAATCACGTATGGTCCGAGCCGGGATTCAAATCCGGGGCCACATTGGTGAGAAGGGAGTGCTCTATGCACTAGCCGCACTAGCCACCCATGCCAGCTATGTCTATTGTCAGCTTTTCCCCACGTAGTTGCAAGGACAAGAACCTAGACAATAGCTCTAAACAATAGATTCGGACAGTGCATGGGATCTTGCTTTTTCATATGCCATTATTTCATGTAGCCCTATATAACTACTATTGTCTTCTTTGCAGATGACAGTATGAAGTACCTCTTCAATGACGGTCAAGGGTCCTTGTTTAAGATCGTCATGTCTGATTGGATCAAGTCCCCGACTGACCTCTACCAAATATCCGGGGCGCTGGCCATCGGCAACTTTGCAAGAAATGGTGAGTTACAAATCCGTTTATTAGCAAAGTCAATTCGCCTCCATTGTCACCCACTACCCCTGTTCTTCATTTTTGTACATTGTATTAATTCCCTGATAAATCAATAAAACTATGTGTCATGTGTGTTAATGTCATTTCTCTGTATTTCTCTTTTTCCTCGGAACAGACGAGCACTGTATAAGACTCGTAGAGCTCGGCGTGTTGGGACCCTTGCTACAACTCTTGAAGAGACCAGAGGGAGAGGAGCTGGATATGAGACTAGGGCATGCTGTACTCAGTGCACTGAAGAATCTAGCTATACCAAGTAGGTTGACTATTAGTCTTGTACTCAAGTCCATATCTGAGGTTTAGGCAGTACTAGCGAAATATTTACTTGAAGTCATCTTGACCCAAAACTGAAAATTAGGCAAACCTTTTGTGTAAAAATAGCCCCTATGAAGATATATCGGCTTGAACTTTATACAGCCTTGCTTTAAGCCATTCAGTGTCTTTCACCTTTGTGACCTTTGACCTTATCCTTACAGAGGTCAACAAGCCTTTGTTATTGGAAGCTGGTATCCTAGACGTTATTCTACCCTTCCTAAAGTTAGAAATGCACCCAGTTGTCTTCAAGCTACTAGGAACATGCAGAATGCTCATAGATGGCCAAGGTAAGACAGATTTTTTTTGTATGGGAGACATGTTCAAATGTAACACCAAAATTGTTCTTTTTTAGACTGAAATTTGTTTGTGAGATTGACAGTTTACCAGAAGCGACAAAGTTTGTCTTCTTAAGTTCATGAAAATGAACAAAAGTCCTGCAAACTGCTTACTGACTGGATTGACCTGAAATATACAAATCAAAAAAACTAGACAGCCTAACATTTTAGATCCTGGTAAGACCTGTTGCCTTTGAAAAAGGTCCTGCCAGGATCCGAAATGTTAGCCGCTTTAATTGGTTTGATTTCTTGTGTTTATCCCACTTTGTGTAGGAGAAACAGCAGTGTCTTTGGGCCGTAACGTTGAGTTTATAGAGAGAGTCACCGATCTCTGTGACTGTCAGATACATGCAGGCGTGGCAGGAGAAGCCAATAGGTAGTTCCCAATTCTGTTGTTTACCTTTTAATTTTATACATAATTACATTTTACATTTGCACTGTTCGTAATGCTGTTTTACATAAAACTGCGTATGTCTTGCTGTGATGTACGATTTACTGAAGCAAATATTACTTTTGAAGATTCCATGCTATTCGAAAAATTTGATAAACTTTTGATGACAGTCCAATTTCACGTTTTCTTTTTAGTTCACAAGAGACAGATCACAAATGTTTTTATGAAGTAGTTGTTGGACCACAAACCAGTTGTGTGGTTGGTTTGTGGGGACATTCAAAAGTCTCAACAACTCTATAAACAATTTTACCCCCTTTTTACCCCCTTTTAAAATCTGAAGGTTACTGGCAGCACTCATTAAACACTCGGCCAACACCCAGGTCATGCACTGCATCATTGAGCACAGTGGAATGCCTCGCCTGGTTGCCATGGCGATGAGCGAGCACACGCTGATGCAGAATGAGGCATTGATAGCACTCACGCTTCTCTCTTCGACACAACTCGGTGAGACTAGTATTAAAAAAAAAAAATCTATTATATTGCTCCAGATTTTTTTAATTTTTAATTTTTTTTTGCTGGACTCGAAGGGTCAATAATGTTCTCTGAGTCTCGGACTGACTGAGTCATTGACTGACGGACCAACTGACTGACTGAGTCACTGAGACGCTTTGTTTAAGCTTATCGAGGCAAGCCTAGATTTGTTATTCCCGTTTTCACTGACTTTTGGTCTTTTAAGGGTAACCTGTTTCTTGTGTGGGAAAAATTAGCCAGACAGCTAAAATTGTAATGACGAGTGAAGCAATTTCAAAATGGCAGTTTTGGACAAAGTGTGGTGCATGTTTCTGTGAAGAGGAGGACGTCCCAGGCATGTTTCTGTGAAGAGGAGGACGTCCCAGCGATACCATTTACTATAAGTCATGCAAGGAGCAAGGATGCAAATTCTTAAGAGAGACTTTAATTCTTCAAAAAAATGTCATTCAAATGCCTTCAATTCTTGATTTCTTTTAGATCCGTCAGCTGTGCAAGCATTCATGGATTCCAATCTATTGGGAATGGTCAGCAGGGTCCTGAGGGCAAACACGACTGCCCCCGAAATACAGTGCAATGTTCTCTCCCTTGTGGGCTTTCTAACACAATCAGGTGAGGACTTTGGCCGTACCATTTCACAGAAAGGGGAATTATAATGTTTACCGGGGCAAGGGATGTAGTTATTCTCATCGAATAAACCATGGTGGGTGTTTTCACGTATGAAAGACCAAGGTACTGCGTAATTAAATTACTGGTTCTTAGGCCCCCCAAAAAAAGTCTCCGGTTTCTGGTATGCGCGCGCGTCGCCGTAGCCATGCGCGTCGGCAAAATGAAAAAGTTTTTTCTTCAATGAAAGATGATGTCTCAAAACCGCCAAACTCACTGGTTTGACTGGAATCCTGCTGCTGCACAATTTTAACGTGTTTTTAGATTGGGTTATGGTCGAGAATAAGCTTTATGTGGCCTCTCTGGACTCCCATATATTTGCACTAAGTTTAGTCAGGCACCATTTGCAGTCATCAGCCGACATTTGAAGCGCAAAAAATCAGGTAAAAAAAAAAAAAAGCCGCGTCGCTGCACCACTTTTTGGGCAAGCTCCATACCAGAAACCGGAGACTTTTTTTTTTGGCCTTAAGGAAGTACCAAGATTGTTCAAAAAACATGTCGTGACCTTGAGAACTGTTCTATTCTTGTGACTAGATGTTCTAAAAGAAGCGATGATGCATGATAACTTGATGGGAGCCATTGACACTCTGGCGTCGAGCAACGTTGAGGCTGTACGGAGGAAGGCAGCAAACGTACGGGAGCATTTTACATGAACAAGAGGGGGCGCTAGAGCTGTGATGAGATTACGAGCTTGCCGAATTGGAGCGCGTGTGCCAAAGTTGCAGCTACAGTTTGAAGCACAGAAAACAGCCTTCCACAGCGTCTAGTTTGTGTCTCACAGCATGCACACTGAGGATATAGGCTTCACTGCTTCTCTAACAATCGCTGGCTGGCTTGAGAATGTATTGTAACCATTTGCGCTACTAGTCATGCCAAATTGGCAGCAAAGCTGATACTGCTAATGTCACAAGGTACAGCAAACAGTCCAGAGATTTTCTTTGCCACTGCATGCACTTCACATACAAAGTGATGTATGGGATGTACAGGTACCGGTACGCCATTTATTGTGGAACAAACAACTAGCCAATTTTTAATTTTGGAGCACTGAGGTTATGGCTGTTGTTGGTAAATTAAACAAGGCTTTGAGTCGGAAATATTTAATCTTGTGATATACTAAGACATTCCAAAAGAAAAATATTCAGTCATCTGCAAGGATGTATGCTTTGACTGGAGTTATAAGTGCGACATGTTTATAGCTCTTAGAGGAAACTGTAGGGCTGCAGCATGCGGATCCCTTTTTGGCAGAAAAGAAACTCGTTCATGTCACAACGTTGAAAACTGTATCTGTCTGAAGGAACAATCGCGGTTTGAAATAGGAATGGAGATTTCAAAGTGAATAAGATGTCACTTCAAGGTCTGCTTGATTGCGGAAGGGTCTTGTGGAGGCAAGAGCTTCAGTGAATGCTCATGAGCTGCAGAAGCTCAACACTTTGGTTTAATACTGTGTGTACATGAAGGGCTGTAGTGTGCAATCATGAATGGGTTAGAATCTAGGCAGCATGTCCAAATCTCATCATGCTTATTTTAACTGGAGTGTCCGCATAAAATGAATGCAAAGACTGAGGACGTGAAATAATACAGTATGCACTGGGATAAGCTTGGATTAGACATGGAAGTTGCTGTACCTGAAAGTAAGTGCTTTCTATAAATCAATTTAAAAAAAGAAATAATGGCAATCAGTGTTCTACCCATTGGGTGTGTGTTATTCAAAATTTAACGGAATTGAGTGGTCTTTAGAGTTGAGTAAAGTCTTTAAAAGTCTTAAAGTCTTGCCATGGAAGTTATAACAAATCAAACAGTTAATTGTTTGTTACAGCTGATTTCACCAGAATACTTGGTTAGTTTCTTTGAAACCATCAATACATATTGTGAATGAAGCTGTTTAGAAATTGTGATAAAATGTAACTACTCTTATTAACAAAATGGCTCACTTGTGTGCATTACCTGGGATTGACACTTGTAAGAATATAGAATGGTAAACATTTGCATTTCCAAATTGGTGAATACAACCCAGGATGAGCTTCTTGAAAAATTAAAAATCTGCAATGTAGATGAACAAAAACATGCCAGAGCTAGATAGCAGTATCTAAAACAATACCATACACTGTCGATGTCAAATACATGTATAGTAATTTGTTTAGCACCACAGTTTTCCATCTGGCAATGTTCACATGTAGAAATATTGTATATTGATAACATTGCGGTATAATTACGAAGTTTCAAGCGATACACTTGATTATGCAGAGACTATGAGCTCATGAGGTTAAAAGAAAGACCAAATCAAATAGACCTTTTTCGTAAAGGTGGAGTCTGAAGGCACTGGTTTTGTATCCCATGAATAGGCACGAGTACATCTTAAATGCACTCATTGTTTGTAAAAATTTAAAAATTACAACTCCCTTGGAGATATGACAACACAGAAGGTCTTATGATGTTTTCTGACGAGAACTTGTAGGTGCTATTCCTTAACAGATAAAAGAACTAAACAAAATTCAACATTGTCTATAATCCACAGCATTTAAACAGTGTTACGTGCACTTAAAATGTTCCTGTTAACACATTGCGCTAAAGGCACTTGGTCGTGTTACTTAGAATGCTGCGTGGTAAACAGAGTTTTGTTAGTCTTTTTTCAAGGCGGTAACCTTCTTAAACATTAGTTACTCAATTTGCAACATCTTGTAGAAAAAAAAGAGGTACATCTTAAGCTGTTACAAAACGGTAAGATCATTGTCGTCTGCGAAGCAACCAAAGACACGGACTAAAACTATTCCAAAGAAAATACTTTCATCAATGTACTTACTTATTACTAACTAATTGTAAATTTCCCCTGTAATTACTTATGTGTGCAACATTTTCCTATTATAATAACATCTTTATTCGCACAAATTCGTGGCACAAGACACAAAACAGAGTTAAAAAGTATTGCATGAATAAGAAGCTTTGTTGCCAAGCAACCATAAAAAAGTTTAAAATATGTGGCTTGCATGAAGAAACAGAAGAAGAAAAAACTCACGGTATAAAATATGGCTTCACATGAATTTTCGTTTTGAATCTGTCTGATATTTTTCCATCCACGACTAGACTGTAAGTAAGCTTTGAAGTTCTCAACTGCTTGCTTTTTAGAGACGTTCCAGAATGCATGACCATGAAAGCCAAAACTTTGGCTTTGGAAAACATGCGTTTAAAAGCTTTTAAAGCAGGGAGGGTAAACAGTTGGAGCAGTCGTATTTTCGTACAAAGTAAATTCATGGAATAAAGTTGGCTTTGTTTCAAGATAGTGTTCAATGAATGTTCGAAATTGAAAGGAATTTGAGATACATGTGGCTGGTTAATTTTGAGTTTGAGCCGAATTATCAAGGGGGAAATACTGGTATCCTATTGGCTTTGCCACCCCAGAGGGAGCCAATAGCCTCATGTCAAAATGTGGAATTCTTTTTTGCATTTTTTTGTAGCAAATCATCAGTTTAACAGGTTGTCTTGATTTAACCGAAGAGTAACTTCTATTTCTAGACAAGCATTCCGACTAGATTTAATTTATCGAATAAAAATTACACCAAATTGTTTGATTTTGACTGCAGGAGTCTACGTAGAAGATGCAGATGTGTGCCACTGTGTTTTTAAATGTTTACATACATGTCATTTTATTTGATATGTGTTCAGTGTTGCTGCAATATAATGACCTGCACTTGGGTTTGTTGTTTATTTTTACAGAAAATTAAAAATGTATAACTCAATATTGGCATATTAGATTTCTCAGGACACGGCTTATATTTTAATTACTGCCTCTTAATTTGCGGCACCTGGCTTAAGTCAAAAATACAAAAGGTTTTCCACATTTTACGAGTGAATGCTCCCGAGGACAAAAAAAACACACAAAAAACAGCAGCTTTCGTTTAATGGTGTCATGAATTATTAGAAGCCCCACTAGTGTGGCCTTGGTATTGCTGCGCTGCGAGGCCACACTAATGGGGCTAGAATTATAGATGCCTACTTGTACTTATACCATACCCATTCCGTAAAATTCAATTCTCTGCGTACGTGAAACTACTTGATGTACAAGGTCGTTAAGGCGATGGTACCTTAGTCTGTAATTGTTTTCCACTCATTATATGTCACCTTAACATTAGTGAAGTATCACATTCACTTTTCAATGTACATGCATGTCCAAATTTACGGGGAAATTGCCCATAATAAGTTTAAAAGAATGGTCCCAATAATTGACCTATCGCGGTAGAATCGCGTTATTAGAATCGCGTTAGAATCGCGTCAACGCAGCTAGTGAAATATTGTCCAATTACATGATATACAAATATATAGACGCGGAACGCGCAACATCTGAGACAAACAAAACTAATTAGTGTAAAAAAACTCCATAATTATGGTTGTCTAAGGGGCGTGGCTAACTCGCAAACGGCGATAGGTCAATTGATTTCAAAGCAGTGTTCTACATGTAGTCGAGTACGTGTGTCCGAGTATCAAGCACTACCGAGTACCAAGGTATCGAGTACCACTAAGATCCGAGTACTTTGACATTACATTTTGGGAACGAGTGCATTTATGTATCCGAGTCCAAGTACTTAGACCTTCGAGTACAAGTACGATTTATTGGACCTCCGAGTACGAGAACTGCAGAAGTTTCAAACTGCATTGTGCAGTTTTGAGCCTTTTTGAACAAATTCAAATGACGCCTAAGTTTAGACGATTTTTATTTTGAAAAATCGGTTGTATAATTTGTTTTAAAGGTCTCTATTGTGACGAGGGAAAGAAAATTGTTCGTTAATTTGTTTTTAATGTGTTTTTATGTTTTTGTTTTGGTGATATGAAATATCACGTTACACTTTCATAAAAGGAGATCCTGCAGATGTACATGTATCACTTCAACTTGCATTTTCAATCCATTTTTTTTAATCTAAAACTCACTAAGCATCTTACTTGTAAATTCATGTACTTAAGTTCAAGATGCCTTTCACTTGGTAGCATGACTAAATATTGTTTGAAGGACTTGTTTATAAAAAGGTAAAATCATTAATGCTTGCCATACATGACTGTATATTTACCATAATCAAAATATGCATTCCGTTTTTCTCGAAATGCTTGTTTTTTTACCGTTCGGGAGGTCCAACCACAAACAATCAGCCAATTCCTTAAAAGAAAGCCTAAAATTATAACCCAGCAGGATGGAGGCACACAAAATATTCTGATAAATAAAAGCAACTTCAACAATAGTCTATATTCACGGTTCCTGTTATTTCTCTTTTTTTTTTTTTTTTCTTTTTTTTTTTTTTAGATATTTGTAGCGTGAATTTTTGGTGGGAAACGCTTGTATTGTTGGTACTGGTACCCAATCTATTTTTACCATGTTTTCACAATTACGTGGGAGCAGCGAAGTAGCAGACGATCATCTGTTTCGAGCACGCCAGGCGCGGTTCTAGGGGGGGGGGGGGGGGAGGGGGGCTGTAGCCCCCCAAAATTTTGTCTAGCCCCCCCCCCCCCCCCCCCCAAATAAATTCCGTAAAAAACAAATTGCATTATCAAAAAGAAGGATTGTGATGTACATGCGAACGGTCTCCCCCTAAAGTAGAAATAGCCGTGACAAGGGTGCATTAGTTAATATAGTGTGAATGATTTTAGGATTTTATTGGAGCTCCCCATTGAAAATATGGCATGAGCCCCCCCCCCCCCCTCCCCCCCCCCCCCTCCCTCCCCCCCCCCCCCCCCCCCCCCCCCCCCCCCCCCCCCCCCCCCTCCCTATTGATTTCCGGAGGCCTAAGTGTCTGGAAAAAATAACCGGTCAACATTTCAGCACGCCTCCCTGAAAAAATTCTGGATCCACCGTGCTAGCCCCCCAAAAATATTGGTTCTAGAACCGCGCCTGGAGCACGCGACATGCGCATGTGAGTTGACGTTCGGTTGTCATGATTGTTGTGTTTACTGTGTTTACTGCTGTTTGTTTTCGTGATTTTTACATCGAAATCCAAAGAATCCAAGACAGAGGTATAACAAAACAATTGTTGGCTACTGTGATTTGGGATATGACGTGTTGAACACCCTCGGGATGTAAAGACCCTCGTCTTCGCCTCCGGTGCTACATGCGCCCCTTGTGTTCAAAACATGATATCCTACATCACAACAGTCGACTTATTGACCTATCACGGTAGAATCGCGCGTCGACGCAGCTTGTGAAATATTGGCCAATTATTATGATATACAAATGAACGCGGAACGCGCAAAATCTGAGACAAACAAAACTGATCCGTACTTAATTCCATAGGGTTGTCTAATTAGGGGCGTGGCTAACTTGCAAACGGCGATGGGTGGGTCAATGGACCGATCCAGTAAGCCCCGCCCAGTGCGCACGTGGGAAAATTAACACGTGCTCCTCTCCAATGCCACACTGCATTTTCCTTCCGCGCGCATACGCGCGCGTGCACGCATGTCGGACTTTTGTGCACGCATGTCGGACATAAATCACGGCTGTGATTGGTCAGAATACCATGGGGCGGTGCTTACTGGATCGGTCCATTGTTAAATGGCAGCATGATCTGGTTGGATACAAAACATTGTTTCGTTCCTTGCTCTTTTATGGTCAGTGCGGCACGGTCGCGGAGCTGCTTCAGTGGCGGCTCGGGGATTGGACAACTATAGGTCGACATCATTTTCGTCGGGCATAAACATTATTAATTCTGCAGAACTTTAAAACGGTGTTTGTGTTCAAAATTCCGTAACTTGGAAAGTGCATGGGTGATTTGAAAGCTTATTAATTGGGCTTTCAGTGTGCTACTTGCAGAACTTCGTCTTTTTATTCTATATCTATGGTTCACGGGCTGAAGCACGCGCTAATGTCTTTCACGCACATTTTGTGCGCGTGACGTATTCACTTACGGTACTCCATAGGCCTAATGTCCATCACGTACTATCAGGCCTATTTACAAAAATATTATGCCCTCTATGGTTGGTAGGTTGCCGCCGCGCCTACGTAAATCGTATAAAATATAGTGAATTAGCCTTAACGGCAGAAGCAGGAGCCTAAATAACAACCACAAAAACAATCATCGGAAAGCAATTTAGCTATAGGCCTACGAGTACGAACGACCTTCAACATCAGCTATATATTGTTTTTATTATTTCGTCTCAGCTAGGCCTATATGATAGCTGTTCCCTCAGGCCTAATTTACTCATTTTCATTATCAGTTATAGCGTAATTAGTGGGACGTAACTATGACAACTGGACAAACCCAGCAAATGACGCCTTTTTTTGGTTGTTCAACCGGTTGGTGGGCGAAGCAAATGAGGAGCATGGGCGTCGCGAGGGGGGGGGGGGGCAAGGGGGGGCACTTGCCCCCCCCCCCCTGGAAAAGCAAAAAAAAGAAAAAAGAAAAAAAGGAAGAAAAAAAGGAAGAAAAAAAAGACAAGAAAAAGAGGCGCAAAGACAAAGTGGTGTAAATTTAATGATTTGGGGGGGGGGGGGCAAAATGTCCCTGCCCCCCTCTAAAACTGATACATCGAGAATGTGTTGAGAAATACAAGCATTTTTTGGCAAAAACATTTTTTTGCCCCCCTCTAGAAAAAATCCTGGCGACGCCCATGATGAGGAGTGAATAATAAAGATAAAAGATTTGAAGGTTTGTGTGTTGAAGATCAATTTACGGTAGCACCGTGTGACTGTCTATTTTGTGAGTTTGTGAGGTTAATGAACCAGGGAAAACTCAACGTTTCAGACAGTATGCTCTGCCCGTCGTCAGGAGACTGTAATAAAGAGCTACCCACATCATCAAAACAATACAAAAGGCACTGCAATTAAGTGCCTTACCTGTTGGCATCATTATAGGAGAAAACAAATACTCGTCTGTACCACTCTTAAAGACTCTTCCAATGTATCCAAGCCTTCTTTTTCATACAATAGTAATTTTATGTGAGCTCCGATCCCCCTGTGTCACGCATGAAGATTTTCTAGACTAACCGAGATACGCACGACTTGCAGTGCCTATATAGGCCTAACCATGAAATGTTCGATTCGGTCCTATCAATAAGTTAGTATATAGTTACCCTGACAACTAGCTAACCCTGATAAATATTAATAAAACTTGGCAGGTTAGTTATATCTGATGTATGCATCGTGCAATGTAGATGATGATTACGGGAACTTTGAGAGTCCTCTGCATACTTTTCACAGTGCAAGTAGGGCGTATACATATGCGCCTTTCAAGGATGAGGCATTGTTTACCGTACCTGTCTGCTGTTGGCCTTATTGATTGCTGCTCATTATAAGTGCGTGATACTGATTGCACGAGCGTGAGAGACGTGCAAAGGCCCAACACGGTGAAATTCATTTTATACATTTGGTTTTTTGACTTCGCCTTTGACGCAGTTTAGGCCCCAATTGGACGAGCAAGGAGTGCATCCGTGTGCGAATTGCAAAGGAGAAGATTTCAAATTTCACGATTCGGGCTTGAAGAACGTTTGATAAAGAATCCTATTTGATCTATCACATACGTATACGTGTCGCTACAAGCAAGATGGCTTTTGTTATAGAGGCGTTGTTTTTGGCTCTTGTGGCAAAAACCTGCCTCTGTCAGTGTCCGAATATCAGTTTCGTGTCTCCTCGTGAGTTTTACTTCGCGAACAACCGAGTCCTGCAGGGTTATGTATTTCAAAAGAACACTGTATCTTCAGCTGTGATCTGTGGGAGAGACTGCTCTATGGACCCGCAGTGTGCATCGTTCAACTATCATGCAAACAGCCATATTTGTGAACTCAACAATCAAACGAGAATCCAGAGCCCATGTGCCCTTGTTTCGAGGCAAGGCAGCATCTTCTTTGACGATAACTATGAAACCTCCTTCTTTTCGGTACCTTATGCTGGGAAGTACCCGAGCTGCAAAATGCTGTTGAGAGCTGGTATCATGTGTGAGAGTGATGTCTACACCATCTATCCATCTGGCATGGCTGAGGGCTTGCAGGTCTACTGTGACATGGAGACCGATGGAGGAGGCTGGACTGTCTTTCAGCGACGTCAAGATGGCTCCGTTGACTTCTACCGCAACTGGGTTGACTACCAATCTGGCTTTGGCGATCTATCTGGTGAGTTCTGGCTGGGCAATGAAGCTCTACGCATCCTGACCGAGACTGGACAATGGCAACTTCGTGTTGACCTGGAGGACTGGGAGGGCAACACGGCTTGGGCAGAGTACAGTGAGTTTGGTGTATCTGGGCAAAATTACGCACTCCATGTTGGCTCTTATAATGGAATGAGTACAGCAGGTGATGCACTTCAATATCTTAATACATATCCATTTACAACAAAGGATCAGGATAATGATATTCACGGGACACTGAACTGTGCAAATCGGCATGAAGGGGCATGGTGGTTTGGGAAGTGTTTTACTAATTACGGTGCCCATCTCAATGGGAAATATATATACTGCCAACCTCCCTGCGACTCAACTGACATGGGTTTGCAATGGTACGCCTGGAGTGGACATTTTAAGATTCCCTTAAAGCAAAGTGACATGCGAATGCGAGAAGTCTCATAAGTTAAAGGCAATTGAGTGCCAATTTTGCATTTTCACCCCATAACCACCCCCGTTTAACTGTTTCTTGTCAAAACTACATGTACATCAGCAATAACCTGAAAATAAATTTCCAAATTCAACATAAACCGAGAGATTTCATATTTATACTACATGTATATAAGCCTTATTATAAAGAATTTCTGGTCAGTTCTCCAGAACAACAACAAAATCGGTATGTATTTTGACAGTGTTAATGTTTTAAGTGTGTAGATGCTAAAATCCGTAGCCAGCCATCCAAACCGGTAGAATTAAGTACGAGAAGCAAAGACCAATCACACCAACTGACGTCGGCTGATAATTCAAAGCAATACAGTTTTCCATTTATTAGCCTTTTTTTTTTAAAGGATGGATTGGTTTCTTAAGTCAACCTATTGTTACGGCCTACACCAATTCAATCGAATACAAAACGGCTGTTGCAAATGGCAACCCCGATGCCGGACTACCCCAATATTAGTGTTGATGACACGCTGTCACTTTAGGAGAACGATCTATAGTTAACAAAGAACTGCATTTTACCAATTACCTTTCCATTTCCGTACGATACACAAAAGTTCACCCAAAAGTGACAACTTAAATCCAAGTAGAGCATACAAAATTGTTTGTGTCAATCCTTCGGTACGCGTACGGTACGAATATAGAGGCCTTTATATGATTGATTAATGACACATTGAAAAACATAAATTTGATGATTATTTCGACCAAATTAAAAAACATTCGGATGGTTGGTGGTATAGATAAAATAAAGTCTCGGAAAAGTGTTCAATGTAAATTGGTTTAGACCTGTTGCGTTAAAGGCGGCGTATATAGAGAGGGCAATGGTTTTGCATCACTTGGATAGGCATGAGCTATAAACCTTTGTGTATTCATTGTTAAAAATTAAACCAACAAAGAATACCCTCTATAATATCTGCAAGGCTTAAGGTCTATGAGGGTTTTTTCAGTAGGAATTGATGATTGTAAATTTCCTCTGTTGAGGTCATTGTAAATAATGATTGGTATATTCATCTATGTATGGTAACATAATTGTTAATAAATAATCTTTTTATTTCCTCTGCATTGTGATGATTGTAAATTGGCCTTTTAGTTGGTCTAAATTGTCCGCACATATTATGTATAATTTATCTCTGTGTCGTAATCATTGTGAAATGGTATATACCTTTTGAGATACATGCAAAGTACCAGGTCTATTATTTTTTTTCTTTTAGTAGAAATTGATGACTGTAAATTTCCTTTGTTGTGGTCATTGTAAATAATTATTGGTAATCATCTGTGTATTGTAACATAGTTGTTAATAAATGTGGTTTTTTTTCTGTATTGTGATGATTGTAAATTGGCATATTATAGTCGGTCTAACTTATCCGCACATAATGTATAATTTATCTCTGCGTCGTAATAATTGTGAAATGATGGAGCCTTGCAAAAAAAAAGGTTGCGCCTATAAGTTGGTCTAAATTATCCGCACAACATTGTTTATAATATATTGTTTATCTCTGTGTCGTAATCATTGTGAAAAGGTGTATATATCTCCATTATAGCAATAGATTTTACTGAACTCATGCACCTGCGTACAAAGTAACCATTTTACTGAACTCTGCACCTGCATGCGTATAAAGTAATGTATTTCTGTGTAGAGAACTATGAAAATTTGTAACCTCCTTTTTAAATTTTCAATGTGTGTATCGATTGCTGAAAACGTGAAATTTCGATGAGTTTTGACTCGGTGATGTTAATAAGTAATGTTCTTGGATTAAAGTCTGAAAGAAAAAATATTTGGAAATCAAAAATGTAAAAAAAAAAGGTATTTTATAGTTCCTTCGAAATCAATGATGGATACAGCATGTGTAAGCTATATCTTTCCTGTTATACACTTTAGAGAACATTGTCTTTGAGAATTAAAAACAAAATTTCAAAATTATTCAACAAAAATAGACCTATACTTTGAAAAATGACTTTTTGAGGGGATAAAAAGGTATAGAAAAAATATAACAGATGTGATGCTGCTCTGCCTGGATCCATCAATGAGCCTAATAGCATTTTTAATGTTCGATGTTAGAAAGAGCAAAAAGTAAAAGAAAAACATGGTCAGCATCACTTAATTAAAAGACAAAATTGATAAGTTGTACGTTTCCAGGAGGGGGGGGGGGTCCGAGGTGGTAGTTGGGTTGTCATTTACAAAATGGAAGAAAAAAATTCAAATTTCCTTAACTTTCTTGATAACTTTATCGCTTAATATCGCAAATCTTGATTCTTTGCCTTAGGGCTTGCCTTTTGATGTACTTAAGTATAGCCCTGATAACTTACCTTCAATAACCCAGCGACCTCAACCACCCGCACCCACCCACAAGAAAATCCTGCATCCGCCACTGGTATTAACTTCAACAATAAAATGTTAAATGGGCATAACGCTCTTTGTCAAACACAAAATTGTGTTCGGCAAGAATTAAGACATTTTATTTTCAACATGACGGTTTTCATTACCATTCAAAATATTCATGTACATTGCAGAGGCTAAATAAAAATTATGACCCCAACGCGGTAAATTTGGTTTCAACTTGCGCGTAATTATTTTCGATTATTTCAATTTACTGTAGTTTCTCCTTTTTTATGGACTCCCAACAGTACAGTGGCCTACGACTTGGCAAAATGTAGCGAGCGTAATAAAGCAAACGGCACGCTGGCGTTACGGATGATTATTATCGATTATTGATCATGGCATCTGAAGAAAAAAAAATATATACGGTCTTGACCACCTCCAAAAATTCAAGGTAAAATTGGCTTAGAAATCTCCTAAGCCAGGCAATAGGCACAAGTGGTTCCCTTCCGCATGCCTTCAATGTTTTTTTAAGCGGGAAGACGGATACCTCTTTAATGTTGTTTTTGCGCAGGACTAGACTGCGCACTGCTACTCATTATGGTATCCATGCGCTAAGCGAATATAGTTTAATATTTTGTTATTTAAACAGATTTCACTGTATGAAATTATTTCGTATTGAGTACAGAAAATAAAGAGGTGTGAAAGAAAATTTAGCAAAGTGAAAAAATAGAGAGGAAAGACGAATACAAAGCAGGATTTCTGCACAAGAAGTAGGCCTATACACAGGGCGCATGGATAGTTAAGTCGAGTGATTCGACATCGTCGGCCATTTTGTGCAAGTTTGGCGGTCGGGAACCATCCCCGGTAAGAAGGGTCAAATTTTATTCAATTTTTAGCATTCTTAACCGTAGTACAAAATTCCAATTCATTTATCAGAAGGTTTGAACTTATTAATACTAATATCCGAGGTGCGGTTTTGTAAGCAGGGGTCTTCCGGGAAGGGTGAGCAACTTGCGTTATTTTGCGCTCGTTTTGTTTGCGATTTGTACACGCGTAGACCCGCTGTAAAAAAAATGGTCTGCAACTGAATCAATGTATGAATCACGTATGGCATAGGCCTTCCGGTATATGGACGGTGTGTAATCTAGTAGTAATAGGCCTAACGTTAGATAGCCTAGTAAGAACAAATTCACTTTTGCCCCAAATTTTCTAAGATTATTTTCTGAAGGGGGGGGGGGAGATTAAATTCAAACAATGAAAAGCAGTCTTAGTCTTACTTTGGTGCCGCGCGCGCGGGAGGGGGCGGAGATGGGCAAAAGCCAGATATTGGGGAGGGGGTCATGCATGGGGGAGGCAGAGATCTTCCTAACATTACCCACATTGTGACACGCTGAAATGACTGTGTACTTCATACATCAATTTAGGCTACATCAACATTTGTTGGCCCTTCTATATACACTGACCGTACCCTTTTTGGAGGAGGATAAATAAACTAGAATAACCTAAGCAAAATTGAGCAGTGCAGTCCAAATATTGTGTTAGGTGCATTTTGCTTAAAAGGACAAAATAGGTCAATAATATTACTCCTTCTATTTGACATCACATCAAGGGTATAGGTCATTGTTCCTCGCTGATATGCATGACTAGAAACATATTGTACATACATAGACAATTGTACTTAAATTGTCACTCAATTCACATAATACTAGATCCTGTCCTTAGTGAAAAGGGGTCTACATGTATTTGAGGTGGAGTTCTAATTGTCGTTAAAAACGTGCAATATACTTTAACTTGTAAGCATTCACACCCTAACATCCCATTTTTGCCTTACAGCCCTGTGTTGCAGTTCAGACATTGTCAGATGCTGTCGCCATATTACAAATTTTCGGAGCAGGGATATACATTTTTTTGG
Organism: Patiria miniata; assembly: GCF_015706575.1. NCBI lineage: Eukaryota > Metazoa > Echinodermata > Asteroidea > Valvatida > Asterinidae > Patiria > Patiria miniata. The sequence goes on along the minus strand of NW_024037063.1, from coordinate 3,892,186 downwards.
GGGGGGGCAACAGCGATTGAGATAGCAAATAAAAAAAATCACTTTTAGTCATTCTTACATACATTTTGGTTTATTATACAGAACAAATAATAACTTTGGTTTTGACTGAATAACAGAATTTAAAATACAAAATCTAATGTTAAAACTGAAAATGTAGTAATAGAAGTAATGGCTTTTGCATCAACTAAAAATAAAACAAAGTACTGTGCAAGTTGTGTCGAGTGAAAAATATAACAAACATTCAAATTACAGATGAAAGATATTTCACTACAAGTCCAAAATTTCAAATGTTTCGTGCCAACAGCATGACTTTGGCCGAGTCACTACGTTACAGTTACTCTCACTGAGAATTTATTTTGAATCATCACACAGGAACTCAACATCTGAACTCAGATTTGACGGCAAGATAAATTGTTTACCAATATAAACTGTGCAGCCCTAAGTATACAATTTTCTTTATTTGCATCTAAAATGTATCAGGCAAACGAAGAGGCAATCAGGCCCGCATGCTACACAAAATATTGGGGGAAGTCTCTGTAGTCCGAAGTACCATTGGTGCGAAGTCCCATTGGTGCGAAGTCCCATTGGTCCGACATCCCATTGGTCCGAAGTCCCATTGGTCCGAACTCCCATTGGTCCGACGGCCCATTGCTCTATACCTTCCATTGGTAAAAGCGTCCCATTGGCCGAATCCCATTAGTCCGAAGTCCCATTGGTCCGACATCCCATTGGTCCGACGCTCCATAGGATTAGGGTTATAGGGTTAGGGTTAGGGTCAGTCAACCTGAACCAGTGGAACTACTTAGTATCATGTTTCATCGGACCAATGGGACTTCGGACCAATGGTACTTCGGACCAATGGGACTTCGGACCAATGGTACTTCGGACTATCGAGACTCAACCAAAAATTGGAAGGACTTAAAATTAAAGTTGAAGGACCTTAAAGGGAATATACATCATTTGCTTTTGCTGTAATTTTCAGAAATGGGTGGAATTGGGGGGTCGGAAATATAAAGCAAATATAGTTACACTAACTTTTTGGAGGTTTTGGGTTCGAAAATGCTATAAAAACCAAGAAAAACGATCATTTTCCTGTAGTCTGGTTCCCTGACTCCATATAAGAAGAAACAGAGCAGTTTACATACATTGGGGGAATTGTAAGGTCAGGGAACCAGTCTAGCTGGCTCGTACCCGTTTATAGGTTTGTAATCGATTGCAAACAAGTGCAATGGTCAATTGGGGCCAGTATTTGATAAAAAGCCAGTTGTTTCCAACGCTGATCGGCCGATCAGCGTTGGAAATTGATACAAAAATACCACTTTTCTTGAAAATGACAGTATACCAGGTGCCATAATTTTACAGGATGCTTTAGACTGTCATTTACCAACATCCTGTTAAGGTATTTCGCAAAAACTTGATAGTTTTATTTTTCGTTGTTTGCAAATGTTGTATATTCCCTTTAACAGCCGTCTAGTTTCGCCACTGCTACTTCCAGATGGTACTGCATATTTTCAGTATCACGAGTTAGGATCACTGATCTCTATATAAAGACTGGATAGCGGATATGCATACAACATTCACACAGTAGACTTTGCATATTGACCAATTCGCCCCCGGTCTCACAAAGATGGCCGCGTATAATACGAACGTTCTACGCGTAAAAACGCGCGCGTTGTATCAACAGTTGACGCGCATTTTGGTCACGTACACATATTATGATGTTCTAAAAGGAACACATTTCCGTAGTGATTATTATTTCAAAAACGCCGAAAAAGTGATTTGCGGCATTATAAAAGTAACCACGACATTAGAAAAATTGTAGTAAACCTTGGTCAGTTGGTCAGTGGTGGTGGCCAAAATATAAGTCAAGTGAGCCGCGACGTTACAAAAGAAATCAAGCTGTCCATAAAGACGGCAACTTGTCCTTTGTAGATCACCAGCCGGTCTCACCAATATGGCGTCAAATTCGTACATTGTGCGGCTCTTTATTAGCTATCCAGTCTTTATATAGAGATCAGTGGTTAGGATTAGGCCTAATGGAGTCAAAATTGTTTCCACGGCGGACAATTAACATGTTATTGCAGTGGGAAAATTATTGATGCTTATGATTCAACAGTAATTTTTGTACAGTACACAATGTTATTCTTAGACAATAGTGCTATATATGTATAACAAGGCCGAGTGCAACGGTGAAGTCTATTCCACCACAATCAATAAAAAAGAAAGGAACCTTAGCTTTTTAACCAAACCAATTTATACAAAACATAATTTTAAAACAATGCCATTTATTCATGAATTACAGTAAAATGCTAATTATTTTAAAAATAACTTCACTCTAAAAAGCTCTTGGGGAAATTTTTTCTTACTGCTCTCCAACTTTACGACCTAAAATATGATAAAGTGTAAAAGATAGAGGTACTAGTTTTGGTGTGGTGGATTTGGCAAAATTTCCAACCTCCACCTTAGGTTAAAAATAATCTCTGAATGTGTACATAAGAACAACTAGACCAGACTTTGGATAATAGTGCTTGGTCCAGCAGTTCCGAAATATTTAGTACTGACAAGTGTGAGGATTTTCTACAATTGGACTCTAGTTGAACAATAGCACAGCTAACACTTACATTACATATATACAAGCATTTAATATTACAGCAAACAGGATTCCTTTAAATGTCATGCCTATTTCAACTTATAAATACAAGGTCATAAAAACTTTCCCTTACAAAAAAGTGTTTGTTGTTACATTGTGGTATTGATGAAATCAATGACAACAAATACAGCTGATTCATGGTGGCTCGTAGTGGGAAGTCACGTCTTTTAATATTGTAATTTCAGTACTATATCACATCACAATCACTGCAGTCAATAAAAAGAAAATTAGAAACTTTTGAAATCCAAGCTAAAAATGTCACAGCTTGTAAGTATCAGACTTTCTGCAACTCGCTCAACTCCATTGCTGTGAAAGTCCTCCGCCCAGCGACAAAATTCCTCAAGTTCCTGAGCTTGTCTGACCGGGACAGCCTGGCCCCACTGATGTTCTTCATCTTGTTGGACTTCGGGTGCCAGACCATAGTGAGACCCTTTGCTACTAGCTGTAGCTGCATGCGAAGCAGCGACACACCCCACAGGATGGAAGGGACGTTAAGCAGCCATAACCCCCACATCCAACCATGCCGGTGGACAATGGCTACCCCAATGTCCCACAGCGCGTGGCCTGGGTACAGGAGACCCAGATACTGAAAGGAGTAGACCAGGAAGAGAATCTGAGACAACAGCGTCAGGAGGATGAGCAGGACAAAGTGTCGGTGGTTGTCTTTAGCGATGCAGCGAAGCAGGAAGAGACAGTGGTGGTCCATGTTCAGCATGCATTGCTCGCAGAGCTTACAGTGTCTGGCTCGCTCGGGGATGACGATCTTGTGGTTGGAGAAAAAAGGAAGAATAATACAGGGCAAGTTTAAAATATAATGAAGGCACAAAAAAAACCCCAAAAAGCCCCTTACTTCCCTCATGTTTATGCCTTAAAAAGCTTTAGTGGCTTTTTCGTCCTGAAGAATGAGTTAAATGTTTTGCATTTATTATTTAAAATAATTAAATATATGAATTTTATATAAAACAGAAAACATTCTGCCTGATTTCTGCTTAGTTTCTGGACACCACTCATTTTCTACATCCATACTAATATTTCGAGATAATAAAATCTTCACAGACAGTTTTAACACAAGAATTTTAAGACTGTGTCTAATTTATCCAAGTCAGTTTGCAGTTCACTTGTAAGAATACTGCACAACTGAAAAAAATAGTTGGCATGATTAGGCAACCCCATAATATTGAAAATTAACAGAATACCTCGCAAGGTCCGCAGAAGCCCTCATAATTGACCTCTCCCGTTGCTACATGTCTGATGCCGAGAAAAGGTTCCTCCGTGGACGGACCAGCCTTTGAGAATGTACACTTGCCGGGATCACGGAGCAGAAGCACCACGTACAAGTACATGATGCTGATGAGCACTGGTAGATCAATCAGCAGATGGATGTAGGTGTTGACTGGCCATAGCAGTACACAGATAGGTCAAGGTTTATCAGCACATACATGAAATCTTTACTGCACCCGATTTCACAAAGCGTTGCGACGCGTCGCAACTCGAGTTACGACGTGTAACACGTCGCATCACACAGCAGCCATTTTATTTGTCGTTTTAACAAATTTTGGGCGGAGATGCTCTTTGTTGAATATCAGACGACTTTTTACTGTTCACTGACTAAATACATAAAACAGTCACCGAGTTGTGCCATAAATACACCTTCAACGCGTCGCACTTACGTGTTTAGTGAAGTGGTTCGCAGGACGCGTCGTAAGTGCAACGCATCGTAGAGATACTACGCGTCGCAGCGCTGCGATGCATCGTAAGTTATGAAGAGTTTGATGAAATCGGGTGCTGTATTCTTAACCACAAAAAACCACAGTTATTTTTTCAGTTGGGACAATTCCCAGGGTTGAAACAAAGTCGTAGATGTAGTGTGTGGCTGCAACGTAGAGTCAGATGCAGTCTTAGTGACAGCATTCCGGCACTACATTTGTAGGTGACAGTTGTGGCATGTATTTGGTGCCAGAGAGTGTAGTTGTAAATACTTGCACATGTTTTACCTGAAACCCGATGACCAATAAAGATAACAATGCCCTGAAGTTGGTTTTTCATGTTGGTTTCTTTTCACTTTTCTAATGCAGTGTGTCATTTGCAGGAGGAAGTTGTCTTTTTCCTTTAAGAAAATTGCAAATACGCAGTCCTGATTAAGGAACTTCAAAGTGATGTACCTTAAAAAAAATAATATTAATGTCAGTTGAAGGCATCAATTATAAGCAAACATGAATGTTTCAAAGGATATCTGGGAGCAACTTGCAGCAAAAACAGAGTATCGTGTGAAAGAGGCCTGCAGCAAAGGCACCACAGTACACAGGATTTGACCATCTGTATCATGGGAAAAAAGCAAAACAAAATTCACAAGTTAAAATAATCTCAATTACAAAACATGTTCACAAAGTAAAATCAGTGTGTAATGGTCAACCTAACTATGGAATGCATGGCTTCCCAAAAGTTAACAGAATGATGTATTTGTCACTGTGCCAACTTTATTTCATTTCTTTCTGGTAATGAAACCAAGGATTCCTCAAAAGTACCCTAATTATAAGCACTGTAGATTGGAAGCCTGAAGAAACCTGTAGAGAGAAGACACTGAGAAGAAATTTCAGTTTTAGAGGTGGGAGGAAAAGCCCAGAGGAATATTCTGAAGAAAACCCATGGAATCAGGTAGGGACTGAAAACCCAATCCACATATTGGCCCGGGCGGGATTCGAACCCGGGTCACCGCGGTGGAAGACGAGGAAAGTACCACTACGCCAACCTGACTCCCCTTGAACTTTAAATGTTTCCTGCCATCTCCAACACCACAATCATATCATAAAGTGTGTACAGACGACTGATCCACTGAACAAAATTTCACAGAACAGACTGTCCCAAAACAGCATTGGACATAAAACTTCATCTGTCTACATTACCTGGAAATGTGAGTGAGCCGGTGACCCTGGTTACCGATGTAAAATATCAAACAAGCAGTGGCTGCTGTGACGAAGACAGCTCCATAGCGAGGAATGACCAGATGAACGATGAGAATGAGAGCAAAGAAGTGGGCCGGGAGGGTCAGCATGAAGTACCAGGTGAAGAGAGGGCCCTTGGGTGGCAGTTTGGGGGTCTTGGAGTCCGCCCAGTAACTCATCTCCTTGAACAAATAGTGGTGGCTGCAAATAAGAAAATATTTCAATTTGTTTTTTTTTTTATCCAAGTGGTTAATCGAACAATCACTTCACCAACTAGACATTGTGCAAAATTGCCCTCCATCATGATGTACCTTATTTTTTACAAAGCTGCTTTCAGAACACTCCCCAAAGCGGAATGCTGCTCATTTTTGCAATATATCTGCACAACCTCAACCTTCACTCTACCTCGAGTAAAAGTCTGTAACGGGAATCTCCCTATCACAATAGTTGAACTATTTTCATTATTAAAAACTGTCTTATTAACTATATCATTTTTTTAGTATGTTGTAAGGTAGTGCTAGTCTAATTTAAATTTTAATTATGTGTAAAACAACAGTAATGGTCCAATACTTAGCTTAGCTTAATATGTGAATAATAGGCTACATACATGTACATGTGAACTATGTGATGTTTAGCATTACAATAATCAACTTGAACATCTGTATTGATTCTTGAGCAAAAAAGAAGAAAGCATTTACTTTGCGGACCGCCCCTCTACGAGTACTTGCAGCGGCGTCTGACCCAGGTTGTTGGTGACCCGCAGCATGCTGCAGTTACCATGCTGCAGCAGGATCCAGCAAGCCTCACTCAGGGCATTGATGCATGCTATGTGCAGCGGTATGTTGCCATTGTTATCCGTCCAGGTAAGCTCTGATCTCTGTAAATTAAAAATATTTGCAGACTTCAAATATAAAACTCTGTGAAAGGCTTTTAATTTAAATATCTTGCTTTCTTTTCATTTTTGCTCATCCATTATGATGTGTTCCCGTTGTTATCCGTCAAGGTAAGCTCTGAGAGTAAACAAATTAATAGGTTAACAAACAATACTCTGCAAAAGGCATTTTAAGCAAGTAGTTTCATTCCTCAATTTTGCTTATCCCTTAGGACATCCCTTTTTCATTCTTTTCTCATATGTTTTACCTTTTAAGTATAGAACAGTCAGTCAGTCAGAAAATATATATTTTTAGAAAACCAAACTTACGTCATTCTTCAGCAGGTATTTGATGGCATCCTGGAAACCTTGTAGGCAAACAACATGCAGGGGTGTTTGACCACTAAAAAATGAATAAATTCTCAATTTAACTGGTTTGAATTCACAATTTAAAAGGAAAGTACGAAAATTGTACACTTCGGACGGTGTATTTCATGGAATTGTCTTTTGCAATAAGTCCTACAGATTAGACTTGTATTCTATGAGAAGATTTTGGCATTATTTGTGGTAACTTACTTGGCGTCTCTGTCATGGAATGCCATCCCATGTACCTCCGACAAGTAGTGGAGGGTTAACCTGCAACAAAGGAAACAAATCAGCATGAAATATATCAAACAATCCTTCCAAATCAAAAACCAATTTTCCAGATTTTGGAGTGATGGCTATGAGATCACTTTTTGGCCTAATGCAAATAATTCAGATTCTCAACCGACTGTTCATATTTTTAAAACATCTCATACTTACACACTGCCACCTGCTGCAGCATGGTGAATACAGTTCCTCCCGGCAAAGTCTCTGTGCCACACATCACCTTTGACCTCTGCCTCTTCCAGCAGGGCATGAATATTCACGAGGGCCCCTCGTTTGCAGGCATAATGGAGCGCTGTCTCCCCGTAGTCGTTGGGCTCGTTGACGCTGGCTCCATGAGCCAGCAGCAGGCGTGTGATCTTGGGATCCCCGCGAAGTGCTGCTTTGTGCAGAGGTGTCAGACCGTGCCAGCCTGATTAAAAGTGGATTGCAAACATTTGCTCATTACTGAGGTCTTTCATGTTACCCAAAGGGGCCAAGAAATGAAACATTTTTTGTGCAAGTGTGCTGCCTCTAACCAGTATACAATGCACATATATACATTTAAAACGTAACACTTTCTTTTCACTCTTGTTTTTCTCAAAACTAGGCAGAGATTTTATCACCTGCATATAACTTGTAACTCTTTGAGATCATCCCCTGCCTCAAAAATAGTCGGTCTCTGGTCAGTGCGCGTCGAATTTTAATCAATCTTTTTTTTCTCTCAAATTTTCTGTGGTAGCTGCAACAGCGATCTCTATTGCCGCACCACCTCAAATTTTTGTGCCAAGGAGCACCAAGAGGAATGGGGAAATTGCACAAAGACAAATGATGGACGACAGCAATGTATATGAGGAAAAAAAAGCAAAATACATGTAGGATCCACCTTGTCTGTACAATCCAACCTTGAAAAAAAAAAAAATGCGTCGCCGCATTGTAATTCCAGAACTTTAGTCTGACCAGAGACCAACTATTTTTGTTTTGGCCTTATAACATGACATGATTCCTCAGCTAGCATCTTATGCTTAATGATTTAATCATGCAGATTGCAGAGTTTGTCACTTAATTTCTAACTGACTGTGCCACTCGTGTGTTGTAAGGAACTTTTTGGGGATATGTGATCGTCTCTTCTGGCGAGGGTAATTGGAAAAAAAAAAATATATCTCTGCACGTCCAGTTCTCATCTCATTCACGGTCAGTTTTCATTTTGCACACAAAGACTTTTTTCCAATAATATACAGATTACCATGGGAACCACTGCAAGCCCAATCATGTTTTGATTGATTTTCTTGGTCACTTCATCAGTAGGGCACCGCTTCAATTTAGCTAGAACAAAGTGGATGGTGGCACGTGAACCGGCCATTGTTCGCTTAATCAGGTTATCATTGATTTTCCCCCAAACAACAAAAAAACTGTTCTGCCGACTCCTAACTGGTACCTGAATTACATTGTAACAATGAAACGTGGCACACGTAATAACCATGACAACTAACCGATGTGTTTTCTCTCAGTCGTTAAATAACTGGTGCTGAAGATGGAAAGAAACAAAACTGCAGTTTGCGTCTATTCAGTGAGCATCAGTCATGAGGCAACAGATGCCAGTACACACTGATTTGGTTTAAGTATAAAGGCATAGTTCTGTGAGTGTAATCTACAGAATAAGTCTGGAATCTACGCAAGGAACAGGATTGCCAGGGGTTAATTGGTTGCTCGACTTTGGCTGATGAGGGATCCCTAAAGACTGCCTGATGCCACACCTTATACCAAACTCACACCTTTACTCTTGCAGTAGTCGGTCAGAAAAAGTTGGGTTAGATCTGCAGCAGTATGCCAGAATTCAAGGCATGAACTACATGTACTACATCTGGAATGATCACAGATGCAAACTGTCTATTCTATACCTCCGGTTCTTTACTTAATTGCATTTAGACATCAATATCGAGGTACAAGATGAAACTTGTTGTAGCAACGCTGTTTCTGGCTTTCATGGCAAAAAGCTGTCACAGTCAGAGTTTCCGCCGATACACTCCCACTTTTTACTTTGCAAACAACCAAGCCCTTCGGGGTCATGTGTTTCAGACGAAGACGGTATCTTCTGCTGTGATCTGTGGGAGGGACTGCTCTGCGAATCCAAACTGTGCATCATTTAACTACAATTCAAAAAGCCATTTCTGTGAACTGAACACTCAAACAAGAATCAGCAGTCCATGTGCTTTAGTTGAAAAGCAAGGAAGCATCTACTTTGATGACAGCCATGAAACCCCTTTGCTTTCGGTACCCTATGGTAAGACCTACACGTACAAAAGCTGTCTGATGTTGCTGAGAGCCTGTTACTTGGACAGTGGCATCTACACCATCTATCCTTCTGGCATGGCTGATGAGGGCTTGCAGGTCTACTGTGACATGGAGACTGATGGAGGAGGCTGGATTGTCTTTCAGCGACGTCAAGATGGCTCTGTTGACTTCTACCGCAACTGGACTGACTACCAGTCTGGCTTTGGCAATTCATCCGGTGAGTTCTGGCTGGGGAATGAAGCTCTACGCATCCTTACCAAGACAGGCAAATGGCAACTGCGTGTAGACCTGGAGGATTGGGAGGGCAACAAGGCTTGGGCAGAGTACGGTGAGTTTAGTGTCACAGGTCAGAAATACACACTCAATGTTGGCTCATATAATCCCTCGAGTACAGCAGGTGACTCACTGACACAACACAGTACACGTCAATTCTCAACAATGGATCAGGACAATGACAGTAACTCGATATACAACTGTGCACGCCAATATCAAGGTGCATGGTGGTTTCATGGATGTGCAACATCTAGTCTGAATGGTCAATATCTTCAGTATGCTGATAGAATAGACACATATGGAGGTTTACAATGGAACCAGTGGAAACGACACCGTTACCATTCCCAAAAATACTGCAATATGAAAATAAGGGACGTTTAATCAGCCTAGGAAATATCAAGTAGCAAGTTAAACAGAATTGTTTTTTAATTGCATGTTGATATACACGTACCTGGATAGCAAATACCATCTTAAATTGAAGCGTGTTCCCTGGCACTGGCACAAACATGTTATGGTCCGCAGTACGTATTTTTACATTTAATATCAAGATTTTGTTCTTGGAATTTAATCATTCAGTGTTATATGTGTATCAAATGAGAGTACCTTCTGGTGTGATCTACGAGCAAGACTAAAGATCACCTTGTCAATAAAGGATATCCTTCAGACATGGTTTACTGAGATAATGCAATACAGGGGCCTTATTAGTGTTTCAATTTAAGTCTGAGGAAAAAATAACAACCAACCCTACACAAATACTTGTTGAACCATAAAATCTACACATGAGATGTTATATAACAACCAACCCTACACAAATACTTGTTGAACCATAAAATCTACAACAGCAGTGTGATGCAGTCCTATCGACATTGATACAATTGTTAAGTCTTGTGCTGAATGACAACAGTCATCCTCCCATGGCTGATTTCTTTGAATATCCTGATTTCTTTGAAATGTTACACCAGGGCATGATAATGCTATGATTAGACAACATTAACATAAATGATGTACGTGGCTTTCATTGCAAAAAAAACAAAAATAACAACCAAACTGCCGCTGCACATCTAGTTTACATCTCACTCACACTCTGCGAAAAGTAAACATGTAGTAAAACGTTTCCCCTCAAAAGCCACAAAATCACAAACCAAAAACAGCAGACAATAATCTTGACTTAACAGGAAAATAAGCCGCATCATAAAGTCTGTTAAACAACTTGACTTTTCAGGGTAAAATACAACATGTACGTGTACCATTCCCTTAATTAAGGTCATCCTGAGGTCTTTTCAGAGCCTGTACATAATAATCACTGAGAAACAAGCCCATAATATTAAATTCGTCAACTTCAGATACACTGTACGTTAACTTAAGGAATGTGTTGCCGAGAAAGCTGTGACGCATGCGTTCAATCCATCTTAACTTTCTGAATGTTGTTCCATCATCCTCTGTTTCACTCTCAGTCACGGTTATGAACAAATGTGCTTCTGTCGATTAATTAAATTGCCAGGCACCTTCATCACAAATGCAACCCTGAATGCATTGAAACCATTTGCTTTTTCTTTTGACACTGGTAGATTGCCATGGAAACCACCATCCACACAGAAATGATCATTCCACTTTTAAAACTATTTTCGTAATTTTTTTTTTAATTTTAATGAAAATGATTTTTTTTTTTCAAGAAATATTTTTTCATCTTACTCTTTAGAACCTTAAATATTCTGGGAAAAAGGATTTTTATTTCCAAATTTTAACAAAACAAATTTACCAATGGATGGATTTCACTGGACACCTTTTTAATAAATATGACGACAAAAAATGCAAAAGCAGGTGTTTTTCCTAGTTCACCCTTTGTTAACTAAGTACAAAGTTAACAAAGTGCCTCAGTGTTTTTTGTCGATGAAATTCAATAGCAAGCACCAAAGCAACACCGAAAGCTTTGAAACTAGGCTAAATGCCTTAGCCTAGTTTTCTTGATGTTGGTAGATTGCCAAGGAAACCAACAAACATCGATACCTAGAATATTGATTGCAAAGCACTATTTCAATAAAACTGAAATACGTTCTACCCATTATATACTGCCAAGCATTTAGAAGCTAAAACCTTATATGAGTGGCCTTCTTTCACTTAATTTTAATTTTGTGAGAAATGAAACTTCAATAAAGCTTGTGACGTTGGCATGGTTGGCAACGAGACCAAGCCTAATAAACAACTGACGCATTGTTCCACTAGTTGGTATGGCGTGTTGGCCTATCTGATGGGTAGACTGATCACAGATTTTTGCACAGCATTGCAACTGCGGTATCAGTGATGTTATTTTAGTTCATTTTATTTTGTTTGTCTGCCTTCAGCTCATTTGTCATTGTGAGCTAATCAAGATTGACATGATTACTGAGTGGAACTCATAATGATTGATTTAAAAGCACTGTTGATCTCTTTAGTGGCAAAACACTGCCTCTGTCAGTGTGGAAATTGGTTGACTCCCAGTTTTTACTTGGCAAACAACCGAGCCCTTCAGAGTCATGCGTTTCAGATGAAGACTGCATCTTCTGCTGTGATCTGTGGGAGGGACTGCTCTATGGACCCACGGTGTGCATCATTCAACTATCATGCAACAAGCAAAATTTGTGAACTCAACAATCAAACAAGGAGTGAAAGTCAACAGGCCTTTGTTGAGAAGCAAGGAAGTACCTACTTTGACAATAACTACGAAACTTCTTTCTTTTCGGCACCCTATGCTAAGAAGCACATAAACTGTCAGATGTTGTTAGAAGATGGTAATCATGGCAATGGTATCTACACCATCTATCCTTCTGGCATGGCTGATGAGGGCTTGCAGGTCTACTGTGACATGGAGACTGATGGAGGAGGCTGGATTGTTTTTCAGCGACGTCAGGATGGCTCTGTTGACTTCTACCGCAACTGGGCTGACTACCAATCTGGCTTTGGTGATCTATCTGGTGAGTTCTGGCTGGGCAATGACGCTCTACGCATCCTGACTGAGACTGGACAATGGCAGCTGAGAGTAGACCTTGGAGACTGGGAGGGCAACACAGCTTGGGCAGAGTACGGTGAGTTTGCTATCACAGGACAGAATTACGCACTCCATGTTGGCACGTACAGTGCTGCGAGTACAGCAGGTGATGCACTGCAACATCACAATACTTATCAATTCACAACAAGGGACAAGGACAATGATGCGAACTGGGACAACTGTGCATACAGATATGAAGGTGCATGGTGGTTTACAGCATGCTTCCAGCTTGGTACCCATCTCAATGGTAAACACAGGTATTTTCGCTGCCAATATTGCAATATAGATGGCCTAGGTATACAGTGGTTTCCCTGGGAGGGACATGATCCATATTCCTTGAAACAAACTGAAATGAAAATACGGAAAGTCCCATAAGTCAAATCATTAGAATGATTGAAAACCAAGGTCTTTTTCAACTCATACAAGTAGGGAAACACCACGAACTTTTTTGAAACAATGAACACAATCTCAAATGTCCAGCTAAGCTTATGGATTGAATTTGAGAAATTTTTTTATAATGTGATGACAAAACTCACAAAGTAAGAATTCCCCAAATTAACCCTTTAATCACTCTCAGTTCAAAGGCATGTGCCTCATCAGTGTTTTTGTTGATGACATTCAAAAGTCAGATACATTCACCAGTCACCAAAAATGATACTGAAAACTTTGAAACTAATTGCCTATTCCCTTTACGTTGGTGTGTTACCAAGGGAACCGACAGACATCCATACCTACAGGATATTGATTGTGGAGCACGTTTTTAATAAAATTGAAATTTATACATGTCCCTAAGGTAACACCTATTCTATACTTCCATACAAGTACAAGCTCAAAACCTTGCGCATGGCCAATCTTTCACTTAATTTCAATTTCACGGGAAATGAAGCTTCAATAAAGCTTGAATTGTAACCTAGCTTGCCAGCTAACATGACCAAGGCCAGTGAAAAATTACTGATGCTCGAGAACGCCACTAGTTGTTATGCCGTGTTTGCCTACAAGTATCTGATTGGGTAGTGACAATCAAGACAAATATCACGCTGCCTGTAACGCAATGTGATGGAATCAACCAGTAGAGACGCATGAATTCATTCCAGTGGTAGTTTGACTTGGAATAAAAAAACTAAGAAACTAAAAAAGACAATATTCAGACTGCAAGAGATCTGAAAATTGTAGCCTAGCTTAGGCCAGATTTGCAACCAAGGATCACTATTTGTCTTTGATGAGACATCTCCAACTAGACACAGGATGACTATCTCCATCAAAGCACTCTTTATCGCTTTAGTGGCAAAACACTGCCTCTGTCAGTGTTTAAATTGGCTGACTCCCAGTTTTTACTTGGCAAACAACCGAGTCCTTCAGGGTCATGTGTTTCAGATGAAGACAGTATCTTCTGCTGTGATCTGTGGGAGGGACTGCTCTATGGACCCACAGTGTGCATCATTCAACTACCATGTAACAAGCCATATTTGTGAACTCAACAATCAAACAAGAAGTGAAAGTCAACAGGCCTTTATTGAGAAGCAAGGAAGTACCTACTTTGACAATAACTCTGAAACCTCTTTCTATTCGGTACCTTTTGCTGCCAAGTACCCCAGCTGCCAAATGCTGTTGAGAGCTGGTATGAGTGAGAGTGGTATCTACGCCATCTATCCTTCTGGTATGGCTAAGGGCTTATATGTCTACTGTGACATGGAGACCGATGGAGGAGGCTGGATCGTTTTTCAGCGACGTCAAGATGGCTCTATTAACTTCTACACTAACTGGGCTTACTACCAAGTGGGTTTTGGATATCTTTCTGGCGAGTTCTGGCTGGGCAATGAAGTCCTACGTGTCCTTACAGAGACTGGACAATGGCAACTTCGTGTTGACCTGGAGGACTGGGAGGGCAACACGGCTTGGGCAGAGTACGGTGAGTTTGCTATCACAGGCCAGAATTACGCACTCCATGTTGGCTCGTACAATGAGTTGAGTACAGCAGGTGATGCACTGCAATATCACAATACTTATCAATTCTCAACCTGGGATAAAGACAATGATGATGCGAACCAGAACAACTGTGCACAGGGATTTCAAGGTGCATGGTGGTTTACAGCATGCTTCGCGCATGGTACCCATCTCAATGGTAAACATGGGTATTTACCCTGCCAATCATGCAATATAGATGGCCTAGGTATACAATGGCTTCCCTGGGTGGGACACAATCCATATTCCTTGGCAAAAAGTGAAATGAAAATGCGGAACGTCCCATAAGTCGAATCAATAGGATGACTGAAAACACAAACCACAAGATTATCTCTTTCAACTCATATCAATACAGCAAAATACATGTACTCTATCGAAACAATTTAGAGTTTACACTCCCACTTTATCATGGTGTCTCCTTTTTAATTTTTCAGTCTACAGTAAATATGAGTATGTACACAAACAGTACTAATGCAAAGCATCAATCACAGACGATGATGAAAAAAAAAATTAAAAAAGCTTGTGCTGCATAGGAATGAGAAAACATTAAATTTGTAAGTACAACAAACATACATGTTGTACATATTTATGTGTACACATGAAGGCAGCCCTGATGGATCAGAACATTTTCATTACAGAAAAATCATGAACCATAAACAAATTGTATCCATTAAATAGTTGGTCTTTAAATTTATGTTTAAGAACTGGGGGATAACCGCTGTACATGGATGCACGCATTTCGCCTGCATGGTTACAGCTACATTTGTGTGTAAATGAACGAGTTATTTTCATTGGTTAAAGTTGTAGGGCGAGTCTCGATGTACATACAGTACATGTAATGTGGGTGAATTAGCACAAAATATCTTCGTGGCTGTTGCTGATGTACATGTACATATGTACGAATTCAATGTATTTGTGATATGATTGGATGATGAGGTTTACGCTAATATCTTGTTTTATTGATGTGCACAAAATTGTAACGTAATTAGACAAAGCAAATTGTGAGCGTATTGGCTTTCTTTACACATCTGCGATGGAGTCATGATATGGGAGGAGAAAAAAAATAAGGATACATTTTCTTGTGATGAGTGCTGTCTATTACTTGAGTTTACAGATATTGCTTTGAGGATTTCTGTTACTGCCTGTATACATGTATGCCTTCTGTGATTAAGTACCAATCATATAGGATCATACATTTATACAAACTGTTCAAATTTATGAAACTTCATTTTTAGAAACTGTCAGTAGCTTTTCAAAACTCTGTCAATCATTAAGAACAGTGGCGTAACTAGGGTTAAACTTCTTGGGGGCACCTGGGGTGCATACATTTTTCAAGTTGGGGGGGGGGGGGAGAGAATCGAGGCAAATGATATGTATTTTTTTTTAAATTCAAGATTTTAAACAAGGAAATTTCATCAGTAAAATTTCAGCATTTCCTTGAATGGTTATCCTATTTTGCATGTTTGGAAGAAATAAAAATATGTTGAATACCAACATTTTTGAAGAACATGTGGAACAGTGAATTAGCTATAGGCTGTCATGAATCTAAAAAAAAACAAAAAAAACATTAGGTTAGAAATTAATTAAACCTGTAATAAAAAAGTTATAATTGGCCATTGAAATTATAAAATATAGTTAAACTCAATAATTTGATGTGATGTTTTGTGGACCATTTCTTGAGTAAAATGTCAAAGTGTGTTTCGTGAATATACTGAAAAAGTTTGTAATTAGTTAAAACCAGGCATGCAACTTGAAAGTAGCCAAAAAAACCGAGGGCTTTGAATAGTGTTTCAATTTTTAATGGCTTAAGTGTGAAGTGAAAAACAAGGAAATCAGCTGATCCGAGGGAAATTAGTTGCATGCCTGTAAAACATAGAGCTACATGTACGCGTAGGACGTGGTTAGAAGTACATGAGGTGTATTAAAAAAACTGGCTAACTTCATCGGCATCAGGCTAATTGGAAAATCATACAGTATTTTGAGTCAACTAAATTATTGCAAAACTTTAAATTTATTGATCCAATGATGGTCAATTATTTACTTTGGTTTGATGAAAATTTGAATGAATACATACAATAGAAAAATCTTTAACTTGTCCAGGACTTTGATGAGCCACAAAAATAAAATTATTTCTATTACGTAAAGAAAAAGTATGCAAAATTAAAAAGGATAGAAAGAAAAATCATGTTGGTTTTTAATTTTCCAGCAATGATTAGAGTATGATTTCACAATTAGTTTGTTCTGATTAGGATGAAGCAAGTCAGGTATTATATATTGATTATTTTAATTGGTATTTTGTGTCATTGCTGCGTGATCTGTGAAATTTTCTGTGTTTGACCATTGTACAATGTAGTTTTAAGTAACCATCATAAGGCCAAGTAAAAAAAAAGTTTCACGTCTCAACTTTTGAAAACGAGGCAGCCCTTTTTCTTTCTCAAGATGGCAGATTTTCCAAGATGGCAGATTGCCGGGTCCATTTTCTCGACTCTTATTTGCTGATACTTTTGAATTTGCCTACATAGCAATTTTGCTTGAAATAAAAAGACAAAATATAAAAGACAAAATATATACTGTAACTGTATGATTTTAAAAATGAGCGCGAGCGAGAAAATGGAAGCAGGTGCACAGGGACGAGAAACTGGTTTTTCTTTACTAGGCCTACACTGATATATTTTTTTTAAATTGTTTTCATTGTCCCTTATTGTAAATTGGTGTTTAATACAGTTTATCTCTGTAAAATTATCAGTTACATTTACTTACAAATGTACATGTAGATCTCTTTGTAATGCTCTGCACTACAGGGCGAGTCAAAAAGAAAGTGACCTTGATCAATTTTTTTCCCCTTAAAAACCAATCAAATTTGATACACCATTGAAGCATGTAAATGTACCAAATGAGCATGTTCTTCCACTCGTGTGAAAAAAATTACTGAATTGATCCATGCTGTCAGATGTCTTGCATGTTTTACTAAAATTACTAAAAGAACCCCTTTTTACAGCTGTTCATGGAATGCTAAATGCTTTGAAGTATAACCAGAGATTATACACATACATACATACAAGTACACAGGCATTCAAATACAAATTTAGATTTTAATAATTTGAGTCAATACTGCACATTATTTTTACTGTGAGATTTGGTGTTTTGGATTGAGGAACAAATCTAGTCTTTTTTTCTGAAATGATAATGGTTGATATTTATTTGACTGTTTTCCTTTGCAAGTTTTTGTTCATTCATGGAGGTACATGTAGGAAAATACCATGTTTCTTTGTATTTTAAGGGCATTCATTATTTACTATATTGGTAAATATAGTATTCCTATGTTAATTTTATTAAATGGAGCGCGCCACATGTACTTTAAAATATTTTTTTTTTCTAACTCGGTCACTTTCTTTTTGACGCACCCTGTTTGATTCTAGTTTTATGGGACGTGTTTTAATTGAAAATTTTGTTTCAAAACACATTCAAATATAAACAGTTTTAATTCATTTTAAAAAAGTCAATATTTAACCGAATTATTTTCCACAAGCAACTTGTTTTGCTTCAAAACATACAGCAAAGATTCATGTTCATCTAGTCTAATGGGATTTTTATCATTTAAAAAAAAAAAATCAATGATGGATCCAGCTAAAAAAAAAAACACACTTCAATTTACAGTTTTATAATATAAAAAAAAAGAAGGAAAACAAAGACAATAAGTAGGCCTATCTTTGTTAAAAAGAGAAGTTTTCAAGGGTTTTGTTGACAAAAAGTGATATGAACTTGTCTGGATCCATCAATGATCTAATAAAAGAACAATGTATAATTAATTAATTTAATTGTTTGACATGTTTGATGTTAGAAATAGTTATAAAATTAAAAAGCAGATTCTCAAAACTGATAAGTGATATGCAAAGGCATGCTACATTTGTCACCATGTCAGACTGGTTCCAGAATGATAAGGCAAGTTCTACACCAAGTTTCATAGATTCATACTGTTTGTTTCAACAAAGACATTAAAAATATGTAGTTGTAAAAGTGGGTGAATTATTTCTATATTAAAGCAAACAAACAAACATGATTGGAAAGAATTCCATATGATACATCGACATCACTAATTTTTCCTGCAATGACTTATCAGCCATCAGAAAGCGATAACATGTCCTTGAAAAAAGTCAAATTTAGCAGGGAAATGTACATTTACTAAGAAAACACTTGGACTTTTTTTCAGGCCAGTCTCAGTCTAGGGTTCTGTAGATCATACAGTCGGCAAAGCATCCCAGGGGAAACATCAACTTAGAGAGAAGACAATGAGAAGAATTTACAGTTTTAGAGGTGGGAGGAAAAGCCCAGAAGATATTCTAGGGAAAACCCACGGAATCAGGTAGGGACTGAAAACCCAATCCACATGTTGTCCCAGGTGGGATTCGAACCCAGGTCATAGCGGTGGAAGGTGAGGAAAATACCGCTACGCCAACCTGAGGGTGTTTCCTACCTACATGGTGTCAAGTGATGTAGGCCTATGGAACTTGTTCTTTCCACGTGATTTATGATTTATCAAGAATCAACTTCAAAACAGCATGGGCATGATGGGGAATGTTCAGGAATACATAAATTGAATTACTGAGCGTGTTGAATAAAGCGGGACAATGTTGAACCATGCAACCCGGTAAATTTGGCTTCATCTCAAATTCTCATGCCTGATTTAAGTTCATTTCAATTTCATTTAACAAATTGACCCTACCCTCCCCACCCAACCCCACCCCACCCCCAGCATCATCCTCGTCCATCCCCTTCTCCACAACTTCATCCCATCCCATCCCCAACCTCCCATATTTAACCAATTTGAATGGGTACGCTATAGGCGGAGCGTATGGCCTACACAGAATGTCACCTTTTGTGTGTACAGCATCCGGGTTTTCTTCAACGAGTTGGACAATTTCATCGTACCCGTGGTAATTGTGGATTGCGTCTGCAAGTGACACCTTCTTCCGCTCACTCACATCCGCAAAATTAGCGTACGGGTTGCCGATCGGAGGTAGGTCCATATTTGATTTCAAAGACAAGACTGAAACGGCGACGTGCGTTCGGCCATTGATTATTAACTCTCAGTCATGGGCGCAGCCATGTTTGTTTGGGGTAAAGCTTGTCATCGATTTTGCGGTGATTTGATTGGCTGATTCCTCGATTGGCGCATCGCGCAGCGCGTGGCGGATGCATTAATTTATTATACGGTGGTGGCGCTCGCCAATTTGCCGGGGCAGTCCTTTTTTGTACGTCCGGGTGCGGCTGCATGTTTGTGAAAATCAAAACCTTTACTAAAATTTGACTTTACGCATTTTGATCTTAACAGAATAAGGATATCTTCAGTGGAGCAGCTCTCAGAAAGGTTTGTTAACGAAGTATAATCGCAAGGAACTGGGCAAATGCTGGGTGATGAAGACACAGCAGTCAGCATGCAACATGAACAATCTGACAATAAAAGTTGGACCAGCTACCATGGCATAGCTATTGCAGGCATGTGGGCTCTGCGGCATGTCTGTACCATGGAGGTAGAATTAGATCTATGATCTATGATAGTTTGGTACATCTAATTTTACCTCCGTAGATGTACTGTACTTATACATGTCATGCAACAGCATGTGTCTTTGTGAGTTTTTGTGTAACTTGACGCAATGGTTCAATGTACTTTGGACACGTCATGCCTCTGAAGACATGTTGACAGCTACTGCATGCATGCTTCAATATTGTCATCATGATTGTGTTAGTTCATAGTTCAAGTTGTACACTTGACATGCTTGATTGTAAAACAAAAATCAGATTTTGCTGCATGTTTATAATTTCCACTTTAACATGCAGACATTCATTAAAACATGTCAAGTAAGTTATGTAAATTAATTTAGGAAGTGAGTAAATTACATTTATATTTGAAACATGGCATTGGCATGGATGAATGCCTTATTTTCCAGGTTTTCAGATGGAAATGAACTTGACATTAATGATAAAATAAATGCTTGTTATGTTAATGTCAGGAAAACCTGACCGTGCAAATCGAAAATAAATGAAAAGGAGACTTTATGCTTTCCATTTTTTTTTACACCATTTCTTTAATCAGTGATTTGATAATATTTTGTGCATGTGTTGGTATGTATTTTTTTCTGCAGATCCGTCACTGAAGCAGCATATCAAGTAATCACCATTAACCATCGACCATGAATGGCCAATCAGGTCCTCAGCCTGATGCCACCGATAGTGGCCAAGACAAGAAGAAAAAGAGACAACGCCTGAAGAAGTTGCAGGCCGACATCAAACAGCAAGTTGAGTTCTACTTCAGTGACGCCAACCTGCGTAAAGATCGCTTCCTCAGACAGGAAATCGACAAGTCTGAAGACAGATGTGAGTGCAACACAAGTAAAGCCCTTTAAAATCCGGGAAATTAAATTATGTCTAGACTTAAAGGAAATGCACCCATCCTGTCCATGTTCCAACTACCCTTCCCCTTGCAGCAGTTCCTTATTGCCTGTTCTTGACATGTCTTAACTTAATAAAACCTTCGTTCCTTACTGAGCTGTGGACATGTACATGTACATACATGTATACATCATGCTGTTGAAAACGTTTACATTTTATGTAAAAGTTAATTGTCTTCACTGCCCATCTACTTATTGCCCCTCCTGCAATGTTTTTCCCCTTTTCTGCCCTTTTTACCTCGAAAAAATGGTAAACCATTCTTATTGCATGTGAAACTCTGTCTGTTGTTTGCATCTAGATGTTGACATTGCCACCGTCGCAAACTTCAATCGGATGCAAAATCTGACTCAGGACCAGGCACTCATTGCTAGAGCACTTGGGAAATCTGAAGCGCTAGTGGTAAGACTACCCTTGATTTCTTTTTAGTTTGTAAGAAAACAAATTAAGTGTACCATAACCAGACACTGAATTGTTTTGCAAATTTGGTTGAGGAATATTCTGATTTGGGACTTGACGAGCATAAGATATATTGTTTAAATCCTGATGTTTATGAAATAATTTGCCTTTGTGACTTCTTGCACCTTTCAGGTTAGCGAAGATAAAACCAGGATACGTCGAACAAATCCGATTGAGGAACCCAAATATAACATCGATGATGTCACCGTCTATGTGGTAAGAATTGTGTGTAGTGTGTTTGTCTTCCTGGATTTTAACATGGTCCTTGACATTTGTAACTCATGTAAGATTACTGCGTGCAACACATGCAAAACTCCTTCAAGCAGATCAGGCAGTGTCCTGTCGGATGGATATCTAGTGCATACCATTCAAACCATGTTGACTTATTAACCAGTTTTAATAATTTTTGACAAAACTGATATTTTTTCCCCAACTTTTTTTACTTGTACTTAGGAAAATCTTCCCCACAATGTGGACCACGATATGCTCAGTAAAGCATTCAGTGCCTGTGGTACCGTTGCATACATCAGTCTGCCCAGGTATAAGGGGACTGGTGATCCAAAGAAGTTTGCATTCATTGAGTTCTCGACTCCTGAAGGGGCAGCAAAAGCCTGCAAGGTGAGAAAACAGAATTTATATCTATGGATACCTGGCTTAAGTTATTTGTTTTTACAACCTACAGCTAGTTTGTACTTCAAGAGAATTTAAATGCAAAGCAAATTAATTGGGATAAAAGTGAACATATCAAAAACGAGCAACCACCTAACAAAACAAAGCCTTAAAGTGGAATTGGTAAATATACATGTACATTGTTTTTTTCATTTCTTATTTGTCTATAAAGCTCTTAAACAACCCCCCAAGGGATAAGCCCGATCCTGATGGCCACTTCCCAACGACTCGGAAAGGGCGTCTGATTCTACCAGAACAGGCAGCAGTCTCTAAGCAGCAAGGTAATGGCAAGAAGTCTGAGAAGCAAGTTAAGCAGAAGGCAACCAAGAGAAAGAGGGAGGCAAGCAAGACTGAAGAGACGTCACAGGATGCAGAGAGGGAACAGATAAATAAGAAGAAGGGCAGAGTTAAGGATGACAAGGAGGCATCTGCATCAAAGAGAAAACGAGATGTGAGTGAAGGAACAGAGGAAGATGCTCATGACAGAACACAGCTTGAGAAGAAGACTAAGAGGAAGTCTGAAGCATCTCAGGATATGGTTACAAAGAAGCACGACCAGTTGCAGCTAAGAGACGAGGACAAGAACAAGGACAAAAAGGACTCCAGGAAAAGAAAACACTCTGGTGGCGACAGTGCCCATGAGAGATCATCACACGGCAGTAAAAACCATGAGGCCAGGTCACATAAAGGTGAAAGGTCAGACCCAGGTTCCAAAGGTGACAGATCAGATCATAGTGTCAAAGATGAAAAGTCAGCCAAGGATTCCTCCACGACCAAGAAGGCCTATGGGTCAGAGACTCACAAGAGGAAACGGGAGAATTCCAATGGCAGTGTGGACAGTTTAAAGGTCAAGAGTTCATTGCCAGGTCATCACAGGGATAACAAAGATTATGTGGAGGATGGACAAGATGCCAAGAGGAGGAGGACAGAGTCAGAGATGATGGAGGAGGAAGGCAACAAGAAGAGGAAGAAAAGAAGTCGAAGTCGGAGAAATAAGAAAGAGGACGGAAATGCTGCACCCATGATGCAACTCAGTGTCATTCCGAAGTAAGCAAAACGTAAAATTTAATACCTGCTTTAAAAATGTTTGCATCTTGCTCAAAAAAATGTATTTAATGTGGAATATGTAACACCTAGTTTCAACATTTGTAGGAAGGTAAGATTGTTTCTGAAACAGCAGACAGTGTTATTCTGATCCAACATGAAGTTCTGGTTTCCTCATGGTTGTAGGAAGAAATGGTTGGTGATGAAGGAGGAATATCTTGCCCTGCAGAAGGCTAGCAGGCAACAGATGAAGCAGACACTAAGGAAAGAATGGGCCAAGGGCACACCAAGACAAGAGCTCCAACAGTGTGAACAGAAGGCATCAATTCAGGTAATCCTCATCACAATTATTTTATAAAAGAAGACAATTTGTGTATTTTTTTGGGGGAGATAAAATTTTATATTGGGTAGGTTATGGTAGAGCTTGCGAAAAAATTCAAAAGCTTACTCGGGTGGGACTGGAATCCACAACTTCCTGCTTACTAGTGTATTTCTAACCATATCCCTAAAATGACTTTACTATCTTATTGGATTATATTTGTCAAGCAATGCCTTTTGAATCACTGAATGTTATTTCAAAAGGGCCATGTTATAAATTGTATAAATTTTTCACTGAAATAGAAATCACTGACCTTATATTAAATCCAAATGTTGTTTTCCTCCCCTCCCCTCCGCCTCTTTTGTCAGGCACCTCCTGAAGTGAAATCAACTGAGCCCGGGTTCCACGCCGGCGTAGTGCTGAAAATCAGGAGTGAGAAGCCATTTGAATCTCGCAAGGAGCTCCGAGTAAGATATTCTACTTTGAATACTCCAACTTGAAATCAGACTCGAGAAGTAGAGGTTGACACTTTAACTACTCAGTCAAAAATCATCTATCACAATCAATTTTGAGCTTGGCAATTCCTTAAATTCAGATGTACATGTTGGAAACTTTAATGAGCTGCTGTTGGAAAAGTGAATGTGATCGTCACTAATAATGTGACATCTATTGAGCAAAAAATAAATACTGACCAGGTTCCTCCTTCACCTTAATGACCTTATACATGTACATCATGTGGTCGGATGTACATGCACGTTCGATTTTACTGAATTGATCGGCTGTAACATTTACAAGAGTGCAACTTTGCTTGGACAAAAATGGTACATGGTCTGTTTCAGTTCAATGTCTAACAGTGTTTTTACCCTCATAACTATTTTTCTGTATGCATTTTTTTAGGAGCAATTGGAACAAATTTCGCCTGTCGCCTACATTGAGCTAAATAGTGGGGATACTGACGGCTTTGTACGGCTTCAGTCTGCAGAGGGGGCACAGGCAGTACTTGGAAAAGCCAGCAAACTTTCCAATGACGGCGGCCCGGTGCAGTTGAACCTGTTGTCAGGTTTGTGAATCTACTTAACACGAATTAGTGTGGTCTTTGAAATCTGTTGGTCAAGAATTGTAAACAGAGACTTCAAGATTGCCCTGAAAATACAAACCAAACACTGTTTTGTTATTTAAAAAAAAAAAATGAAAACCTCAAAAGTATTTCTCTTCTTACAGGACAAGACGAGCAGAATTACTGGGAGAAATTGAGGGCAGATCGAATAGCCAAGCTGACCACTAAGAAAAGGAAACCAAAGAAACGTGGCGTTGAGAGGGTAAAAGAGAATAGTTTCATCATATTAACCCTAACCCTAACTCAGCCAGATACAGACCAATATAACAGGTGTTAAAGTACGTGGGATCCTGTTGCATTGGGCCATCAACACCAGTACAAGTGCATCTCAGACTACTTATGCCAATTTTGAGTCAATCCCTTTGAGGGATGCCATTGTTGTATCCTGTTGATGTTGGAAACTACAGACTCAGAAGCAGCTTGATTGGCCTTTGGATTTCTGATTTGTAGCTTATTACACTGGGCAGGCTTCTCACTTTTGCAGTTGTTGTGAAAATACCCAGAGGGTAATGGGTAAGAAGAGGTTTTTAACTTTGGAGAGACCACACGTTTCTCTTTGTACAATGCTCTATGCCTGTAGCCTAAAAGGAACCATCAGAAATTGTGAAAAATTCACTGCTATTTTTATGATAGCATTATATATTCCCTCGTGAAAGTTTCTAAATGAAACAACAAAGTACAGATTATGCACCAAATTATTATTATTTTTTTCTTACAGATCAAAGACAAGGCCAAAAGGGATCACATCATGTTCGGTGGCGATGAATGAACGGACACATGATCTTTGGTAAATGGTGTCATGCCGCAAAAGTACTGGTAGTGTGATGACTACAAACATTAAAAAGATGCCAACGTTCTCTTTGAATTTGTTTGCCTTTTCTGCCGTTTGTTACGTTCTTCAAAGAGTGGGTTTTTTAGTGTGCATCTTTGTATGTTTTGTATTAGATAAAGCCAACCTCAAACCAAACCAGTTAATTAAACAACCATGTTCTGATCATGAAATAAAAGTCTCCTAATTTTAAGTACAATTTTTCATTTTAACAATTTTCAAGTCATCATGGTCACTGGCAAGGTTTCTTACCCAGTTTCCAGACATCAACTTTGTTCATGTTTTTTTTTTGCCCTTAACCTTTTTTTTGTGTGTACTTCCTAATGTTTACATGATAGTACAAGGACCATATAAGTTCAAACAAAGTCAGATTACAAGTTTTAAAAGACGAACCAAAAATTCAGCTGTGCAAACTAGTTTGATCATATGCCTACTAAACAATTCATACCAATAATTGCTTTTCTACCGTACTCATCGTCGGGTGCACCACAAAAGTAACAGATGGTGAATCCTTGCTGTCTGTATCCTGGAAGTTTGCATCTTCGCTGGGAGAAGGGAGTCAGCAGGCACCAGATTTAGCCTCTTGAACCCCAGAGAATTTGAATTACATGTAGTGGCATGTTACAACTGCGTCTGGGGTTATGGTTGTATTTCTCCTTCCAGCAAAAGGATGGACAGTCAGTAAGCTTGTTCTGTGAGTCTTAATATGCCAAATCTTCCTTGCCTCAGGGAATTTCAAATCAGTGGTGTATTTCACATATGTCTGCGTTATTTGCTGTGTTCTCTCCTTTCAACAACAGGATGGGCAGTCCGTAATCTTGTGCTCTGATCCTTCATATGCCACTCCTTCCATGTGAATTGGACCACTACCTTGTCCAAAGTAGGCACCAGATTTGGCCTCATTGAACCATTGTCTGCGAATGTGGCTGTATTTTCTCTTCCCAACAACAGGATGGGCAGTCCGTAATCTTTTTCTCTGATCCTTCATATGCCGAACCTTCCATGTGAATTGGACCACTACCTTGTCCAAAGTAGGCACCAGATTTGGCCTCATTAAACCATTGTCTGTATTTTCTCTTCCCATCAAAAGGATTGACAGTCTGCAACCTTCCTCTCTTCGTCTTGACATGCCAAGCATTGTCCTACGTTGGCACAGACCTGCCGGCTTTGGCACCAGGCAATTTATTTTGGTGGCATATAACACTTGCGTCTGTGATTGTGACTGCATTTTCTCTTCCCAGCTAAAAGGCAAGACAGTAACCTCTCTCTCCACGTCTTCATATGCCGAACCTTCCTTGCGAACGGAACCATTTCCTTGTCCTAAGTAGGCACCGGACCTGCCATCCAGGGCACCAGATAATTATTCTGTTGGCATGTATTACCTGCATTTGTGATGAATGGAGTGTTGTAAAGTGATGTTCATAGCATTGTTTCCTTTCAACAAAGGATGGACATTCTTTTATCTTACTCTCCGTGCCATCGCATGCCCAACCTTCCACATTCAAAGTAGGCACCAGACCAGCCCTCTTAAGCCCAAGGGAGGTGGCATATTACATTATCTGTGAAAGTTGCTGTTTTTTCTCTTCCATCATATATATTGACAATCTGCAACCTATCTCTCCTCGTTTTCATATGACAAGCCAACGGGACCACTTCCATGTCCAAAGTAGGCTCCGAACCTGCCGTCTTGGGCACCAGATAATTTTCTTGGTGGCATACAGCTGACGTCTGTGATGGTTGGAGTATTGTAAAGTGACGTTCGTGTAAAGTGATGTTCACTGCATCGTTTCCTTGCAACAAAAGGATGGACATTCGTTGATCTTACTCTCCGTGCCATCGCATGCCTAACCTTCCATGTTCAAAGTAGGCACCGGACTTGCCGTCTTGAACCCCAGGGGACTAAAAGTTGGTGGCATTTTACACCTGTGTCTGTGATGTTCTCTGTATCCTCCCCTTCCCTCAGGATGGAGAGTCAGTAACCTTGTTCTCTAAGCCTTCATATGTTAAGCCTTTTATGTGAATGGGCCACTCCCTTGTCCAGATTAGGCCCCCCTTGCTCTTGAGACCCAGAGAATTTCATATCAGTGGCATGTTACAGTTGCATCTGTGATATTTGGAATATTGTGTCCTCTTAACAAAATGACAAACAGTCACAAATCTTTTTCTCTAATCCTTCATATGCCAATCCTTCCATGTGAACTGGACCACGTTCTTGTCCAAAAGACTGCCGTCTTTTCCTCTGGAAAGAGAATCTTGTATCAGTGGCATATACATTGTATAACACTTGCCTTTGTGATGTTTTTAGAATTGTTTCCTCCAATCAGAACAAAGGACAGTCCGTAACCTTTCTGAGTGAGCCTTCATGTGCCAAACCTTTCATGTGCATGGGAGCACTTCCTTGTCCCAATTGATATTTGACGTAGGGAGGATATATTCTGAAATCTATCTTGCTGAGCCGTCAAATGCCAAACCTTGCATGTGAATGGGATCACGTCTTTGTCCAAAGTAGGTATCGGACTTGGCCTCTTGTGCTCCAGAGAATTAAAATAAGTGGGGTATTACACCAGTGTCTATGATTGTGGCTATATTGGTTCTCCCCAGCAGAAGGAAAGGCAGTAAGTAACCTTTTAAGTGCAAGTATTACACTTGCGTCTGTGATTGTGGCTGTACTTTCTCCTCCCAACAATAGGATGGACAGTCGGTTATCTTTCTCTGTGAGTGTTCATATGACAAACATTCATTGTGAATTGGACCACTTGTCCAAAATTGTCACCGGACCTGCCCTCTTGGTCCTCAAGTAGGTGGCATGTTACACCTGTGTCTGTGATTGTGGCTGTACTTTCTCCTCCCAGCAATAGGATGGACAGTCCGTTATCTTTCTCTGTGAGTGCTCATATGCTAAACCCTTTGGTGAATTGGAATTCTTGGGCCTCCGAAAACGCAAGTAAGTGGCATGTTACTCCTGTGTCTGTGGTTGTGGCTGCATTTTCTCTTCCCAACAGTAGGATGGACAGTCCGTTATCTTTCTCTGTGAGTGCTCATATGCCAAACCTTCCATGTGAATTGGACCACTTCCTTGTCCAAAGAAGTCACCAGACCTGCCCTCTTGGGCCTCCGAAAACGCAAGTAGGTGGCATGTCACACCTGTGTCTGTGGTTGTGGCTGCATTTTCTCCTCCCAGCAATAGGATGGACAGTCGGTTATCTTTCACTGTGAGCTTTCATATGCCAAACCTTCCATGTGAATTGGCCCGCTTCCTTGTCCAAAGAAGTCACCAGACCTGCCCTCTTGGTCCTCAGAGAACTCTAGGTGGCATGTTACTCCTGTGTCTGTGGTTGTGGCTGCATTTTCTCCTCCCAGCAATAGGATGGACAGTCCGTTATCTTTCTCTGTGAGCGTTCATATTCCACACCTTCCATGTGAATTGGACCGCTTCCTTGTCAAAAGAAGTCACCAGACCTGCCCTCTTAATTGGGCCTCCGAGAAATCAAGTAGGTGGCGCACCTGCGTCTGTGATTGTGGCTGTACTTTCTCCTCCCAACAGTAGGATGGACAGTCGGTTATCTTTCACTGTGAGTGTTCATATGCCAAACCTTCCATGTGAATTGGACCGCTTCCTAGTCCAAAGAAGTCACCAGACCTGCCCTCTTAATTGGGCCTCCGAGAAATCAAGTAGGTGGCGCACCTGCGTCTGTGATTGTGGCTGTACTTTCTCCTCCCAACAATAGGATGGACAGTCAGTTATCTTTCTCTGTGAGTGTTCATATGCCAAACCCTCAGTGTGAATTGAAATTCTTTCTTGTCCAAAGTAGGCATCGGACCTGCCCTCTTGGGCCCTAGAGAATTTGAAATTAGTGGCATATTACACTTGTGTCTGTGATGTTTGCTGTATTGTTTCCTCCCAGTAAAAGGAAGGACATTTGGTGACCTTGTTCTCTGAGCCTTAGTATGCCAAACCTTCCACTTTAGCGTGACCACCTGTTCAAAGTAGGCACTGGACCTGCCCCATCTTGGGCCCAGAAATTTATTTCAAATCAGTGGCATAATACGCTTGTGTCTGTGATGTTTGCTGTATTGTTTCCTCCCAGCAAAAGGAAGGACATTTGATGACCTTGTTCTCTGAGCCTTATAAGTATGCCACACCTTCCATGTGAATTGGACCACTTCCTTGTCCAAAGTAGTCACCAGACTTGCCCTCTTGGGCCTCCGAGAACTCAAGTAGGTGGCATGTTACACCTGTGTCTGTGGTTGAAGCTGTACTTTCTCCTCCCAACAGTAGGATGGACAGTTCGTTATTTTTCTCTGTGAGCGTTCATATGCCAAACCCTCAGTGTGAATGGGAATTCTTTCTTGTCCAAAGTAGACATCGGACCTGCCCTCTCGGGCCCAGAAATTTCAAATCAGTGGCATCTTTTGGGCCCAAGAGAATGTGAGACAGTGGTATACCACCCTCGCATCTCTGCCATACCAATGTGTGTGGATAGTACCTCATGTGTCACCTTGGTAAATCTCAACGCAGCCACTGGTGAGATTAGAATGACCAATCAACTGAACATCCTCTCTTTTCTTGCATCTGTGATGTCCAATTTATGGAACTGAAAGTATCCTTGCTGTTGCAAGATGTCTTTGAATGACGACTGATACTCTGATTACCTTGGCAATGTGTTCTTTCTCCTCCCAGTGTAAGGACAAACAGTCAATCACCTTGTGCTCGGACCTCTCACATGCTACACCGTCTAAGTGAACGGGGCCACTACCTTGACCAACAGACTCGGCCTTTTGAGTGACTATGAAGCCGAGTTGGTGGCAAACTGCCCCTGCATCGGTGGCATTCCAGTTGTTGTCACATTTAGTACCTCAGGTGTCAGAGGACAGACGGTCAAACACCTTACTGTCACGTGTTAATGACCAGAGCTCTCACATGTCATACCTTCCATGTGGACATGGCCACTTCCTTGTCCTAAGTAGACACCAGACTTGACCTTTTGGGCCACAGAGAACCCGAGATGGTGGCATACGATCCCTGCATCCGTGGCATTCCAGTCATTGTCGCATATAAAGGTACCTCTGGTTGAACTGAAAATATCCTTATTGTAAGATACCTTTGAATGACGACTGATTACCTAGGCGATGTGCTCCTGTGGAAAGAATGTTTAATTGGGAAATTGTTTCTTCCCAGTGGGAGGACAAACAGTCAGTTACCTTCTGTTCGGACCTTTCACATGCTACACCGTTCAAGTAAAATGGAGCCACTATCTTGAGCGAAGTGGGCAACAGACTCGTCCTTTTGAGCGACTGTGAACCCGAGTTGGTGGCATACTGCCCCTGCATCGGTGGCATTCCAGTTGTTGTCACATATAGTACCTCAGGTGTCAAGGACAGACTGTCAAATACCTTACTGTCACATGCTAATGACCAGAGCTCTCACATGCCATACCTTCCATATGGACATGGCCACTTCCTTGTCCAAAGTAGGCTCCAGACTTGACGTTTTGGGTCACAGAGAACCCGAGATGGTGGCATACGATCCCTGCATCAGTCTCATTCCAGTTATTGTCACATATGGTACCTCTGGTGTCAAAGGACAGACAGTCAAACACCTTACTGTCACCTGCTAATGACCAGAGCTCTCACATGTCATACCTTTCATATGGACATGGCCACTTCCTTGTCCAAAGTAGGCTCCAGACTTGGCCTTTTGGGTCACAGAGAACCGGAGATGGTGGCATACGATCCCTGCATCAGTCTCATTCCAGTTATTGTCACATATGGATCTGGTGTCATCTTGATAAATTTCAACTCACAACTGGTGAGTCAAGAACCGCCACCCACCTGACCATCCAATCTTTTCTGGCATAAGATGTTCCAACTGTCTTAATGTATCCTTGCTGTTGTATGATGCCTTTGAATGATGACTGGGTTCTTTCGAAAATGCTCACGATACTGTTTTTGTTTCTCCTCGGAATGTTGTTTCTCTCAAATTTCTTTACCTGATTTTTCTGTATTAGTTTCCCATGTTCTTTTTGTCATTGGGGAGGTCTGTCTTTTGTTGCTTTTCATGCTGTTTGGTCAGGCAGCGTTTGTTGAGGTAGCGACAGTATCTTTAACTCCAAGAATGTCTTGACCTTCAATGGGGTGTACAATTTCAGATGGAGGTGTACTTGTTCAAATTTGCCTGCAAAAGTCGAACCATTTGAATGAGCAATGGATTATGAAAATATAAATTTTTGATTTGTCCAAACTTGGTGCATTTTTGACGAGTCTGTTTTTAACTGCATACAGGAACATGTTCATGTTAATGAAAAGTGATGTCTGGAAACTGGTGGAAATATATTAAGAGTTTTCAATATCTATTTAAGTTTTTGAGAATTTTGTTTTTAAGGATGCATACTCCATGCATTTTTGCACAAAATGGAACTTTTTTTGTTTAAAAAAACAACAACAACTTTATTCCAGTTTTGGGCATCTGCAACCCTCTGAAAACGGGCTTTCGATCTGTGCACAAATAACCCGCCCTTCGAGTGCTGAATTATGGTCTGGCAGCCAATTATTCAAATTTTGTGAAGCAACAGTTCAATAATTATATGTCAGTGATATTTTTTTTTCACCGTCTCATTCAAAAGGGAATAACTTTGTAATGATAGGAAAATATCAACTGAAAAAAACCCACGTCTTTGATTTGACAAATTTCATTATAACTTCACATTGAGTTAATGTTACAGAATTTGAAAGTTCAAGTGTCATTGAGGATTGTTTCCCTTTTTTAAAAGGGCTCTTGTGTGGTTGAAACTGAAGCAAACTGAATAAAACTCTGAATGTTGCTAAGCACACTGCATTTTTGTTGTTGCTTTGCTGTTGGCATTTTTAGTGATTTTTTTCCCCAAAGTACATGTAGCTGAGTTTGTCTGGTAATGGCTAAATGTGTTATACATCACTTTCCGTCCAAGATACATGTATTTTAAAGTTTGGAAGGGGGAAAATTCAGTTTTACAAGAAATGACAATTTTCTTTTACAAGTTAAATTGTTTTGCTGGTGTATTATTTGTAAGGTCCATAATTCAGGACTAGCACGCTATAAATCTGTTTAAAACACGGAGTTTGTCTTTTCATTCATTCTTTTATCCCCTCCACTAATATTTAGTCATTCAGAAAATTCACCAAAAAAACCCCGCATTTGGGGTTTTCTAAATTTGTACACGCCACTTATTTTCATGGAATGTACGTGTACCATCATGATTTGCATTAAAAAAACTGCTGAGTGTTTGGGTTAACCTGTGTTTTGTTATTTTTGTCTTTGAACTTGGTTTCGATTGCTTCATATTCAGTTTATACCAAAAAGTAAGATTTTTTCCTCACCGTTTTGAAAGTTTAGAGTTGGCAGTACCAAGTTTGTTAACCCCCCCCCCCCCTAAAAAAAAACCACCTTTAAATATGAAACTAAGGCTGACAGAGTTCCTAATTTTGCACAATTCATGTTCTTGTTTTATTACTGTTCCGCAGTTTTTACAATGTTCTAAACATCTCGTTACATTTTACGTTGTGTTATGTTCAGAATTTCAAATTCTGAAATGAACTTTTTTGTCAACAGGTTGCTGAATGAGTATGTACACAAGTTCAAAACTCGGTGGATGCTTGGCCTGTGATGTTGGCCAGTTGTATTTACAAAACAACCCTTTTTATGATAGAGGTTCTGAAGTTCACAATTCTAATTGCACCATACGTACACTGAAATTGACTCTATGTTTCAAAAGATCGGTTTTACACTACTGAAGTACATGTATAAATATAAACAGAACCTATGCTACTCACAAAACCAAGAAAACACTTCAAGTGTCTTTTAAATTAATGTTTACAGAGGGAAAACAATATGAACTAATTAAACAATTCCAAGATACAAAGCTCTAAACAATTTCCATCATGGTAAAGAATACGTGAATCAATTAACAGCCACATTTATAAAATGATTAAGTTATTTCGAGTCATATTACATACAAAATGATAATTTCCCCATGAAGTAAATTTATCGCCACAATCCTTGCACAACAGCAGGTTTATCTCGAGCATTCAAAACCTCTGAAACTTGCAGCACTGTAGTTTACGATTTACAAGAACTTTGAATTCTCCGAAAAATGGATATCAAGATTGGACGAGTCGGAATTCACCAACAATCAATCATTTACAACACCAATGTACTAAAACGGTCATGATATTCCGCTCAGGTTGAAATCTGTACAAATGATACAACTTTGCTGTCGGTATGTACACGCGAAAGTAGGTCCCTTGGTTGTCTACTGACCTAGTCTTGTGGGCAAGACTGTGCCCCCTTCGAAGTCTTTGAGGTAGGGGTGCGACAGTGCGGCCTTGCATGAAATTCGCTTGGCTGGGTCGTAGATCAGCATTTTCTGTGACGAAAAAACAATTAGAATGAGGTGTAAACAATTACATTTTTTTTCATACTTCTTGACACTGCATACTGGCACTTGTGGCATGGTTAAAATACGAAAAAAAGAAACCAGAAACGGTGTAAGATGTCCGAAGAAGTTTTGAGTATGCAACTTTTGTGTTTAAAACTCATTAAGAAATGGACGAGACGGCAGCATCTTCCATTAAGTTGCAAAAGACATTTTCACACTTCTGCCGTGGGTACAGTTAAAGCAGTATCCAGGTCAAATGAAACCAAGATCCATCCATCATTGATTTAACCTGACGGTGTAAGTGATGGGGTGTTTGGTAAAAGCACAAAACCTCAGATGTCGAATCTTCTGTGAAGTGTATATTAATACTGGGTTCAATTCTTCAAGATTGGGTTGAACTTTAATCCTAAAGTCCTACCTGTAGGAGGTCCATTCCCTCAGGGTCCAGCGTCTTGACAGACTTGGCGAGATTGTTGGTCGTCCATTTGGGGAATGTTGACTTATGATCTGGGAGCTCTGTCACGCCGGGCCATGTCTTGTCCGTGGGTGTGCCCAGGGTTCTGGGTAGAAATAAAATATTGGAGAAAAAAAAGATGGCGCGTTACACAGTAACAGGGAAATGGCATCAGCATGCACCCGATGCTAACAGCCACAGACACAACCTTGTGTCGTAGTCGAGTCCATCACAAATTCTTGTACAATTCCAGTCACAGGAAACGGGATCAACAATAATAAAGAATGCTTTCGTCACAGGTTATTTGTTACGCTTGTGACTTGACCTGGGACTGGATGACTTGTGATAGACTTGACTACGCTACCGACATCTGCTCATAAAAATTGAACCAACATTCAACAACACCTATGCTTCCACGAACAGTTCCTACATTGTTACTGCTTACTCAATACTTGTGTCCTAAATTGGGGAAATAATTGTGCCTGCCTTTACCTGAATATTCTGAAGAGTTGATCAATCTCCGAGTCGCCGTGGAACAGTGGTCTCTTAGTGACCATCTCGGCAAAGATGCAGCCTATGCTCCAGACGTCGACCGGTGTGGAGTACCTTGGTGAGCCAAGGAGGACCTCTGGGGCCCTGTACCATAAGGTAACCACCTGCACAGAATAAGGTATAGGGGGAAAGCTGTAATAGTTGGGATTTTCAGGTTCTTAAATAAAATAATGCCTTTTATTAAATTAACCCTAACTCCCTAGGGGGTGTGCAAAATCGTATTGAAATTGGAGGATTCAGGACTGTTAAAGCTATTGTAGGGTATGGCATTGGTAGGGTGATCACGGTAGCTTGGTCAAACTTGGTCACAAGAACTGTGAGTATGGCAGTTCCATTTTTGTTTATTGGGGTGGGTTTTTTTTGGATGGTGTCTAATTTCACCTTGGCCTCTTGACATTTCACTGGAATACATCCTGATATTTAAGTGTCTATTTTGTGCACTGTCTGAATTGATTGCATGAAGAATAAAAATCTCACCTCGTGTGTGTAGACTCGGACAGGAATACCAAACGCCCTCGCAAGGCCAAAGTCGGCCAGCTTGATGATGCCCTTCTCGTCGATGAGCAGGTTCTGGGGCTTCAAGTCGCGGTGTAGGACCCGACGGCAATGGCAGAACAGGATGCCCTGGACTATCTGATGGAGATAGCTCTGTGTGGCAAAAGTAAATGACAATGAATATGGAGTAAACTCCGACTTCTGCAATGCTTAGCAATTTGCTTAGCAAAATCTGCATTTTTTTTTTTACAGATTACTCCTTAAAAACAAAACTAACAAAAAACAACCAGACACTACAAAGAGCTAGATGGCCCTTGAACATTATTGGCTTCCTTCCACAGTAACACAAATAGAGTTCCTACTGACTAGTTTTATAGCAGACCAAAAAAAAAAATGTTACGGAGGGCCATTTTATTGATGGGTTCGAGGAATTTTTCCTGACCTTGACAAGAGCTGGGTCCATGGTAGTGCCTCGTAGGGTCTCCATGTACTTCTTGAGGTCCATGGTCAGGAACTCAAAGACCAAGTACAATCTGCTCTCTTGCATCAGGACATTGCTCAAGCTGATCATGGAATGGAAACAAAAATGAGGTGATTTAAAGTCGGAGCTCCAAAGTCAAGACAGGGTCGGCAACTAAATCATGTTGAATTACTCCATCTACATGTATTATTGCAGGTCATTATAAAGTGTGATGACAATACTTTAATTTTACACTAAACTTGGCTCCTGATTTGCATGAGATCCTTTCAAAGGGACCATGGACTCCTTCATTCTTCAAATGCAGTATTTTAATATTTTTACAGTCCGACGGTCCCAAATTTATCAAAATCATTTTGAACTGCTTTGATTTAGGTCTGACTTCTCCTCCCGAACTATCAACTCATATAATTATCAGGAAATCATCATACAAATAAATAGAGTACCGGTAACAGAATCTTGTTCAACTCACTTGACAACATTGGGATGCTGCAGCTCCTTAAGCAGTGAGATCTCACGGATAGCGGTGCTGGGAACTCCTTCCTCCTCACTCTCCAGCCGGATTTTCTTCAGGGCCACAATACTGCCGTCCTTCTTACAACGACCCTTGTACACCACTCCATAGGTACCTGCAGGAACCACAGTGTTTGAATGTAAACAAGTTTCATAGAATGTTTAATGAAAGAGGAATCAAAACACAATCTGAACAGGCAAGAAATAGGTATAATTGCACCTGAATGTTTTTGTCATTTTTGCTACTTCCAGACTCCTCAGAAATCCACACAAATTCATGCAAAAACAAGTCCACTAGACAGTGGGCTCGTAGCTAGGCCAAAAGTATTTCAACAGACCATTTGCAAATTTAAAGTTAAATTGAAAAATGGTGTTTGAGAAGGTTTAGTTTGTTTGACTTAAAATTCCTACCTTCTCCAATCTTCTCAATTTTCGAGTAGTCTTCCATCGTTAGTTGCTTCTCCATTGTGGAATTCTTTGGTTTATACAAGTATGTACACGATGTAGACTGTACAGGCTATATTACACTGTTCAAATAGGAATAAAAATTGAAATAAAAAGGTTATTAAACTAACAAAATGCAAGTGTTTTCTACATAAATACTCTAACATTTTTTCCTGCTAAATTTCACTTTTTTGGACATAGGCCTATTCTCACTTTATGATGGCTGATAGGTCACTGAAGGGAAAAATAAGAGATGGCCAGATATGGGAATCTTTCTGAAGAATCAAATTATCAATCCGTAATAGGGGCCTAATTGAAAATCTGCCTTCTTGGGGGGGGGGGGGGGGGGGGGGAGAGAGGGGGGGAACATCTGCCTCTTTCAGCTTCATTCTTTCAAGAAGCCCTGATGAAAAACTATTTAATTTGTTACTCGGCTTAAAGCAGTCATCATCATCATGACAGTAACAAATACTAAAATAGGTGTTTGTAATAAAAATTAAAATTGTCATGATATTCAAATGGGACAATGATATTGATTATATAACTTATAAGGCCTACATCATCATGATCATTGACGATAATCATCAAAGGACTGCAAAATGCTGTGCACGTGGTAGCTTGAGTAACTCCAGCTGACATGCTCATATTCATTCACATGTTACATGTGAATGAATATGAGCATGTCAGCTGGAGTTACTCAAGCTATGCACGTGGATTGATGATAATTTATTGCACTGTTCGGAGTGGCGGTTCTACGTATCGGGGGGCTAGAGGGGCCTTTAGCCGCCCCCCCCCCCCCCAAAAAAAAAGATTTGTCTAGCCCCCCCAAAAAATTCCATAAAAAAAAAAAATTGCACTAGCAAAATGTAAGAATGTGACATGTCATAGGCATGCGAATGGTCTCCCCCTAATGGCCTAAATAAATAGTTGTGAGAAGGCCGGGTGCATTTGTCATGTTCGTCAATTGTCACGTTTGTACATTTTGCGTTAATATAGTGTGCCTGATTGTAGGATCAGCGCCTCCCCTTTGAAAATATGGCACGAGCCCCCCCCCCCCCCCCCTATTGATTTTCTGAGGCCTAAGCATGCCGAGTGTCCTGACATGCGTTCCTGAGAAAATATAACCGGTCTACATTTCACATTTTAAGCACGCCTCCCTGAACAAATTTCTGGATCCACCTGGCCTGCTTCCCCCCCCCCCTCAAACAAAATATTGGCTCTGGAAGTTAGAACCGCGCCGGACTGTTCGTAGAAGAATCAAGAAACAAAGACCCCCAAAATCAAATTC
Organism: Patiria miniata; assembly: GCF_015706575.1. Classification (NCBI taxonomy): domain Eukaryota; kingdom Metazoa; phylum Echinodermata; class Asteroidea; order Valvatida; family Asterinidae; genus Patiria; species Patiria miniata. The sequence goes on along the minus strand of NW_024037063.1, from coordinate 3,854,019 downwards.
ATTGTGGGCATCAAATGGACGACAATGGTCGATATCCCCTGCATATAAACACCTATTTTTCAGTGTAATTATCGTAACTCTGTGCCATAAACTACACTACCAGATAAAGGAGGATTCTACGTATACTTTCAAAAAGCTAAACATGCAAAAATCTGCCGAATTCTTATTAAAAAATTCCCTCAAAAATGACCGAAAAATGTGGCTCTCCACTCACCTCAAGACCATTTAAACCTCCGCGCTGCGCCGATGTCATTCATTTGTGTGACCGCGAAGTTCGAAGTAGCAAATCGGAACCGCCGAGGAATGCCAACGGACCAATCAGCGTTCAGCTACGTGTATGACGTACGACGAAAGCGTGCCGCGGAAAGCTTAGGGCGCCCTCTTTTGAATGGATCGACCGGAGTTGATTTAAAGGGGCGTGCCCGTCGGACCGACCATTGGGTAAATAAGTTTGAATTTAAAAGAAAAAAATACATCCAAAATCTATTATTCTTAAGTAGGGTTTGTTTTACTCAATGCTGATGAAACTAAACCCAGGTCCACTATTAATTATTTATGGGTTTTTTTTGGGGGGGGGGGGGGCCGGGGGGAGGGGTTGGGAGAGGGTTTAAAGGATGAGGTAGGATGTATAATATGATGTATAATAGGGTGGGGGTAGAGGTGGTGGGTATTTTATGAGGTCAAAAACATTTGGGCAGTGAATCGGATCTAATTTAAGGAGGGTTGGGGGTCAGTCAAGGGGCAAAGTTTTCTAGAGGGCCCTGTAAGCAGGGATGTGAGTGACCACTGATAAAAATAGCTGAAAACATCTGAAAAAGGTGTAAAAAAGCTGAACTTTGGAAATGTCCTATACATTTGTACACAGCAAGTGAGGGGGAAAAAGCTGAAAAAAGCTGAATCCAAAACTAACAAATAGCTGAAATCAGCTTTTAAGCTGAGATTTCACACCCCTGTGTAAGGAACACTCAATAATGTGTTGCAAAAAATGCAATCAATAAACAGTTTTCTAATTTTGAGGGGGTCATGGGGGAAGGGGGGGGGGGGGGGAAGGGGGGGGGGAAGGGGGGGGGGGGAGCCAGGGGGGGGGGGTGATCTGTGAGAACAAAGTGAATTACACCAATAAGCTATTTTTACAAAACGTCAAAATCAACAACTTTTATGTAATAAATTTATCTCCCATCGTTGTTTGAGGTTAAACAAATCAACATTAAAGAAGCCTGCGATTTCAATTCACAAGAACATTATTAAATACAATCCAGTGAAGTAGAGTTACCAATACTTCCCAAAATATATTTACATTAATGTGCCTTGTAAAATGCTGCACATTTTAAAACTAATTGTGTGTCCTTTTGATGGTCAAATTCTTCAAATTTATGCAAAATTTCTCCCTCATCAAAATGCAAAAGGTCATTACAATTTTTGTCAAAATGATCGAAGTTCCGTCCACCTTGTAAATACAGACATTTCTTTTATCTTGCACTATGAACTAGAGTGAAGAAAAGGCAATTCATGCCAAAGAATATTGCCAGTGCTGGAAGTCCTTATGAAAGGCAAGATATGATAGTAGTACTGGTGCCAGTGTTTGTACATGGCGCGTAATGCACCTATTCTAAAATATTTCTGTTAGGCAGCTTATAAAGAAACATACAGCTGCAGTTGATAAGAAAATTTAATCATGCAGTACTTTTCCCCTCCTGGATGTAGGGTTATAACAATTTCCAAGTCAGATTTTAACTTCTTTGACTAAATTACAAATCCATGAATCAAAAGGCAATTCTCTCATAAGTAACGCGAGTCCAAGAAATCAAAGAACTGTTTTCCGACGACTAAGAAGCACAGGCTCGCTGACATGGCATAGAGCGTTCCAACCAGTTTATCTTCGGCCAATAACTGTTTTCCTGTCGCAAACAGCAAGACAGAGCCGAAGTTGAACATGGCCGAGCTGTAGACACTCCAGAGGACGCGTTGCTGCATGGAGGCGGTGCGGAGGCAGGGGCGGTTGAAGACGTAGAGACCGATCCCGAGGTGGGAGTTGAAGAGGAGGCTGTTGGCCACGCCCAAGTGACACTTTGGGAACAATCTGTAAATCAAAAGGGCACACAAATAATGCACAATTCTAGGCATGTTAGGGATTAAAGGTAAATTTACCTCCTCACTTTGGGGGTGGTGGTGAGGGGGGGGGGGTGAATTCTCTCTCCCACTCCCTTACATATTGTGTTAGATGTCCAGAAAAAAAGTCATTTTTTTTAGTCATCAAGGCCTAGTCAAATTTTACGCTAGTAAGTATTTAGCTTGAGTAACTCCAGTATCCAGCTGACATGTTCCATATTCATTCACATGTAACATGTGAATGAATATGGAACATGTCAGCTGGAGTTACTCAAGCTAGTAAGTATTTAAAAATGATGAAAGGCAACATAGGCGGAGGCATTCATTCCCTTGTCAAGTTGTCACTGGTTCAGCATGTTCAGTGATTATGGGGTTAACTTTGGGGGCGTGGACTGTTCAGTTCAAATTTGTCCTATTCCTAACCGAGAATTTTATGATTCACAGAACAAGCGCGCGCAAGCCAGGATGGACGTCTGTAATCGTTACGACTTATGGCCTAAAACCGTTTGCTTCTTACCCCGGCAGAAGGTTCCTATCCAGTATATGCATGGCAAATAATGTGTGGCTTGCAGCCCCTACAACTGGTAAACACGAGAAGCAAATTTTATCTAAAATTCGTCTGCCCGAAGGCGAAGCAGAATCGTGTTCCTTGCTGGAGTCTGCCATGTTGAATTTAAATAAACAGGAGAGGGCGCCATTTATACAGTAAGTTTGCAGAGATGTTGTGCACATCGGACGTCTGCGAGATTTTATCGTCAAGTATTTTAAAGAAAAACTGGCCTTCCGGCCCTCTAGCTGATGATAGTTTTGAAGGAGATATTATGTAAGTATTTCTCGCTACTCATACGAATTTTGGATATTCTTTTCTCCCTAGACCACTTTGTCAAGAGCATAATAATGTTACAAAAAAGTTTTGGTTTACGAACCGTTGAGCAATAATGCCGAATGCCATACCGTCCGCTTGCGGTATTCTGCACTTTAACTTTCCGAGTTAGTTTTTTTCTTCGTGTTGGCCTTTTAAGGAATCGTCTGGTTTACTTTGCAATTAACATCTAATTTCAGGATGATAATAAGGCTTATTTTTTTTCTTTTCAGCTTCTATAGAGTGTGACGTCCATTAGTTATCCATTGGAAATTTCCCATCGTGTGTAGGGCGTCTTTTCTTGACTGTTAAATCCACAGTCAGCCTAGATGGAGTAACTAAACTCCAAAAAACTTTCTTTTTAAATGACAAATGAACTGAAATACATGTAAAGTGATTGTCGTACGCGTTGTTGGCGCTTGTACACGTTACCATAAAACATGCGGTATAGCCCTAGCTTCTTGATCCATTCATTGTAAATGTATCGGCATATTTCGTCACAAGACAGTCGCACGGTTTGAGCACCCCACTTCTCAGTGAATTGTATAAATTCACATTTTGGTATTATTTTACTGCACGGCCTCTAATTGTTAGGTCACTTGAGATTTGAAGGGAAAAATTAGAAAAAAAAGGGATTCGTTGACGTCTGCAACTTTGCATGGGAATTAAAAACTTTTCAATATCAGTGCTATTATTTTTTTGGGGGGGGGGGGGGCCGGGGGAGTTGATTTATATCAAAGTTAAATGACGATTTATAAAAAGAAAGAATCCAACAGTTGCAATGCAAACAAATTATTTTCGAATCGAATTTTTTTAAATTATTTATTATGAAAAATATAAATGCTTATAAAAAATTTATTACTCATAATTCATTTCCCTAAAAAAAATTATCTTATCATTTATTTGTTAAAATCACAGTTTTACAATTGATATATTTTTCCTCATTTTTTCCTCTATTTTAATTTTAGTATTCTTGATGGCAACATGTTTTTTTTTAATGTCACTTGTCAGGTTATAAAAATTAATTTGCAGTTGTTCATATAAAACTTTAAGTCGGGATAGGCCTATAAGGCTAAATCATAGGAGTTAAAATTACATCTATACTTTGAATTTGATTTAAGATATTCCTGTTATAAGCCCTAAACTACAATATTTTGGTGGTATATGGTGAAAACGGCGTTGAAAATAAAGCTCAAGTTAGGAAATAGCGACCATTTACAAAATAATGTGTATTTTACAATATAAAGAGATTTTTGTTTGTTTCAGTTTTTAGTTGTTACTCCTTTTTTTCTTCAAAAAAACGGGCTTAATTTAGAGAATGTCGGCCCTGCACTTTCTCTAACTCATGCCAAATTTCTTACGACCCTGAACCCGACTTAGAGCTAAAGTAAAGACGCCTTCCCAGTTTTTCGTGGCCAAGTTTCCTGAAAAGATATTCAATGCTCACATCAATATATTTTGTTTAACCAACGAATTAGCCATGGGAAGTTGCGTCTCAGAAGTTCTTTGATGTAATTAGGATCATTACTGTGCTGGGTCTGAATCTTAGCAATCCATTCATCATTTTTAAATTATCCCGCAATTTTGGAAATTGCATGCTCTCATCATGTTCCGTCATCCAGTTTGGGATTAGGCCCGGATACGATTCTTCAGAGACCGGAACAGATTGGCCAGTGGTCCGTTTTTCCGGGGTTGGGTCAGGCGTTCGTAGTGCATCAACGAGAGTTCTTGCAACACTTCATCTAAGGCCGGTCTCATATGCGGGGTCTTGTTAGCGCAGCGTTTCCCAAGAGCTTTGAGGCAAGACAGTCGGCGACTTTCTGCCGCGATGTCTTGAAACAGTACCCCTAAACTGTAGACATCTGATTGGACGTTGTAGCAACTGGTGCCTTCTATTATCTCAGGTGCTAACTGCGCACAGTCTTTGAAGTGTTTCTTTTTCTGTTTGGCAGTCAGTTGTTGGGGAGGAGGAGGGTTGTCGATGCGGTAGGCGTACCCTAGATCGATGATCTTTCCCTCCCAGCCCGTTGATTGGTTCTCGGGATCGCGGCACACCATGACGTTGTCGGAATGCAAATCGTTGTGGGTCCAGCCTGCCTCATGCATATCCATTAGGCCCTTAGTGACGTCAGACGCCACTTTCAGCCAATCCAGTGACTTCATTTGGTTAGAACGCTTTTTGAACATTTGGTAGGCGCTCCAGGAGGTCCGCTTATCCAGGTTGCCGATGGACTCCATTGCGAAGGAGTAGCGATCCACGGTTCCAAGGAACTTGGGGAAAGCCTTGCTGGAGGAGACGGCGTCCATCGCCTGCGTCTCCCTGGTGAAGGCATCCTCGGCCCTGCATGGGTTCCGGAGTTTGGTCAGCCGCTTGACTGCCATCAAGGTGCCGTCTGAACGGCTCTGCATCAGGGAAACCTCTCCAAATTCACCCTTGCCCAGCTTGACCGCGGAGTAGGAATTTCCCTTCAGGGTCATGACGGGGTTGAGATCGCTCTTATCAATGCGAGGCAGTGAACTGGGCGAACCAAGGGAATGAGGTGAGATCTGAGGTCGGGTATTGTCCGGATCGTTTGTCTCCAATTCGCCCACCTGGTCTCCACCCATCTCGATATCATCTTGAGGTGCCGTGATTGAGATCAGGGGTGATGAGGTTCCTTCTGAGGTGGTCTTGGATGACACTTTGGTTGACACACGAGCCGGGCAATCGTTGTCTGAGTCTCCATCTCCAGTCTTCTCAGCAACACTTTGGGAGGTGCTACCTCCGTTAGATGCTGTCAATGGAGGATCTTGATTTGGTCTCTGCTGAGAAGTTGAGGGGCTGTGTTGCGGGGATAAGTCGCTCTTCTCGTACCCAGAGTCGTCAGATTTGTTATCTCGCCCAGACCTTCAAAAGAACATACAATGAATGAATGTAAGTACTCGTCCGTGGTGAAAAAAAATCATGTTTTCCCCCAGATTATGGATCTGGCCTATTTTAATAATCTTCATGGCCTGCAATGTCCTACCTTTCTCGGCATTCGGTAGCTGCTGGAGGTCGAGACTGCTGAGAAGTGACGGTTTTGTGATGGACCGTCTCCGGTCGTCGCATCACTTCCTCGGAAAACTTTACCGGAGGACAATTTGGCGACAGCGCAATGGCGTCTCGGCGGGCCGCTGCCGCCGGTTGAAGCGACACCAAACGGTAGCCGCTAAGGGATCTGTAAATAAAAATGTGACATCCTTTTATCTCAGCTTTACCCACTCTCGAATCATTACAGAAAAATATCTCATTGACAAAATTAATGGATGGACAAGGTTTGTGCCATTAATAGACATATTTTACGAAATATAAACAAAAGGTTTACAGACTTCCGGTCCCTTTTCCCAAGACAGTTTTGATTCCCGTAAAATGCTTACTCTTATAAAAATAGAAGCATAATAAACAAGAACGAGCATTGAAAGGAAAACTCACCGGAATTTTACCGAAGCAAACTCCGAAGCAAATCGAAACATCGTGATTCGTTTCTCCAAAAATCGTAGAAGTGCAAAATCAAGAATATCTCCCGAAAGAGTAGCTCGTAAGCAAGAATACGTGTTCACAACTCAAGCTGCAAACTCAAACTATGTCTGGTTTGTTTAATATTAGTAAACGTAACATCGCCCCGGTTACTACGCATTTCGCAGCGTACGTACGCCTACATGAAGTTATTATTGCGTAACAAAGTTACGTTTTCTCCACGAAAATTAAAAATGAGCGCGATGCGCGATATTGATACAGAATGTATTGTTATTGAGAGCGATCATTGAAAATGACGAACAAATAAAAAAAAACTTACCGTTAAACGGGGGAATTTTAACAGCATTTCACTTCATTTGGAAAACTTCATTTACTGCAAACTTAGAATATTGAAAGCGTACGATGTACGCAAAACTGCGCAAAGTGGTGCACTACGCGTACGCCGCGTGCGTCATACGTCGCGCAATGTACTTTCAGTGACGCGCGCGTTATAGCGCTGCCGAAGTCGTAAATTAGGTATCGTAAATGATTTCACTAATGGCGATTGTGAACCTAAGTTGAATCTCGGGGAAGTGAAAAGAAAAGTACAACTGTGGTTTTAACTGGTGTGGCTGCTGCATGCACAGCACTTCACCATTTTAAGGTAAATTTTGTCTGTATACTCATTTGGGAAAGTGTTTGCAAAATAATAATTGCTGTCTGTGATCGTGTGTGTTAAGCTTACGCTGTTGTCAAGGAAGTATGCCTGATCTAGGGAGAACGTCACACTTTGGCAACGATATTATTACTCATTACAAGCCACCCTGACATCCGATGTCGTTTTTTCGTTAAGGAAAATGACTGGTGAGATATCGAATTATTGTACAGAAATAAAATTATTATAATTTATTCTATTAATAGAAATCACAAAAATAACATCCGTAAACCATAAACTACACGTACCAAAACAAACAAGTAACATTTGCCTCATATTTTCGCCTTAGTTATTCAAAACATGTGACCTATAAAAAGTTGTCTAAACTACATATCCCGAATTCAATACTATTTATGGGAACAAAAGAAGTAACTCGCATGCATTTGATAATATATAACTGATTCAAAGTTTTCATGCAACCTAAATCCAGACTATATTTTTGGTCAAAATATACATGTACAAACAGAACCGTAAATCTATAAATTCTAATTTTGTTTTTCAAATGAATACAACAAAATGCTTAATTGCATCAACCATTTGGGTGAAAATGCCATAGTTTGTCTGAAATTCTGACAACTCTTTTGCAAGCAGTAACAAAGCATATAAACTAAGCACGTTTCTTGAAACATTCAGCACATGTTAATGATGTGAACTACAAAATGAGCTTGTATTTATCGATGGTTGACAGATTCTCACTCAACTCGATTTAAATCAGAGGAAATATCTCTACTGTTAAAAAAGAACGAGAGCTACAAGTGTGAATTATAAACCGGTAAAATTGCTTTAACTTCATTGTACTTGTATACGGTAAAAATGTGTCAAAAACGTTGAGCACAGATTTTTTTCTGCCATCTTTTTGGGCCAAAACAATGAAATATAAAAATTTGCAAATGTACACAGTAAATTTGCTAATAACACAGTTTCTGAAATACATGTACACAATATTTGGCGTCAAACCAATTAACTGAGGATGATGTCGGCATTATGGCACTTTTATAATAATACCGGATAACACCGCTTCATATGAAATTGTTACTACTGAATGATGGCCAAGTCGCTAATCATTTCTGGTTCAATTAAACTGAATGGGTCTTTATCACTACTTTAAAAGTGCCACACAAAATGTGTCTTACTATTACCATCAGTGTTATCACTTTATGACAGAAGTGTTTAAGTATACAACTATCTTGACACATTGCTCTGAATGTAAACTTGTAAACAAATAATCTGACGGTTTTATGACCTAGAAGTAGAACAAGATCAGTGTTTTAAAACAACTGTTCAATTTAAGAGGTTTCATTTGTACACAACATGCAAAACAATCAGGTTTATACATAGCTTCATTCTAATAATAACACATGTATAACGTATCAAATACTCCTAGGAAATAAATATTATATGGAAATAATGTTCTTCCTTCAATAACACACAGACTTTAGTGTTGTACCAGTCTGCACAGCACTGTGATTCAACACTGGTTGGATCATTTTTTAATAAGTTGAGCACGCTCTTTGGCCTTCTTGAGGTCAAAGTTCAAATTTCACCATCAAATGAGCAGTGATGTAGTCAAGTCCATCACAAGTCCTTGTACATGTCCAGTCACAAGTAACAGGGGATGAACAATGACAAAGGAATGCTTTTGTCACAGTTCACTTCAATAGTCAGTGACTTGACTTGAGACTGAAGGACTTGTGATGGACATGTGATGGACTTGTGTGGACTTGTGGGGACTTGCAGGGAATTGCAGGGACTTGTGATGGACTCGACTACAAGACTGCAAGCATGGCAAGTGAGGGCAATGCCAAATTCTCACCAAGTGTGGAATTTGGTTCTCACTAGCTTTGATGCATACACACAATAATGCTACTCGACGTTTATCACATGGGACAATGGGAAGCAGTGGGAAACATATGAAACAATGGAAAACATATGAAAAGTAGCTCCACCACTTCACTTATCTTACACTTTCACACATAATTTTAGGTAGCTTTAAAACATTGTTAAACTACTTTTGTATCAAAAGACCTTAAAGGCCCACACACCTTAAGGGATTTTGGATATCTAGAAATGTACACGTATTTCTTCTGAATGTACCACTACTTCACACTCTATTATTGATACAATCAACACATTCTGCACTCTAATGCCATCAACAAATAAAAAGTATTTATAATTTCTATTTACATCGGAGGTAAAAATTTTAAAAATTCAAAAATATTTTTCTGTACATACACACGACACAATGAATCACCTAATAAAATTATTGGGGATATAGATGATTTTTTTAAAAACGTTTTAAGAAGTCACGTTACATAACCTACACCGAACATGTCAGTTGATATGCATTGTATGAAGAAAGGGCATAAAAATACTGAAAATTTGGCGGACATAATTTTGTAAAGGATTGTCTCAGGCGGATAATGTGTTTTTTTTAATTCCAGGACAAATTATGCCCTGGAATTTAGCATGCTCTTTAAGTTGAAGATTATACAGGTGCAAAAGAAAGCTCTTGTACTTTGGATGTCAAAATAAAATAAAGGACTAAAATTGTCACTGGCCAGAGTCTGTTAGTCTGAATTGCTTAAAACTGTGGTTAACTACTTGTACTTGGTACTTTATTCTCTGCTTGTATGCTGCACTTTAAAGTGTGCATAGAAATAAACTTCAGCCAACACATTTGAATCCGTGAATAAACTTCAGCCTCACATTTGAATCTGTGAACATGAATGTTTTCCATTTTCAAATAATTTCAAATAAAAAAGTTAATAGTTTAAACCTGATCGGTACAGTTGATTTTGAAAATCAAAGACCTTGCTTGTGCCTGTTTTCAAAAATATACCTGTTCGTCAATTTTGGTAACTGATGTAAATGAAGAGTATAAGATTAACTATAATCTTCGGTTACTTTTTATAATATACAGGACTTAAGATGCAACAACCCAGCTCTCTGCTTCAACTCACCTGATATCAACTTTCTCAGAACATGATAACTCTGCTCCTTCTTTCCCTGCATGAAATGCCGAGTTTTCCGGTAACAACGGGGAAATTTCATGACCGTGTGCTGTGTCCTTTCCAGGCTGCAGCTCATAACTTTCCGAAGTTGGCAGCTCAGTATTGCAAAGGATGTGATCAGTGCTGCGGTCTTGTGTCACATCTGTCCCACAGTCCACTGAGGAGCTCTCCGATTGCGGCAACGGGTGTTCTTGTAAGAGGTTGTCCATTAAGGCATCGCTGGTTGACGGCATTTCGTTTCGGTCGACGAGGTGGATCTGATGAGCTGTGATGTCATCATTGTCATGGTGATCCTCTGGAGGTTCGGGGCTTCTGTCTTTGTCGTTGTCAGGGTTGTTGCTGTCGGCAGCGCGGGGGCTGACTGGCCTGGAAGGAGGGAAGACTTCAGCACCATGGAAGATGTAGCGATTGGGAGGTACAAAGAGATAGGAGGATGCTGTGGAGACAAAAACATTAAAATGTTGACAGTTATTCCTGGATCACTGTGACAATGCTCTGCATTACACAATAGACCGACAGCACTCACTAAATGAGAGCACCCTGTAACAATTATGTGTTTGCATTTTAAACATACGTCCTTTAACAAGCTTACATTCTAGGTACAAGGCGATACTGCTGCGTCGTTTTCTCTTGGGTCGGGTGTAACTAGGAGTTGCCTCATCCTGTGTCTTTAAGATGCTGGCAACATCACCTCCGTTGCTCCCATTGTCAAGCGTCTCACTACCAATGGAGCTTTCAGTGGCTTTGCTGCTGTTTCCGATGTCCTCGCTTACTTTGGTTGCTTGACTGACAGCCTCATTTGTCTCACAGATTTCACTATGACTGCTCTCTGAGGGGGCGGCATTATCATTTAACCCACCATTAGCATCCTGTGTCCTGAACTCATCCTCGTACACGGTGCTAGAAATGTCACAGTTTTGCGCACCATTGTTTTCTGGAGTTTGGGGCCGACTGTCAATGTCTTGTTCAGGCTCTGGCTCCCTTGCTGAGTGTATTTGATTACCTGAATCTTGACACTGTTGGGATGGTTGAGTTTCCTGTTGCAAATCACCTGTGTCACTTGCAGATGTTGCATGAGGTCCTGTGTTTGAAGTAGATGTGTTGCTGTCTGCTACTGCTTCCCTTGTCTGTCCCGCATTAGCAGGCTCTGCATTTTTGGGCATCCTACAAGGGCCCGATAGTTCCCCTGGATCATCACAGTTCATGGAGTGTGTCATGTCTGCCTTATCTGAGTTGTTGCCAACTTGCTGAAACACTCCCTGTTCATCATCCGGAGAATGCTTCGTTTCTTCTTGACTCTCAGAACCACTGATCCAGCTGGTGCTGTCAGCACCTTCGAACCCTTTCTCAACCCTTTCAGGAGTTACCGCGGTTTCAAAATCATCGCTTGTTGAGTTGGACTCTTCTGCATCCGGCATGGCAGGCATTTCCGACGTTTCTGCCAACTCTTTGCCATCGCAGATCTGATCCCAGCCCTCCCCGAGGCGGCGGCAAATCTCATTAACGATTACGTCACCATCGCCCAGCAGCTCAATGTCAAAGGTCATGTGGTTCAAGGGTTCCCTGTTGATGAGGATCTGGGGCACATGACCTGGTATGGCATCTATAAGCAGAGGGATTGGAAAGAAAAATGCATTAGCATCAGAGTCATAATGATACAATGTAAAACACTTTAATCACAATGCAAGAATGCAGCAAAACGGCATCACGTTCTGAAAATCTGTATTAAGATAAATGGTCAAGAATAAACAAGATGGACTACTTAAGGCATCAGGCGTCCAAAACTCATAATACCTGATCTGAATTTTTCATTGTGAAAAACATTTTAAGCATTTAAAACACTCAAGATCTTACTAGGGATTGTGGCAACAGGCTGCACTTTAAGCGAGGAGCCGATGACAATGAGCAGATCAGCCTTGTCCTTATCCTCATCCAAGCAGTGATAGAAATCCTTGGGTAAGCCCTCCCCAAAGAAGACGATGTCAGGCTTCATGACGGCTAGGATGTCCGGGTCGCCTTGGGGACAGCGAGGGCAGAGAGGGACCACCTGGTTGAAGATGTCTGGACGGATGGTCTCAGCATCCACTTCGTAGTTGCAGTTGGTGCAGTGGGCAGTGGCAAAGGAGCCTGCATAAATTACAAGTCTCGTTTTCAATATTGTTTTTCTGCTGGCCCAGAAAGACAAGCCTGTTGTCTTCTGACTGACTGACTGACTCACTTGAACTGAGCCTAAGACTTTGGGTCCAGCTTCGCATGGGCAAGCTTTCAAATGTCTTCTATAAAAGAGAGGCTAACTGGTTACTGTCAGGATTAGTTTTAAATATTCAAATTGTATTACAGTTAGAGGGTCTGACATTTCAATCCTAGCCGGACCTTTTGCTTTGAGAAAGACACTGCTGGATGGAAAGTTATATTTGCTCTTTGATCTTCAATTTCTTGTCAGCCATCAGCCCTTACCTTATTTGATTCCTCTGATCACCGTGTTTCTACTTAGTCAACCACAACAATCATGCCACACAACATTACACATTAGACCTTTGGCATAATAAAACAACATGCCAGCAAGGAACACTCCACATGGTGTGTCCACAAAACTACTTCCTTGTTGCAAGTAACCTTGCTTGCTGTCAACAGTTCTTGCCCAAAGCCCCATAACACTAGAGAGTAGACAAAGGGAACTTCATCTACAGTAGGATCTATCAACAAAAGGATTTCTCTGACTTACCATGGCACTGGAGGACCCTTGTGATCCCAGCGACCTGTTCTAGGGTGTCAATGTTCTGGGAGAAGTTACGGAGAAGCTTGCCGTGCTGCTCCAGCAAAGCGATGAACTTATGGCAGGTGGACGGCCTAAATTCGCCAGGGTAGATTTCCTAGGGAGAAGCAATGGCATGAGACATTAACCCAAACACTCCAGGAAAAATTTGTGATGGAGTTCTTGGGTCTTGTTATGATTCTGCAGACTTCACTTTCCAACAGCTGATCCTAATTAAATACTTCAAGCAGGGTAAGGGTTAGTGGTCAATTATAACAACTGACAGAAAAAAATGTATCTCTTCAAATATCCTCATGTTAAACGATATCCCGCAGTTAAGATGTCACCGTTTTTACAAAATTTGTCGAAAACTGTTTCCTTTGTTAAAACTGTAATAAAGTGTACTTCTCAAAACATGCATTTTCACCCCCCCCCACCCCCCCCCCCCCCCCCCCCCCCCCAAAAAAACCCCTACTCTTTTCTTACTTTGGCAAATTTAAAGAATGGCCTTGGGTTCCGTCGAAAGTAGTGGATGTCAAAGAGTGCCTGTGGGTCCGGCAGGTCAGGGAAATCAACAGCGAGTCTCGCGTAGACGCCATCTCTGGACCGAAAATCAGGGATGCCACAGGACACGGACACCTGACAATCAAAAACATTGATATCCTTGTGACATCAGTGAAGGGCAGTACAAAATGTGAAAGTTTACATCCATACACAAAAATCTATCAGGTATGTGAGGTATGTACTGCTTTACTAGATCGAACTGCCAATGATCTCAGGACATCTCAGCTCTCGGTCAAGTAGTAAGATATCAAGTGGTAAGCTGATAGTGACTGGGGAAAACCGCAAGGCTCTTATGGAGTAATTGTTTGAAGACTTGAGAGACTGTCAGTGGGTTGATCTCTAATGAGCTCTAAAGTGCCATATTGCCTTCTTTCTTACCCCAGCTCCAGTCAGCACCATGATCCTCTTTGACACCCTCAACAGATGCAGGGCGTCATCGAGTGTATTAAAGTCTGGCAGCTTCTTCCGGCGCGGCGGGTCCCGCAGCATCTGGAAGTAGTCGGCGATGATGGACCAGACCTCAAACTCGTCCAGGTCCTCGGGGAGGGAGGCGGAGACGGTCGGGAGGAGGCGGGACAGGATGGAGCGGGGATGCACTCCGGACATCATCTGCCGCTGCAGCCAGCCCATGGGACCTGCAGAAACAAGTCAATTGAATTCAGAGAAGTAAGACTTTAGCTCAGTAGTGTTCAAAGTGATCTTAAATCTAAGGCTAATAATTATGAGTGTGTTCTTCAAGCTCAATTTCTCATAATGAAGAGGGATTGGCAAAAAAAATTTAAGGTATTTTAAAGGAATGGTATTAAAAACTCAATTGTATTTGTGTCACTTAGATGCGTACAATCTGATTTAGGACTTTGTTTGTGAAGCCTGTCAATTGCTGTTTGTGTTGAGTGGTAACACAGTAAACAAACAAAAAACACAAATAATTATAAACCACATTATCAGATGTGTACATATAACTTAAGATTTCAACTGAAAATGTTTGAAAATTTCCCTTTTTAGGCTACCACTTATCAGCACACGATAATGTGAATTATTCCTATTGCGTTGAGTGGAACCGCATTAAGCCTTCTCAGATGAAGGGTATAAATCCTGCAATTTTGTCCGGTGTGAATTGGTGTACCTATGGATTGTTCTAGCTGGCACTCTCCCAGCCCCAGATCTAAATCTTCCTCATCCAAGGATCCCATGCTGCCCTCCTCACTGGCTGAGCTACTGTCCTCATCTTCACCCTCGTCACTCTCTGCCCGATCTGAGCTGCCCTGACCCGTCGAGGCATTGGTGTCTGAGGCTGGTGGGCTGCTGGAAGACGTTTGGCTGGGAAGGCAATGGTCATGCTCACCTTGAAAAACAAAACAAAATACAATAACTCAAGTCAAAGGCGGCATTCAAAACCAGAATAGAGAGAGAGAACGTGCTGAACAAATGATCATCTTTAAAATGAACTGTATTTGAAAAGGCCTGGATTGGATCTCATGTGTTGATTTAGCATTAACTCAACTTGAGCTTTTGTTTTACAAAGAAGGCAAACACTCCCCTGGGATTTTAACCCAAGTTAAAGAAATTATGATATTTTAAAATCTGACGAGCCTGAATAGGCCCTAACTAACTAGGCCTACATAATTTAATTTAAAACGCTATTCTGACTCAAATAGTATTATTCATGACATTTTTAATCATGTTAATGTATAGGTAGGGAGAGCACAATGTTCAATTCTCTCACTTGGTCTCAAAATGAATTAACTGTAATAGCGCCCTCTCTTGACATAATCTTGCACTAGCTTACTTCATTCAAGGAGTCTTGTTCAACCAAAATATTTCTTTCAAATACAAAATTATGAGACGACGAAGATCCCATTCGCTTACATGAATCGTGTTGTTTTGGAAGATAGTCATTATTGAAGTGCGATGGGACGTTGTCGAGGTCATCGCGATGGGTTGCGTCCGACGGATCCGGAAGTTCGTGTTCGAATCCAGCGCCAGATTCGGGGTCGAAGTTGAGGAGATGTTTTCCCTCGAAAAGCTGGCTTCCTGGCGAGTGAATTGACTTGATTTCACGACTTGTCGGCACATGAGTGTTTTCTTTGTCTATTCCGCTCGTAAAAACGTCATTTGGCTCATCATTGTCGAGCCGGGGCCGCTTTTTCGGCGATTCCAAAGAACTTATTTCGGAAAAGTCCGCCATGTTGAACTTGAATTGACCCCGATTTATTACCTCTTCCGAAATCAAGAAAAGTTTCACATAGCCAAATCAAAGAAAAAACAAAAATAAACTTGCCTATTTCATGTATAGCAATAAAATAATAATTTAAGCGAAAAAATATTTTTGCTTTCGACTAAATGCAGCTAAATATTAAACAAAATTAATTGCTTTAAATGTAGTTTTTAATAATGACTGATTTTTTTGACCTTCGCCATCCTCGCTGTTCTTATTCCAGTGGGGACGTTTTTTTTAACTGCACGTACGTCGCATTCACTGCATACGGCCGGCGCGACCTGCAAAGCAAAACAAACGATCGCACATGTCGATTTGGTGACTGTGATTGGTTAAAACTTATGGCTTCCTCTTGAAATTATGCGTTGATTGGTCAATCGAAACTTTGTACTGTGAATTTTAATATACAACTCAGACATTAAAGATTAGTTGATAGCTATTTTCACACATTTTTTACCTGTCCATATTTCCTTATTTATCACTTAGTTCACACCCTGCAATTTGTCAATCCCTGACCCTTCCTGCAATTTTTTTTGCCAAGTCATCCCATTGCATGCTGATCAAGTGCATGCAGCGTCTATACCAAAGAATATTCTACAAAATTTCTAGTTTAGATTCTTCAATCATTGTGTGAAGCCTAAATTCAAATTTATGAAGGAGAGATCGAGAGAGGCCTAAAAGCAAGATGGATGAGATTTTGAGTGGCGAGATAAGAGATGAAGATGATTTTTACAAACTCCTGGGATGTGATGAGTTGTCATCGGTGAGATATTTATATTTGCACCGTTAATAATATGTATGACAAATGAAATTTGACAGATATTTTATTAGATTATATATTTGAATTCTTTGTTTTATTCTAAAGATAGTAAATTACTGCCCAAATAAATATTTGTTTAAATTGTCATTTTGTATGCCCTGTGAATTGGCATTTCTTCGTTCCTTGTTTTTTTTTTGTCAAAGCCTTTTTGTAACAACCGGTTGCTCTTATTTATTACACTTGTCTTAAATTATTTTTCAATTGATTTCAATTAGGCCTATTGAACTTGATTTGGAAATGAAAGTGTGTTAAGCTGATTTATGTTCACCTTCAAGTTTAGTTTTTAAAAAACCCTGTTCCTTTTCCCCTACCATCAGACGGAGCAAATAAATACCGAGTTCAAGTTAAAGGCACGTACTGCCCACCCAGATAAGAACCCAGATGATCCCGACGCAGCGCAGAGGTTTGCCAAGCTTCAACGAGCCCGTGACATCTTGACGGACGACCAGAAACGACAGGAGTACGACCTCTGGCGACGCAGTGGAATCACTATCCCCTACGACTCCTGGATTTCAATGAAAGGTGCCGTGCATACTGTGAGTGAGGACAAGCAGATTCTAAATAAATAAATAAATAAACCTATCTTGATTGTATTGGGTTGAAGAAGAAAGTCAAGATATGTTTATTATTGTAAACCTTTTAACCTGGACTTGAGCTACGAACTTTGTAGTCTACTTTGATGTGGTGTTAGTTCCTGGGAGTTGGTTCTGGACTGGACACTAACACTCACAGCCTGATATACTTGATATTTGGACAAATTGGCAACTCTGCAAGTTTGACATCAGATGTACAGTATATGATCTTAACATTGGGTTGTGCCTTTTACCAATTTGATTTCATAAGCACCAAATACACAATTCTTTCCAGAATTTGGGAGGACAATAAACGGGCTTGCTTTGGTTGGACTTGGACCGTGACCTCCTGCTTATTATAAGTATAATGTCTTAACCACAACACTTGCTGTGGTCAGCTGTTCGGTTTGAAGTAGCAGGGTCCGCAATTAAGAACTATCATGATTGTAATTTTCGTTTGACGAAAAAGGGCAAAACCTAAATTTAAAACCTAAGTCTCCTGAACACCACATTCAATTGGTCTAGTCATATGTAATGTCTGCAATTTAATTTTATCACAGTACCCATCTTTATTGAATGGCCCTACTTTTTCTATTGTGGCAGTCCATGCATTGGGCAGTAAAGAAGAAGAAAGACTTAATGCTTGAAGAAGACCCAGAGAACGTCCCTGAATCTCCTGAGTTTAGCGACACAAATGTTCCTCCACCTTCAAGAACAGTTGCTCCACCTTCAAATTATGGTAAGCCATTAAATTGCCTGTCTCTTAGAACATCTGATTTCACACATTTTTCCCGTCCCTGTTACCTTGGTACCCTGTAATTTACCATTCAAGTATCATTTAAGAATGACTTTCAATTTTGTATTTGTTGGATAGGCAGTTTGCTATTCATAATCACTCTTGAGGGACGACTGCATTAAGGAGTGCATCAGAATTGTAAAATCATGGATGTCAGATGTAACAGGGACACGGAAAAAAGTGGACCCCATGATTTAAAGAAAAACCAATAGCATGCAAAAGAGCCTGTAATACATGTGCCAATTTACTACATTGTTTAGAGAACCCACAGTTACGTATTGTGTTCTCGTATCTTTTCTTTTCGTCAGGTCATTCCAGGCCTTTTGTTCCGGCTGGTTGGACCAGGGAACCAGCGAATGATATCCTACAGAAATTCAGGAACTACAACATATAAACTGAAGTTATTTAGTGTTTTCTTAAATTGTCTAATCATGGAAAGCCTTCGTTTAAAGTAACCACCTCCCTCTGCTTATTTGGTTCTCACGCAATATGAAGTACATGTATTTGTTAAGTCATGGTAATAGTTGTGAGTGCATGGGGATTTAAATTGTATTACTATTATAAACCTTGTTGTATCCTACATTCAATATGCACTTCAACTGAATGCTCATTGTTTATTGCATGGCATTACTACAGGGTAGCGGCGTAGGGGGGTGTTACAGGGGGTTGCCCAATTTCTCCGAGTGTATGTGCTATTGAAATATGGGTCGAGATGTTTCTCTTTTTGACCTTAAAATGTGTATTTTTAATACTATATTCTTTTTTCTGCTGTGTATGTACTCGAACTTACCACTTCACCTATGTATGTAATATATACATTTTAATGCCAAATAGATTGAACCTTTTTCACTTTGAACTGTTAAACTTTATCATTAAATAATGCACCACTGACAAATCTGTGTTTGGTGTTTTGTGTATTGGTTATGAAGTGTGTCACCTAATTGTCTGATTGTGTGTATGACTGTTTTAAAAATAGAGGTAAAATAAATAAGTACAACAATGATTAAATCCACCGACACCTGTCTGCTGTTTCTTTGTGTCATTTATTTACATAATGTTTTGGACAAACGGCCAAAAAAGTTGCTTTGAAATATGTACAGATTTAGTTTTGTAAAGGAAGGTACTTTAGGAAGATTTGAGTTTTGTCGTATTGGTATTACCTTGCTTGAAAACTAATAAATAAAATCATCTTTTAACCTTAACCCCCTGGAGTGATTTACTAGGAACCTTCCTCACTCTTGCAAAATCCAACACCATATGGTAAACTTGACACCCAAACTATTGGACTCTGATTATAGTGGTATGCCTGACCCCATGTAAAGTACTAGTGTAGTACTCACTCCAACAGACTCCAACAAAACACGCAGTTGGATTTTGAAGGGTTGGGGATAGTTAGGGTTAATGCATGTTTTATTGGCAGGAACCTTCCTAAATGATGCTCCAAAATCTTTCCTTGTGCAGGAAAACCAATGACACCTCTTTGGTACTTGGACTTTCAAGGGGCAACAAGTAAAGTAAGTAAGTAACATTGGGTTGGCTCTCTCTTCCTACATCCTACAAAATCTTCTGAAACCCGCAGGTAGACTTTAGGTTTTGTGAGGTTACCTCAAGGTTTTACAGTGTTTTGTTAGGTTTCACAAGGTTTTACATGGTTTTGTGGGGTACCTCGGGGTAAAACCTCGATGTTACCCCTTGTTTATTTGGTATTCTTCCCTTGTCAGTACAATAATATAAAAATGTTATCCTAAGGTCAAAGTGCTGCTTTGTCTTGTGTGGGCTTCAACTGCAAACTGTCGAGTTCGTCTACTGGAACCGGGAGATATTTGTCAAATTTGATGAGGATTCCGTCCAGGAGGAAAGCATTGATGGTCAACTTGGTGATAAAAGGTCCTGCAAAATAGTCCAGAAATATTCAATTAAATATCCCGAGTATGAGAGTCCAGTCTTCAAAGCATGCAATTTTCCAAGGGGAGGAGTAAAGGAAAATAAGTCTTCAATTTACTGACCTTGGCAATTGGAAATGGGGCTCACCTTTAAGTAAAGTCAGGTTTGAGTTTTACTTTCAAATCAAAGACGGGTTTTTATCCTTTAAGATATTTTGACACCCAAATTAAGCAAATTGAATACAATGATGACAAATGGCATTCAGTGCTTACCAAACTCTAGTGGCTTGTGCTTACAGATGTCTGTGATGATGCACTGCATGTTCTCTTCTATCTGCTCATTGGTTAGGCTCAGCTGGTCAAAGGTCAAAGGTTAAGTCCATTTATAATGAGGTCATTCAGTTTTTGTCATATCAATACACTTTTGAAAACTGTACATCACAAGGTTTTTCGAAATGTTGCAAGGTGTATGTTAAAGTCATGGACATCTCAGAAAAATGCTCTTTATGTAAAGAAAACTTGTTGGCTCTTCTAGAGTTAATTTTGATGTGAACTGTAAGAAAGAAAACAAAGGAAAAGGGTACACTATATATAGAGCAAACCAAATGTTGTGTTACCTTTCCGATTGATACGTTGACATGTTTACCCCTAACTTGGCATTTGTAATCCTGTCCTTTCTTGTATCTGTGAATCATACTTGCTAGATCTGGACCCACTGATCCTGCACAGAAAAATCATATTTTTTCTTAAATCAGGTTTTTAAGTCACAATATTTTTAAATTGTTCAAACATTCTAATTTAAACTGAAGAAAATACTGTTTTTAATTAACAAAAAGCTAATGGAGAGATGCAGTCAGTACAAGAATAGATCATGTTCATTTAGAAGAATAAAAACACAGAACCGGTATAGGGAGGGGAGACTTGATACCTCTCTTTGAGTTTGGAAACCTCTTCCTTAGCTGTCTCTTGAGGGATGCCAGTTCGGCCATCATGTCCGGAGAAGACACACAGAAATCAAAGTCTCTGACCTCCTTGGAGAGAACCTTGGGTACCAGCTCCTCGCCTCCAATAATGTCTGCTCCTGCATCCTGGGCAACTTGAGCATCTGTGCCCTGTGAGAGACGATACAATAAATGCGACCCCCATCTCGTAAAAAGTGACCGTTGTTGTTCAGAGTAGAGAGGGTAGAAGAACCGTTAAAGAGTTTTTTAATTAGATAAAATTTGAATTTCATGTGTTTTAGCATGTATGACATTTATATGCACCGATTATTCAGCACTCAGCATTCACTGTGATCTAAATTTGCTGACTACAATCAATTTTTTTTAAGGCCTTTTTCTCCACAATTAATTGAATTAGTTTCTAACTATTTTAACATCGTGTGTATTTTATGCATTTAACTTTAACCATTGCAAAAAACACGCTTCCCATGTTGAAATATTTCTCTCTCCTCCTGAAGGCATGAGACTTACCCTTGCAAAGCAGAGCACTTTGTTGTCTGGCTTGAAAGCGTGTGGCAGTATTAACATGTTCTGGAACGGATCCACTTTTTTCTGCAAGGAGCAAAAGTGAGGTGTCATCAACATTGTAGTCAATCAAAAGACAAATTACAAGTTGGGTCCAAACAAAATGACAAAGGAATAAGTTGTCACTTTCTACAAACAGTGACTTGTGATTGACTTGTGACTGGCATGTGGAGACTTGATAACTACTGTGGAATAGAAGTGAACTCTACTCTGACATCATGAGAAAAAAAATGTGTCACTTCTTCACTGTACCATCCCTTACTTTTTTCTGTAGGGCCATGTCAAGATTGATCGAAATGGTGATCGTGCGGTCGGCGTATTTGTTTTGGAGACGACAAAACATCCATTTGTCCTGCTTCCTCAGAATCTCCATAGCCTCATCGAACGATTTGGGTTGTGGTGGATAATGCTGACGCAAGTAGACATCGTCCACTGGCTTCCAGGCTAGATAGCCTTTGGGTCTCTCCTGCAGAACCAGACTATCCTCTGATACACTTACTTCGGCTCTTTCGTTACCAAGCTGCTCTGCACTAGTGGAAAAACTGTGAATAACAAGCAAAAGTAAGAACAAACAGCCTGAGAAATTGTGATAAATAATCTTATTGTTGTTAATAATAGATTGTGATAAGTTGCAGAGGTGAGAACAGAACATTTTAGAAAATGTTTTATTTCAACTTTTCAACATCTGACTGAAATTAACACAAAAGGGACACAAAAGGAACAAGTGTCTCAGAAACTGTGCCAAATTTATCAAGACTGTAATTTTTGAACAGCCTGCAACCACTTATATGTCATAGTAAACGTTTCCCATTGGTTTACACTCTAGCTTTGCAGAACTAAATCAAACTTTCTTGGATGAAGACTACGAAACCTTAGGTTGATTTCCACAATGGTGGTCTATTGTGAGTTGTATTGCAGTTTGGGTAAAATGTTGCAACCTGATGCCACTTCAGCGGTTGTGTACAAAGTCTATGGAGAGTCAAGAAAACTAAAGTATTTCCTAACGAAATTGGAAATGTTTCTCAGTCCTAGATTCATGTCTTATAATCATTTTTGCAATGACTGACCTTCATTGAGATGATATATGAAGAAAAAGTGGCGTCGGGTTGCAACATTTTTTCCACAGTTTGAACCACTATAAATACCTTCTCCACTGTAAACACCTTGGGTTGGTGAGGATGTGTCTAGTTGTACGCTGGGCGATTAGTGCTTCGTGATGCAAATTCAAGACTGCATCCTTCTGGAGTCTGAGGTAGATGTGCTGCAAGACTGGAGTCAAATCACAAATATCCCTCACTTTCCACTTCGTACAGTAAGTACAGTAAGTAAAGAATCATACATAGTTTTGCACATAATTAATATTTATTTTAAGGTTGAACAAAGAAATTGACTGGAGCGAATTTTGAACCTACTCAGCTCAGTTTCCCTATGTCATGTATGTGGTTTCTTTAAAAATAATGTTATTTACTAAGTAATTCTAAGGTATTTTATGTAGTCAAAGAACTTGCAGTTGCATGGAGCCATTTAATAAATTAATACGCAGTACAGTACTTCACCATGTTTACTATTTATTTTATTTATGCCATTGCAAGTTAAACAATCACTGTTTTTTTTAAACTGAATCATTTGAATATTACTACTAAGAGGGCTCGCACTCAGCTTGGAATAATGGAAGAAGACACTTGCTTCTATCATGCACAGAGGAGCGAAGATATGTCCACACAGTACAGTGAGGGCGCTCTACACATGTTCTATTCTAATTGAATGGCAGACATGGCAGAATGATATCTTTTCTTCTAAACCAAATTTAGTAAGGTTGCAGCACTGCAATGTTACGGATAACAAACTTATGGAAAGAAGGCATTTCATTTGCCATATCTAATGCACCATAAAGTTCTTTCTTTTACTGTGAAAACATGCAAAATACAGAAATACTAACGTTTTGAACCTCTCATCGAAGTCGCAGTTCTCATGCACATGGAGGCTGCCATCTTGGATTTTTATCGTCGGCTCTTCGGTATTTTCCGACAGAATGCCGAAGCAGAGTGCAATGAACTGAAATGTTATGGTTGCGTTCATTTTAAGAGAGAGGAGGGTAAATGGATGGGAAATTCAAAGTTACACAAACTGCAGTTCTGTTATGTATTTAAAATGTAAAAATCATCCAAGGCCAAGCCGGGAGTTGATAATTTATTACTTTGATCGTTTATGTAATTTAAAAAAAGAAAGTAATTGTCTTTTTGCAAAAGAAGGTGAATGCATTCCTACCTCCATGG
Organism: Patiria miniata; assembly: GCF_015706575.1. Taxonomy (NCBI): domain Eukaryota; kingdom Metazoa; phylum Echinodermata; class Asteroidea; order Valvatida; family Asterinidae; genus Patiria; species Patiria miniata. The sequence goes on along the minus strand of NW_024037063.1, from coordinate 3,830,434 downwards.
TGAATGAGTGTTGAATATTCCAAACGTTATTCCAAATTTGAACATTATTTTCTAAAATATTTTTTTTTTCGAATGACAGTGTTTAATGTTTCAAATAATGGGTGCCTATAACAATCTGCCTTTTGTTGCCAGATACTTGCTGAAGATTTTTTTATTTGTCAAGCGACACCAAATTCACAGTGAACACCTATTTCACATAATGGTTTAGTCCAAGGATTACCCAATACAGAATTGCGCATGCGCACATAATTTATTACATTCGATTGCCTGCCATCTTGGATTTCGGAAGTGAATTTTGTAGTAAAAACACGTCCCAAACCAATGACAATTTAGACAGTTCCTTGAATCTTCCCAGTAAAATATACTCAATGAAGGTAAGTTCATATTCATGTTTATCATTTTATCATTGAAAAAAGTATCATTTTGACGTGTAAAGGTGAATAAATTACGGTACTAAATCGTCGTACTGTCTGTATCAACTCAATAGCTAGCTTTATCGACCGAGTCGTCGACCTCGCTCGTAACATTACGTGGAAAAACAAGTCCATTGTTCTACTTTGCGCAGCAGTGGCAGTGTGTGTATTGTTTATTTATGCCATGCTTCGCTGCACATTTGTAAAACCTAACCATATAACAATTAATTCATGTCTTTTATTTTCTAACTAATGCATAAAGAGTACCCCAATGCCATGGCAATGCCATTTTCTAGCAAAAATTAAAGATAACTGATTGTCATGATTGTAAATGTAATGTATAATGTCATAATGTAACTTATGTAGGCCATTTATGCAAATCACACTGTTTTGATAAATTTGCTAAATAGCTATAATTAATTTGGAGCAATATTTAAAAGTTCAACTTGAAGAAAACATGATTTTATAGTCCTACTTTAGAAAATAGAAAAACTAGAATTAGTGGAATAAAATGAATTTCCATGTTGTAACAACTATCCTTCCTCCAATCCATGTAACAACTAACCAGCTAAACAATGTAATAATAATTAATATGAAGCAAATCTGAGAAAGTAATATTTGAGCTTTTGATGATTTTGGAATTCAAATTGCAGTACAGGCATTTGCAGAAACATTTTTCAGGTTTTTCTTTCAACTTTTTTGATATCCACTACACCATGATGTACACTTGACAAATGAAAAGTTGACATTTTCATTTTCTCAAAAAAAACATTGGTTCTGAAACTAAAAGTTTGCACATATGTTGGGCGGTTGATCTGTGCTATCGGTCAGTTGCGCAGAAATGCGTTGGGTGGAATTTCAGACTTTACTTACTTTTTAAAACTAAAAAGCCTCCAGAGCTGTGAATTAGAAAAAAAAGTGCTCTACTACTGGTGGCAGCTAGCAGCGGTGTCGATCGAAGGTTGACCGATAGTGTGCAGCGGGATCGACCAATCGCACACATCGACTGATTGCGCCCAACTTATGTATACACATTGAAGACTTGTAAATTGTAGTCAAGTGTCTAATGTATAATCATGCATTGGTGGGACATATTCTCATTCAGTTGATTGTTTCTACATGATAATTGATATCACACACTGAACCGAAACCAAGAAAGTATTTGAACAATAATTTGCTCGATTACTTTTTGGATATAAATGCAAATGATCTACTGTACCTTTAAAAGTGATCATTAGTCCCGCTGTTTTAATAAATTTATACCTTGCTCAGGTACTGCTTGATTTTGGTATCTGTTATATGTCTTCAGGTTTAAATACAATTATGAAAACTGAAAGTGCAACCAAGAACAAATGAACTTTTTGTTTACTATGTTGCAGATACAATTTAACAAAGGACAGTATGTGTGTAGAATGATTTTGGATTAAAAAAAAAAAAGTTCACTGTCAGTTGACGTCAGCAGGATTACACATAACTTGTCGGTTGTAGGAAAAATACTCAAAGCCTTTTTCCCTCAAGGCTCAAGGAAGGCTGGAAAAGGTTGCCATGTACGTTTGCCAATAATCAAGACTGTCAGTTTCCATGGCAACCAAGGTTTAGGCATACTTACGTAGTACATTAGTTGATAGCTTTCTGAGCTTAGAATTTCAGTCGAATTATAACGAATGACAGGGCTTTGTACTTGTGAATGTACAGCAAGAGAAATATTTCTACAATGCTAGTGTCAGAACCAAAAAGAAAAGAAGCTTGAATTTCACAAAAACGTGTTTACTTTGAAATAGTTCAAGCAAAGTAACGTGCAAACCAACTGACTTCTAATGTCATAAAAGTTTACAAAGGTTATGTGGTAAATGGGATATGAAAATTGGAATCCCCAACAGTTATTTTAAATGCAGTCGATCATGTTTCCCCCATAATTGTCTTGGAGCCATTGTTTGTCATTGTTGAGATTAACAAATTCATACCAGGAGAAGTTGTAATGTGCCACCAACAACTCACACAAGAGATAACAATAATAATGTGTATCTATACACCTATTTACTTTACAAAACCTTAGAAGCGCCGCAGTGTTTGATTACATTTGGGGTACACGTAGTTAAGTTTTTACTTTTTCAGTGACTGTCCGCTATTTATTATGTCAATCGTGGATTTATCATGTCATTCACGCCAATCTGTTGAAATCACGGTCTGCAGAAATAATGAGCAGGCGTCAGCCTTTGTGAAATGGCTAAATGTTTAATCGTTTTGTTTATTTGCTAAACGTTTACAAAATTATAAAGCAAAGTCATATCCTTAGTATTGGTGCGCAAGGTGCTACATGTACATCATTATTAGAAGATTACCCTGCTCATTGGGCCAATGAAACACATACAAGTATAGTACATGTACCACTGCTGCTTTAAAACCCTATCACAAATAATCCCTTCTTTCTAAAGCTTTTGCTATGTACATGTACATGTATCACAAATAATTACTTGTACATCATTATTAAAAGATTACCATGCTCATTGGGCAAATGAAACACATACAAGTACAGTACATGTACCACTGCTGCTTTAAAACCCTATCACAAACAATCCCTTCTTTCTAAAGCTTTTGCTACGTACATGTACATGTATCACAAATAATCACTTCTTACAAATCTATTTAGTATTCATGCAACAAACATGCTAACATGGTTTTCACTCCACCCCCCCCCCCCTCCTCCAACTCTCCAGAAAAAACCTCCAGGATGCCTAAGGACCGCTATGACTCTCAGAACAACCACAACAACCACCGGCGGCAGTACCGCATCATGTCCCCGGACGACGTGGTCTCGGGCAAGAAGCCCCACTGGGAGCAGTTGGAGATTGTAGGCACCATCCGCAACCTGAGCCCCAATCTCTGGAGCCTGGGATTCCTGACGGCGCTCTACCTCAACGACAACAACCTGACGCGAGTGCCGGCCGAGATCTGCAAGCTGACCTCGCTCACGCACCTGGACCTATCGGCGAATAAACTGCGCAGCCTTCCCGTCGAGCTGGGTGACCTAGTCACGCTCAGGTATGAGGAATCTTAACCCCCAAACCCCCTTCCCTCTCCCCCCCCCCAAAAAAAAAAATAAATAAAAAGAGAGTGCAAATTTCATGAGGAAAAACCCACCTGTGAAAAAAAAGTTTGCCGATAGCTGGTATCATGTAACCACAACATCCAATTTTCTTAAACAAATTTGACAGTGTGTAAAAGTACCATTCTACCTGAAATGTCATAATTGTCCACCAAGGATAAGGCCAAACAGCCATACCGAACATGTTTCTGTGAAATTTGAAAGGCTGCACCCTTTGCTGTTGTTAGAGTCTCTTTGATGGGACAAAGCATGAAAGAGGTTCTAGGGATAATAATTCTTTAACATACAATATGTACATGTCTATTGTGTAAGTCTGGCATTGATGCATCGATGCATTGTGCAGCCATTTTTTTCCCTGAATTGTTGATCTGAATTTAGTTTCATGAAGCGTGTCTGGGGGGGGGGGGGGGGGGGGGGGAAGGGGCACGTGATATTCCATGACTTTGTTAACTCATTGGATTTGTTCGTTACATAAAGATATGCATCAATTAAATATTTGTGACCATTATACATGTAATATTTAAATGAATACATGTGTGTATCTGTTTTTAATTGCGAAATGTCAACCTCTGCAATAATTTACATTTGGGCTGTAAGCTAATGATGGTCAACAACCTCTGTTGTGCGATTCAGAACTAGAAAACATTGGGACACTGACAAGTAACATTTAATCCACTGCAAAGAAGTCAATAAGGCTATAATGCATCCAGACAGTTTTAATACATGTACCTGCTCCTACTTCCTAGTGCTGCACTAAAATGCATACATGTACATTGTGTATATAATTAAACACATACTGTTAAGGCAGGTGCATGTTTTGAATTTAAAGTAATGGAGCTGTTAAGATTGATAAGCTGCATGTATATGTATAAATAAGTAGTAAAGTGCACTACACTCAGTTATCACTATGGTCACTAGCTGCAAGAGTACATGTACTTCAGAGTTAAGTAACAGGGCAATTTCGTAAAATCCAACGTCTGTCCGACCATGGAGCTAGGAACACATGGTCCTACCACATGATGTGTACAAGGTAATTAAGGTGGTGGTGTACCTTAATTTGGTCTGTAATTGTTTTCTACACATTAGACGTCACATATCAGTGATGTATCACATTCAATTCAAAGCAGCTCATTAAAGTGTCTGACTTGTACGTCAGAATTTACGGCATTGCCCAACAGCCACATGTTCTGTTGGTTGAGTAAGACCCAAAAAGTGGGTAGCTTACTTAAGGCAAAAAAAGTAAACATACATGAACATGTACAATTTTACATAATAGGCAAACATGTACATGTAAACCACAAGATAAGTGTACAATGTATACATTTCTGCAGATAAAAAAAATATCCACACACTGATAATTCTGTGTACAGAATGTGACAATACACCGTGTGTGCATGTAAACAGAGAAAAATACTATTATCATAAGCTTGTGTGTTCTTCACTTGCGTTTTGTTTGACCAATGACAGTAAATGATCAGTGGTTTGACTTGGATTGTTGTTTTCTTACAAAAATGTATTTAAAAAGAAATATCCAAAGTAAAGTAAGCCTACTCAGTGCAGAGATACAATTTGTAAAAAGTAATGACAGCAGACCCAAACTTGCTTTGGATTTGTCAAGTGTTTAAATCAAATCTGTAAATTAGTGTAATTTTATTAGAAGTAATGTTTTGGTAATGTTAAAAAAAACTGATCGCTTAACTGATAATTCGTGACTGCTGATTAAAGTGGGAAAATTCTGCTCGATTTTGTTCATGTGATAATTGAAGCTGTCAGATTCTCTTGGATTCAGTAGACAAGTTTGCTGTCAAATTTTGTCGGGGTGTCTTCAGTAAAACCAGAAAGTAAGTGGACTGAACAAAAAACAAGATTGATTTTATCAAGCCATGCCAAACAAAACATATGATTTTCTTTCCTCAGTTCTGGAAAATGACAAAGATCTCTTTTCCTTTCTTTTTAGGGAACTTTTACTGAACAACAACTACCTGCGCAACCTGCCATTTGAGATGGGTCGGCTGTTCCAGCTGCAGGTGTTAGGCCTGAAGGGGAATCCTCTCAACCCTGATATGCTGGGTCTCTACAACGAGCACAACGGTGTACCCAGGTTACTGTCCTATATGCTGGACAACATCAGTCGTAAGTCATCAACTTATTTTTTTTGTGTCGCTTATATCTAGCGCTTTTTACTAAAAGTCTCAAAGTGCTTTACAGTTATTACCCCTGTTCATCAGGCCATGAGACCAGTTTTCTGCAGCAGCTGCAGACCAGTGCAGTCGGGTCTCTACCTTCACAGGTACCCATTTATACTCCTGGGTGGAGAGAGGCAATTGTAGTAAAGTGTCTTGCCTAAGAACACAAGTACCATGTTTGTCAGGGTTCTAACCCACGTACCATGGCACATGAGTGGAACACATCAACCATTGGACCTGAAGGGCAATTCTATTGTCCTGACTGACTGACTGACTGACTATAAAAATGTCCTAAACTGAGACTTTGGGGTCCAGTTCCATGAGGCAAGCTTCGTCTTGTTTGAAAGTTTTTAACCTTTTTTTTTTTTTTTTAGAAAAGAGTTAAAAATAGAGAATGATTAATGTATGCAGCCTGTTATAGACTGGTATACAGTATGTAGAAGTCCTACTGTTAATGAAAAAAAAGTCTGAGTTCTTGGTGTTTTTTTTTTGTATTTTACATGCGATTGTGCAAGTGTGTTGGTGTGTGCATGAGAATTTACATGATATGTACTTGAAGCAGTAAATGGAGTGTGAAAACAGGTGTCATGATTTTCAACATGTGCACCTGCCATACTTTCATTGATTCTGCGAGTGTGGTCTCATTGTCTAGGTGAAAACGTGCAGTATGTATTAATGTGTCTGAACTAAATGTACATGTGTACATGTATGTGATAAAATTGATAAGAATACAGCATCCTTGGTTCTCCCGTAATGGTTTGAACATGTCATGCATGTATGTACGATGCATTGGTGATATTGATTCAGCAATTTCACAAAGAACAATTTACAACATGTGCGTTACCCTCTCTTTTTGCAGTGGAAGTCTGGTGTTGTTGAACCACAGAATGATGTATCAGTTAACTAATTAAAAAGACTTCTAAAAAAATATTGGGTCTCAAGTAACTTAAATTACGCAAGTATTGAATAATGTGTACACACATACGCACACTGTATGCTTGTTCCATGTAATATACTGTTAAATCAGTTAGCATGGATCAGAAAAAATATTAAGTATGATTGTCTTGTACATGTAAATATAGTTTTTGAGTTGATGTAATGTTTGGTGGCTTTACTAAGCTTTTTTTACATGTACATGTATGTTGGCCATTAGACATGTTATTCATGTTGTTAGGGTATGATTCTCATTCCTTTATTACACGTTAAATGTCTTCTTTTTTCTGTTTTGTCACAGCCCCAAATACAATGCCCCCAACGAGACCCTGGATCCACATAAAAGATTCCGATAGGTCGAGGCCAGCTGGTAAGTACATGTACATTACTTTCCCAAAAGGCCAAACAATACATTTCTATTGATGCTATTTTATGTTACCATTATGCATAAAGTTCATAATACACATACATGTATTTAAGTCCGCATACTTGGTGTATGTTTTGTACTGATTTGAGTCATTTGTAGTTTGGTTTTGCTTTGGGGAAATAAAAACAAACTTGGCTAAGGCAATACCCAATATAAAAATGGAATTCACCTCTTGGCAAATTTGCATTTTTTTTTCTCTCTCAAATTCTTGTTGCCCCGCTTCCTTTTTTTGTAATTCTATAAATAAAGGATGATAGTTAAATATTCAAGGTATTATAAATATTTGGGATCATTCACACTAATTATACTTGTAGCAATTGAATGAATAAGAGAAAAAATGCTTAACAAGTGGGTCTGAAATGAAAACCCTTCGTTAAGCTCAGCGATTGTTGTTCAATACATGGCCGCTGCAAAGTATCCTATTGCAAACATGCATTGTGCGTTAATTGAAATGGCAAGGATGAGTCTCCTATGCCACTGGCATTCCGGTCAGCCGCTCTGCTTGTAAAGGTTAAAGAGATTAAATACATGTAAAAGTAGATTTAGCACGTCTCTGGAAAACTAAGAAAAAACCTTGAATTAGAAACTCCATGTCCGTCTGAGATGGTTTACATTTCGCTGCTCTAACATTGATTTTGGAATTGTTTTTCAGTTATCAAGGCTTGTGTAGGTTTAGTAATAATACTGCCTTTATTGCAGTTGTGCTGTATTTATCTGATAAATTGTCAAAACAAAGACATGCTGATTTCCAGAACATTGTTGTGTTTTCTTTCTCATTCTTTTTTACCTCCTTCGTCGAATAAGCTGTGATTTTTTACGTTGTCAAATTTAGTTTATGCTCGATATTGGTAAGATTTTTAATAAATAATTGTACACATAAATCCAGTTGCATACATATTGTACAGTCAGCCCAAGAATGGTTTTACTAACCCCCTTTGGATTTTGTCCAGAAATATTCTTAAATCCTCCACATGTTGAGGGTCGGGATTAGATTTAATCCCTACATGCACTTATGCAGTCATCTAAGTTTACTGTTTTTAATAATTTGGACCCATGTCATTGCAGCAATATTCTCGGTGATGAGCTACAATGTCCTGTGCGACAAGTACGCCACCAAGCAGCTGTACGGCTACTGCCCGACCTGGGCCCTGACCTGGGACTACCGGCGCAAGGGCATCATGGATGAGATCCTGCACGCCAGTGCCGACCTCATCTGCCTACAGGAGGTGGAGACGGACCAGTACTTCAACTTCTTCTACCCGTCGCTGCACAAGCACGGCTACGATGGCGTCTTCAGCCCCAAGTCCCGGGCCAAGACCATGTCCGAGCACGAGCGCAAGTACGTGGACGGCTGCGCCATCTTCTACAGGACCAACAAGTATGCCATCTCTTTTGTTTTTCAAAGACTTTCTTTCAGTTTTTGCTTTTGAGACCAAATTGACAGACTTCCTGCAGGAACTGCTGTATGAGGCAAACTTAGCACAACCACTTTTCAAATAAATACGCACAAATCCATGCAGCCATTGCAAAAGAAAAAACCAATAGTGTGGACGCAGGGTAATAATTAATTGCCAAACCCATGTACGCCAGTAACGCAACCAGTGTGTCCCGCACATGGAAGTTGACGTAACTCTTGTCAGTGTCAAAGAAATGCCATCCTCTGTTCCTGCATAGACTCCATAAAGCCATAAAAAAACTGAGTGCTTCGAATCATTGATATCAGTAAAAAGTCCCTAAAATGCATATTGTTATGTAGGGTTTCAAACACCGTACCCGATATAATATGCGTCTCCGATTTGGACCAGGTTTGGTATGGTCAAGGAACACCTTGTAGAGTTCAACCAGCTGGCGATGGCCAACGCCGACGGTAATGAAGACATGTTGAACAGAGTCATGACCAAGGATAACATCGGGCTGGCTGTCTTACTGGAAACGAGAGCAGGCAGCTACGAAGGCTCAGGTAGGCTGAATAGACTGGACCAACATATTCTGATATCTTATAATTTTAATATAAGATGTTTGAAGAAAATATGTGAATATATGAAGTCTCATTTGCATAGCAAGCTATTTATCCACATATAAGGGGCCTTTAAGAGTTTTCAAAACCTTGAATTCATCCCCAGCTGTGGATTTAGGACAAGTTAGGCCCCTGAAGTGGGGAGTTTTGCTAACTTTCAGTCAGTGTTTTGATTCAGGAATATCTAATCCTGTTAATAAAAGGCCAAATTTTGCAAGTACATGTAATGTTCCTTTTTTGATTTGAAGTCGAAGGCTTCCAAAAGGTTCTTGATTCAGATGAGAAGCCGATGCTTCAGATGAAGCCAGGATTTCAAAAAGCTTTAGTTTTGCAAGTGCTGTCTCATTTTTAATCCACCATGAAGCAAATAGTGTTATATCGAGAGGCACATTAATCCCCGCACATCTCCAAAACTGCCCTGCCTATCACTCCTTGTACCCCCTAACCGACTCCAAGCATGCTTCAGTTTTCTGTGGAATCATTACCATGTAGTACAGGTACTAATAGGTTTCCCCTACCCTTTTCTCTTCCAGCGCCAGCCCCAGACAATGCCAGGCAACTCATGCTTGTAGCCAATGTCCACATCCACTGGGACCCCGAGTACAGCGACGTCAAGCTGATCCAGACCATCATGTTCATGAACGAGCTCAAGAAGATTGTCGACGAGGAGTCCATTAGCTTCCGGCCCGGCGGCACGCCTCGCTCTCAGGAAGCTTGCCCCATTCCGCTGGTCCTGTGCGGGGATCTCAACTCCTTGCCTGATTCAGGTGTGGTAACAGTCTTGTCTGAAAATTGTTGGGGAAGAGGGTTTGAAAGTTCAGGTTTTCTCTCCAGCTTATTGTCACGAGCCAATATGGCCCATGATGCCGGTGTTTATCTCCGGTTTCCTTGGCATGAAATGACTGAGAATATATGTATTTCCATTGCCCCTGGATGGGATGCCAATCCATCGCAGGTTACCCCCAGCAGCTGGATTGGAGCCCCTGACCCTTTGGTCATTAGCCACAAACCCTCACCGCTAGGAAACACTCCCCGATTAGGCTTCAGGAGATTATCTTTATTCCCTAAAGGGCCATCCCTTTTCCCCCCTCTTCTGTGTCCGCAGGTGTATTGGAGTATCTAGAGAATGGCAAGGTCTCGGTCCACCATGAGGACTTCAAGGAGATCCATTACAAGGCCCTACGCAACTTCTCCAGCAGCACTGAGTCCAACGGCCACATCGCCCACCCGTTCTCCTTACGCCGGGCCTACCACAACCAGCCCTTGCAGTACACCAACTACACCTACGATTTCAAAGGGGTCATTGATTACATCTTCACCTCCCGTAACTTCATGTCCACGCTGGGAGTGCTTGGGCCTGTCGAGCAGGAGTGGTTAGACCAGGTAATGGCAGGCTGTAAAAGTAGGGCTCTGCGTTTATGAATAATTTTGGAACTGGGTATCTGCCCTACGGGCAAGAGAGCCTAGTTGGGTTTGATCTGTAACGATTGAAACAGGTTCTACCTCACTTTTTTTACAAATACACTTTTTCACGGACGTGACTTAAACATTTTGGCCACAAGTAAAGAATAAAGTAACAATACACGCCATTTGGAAATTCAGTAAGGTGTGGTGTCATACATCACAATTTCATTAACACTGTCCATTTTATGTTCTTTTCACCTCAGTCAAAGATCGTTGGTTGTCCGCACACCAGCGTCCCGTCAGACCACTTCTCCTTGCTCACCGAGTTTGAGATGCCTTACAACGCCCCAGGAACCAGCAGCAACAGCAGCAGTGCCCCAAGCACCAGTACCAGCGGCAATTTCAACATCATCAGGCGGTAGTATATGAGCGGCATCAGCGCGGGGCACAAATGTGAATATTTTCTTCCGTTACAGGAATTTTTTGGGTGCCAATTTTCAAAAAGGCGCCGGTAAGCCCTGCCTCTGTTACCAACCGTCGTGACTTTTTAGGTGTAATCTGATTTGTACTTGTACAGGCATGTAAAAAAAATAAGAACTGAAAACCAGAAAACAGAGAAACTTACATGGATGAGACTATTTTAAAATGAATTGGGGCCGGGTGTTGGCGATGTAATGCCTTTTTGGGCTAGGTAACTTTGAAGATCTCTCTTGGTTGGTTATTGTCTCTCTTCATCTTGAGAATGTAGTGTAATCAGTGATGAAGTTATACTGAGTGCTCTCGGAGGCAACCGCCCCAAAAGTTGTCTCCATCAGTGTCTTGAATAAAGTTCTGTTAAGGCCACTTCTAATTTGTGTGAATTTTTAAATCTAAGCAGATTTGTTAGGGTAAAGGTAATGCCTCAATGAAACTTCAGTTGACATCGCGAAACAGTTTGCTTTTGCTTTCATGTGAAGTATGAAATGATAGGTTATTATCCCGAACTCGCTGACTCTCTTTGCACAGCTTAAACGTTTTCCTCACACCCTGGTGACTCCATAATAATACAGCAGCAGGCAATTTTCTTGATCAAAGTAGTGAAAACGAACCTCTGGCATCCCATTCTGTTGGATTCAGCAGCAAGCAGTGTTGTTGGGTTCCATAGGATTCTGTAGGATTCAGCAGGGTTGTTGGAGAACATTTTAAAATGCCTAGGGATGAGGTGCACTTCAACAGCCGTTTCTTGGGTCTTTGCCTTTTCCGACAACTAATGTTCTGTAAAATGTGACAATACCAAAGAAAGATATAAAAGTATAAAGTCCTCTTTGATGGAGCGAAACATTTCCTTGCATGACAGCGTCCCCTAGAGTCGATCAGCACTCAGTATATTTCATCGCAATCTTTCGTTATCTCCTCTCAATTTTTAACGGCGTGATTTTTTTCATCCATGGAAACTGATAATGGAAAATATTCTGTGTGTACAGTGTGTTGTGTTTTATTACCTGTTTAGTGTTAGGTACACTTAATGGTGGATCAGTACTGTCTTTTTTCTTGATTAGCTTTTGCTGATTGTGGTCAATTTGCTTGTGACAGTCAAAATCTTGAATTCTTTTTTTTTCAAGCGACATGGTTTTTTTCTTCATTGGTTTTTTTTTCATGTTCATCAGTTGGTGCTGTTTGTGTTAACGCCTTTGTGAAATTGTAGTGGAAATGTATGATTTTTTGTAATTATACCCATGACTTGAGATTGTTTTGCTAGACATGTGGAATATTCAGCCTTCAACTTTCCAATGAAATACCAGGACACATATCAGGCAAATTTTCCGAGCAACAGTTCGGTCATACTGTTCACAAGTATTTCTCTCCCCAGATGTTAATTGTTTTGATGAATTTTTAAATTATGAGAAATCCTGCTTTCTTTATTTTTTTTTTTTCGCCGTCAGTCCGCTACATCCACTGAAATTGTGGGGAAAAATATAAGTTGCTAGCAAATCCTCTTATACTGGCATAGGAAAACAAATGTAAAATAAAGTAAGTGTACAAAATACATGTGTACAATTAAGTGAAAGGATTTGATAATGATTAAAAACTTTGTGGTTTAGGGAGTTACTTTTTTTGGCCAAGAATCTCGCGCTTCTTTTGCCAGTTCAGGGTAACAACACAATATCAAGTTTTCAAATTAAGAATATAATGTATGAATATAATATTTTTTTCCCACTTCAGAAGTGATTTTCTTTTTCAGAAATTTCATTTTTTTCATCTTAAATAAATGGTGCTCAGATTTGCTTTTGAGCCCCGAATATTTTAATGTGATAAATTTTCCAGGCGAAGCCAAATTTTTGAGTGAAGCACACTGAAATTGATATTTTTTTTCCCATTCAGTGATTTAATTGCTTTTGTAAAACATATCATGTACAATTTTTTTTCTCTATTGTTTTCTCAATTGAATAGGACCCAATTTGAGGGCGTCTTTATAACAGTTTCTGAAGAATGCACTTTTATACACGACTGTACACAAGTATATAATATAATTAAAGGCAAGAAAATCAAATTGAACATGAATTAATTCTAAAAGTAATTAAAGACAAACTTTAACTGTAGGATTAAGTGTAGACGTCTTCAGTCTATGTGTTCAATTTCATAATTTTTGGGAGAATTGGCTACACCACTTCATTGAGATACTGTACATGATTGTTTTTTAGTTTTGTGTAAGGGACCAAGTACATAACGTTGTGTGCTTATTGTTTTTATAGTGCATTGCTTAATTTCTGTAAGATTCAAAGCTAGGAAAAATTGTACCAGGATTACATCATTTTTTCCCTAAATTTCTAATTCCCTTCATTAAGTTGTCAACCTTCTGGTTACCAGCACAAAAAAACCCCAAAGATTTTGGGTTTGCAGAGAAAAAAAGGATAAAATAATTTAGACACATACCTTGATAGTCTAAGACTTTATCGCAGCAGTTTATGTTCAAACCCTATTTAAGAGATAGCGCTGTATGTGTTTGGATTGGGCATTAAGTGAGGTTTAATAATTGTCACCTAGAACGAAGGCTAAGATTGCATGTAAATGATTGGATGAATAGAGGTATTTTGAACAAAGAAACACAACAATTAAGCTTGGCTTGGGAAAAAGGATTAAATTTGTAGATTTTCATGGCCTATGTACATTACATGTAGATATTGAACTGTCCATATGGGCCCGTTAAATGCTTTTTTGCTGAACAGAAGGGGGAATTCTGGAGCAGAAAAACAAACGGTTTCTACCAAATGAAATACCAGAATTAATTTTGAGGTCTCAATTACAAATTTCAGAATAATTTGTTCAGATTTCCTTTTCTGATAAGTCGCTACTCCTCAATGGAAACTCTTGGGACTTAACTGGTAAAGAACGTAAGGAATATGCATTTTCTGCCTCTCAGTTTGTGTGGGCAGAAATTTTTAACTTTTTTTTTATTTATAAACTTCTGTGTGTTTGATGTAGCAATGTAGGCCTGTTTAGCAGTGGTAGCCTATTTGTCATAGTTACACTCCTATGGTGGATAGTGGAACAGTCCTGTTACGATGAAAGCTTAAGCATGTTCCATTTGGCAAGGGGGTGTGATATAAGTAGTTAATACTTCTAAGTGTACAGTCTAGTTGTACCCAAACACCCCTTTGCATCAAATGGATCAATCTTAGTTTTCCATTGCATTGAAGGAAATGCTTTACACCTTTTTAACAAGAATCTTTATTGCTGTTGTGAGAAAAAAATAATTGTTTTGCTCGATTTGCTTTAATGTTAATTTTTTGGGGTTTACCTGTCTTTTTCTCTACAACATCAGTTTGAAATATTAAAATGTAAACTAATGACTAAACTACTACACTGCCAACGCCTTGTGAATTCCCGAACAACTACCCATGCTGTTCTGGAAACATTTTTCGGAACTGTAACTTCTGTCAAATTCAATCGAGTAAGAGAAATCCACTGCACTTGTAAATATAATGTGTCAAATCTGCACAGAGTTTTATTTCCAACCGAAAAAGAGGGGCAGCTTTATCATCATTTGTAGAATTGCAAAAAATATTCCAGTAGGGTTCGTTTGCCAAGTATCTAAGTGGCATCTCGTCTAATTTTATTTATTCCCATGAAAACAATAACATGAAATTTATTTGCTCCTTAGTTTTAAGTAGATTTAATCACCACTGATCTGTGTGAAAATTAGCCCCTCAATTTTGTGTATATATTTCTTCCAATGTCAAATCTTGGTTCTGAGCACCGAATGCAAATAGTTGAATCCCATCAAATTAATTGTGAATTTAATGCCCATGTTTTAACCTGCCCCTCTCTTGAGGTTCTACCCGGTCAATCCCTCGAGGCAAAATGGAATGGGCCGAGGCTGTGCCTGCCCTTCTCATTTTGCCCCTTGAGGTTGATTGGTCGGATTTCTCTGACTCGGGAAAATAACGGCAGAATTTTACAGAGCGGGTCAGCTGAAACTGATAGCTGTACAGTTTTGATATGTTGATATCTGAGTGTGTCATTGAAGTCGCAATTTACCTGGGTGGAGACATAAACGGTGTGATTTTTAATATGTAAAGAATTAAATGTAAATTTGAAAGAGACACACCGTTTATCTTCTGTGATGATGTATCTGATTTTTTAACAAGAAAAGAAAAAAAAAGAGAAAAAGAAAAGCTGTTACTTTTGACGGCTTCCTAACGTGTCAAGACTTTTTGTAACTTTTGCCAAATATATTAGGAAATGACACAGTATTGTGGAACAGCATGGGTTTCAAACATTGTTCTGTTTTTATGTCTGTCATAAGGCGGTGGTAGCCATGGTAACCTTCTAGCAGTCGTAATACTTGGGACAAATCTCAGGAGTGACAACAATAAATGTTACAAAAACTTTTAAAACAAAGCAAACTATTAACTGGCATGGGTCTCCGATTGTTGATTGTGGTTGTTTTTTTAATCATATTGTAAAGTAACACTGTAGATTTCTTTGGTGTGCAAATATTTGGGGAAACCCCAAAATATGGAAAATCATTCCACAACTGCTGTGGTTGGTGAACTCAATGCCATTTGATGTATTGTTCAATGCTGATTCTTGCTCGGCACATTTTCTGTACTTAATCTTTGGCATTGGTTCAAATTTGGCCAAAAAAAGATCAGTACCCCTAAAAAAAGTTGTGAACAAAATTAAAATTGGGAACCGAGCTTTTAGAAGCAATTCTTTTTCTGAGCCAAAGTCAAGAACCAATAATGGAACTTTTTGCATAAAAATGACATTCTTTGTTCAGACTTTTGAAGGACGTAGACAAAAGCGCAGGGGAGTGGTGGGGGGGGGGAGGGCTGGAATTGATTTCAAATCCTCTAGTCCATGTTCATCTGTCAAGCAGTAAGTGCACTACAAAAACATCTTTATTTGTACTGACTTATGTATGAGTTTTATTAATTTATTATTTCAAACATAGACTTTTGGGCCATTTACACTTTTCCCAAGTACATAAGACGGATCCAAAGTAAACGTTACCCGTAATCTTCCAGCATGTTTGAGGTGGATAATTTGAGCATATCCCATTTAATCTGGCCTTAAAAAGTAAAACAAAACAGTGAAATCCTTTAAAAATAATCACCCAAAGATAAAACTAACTAAGATAAATGAACAAAATTGTAAAAAGCTGCTTAAAATGGATTTACAAATGTACATGTACATGTATAACTACACCGAAAGCAAATAACAGACACAGATTAAATAGTCGGCTTTAAGGATACATACTGTGGATATTTATAGTACTATTCCTGAAGAGAAGTAGCTTTTTCAATTAAATCCATATTTTGTGTTGGAAGAATTGACTGGGTACTTGCTGTGCAACTCCACAAAGTTGAACGAAATTGCACCCACAGCAAAGAGAGTGTTGTTTGTAAACAAAGGCCTAAGGAAAGACCCTTAACTTTACACTGCTGTGGGTTACTTTAATCGAGTATGGGGTTTCTTTAATGCACGCAACCTCCAATTTCTGTTACATCACTCACAAGAAATTCTTCAACCAAATACATGTAATATATCATTTTCAGTTTTCTTTCAGTGCCCAGCTTTTGAGAAGACGATGAGCGATCGCAACTTCCGGAGGCAGCCAGATGTCGTCATCCTTGGGGCTGCTTTTGTCCAGGATTGTCAGAACCTCCTCCCGATGGAGCCATCTCGAGTCCTCAAGCTCCGCCTCATCAAGGGAAACCTTTGAAAGACAAACGAACAACATATCACCATTCATTTGTACAATTTATATTACTTCTGTTGTTATTAATATAGTATTAGTTCCCTCCCCAAAATCCCTGTATACTGGAGATCGCTGAACAGAATTAGAAGCCATATTTGCTGTGCTGCCACGTCCGCGCGCATGACGCCAACGATCATAAAGACGAGGCACGTGTACATTTGGTAGCCCTGTTGGTCAATGGAGCCCGGAGTGTGGGAGTATTATGTGAGCGTGACTCTCGTGAGCTTCTTGCAACCGCAGAAAATGTCTTTTGCCGAATTAGTCTATACAGTCACATAGCTTCAAATGAGACTTGGACCATTTCTAAATCTTAATGCTGAAGCCGAATTTTGAAGATGAAGCCGTGGGTTGAAAAACCCTCAAACTGACACACCCTTTAGTGCAAGGATCCACACCAAAGCTGCGTCTGAATTACTAGGCTGTGGCTAACAATTTCACATGTGTCTAGGGAAGCGCCTGAAGCCAATTCCCACAGACACATGTGTTACCATCAATCGTAGCCACATAAATTTAGATGTGGCTCTGACTCACGTGATCGGTAGTTCCATGCTTGATGCTGGCGTGGCATCCCAGCATGAGAGAGCTGAGCGGGAATGCCCAAGACTGAGACGAGAAGAATTTGACTTCCTCAACCTCAAGACCGACCTCCTCTGCTACCTCACGCCTGACTGCTGCTTCTAATGACTCCCCTAATACAGAAAAATTGTTAATTTTTATATTAGGTTTTGCCCTTCACTGATACATATGTAGAAGTTTTGCATTAGTTTTGTACAAGAGCTTGTGCAAAATAAAACCAAGCTTTCCTTGATAGGATACAAATGCAAAGCTCGATAACTGAACAAAAAGCAGCATGTCTTTACCTGGTTCAAGAAATCCCGAAATTGCGCTGTACATGCCTGCCATAAACCTTGGCTGTCGGACCACGAGGCAACGGTCGCCGTTGGTTACAAGCACTATGGCAACCGGACTGAGCTACAAAAAAAATATACAGTAGAACATCTACAAGCATTAGCATGTATTGTAACCAGCAGGGGTATAATTTAATTGCGTTACTGAGAATACAAATCTGCTGAACTGTATTGTGTAAGCCAATACATGAGGATTTTCCTACAAACTATCATATAGGATAGTTAACTATCCTATAGGATACTAACTATCCCATAGGATAATTAGGAAAATCCTAGAAAAAGCAAAATCCTAGAAACACTAGGAAAATCCTAGAAAGGTTGCAAACTTTTGGACGAGGCCTCTCCCACTTACTATAGGGTAATGAACTGTGCTGCATGTTGGGCACGTTCTCTTTGACCCTGATGGATCCTTAGTTGTCCTCTCACCGCAGTTTGAGCAAAACTGGTGCCTGATGTGCCATTGCAAATGCGGAAGACACTGTGAAAGAGAGTTAAAAGAAAAGGAAACATTGCCGTAATCGTAATATTTTTATTTTATATGTGCAATGGAGAAGCAAAAGGTGGAACAGAGTGACTCAATTTAATTTAGTGTTACCGTACTAAAAATAAACTAGGTGTGGGTTTAACCTGTCCCAAGATTCTTGCATCTGTCTTTGAAACCACGAAAAGTGATGTTCTGCCGCTGACTGTGGTGCTGCCAAACCTCTTCTCAAATTTCTCCTTGTGATCTGGCTCTGATGACTTGGATGCAATGTTGATTGCAAACTTGGGTGGGCTGGTTGGGTCTGAAATGTTGCAGTTCAGAACTATCGATTCATCTGCACGAAAATCCTCTTTCAGCAATTCAGATAGTTCTGCAAAAGAATTTTGATTATACAAAAGCAAAGGTTTTCATAAATATAAATGTTTATACATTTATTCTCAATCAATATTTAGGTTTTACCCTTCACAGACATACATACACTGTACAGTACACTCGGTGTGTAACCTCCCGAGTGAAAGTTAGAAAAACCACTTGGGTGGGACTCAAACCCACGACCCCCTGCTTTCTAGTGCAGATGTCCCAAGTTAAGGAGAGGGAACTGAAGTTGTGTTCCCACCAACTCAAAAATAACAAAATTTAACTTAGCAATTTAATTTTTAAAAAACAAAATTTACTTTTTAAATTTAAGACTACTGAATGATTACATGACAAATATTTGTCATACTATTTCAGTGAATCTTTACAATTTCTGTAATTTAGACAACTTCATCTACAAGACAAAAGTTACCATCTGAGTGTTTCCACGCAATCTTCATGATCTTCAAATGTTTCCCTTCATCTGAAAGTGAAGGCACAACAAGAGGCCGGAGATCATAAAATACTGCAAAGTTTCCCTGAGCCCATGACTCTCTGCAGAAAGTCTCATCTTCCTTGAGTTTTTGTAGGCGCCTCACACCCTGAACGTACTGTGACAAATGTCGTCTGTGCGATTTGCACACATCTGCACGGCTTAACACCGCAATTAAACCCCGATGTCGTAAATACACGGAATGCGCATGAGCCGACGTGGCCGACCGGCGTAGACAAAATGCTGCCTTACGAAGAGAACTAGTCACCAAATTTGCCATAATTTAACGAGTAAATACAGAGAGTAATGGTCTTATGTCAAAAAAGGGCAGTTATTCTTGAAATTTAATACAAGTATTGAAAAAATGATCACAATTTTGTACACAAAGGTATCGGAGCTGGCAACATTCAATGGGCGCTGCCATTTTGATTTCCCAAAATGCTCCTGTGAATAAAATAATTATAATTCAAATAAACATTCATTCAATACCTACAAAGTTGACTTTTTAGAAAAAAATATAGTGTCAATTTTTTGGTCTCACTTTACTAACTGAAATTACTAAAACCTTTTTAGAATCAAGTTTCTAAAAAGAATTCAAAAGCAAAAGAAGAGTACAAATCTATTTTTAGAATGACGTAAAGTAAACACGGTACGCAAGGGAACTTCCGGGAATTATTCACTGGTCCCTACAGGGGAAGAGATGTGAATCCAATAGAGGTCAGGGAACCAGTGTAGTCTGGGAAAACCCAGGTCCTTTGCACGTTATTGTGTTGTTAGCCAATTGCAGTACAAAAATAATGCAATACAATGCATGCACTGATGCGGTCGAGTTTATAGAGAAAGGTCGTGTGTTGTTGGTTCTACGAATAGACTAAGTACGTGCCACAATACGCTCTTGTAATTGTATTATTTCAATTTGCCCAGTAAGTTTATCTACGGCATAATGGCTTGATTTTGTCTGCGAACTCTGATAGCTAAAAATCTGTAACTTTCCACGTAAGTGCTGTTGAGTGTTGTTTTTGGCAGTTTTAAAATCAGTGGACAGTGTCAACTGTCATCAGTTTTTCACATTAACAATGCACGAGTTTAAATTTTAATCATTTATGGTCTTAAGTTGCTGTATACTAATACCATATTGTTATCGATGTCCTCCAGTCTTTCACTTTCAGTTCTACAATTGACAAGCGTGACAAGATTGAATATAGTAGACATCCTAGCTGGAGTTACCCAGCCCTGAGTTTTATCATATGGGTTGTCTATAAGGGCTGGAGCGTATTTTTCTCATAAGTAGTAGTATATTCAAAAAAAATTTGGAAAATGTTCAATTTTGTCCCCGTTACACACTAATTGCAACTGCAACTCACCCCAAACTTGCCTGGAATAACCATTACACAGGTCATTGAAGTAAAAAACGATCCACGATGAAGATTCAGCCTACAATTGCAGTGAAAACAGGAGGAATAACCGCTAACTTGACAACCTTTCAGGCATGGCCAGGACTGCTATGGAATTTTGCACACACAAAAATTGTGTACAATGAATGGCGGCGGTCGATTACCACCACGTACAGCTCGCTGGTACTACGCGTTTTTGCGGTCGGTGCATGACGTGCGCGGAAGCGTAATACCCGATGACTGTTTCATGCATTAAGAAGAGGTTCACTCGCATCACAGTGCGGTACTGGAACGGCAACCGTCGAGTTGGCCGGCTATCGTGCATTCATAGTGCAGTGGTATTTACTCGACGGTTGCCGTTCCAGTACCGCACTGTGATGCGAGTGAACCTCTTCTTAATGCATGAAACAGTCATCGGGTATTACGCTTCCGCGTCACGTCACACCGACCGCAAAAACGCGTAGTACCAGCGAGCTGTACGTGGTGGTAATCGACCGCCGCCATTCATTGTACACAATTTTTGTGTGTGCAAAATTTCATAGCAGTCCTGGCCATGCCTGAAAGGTTGTCAAGTTAGCGGTTATTCCTCCTGTTTTCACTGCAATTGTAGGCTGAATCTTCATCGTGGATCGTTTTTTACTTCAATGACCTGTGTAATGGTTATTCCAGGCAAGTTTGGGGTGAGTTGCAGTTGCAATTAGTGTGTAACGGGGACAAAATTGAACATTTTCCAAATTTTTTTTGAATATACTACTACTTATGAGAAAAATACGCTCCAGCCCTTATAGACAACCCATATGATAAAACTCAGGGCTGGGTAACTCCAGCTATAGACATCCCACTTTGTAGTTTTAGCATGTTTAGTGTACAAATGACATGAATGAGGATTGATTTTTTTTGTGAGCATTTCTAAACTGTTTGTGTCATGATTGATAGGCCTACTTGTACTTGTTGTAGTAGCAATGGTACTTTTGTCTTGGTCATGTTGGTAGGCTGTCAAAACAAATTTAAATAGTAGTTTTCAGTCATGTCAGTTGTAATTCTTATGTATTCATTATATATTTGCAAGGCATTGCCGATGTCCTGAAGTATCCCTACTATTTCATTCCTTTATTAGATTCACAATGGCGACCACAGTGAAGGAGATAGGTAGCTGGCAGTCCAAGGGGACGCTAGGGCAGGGAGGCTTTGGGACTGTCACTTTATGGCAACAAAAGGTAGGCGTACTCTAGACCAAGTAACTTGGGCCCTACTTATCGCCTTTTTAACATTTGGACATGGTCTGGCGAGAGTCGGGCTCGAGTCGAATGTTAGACATGGCATTGGGAATAATCAACAACCTAACCCTTTGCAAACAAAACAACAGATTTCACCCTCAAACCGGCCACAGAAATACTAAATACGCCACCTGAGATACAAGTAGAGATCGATAACTAAGCAATCGAGGTACTAAGGTTCACTTACGATCCGGGTGAAAAGTGGAACTTCCCATTCAATTCCGAAGCCTGTCAGTATAAAGAATTGGGTTTTTATCAAATACTTGCAGCAGGGTGTGGGTTAAGAAAGATAATAAACATACTTTTATGGCCTTGGAGGAGAGTGGTAGTGAGTCCATCACAAGTTTAATCATAAACCAGTTAATACAAGAAACAAGGGGTGAACAATGACAAAGGAATACCATGGTCACAATTCATTTGAATAGATTTTGACTTTGAAACTGATGGGATTGCGATTGATTTGTGAGGATTTGACTGAAGGATTTCAAAAAGTAGAAACACTTGTGGCATAACTTTTTAATATATGTTTCCAATTAGGAAACTAAAGATGAAGTGGCCCTAAAGCAGTGCAGAGTCAACCTAGACGCCAAGAACAAGAAAAGATGGGCCATGGAGATCGATATCATGAAGCGCTTGAAGCACCCCCACATCGTACAAGCTAAGGATGTTCCTTCAGAACTGCAGTTAGGTCAGGGGGAGCTCCCCCTATTAGGCATGGAGTACTGCAAGAAAGGAGACCTACGCAAGGTACATCTCAAGTAATTATGTCATCAATAATAAAATTATATTGGTCCGGAACAGTTTTGTCAAGTTTCTGATAGAATGGAGTTACAAAACAATGCCAATCAGTAAAGTCTGTCACAAGCCAATGTGGCCCATCAGGCCGGCGTTTATCTCCGGTTTCAGTAGCATGAAACAACTGATAATATTTGTACTCCCTGGATGGGATGCTAGTCCATCGCAGGTTATTCCCCAGCTAATACTCGTGGGTGGATAGAGGCAAGTGGGGAAGAAGTGGCTTGCCCAAGGAAACAACATTATGACCAGCAGCTGGATTTAAACCCCTGACCCTCTGATCATGAGTCACAAACTGCAACCACTATGTCACACTCCCCATATTGGCATATAAGCATTTGCTTAATAACCAGAAAAACGCAGAGCCAACACCCACTGCTGGGTCAGCATGATTGTGACAACCTTACACGGCACAGGTAGTGACCATCATGCCATTTGATAAAGATTTTGCAGTTATTTTACTTGAAAGCAAGCCCTACTGTCCAGTTCACAATGCATGAAGTGCTTGCTAATCAAACGCTTGCCTACTGCAATGGTGGCCGTCTACAAGGGAACCCGATGGTCATGTGGCATTTTAAAGTCATACGATCGAAACCTATTTGGTTTGAATGTGTTTTGTTAATTCCTTGGGTGCCTAGGTCCTATGCAGACCAGAGAATTGCTGTGGCTTGCGGCAAGAACAGGTCTTAGATGTAGCCAAGCACATCTGTGACGGCGTGGAGTATCTGCATTCCAAACGCATCATCCATCGGGACCTGAAACCGGAGAACATTGTCATACAGGAGAATGAAAATGGACAGGTACCGGTGAAGTTAAGAATTTCCAATTTGAATATTAACATAATATTCAGATTGGAATATTAACATATAAATATTCCAATTTGAATATTAACATATTAAATATTAATATGTTAATATTCAAATTGGAATATTAATATGTTAATATTTCAATTAGAATATTAGCATTGGTAGACACATATTCAATAATGTAAATTGTGCATTGCAGTATATTTGATAGCTTCTCATGTGTATTGACAACCACATGTAGAAGAAAGCTGTGAATTGACACACGTTTCAGTGAATAAAAAATAATAGAAAATAAAAGATGAAAATTAAGGGGTGTTTTACATATGGGCTCCTAGACTTGAATTTTTTTTATTGAAACTTTATAAACTGGATGAAATTTACGATCTCTTCAGCTTGTCTACAAGTTGACTGACCTGGGCTATGCCAAAGACCTGGACCAGGGAAGTGTAGCCAGTACCTTTGTAGGGACTCTCCAGTATCTGGTAAGATAATGTGAAGAATTTGAACAGATTCACTGCATATAACATGTATAACACAGCTTTCCCCTTGTTTTTTGATAAATATTTTTTCAGAATATCTCCAAAAACTGGAATGTCAAAAAAAGTGATTATATACCTTGTGTAATCTTTTGCCCAAACATTTTTTTAGTGAAGAGCAGTACACATTATCAGAGTATCGTATTTTCTTTACTGAAAAATTGGCTAATCCGGTGAATTCATTGGAAACAAGCCAAACAAAGGGATGAACTGTGCGTTTTTTGGGGGGAACAGGTAAAATCTGTCAAAAATCTCTGTGCTGTTCTAATTTTGTATGAGTACATGAATGATTTCAGAATCAAGAAAAAACAGAACAGGGAATGCATTGTTAATTTTTGGTAAGAAGTAATTCCATCCAATTTTCTTGTCTGCTGTACTATCTTGAATAAGAATTGTTGACAAATTTTGAAATCACTACAAACTTTATAGAAATGTGATTTTTTTCCCTTTCAGGCACCAGAACTCTTTGCATCACAGAAGTACAATCAGACAGTCGACTACTGGACTCTGGGCACTGTGCTGTTTGAGTGCATCACAGGCAGCCGGCCGTTTCTACCCCACATGCCTCCAGTTAAATGGTAACCTGCTAGGCCGCCTTCAACAAAACGAGGACTTGTAATAAAACAGCTATTTTTATGCAGTATTTCACAAAGTGTTTTCCTCAAAGAAGCAACTTTTCAACTTAATAATTTATCTGTATAACTTATCCTTTACTTCAAAGAAATGGAATAGAGTGGGGTTTGAACCTGCCACCTCCGTATTTCCGGCGCTCTACAAACTGAGCTATCCAGCACTTTGTTGGCCGCAGCCTGATTTTGTCAACGTCTTAATTCAAGGGGTGCTAGTTGGAAGCAAATACGCCTACATATGTCATGTAGCCATGGATCACGCCCAAAGTCACGATGCTAGCAACATTTGCAATGCTGCAAACTGGGAAATGGCAAACAGGGATCACTCAGAGAGGAACCACCAACATAGAATGGACAGCTCAGTTTGTAATTTGAAGGGTTCCAGGTTCAAACCCCATTCCAGTCAATTTCTTTGTTCAACTTTATAAAATTGGATCTTTCACGTTATGCATGTTTGAAATTGTGTGTTTTCTCTAACAATTTGCAACTGTTTCTGTTTCTTTGTAGGCACGGCACAGTGAAGCAGAAGACGGATGAGGAAATATGTGCTTACATCAACGAAGAAGGTCTTACAAATCATATTTTTAATCCTAATCATTTAAATTAAACAATCACACACAGTAAGGAGTACGGAAATTAGAAATCTCCCTCCCACCAGAAAAAAAAATGTAATACTTGTACATGAGATGTAACCTCCCAAATTAAATATAAACAAGTTTGGGATTTTGATTGGTTCAGGAAGGTTTTCATCAAAATTGCCGAGGGTAATAATATGTATGTTTTTATTTCAGGTGCCCCGATCTTCACAGAGTTCCTACTGACCCCAAACCACTTAGTAGAGTGAGTCCTTTCTTCAAAGTATCTTTTCATAAATGTACTGTTTTATTGTTGTGTCATTCTTGCTTTCCTGAAAACATTCTCATGGTTTTGATGGACTCCTTGCATTAACCCTTAGCTGTAAAAATGGAAAACACTGCTTCTAGAGCCCAATTTTACAGACCTGTTTAGCAGTTTAATGCTTAGCAAAAATCAGTGGGGTACCAGTCCTAAGCACTAGACATCAGGTGACACTTAAGCTGGTGACTGGCCCGGGGCCGAATTTCATGGCTCTGCTTACCGTAAGCGAAAAATGCCCGTTTACTGTAGCAAAACATTCAGTGCTTACGGTAATGTTTCACAGGTTAATGAGGAATCTGGCTTCAATATGCGCATGCATACATCCCATATCAAAGGATTCTGTAACTATTTGGTTAACACATACTTCTTTTTGCTAGCATGGATAGGATAGCATACAGTGGAGATCTTAAGCAGGGAATTCTGTGGTTAGCAGAGCCGTAAAATTGGCCCTGTTTAACTAAAGTATTTTAAACGCTTAGCAGATTTCTGCAATTTTGAACCAGTTTCAAGTTTACTTTTATTGACCCTCTTTGCAGACTCTACAGAAAAGGGTTTGAGATGGTACTTCGGAATATGCTGAGGTTCGAGCCGGACCACCGAGGAGGCGGCCTGGACCCAGAGACCAAACGGCCGCAGTGCTTTGTCTTCTTGGATGGGATGCTAGCCGTGCATGTGAGTGCTGTCCCAAATATGAGACTTCTTAAAACTGCATAATTAGTCTACTCAAGTCTTCACAGGCTCAAATCAAGTCAAAGACTCATCAAGTCAACGACTCATCAACATGCAAGTCCTTAAAAACATGAATTATAATTTTGGTGACAATGAACAAGCTACAACTGCTCATGTCGAGGTACAAGTAAAGATTAACTATATCAGGGACTCATACCTTGTACTATCAATACAGGAATTATCATCCCAGATCCAGAAATTTAAATGTCAATGTCACACAATGATTTCAGCCAGAATCACCGAGTCGTTGGCTTAACCCTCACTCCCGTGTTGAGTGATTTACAAGGAACCTTTCTCACTCTTGCAGAATCCAACACCATATGGTAAACTCACCACCCAATGCCTGACCCAATGTAAAGCATAACCAGTTTACCAGTGCAGTACTCACTCCAACAGATTCCAACAAAATGTGCAGTTGGATTTTGAAGGGTTGGGGTGGTTAGGGTTAATAGAACAACTTGACTTGGCTTGAGTCACTACATTGGAATCGCTTGACTCGAGTCACAAAATTAAGTGACTCGTAACTCTGTACCCTCACATGCAGGTTGTCAATGTGCTGTACATGAACACAGACACTCTCTACAGCTACGGCATCAGGAATAACGACGCCATGTCCGTCATACAGAAACAACTAGAGAAGGACACTGGCGTAGCTCCCAGTCAGCAGGATATCCTCTTGCCTACTGGCCAGTCGGTGGATCCACAGAAACCTGCTGTCCAGTACACACAGGGAGAGGTAAGCGTTTTAATACAAGAGCCTTCAGGAGTTGAATAGTGTATTAATCTCATGCTTGAACTAGACCTGAGATCAAGACCTAATTTTGGGGTGGTTCCATGGCCCACAGAGGTGCTGGCCCATTGAACCTAGCAGGGCATAGTGCCATATCACTTCCCCTGTGTGCCATCTTCTTCCCCCGTGTCTTCTCTTGTCAGGTTTTGTCATTCTAACTATAGTCTGTTATGAAGTTTTTCCTTTTATTTCAGAATTGTTTTTTTTTTACGTTTACATTATTTCTTCCATCCACAGAATCAGCCAGGATTCACAATGTTCATGTTCCGGAAGGGTAACGTTCCGGAGACCTTGCCACCGAAACCCAAACCGGACCGAGTCAACATGATCAGTAAGTTTAGTTGCCTGCAAAAGTTTTATTTTGAGTTTTCCCCTTCCCTGCCGTAAAACTATAAAGAAACAAAACCATCACCTCTCTTCTCTTCTCTCAATTCGAACCGGGTCTCACTCCCTTCGCTCTTCTCATGGGAAATCTCTTGTTGTCCAGAAAACAAATAAACTCGCGGGTGATCGGGCCTTCTCTATTGCTGCTCCCCGATTGTGGAATAGTCTACCCATCCCTATCAGAAACTCCGATACTGTGCCAACCTTCAATAAGGCTCTCAAAACCCATTTTTTCCCCACACCATAGCTGGTCGTACGCCCTTGTTGTTTTTCTGTTGTTCTTTCTGTAGTTCTTCTTTCTTTGTTTCAGCGCCTTGTATCCTTTGGCAATTTGGCGCTCTATAAATCCAGTTATTATTATTATTATTATTATGAACGTTATAATAGAACTACTGTTGTTGATGTCAAAAATCAGCTTCACTTCTGTTTCGCCTGAAGTAGCAACCATTCTTACGGTGAAGTATTTTAATGTTTGTTTTGGCAGTTCAAGAGCCGAAGACCCTACTCAGCTACAATGACAGGAAGAAGTGCTGGGGCCAGGCTGTGTACTTCTGCAACCAGCAAGCCAAGGAAGCATCTAGGCTTCTGGAGGGTGCTAGAGCTTCAATGTAAGACCTGAAGATTGATGAACCTTACATTCTGAAGGCATTTTTGCTAGGTGCCTTCTTCAATCCACCACAATTAGCCTCTTTCTAGATACTTGATGGCACATGTTTGTACTTTTGTTTAAAAAAACAAAGGATGGGCAATTAGGCTAATGAAAGCATCTTTTTTTTTTCCCTTTTTTTTTTTTTTAATGTGTAGGTTGTGCACCATGCGGTTGAACCATCAGCTGACGGACCTACACAAAGACATGATGAGTCAGATGCACAAATTGGAAGCCAAGCAGGATATGTTTCGCTCAAGCCTGGAGTTTGACATCGATTCCTACGCAGTCCAGTCTCCCACGGGCATCAGTGAGTGTATACCTAGTATTCTGTTAATAATATGACATAACCATACCTGTTGTCACTTATGTGTTTTCCATACGCATTTAGAAGAGCATTTGCAGCGTTTCATTTAATTTACCGCAGGTTTAAAGTCTGTATTGATTTCCATTTTGCGAGTTTTGGGCCCATAGCTCAAAATTGCACTGGCGACTTCCAACGTAACTTGAACAGTTTGTTCATATGTGACTAGGTGTGACGAAATCGTGCAAAATTTTGTGAAACTTTGTGACCCTGCTAACCACAGAACTCTGTACTTATTATAACCTGAAATGCTGAAAGATGTTTCTTGAAACCTTTGGATTCCTAGACCACCTGATTCTCATGTGTTGGATTTTCTTTTCTCTCCGAAGGCGCGGCAATATATCATTTTGACTTTGCGCAAATGTCTGCAGAATATTTCGAGTGACTATTTAAGTTCACTTGGGGTAAGGAAGGTAAATGGTGTTCTTTTTTCTTACAGCTTCAGAAAAGATGTTTCGCAGCTGGAAAAACGCTGAGCGAGAAATTGTTGAAGACTTTGATTCAGTAAGTTTTTCACCAGTCAATACAGATTTTGCTCCAAT
This sequence comes from Patiria miniata, assembly GCF_015706575.1. NCBI lineage: Eukaryota > Metazoa > Echinodermata > Asteroidea > Valvatida > Asterinidae > Patiria > Patiria miniata. The sequence continues at coordinate 3,801,676 of NW_024037063.1, read as the reverse complement.
TATGAACAGCATGACATACATAAGACCAATGCCAAAATTGATTAAAACTTAACACATTGTAATGAATTTATTGTTTGTTTCTCTTATGTAATTTCTTCACCTTTTAGTTAAAGAGGGTGTACTCCTTGAATGGTCATGTCAACATAACCCAAACCAAGATTGTGGAACTGCAGAAAAGTCCGCTGTCCAGACAGAAGCAGGTGGAAGGCCTGGTGGAAGTGTAAGTGCAACATTAATGACATAACTCTGTGCATAGTGCTGTCCCAGGGTTCGTTAGAAAAACTTGCAATTCAACCAATGCATGACCACTTACATAATTTTCTTCTTTCTTTTTGCAGTGAAGTAGCAGCCCAGAAGCTGTATCGTGAACTACAGCAGAGTAAAGGTAAGCCTGTTTGCAAATACATTTTGTACCACTCTTTGCTATCTTACACTGCAGGGTGCCCCCCAAAATAGTTAACACTTTTTCAGACGCAGATTTCTCAAAATTGGGGAGACATATTGAAATTGTGTTAAGATATTCCTAGGTCTTGGTGGCTTATGGTGAAATTGGCATTGAAAAGAAAGCCTAAATTTAGAAATGACAGCCAATTTTAATGGTCTAAAACCAGTTTGTCCACACACGTGTATGGAAAGCATGACTGGTTATTGTTATGGCAGTTCATTTTGCACTTAGTTTTGACCAAGTTTCATAGACTTACATGTGGACAAATATTTTTTTTTGACCGTTTCTCTTGAATGGCCGTCATCTGTCTGAAAAAGTCTAAACCTTTTTGGGGGCCACCCTGTACAAAAGCAAACATCAATTTTGTTTGTTCTTATGTTGCATCAGTCCTGCAGGGTTTGACAGAAGGCATTCTTTTTTTCCATTTTTCAGCCTCTGTTACTCGTGTCCTTACTTTGTGATTTATTTTGTGATTGACTTGAATTTTCCTTTGGGTAGTCCTCTGACTTAACTAACCTGTAACCCCTCTACCTTGTGTCTTACAGGTGGAGAAGCAGGTTGCACCTTCCAAGACAGTTCCAAGATGCAGAATTTGATCATCAAAAGCATCAACTACAGAACCAAACAGACCAAGGAACTCTATGGTCATCTGCAGTGAGTTTCTTTTAGACACACAGTTGAAAGGATTTTACATATGTACACCTCTACATAAGCATGGTCATTGATCAGTGTTCCATCTAGTCCGAGTATCAGTTGTTGTTCAAGGAAGCCCTCTCTGTAACCAACGTCTGGTATTAATGAGCATGCAAATTTTGTGTGACCCCACGCGCCAGCTAATCGGAGTTGCCTTTAGAAATTGTGCCGTTTTTCGATCAGAAATGTGACTAAGCTGTTGATTGGTCAATTTGTCTGCCACGTTTTTGGCTTACGGAAGACCCGATAGCAGGCGCCCGCTGAATGATCAGAATCTCGAAGTCAAGAGGCAGTCTTGTTTTGCATAATTAATCACCAAATCTGCTCGCATACAAATGTATCATAGACCCTTCGCTGGGCAAGGGGATATTCCATAAACTATGTTCCATCTGGAAAGGGAAATAAATATAGGTAACTCCTGGACACGCGAGCGCAGACTAACTCACAGCCAGTGTGAGTGATTGCAGTCAGCTTGTAAGTGGTACCATCCTAAACACGTTGTCTTCTTTTGTAAGCAACATCTCTGCCTGGAGCCTGTAGCATTTTTGTTTTGTTTTTGAAAAAGCCAAATTCACATTTCTTCCATGTCTGCATTTGTTGCAATTAGGAAATTAGTGTATTGTAAAGTGGAGTCAGAGAGGCTGGTTCCACAGATCGCTACTAGTGTCAACGAGATGAGGAACCTGGAGAGGAGAATGATCTCCCACCAGCAACAACGGCAGAAAGATATCTGGACACTCCTTAAACATGCTGTAAGTCCGAGTCTTAAAGACCATAGTTAGATATACCAACATGATAGTTTTCCTATTTAAATAGTATTTCCAATTGGTTTCTCTTTGCATTTCTTACTTTCCTCTATTTCCGGCATTCTGCACTATAGACGTTACTTTTGGGAGTCTGCATGACATCTTTTCCTACTTTTTCCTGATGGTCAAATTTCATGCATGTATATCATGCCAGTCTAGTAGTTTCTTCCCTTGTGGTGCTTCAGTCTTGACTTCGCTTCTTTTCTCGTGCTTCGTTTCGACTACCTTATCTACACAACCTACATATCTAAGATAATAACCAAACACGCCTCATTTAGTACTGCCTGTGTTCCATGAGATGGTTACCCAATATGTTTTGTATCAAATGAAGAGTTAGTTTTGTTCACTTTCATGAGATGTTGGAGTTTTTGTTTTTTTTAGGTGTATCAAGATTCAAGAATAATTCATTCTGAGAAACTTTATGAGAATAAGTCATTATCCAAGAGATTTTGCACAGTCCATTAGTTACTCGCGTGCACTTTAAATAAGTTCCTAATTTACATAGACAAATTTGAGATAAATGTTTTTCGTCTAACAACACAACCTTTTCTTTTCTAAGGCAGAGGAAGCTAAGATTTAATTTCTTTGCATTTCATCTCCAGGTTAGCAGAGTTCATAATACTGTTTCACCACCGGTGTCAGCGGCTAACAATATACATTACAGCCGTCAGTCCTCCTCAGCCTCAGTTACCAGTTCCGGCTCTGGCTCAGGCTCAGGCTCTGCCACGGACCTGTTGAGTCTTGGAAACAAACCACTTCAAGATTCGTTAACACTGGTGAACCAAAGCTCTGTGACAAGAAACAAGTAAGTATGAACACGTCGGATAGCAGTTTGTGAAGTTGTTTTTTATTGTGATTGCCCTTGTTGTTAGATAATAAGACGTTTGGTGCTGTTACTGGGAGATGGAGGATGCACGGTGTCAGAAGCGGGATAAATGTAATTCATGTGTAGTTAGTATTGCCTAGAAATCTGTCGACAGAAGAGTGTATAAGGGGATTCTTATGACAAAATTCCAGAGGGTGTTGAATTTCTCTGTTGTGAGGACTTTAATGGACATTCAGATACAGTGAGGCCACCAACTTACAGGAACATTAGAGGATCATCGTCAGACAGCAACCCAAGATGGTTATTTGGTGTCAGAAGTGGGATGCAATTTGACACCAGTTTTATCGTACAAACATAGACTCACTAATGTATGTTGGGTTCTAAGCAGAAGTCTCTCCTTGTGATCTTTCCCACTCTTGCTCCTGCAGGTTTGACGATGTCGTTGAGAGCATCAAAGCCGAACAGGAAGAGTTACTGCAGGCGACAGAAACAAAGAAGTGGGAGTTCCTCAACAGTTAAGAGAAAAACATGCATCACTGAAGTGGCGCAGTAATCTTGCAGCACGGTGAGTTTGATTGAAATGGGTTTTAATTTCAACAATTGCATTGTGATTTATATTGACATTTAATTAATCTCTATCATCAATTTGGTAATGCTTTTAACTTTCCTTTCAGATTTTCAACTGTTGTACCCTCTAAACATCTGACCACATCTGGATACAGATTACTCCATCAAGACAAAAGTTTGAAGTGGGTCCCTACCCCCATAGGCACCAGCCTATATTGGTCGGGTGTCTATATCCAAGTACCATGGCATTGTATGCAGCTTTGATAGGGAACTACATGTATAGTGACCTGTCTTCCACATTTCATTTCTGAAAGTAGGAGTTTTGGGTTTTAAATTTTCATCTGTCAGCTGATGGAACTGTCATCCAAGTGTTTAATAAGTAACCCAAAATGCAATTTGTTATAGGCTTGGGAAGTTCACAGTGAACTTACACGGTTCCTTTAATAAGTGATTGGTACTGCAGTTCTGGTTTCAACTAGCTTGCAAGGTAGAACCAGGCAGAACTGGGTAGAACCGGGTAGATCCGGTAGAACCGTTTACCCACCAGAATATCCCAAGCCTAACCTGTGGTGTTTATTTCACTGAAATCATAATTCCATTGTACATGTAATTGTAAATACAATGTAATGTGTGACATTAAATTTTATGCATATAATGAAATCCGTTTCAGCTAAGCGAAGTGTTAGGTCCTTTCGTTGACACTTATGTGAAGGCATTGCTGTTTTGGTTGATGGGTTAATTGTTTTATCAAGGTAAGGACGATGTGAAAGAATGCAATTGTGCATTTCAGATAAATGGAGCTGTTGAACTGGAGTTACCCATAACATTCTGTTCATTGTAGTAGGGTCTTTCATACACCATTGTTGTGACTTGTGATACAGGGTGAGTGAAAAAACAGCTAACCCAAATGGCGCCCCCTATTTTTAAAAGAAGTTCTGCACATCGCATGTGAACGCCCAATTAATAAGTTTGCATTTAGTAAAAGAATCATTCAAATCACTCATGTACTTTTCCAGTTACGGATTTTTGAACACAAAGACAGTTTTAAAAGTTTGCCCGATCCACGACATCACATTTAAGGTACATGATATTTCAAGAAAATGAAACCATGTCGTATCACGAAAATGATATCAACATATTATCCCATAAGTCTCCGGGGTAGCCAAGTAGAAGTTCTAGAAGGCAGGGCAGGACTATAAACTCGTGACATTTTAAAGCATGTTGTTTAACATTGGAAGCAAAGGTGTTTAAATAAGGTTTACGATAAGAGCCAGTTATCGTTGTTATGAGAGTGTTCCGATGTCTTTTTCTATATGTGAATTGTTTTCATTTTGCTGAAATATGACTAACCTTTATTGTGATTCTTGGACAAAATTTTAAAACTGCATTTGTGTTTAAAAGTCTGTAACTGGAAAAGTACATGAGTGCTATGAATGATTATTTTACTAAAATAAAGCTTATTAATTGGGCTTTCACATCCTAGATCTGACAAGTGCTGCGTACATGCAGCAAGTCTTTTAAAATTGGAGTTGCCCTTTGGGTTTCCTTTTTTTTTTACACCGTATTGTTTAAAATATTTTATCAAAGTGAATTTTTTTGATGCCAGGGGAATTATATGTAAAAAAAGAAATACATGTTTGTGAAACGACATTGTAATATTCTGCAACCTGAATTAATGAAACAACAGATTATTGGAATTTTGGCCACTTAAAAATGTGTATTGGTGATGCCAAACTGAACTTGTATATTGTACCTTTATGGTTATGTCACTTATACAGGAATACATATAAAAGTAATTTAAAAGTGAACCTTTTGTAACAGAAAACCTGTCCAATTTTTCTTTCTGGTTTATGTGTGTGTTTGTTGTAAGGACATTTGGTTAAGACACGTTCATGGCATTTTAAATGGCTATGAAGCCAGAGAGGAAGCTGCAGCCGCAACGGAGCCAGCGTTTCGAAAACACTTGAAAAGACAATCGTGTGTGTTCACACCTAACATTCTTCGAGAAAAATACAAAGCACGCGATTCCTGATGTTTTGACTGTTGCGGATATGTTTTCATAAGCTGAAGATGATGCCACTTTAAGGGTTGACGAAACTTCAAGTGGTCTCTCCGGTAACTTAACGGCAACTTCTGTCTTTACGTGCTTATAAAGTCTGTTCCGTTCGGCGCCCCATCGGTACAAAGTAGTGCTCAACTTAACATGTTCATGGATCGGGCAATGACCGAATACGAATCTCACACAATTGCATGAAAGCTCTGTCATCCATGCGCCAATTATCCCATCAACTGGAGGGAGGCAGGGTGAGTGCTGGGCTTTAGCGTTGCTGATCAAGGAAGATGAACCTCCTTCCGGACGATGGTTTCCATAGCACTCTGGATCTAATCCACCTATAAATCTCGAGTAAATTCCGCTTCCATTAGTATCTAGATCTGATGTCTTTTTTCCCCGGATGAAAAGAAAGTAATTGTTAAACTTGCCATCATCTGTCTCTTTTCGTTTCTGTTTTCTCTGTAGCCGTCTGTAAGGTTTTCCTGTTTAAATTAAATGTGATCCTTACAATTCTCAAAAAAAATTGCAAACGAAGATTATATTAAGGAACTAATGGTCCAAATAAGAACAGATTGGGTTTTGTAAATATAAAGACAATCTAAAGAGTTAGCCGGGCCGACTTAATGTTAAATAGCTGTAGCATGCTTGACCCCACATCATGCAAACCAAATTTTCAGTACTCGTGATATTTTTGTCGCTTTCCAGGAATACATGCAATTAGTTAACAACCCCCTACCCCCTCCCCCCCCCCAAAAAAAACCCCAAAGAAACACTTTACGATTGTTTTTCTCTTGGGCTTATCATGCACATTTCTTCATTACGTAGTCTCACCCCGATCTTTATGTTTTGATTTTATTTATCAAATCCTCCAATAAAAACCTGCATCTCGGGTTTCTTGAGGTTATTCTCATCTCGATCCGATGAAAATCCAGAACACAAACTTGCTTCTCTCCACCTACCCGATTACCCGAAAACACGGAGCGCGGTGGTTTCCAAGTGTTTATTTTACATTTGTGAGTGCATTAACTCCAAGTGCCAGCATTTCCGGTCGTGTGTGCCGCGTATTTGCTGCTGTCAGGCTTACAGATTCGGTAGGAAAGACTGCTGGGCACATCCCCTGCCTTACCGGGTAAAATTGACGCCGTTGCGCATCTTAAAGTCTAAATAAAATCATCATGGGAGGAATGCATTATAAAATGAAGATAAGTTACGCCGGCAAAAATCTTTAAAGTTTGAAGAAAAAAAATATTGTCTGATGAGTGATTTATCATCAAAACTGCGTACAGTGTATATAATTTCAATCATGCTTTTTATTACAAGGAAATGTAGCCCCAGCCTACCACACTCCCCCACCCCCAAATCCCCCGGACAAAATTAATAAGAAGTAAATAAGAAACCCACCGCGCGGGGGCGCTGTAGGCGGCGTAACACCGATTTGACCTTCGACCCTGCAGAGCGCGGTACACAATCTTCCTTTTCGTGGCCACGAGGCGAAGCAGCAGAATTGGTGTTGAAGATCCTTTAATATCTTCTTCGCTAGATGCCGAGGTCTAGTATCTTCGACATGGTATCATTCTATGTGCGAAAGTCATCTCTCACGACTACGGTGAGTGTCATATTCGATGCAGAATAAGTTTTATTCGGGAACACTTTCTTGGCATACAGCATGCAATGCAATGAAGTATGGCACACGCACTTCTTCAGTAGTGTACCCGTACATAGTGATTCCCAACGTGGCGCAGTTTCCCCTCAACTTTCGTCATGCAGTGTTGCCAAACCTCTTTTTGTTGACAAACTTCAACTTCATTCAGTCACTTGGTAGCCTACTTTTACCTTACAGTTGAACCTTTGTGATCAATTTCAGTGTCGTGAAATTTAATCCGAAATGCAAAAACGGTGGCGTCCGGAAATTGGGCACAGAATCGGTCGAGTGTACCCTAACGTTGCGCGCGCACTCGAACAAATCTCGGAAAATCCCAAGTTAAGATTGACAAATTTCTTTGAAGTTGGCAAATTCTGATAAACCATTAATACTACACTTAATAGGCCTATATACACAACTACAAGTTGGCAGCAAGTTATGCAGTAGGCCTACTTTGGGTGCATTTAAAAAAAGGTTAATTGTGCACTTCAATAACATTTCTGTGTACAGTTTGTAACGGGTATATCCTATATAGGTAAATTCAAGATTTATGAACGGGAATGTTAGAGCTTGATGAAATTTTGCTTACCGTGAAATTTGAGGTAAAACTTTTGCTCTAGCAAGGCACCAGAGGTGAATGTGCGTCACGTTCGTATTACATGAACAATGTATTGGGAGTGCATATAGTCAATTTACATGATTTAGGACACCTGGTTTCACACACGGATGTAAAGTTTTGAAGGAGAAAAAAAGGAGTTGGTCGAATTCTAAGCCTGCAAAGCAACAGGTGAAAATAATTATCCATTGTCAACACGAGGACAGATGGCTTTTTTCGAGTGAACAAGATAACAAATTACGCATTTGCACGGTTTTCTAATGGTTTTAATGATAGTATAAGCTGAATTGTAGACCGTTTTGTGTGTGTACACATATGCTTTTAGACCACATACCTTTCTGTTTACTTCGATTGACGCTCAAGTTGCCATAGGCCTATGCCAAGGGCAAAGTTGCCCGTTGTTTTTGTATAGCCAACAAGAGTGTGCAGACAAAGTTATTGCACAGGTGGGAATGTTGATTTTTGTTCCTCAGTTGATTGTTTGTGGCTATTAGATCTGATATACTTGTGGTGAAGATTTAGTAGTCTTTGTGATTGGTCCTACTACTTACTCTGACGTCACTTTTAAATAACCCAACTACGGGAGTCATCCTTTAAATTAGTAACCTATGTGAATTTAGGCAAAGGCATCATTATGCAAGGAGATTAAAGCACTAAAAAAATGATACATCACGATAAACATTTTGTTCTTAGCCGCCGTTCGTAATGAGCTCATTATTTTGTCTCGATTGAATGAAACTTTCATATATCGTTGATAATTAAACTCCATTTATTTAGATTAAAGAGTACCGATCAGTGGGGGTTATCTATCAAAAGCCATTATCTTGTCACGACTGCAGTGATAAGACCTATAATTCCGTGTCTCAACTCCCCCTCGGCTTTTTCAGCGTGGCGGATTATTTCGTTTCGAAGATCAAAACTCAAGCACCTCTTGAGAGAGCCGGCCATGCCTCGTTAATCAACGGCGGTGGCGGTGCTTGCTTTGAAAAATTCCGGGTTCGCTTCATTTGAAGAGTATCACATTTTTGATTATATATCTAAACACTGAGAAGTATGTTTGCGTACATGAAGAGGTATGTTTCCTGAGATGGCACGGAATGCAAATCAGGATTTATTTTTCCTTAAAACGTACCACTGACGTGAGGTGCTCCGCTTAGTAATAGATACACATGCAGACTCCTCTATTTAGCTTGAGATTGGCTATGATCACTGCACTGCACGGTGGTTCGCAAAATTTAAAAAAAAAATCCCGCTAACACGTTCACATACCAAGATCAAGTCTACAAGAAAAATAAACATAACCAAGTTGTAAAAAGTTAAGGCATTTTATTCCACAAACAGGGATAAAATCACATCAATATTTCCTTAGATTCTGTTAAACTCTATCAGTTTTATTATTTTTGTTGATTTGCACACAGCGATATTCTTTTAAAAAAAAACTACAGTGGGTTAATCCTGTTTTGCTTAGTGTTGGAAAAATACCAGATCTTATTTCAAAAGATAAGTGACAAGACACCTAAAAGGAAAAAAATGCTCATTCGATGGCTTCTATTCTTGGACATTAATGATGGACATGGGTGATTTTTTTTCAGTCTATCCACAACAACAACTATCGTGCAAGCATTTAAGTACTAGTTAGATTATACTTACAGTTATACCTACGAATGCAGTGATCTACAATTAAGTATGTGATATTAAATTCTAGGATTATTGCCAGTTCACAATCCAATACCCGTTCATATTATTATTCGTTAATAAGATTCGGGAATGAAAGCGTTGGACTACAATAAAATAAGGTTCGAATGGTTTCAGCCAGAGTAAGGCTATGCAGGGTGAAAATGTCCTGATATTTTTACCCAAGTTATTTTAACCTTTCTGTCTAATAGTGTGGCATCATGTACTGACTACAAGTAGCTACGCATTACAGTGAGTTATTTCTACTTCTAAAGGTGTTTTGAGTTTAAGTAGGCCTAGCGCGCACCGCTATCAGATACAGCCAATCAATAACGATTTGACTTACTATATACACATCGCAACCATTTAATACAGGTTGTATTTCAGACAAAATATACATTTTTTTAATCAACTGGTGCTATGTTTACAAGTACCTGAAATGATATTTTCTTCTTTTAATATGAAATAATGGACAAAAAATTTAACATTTTCTAATACTGATTTCCTTTTTTTGTTTACCAACCAACAATATTCACGAGGAATGAAATATTAAACAAAAACATTCTTTGGCACCTCTTAATGATCTGACTAACTTCCTTAAAACTAACACTTAGTGATGATTCTATTGCTACCACTATGGTGCATAATACTATTAAAAATCTGAAGACTATTTGCGATTATTTTCATCATTAGTTTAATCTCTAGGATTTCACGTACAACAGCACCCACAGACCAAAGCCACAATTGTTTTAGTAAACTTATTCTGCAAAGTAAAACCGTACACTTTGGAACCTTTTATGGCATGAAAAAGTGCGGAATAAAACTCAACTTTATTTTACAAAGTGATGGCTTCCCGGAAAAGTGGTGATTGCTAAAAACTCTTCCCTTTTCACATACCCCCGTAGAGTGATCTACTGGACATGACTTGTAACTATGATAAGACTTCTTTGATTTTGAATTCTCCATACCTCGTCTTGGTCTAGTTTCGTCATTTATTTTCTGATAATGACTTTAAATAATAGTTGGTTTTTTTAACAACACATTTCAACATGGACTAGTACACGTAGTCTTTTTTTTTCAATTCTGTTCTTCCTTTTAACACTTATCAAGTCGTAGCCTCTGCATCAGCCACGGCAAGTACTCCTCCACTTTGGTATACACCGTGGGTATGGGCTTGTGCGGAGACCCGTTGCAGAAGTAGTTGTGGCCCCAGGACACGATGCCCCAGACCACCCAATGACCGGTCTTCTCCCTGCACATCAAAGGACCGCCGCTGTCGCCTTTGCAGGCGTCTGTGCGGTGGTCACCGGTCATGTGGCCTGCACAGACCATATTGTCCGTGTAGAGACCTCCGTAGGCGTCACGGCAGGACTGGGGCGGGAGGATGGGGAGGCGGGCCTCGTGAAGAATAGCCGGGTGCTGGGAGTTGAAGTAGGTCAGTGGATCTGTGGATGGATGGAAGGTAGTCAGGTGACAACGACGCTGAGATAAGTAAATAATACCGCACCATATAGCATGGTTGAACCTGCCATATACAAACCATATGAGAGTTAGGACTCCTCCGAAATCAGACAAATTTATTTGAGATATACTTGTCATATTGTTTCAAAGTGATAACTGCATTCATCTCGGTTGGTGTGCAATCTTGTGTGAAGCTACTCAGTAGACGTTTGATATTTTGTGACGGTTGTATGTACTAACACTACCAGTTCTGTGTGAAATGGTGTCATATTGCTGTGCCGTCTTGCCCTGCCTAACTCCGTCCACTTCTATTAGTCCAATCTGCCTACCTTACTTCAGACTGCCGACTTTTGTCTGCTATAATGATAGAGTCATGGCTTTTTGTAATGGAGCTAAGTGAGGTGATGGCGTGTTGATTGACAGTCTTTGAAATTTACACTGTCTGTTGTGGATACCAACAGGTAAACATCAACAACAGCATCATCAGTACCTTAGGTACGAGCAACGTGTCTAGCATTTTTATGTTGCGTCCGTTCACTCGAGGACAAGTCTTTAGGTTAACTATGAATATTTGTCGTAATTGGAGTTACCTCGCTTCACAAGAGTATTCGCGAGGCAAGTACCAAATTCTTACCCGTAAACCCCCAGCCAACCACAAAGCACATATCCCCCGATTTGAACAGATCCGGCTCGCCCGCCCTCTGTTGTGGGGGCAGGCAGACCGGCTGGACGGCAGGGCCCATCTTGACCTTCCTCTTGTCCGTCTTCAGCCGTACGAGGGCGACGTCATCTTTGTAGTCTCCTCTCGGGATGTAGGCCTCGTGAATGTAGACGCAGTCTACGCGGAACCGTTGCTCGGTGCCTTCCTTGGCAAGGCGGTTCCAGTCGCCGATAATCACCACCACGTCATTGGGGTCGTGTCTACGACAGAAAAAAATAATCAGAGAAACGCAGATATTAAGTTGACTACATGTATGTTATAATGCTTTACTTTTCAATTCATTAAGGCCCATAAAGGTGAACTAGGCAGCTTAATTTAACAGATGCCGACCCATGATTGTGTTTAACCATTACACCTGCTGCTTGCAGGTACAATTTATAATCGGAGTTCATGTAGCTTTCGAGTTCACGAAGAGCTTCTTCGAGTATTAGCCTCGGAGGGTGACGTTGGATTTGTTTCTTCGATTCTTGGATTTGTTTATGTACAAGGCTTCTGAATCCGAATGCATTAGACGTATGGCGAGCTGCATAACAACAAGCAGGGAGTTGTTTGTGAAAGTGGAAAAGTGTATTGTCAGTCCATAAATCCATTGCACCGAATTCGATTACCGTCGAATGAATTTTGTTTGCAAAACAGTCGTGAGAGCTGTTGTAATCACGTTGTGTAAACAAGTCAACGGTACACCAGACTGAGTATTTTGTTCATGCATGGATTACGGCCCAAAGATCCTATTAATTTTTGAAGTCAAATTCAGCGTTGTGTCCTTAAGTGGAACACGTTGCTTTATTAACCCCCACAATTCGTGAGTGAGCCGGAACTTGTGAGTTAGAAAACATTTAAATTCATTGGTTAGATACGACCTTAAACTGCAGGTAACAGGTGAATTTTTAAGTTGATTAAGGGGCATTATATTTGCATTATCTTTTTGTGTGTGTGATGCATCCTTGCAGATATAGACCATAATTTATAAGGCAATACAATGCAATACAAACATTAAAGCTTAAGACGTTCAAAACAAACTCCTTGACAGATAGAGAAATAAAGCATTAAACCCAGCTTTATGAATCAGAATTTTATGAAAGGTTCTTCAAGCAATATTTCGAATTCACAGCAAGACAAAACGAGACAATGATATTACTATTTTACACGCAAACTACACCGATGGACGTGTTCTTGAAAAACAGACGCGTGTGTGGTTACACTTTACCCGTTCAATTCCGTTCAGCGATACTGTATACTCGTAATCGATGGAGCAGGAACGATCGGTCAACGTCGAACGGCAATTTTGACTGCGAGAGCGACTTGGTTAGCACTGACGTGTGGGCAGGGCCCGTGGCAAACTAAAGGTAACACAGCCGCGCCAGAACATCCCCTATGAATACGCGCATTCAATTATTAACTACAACGGATACCCAATAGCACGCGGGGGAATGAAATGTCATTAATTCTGGGGAAAAAAACTCAGGAAACTCAACTTTTTCTGCTTTGATTGATAAAAAAATTATCAACTCCCACTGAATCGGAAATGTAGATTTCTGTTTTCTTTTAGAGATCCCAAACGCAATTGGTATTGAACGAGGGATCGAATTTCTGGACGGGCTGAGTGGTCATTTGATTACGAGGCATTGAACCCGAGAAAGATAGCTCTGTAACGAAGTTGTTTTTCAGCCGTTTTCATGTATCGCGAAAGAGTCGTGGCATATGGGACAATATTTTGACTTGAGGCACCATCGCTTTGAAACCTGCCCGTATGAATGTTCCCAGAAGGAATCAATTTATGTGTGGTTTATTCAATTCCCAACCAGCAATTTTTGAAACTTGTCCAGCTCCCCAGGGCAATATTCTCGGGAAGATATTATTTGTCCCAGATTCTCACAATTTGTAACTTTTGTTGTTGGACATTATTTGGCCTACATATTTTTGAACCCATATCAAAAAAAAAAAAAGGCAATTACGAAATTGATTCAGTCCTTCGTAGTTAGACAACCAAGGCAGGACACCAAAGTTCCTTCCAAACGCTGTAAAGTTTCACGACCGATAAGTTGGTCAGTGTAATGTGCAACGAAAAGTTGACATCGTAAAACGCGTGAACTGCGCACGCGTCCTGATGACCTTTCATTTCTCTGAGCTTTGATTGGATAGATTGTCTCATCGGTGGCCGAGGTTACCACTTGCAGGTTCTCACGTGCGCACGGAGTTTGTACGAGCGTTGGTTATGGCAGTACCAACAATGCTTTGCATGAATGCATGATATAACGTTGCAAAAGTTTTATGAAAGCGATTTAGTGACCAAAACCCCTGGCAGAAGACGGTGAATGGGTACCAGCAAACACCTCCCTCACCTGTCAAAGCAGTGGGCAGCAGTCAGTACAAACTCATCACTGAGTAAGGTTCCACCGCAGTACGGCTGCGTGGCTCCGATCTCCGAGAGTTGTACCAACCAGGGCCATTGACCAACGCGGGCCTTACGCCCCAACACCACCCGCTTCGTTACCTCAGGCTCGATGTCTCGACGCCCACACGTATCTGGAGGGAGTAGTGAGGTTTAGAAAGTGAAAAGAAAACGAATAGTTAGAAAACAAGCGATACATATCAACATTTCTTTGGAAACAGTTGAATTTTATCTGTCTTTTATGTGTAGTTTGTTATGCCAGCGGGATACTAAAACATTTTCACGTTTCTCGTGTTATTTTAATGTGATAAAATTAATGACTTGCCATGACAACTAAACAGTATTTGAACATGAACGTCTCTGACGTCCACCCCAGACCGCTTTAATTTCACATCCTCGAAATTTAGGAAATGAGAAAATCGGTGCCTCAAATACAGACCAGGGGCGTGCGGTACTTATCCCGCCAATAACGCATCCCCAAGGCATCCGGGTATATAGGGCCGGCCGAAACGTGAGCCAGACCAGGCTCCCGTCCCTCGAAATTGTAACCTTTTTAATATCCGCTGCTCACGAAGCGCGCACCCGTCCAAAAGTATATTCCCCTGACTCCCTCTATTCATCTAAAAGTAGCACTTTTGTCCCCTTGTTGTGTGCAGAGGGAGGCATCTGTAAACACAGGCGCACGCAGGTGTAAGCTACCGCGTTATTGCTTGTGGGACTTTGGGGCCTCCCCATGTGCCCCCTAATTTCCCTCTGAAAGCTCTCGCATAGACCCATAATCTCTCACATGTGGCCATCATTGAGTCTCCTTAAAGTTCGGGAGGGTGAGGGAGGATGCATTTTTTGTCTCCGAAGTTATATTAGGGGAGTTTGCAAATGAAGACCTTAAAGCGAAAACGTGGTGCTGAGGCAAAACAACTGCACTTGAACCTGGTATAGTGGTAGGGACGCACTGGGAAGGCAAAGCAGTTGTGTTTGTACCACATTTTACTGCACCATTTACAAAAAGCGTCCAATTTAAAATTGAAATTAACAAAAACAATTCACAGGATATAGTGCACCAAATTAAAAAGAAAAATATTTAACTTCACTTGATATTCAAGTGTGTGGCGTTGGCGTAATTGCAAACGGGTACGTTGTGTTTATTTTACTTGATCATTGGATAAAATGCTGTATTGTGCATGCCGTATAATAAACAGTTCCATGAATATTATGATGTTGTTAAAATGGAAATTATATACAAACACGTCCTTGTTTGAACAAGTTGTTTTTGCACTGAATTTAATCACTTGTGGCGCTTTGGAGAGATCTCGAGGATTGATTTTAGACGTGTGTAATACGCGTACGTCTGATGGATCTATCCTTGTTTATTTAGTGGTGCGTCATTGTGTATCGACCCTCGACGCCGATTGGTCAATTTTAGCGTGTATGCGCAGAACGGTCAAAAGTCGGCCATAATCCAACCGATTCGTGGTGCCATGAGCACAAATCAGGAGATGACGGGCACGAAAATGCACAGTTATGGACTAGAGAAATTAAATGCTATTATTCCTCAAAGGAAAGAGTGTATGTATTTCAAGTTTATAAACTTTTCCCCACAAAAATAGTAATGTATACACTAAGTTAATACCCTCAACTAAGGTGATTTGGTAAAGTGTCTTCCGACAGTGAAAATCCTACAATATTGAACTCGATAACATTAACAGATGTTTACATACAGGCTACATGCTTTAAGGGTACATGTCTGGTATATAGGTAGGATTAAATTAAATGTTATTAAGAGTGGGTGTATTTATCCCTTCGTCCCTTCCTATCGTTCTGAAGCCAATGACACGATGTGAATGCATTTGCATTTCCGCGTAAATTATAGGAGCATAACATCCCAAGTATTTTCTGGAATCTTGTGACGGAAACACAGGGCCCACGCTTGACTGTACCTTGAAGTCTCTCCAGTGCCTTTTCACTGAAATGGCATCGAGTCTGTGGGGACCACAGCACAACAATGAAAGGACATTTTCAAGACGCCTTGAAAGAAGATGGAGTTACCTTCATCAGTATTTTACCGCTGTAATCTTGGTCCTGAATTACCACTCAATGACGTAAAGAAGATCACGTGATAAGCAACAAACAAACACGTAAGCCGATTCGATCGCAAGAATACACGCTGTGTAGTGGCGTGCGTAAAGTCTTCGTGTTTCGAAGAAGAGTATTTTGAAAACATGCCATTAGTTTCCAATGATTTCATTCCCCGGATGGAACTTCTCTTCAGTTTTCTGATAGTGCCTGCAGTAATTAGCAATCACACTGTGATTATTTTGTTCGTTTGCTGACGTCCATAGATGGGAAGATTATTCACGAACTCTAATGCTGAACATTAACCGCAATAAACGTGACGCACGACTACGAGTAATTTACAGTTGCCAAAATCGCAAATGAAAGTAATTAATTCCGAGAGATAGAGATGTGTTGTTTCTCACTATTTTGATTCGCGAGATAAGCCTGCGGGCAGGTTGGTCCTCATCGATCAGTGTGCAACGTTAATGGGGCGTATGCAACGCCGGGAACATAAAAGGCCAACGTTAAAGGTCCGTGGCACGTACATGCAGTTAAGTCTTCTAGACT
Organism: Patiria miniata; assembly: GCF_015706575.1. Classification (NCBI taxonomy): domain Eukaryota; kingdom Metazoa; phylum Echinodermata; class Asteroidea; order Valvatida; family Asterinidae; genus Patiria; species Patiria miniata. Next base: position 3,785,158 of record NW_024037063.1, on the reverse strand, counting down.
CTGTGTAAGCTTGTATTGAGGTGTGGTAAACTTTCCTTAATAGTCCGTTAAAAGAATTTTAAAAATAAGGTGTTTTTTTAAAGAATTTTGTATATGACATTTTGCAGGCCGAAGGCCTTCATTAATTGTAAACGTTGCACGGTGTTAAGTTATTCTATCTTAATTTACGGATATTTACACCAAATATTGGGGAATCTTCCGTTTATTTTGGAAGAAAACTGAACCACAAGACTTTAATAAATGCTTATGGTGCGGATTTAGTAGCACCATAAGAAAACAGGATCGATTGTGTGTGACTGACGTGCACGTATCAGTATTACACGCCACCAATAACGACTTGAATCAAGACTATAGAAAGCCGGATTCGTAATACGTCATGCGCACGCAAACTACGACGCGGGGAATTGACAAACTTCACCACAACTTCGGCAAGAACTAGTGACGTCAAGATCGAATCGAATTCGTTTTCTAGCGAAGCATACACGGGTTTTGTGGCGTGTAAGCTGGGCCAATGCTGTCGGGTATCATTTACTGTTTAAAAGAATAACCGTCAGTGGTTTAAGTTTTGCCATCAATTTATCAAAAATGCGAGCTTATTGTTCCGATGATCAAAACCTTAACATTGTTTGAGTAATTTAATAGCTACATTTGCCAATGCATTTAAATCATTTCCACTCATTAATTTATGTATTGTGAGGCGAACATTGACTTTCTTTAATCAACGTAAACGGAGGCGGCCAAAAACACTGGTTCTCTTATTTGAGTCATATACTTGGCAAATATTTGAAGCAAAATTAAGCAACTCATTTCTGATAGGTCCTGTAGCGACAGCTCGGTGGGTCAAAAACTCCATTTTTTTTTACCTTTTACGGAGTTGAGTAATAAATGAGCAATCTGTTTCAAACATCACCATGGAGATGAACGGACTAGATTCGCGGGAACTCGCAAGCCGTGCGTTGCTATAGTCAACGGGTTACGCGCCCGTTTACCGCAACGGGAATACCGGTAGAAGAACGCGGTTCTCCCGCCAAAGGCGCGAAGATTGCAGTCACTTAATCACGCCGCCCGGTCAAAAAAATGACTCATAAACGTCGAGTTGCGGAAAAACAAACGACCTGTTTCCATTTGCCCCTCAGCCATTATGGGACCGAAACAGCGATAAAACGATAGCAGTTTGGTTGTGAGTTTATCCGGCGTTGGTAATTCGAAGAACAGCTCGCTTCTAGACTACCGGAATTAAACTTGTATAAAATGTAAATATTCTTGTCATGTACATGTATAACCTAGTTCAGGATTTTTTTGTTTTGCGTGTTTTCTGTTTCTCATGGGCGGTCTGTTTGAAGTAATGGCAAACAAACGGTGGTTTTCACCGTTTTAAAGAAACAACCGTATTAGGAATAATAAGTCCAAACAGAATTGGGCGCACCAAGAACGCTTTTTCAAATCACTGCATGTGGCATGCAGACCATTATAACGTTGTGCAAAGATGTCATGAACATTTGATTTTAACTGTGAATAACTAAATCGTTATGTCTATTGCATGTGTCCCGCATAGAAGGCCTCGAAGCATGGAGTTCTGAACTAATACATGTATATTAAAACGGAAGCCTAAAATTGAAGTAAAATTGCGAACTCAGCCTTCAAGTCTCCTTTAAATTACCGGTGGAACCGTTGATACAATTTGTTTTGACGGCAGCATCTAAATTACCACACGAGAATGTTTTAATTTTAGCGCATCGCGTCAACAATTCGCAAGGCCCGTACCTCGCACCAGTTTGGTCTATCGGGAGAAGGCAGCTCTCGATGAGTTTTTTTCCCAGCGCGAAAACCAAACATTGTCCCCGCGAGTGAGTCCGGGCCTACACCCGAACCAAATTGGCCCGGTAATTGGAAGTGGCGGGCCCACAATCACATTACTGCGGCTGGCGATGTTTGCCCACGTAATGCGACCGGCCGATCGGATACGTCGTTTATCTCCATGAAAAATTGGACGGCCTTCTGTCAGTGATGGACTAGGGTATAGACGGCTATATATACGGACCGTGGATAACATTTTTGTCCTGCAGGAAGGACCGATGAATGCAGTTTCCGAGGGTTATTGCTTGATTAAATCTTGGCTAGCGATATAATTTCTCCGTCTGAGGCCCGAACAACGTGCAACCTTCAAATCGTGATGCCAGTATCTCATTGTTGCGTGCAATAATAACCTACATTTATGTTTTAAACAAAGAAGCACAGTGCAGATTATCTGTAAACGTGTCCTTATACTTATAGAGATGTAGGGCTACATCAAACATCAACCCAAGTTCAGCCCCTCCTTTGCCTTCATATATTGATTATAAACTCGTTAAAAAATTCGTTGAGAAAAAAGTTTTAAATCGTTATGGCGCTTCTAGCATAATGCCCGTGACGACCAAACGAGTGTACGCGAAGGCGTTTGCCTTTCTTGTTTACGCCAGCTTTTGTTCAGTTCTGTTCAACACAAAAATGCGTATGCATAAACGTATGCATACATAATTCAAATGACCCCAGTTACAAAGAAAGAAAGCCAAATAAAAAATCGTTTCATCTTATCTTTGGCTCACCTTTGTGATAATTCGTAGATTTTGCAAGATGGTAATGGACATTTTAGTGAGTACGCCGTGTTAGTGACGATTCGGATGCAAATAATCTCATTTGTCGTTTGTTTCTCTAAGGTCTTTTCGTTCTTCCTTTAAGTAAACCGACAGAAACACAATGACTCAGGGTCGTTTGGTGCGCAGAGCGGGCTGGCTTTGTTTATTTTATCAAATTAACTATCCGTTCTACATGGCCGAAGTTCAATTAAGGGAATGGACTCAATGGCGTTCTTGTGCATGCCACAAGAGCACTTTCCCTTAGTGCTTAGATCTCTTCTGTTAGAACATCGTTTCCCATGAGTCCCCCAACAATCAAAATTTCATGCATTTTTTTAGCGTTATTTAAATTTTTAAGTGCGTGAATTTTGTCAGCTTCGTGGTACGCATCTAGAAGATACAGTAATGTATCTAAGACGTTTGGTTGTACAAACCGGGTATAATACGCAATGTGTATCGTTTTGGTCTCAGAATATTATGCTTTTGGCGTCATCGATAATAGTGATGTTGGATATAAACGAGATCAATACCATGCAGGTAAAACTACCTATACAAATATATTTTGTAATGGCTGGAAAGATGAAATGCTTTTCTTCTTTCTAAAACACCTAGTTGTTTCAAACATTCCCCCCGTCATACTTACTTTAGAAGTTTGGAATTGAGGATTTTGTCCCCCATTATTTCAATGAAGAAAAACCAGTGGGCGTCGATTTCAACTTTGCACGGCCGATTAGAACCCATAGCATGTGCCCAGTGACCCAATTGGGTATATACTCATTAAAATTGCGTGTGTATTTATGTATTTCCTCGTGCAATTTGCCAGAGTTATCCTTAGGGATTTGAAAACAAACTGTGCCATGCTCGCAATTTGAGGAGTGAGCCATTACCAATGATTGGTTTAAGGTCAGTAGGGTCTAGTGTAATTGGTATGCTTGATTTGACACCAAACCATTATTAATTGTTGTTACTTATTGGAATCACAAAAATCGCTGACAATTCGGGAACCAGTTAAGCCACGTTTAATCGAACTTGGACGTGATAGAACACTTTTTGTTGGTGATTGGTCACAAGCATGCAGTTCAGGGGTTGGCATAAGAGTGAAATGGGTGTCAGCTCTGAAGTATCATCGACATCGCATGTAAAACCTCAAAGTCATGGCAACACGTTTTTTCTTTTTAAATTACGTTAAGGTCTTTGATGCTGCAAAATGGGGAACATGCCGAAAACAGTCATGAAACATGAATCATTATTTTGTTTATCATGTTTAATTTTATTTCAAGAATATATAATGTGCGAAGTCTTAGGCCTATTAATAGATTGGCACAACCATTGATATAAACGTTTACCTCTGGTTTGAATTAAATTCTCTATGAAGCCCCCAAATATATTTAATTTTTTTAATTATCCCATACGGGGTGCTTTCATCATCAAACTCAATTATAAATGCCATTTTGATAATTTCAACATAAGTCTAAGACATTTCCAAATGATCATCTTTAAAATGAGATTTGGATGGAAAAAACCTTTCCAGTGAATAATGATAGGGTAATTGGTGAAATATCCCCGAGTTCCCTTGGACGTGCAAAAGGACCAACTTCTTTTGCGGCACGTTGTCAGTATTGCCAGCAGGCCTATGTCGTTTTATTGACGATCATGGTCTTGACAAATGGATTTTGATGTGCACCAAAATTCGGAAAACGCTTGTTCAGCAGTATGGGGCAAAATTGGACATAGCTATAATAATGCGTCTTGCGTTTTGGGACATGTAACAGCCGTCGTTTTGCAAAAACAGGCGTCTCTTTTGCACACAAGGAAAAAAAGTAGTTCCGGTGGTGAGGTTTCAGTAACGGAGAAGGAAAGATAGAACCGAGCAGTGGCTGGCGGGCCGGAACTACGAGGATGACATTCGCGAGCGGAGAGGGCCACCTCAGGCCCCGGGGCAATCGCGGTCTGAACGCCGCCAGCTCCAATCCCCATCGCACGCTGATCATTACTTTCCCCAACACGCCTTCCCGAGGCGCTACCGCAGATTTGAAATCACACACCGATGTCTCAGTATTGATTTTGCATATTGTTTGCATTAATTTGGTTTAATAAATACCTGACTCGCAGTTTTCCCGAATAATTAAGATCACTAAATCCAGAATAAATTCTACACAGTGTACATGTGTAACTCAAGTTGCAGTTAAGATGTTCGTACATCAACACGCTAATGGCACTTTTAGAACTGATACATGCTTCACGGAGAAGTTGAGTGTTTTCCGCGCTACTCTAGCGTCACGTGCATCAAAGTTTGTTCAAGCTTGTGACCGAGATTATCTCCGAGGAGTTTTTGGCGGGCTTTTCATTTGACGCTTTTTCGTATTTTGTTCAACTAAAATATATGTCATTCTAAGTTATTTGACCAATGGTTATATATAAACAGTGAACAACGATTTGGAAAATTTAAATTATACTGCCAATTTTCTGATTTAATCTACTAATTAACAATAACTCTGACTTGGCGGCATGTATGGCTGTTGATTATTTTGTATCAATGCTTAGTTTTGACCTTTGAACCCTGGTTACTTACCTGGGAGACTCGAACGCCGTTGGACACCGATACTTCGGCTGTCTAACCCGTGTCCCTCTTCCCTGAGATGCTCGTCAGCGTCGACCTCGATCCCGTTCAGCAGATAGTCAATAGTTCTCTGTACGTAATTATCGTTGACCCTGTCCTGGAGGTAGCTCCATTTTCTGGCCTCGTACCCGCCGGTGTCGCCGGCGTCGTCCGCCATCTTTTCGTCCCACAGTGCATGTTGCATGATGTTGTAGGCAGAAGGTTGATGCGGGAATGATGGTGGCTTTCGGTTGGGTGGATCATTATGGGTGTTTGGCTGGAAGAAAAAATGACAAGCTGTATGATAGCCATATTGGTTTATCTAATTTGTGGTACGTAATTATAGAGTGTTGATTTATCTATACGGATGTAATTTTTCCCCATGTTTTTTTGTGGAGCTTGAATTATGTTGGTCTATAACTATAGGGGCCAAAGATATTGCGATTTAATTCGCGTCAGTGATTGACGAGCCCGTCCAATTACTGGGCGCAGTTGTTTCATTTGAAACGGTAATTGGGTTGGAAGCAATTGCAATCAAAATGACTGAAAAAGCATGGTAACGGTAGCAATCAGATAATGTATATACGGTAGCACCGTGTGACAAATCTCTTTTGTGAGTTTGTGAGGTTCTAAAAGGAAGCGGGGAAAACCAAACGTTTCAGTCAGTATGCTCTGCTCTTCGTCAGGAGACAGAAGTTGAAAATAGTTGTAATTAATTATCCATATCAATTTGCCGGTTATTTACGCTTCAGTGAGGTGGTGCTAATACGAGTGATTATCTCATTATATTATTATGTGTTGCATTGGCGTAAGCTTGAAAAGGAAAACTAAAGATTAAGCGAAACTTGTAACAATAAAGAGGTCATCACATTCTTAATTGCAAAGAATAGGTTGATGTAATTGAAATGATATTTAAAAAGCAACATCCCTGACGCTTTGGTAGGAGTAACACGGAAATATTCTACAATGAAGTAAAAAACGGTATCAGGCAACGTAACATTAAATGTATTATTTACTTTTGAAGCGTACCTTAACAAAACCACATACCGTATGTTCCTTCTGTGTTATGAATTTTTTATGGCATGTATGTATAAGGAACCAGTAAAATGATTATTTTCTATGTCGTAGGTGGCGAAGCTATATATATTGATATGACTGGCAGTTCCTGAGGACAAAGCTCCGTCTCTTTGTGACAACTTCTTATCGGGTATCCCTTGTAGATACATGTAGATGTATTAAATAAAAAGAAAATTACGCAACCAAGTCTTCTTTGTCAGGATTCGGTTGGATGCTATGGGCAATTTTCCATGCTTGGCGCGCTACTGTGACTCGGAGGTTCTTGAGTAGATAATCCAGATATAACTATTGCTCTTTGAAAGATTAGCAACTAATCCTAATTAAGTATTAACTATGCCCTCAAACTTCCGCTCTAACGCTCTTTAATATTGTAGCAACGCCTATGGGCCGAATTTAACATGACTGGTAACGCAAAAGGGAGCAACTCTTTTTTTGGTGGGGGGGGGGGAGCGGTTGTAAAAAATCCTTGTCTTGTTTTTCGTTCAACTTTTTCGTTTTTGCCTTTTAACTTGAATAAACACAATTGAAGGAATCATTCATTCCTTTTCTTGACTCTGATACAGAACAGAATCCAATTTAAAAAAATCCTATTTTATCTTGTACGTTTCTTTTCATTGCTCGAATCTTCGAGGCATTAGAAGGGAACAAAATAATCTAAGAAGCGATGAAACATAATACCGGGAGTCAGTTTTGTTTAGATTTCATTTCTCTCCTGCACGCATAGCGTTATCCGTCCGGTTCGTAAATAATTTAACTTTGATCCTGAATAATTTACTGTAACTGTCAACTTGATTTCGAAGAAACAGTGGGCTGTTATTTGTTTTTAACCAAATATATGTATTTCAAGTTAGCGGTCACTTCTCCATCCATAATCTCTCTCCAGGTCGTCGAACTTTACTCCCATCCATTTTTTAAAGAAAGAAAATCAGTCTGCGAGAAGTTCCGCAAACACCCGGTCCAGGCATCAGTCCCTGTTATTACACATGTGTCCTTGCTTCTCCAATTAAATGACCACAATAGCTAAACTTATTAATAATTACAGTGAAGTCCCTTAGTAAACTCGCAGAAACTCTATATTCTCGTTTTCCTCGCTTCCCGTGCAATGTCTTCGTATGGCGTCATCCCCAAGAGGAAACGAACATAAAAGGTTTCTCTTCAAAGAGGGTACTTGACGTCAATATTTTTTTTCAGAGTAATTGCTTCGGGATCAGTGTTGGACGAGTAACTTTTGTCAGATCCCATAGAATCTGAACCAATATCACTGATATTCAGGCTGACCAGTTATCACAAAATCTCGTTAAGAATCCCAAAGAGTGAACCGAACTGACTTTCAACACTGATGTGATGACTTGAAAAAAAATGTGTCGAACGAATGGGTACCCATTCGAAGTACCCAAAAGTATCGGGTACGTACTTGTACTTGTAAGATGAACTGGGTCAGTTCAGTGCGATTGTGCATGTGCGTGACGGTTTGTATCAAGGTGTGTGGGAGTTTGTATCAACCATGTTTAATTTTATACAAAATGTATTTAATACACGATACATTTAGCACAGACGTGTTGTACACAAAATGCGTGTACCACCTGTCCTCCCCATTACCGTGGCGTTTGATACCATATTGATCGAATGTGGGTTTATCAGCCTCTTGGTGGCAGCAGATAAGTTCTTAAATTCTCATCATAGAAGATGATGAAATTACTGCAATTAACAGAAAACATTGGACCGTCTTGCCTGCATTAGTGAGCCTTTCCATATAGCGTCTTGAGCATTTTGCCTACGGCTGTGGCTACCATTCGCGAACCTTGGTTACTTTGGCTTAGGCTCTTTATTATACTCTTAGGCCCTGCCTCATGATTTGAGGCCCCTAAAATTAAATCATATATGAGGCTGTACTAGTTCGAGTGTTTCCATTCTGCTTCTGGAGCCGGAGATGATTCCCTATGTATATAACAGAAAACCATGGCTTATGAATATGGCCTACTTTAGAGCATGACATACTTTATCGTGACCGTAGGCTATCGTAGGAAAAATCTAGGGACTCGAGATAAAATGAAGAGACTTTTTTTGTATTGGTTGATTGCAACTCTGACTAAAACTGCGATTGAAATGGGCTGCCACCTTGGTTTCCTGTTAACCTTTTGGTCTTAATTACCATTACAGAGTTCATATTGGTATTGTCCCCAACGAGGATCTTTCATAAGCACAGTAAAAGAACTTCCTGGCCGCTGAATCCAAGCGCGTACGCCTATCCGATAGCGGGTCGTCAGGTTTCAGTACCAAAGAAATTGTCAATCGACCCCAGCATCGAGAGGAGATGAAACTGATCCCGAGCCTTGTGCCAAAAATGACGTCATGTAGTTTGACATTTTATCAAGTTCATCTCCTTGATTTCCGTATAGCATTGCCGTTAGCCTTGATTCAAGCCGGTACGGTCATGTTCCTTAACCTGTTGCGGCGCAGACTCTTCAGTTGTCAGTTACCGTATCATTGCGGTGTGTAGGAGGTCTGGCAATAGCTTTAGAAGGTCTCTTCTGATTTGAAAACGAAAACTAAAATAGTATCCTTTTTTTCTAATGTTTAAATGCCCACGCTTTTTTCGTTTTCAGATCTTTTGTATACGGTACCGGTGAAACCACATTGCATTAATGCATTAACCATCAGTGCAGAGTAACATAAAGCCCCCACAATATTCCAGGGACCAAAATGATAGTCTCGAATCGAGCTTCGATACACTGGAGAATTTCTAAATGAATTGCTGATTTGCGATACACCATTCAGTCCTGCAAAAAAGAAAAAAGAAAAAAACACTTCCCGGGTATCAATTGACATCCTTCCTTCACCCTTTGGAAATCGCCCTAGTTTCAGAGTATCTTCCTGCGTGATGAGATATCCAACTTGCTTGCTTTTTTTTAACAATTACGTAAGTTCTTCTTATTGTGGTCTTTATCTATAAGCCAATCTTACGGTACCGCAGCTAGTAGTGAACGACGTCGCAACGTAAATTATTGGTCATAATCTGATGAAGTAGTGGAAATCAATTAGTGATTAGCATCAAACTGGAAATGGGCACCACGAACTAGAAAGTGCGTCACGACCCACGTAATGCAAAGTTATGGGTCGATGGTTATGGTAAATAAAATGGTATTTTACAGTTATTCACTCTTGGTCAGTATTCAAAATATACAGTTGATTTTGTTAAAAATGTGTGATTTGATTACTGTCCACATTAATATACACCTGTAGAATGAAGACGGGCGCATTATTCGATGTAGGCCTAAAAACAAAATAGGCGCAGTGTGTTTATAGGTGGCCGCATTTTGTCGTCCAGGCTAGTTATGACGTTTTCTGAACAAAAAGCACTGATTACTTGCACCAACCCGTTTCTCTGTCATTCTGTCGATCAAAAACGTATCCTTATGGTCGAGACATTGTTCTCTTCGTATTTTATAAGGCTTGAAAGGCCTAGCTGTCCCCAAAGAAATCTCAAATACATCAGGTAACTCATTGCGGTCAATTAGGTGTAATATTTAATAACATTGCTACATTGCGATTTCAATTTCGAAGTCTCGAAATTGATGTGATAAATCATGCACATAAGACGAATCATGGATGCGGTATAAAATGCGGTTTAAAAAGACGATGGATTTTATAAAACAGTATGAGCGCTTCGTATCGCACATGGTCTACCTTTTTTTTTTTGGAGCCTAACGAAAATCTCTGCGACACTTAGGGGAATTTGACCGGTCTCCCAGGGTCAAAACTTCGGCGCACGATGTAACTCGACCCTGCCGAGTATACAACGACCACTCGAACCCCGCTGCCGTGAATTGAGAAAAATAGAGAGAGAAATAAAAATGACGCATAATTTACCACTGGAGTGGGAATTTTGGTGGAGAGAATTTCACCTTTTTTTCCCGGCGAACAATAAGGTTGGGATTTTATGTCATGCATATTTTACCTGGAAATTTATAATTATCGCACTTCAAAGATCCATATTTTAAAGGCGGGAAATTTATTTTACCGCATTTGTAGCAATCTCCGACTTTTAGCATGATGTCCATGATGCTGATTTTTTGTTTTATAACTATAAACAAATAGTTCTGACAATAATATAAGGATTTGCAAATTTATGGATAACATTCATAGCTTTCTTCCAAAGACCAATCTTGTCCTTCATTTGCTGTAGTTTGCACTGACTGTTTCTCCTCGACTAGACACAAATCGGGGGACCAAATTACACTTTTCAGCTCAGGCAAAAGCGAACGATTCCCAACAGATGATACCAAAAATGATTTGAGTTAGCGTGTTTTCAATCCTAAACTTGCCTTCTCCGCTTATGCATAACATATTATTATTTGAATTCTCCTCGAGTATAAAGATAAAAGTTTAGTTCCAGAATCTAGTATTTCCATGTCCAAGAAATGTCAGTCTTACCTGCAGTTCTGTAACAGTACACAAACCGTGTCGAAGACCTCACAAAAGGTCTTTCCCTCGCACTAATTATGCAATCCAGGGTTACATAAATCACCAGGCAGAGTTTTCTCTGAATAAAACGATGGATACAAACTATTCTTGAGCATCTTTAATAAATCCTTTGAGGTTATGGGCCGTTGAATGCATTATCAGCACGCGAGGTACCCTCGATTTATTGCCCGTGCAAGTGTTTATGTATTATTTAATGGATGGGGTGAAACACCGTCAAATCATCGTGTCAATTGATAGAAATGTGCTCTCTGCGCGCATTAGCTTGTAGGGATTTCACGAACATCAATTCCTTACGTGTCTTGAATGTCGTATACGATAGTGATAAAAGACATACCAAATAAAACTAGGTTGTCTACATTGAAAGCAATTCTACAAAAGTCAAATTTAAACAAAAAAAGTTTCATTGATAAGGATTGATCCTCCCCAACACTATTTTTTCCTTTACCTTTTTCAGAGTTACGTTGAAAACAGAAGGCATAGCTTCCCCATCCCGGCTGTATCATATGTGCTAATGTGAGTAAAATTGTTTAATATTAAAGAGTAACAGGTGTATAGGGGTTATACACCTGCGAGCATACGCAATGATCAATTAACAGATTCACGAGAATGGGAAAATGTTCGACTAATAGGGCTCCGTATGTAGCACGACTTTTGTATGCGTTCCTATGTAGATTTTCTCGAATAATGGTAACTCTGGTATATGAGATATATGTGCAAAATGAGATATTATGGTCATTGGAAACAGAAATAGATAACAGTATGCTACACTGACAATTCCACTGACGCCCAATCACGCCCAAGATACATCCACTGAGACTGACACTTATAGCTAATAAACTCTGCATGTGAGAAAGTGTTTTTAGTTGCTAAGATCTAGACTTTATTTGGGGTAAAATCTTTGGGGTAAAACCAGCAATACATAGTGCGTAGGAGCGGGCTTTATTTTAGGCGAAACGTAAACACTTAGCGTTCCACCCGTCGCAGAGGGCCAGAGCATGCAGTCTGTTTGACTTAAACGACTTGGGCACTTCAGCCGTCCATTTAGCTACTTGCTTCCCGTGAGTATTTGCAGAGAGTCCCCCTGCCTTCCTTCCGAATCAATTAGGCCCCCTAAGACCCCGTTAGACGCTCTTCTCCGGTCGTGCCGAGAACCCTTTCCCCCCAAATCTAGTCTTCAGCTTGTGACCGCGGTACCGGTAATGCGAGTTTATTTTATCAGCTTCAGCGGAAATTTCCCCGAAGTGTTCGGGACACAAATTTACCAATGGCGTGGCGAGTCGTCATGCGCGATATAGTAAAAGTATCCAGATTTCTCGTGTTACTTCAGTTTAAAGGCCGCATTTTCAAGCATTATGATACCTCTCTTGCCAGATGTCACTACTTCTTTACAAAATTGGACATGACATTTAAATGAGTTCTGACGCAAACTCAAAGATACGCTCGCTTGCAAATTTGAAATTTTGAGCATCTTAAAATACAGTCTTACTTTTTTTGAAGCAATGATGACTTGTAAGCAATTTTATATCTGTAATGCTTGTATGACCAAAGGCAATCCAGGGTTTTCATCTTCTCGAAAACAAAGTTGAACAGTTATTATTGTAATAGGCTTTGGCCTTCAAGAATGTTAATCACTTTGCGTATAGGTAAATTTGTCCAATGTTTTATAGTTCATAGCTTCAGCTCATCCTTGGTAGCCGCTTGTTTCATTTCAACCGTCAAACTTGGCTGCTGTATGTATTTTTTTTGGTTTCGGTGTACGTGGTCTTCATTACTTTACTCGATTGTCAACAAAACGTGATGAATAAACGCCGTCGATCTCCATCCAAAGGAGTTGGCAGTATGCTGTACATGCAATTGATTCCTGAGACTAGACCGGCGTATAATATCGGAAATTACATCTGAAATTCAGGAATCTGGCCCGAGGAATAATCATCAGTAATGGCCATCACCACAATTATCCCGGCCGGTGCAGACGCGAGTGCCAGATCAGGGTATAGAATAACTTCTCGAATTCATGGACACGACGGTAATAATCATTTCTCGGGCATCTTGCGACGGGCCTGTAATGCATAACCCGATCGCATTCATTTGCGAGTCCGGCGACGCAGCGCGTCGTCGAGTTCTTTTGTGCCGGCTCTCGAAGTAAGAGGCGACCGAAGTCCCAAGCTGCGATATTTATTTCTCTTTCACGCGCGCGATCCTCCATCGTTTCACGCCGTGCGAGTAGCAACGAGTAAGAAACCCTTTCCACCGGGGGAATTTACTTGCAACGGCCCTGGGTTGATGATAACCATACACAGTGGAGGCAAGCCATTTGTAAAGGCTGCTTTCATAGGGACCTGGGAGTTATTGTTGTCATACATCAATTTACAAGAACAAAATCTGAAACAAATCCACAGCGTATGTCTTTCGACTGTGCTTAACAAAGCACCGTACGCGCGCATAATTAGGTTTTGCTCCTACAAAAGCACTAAAATTGCACCAAGTCTCTGAAGTGAGGCGTTTTTGTTATGCAGCTTGCTGAAATGAGCAAACTTGATTAAGAATTCATGCTCTCACTATTGTGCTGCAATTTTTTTAAATATGCATGTGCACTGATAATACATCTTGAATTGAACGCAATGCACGGGTTGAAAATACAACCATTTCAATCGCTTAATTTGTCTTTTGAAAATCAAAGGCTTTAACCAATATGTATTTTATTATTTAAATATTTAGGAATCAAAACGGTAATAAAATGTGATTTGAACAAAAGTGTTTGCGTCACTTGTTTTTTTTTTGTTGACGTGAAGTTTACGTCATAAGTTGAAAGAGCTCAAACCGTCTTATTTTAAAAAAAAAGGAGAGAATTGTCTTTAAAGGTCACATCTTAAGAGGTTACGCAGTACATTGTGATAAGTTTTTATTTCTAGTTTATTGTACGCCTTTCGATTTAACTCGGCTTTAATTCTGCACGGGGAATATGCTTATGAATAGATTACATGCGAAGGAAACAAATACATTGAGCGGAAATTCATCACTGACATTGGACCTCCGTCATTGGCCATTCATCTTCAGGCCTTCAGTCGGACTTAGACGTAATCTCTAGCATTACCGCGAAGAAGCTTGTGTTCTTACTTAATTCAGACTTCTGCTGAAGAAGTCGCTCCGTTTCTCCTTTTTTTTGAATCGGGTTTCCCAGGCGCTAGGTCTATGCAATTCTAATACATACTAGTTGTATATCAACAAGGTAGACTTGAATATTTATTAGCTGAAACGACCACAGTTCAAGCCAGGGCACGCAGCGGATATCAATAAGGGGATTTCCCCCCGATGGAATCTGAGCCTAAAGAGCTTTTGTAATTTTCCCCTGAGTCGCCTTTGAAAGACTCATGTGCTGATTTAAGAGTTTTTCAAGAAAGTGCAGAAAATCATGAAACTTGTAATTTCGACGGAAACCGGTATGTTGACTGAAATATGCCCTTTGGTAGAAAACGAAATTGTCGGAAACTGATTCTTAAACTGACATTGCACCGCGGCAACCGGTACAATGTTCTGAAACTTGAATTAAGAAAAATGAAAACCCTTTTTGAGTCAAAGCAGCATCGGGCAAAGGGAAACTGGTGCAACATTTTCTCTGAAGCAAATAACTGGACGAGTTGTCTCTAAAACTACGAACTGACAATGTTACGTATGCTTCGCTAACTTAATTTTATAGTTCGTGGCGTCAGTGATGAAAATGCACTGAAAACGGCACTGAACCGGCATTGAATACAGGCAACTAGACAAAATCCGGTACAGCTTTGCACTCTCAGCGCGTCGGCAATCATTCCGTTCAGTTTTTTCTGAAACCAGAAGGGGAGTTGGGAAGACAGCTCTTCGGGGAGTTCTCGTCGTCGATAGGTAGCTGAAAATAATCCCATATTCTTGTTGCCTAAAATTGGGCTATGTCCATATGCAATGTCCTGCTTTTTTGGTCATGAAGAAGGGTTCTTTACCCGAGATCTAGCGTCGTGATGCACGCGGGCTAAATGTGTTCGCAGCAACTGTCAACAGACTTGATCTCACAGAGGCCGGCAGCCAGACTTTGCAGACTGATCGAGTTACTGTTTCTCCCAACTCGACATGCAGATCGGATGGCGTAATACCAGCGAGTGCCGTCAAATCCCCACGCCGTGACGGGACCCACGATTAAGAATCAATATCCCGCAAGGCCGAAACACCCAACTCGTTAAATACACAACCGAAATGTATCAGTGTCATGATTTCTTCTATAGTGTTTGAGAAGGTTATTACCAATTACCAGGACTTCCGGGTTTAAATATTGTATCGGTGTTGAATGTCGTGTTGATGAAGATAACAGGTGTAATTGCACAAGTCTATATGACAATGTCAGGTAAGGTCACAAGTCACCGGGGATGAACCACGCCAAACGGAATGCCGTCTTTAGAGTTTATTTGAATTGATGTTCATTGGCTTGAGACTATTTTGTGATTGACTTGTGATGACTTGATTACATCTCTTGCAGGGAAGTTGTTTTTGCCAATGATTTGAAAGGCTCTTACGTGATTCTGCACTTGATGTCTTCAATTACTTTGAGTGACCGTTGAATTCCCGCTGGAAATCACTGTAAACTCACAAACACGATGGGCCTACATCACAGATCATTCGATTGAGAGTTTCAAACCACGAGCAGACTAGGCTTTTGCCCGGGAAAGGTGCGAGATCTACCCGGCCGGACAAGTCACGGTTGTGGCGTTCGAATATCCCTCTTTCCCCGATAGAGATCGTCCGACCAGATAGGGAACAAAATAAAATACCCTTTACGGGTAACGGAGTACGCTTATAGGGTATCGAGATACCAAGGTGTGTTGCTTTAGCATGGTACTTGATCAAGTTTGAAGAGACTTCGCTATTAATTCAGTCGATACCAAATGCGAATGTATTTACGTATAAAAAAAAAAGTTTTGTGAAAGTAACAGGTGTTAAATTCTCGAATAGCACGGTCCTAAATTGCCTTCACGTCGGTGAGGTTTTAGCCAAGTGATGTAATTCACTTGAACGTCGTGACCGGGGTAAGCTTGGCATGAGTTACGGAGTCACGCCTAAGGCTGTATCTAAATCCACCACACGAACCCTTCCCCGTTCATGAACAGAATTCAGTTCAATTCATCAGTATATTTCCTATGACAGTTCAAGCAAGGAAAAGGGCATTCTTTGTGTGACACGAGTCAACCACATTAACAAGTTTTAACCCTTACCTCCCCGAATCCATCGAAATCAATACCCATGGAGTATTTCGGCGGATTCAGGAGACGTCCATTTGGAAAAAGGGGGATTTTGATGGATTGAGGATTGTAAGCCTAGCGGCACTGCAGGATTTTGATGGATTCAGGATACATCCATACTGAGCAGTCACCAACAACATCAATTTTGTGCTGTGGATTTTGGCGGATTCAGGATTCCTCTAAATGCCCAAGGGGTTAGGAAAGCGTACTCTTTTTCATTCTGTCTACCAGCTTTGGTCAATTTGCCTACAATACCACGTACGAGATTATACTGCCACCGTCGTTTGTATCGAGGAATACTGTGTCATTGACCAGAGCGTCTCTGTGTCCACCAGCGCAGCCTTGCAAGCACAGCCTTGCAATGCATGCTTCACAATGCTGCTACTTGTTTCAACCGTTTATCAACCTTTTAAATGTTTGATTTTCTTATGTGATTTTGAAGTTAAATTTTAACAACTCCTGTCATTATCATACTCGTGATATTTGATGTGAAATAAAAAAAACAGCAAAACCGTTTCCAATGTTTATACAGAATTACTTTCGAGGACAAACCTGGTTTCCCAAGAGCTTAAACCGGAAAAACATCTTCATCTTCATCTTCCCACGTGAATAACCGTGTGGCCAAAACTCCTCCATGATTTATCTACAGAGAGTAATTGACTTCAATGCTTTCTACCCCCGAAGAAATGAAATCTCCGCGCGTTAAAAGCTCGCTCAGTTCCGTATTTACATTTCATTTTTCATTAGGCGCAGCTCCATGAGTTTTTCCTGACGTACGGACGGTTTTACGAGTGCCCGTATTCGTCTCGGTTTTATATATATATTTTTTTACAACTGCGCAATCTCACTGTTTTTTTTATTGGGAAGAAATACATGTATTGTAAAACCATATGGGTATTTTACGTTGTATTGCACACTTTGGATCGCAATATTTGAACGGGAAAATGCTGTTAAATAACCATGATATGATAATGTCTGCCATTCCGTTACCACCTTAATCACTTGTGGCAAACATGGCTAGACGAAGATAATGGGATTTTCATTTTTGTAAATTTAAACGGCAGTTTCTCATCAAGAACACGATTGTTTATTCAAGTCGAAAGATATTTTACGGTTATTGCTTGTCAAGATATCATTTTCAATTTCAAGACACTTGAACTATGTATCCTGGAACAGGACCATGAAGTGTTTTTAAAGGGGAATGCAAAGTTTAAAACGGCCAATTGGGAAACGAATTGTTAGTTATTCTGGCATGAGTTTGCTTTTTTGTGAATTACCTCGCAAATTGCCTTGCGTAAATAATTATTGAACAAATAAACATTTTAAGCAAGTGAGCTTCATTTTTTTAATGTCTGTATTATTGGTCTTTTATCGTTTTCAAGAAAGATGCATAGTAAGATGACGATCCAATAACATAATTTTATTGTGGCCACGAAGGGGTTTTTTTGGTGGAAGAGATGGTGCAAGAAGTTGTTTGTGAAGGCGAGAGATTTGTTTGGCACATTTTTGGTCTGGATAGCTGTGGAAAAAAATAGTGGTAAATCAGCTTTCGTCAAGCTAAACTAGGGTGGGCAGAAACGAAGTATTAAGGTAAATTTCGCGCAAAGTAACGGAGAAAACGAAAAGGAAGCAATTTTGCTTACTGTAGTGTTGGCGCAAAGAGGTACTTTAAAAAATATTTGAAGCGAGTTTTAAGTTCTTCCACATATTTTCGTCAGCAATAAAATATAATTCCTTAAGAGGAAACGAATAATACGAAATTCCAGAACGACAGCAATATTTTGTGACTCACCTGGCTGTATCCTGAGGACACCTCTGCCTCCATGGGCGACGGGGGATCGCGAAGCAAACCCGGGGAGGTGTTACCATCATCACCCCGCCAGGCCGAAGCAAGCCCCGTACAATAGATAGAAATTAATATCACTAGTCCGCATGTCGGGGATCTGTGCGGTATCAGGCCTAGTGGCCCTCGAACCATGATGCTATGGAGGCTCACTGTATCCAGATGGCTCGACTTTAACCAGGGACGGGCAAGAAATGGCTGAAGAGCGGGAAAGTCCGAACGGAACTGAACTCCAAATACTGGGTCTGGCACGTGTGCGTAGTGGCACCCATTGCCGGTGCGCTTATATACCCGCCAACGCTAAGTCCTCCACGCGCGTGGTTGGTCGGTCATGGAGTTAAGCGCGCGTTGTAGTATTGTTCATTGATTGCGTCTACGAGTCAGCGCACGTGTGATGAGTCCGCGGTTGTTTTGGGGGCGGGAACTGGACCGCAAGTCAGTATGTGGGCGGGTGGAGAGTCCGTATGCCCTGAGGATGCTGGCAGGTTTCTTAGCGATGTCAGTGATGGTGATGATGATGAAAACAAGGAGTTGCTGATGATGACGCCGGTGTTGTCGGTGATGTAGGTTACATGAGGAGGAGTGTATATCCTGCAGCGATTGCGTGTTCGATCGGCGTGTACGGCCCGCGGCTTGTAATAGTGTCACGCATGATTTTATGCTCGGTTGGGCGTCGACAAATCTATCAGACGTGAGTGGCGTGATGACAGCCTATAGACCATCACTGTACACAAACAGAGGCCCCCTTCAATGGCGAAAGCATTGTGCTAGCTATTGTTCAGATAATCGTCATGGGACAGTTGCTTTGTACAATTGCGTGCACAATGCTTTCGCCATTGAAGAGGGGGCCTCCATGAATGTATAGTGATAGCGCCCTATAGGAGACACACACTGCCTTAGATAGGTCAATGCCTGACATTATGAAGTATCCATTCGTGATTTTGGAAGTAGGAGTAACAGAAGGAGTCTAGTATTACGTTTCATGTTCACTTCTTTAATTTATTGGCCAGTTACTTAGCGATTTCGTCATAGCTCTGGCCATTTGATAGCAATTAACCACTTTTTTATCGACTCGGCAAATTCGATACAGCAGTTAAAAGTCAGCTTCCTTGTTTTTTGTCTGTGTGAATTGATCCAACCGAAGCCTTCGCTATCAAATGAGTCCTCCTAATTCGTTGGACTATTTTTTGTTTTACCCTTTTTGGAGGCAAGAGTAATCAGCGCTGTCTAAAGCTCCTAATTCATTGTTCTGTAACCTTGACATCGAAATATTCCGATCTCACTCCGGTCATTTCAGATGACCCGATCGATTCGATTTTTTTATTGACTTTATGATGCAGGATGCAGGCCTAACAATGAACCCAAGATCTCTTTAAATCAAGTTTAATGAATCAAGTTGATGAAAAACCCTATACAATCCGTATAGAAGCTTAATTTTATATTCGCATATCTGTCATCTAAACGAGGTAGCAAAGATGACGTCATCGATCATTTATAAACAAAGGTCAGGTTAAATTGTTTTCCGATGAATTTTGTTAGCACACAAAGCAAAATATCACTTACCATCGAAATATTGATGATTAAAAACTAATTATTGTCAAGAAAATTGCCATTCAATTTGAAAGTCCAAGTATATAGGCTTTTTATCAGTTATATCAGAGATGTGTTGCATTTTTAATGAATGATCCCAAGGACGTTGGATTTTCGTATCGCAGAAGGATTTAGGAGTATTGTAATGTTAGCCTTAATAACTAAGCCTCTTAAATCTCAAATCCCGTTTGAATAATCAATAGGTGAGTTTGTTGAATAACTTTTCAACGTTTGTTGCAGTTGTGGCGTTTGGTTGGTGGTATTTGGAGGGAGATCGGAGGTTTTTTCGACGGAGAATGTGGTGACGGAGGTGGTGAGGGTGATGATGGTGATGAGGATGATGGTGTGGAGGTGGTCCATCGTGGTGATTGAAGTGTTGGTATAGATGTGTCCATGCTAGGTTACTTCGTTGACTTAACAGTTGGTGTTGTGGAGCTCAAGCTGTTATGGTCGGGTGTTGGATGGGGCTATATTGGTAAATGGTGTTGGTGTCGGTTGTATTGGGATATATCTGGTTTTGCAGTGTTGGAAATATTGCTGAAATGCTTAACTTGGTTGCGGACATGTTCGGCGTAGTTTTAATTTGTTATTGTGTTTATTGATTGGTATAACCATGCGTCAACGGGTTGTGGCTGTCAATTTGATGTGTGGTGCTTATTTTCGTTTTATGTGCCTGTATGCCTGTGCGTGATGGGGGGGGGGCAGTTTATGACGGAAAACTTAACTGTTCCGTTGAATGTTTTCTTTTGAATCTTCAACATGATCAACAATCACACAATGTATGAGTGGAACATTTGATTCGTGGTCTGTGGGTAATTCTGCAGGTTGTGGGTTCGAGTCCAGCCTGGGGTTATGATGCGTGTACCCTTGAGCAAGGCACTTTGTTGCCTATTGCTTCTCCCACCTACGAGTATACCTGTGAGAGTACAGATGGTTATTGTGATTGGTTTTAGTTGCTTTGCGCCGAAATGGCAGCATCGAGCTGTATATACTCCCCAGGGAGCTGAGTTATTTGGAATTTTTCATTGGCCCAATGAGCAGGGTAATAATGATGTAGCGCCTTGAGCGGCAATACTGGTGGATGCGTGGCTGCGCTTTATACACACACATTATTATTCG
This sequence comes from Patiria miniata, assembly GCF_015706575.1. Classification (NCBI taxonomy): domain Eukaryota; kingdom Metazoa; phylum Echinodermata; class Asteroidea; order Valvatida; family Asterinidae; genus Patiria; species Patiria miniata. The sequence goes on along the minus strand of NW_024037063.1, from coordinate 3,764,563 downwards.
CACGCATAAAATTGGCAAAAATTTGCCAGGCACGACCGACCGAGGTCTTCCGCTCACTGCGTTCTTTTGTTCCTCCGAGGTCAACCGAGGTCACCTCAATTACGCATCTGATCGATTCTTCCACGAATTACGCACAACTCATCTATAGAGTCATGCATATTCATCGCCTACTTTAAGACACCAGGAAATTAACGATCACAGCAACTCGATATTGCGAGAATCGTTAAGGACGTACCGCGTCTTGTTATTTACTGGGCCCGGAACGCACGGCGTGTATCATGTTCAAGTACCGTACCGCTAGCGGGACTTGCCGTGTAACAATCACTTGAGCTGAAGAATTGAGTTCCTGTAATATGGACATGGACGACCTTAAATCATAGAGCATCAGTCTGGAGGCGATTAAAGCAACCCAGTGGTTTAAAAACAATCCTGGCGTTTCATATCTAACCAAGGTTGCTGAAGTAATGGGAACATTGTATTTATGGGAGATGAACATGAGTTTTATGTCCTGTCGACTTGAAGTATAATTATACACAATTATTGTTTTAGTTTGTTCTAATGACAAAACAAAATAATGGGTTCAAAACAAAGAAACATGCCACCAAACACCAGCACCAACACCAACACGTACCAAAATATAATAAACCATATTCTCTGTGTGATATAATGCTCTATTTGGTTGTTTGGCACGTACTAATGCCACAGTGAGGTACACCTATATGGGTTTTTGTTCTCAAAGTTTGGAAGTAAATCACCGTCAAATAGTGCTAGGGCCTCATCAATGACAATGCCAGATCTACTGCAGGCCCTTACAGTGACTAGAAATTGAAATCAACCTCCTTTGCTGCAAGCCATGACGTCATTTGACGTGCTTGTGGCCTATTTTCGCGCTAATGTACCGGTCTTAATCACGTTAAAATGGACGAGAAGTCAAGGTTAAAGGAGCAAAACGAAATTTTCCAGGGGCGAAAATCCGGTACGTCAATATTAATTTTAGGCCAATCCTTAATGACCATTGACTTTTATGCCTATTTTTTGTTTTTACACATTTGACACTGTTTTTGTAAAACAAAAATCAATCGCTTTTGCTTGTTTTTTTTTTTGGCAGTTTGATGTTTCTTCTGAAGAAGAATGTTGTGAGTGAGAAGAATACGAACCAAACCTCCTTGGCGTAAGCAAGTACGGACGTGTCGTCTGATGGTGAGTTGAATGTCTTGTTTTTCTGCTTATGAAACAGTTGTAATTATCTAGGATATAGGAATTTCCGACCCTCTTCGTGCACTTTTTCGAAACACGGTTGCATACGGGCCTGTCTACGCTGACTATGGCAAACTCTGAAACCACCAGGTATGATTTTGAAGAAAAAAGGCACTCTGCATACTTGTGCAGGATCAGCGCAGTAAAACCTCATCATCTTCGAAATCCAAAAACAGATAACATCATTTTCGAGACCTAACGAGAACTCCTTGCGTCCAAACATGCCCTGACGTCAATATGTGGCTTAAACGCCCGGCTCCACCGAGAGAATCAAATCAACGGACAATCAAGAGGAAACCAAATAAAACAAAGCGGGGCAATTTTGTCCGTTGATGACCCCCCGCCGATGAAAGTTGATTTCGGGATCGGAGACTGAGGCCAACCTGCCTGTTCCCCGTAATTACATCTATATGCGGTACGACCATCGATTCAAAAACTCGTCTGTCATCGCGTTTTTGGCGCACCAAGGCAGCTGCTGGCAAATTTGATTTGATTTACATAATATTTTAATAAAGGACGCACGGTGCACGCACGTCAAATATCCAGAAAGAAGAAGAAAACGAGATTTTCGAGAATATATTACGTTACTTTTAGGAACACTGCTCACGAAACTACCGTTTTTTGTGTCGTGATTAGAAAATTATGACTCCATGTAAACCAATAAACCAAATATATTCGTTTCGTGGACGAAAATTAAATGAAGTTACGCCGTTGTGGTCAAGCCGGCAATATATTAAAAAAACTCGAGCTTGTCACCAGACGAGAGATGAAACTGGGTCATGACTTGAGTTCCACTCTTAAAACTTATTTCTGCAAACTGACAAATATTGCAAACTGAAGACAAAAAGAAACGACAACAATATATTGCTATTCGGTGTACAGTCCATGTATAGAATGATCAATGTTTCATACGAAGACGTTTCCCTAATGGTGAACAATGAAGAACGTGCACATTACACGCACAAGTGGTCATGTTAATAATACATTTTTAATAACGCGCCATCAACTCCGACATTATTACACCCTTCACCCTTCATCATGGTCGACTAACTGCAAAATGATGGCCTGCGTGGTTATGAATATTGTCCCAATCGATACTCCCGCATCAAGGACTGCCTTTTCAGCATCAAGTATCTTTTTGGTATGCATCGATTAAAAAAGAAATCAGAATCTACTTGAATGCTCTCCCATTGTCGTCGCAACGTCTGTGCTCTCGAGTTGACCGCTCGAAAAGGCTGCAAAAAAGAAGAAGTAAAAAAAAACTAGAGCACACAGATCTCAATCTGTACTAGAGAAAATCACTCGGGTGTCATAAGATAAGAAACTACATCGCCAAGAACTGAGGCGGCTCCAGTTGCAATTTCTCTGACTGTCTAGCAGGACAGAAAATGACATTATTAAGTCAATGACATTAATGAGAAACACGTGTGTACTACATGCATGCTACACGGAAGCTACATTGCAGACTTGTGCATCAGTGTAGATGAATGATTAAATTCACTTTCCATTTTCACTGCAAAAACGTGAACACTGATTGTGAACTCATCGTCACATTATCCTATCTTACTTTATGTCATATAAGAACAAATAAGATTCTTAATTGGACCCATAAACATATTTTTGGTGAAGACAATTTTGTTTTCAAATTGTTTAACCGGGCTGCCGTTTCTCAATAAGCAACCAGATTGCTCGTCATGTAAGTGACGAGCAATACTTCGAGTATGACGAGTATTCTTCACGTGACGAGTATTCTTCACGTAATTTGAATGTAAACTTTATATAGTTCATGTGCATTTTTCAATACCGATATTATATATTTGATTATGATACCCTATATGCCTATTATAAGCCTATCATCCGTTGTCCAACGGAGCCCTCTCCGTCCAACGTCTGACACATCTGAACAGTGCCATTTTTATGCGACCCCGCGCGCCAGCCAAACGGAGTCGACTTTAGAAACTGTGATGTCATTTTGACCAGAAATGTGGACTGAGTTGTTGATTGGTCTATTTGGCTGACAATGTGTTTGTAATACCGACAATGGGTTGCGGAAGACTCGATCGATACAGGGCGCCCGCTGTATGGTCAGAATCTCGAGGTCAAGAGGCGCAGCCTTGTTTTGCATAATGGCCGAATCTTAGACTAGCTATTATGCATAAAAAATGTTCGATAACTTCTATCATGAAATAAGATTCTGAAAGGAAGCGCCATTTCCATCGGCAAGTTATAACCCACGAGTCATATAATGTCCACCATAACGGGATTCAAACCCAACTATTCCCAAAGGCGAGAAGAGCGATATAGTGCGCAATGATTACAGGTCTGAAGATATTCCTTTCAAAATGGAAACCTCGCGCGTGACCAAAACACTTCACCCACAAAGCCACTACGAACGGCTGGACTCGAGTACCAGGTGCAGACAGAACAAAGTAGATCCCAGTGAACGGAGAAAGGTCATACATATTTCCGTCCAATCGATCAATATTGATTTCGATTGTTTTCGGCCTTTTACGATTTCGGACTTTGCCTTTGTGTTGTCCAAAATAACTTTTAAATATCAATTGGCAGGAAGTTGAGGTCAATTAACGTTCTTATTTTGGTCAGCTCTTTATACGATGCAATTTTTTCTCTAGCTTAGCAGCAATCGTTTTCCTCTTATGTGCATCATAATCGCTTGCATTGCAGCAAAGCGTCTTGCTCTTCTTGATCCTTTATTTGAAATTTAATAAAGACGGGGTAAGGGGGGGGGGGGTCACTAAGGGGCTCAGGGGTGAGCTTCGGGCGGGATAAAGTGTCACTAGTACCACCCTTCCGCTGTATTTGCACTACATTGGTCAATAGTGCGAAACTGATTAAAGGGTACATGAAATGACATTTTTTCTGAGGAACATATTTTGTGCAACTTCTACTCCTCTTAAACGTATGACAACTATTTGACATCCGTTTTTGGTTTATTTTATCGAAAAGTGCACTTCTTTAGACATTTAAAATTGTCCATGCTTTTCCGAACAACTGAGGGCGCTGCTGCTGTGAGGTCCTTTCAGAACGACACTGTTCAGATTAGGCTTTTCTGTTCAAATTGTGAACCACAAAATGTGCTCATTGAAAGTATCTGAGAGAAAAGTTTGCTCATTGGCTTACTGCCATGTACTGAAACAACAAAGAATCATCAAAGAAAAGAAAATTTACCTCAGCAAATATCCAAAATTCGTGCAACTTTTGCTGCTGAAATAACTGTAACATTGAGGTTTTTGCCTGAAAATAATGGCATCGCACTTTTGCTCATGAATATGGAAATTTGAATAGCATAAAAACCGGCACCAAAGTAGTCTTGAGAATAGCGAAACAAAAATGAAAATAAGGTAAAATGGGCCAGAAAGGTGCATTTTCAAGGATTGCATTAAAAAAGACATTGCAAAAATACATTGAATAATTTTTTTTTAAAAGTTTGTGTGGCAAAGTGCGGATATTTCTGGCGTCTATTTACCATCTAATTCTCTGTTCCATCATCACCTTGCCATCAGTTTTTCATAAAGGTATTTGTCAGGATATTTCCTGAGGGCGCCTTCGTCCCATTCAACAAAATAAAAAAACGCGTACGTAGTGTCCGACCCACTGCCAACAACTTAATCACACGTTCGTTGTTTTGCAAGACCGCGGGCGCGTATCTTGCCCACCTTTTACGTGCGGACCCATTAGATGATCGTGACGAGTGAAAGCAGTTGCCGCCTGCTAACGAGATATGACAGGGGCCGGCCGGGGGGGGGGGGGGGGGGTCCGTCCTCCGTGTCACTGCCTCGCTAGACGTCTATCAAGCGAGATTAGATACTCAGCAACGATTACTCATTTGAAGATGGGAAAGCAGGCGCAAAAAGTGCAAGGTTGCCTGAGAGGATTCTTCATGTGCCGGAAGTGAGGCATCAGGCGACAGGAGTTGCAACTGAAGGGAATTTAATGTGGTTTGGTAACACAGGTCAACTTTCATTATGGTAAAACTCCGAAATTGCTTGATTCCTGCACCGTGAGGGGATTTTTTTTCTCAATAGTTATGTATCAATGATTTTTTTGCCCAAATCTGCCAAATTTCAGTTGCTCTTCTTGCTCCCGATCATTATTATATTGCACCATTGATAATTAATTTAAATCGTTACTTTCGTTCAGACCAAACATTCAGCATCGACTAGACTCTTACACGACATAATAACTGTCATGGGCGTCGCAAGGATTTTTATAGGGGGAGGGAACACCTGTTTTTCTCAAAATCCTTGTACTTTTTCTAGCATATTCAAAATTTATCAGGGGGGGGGGGGGGCAGACGGGGACATTTTCTCACCCCGTCCCCACCCCCATTACAACCCCTGCAGACGCCAATTTTGTTAAATGTGTAGTAACGTAAAAGCAAAATTTTTATATGACTTCACGCATCTTCCCCCCCCCCGTCCCTTTGTGTGTGTGTGTGGGGGGGGGGGGGCTCTCAATGCCCATGCTGCCGCGTAGGAAAATGTCAGAGTTTGCAGTGTTTCAGTCATTTTTTTATAATTATGTACGGGTTCAGTGACCCTATTTGAAAGGCGCCCTCTCGTGACAAGGGAAGTTTGGTTGTCACTAGAGGGCCTCCTGCACACCGATGTAAACAAACGCACATGGACATGAAAAGCAAAGTGCGCCTTGTATTTTTATCCCTAAAACAATCTCTGAAAGAAATATCTGGACTTTCTTGCAGTGTTCAAATGAAATATAATTATCTAGGAAACAAGGTAAGGCGACCATATTGTTGTTTAACGTTTGTATTAAGCATATTAAGTGGCGTCCAAAAACTACATTCAAGTGTAGCCCCACTAGTGGGGCCGCGGTATGCTGCGCTGAACCTCAGAGGTTCAGCGCAGCATACCGCGGCCACACTAGTGGGGCTACATTCAAGTGTTGAACGTACATCAAGATCATGTCATGCAAGTACATGATGTATACGTACGTACGTACATGACGGACGTACACTACACAATTACATGCCAAAGCATCAGTGGCGTAGCCACCGGGGGGGGGGGGGGGGGGGGGCGTGGGGGGGCGACCGCCCCCCCATGAAACCTTGTCGCCCCCCAGTCGCCCCCCCACTGAGATTTTGAGTTTCTAAAAGAATTATCATTAATCTACATGACGCCATGAGCCCTATTATGTACTACAATGTATCTTTTGCTTAGAAAATATTGGTTAAAGTGGTCAGAAATTGCCTCAGATAGCACCACAGAGCATTTAGAATCCAAAATTTTGAAGCTGATTCAATGACTCCAACCTCGAAAACAGTGTTCACAAAATTTTCTTATGCCTTTACCTGAGAAAACCTCGAAAATTATGTTTAAATTATTATCTTTTGTGCTAAGAAATTATTGGTTAAAGTGGTAAGAAATTGCCTCTGATCACACCACAGAGCATCGAAAATCCAATAGCTCAGAATACCGATAGCTGATTCAATGTCTCCAACCTCGAAAACGATGTTCAAATAATTATCATTTGCCAAGAAAATATTAGTCAAAGCATGGAGGAAAGTCGTAAGAAATTGCTTCAAATCACACCACAGAACATCTAGAATCCAATTTTTTTCGGGGCCCTTATTAGCGGGCCCCGAACTCCACGCCGATCAGTTATGATCAAGGTATGTCCCCCCCCCCCACTTTTGAGAAGCGATTGACGCCCCTGCTTGACGCCCCCCCATGAAATGTTCCAGCCCCCCCAGCGCCCCCCCACTGAAAAATTCCTGGCTACGCCACTGCAAAGCATACCAGCTGCCATTGCTGGTAAGTGCTAAAAAAAACTGCTATAGGCCCCCTACTTGAAAATGGAAAAAAAAAATGAATATGAACATTTTTCCATTTTGTGATATACGAATGGGTTTGAAACTGAGCGAACATGGCGAATGCATGAATATAACAATTATAAGAGATTTTGTGTGTTATAGTTCTTTCAAACATTTTGTCGAATTTTGAGCACAAGTCAAGTGGACTGACATTTTTCATTCATTCATTCATTCATTCCTTTTATTTTCCACATAATTGGTGCCTACGCAATACATGTATAATTATACGAAAAGAAATGTAGATGTGGATGGGGGTCCCCAAAAAGCAAATGCTTGTCAAGTAGGGATCCTAATTAACTCGATGATAGATTGTTTTGCCATCGGAAACTCAGGTAAAATTTCAAGAACTGTGTGAGACAGGTCGTGCTATCTTAAAAAAAAAAACACGCTATGACTTTAAACTTTCAGAAACGAAAATGTGCTGAGACGTGGTCTTGTCTCAAAAACTTAAATTTTCGAGTTGGGCTGTTTTGCTATCAGAGGGCCTCCCCTATATGCCAACTATGCCAAGGGCCCGTACCAATATTCAAATTATCCATACTGAAACAAACTAATCCCTAATGAAACATCCCTTTATTCTGATAGGTTGCTGCTTTCCATCGATGGCATGAAAAGCATCTTCTTCGAAGTTCGATGGCTCAGACTTCATCACCATCTCAAAAGTGGAGGACAATGCTAGCGAGTGGGCAATCTTGAAGCCTGAGTCGGGGACGGGCTGTCCAAAACAGCACACAGGATGACCGAAGACACGCATATCCCTCATGGTAAAATTTTGATTTGTGGGGTATATTGTTACTTTACATGAACCCTGAAATTCTTCAACAGAGAAAGCAACATTTATATTGCTGGTAGGGCTGTCCCAAATATATAACGAATATTTGAATATTTGAATATTCAAATATTCAAATATTCAAGCAGCAACCAAATATTCTAATAGATTTTTGTTGGTTTAAATATTCAGAAAAGAAGGAACTGTAGATTCTTCTCTACCAGATGTGCTCGCACAGTATTGACTGCTATCTTGATTTAATAGCAATACCTGTTAAGGTATTTTCAGCATCTTTACTTCTCAAGATTCTTTGTTCAGGCAGCGATGTGACTGAAGCAAATATCATGCCACTCAAAGCTGCCATTTTTGTTGTTGGCAAAAACAATGCGTACATACCCTGCATGCGCGAGAACGTGGCTGCGGATGCACCATGTGCGCTACGCACTGTCCATTGGTAGACAAGTGTCAGATTCTACACTCTTGATTGAGCGGGAACCAGTCAATTTTTTTTTAAATGCCTAGATGAGGACAAAATCAAAAACAATATTGTCATCTGCTGAGTACTGCTACTGACATAATATTGCAGTCATCTGGAGACTTCTTATGAAAGCATGCAAATACGCTGATATATTTTTACCACTGGAAGCCTGATGTTTATAATAATGTGCATCAGTAATATTGATTCACATTTCTACCACCTTGGGGTTACTCATGACTAAGTCCATGCATTCAACCCGACAGTATGTGTTCTTCAGTAACATGACTATTTTACATTAATTTTGGACCACTGAGGGCTACTCAAACACACAATCCTTGCTGACTGTCTCAGACTTTGTTCTTTTAATTCCAGGGTTTTTGAGGACGGCATCGTCAAGCTCAAGATGCAAGGAGCTTGCACCAGCTGCCCCAGCTCAGTGCTGATACTGAAGAAAGTGTACGGAACGTGCTGCAGTATGGACGTCATGGGTGATTAACAGGTAAAAAATGAAAGAACTGTCAGAAAGATCAGTTGAACAAAGTATGTATGAAGCCAAGTAAAAAAAATACTGATCTTCCGGGTTTCTTAAAATAATTTTTTTGTGTTTTCTTCCAAGATGGCCGCCGTGTATTTAAATTCAAAATGGCCGCCAACTTTTCAGTCCAAAATGACCACGACCTTTTTATTAACTATCCTACTAGTTAGTTGAGTCAAAATATGCAAACAATGTTATACATATTTTGCCCGCATTTATGCATTTTTTATGAAGTGCATGTTGTATGCATGATAAAAATAGCTTTTTGAGGAGAACAAAAATTAAAAAATATAAAAAAGTATGCGGCTTCAAAAAACGATGGGGAAGGGGACGATCTACTGATTTTTTTTTTTACTTGGCCTTAAGTATTGAATATCTATTGAATGTCAGTTTCCTGAAATCTTAGAAAATAGTGTCCCTTGATTTGCCTTATATTTGAAGGCCAAACAGCATCCAAACCAACCAAGTGACTGATCAACTGATTAACAAGTAAAACAAATCTCCCAGGTCTGTATGTGACTTTGGGCGTGATCCCTGGCTGCATGATATAGAGGTTTATGGCTTCTGTCTAGCACCCCTTGAACAAAGACATTGACGAATGAGGGTGATTCACAGTGCAGGGCGCCACCAAGAGTTTGCCACAGACAGTTCCTTTTCCCAGTGCGTTGTGGGAGATGGTCGACAAATTCGCAACACTGGACATTTGATATAGTTAGTTTTTACGTTCAGTAGTTTCGTAAGGGTATGCTTCCAGTGTAGTATTTGTTTGCCCTTTTCTTTTTTATGGTGGCAGAACGCTACGGCTCCAATCTATAACAAATTAGCTCAAGTTGTCTAATGACGCTCATTCAAATGGACCGTGTTTTGTTAACATAAACTTCAAAAATGGACTCTCCATGGCAAACTCTTCGTGGCGCAATGCATTGCGAATCGCCCGAATTGACTGACAGAGGAATTATTTAAGTTCTCAAATTAAATATACTTAAATAATCGTGTAGTCGATTTATGTAAACTAATGATTGTGTATCCTGAATTTGCTTGCATAAGCCATTCGAAGTAAAACAAGTAAATTCTAAAATGTAGTTTGCCAATAATTGTTGCTGTACAGTAATCATTGTGTTATTATCACTTAGTTAATGCATGTCATAATTTGGATCGACACATTGACCTAAGAGTTTAGAGTCTTAAGAAGATATTTCCTAATCTTGAAATCATGAATAAAAACGGACAACTCGGTTTTGAGAATTACTTTTATTACTCATTTTGTGGGCACAACTTCACACTTTTTTTGGTAGTACATGTATGATAATTTAAAAAGATTATTTTTAACTGTAAATTACTGCCTCTTGTGAATTTTCATTGCGAATTGATCCGACTATTCATTGGTATAGTTTGTGGAAAAAATGACTGAAAACGTGCCCAACGTACCCCGCCCATTCAATCTCTGAATACGGCGCATGCGTTACCAGCATCCCTTGAAATGTGACCAGCAGAGGGCGCTGTGATTTTCATGCCCCCCAAAAAGGCGGCCATTTTGACTATCATTGCCGGAGGTGTGTTGTGCTTGGTGTCGGACAGTAGCGGCGCTGGGAGGGGGGGGGGGGGGAGGCATGGGAACAGTTTGTAATTCACGAAATTTTGGGAAAGGGTCGACAAATATTTGGTTTCATGTCTGTTGCAATGGGCAAGTCTGCTATCAGTGTGGACACGTCATGAATAGAGATATTTTCAAGGCCTTTTGACGAAATCTAACTAACCTCTTTATTTTTACCGTACTTTTACGTGTGGGTGTGGTTTGAAAAGGGCGAGTAAAAAAAAACGAAACTCAAAATGTGGGGACTATAGTCGTGAAATTCTGCATGTATAGCACTTTCAAAATATGGGATATATCAGGGTTCGATCTTAATTTGTTTGTTCACTAGCCAGCCGGGCTACTGAAACGGACTCTTAACTAGCCCGCGGGCATTTTCACTAGCCCGCATTTTTTTTTTAGCTCAATTACAAAATGGCGTATTTTCAGGCTCAATTCTTAGGCAATTTTGTCAGTGTTTTTAATAAACAGATCTACTAATTCAGCCTTTTAAAACAGTTGATAAGATTAGACATAAATTGATGAGGTTTTCTTTCTGAATTTAATGACATTTCTTCCTGTCTGTTCATCTTTGCCGTATCCCAATAATTTTTTTCACTCGCCAGCTGGGCTACTTAAGGAATAGTTTGACTAGCCCGCTGCTGTTTTGACTAGCATTTGGCTAGCGGGTCACCGCTAATTTCGAACCCTGGATATGAAAGCCGAATTCATAAGCTTTCTTGTAAGTGTGCGTTCTTTAAGCAAAACGAAAACAATTCGATGGTTAAAATGGTGGTTGTGTTTAAAATTCCGTAACTTGAAAGTTACATGAGTGATTTGAATTATTCTTGCACTGAAAGATAGCTGATGAATTGGGCTTTCATATCCTAGATTTTGAATGTGCTACATGCAGAACTTCACTAAAACAATCCCGACATTTGAGTTGCGTTGTTTTTCACTCACCCTGTATTTCTAACAATGTATAACGACGTCGAGGTGAAGTTAAACTTTCACATGATGCACGGGACTTACAAACGTCTGGCCAGCATGCTGGCTTGTAAAATAATGACTTGTTATCCTCGATTCCTTGCACTGCGTGGTCAACAGTTACTGATTATATAATATCTCCCATTCGTTTCCATTGACCACATTTCTTATTTACCAGCGTAGAAAGCAAGTTTCTTTGTCACGCAAACACCCATTGAAAGTTACTCAAAGCAACTTCATTCAATCCTGCGGGACACACCCAGGAATTTTTCCTTATTTATACGTTGATGCAATATCTACCGTTATAAAGAAGGCAGTCTTTTGGTAAACAAATTTCGTGGCATTTACATCGCTGTGCGCCGCCACAGTACATTGTAAGTCAAATGTTTTTATCATGGAAATAGTCAAGTATGCAATCCTCAAATATTTCACAGGTAAATGGCTTTAAGGCGCGGTTTATTTCATTTGCTGTTTCACGTGTGGAAGGAAACAAACCCTCCTTTATTCTTATTCGTGGGGGAGTTCTTGCGGGCCGATATGGATTCGTGGATTTCAAATCTTCTACATAATTATTTTTACGTGCTGAATTTGATAGAAGTTTACAGAATATTAAAGTGATTTGGCAGTTGCGTCTGGGTGTGGTTTATATTTCTGTCATGACGTCGAGGATAACTAATAGTTATTTCGTTTGTAAGTTCCAGTCATGTAACTTTAACTTCACCTCGTTATAGGTTACGTCGTGGCAGAAATATATCCATAAATATGAACAAAGATCGACGAAGAGTTGTTTTGATAAAAACAAATTTCAACGCTTTACACGTGTTCTCATCATTTTTTATAAATTATGACATTAACACCCCAAATCCAGAAAATTCAACAAGCAATTAAATTGATTAAATTTAATCAAATTGCATTTAAATAAAAAAGACAAGCAAGATTTTGCCCCTCTTTTTTTCTCTGTTGAGTTTAGAAAACTCATTTATTCAACTTTCAGTCAATTTTTTAACAATTTCAAAGAACTTCATCCCTCAGTCCATTCATTTCGACACCCCACAACACGTTGGGCAAACAATAACAATCAAATAACAATTATTTTATGCTGAAATTTCCCTTTTTTATTTTCAATTTACCAAACCTCCATCCATGCCTATAAGAAAACTTTATCACAACACTCATTTTCAACCGTCCATGTACCCTTCTACACCTCTCACACTGCCCCTCCCCCACCTTGGCTGGTAAATCCAGATAATCTACTTATTACTCTACGTAAACCTCTTAGTCAGATGGCCTAGCGGTCTAAGACACGTAGCGGTATTCGAACCCGTGCCCGGGCGCTCCAAAGGCGTAGCCTTTGGAGCGCCCGGGCACGGGTTCGAATACCGCACATGTTTTGACTTAAACAAATATATAGCAAAAAATACATCATTTTTATTTCTTTTGGTGTTTAAAAGCCTTCATCGACCACGAGAAAAGGAAATATCACAACCAAAATTTAAAATTAATAAATTGTATGTGGTTACAAACTAATTTTATTTATTTGCAATTAATTAGGAGGGGGATTTAATGGGAAATATTATATGTTACATCCTTGAGGCGTTCAGAACCCTTAACCCACCAAGAAAAAGAGTAAATATCATAATCAAAAGTACAAATGTTAAATTACAATAAAAGGTAACCAATGTTAGTTAATATTGTTATCAGGAGGTAGATTTGATAAGGAAAACGAAATGTAATCCCAGGCTGATTGTATGGGGTATTGCGGTTTACTATAATGCTCGAAATGTAAAGGCTGTAATATTTGTATCCAAAATGTATAAATTACAGAACAAACTGAGGAGATTGAAATGTTATTGGATTAGTTATCTTTTTATTGAAATGAAAGAGTATTGTACGTCCTTTGGTTATCATAGGAAGAAAGTACATGTTATTTTTTTTTCCAACAGAAATGGACAAAAATGTACATCCACAACATAAGGGAATCCACAAAACAAGGAAATCCGACTTGGTCTTCCGTTTTTATTTGTTTTTTTAAATTAAAATTGGCATGGACTTATATAATTATTGGCGAAAACGTGGACTTTATATTGGAAAGTGTAAATAAAAGGAACAAAATATTATCTATGCATGAATCGTTGATTAAAATAGTGTGGACGTTCAGAAGTGATGGCTCTCTACCAGTTGTTATGTTTATAAATGGAAAAGCTGGAAAGTTTTCAATAAAAAAATGTTCACCCCATGTACAGTTTAATTGCCTAAACATGTAATAATAGTTTTAAAATATATTGTATTTATAATATTGGTTTAACACGTATGCATTATTCAAATAATGTTTAATCTCACTGTATTGAATGTTATTGTATTTGTAATGTATTGTATAATTATACATGTTTGTAGTCATTATTTATTGTATGCAGGGCCCCAATGGAAACCAGTTTTAAACTGTTTGGGCATCCCTGGGTAAAGAAATGGAATAAATAAAAAAATAAATAGAGCGCCTTCTTTTGACCATATGATTAAATTAAATGACTATACCATGGTAAAAAACGAAATTTCCAGTTTTAAATAGGAATATCTAGCGCCCTCTATCGACGGATGAATTTATACGCAATTTTGGCCCTTGGAGACCGTAAATAAGGTATATAGCGCCCTCTATCGACCCCACGTACAGTTAAAATGCCTAAACAATGAATATAGAGCGCCCTCTATTGACATTTTGGTTAAATTCAATGCCTATACCATGGTATAAAACGAAATTTGCAGTTTTGAATAGGAATATCTAGCGCCCTCTATCGACGGCTGAATTTGTATGCAATTTTGGCCCTTGTGTAGACCGTAAAATAATAAGGTATATATTTATAGCGCCCTCTATCGACCCCACGTACAGTTTCAATGCCTAAACAATAAATATAGAGCGCCCTCTATTGACATTATGGTTAAATTCAAAGACTATGCCATGGTATAAAACGAAATTTGCAGTTTTAAATAGGAATATCTAGCGCCCTCTATCGACGGCTGAATTTGTATGCAATTTTGGCCCTTGTAGACCGTAAATAAGGTATATATTTATAGCGCCCTCTATCGACCCCACGTACAGTTTCAATGCCTATACAATGAATATAGAGCGCCCTCTATTGACACTATGTTTAAATTCAATGACTATGCCATGGTATAAAACGAAATTTGCAGTTTTGAATAGGAATATCTAGCGCCCTCTATCGACGGCTGAATTTGTATGCAATTTTGGCCCTTGTAGACCGTAAATAAGGTATATATTTATAGCGCCCTCTATCGACCCCACGTACAGTTTCAATGCCTATACAATGAATATAGAGCGCCCTCTATTGACATTATGGTTAAATTCAAAGACTATGCCATGGTATAAAACGAAATTTGCAGTTTTAAATAGGAATATCTAGCGCCCTCTATCGACGGCTGAATTTGTATGCAATTTTGGCCCTTGTAGACCGTAAATAAGGTATATAGCGCCCTCTATCGACCCCACGTACAGTTAAAATGCCTAAACAATGAATATAGAGCGCCCTCTATTGACATTATGTTTAAATTCAATGACTATGCCATGGTATAAAACGAAATTTGCAGTTTTGAATAGGAATATCTAGCGCCCTCTATCGACGGCTGAATTTGTATGCAATTTTGGCCCTTGTAGACCGTAAATAAGGTATATATTTATAGCGCCCTCTATCGAACCCACGTACAGTTTCAATGCCTATACAATGAATATAGAGCGCCTTCTATTGACATTATGTTTAAATTCAATGACTATGCCATGGTATAAAACGAAATTTGCAGTTTTGAATAGGAATTCTAGCGCCCTCTATCGACGGCTGAATTTGTATGCAATTTTGGCCCTTGTAGACCGTAAATAAGGTATATAGTTGTAGCGCCCTCTATCGACCCCACGTACACTTTCAATGCCTAAACAATGAATATAGAGCGCCCTCTATTGACATTATGGTTAAATTCAATGACTTTAGCATGGTATAAAGCGAAATTTGCAGTGTTGAAATAGGAATATCTAGCGCCCTCTATTGACGGCTGAATTTATACGCAATTTTGGCTGTAGACAGTAAATAAGGTAGATAGCGCCCTCTATCGACCCCACGTACAGTTTTAATGCCTAAACAATGAATATACAGCGCCCTCTATTGACATTATAGTAAAATTCAATGACTATACCATGGTATAAAGTGAAATTTGCAGTTTTGAATATAGGAATATCTAGCGCCCTCTATTGACGGATTAATACGCAATTTTGGCCCTTGTAGGATATAGCGCCCTCTATCGATCCATGTGCATATTTGGCGTTAAATTCATACTTTTTCTAGGTATTAAGTATTTATTGCCTCTGCTGACGATATGTAGATCTTAACACCCCCCCCCCCACGAAAAAAAAATTAGCTGACACGAAATTTAAGAAACGTTCACGAACTGAAAAATATGCAGAACTATGTACACATTTTATTGAAAACATTGTTTTTATTAACAAAGTAGTTACTGTTTTAAATTTTTTTCAGCCTAGAGTCTACCGTTTTAAGTAATTCATGAGTTATGTACAGTTGTTATTCAATAAATCAACCATTTTGATTCTCATCACAAAAAGAATCAAATATTATTTTACGATTTCCAATATTTGTGGTTGACTACAAAAATCTAAACATTCTACTCATGCTCACGGCAAAAAAAGAAAAAAGAAAAAAGTGACGATAGTTTTAAGGTGAATAAGGCGGGGGAAATGATTCTGGTTTTGTTGTTGTTTACTGAAGGAATAAATTAATGATTATAAGTGAAGATGTTCTCAAATTGTGAGATCTGCAATATAGCTCTGCATACTCCGTTGGTAGAACACCCGTACATAGTTTGGCAGTTACTGGTTCTAACCCTCCTGTCATTTTTTCCTCCATTCAACTTAAAATAAAACACACATTTTTTTTTTACGTTACGTTTCTAAGGGATGACTTGCTTGTCAATCATTTGATTAAAAAGAAAAAAAAAAAACTGGCCTTTTTTTTTTTAACCAACATGAGGTTTCTCTGTGATGCATTTCACACAAAACTGATTTTTGAAAATAACTAAATTAGGGTGCTTATGAGGTAATCATTCACATTATTTTCTGCACATACTTAATAAAGTACAGAACGCACGACCAAGACAACAAAATGTGTTTAGCTTGGAAGGTATGAGCCAATGATCCCTCTGCAATGTACGTTATTTTACAAATTTCTCAGCTATTGAGAAAACAAGAAATCATAGCCATAAGGAGCCCATCACAATTCATATCTGGGAGAGTTTCGGACAAGTTCCAGACATTGTATCTGGTATAGTTGCAAAATTCTGAACAACTTTCTCGCAATCTTCCGGCAATGAAGTTATCATTATTGTTGAGTCAAGCCGTTGCTAGTGAAAATTTTCCAGGAAAATGTCCGGGACAAATGCAGGGCTTCTTCTAGACAAAGTGAATGATTCTACCCGAAACTCATCCGGAACTTGCTCCGGATATGAATTGAGACGGGCCCTAAGCAATTGACATCAAATAAAACTGACTGAATCTTGCTTGATAAACACAATTTGCATGCTTAGTAACTGCATGAATGTTCATACTCAATGCTAATGCAAACACAAATGTGAGTTTGTGACATCACAACACATGTTGGAGCTTTAACTTTACAATAGTGGAACACATTTCAACTCCACTGAAAGTTTTGCCATGAGTATCTCATGATCACAAATTCACTTTGCATGTGCATCCGTGAAGAGTATGACCCAACTTTACATCTGAATAACCGTGAATGTTATGGTTTATGTCTTCATTAACAAAAACAAGGAGTAAAAAAGAAACCAGTCTGACAAACAGCGGAAGAAGGTAACTTACCACACAAAAAGTTACTGATGTAACTGTTCAGAGCAGTGTCTCTTGTTGAATAAACTCTACCTCTAAAATGTACAACACTGTGACCGTTCACTTTCGTCTCTCATACAAAAACATTTCAAATTCAAGTACAAAGATCTGTCATTTTTTTCTGTCATTTACATTTCTGTACAATGGAACAGACTTCAGCTGTAGAAAAAATTACGAATAATACAGGTACACTTTGTTAAAAAAATGCATGTACCGGCTTCACAATAAGTTAAATTATGTTTACAATTGAGGGATATACATGTACAGTGTAATAATTATTTTTGTATAAAAAATTGGCACAGCATTTTTTTTTTAGTAAACTGTGTCGACTATTTACAACATTTTGTTAACTATGTGGTTTAGTAAATACATGTACAACCGTGGTATATAACTAAGAGGTAAAAACAAGAATATTGTGTCGATGGCTAAATGAAATACAACTTTTTATGTTGAATGACTAACAGTGTTAGGTATGTAAAAAGGAAGAAAACGACTATTTCATGAATTTTGGCAACTTTTGCGAACATGTGTTGGCTGAATATTAGCAGTCAACCAATCACAGGGCTTCTTATAAAAATAATAATAAAAGAGGCAATATCATCATATATTAGTATCCACTTCGAAGAACCATTCTGATTGGACTTAATAATCACATGACCAATGCTCAAGGTTCTGACTGGCCAGCACAATTTAAAAAACGCATCTGAATGTAAGTTGTTGAAAAATATTTTCAAAAAAAAAAAAACGAAGGAAAACCAGATTGTGACCAGAATTACAGAATATTTCTTAACACTGAATTTGACAGAGAAAGCAATACAATTCCAAGGGGCCTCAAAGTTACAGTTACAAAATTACAGTTGGGAACTTTACCCCATTTTGGCACACGAGTTAGAGAGCAGAAAAACGGAGAATTTTATCACTAAAGTGCAGATTTTGTTTCTTCAGAATTCTCTAAATGTTCTAAATGTTGCCAAACAGTTTCATTGCTTGTTTGGTTTACGACATATCAGGAAATGTTTGCAGTGCTTCACTTTTTGAGTAACTTAAAATTTGAATTGTTGGCAGTGTGGTGAACCAAAAAATCCAAGCAACTAAGTAAAAAAGGGGCTGGGTAGTTTAGCGAATTCACAAAAATGTGGAAGGGGGAAAAAAAAGAGGATACTTGTTTCGGTTAAGACCTTGATGAGATAAGTCAAAATGGAAAAATGGTGGCATTCTCTTTTCGAATGTAGTATATAGCTTCAGTCACTACGCGCAGGCAGTGGCATTACTTGGCCAGGGTAACGCAATTCAATATATGACAGTGGCAGGATTTTTTTTCAGTTTCGTGAAAAAAAGGAAGCCACTAACATAGTCAAGAGTACAATCTTGTAGATATTTCGACGAAAAATGTGGGGTTTTTTTAAGAAAAGGGGACTGATATAGTATTTAAGCGATACAATGTAAAACACTTTTTGGTTCATAGCTGGGTGTAACTTTGGTGTTTAAACTGATAATACATTTTCACAGAAAACATAATAGTTTCAAAGGTGAATTCGTCATTTAGGGGACAAGTATTATGGGAAAGATTCAGATTTATTTTGGCAAACACACTAAATTTGAATACATGAAAGTAAATATGAATATTCATATGCTCTGGCATCTTTCCCACAATACATGGTTATGGCTATTTGAAAAACAAAATGTGACCAACATTTATTTTATATCTACAATGTCGCAGTGTGGCTGGCTTAAGTAGAACTAAGTAGAATTTTGCCATTCATGAAACAGTCACAGACATATTGTGCTGCATTCAATTCAATGCATTTTTTTAATGCCATAAGTGACTGTTGCATGAAGTTTACACTCTAATGACATCCAATTTGTCCCATCTTGTAACTGTACAAGTTGACAAATTCTCTCAAGAAAAACTTAGAATTTTTTTGAGAAACCAAATCATTAAACTGGTGGAAAACAAAGCCAAATACCCGTTTCTGTGACGAGAGAAAACAAAGTCTGAAATCTGAGAGAATTTGCCAACCCGCAATTATCTTTCAAATTTTTAATCTTTTCAATTGAAATTCAAATTGGCAGGGCAGTGCATAAAAAAACAACACAACAATGGCTCTGGACACATAAGTTCATCAGTGGACCCTTATTTATGCCAATACACATGGTTCCAAATTTTGGTGCTGAAAACATGCATCTTTGAGGCAAAGATGTTTTTGAAACCACGGCTTCGTACCAGTTTCCAATTTTATATCTCCGACTCCAGAATTGTTCCAAAGTTTTTACATGCACACAAAATGGAAACACCGTTCACCTTGATCTGATATTGTAGGCTTTGATGTTCATGAAGCAAAACAGTGATTCTATTGAGCTGGAGTTCTCAACGTCAGGGGCCTGAAAAACTCCTGCAGCCTCAGCTGGACATGATGCCAACGTTTGGAAACACCAAAGGTTTCGGTGGTGCACAGTATGGTCTCCTCAGCGGTTCCTAAGAGACAGTGGGCGAGACACTGGGAGGGGCATTTGAACGTACTGCCGATGGTACCTGATGCTCACACTCGTGCGCATGTACCCCATCTCCCCCAGAGCTTTCGCGAATGGTGACAAAGCACCATTTATTGTCCACACATTGAGTCCATTGTGGAAAACTTGTGTGTGGAGAGCCATGGCTTGTAGTAGAGGTGGGCAGGGCAGGGAGTGATGGCAGGGGGGAATATGTTACACCTTGAAGTCCTCCTCTTGCATTTTCGCTAACGTCTTCTTGACTCGCAGCATGGTGAGACGGGCGGCCGGGTTGGGATGCCAACACTGCGTCATGACTCTTGCTATTGATAGAAGGCTCTGCGGACAAAACAACAAAATGGACATTCATTTTAGAACTCCGATAGACTTTCTCACCCTAAACGCTCCAGGTATATTTTTGCTAAGACCCGTTTCAGACTTGAGTTCCAGAGTTGCGACAAATCAAATTATGCTAAACATTTCAATTAAGTACATGATAAGCTTGATGTTTGAAACATGTAGGAGTGACTGTTGCTGTCATTCAGAACAACTCCTGAGTATGGTCAATGGATATCAATACATAATCCTAACCCCTAGGATATTTTGGCTAGAAATGCTTCTGAATGCAGCAACAAACAACACTTGTCAAAATGACGAGCCTGCTTGGTTTAGCAAGATCCATCAGGTAAAAAATCTCAAGGGTCAAACGGCCTCAGAGTCTGTGGTCACCAACTGCAGCAGGATACAACTGTGGAATCGTTCAATAGGACCAGCTCCCATTGTCACAGAATTGGCCGTTTATGCACTGGTGTTGGTAGCTCAAAGATGCACGGTGTTTTGTTTGGCAGGGATAACATTTGTATCTCTGAAACCAGCCCACCTTCATATCCAAGAAATCCAACCAATTTCAGCCAACAAATTCACAGACTCTTCACACAAATGAGAAATTCAGCATCTGATAATGAGCCTTTCTACTCACATCGTCTCCACTCCACCTGTTTGGAATGTCAGGTCTTCTCCTCTCCTGAATGACAACCTTCTGCATCTCCTCGTAAGTCGGGTTGGAGCTGGGGACAAAGTCGTGGTACGGGACCTGAGCGTCTTCTACTATTCCTGTAGATTGAGGAACGGGGGGAAAAACCAAAAGTTAAGACATCTGAAATTAGCATATAACAATGATAACTTGTGGTGATTTGACTGACTTGTGAGAAGTTGACATCTCTGATGTAAAATGTTGAAGTTAAGTCCCTCACAAGATCACCGAAAGTTATCCAGTCCAACGTCAAGCTACAAGCTTTAACTACAATAAAAGAAAGCTTTTGATATTGTTCATCCAATGTTCCCTGTGACTGGGCTTGTGATGTACTTGTGACTTGTGAGAGATTGTTTGTTTTGTCAGCAACTAAAATGACCATCATGGCCTGATATGTTGGGTACGATGACATGAAATCTGTCAACAACAAGGTCCCTGTCAGATACGTAATTCAACCATACGTTGCCTTTAGTTTATCAAAAGTATCCATTATAAAATTGTCCTTTACTGCGAAGATATTACACTCAAATCTTCTCAGGATAAACACAAGTTACAGTCGAACACCTTTATAACAAGGTCCTTGGGACTTTACAAATTACTTTGTTATAACAGGTACCTTGTATTAACAGTAACGGAAAACAAAGGAAAACAAAGACTTAGGACCTAAAATGTTGCTTGTTATAAGCATGACGTTGTATTAACAGTGCTCTTCCTATCAAGTAACTTCAGCCACAATCAATTTTGAAACAGAAAGACAAAGCAATTGCGATCTGTGGTACAGACCTCTTGTGACACATCTTCTTGCGATTTCCCAGAGGACCAGACCAAATGAGTAGACGTCTGCATTCTTGTATGATTCAAAGGCGTTGACGTTAATCGTTCCATCCAGCACCTCTGGCGCCATATACCGCCTGTTGCCTGTCCGTGATTTGGTCGGTAAGTCAACTTCGTTGGTCTCGCTGGAATGAGAACAGCCAAAATGCAAAGAGTAATACCAGTGAATGCAATGCCTACTGCAAAAATGTCTGTATCAAAGAATGGTCTGAGTACGATGTAAATTTCGCACTTCCTTTAGATGAGAAATGAAAATATTGGAACACGGTAAATTATTTGCTTTTGACTTCTACCAGTTTGAATACTCCTGCAATAATTTCGTAAAGTCCAATTAAACTTGTCTTTTTCCTTGACAGTTGTTGCACTTTAATACCTCCAGATGTAAAATGTCAACTCATAGTTGTAATTGGGGTACCAGTTCCCCACAGATACTGCTCAAAAACTGGATTGCCGAGCTGATCACAACAACTTGTCACATTACATTTCCGGGATCTTAAAATTGATAACATTTTAATTGACTGTCGGTAATATTTCAAAGTTGGTAATAAAAAACGTCATTGAATTTTTTTTTGGAGGGGTAATTTAATTTTCGGCTTTGATCAACTTGCTTTCTTGCTTGTCAGCTGATGATCTCGTTAAGCCAAGTGAAGCATCCGGTGAATTAAAAGTGACGGGGATGTAATGAAGAGTTTGTCCCAGTTTGGGAAACGGCACCCCACGAAGCAATCAGCGACATTTCCTACATGGGAAATCGTTCAATTTGGCGACTCTGAAACCACTGCTAGAGTACCCCTCAAGACATGTTAATCCTGTTGGGGGTTTTGAATTGGGGGGGGGGGGGGCAGCAAACATCCCTGGGGGGTCATTATGGTCACTAGACATGGCCACATCCTAATTGTGTTTCCTTGCGTGTGGATTTTCTCTCAGACAGCTGAGTGTATGACCATCTCATGCAGAACTCTCTTCCTAGCTCAGTTGCAAATGCTCTTTTGAGAAAACTGCATTATCAGAAAGATTTAATAATAGTAATAATAAAAAAATCCAGGGTGGAATGGGCCCCCAAAATCTGGCTTTTGAAGGTGCGCCAAACTGGCTCCTGCCCATACACCAATATCCACTTATTCAAGTAGCTTGCTCATTCTGATACGCACCTTAAAAACCTTGCTGCTCGCGACATGTCGCCAATGGCGCACGTCCCATTGGCCCTGACCAGGACGTTGCGACTGTTGATGTCGCGGTGCGCGATGGCAGGCTTGCCCTGCATGCCGCAGATCTCCGAGTGGAGATGGGCCAGGCCGTTGGCCGCAGAGTGGGCCAGTAGCAGCATGGCTTTGGTGTCCAGGATGTTGTAGCGTAGGTAGTTGAACAGGGCCCCGTGCTCGTGGTACTCGGTGATCAGGAAGAGTTGGGTCCAGGAACCAGACCCTCGGATGTCGGCAGCTATGAAACCTAAACAAGATGAACAGAAAAAGCAACTTATTAACAACAAATTAACAACAGAATCTGTGTAGAATTTGACTGTGAAGGTGAAAAGCTGCCTCATTCAGGCAACAAGTTGATGGTGATAAAGTGACTCCCTTTTATTAAATCCTGGAAGAGAGAAACAACTGTTGTTAACTACCCTGCTTATGGACATCAACATTGCTGTATCCAGACTCACGGTCCCTTAGCACCTACCTAAGATGTGATCATGCCTCGGGACAACTCTTTGATATTCACAAAAACAACTTGAAGTGGCCTCTCCAAAAGTTCAAAGAAATTATGTGGTGGGGCACTGTCCTGTAAATCTCTCCTATTGTGGTAGACTCCCTTGCTCAAGGACATTAGACTCCCAGCACTTATCTAAGATGTTATCATCCCTCAGGAAACATCTTGATATTCACAAGCATTAACCAATAAGTGGCTTTTACAAAACAATTGGGTGGGGCACTGTATTGCAAATCAAGCCTATTGTGGTTAACTCCCTTGCTCCAGGGCATCAGACTCCAAGCACCTACTGTATTCAGACTCACGGTCACTCAGCACCTACCTAAGATGTTATCGTGCCTCATGAGAACCGTTTGATAAATCTCCGTCTCCCTGAACCAGCTGGATTCTTCTTCCGTCAGGTAGATCTTGACGGCAACGTGCTCTCCCCTCCACTTGGCCTTCCAGACCTCACCGAAGCGCCCCTGCCCAACGCAGCGTATTAACTGCACCTGTTTGGCTATCGTGCGCTGAACCTGAAAAAAAAGAAAAAGCAGTGTCAAATCGAGAACAAGTACACTGTCTATCCAAGCCCCAAAGTCACATCTCAAGTCAATTACTTTCAAAGAAGCTACCATTTATTGTGATCTGAAGACAAGTTTCTCGTCGTGGATGTTTACTGGTACATGGCATTACTCTGAAAGGTATTAGGGAAATGAAGCAGATAGAAATGAAGGTTTCCACCCAAACAAAATTGCATTTGGGCAAATCCAGCGTTATGAAAGGAAATGTAAAACCAATTGACCAGATCTCATTAAACGATTCAGAGAAATGATCCAAAACTCCTAGTCTGTAATCTCCTTGACCATTACTAGATGATGGATGTATAAGATTTGGTAAAAAACTTATTTCAGGTTTATTCACTGAGCTCTCATTAAGAGCTTGATCACGGGCATTAATTAACGTTGGGATGGCCCGTTTCACAGTACAGACTTTATCACTGTTTTCATGACAGAACAGGCACACAAGATGACAACACACTGATTGTCAAACTCAATGTCCCTCAATGAGCATTCCGTTAATCATGGACATCACATCAACCCAAATTAGCAATTTCTAGCTCACAATTCTCCGAAGCAAATCACAAAGTCTTATCTGGGACTGACTGCTGGGGTTGTTTTCCTCCTCGTTCATTATCCGACATTTCCTTTCCTGTCCTCCCTTGACACATCGAGGCACTTTGTTTTAGTCTGCTCCAAAGTGCACACGGCCTTGTTTTTTCTGGGTTTTTTTTGGCAGTGGCAGCTGCCCGTAAAAACAACTTTATTTCAGGCTTGTAGCGAGTACATGACTTGACTTGAGTCCAACTCAAGTTGCAATGTTCTCAACTTGATGACGTACTACCGGCAAATTACTCGGCTTGAGACTCTGAATATTTCTACTTGAGTTACTGCTCATAAAGACTTCAAACAATAAGGGGAGAATTAGTACTTTGAAGTTACGCAATTTAATGTACAACTTGTAAACTTGTAGCTGTAAATCTCTTGAGCAATAGTGTGACGTAACTAGACTCAAGCACACTTTGTGACTCGACGCAACAGTGTTGACGTACGGACTGCACTCAACTTGAGTTAGTGCCTTAGAATGACTCTACTCGACGCGAGTCACAAAATTCAGTAACTTGTACTGAAAGCTGACTCACGGTTCTGGTTACTCACTTACATGTGACTCATACTTGGTGCAAAGACTTCACAAAGTTTTGGCATTGCAAATTGCAAATATTGTACAGATTTATATTCCGGTGAATTTCTTTGCCAATATTTCGTGATATTTTGTGAATATCTGCATTCCTATTTCAAGAAGTATGACCAAGAACCATGAATCGGCCTTCAGTCCGTCGGTCAGTCTGACTTACGAGTAGTGGAAGCCCAGAGCCACTGCCTGATCCAGAGACTCGGTTCAGAAGCTCGCTGAGTGATTCCCCGTCAGTGATGTACGTCTCATTTTGCCGCGTTCTGCTGACCTCCACGTCAAATCTCCTCCTGGCTTCCCTCTTTTTTAACCTTGGGGAAGACAGCAAAATATAAGACAGATAATCACAAGGATCATCATTACGAAAAGAATGATCAGTATGGAAGAAAAACGAGCAACGCAAGAGGTTGGAGTCAGATTAAGCCCAGAATATGAAAGTCATTTGTGATATAGAAAAAGGGTTTTTGCTTTATGCCCTAACTCACCCGCTGAACTCCATTGTACAGAGTCACTGAATGTCAAGTCCGAAACTAAGACTTTGGGGTCTGGCTCAATGACTCTTGCTCTTTTACTGATTCATTTGGGAGTCAGGGATCTAGACTAACACTAACAGTCTTTGGTGTTGTTGGGCCCTGATGAAGACTAATCCACTGACCACAATTGGAACACACAACTGAAATGGTACAACACTCACGCACACTTTGAAAACCTTCTTTAGTTTGGGGCACAGGTGTAATTTGGCAACCCAATTGGTCAAAAAAACACTGGATGGGTGTGCACAATCTGGGAGTGAGTGTTGTACCGCCTGAATGATGATTTCCAATTGTGGTTTACGGGATTGGTCTCTATTTGTCACGATGCCCAGAATCTTACCTGATATAAAGGAAGGTACTTGTAAGAATGAATAGGACTGCGCAGATTGTTACTGAGACTAGGAGTACAATTTGATGAGCTGTGTCGTATTCGTACTGATCCAGAGGTTCAACTGCATCAAAAAGAGAAAAAAAGGAAAGACACAAATTAGCAATTAAATAATACACAAGAATCGCATGAACATTGTTTTTGTTAAATTTCTTTTTTTTGAATAAGCATTCATCTTTAATCAACTAAATGTTATACAAGTTGATTGCTTTTCAAGATCCTGTGAAGGCGAGACAAATAATTGACAAGCTTGCTCTGGTAGGACTCAAGCCCATGACCACCTGGTTATTTAGAGCAGACTTCCTGCAAAAATTACTTTTCTGTTGACAAATCTTTTCTAAACCTCTTTTTAAAGTTTGGTTTATAGCTTTTTAGAAATGAGTCACAAAGTTGGCTGGAGCAGAATAACAACATGAATGTTAGGTGGTTTGTCACTGTTTGAAAATCTAGGTTGGGTGCGTGACAACGAATAATGTAATAAGTGACAGTAATGACGTATGCGCAGAAACAGGTGTTGGGAAACTCTCGGCAAAAACAGTGACAGGAATGTGACCAAAAATAAGCAGGCGTGAACCCCAGGTTATGAATTTTATCTCACTGTTTGAACCCTTCTTTGTCCCTCTACGTGATTTATAACGTCATGGATTTACAGGGGGAGCAAGGTAATAACTCAATTGTTGGGAGGGTAGTAGAGTCGTGAGAATCGATTCTTGAGCCAAAAGGTTGGACTCGGAAAGTTTATCCAAGGGTTCTCCAAACTTTTTTTTCTGGGAAAAAGATCGAGGACATTTCTAAAATCATTATTTCACAATCCCACGTTGCAATTTGGTAACTTTTATTTGCGGCCAAAATTTGCATGAATCAACGAACAAAATGACTGATCCTTTAAGCTCCGCCCCTTGATGGTAAGCCAATCCAGATGCATTTATGTAGGTCATTCCTGAAATAAGTAGAGCTACGGCTTACCGGGGTATTTTTGTAGTGCTCAAATGGCAAAGCCATAGTCACTAAGGCCAAAAAAAAAAAGTCTCCGGTTTCTGGTATGCGCGCGCGTCGCCGTAGCCATGCGCGTCGGCAAAATGAAAAAGTTTTTTTTCAATGAAAGATGATGTCTCAAAACCGCCAAACTCACTGGTTTGACTGGAATCCTGCTGCTGCACAATTTTAACGTGTTTTTAGATTGGGTTATGGATGAGAATAAGCTTTATGTGGCCTCTCTGGACTCCCATATATTTGCACTAAGTTTAGTCGGGCACCATTTGCAGTCATCAGCACACATTTGAAGCAAAAAAATCAGGTAAAAAAAAAAAAAAAAACGCGTTGCCGCACCACTTTTTGGGCAAGCTCCATACCAGAAACTGGAGACTTTTTTTTTTTGGCCTAATGTCTTGATTTTGACATGTACATGTAACATGTACTGTGGGAAACAATTCCACACTACATGTTAGAGCGCCATCTTTTTACAAGAACTTGACCCCCACCTTTCTGTCTTCAAACCCAACCCCTTCGGGACAGTTGGAGTCTGTTGTCCAGTCCTGTCTAATCCTCCCTAATCCTACCCTAATCCTGTCTAGGTGGCTAATCCCAGAGCACCAGACTACTCAGAATTGCGGAATGTCGCGGGATTGCCTGCAAGTCTGAGTAAATCAAATTGTAATTGAAGGTGATGAGTGCTTCTGATCCTGTCAGGATAGAATCAGGTTTTTACAAATTGTTGTTTGAAAGTACCACGGAAGGACACTCTTAAGGCCAAAAGCAAAATTGAAGCAATTTTCATGATACTAATTAAACATTGGAACTTTCATTGTGGCATTCGCCAATACCTTACGAATACCACTACGCACTGAAATTCGAGTGAGGTGTAGCTCGACGATAGTGTGGATGATCGATGGTCGGCCGTTAATAAAATATAAACAGTCGCACACATGTACTAACCTGTTTGTAGCGCAAACAGCGACCTCATGCGGCTAGACTACAATACGCAAACCAGTTGGTGCTGAAAAAAAACGTCTTAGAACAACCGCTGCGATGGCCTGTCTTTTTCGGGCATTTTTCGTTATCTTGTCGCTGGCTTTCTATCGAGTTATATTTGGTCTGAGGACTCCAAACTTGTTGGAGAATGTAGCCACACTATCCCGCTCACTATCCATGTAAAAGATGAGCCTCCACGACCAAGTACTGAATAATAATCTCATCTTTATTCTCATATGGGGTCGTCGCTGGAAATCCAACGACAAAATAAAGAAAAACATCTGCTAAGCTAACGGTTGTTCCAAGTTATTTGTTCAGCACCAACTGATTTGCAATTGTAGCCTAACCGCGTGAGGTCGCTGTTTGCGCTTCGTACAGTACATGTTACTGCATCGCACGCAAGGCCACTGTTTATGTTACATTAGCAGCCGACCATCGATCATCCACACTAACGTTGAACGCCTTGACCAAGGCTACGTGAAGAATAAACCGGCCTTAAACACATAATATTCAAAGGAATTCAATCTTGACCAAAGTTATCCCCAAGGAGGGCAGCATTTGGTAGTCCCTTATGTGACACACATACAAGTAACAGGCCTTGTTTGGGCCAAGGTTGAAGGTATAAACAAATTAGTATCAACAGACTGTCTCTCCCCATCCGTTTTCTGCATTACATGGACAATAATTCAGGATGAGCAAATTGGGCTAACCCTCTCCTAGAATTCCAATGAGGGCAGCCAAAAAAATTGGGGGGGGGGGGGGTCATATTTTTAACCAAGTTTCCGGTCTGAAATTTCGAGTTAGCGTGGGCATGTTTATACATGATTTGCTATTCTTTTGATGGAAATAAGTTCTCAATTTCAACTTAACATGGTTTTTTAGTTAACCGGTTTTGACTTATAGAGATTTCACTGTGAAGTGTAGTGAAAGAGAACCAAAAACCTGTAAAATGTCACACGGTTTCAAGTGTATAGTAGAATTGGAACACCAGATTCTCCAGGTGGGAATCGAACCTGGGTCACAAGATATTAGAGGGTAAGGCCACTACACCTACCCAAGAGCATCTGACCTCATGCTGGAATCCTTGTTCAGGATATTCAACATTTTCCTTGATAAAAAAAAAGCCCAAACACATGTATGGATGGTACTCTAGCTTGGTATAGACTGCGTGTTTTTGTATAAAATTTTAAAAAAGCGTAAAAACAACGCAAAGAAAGCGTACACAAAAGGTCTAAGAATGTGTACATGTACATGAACAATGTTTGTACATGTACAATGTACATGTACATGTACATGCACAGTGCAGTTGTACACAGTTCAAACAGTGAATACAACTGTACATTCACCAAACACGTACATGTACTTTACCAGCCATCTGCTTTTGCAGTTACACCCGACCGTAATCAAATGATAATCAGCCACAGAAGCGGAGACCATGTTTTTGATTTGTCTTGACTTAGCCTGACTACATTCTTGAAGCTGGATGGCTGAACCATCTGTCAAGCAAGCAGTGACATGTGAATCCCATCTTCTGCCGTTTCAGTTCTCAATTCACAGAGCCCAACATTTATTATCTTAACAACTGCTTTTTTTTTTTAAGCAGTAAACCCAGAACCCATGGCCCATTTCAGGCAAAGTCTGGGGCCGGTATTAAAGGCTTTCTGGCTGTTTGGACCAACCCTGCGTAACCCCGCCAGCATCAATTTAAAGCAGACCCCAAAAGCCAGATTTGGTTTGATTGAATTATTCCTGTAATGTACATTATTCGCTCCCTTCCAGACTGACATCCCTGCAGTATTTTTCCAACGACCCAAAGGTTTTTTTTTTTTTTGGGTCGCTCAAGATTACATTGGTGACCTGAGGGTCTTGCAGGCTCCGTCAGCACAGCCTGCTGCAGTGGAACCGGCTTCTTAGGGCAGGGTACCAGGAGACTCTAGGGCCAGACTGGAATCCATAGACTGGCACCAGGAGGGTCAGAGGTCTGGTCTCACTAGGCCAGTTATCTGTTGACTCCTTTGACTTCTCGCAAAAGGAGGAACACGCGGACTTGTGATGGGTCCCTTCCCTTTATTAGACTGACTCCCCTGGCGAATTCTGCAATCTCTCATTCTTTTTTTTCCCCTTCTACTGCGGTTGTTTTTTTTATGGGCATGGACGTTTTTATGGACTTGGGATGTTTAGTGAGGCTTGGAGTATCAGTGGCAGGAAATAAAACTGGGGTGAAATGGGGGCATTTAGCTATTTCTGTAGCGGCGGCAGTACTGTTTATGATCCTCTTTTGTTGCCAACAAGACTTTATTATCAACAGAGTTTTATATTCACTTGGAAAATACTGATCCCTACTCTGTTGGCTACTATTGTATTTTTATTTCTTCTGCCATGAGAAATTATGGGCCTTCCAAACTCAACCAAAATCTGGCAGTCTCCAGTAACCTGATGACATGCTGTGACCAATAACATTTTTTAATACCAGTACTTGTGAAAATGTAGTCATACTCATATTCGTGAGAAAAAAATCCCTGTACTGGTGCTCATGGCAATGTATTGATAACTGCATGCACATGAATATATTCTCTTATCTTTTTGAATTTTTAGCTGTGAAATTTCAACAAAACTACCGTTCAGTAGGTTTGTACTCGTAGCAATGTACTAGTACGCTTGCACTCAAGGAACAAGATCCTTGTGATTTTGGCAGTAAAGGACTGGTCGGTTTGGGCAGTACAGGGTCAATTTACCTGGAATATCTGCAGTTGTTGTAGGGGCGAGCGTCGGGCTTAAGCCTAGGTTACACATTGGCTTGTCGTTGCAGCACATCATGATGCGTGGAATCGTGTGTGCCTTTCCCTTGCATTGGAAAAGACCACCATCCTCCATGGGCGCTAGACAACCATGTGACCTGCAGAAGTGACATGAAGGAGAAAACGCAGAAAATTGTTACAAAAATTGGATCAACACCACGAAAAAAATAGTTACATTTCCTGTTACATCAAAAAAAAATAATAGGGTGGGTGAGTGGGTAAAATGTTATCTTTTTGAGGCTCTACATTGTTTCATAGCCAGAAACAAATATGGTGGAATGATGGTCGATTAATTTTAAAAATTTGTTTACAGTGGTTTTTTTTTTTGCAAGCATTCCTGAGAGTTAATTAACATGTAAATGAACTGCATTTCTGTTCTGTTTATAGGCTTTGCTGCAGAGTGTTAATATATTCATAGAATAGAGGACAATGTCCAGAAAAACCTAGGGTGGGGCGTCACCATAAGTTTTTGCTTTTAATTTTTTGAATTGCATTTAAGCGCTGGTTTCATTGAACACAGACAATGTAAGCAATTCTTTAACCAAAGTGTGCACAAACCTGCAGCATCTTTGCACGACAAGAATGCACCCGAGGGTGGACACACGATCAGACAAAAACTTTTGCAGCAACTGCGACGTTTCATATTTTTGAAAGCTCAGGGCAAATATACCGGTACATCTAGTCTTAACTTGCCAATCTCTGCCAGCCACAACACATGAGGATAGGTTAACTATTCCGCCATAGGTTAACCGAGTCTAATAACAGGATTAGGTTGCAAAGCGAGTACACGGGAAACCAGGACATCTGTCCGCAGCGTGAGCTGACACTCCATAGGCACGCCAGGTATGCGCTACACATGTTTCTGCATTGGATGATAACCTAAAGCAACTCCCCTTGAACAAAAGCCAGAGACAAATTTGGGAGAATGCCAAGATTTGACTGAAATTCTTAGTTGGTAAAAGTATTTATTTTTTTTCCGGGTCATGTTTTCGAATTTCGCTTCAGTCCGATGTTCTTTTTTCTCTCGAAAATTCTTCATTTGTGACCATTTTTCTAATAGAAATAAAGCAGATTTTGTAGGCATCATTACAATTTTATTTACTGAGTGGTCTTAGTACATGTACATTTCAGCTCCTATTGATAGTAGTACATGTATGCATGCTACGGCTAGTGTGCTGAGGGGGGGGGGGGGCAAGGGGACAGATTTTTTTTTAAGAATAAGGGGTGATTGTAACCTCGTGATAAAAAAAAACCTTGTAATTTTTTTTTATTGAAATAAGACTTTTTTTATGGAGGAAAAGTTACTACTAATTGCATTTCAAAACTGGTACAAGTATGTACATGTAAGTCTTCACAATTATAGAACAAAATTGAAATTTCCTCGAAGGTTTTTAAAACAAGAGCACAGATGTATTAATGCCTATCTCTCTGTCAATACTGCAGAATCCTGCTATTGCTAAAGCTGTTCAAACGTGTTTCACACATCTTCATATCGAGATTCCTCTCTCCGCTGGAACAAAACTTCAAAAACAAATAAAAATAGCTCATTTAAAGATCGTTTGGAAAAACCATGAGCGTGAGCAATCCACCCCCCCCCCCCCCCCTATAAGGGGAGCAATGATGACAGATTCTGCAGGGTGCAGGATGTGTCCCTCACAGCGTACTCTGAGTCACCATAGGGGAATATGAGTAAGGAATTATCGGTGTTGGCTTGAGGAAAAAACTTCTCAGCCATGAAAAAAAAGGAGTAATTCATCTATTTGTTAGGTGCCTGTACCTTCATCTTCGTTATGAGATGCGGGACAGGTATGAAATTGGATTACGTCGTCATCTAAAGAAGTGATGTATTCATCAACAAATCCTGTCCTCAAATGTAATTATCCAACCTCAGTTGATTAAAAAAAACCTTAAGAAACAAACAGCCACATTGTTTGCAAAATGATGGGATTAGAAAAGACTAACATAACAAGCTAAAGCTATGGTCTTTGTTTTCAATTGATACATTGAGATGTCCTCATTAGTCAAAATGAAAAGTAAACGTAAACATGAACACGATCTACAAAAAAAGAGTTTTTACTGCAAGAATTGGATTTCTTACTTAAAAATCCATCGTCCAACGCCTCTTTTATGTTTCCAACCAAACTCCGCCCCTACCCCTTACTAATATCACAAAATTTGATACCTTCACCACTTCCTCATCCATAAACCATTTAGGGACCCACTTACGGGATAGACTGAAATTGAACTTGTAATTGGCTGGGCTAGGATTATCGCCAGACGCAGTCGAGGCGCTAAATTCTATTACAGCGGGATAATTTGCCTCTTTTGCCATCCTTGCCTCAAAAAAAGGGGTCATCGCTCAGTTCCTTTGGTGAAAGTATGGGTCGGAGACCGATGCGAGCATCGCTTATTGAGTTTCAGATTTTTTTTTATTGAATACAAATTTTGTTTAAAATGCAAAAGAGTTTGGAAAAAAAGGTTGATAAAATGAAATTTTGGTCATCCATCGCTTCATCTATCTGCAGGGTTTTTAAATGATCTCCCGCTGAAAAAAAAATGGGCTAATAAATGCCAAGAGCTACTCTCATTCCCGTCAATTTAAAAGTCTGAATTCGGTTAGAAAGTCAGCTTGCACAATTTTCAGTTAAAACCAAGAACTAGTGGACTCCCAGAAGTAAACAATAATAGTCAATAATCTGAAACTCGCATCAAATACACAATAAGCTAATGAGCAGTGGCCGGAAAGCACGTATCAAAGAAAACTGGATGTCTGCTGCCCTCTACTGACAAAAATCAGCCAACTACAAACGACTAATCCCTTTACACCCCGAAGCCTTTCGTCTCCCCTCCTTCCACCTTGTGCTACTCCCAACACTAAACAAAAAAAACCTTGAACACCGGTTCAAAGTAAACACAAGCAATAATACTGGGGACAATCTCCCGTCCATGTACACTACAAAATGGCCCAGCCCACTGACAACAATGGCGATGGCTTTTCGCCCCGCGGGCCACTCGCAGATTTTTTTCTTTTCCTTTTTTTCTTTTTTTTCCCTAGTCAAGTGGCAGAGATTTGCATGTGAATGGAACTAAATTGTTTGGACTACCACGACCAACATCCCGAGCTGACTCCTCCGTTCATTGATTGCTTTGCGTACACTAAACAAACTGCATAAAATTCACACAATTTTATTCATCTATGAAAGAAAAAAAAGGAAAAGAAGGAAGAAAAAAATCCTGAAGCCAGGTGGTTGGGGTTCCTGGGTCGATCAAGGTCAACCCTTTCCTAAATCTCTCTCTCTTTCAGGCTTTTGTCGCCCTTGGCACTGCGATTTGAGGGGAAAAAGGCAATATTTGACGGGTCCCTCCGGCGGCTGTGCCACGTGAAGCACACAATGAGTGGAGCCAGACTAAATGACTAGCTGTTGAAATGATCAATAAAACTTGAAAGTGGCTCCTTTTGTTTTGTTTTTTAGTTCCGTTTTTTTCCCCCCAACTGTGGAGTTTAACAACTCCCCAACTGTGGAGTTGAACAAAGTGACATTCAATTTCAAGAGGAAAATCAAAGGTTCAAAACAAATATCTCAGAAATGCTTTTACTTGTAAGCAACAGACCCTTCAAAACTGACGACATGGTCAAGTTACGAGAAGACAAACAAAATCATGGAATCAAAATTTTGATTAGTTGCATCAACAGACTACAAACCGCCAACCTAATCTGTAATCTACAAAGATTTGTACTGTTAAGAGCAAATGTCGCTGTAGTTACTTCTTCTATAGAGAACAGCTTGTTGCATGATTTGATTTCTTTTCAGAATCCCTCCCTCCAAAGACATGTACTCTACACAACACAACATTGGGACATCAACCGCACATGTACATGTACAGTGAAGTTTTAGTGGCTGAGTTTGCTGCCCTAAACTTCAGCAAAATATTCCAAAATCAAGTATGGAGTTTGGTAGACTCAGGGTAGGACAAGAGTGAATGCTTACAGACCTGCACAGTTTTCCAGTGCTATCAATTTTTCTTCTTCATAGATACATGTAAGTACTGGTACATGTTGAACATGTACATAATGTCCACAGTCTGTTTTTACTGTATACTTCAGAGGACCCTAAAGCCTGGTTCATACTTCACGCGAAAGCAAGTGCGAAGCGAAGTTCATGTCGTCAACAATGGTGGACTCGCTTTGAACGTATTGTTGACATCACGAATTTCGCTTCGCTTTCGCATGAAGTATGAAACGGGCTTTAGTGTTTCTGAGGACCATTAGTTTTTCCTTAATTTTGTTGCCATTGTTTGGACTTCACCTTTTCTTGAACAAACCAAAAGTTTTAAACAAACCAAAAGGTTTGTACGGTACACGAAGATGTTACATGTAGAACTGAGGACTTAGCCTCAGAATCCTCAGGCTTATTGTTATAGCAGGTTAACCATTGTTCCAAGTCCTCAGATGTAAAACTTAAGGATAACCAGGTCCACACTGTATATATGTATTTCATAAGGTTCATATAAAACAGTTCACCACTGGTTTTTAGAAAAGGCTTGGGCAGCTCAACACAGATCATACTTCTCTCTTCACATACATGTCCACGTATCAGGGAAATCAAGCAGGGAGAGTAATCCTACATCAGCCTTGACATCAGCTGGAGTCTGACTGATTGAATTATGCTAAGCAGACAGGGGGTTCCTATAGGCTGGAGCCTCATCAAGGTGACAACATTCCATTGCAGAATATACATGTAGTCAGGTACATGTAAATGTAAAGTATAAAAATCTGTATGTAAACTTGAATATATTAATACATGACATGTAATATTCATATAGACATGTAATAGTACAAATACCAGTATGGACATGTAACACAATTTACACATGTACATGTACATGAAATATGCACATGTACATGTAATATACATTTAAACATACATGTACACATGTACAATTTACAAATTTATTCATGAACAGTAACAAAAGTACATACATGTACATGTGATACAAAGGTAAGACTGCTACAAAATTAAACATGTATGATGTGAACATGTAATATTGATGTACACAAATACATACATGTACATGTAGGAGCAAGGAGGACATCTGATTTTATCTCTTTTGCCCAGAACTTCTCACGAAGGATCCATGAGAGCCTTTTAATCTCCTTAGAATATCTCCTGTTGGTGTGTTGACAATTGAATCTTATGCAACTTTAATAATCTTGTAAATATGAGCACAAACATGTACACTTCATTTGATTATTTTTACTGGCTTGACATACCAATGGGCTAGGCTAGTTAGTTCAACATATTTTTAGGTTGCTGGTGGGTTTGTGAAAAACATCTGAACACCATGATCCCTGATTGAAAATTAATACATGAACACGAGTAAAAATGTGTATGCAACATGTACCCACAAACACATGGATCATCTAATCAAATTGCTAGTGAATGTATCATGTGCATGTAAAAAGCCCACCAGACTTCTTTCTTACTTTCTTTAGCCTTTCAATACTGAGAGTAACTTTTTCTTTCAGTTTCAAGAGCACTGCTAGTGTTACACTGTCAAAATTTACTTCTCTATTTGAAGAAGTACAATGTATATTCAGAGCTTCATGGTGATCAATCTAGGTACAGACCCAGTGCATCTACTTAAAAAGGTATCAGGTCAAGTTCATCGTTAACAGAACTGATTCTATACTGACATTCCGGCACCAGTCTAAGCCTTAAAGTCCCATCTGCTCTCCGGAGTTATGCACAATATTAAACCAACATAAACCATAATAGACTGGTTCCTTCCAGACTACAACCAAATCACAAGGGTCCGACCCCCAACAAATCCTGACTGATTTCCATTTTCCCAGCAGAAGTATTTGTTATTCTCCCCTCCCCTATCTCAAATTTCCAGAGCAAAACTCATTTCGACTTCAAATATGAAAGTCTTATTTCAAGGGGGGGGGGGGTAGAAAGTGGATCATGAAAAAATAAAGATGAGGGATAGCGGAAAAAAAATTGTGTGATAACAATTTTCCTGGCCAAAGTCCCCTGTGTAGTAGTCCCAGGTCGGCCAGTTGCACATGGCAGCTCCCGCAAAGTGATGTGTATGACTTAAAGCGAGAGGTGTTGAGAGACGGGTGATTTAGCCAGGATTAGGAGAAGACTGCTGGCTGGCTCGGCTTGGCTAGGCTACCAGAGCTTCTCGCGGAGTCACCACTTTGTACGCTATAGGTTTGCTTGCCCATACAGCGCCATGCTCAACAAGCATTTGTTTTGCTCGTAATCGGCCCACTCAAAGAGATTGGGGGAGATGGGAGCTCTTTAGGGGGCACCGGGGTACATGTACAGCTCCTCCTGTTTCTTGCTGCAAATTGCAATGGATGCAGGATTGAATTCTCAACTGGTCTGAATCAGGAGTAATTTCTTTTTCATGGATTCAAGACTTTAGAGCATGGCCGCTTACATAAAACTTACATTGGCTGACTGAAATTATATAAGTTTGGTACATGTAGATTGATTGTACCTGTAGAGTACATGTACATGTAATTCTACTTTATTTAGGCCTATACTAATAATTCTAAAAATTCACAGCTTCTGATTAGCACCCCTTGAACAAATTGACAAAATCGGGCTGGGGCTATCAAAGGGCTGGATAGCTCAGTTGGTAGAGCACTGGAACAGAAATCTGGAGGTCGCAGGTGCAAACACAGTGAATTTCTTTGTTTAACTCCGAAATTCCTCAAAACTAGGCACTTGCATTGTATAGTGCCACAAAAAAATGGAAGGGTTAATTTCTTATAAGGTTACCCTTTTGACGTCACAAACATTTTTCTGGTCACAGTCGCGAAAACACGCCCCTGAATGTTTACACAAACATCCGACAAAAGTTAAAGAATTTATAGACCCTTTGCACTGCCGCCATCTTTGAGGAGTGTGCTAATACACATGAGTAAGACGTCTGGTGCATTCATTGTTACGGAATCAAATTACCGTCTATTTTGAGATTTCTGCTAAAATGTTTTTCCTAGTTGATCTTGAGCTTCAGGGTCAGACATATCATCTCAAATGTGATGACTCCTTCATGATGACAACATCACAAGGCCAGGGGAAGGAGGGTAGGGGACAGGACAAGGGGTTCTCCACAGGGCCTGTGAGGAGGGGAAGGGGTGCTGATGGACCAGTCAGGACCTCATGAGCGGATATGTAGCTCACCACTACGGGCCCTGTAAGAACAGCTGCTGTTTTGTAGGGGCTCACTTGTATCTTGGGTATAACAACTTGATCAAAACAGACTCTTTCTTAGACAGTTTGTGTAAATGAGAACCATCTCGCAAGAGTTGCAAACTGAAAATGAGAATACTTCTTCATGTAACGTTCAACTGAAAACGAGAATACTTCTTCATGTAACGTACAACGTATACATGTACATGTACGTACATGTATGTCGTGAATGGGGAATCTTAGACTATTTCAATGGGAACAAGAATTGTTGGCCTTTGGTGCTTGACTTTTGTTGCCCTTGATTCAACATTGTTATTTCATTCAATAAAACCTTTGACTTAATTTTTTTACAACTGACTCCAAAACAATGCTGACCAATCTTACAATCTCAGGGATTTTCAGAGAATCTGTGACAATTCAGGGACTTTTCATTTTATTTAAAAATGGCATTTTTTTTTTTTTTTTTTTTTTTTTTTACAATTGATTAGTTATCAGATAAACCCCACAATGGTCTAAGCCTATCTTGAAAGCCTACAAATTAATCTTTTCTACAAAAGAAACCTGTAAGGCTGTAAATAGTACACATACATGTACAGGCACTGACAGGCCCCATTTGAAAAAAAAGGTGCAATCGCAAGACTTGTTCATGTACATGCAACTGTACACCTCGAGCTAATAAAATTGTTATTGGGAACTCTACAATGCATTCACTAAAAACAAACTTTTCAATTCTCTTCCCCTTTATGACTTCACAAGAATTTCCTCACACCTTCTTCCTAAAAGCTTTGGTATGCACACAATGCATTGACTCTTTGACATAGCCAGGAGCCCTTTAACTTTCACAGGTCATATCGGTGTATCATGTTTATGCCTTGGGTTTTGGTGCAGGCACCACATGTATCGTGCTGTTGATTAATGTCCGACTTTGCAACACCATATAAAATATTGTTTTATGTGTGGGAATGTTTAGAATTTTTGTAGGGAATGAGTTAGTTGGTCTGTTAGTTGGTTTGCTTTTGCTGTAAGTTTCAGAAATGGATGGATAAAGGGGGTTGGTATTTTATAGCAAATATTGTTGCACTGATCTGTTTTAAAGTTTTGTATTCATGGATGCTGGAAAAAAACAACAAAAATTGCTGTTCTTGTAGTCTGGTTCCCTGACCCTAATTCAGACGAAACAGAGCAATTTATAGATTTTGGGAAACTGTCAGGTCAGGGAACCAGACTACATGTAGCTGGTTTGCACCTGTTCATGGATGTGTAACCGATTGCAAACAAAATGTGGACTAACTAAATTTGGTAAAATTGGGGGGCAGTATTTGAAGAAAGTCAGTTTTTTCCAACGATGGTCGGCCGACCATCGTTGGAAATTGATTCCACTTTTCTTGAAAATGACAGCACACCAGGTACTGGTACCATGATTTCACAGGATGCTTGAGACTTTTAATCACTTACAGTCAAGTGAGGTATTTCATAATAATTTGGTAGTTTTGTTTTTTGATGTTTGCAAATGTTGTAAAAAAAATTACCTTTATTTTTCTACATTTGTGCATACATACCGGTACTGTATGGTAAAATTTGGTAAAATTCATATACACTACGGTACAATGTTCAAATGTACCGGTACATCAGCACAACAGTGCACACGGACAAATATGGACATCTGTTTTTGGTATTACGGTAACTTAATATCCTGAAATTTGAAGAGCAAAGGCATACAATTGTATTGCCATTGATGAATTATCTGTGCTCAGCAAAAGTGCATGCACTCACATAATGTACAGGTATAATGTAGTCGGGGAATCCAAATTTAAGAGTGTAATGGACAGAACTCAGGACCCCAGACAATTTTTTGTACAAAATCGTACGGATCATGGCTTCTTGATAAGTATTCCTCCTTAACCAGTTAACGCTGGAGGACGTGCTAACACAATCTGGCAATGTACATTCGCAGGGGCTGGCGACGGATTAAATCGTCAAGCTTTCTCGAGTCTCGGGCAGGTGGAGCCTGTACATGTACACACCATTACTTACCATTGGTTTGTACACACCGTGTATTGAACTTGAACTTGGCCGTTGTACACCGCCTGTCATTGTAGCAAATATTGCTCCTTGGCGGTGTTGAAAAATTTGAATTTTAAGTGAGAGCTATTGAACAAATACTGTACAAATGACTTTCCAGAGTCAGTATTTGTGGTGTTTGACTTGGTTGTAAAATTAGGCCGACATATTTTTCAAAAATGGTGTTTTTCAGCCAAAAGTAATCCCAGCATCAAGTGGTTAAGAACCCTAACATGGGCCCAATTTAATTAAATGTTAACATTCACACATGAATTGGAACTGTGATTCCCTGCGTACTTGAGATCTAGGCCAATCAGATAACAGGGAAAGCTGCTTCAGAAGCTTTGAGTATTTTGTCTGTTCTCTCATTTAGGACAAGTCATCAGTCTAATTACTGCGGGACTATTTTGGGAGTACATGTGTTTATGCAACATCAGTTACATAAGTTTTACTTTTATGAGTTACTGAAAATTTCATGTCAAATTCATCAATAAAACAGCAAGGGTCGCTAGTTATTAATAAAAGAAGGTCAGGCCACCAATCTATCATGAGACTATTTTTGATTTTGTCTTGAGTAGTCCAGAGGATGGGACATCAGTTATAAGATTAAATTTTTAGAGTTACTGAAAATTTCATGACAATTTCATCAATAACTTACACAGCAAGAAATTAAATCTAAAAATTAATGTGGCCTGACGTTGCGAACTTAGCAAGTTCTTCTTCAGAGGCTAAAACAGCAAAAGATTGATTGTACTGTGGTTGAGAGGCCTGATTGGTTCTCATTCCTCACTGATGACTTGACCATCGGCCGAGGCGATAAATCTTCTGTCCATTGCACTGGCTGACCAATCGGTGAGATCTGTTTGAGTCAACTCACTAGCCCGGCAGTTGGTCGGTCGGATGGTTGGTTTGTCAA
Organism: Patiria miniata; assembly: GCF_015706575.1. Classification (NCBI taxonomy): domain Eukaryota; kingdom Metazoa; phylum Echinodermata; class Asteroidea; order Valvatida; family Asterinidae; genus Patiria; species Patiria miniata. Next base: position 3,723,529 of record NW_024037063.1, on the reverse strand, counting down.
CCATGCGGTCATCCAGTCATCTTTACCCTCGGACCCTTTGGTGATGGTCAGCCATGGATGCAACGTGTACAAAGAGATATACAATGCAGACCATTGTTGACACTCTGTTTTACCCAAGCATGCCCATCAAAGAGAACAAAGCCTGCACGGACAGACAATTGTTAGCATGACTTTGTTTGTATCTAGCATAAAATGCTTCAAAGATCAAAGGAAACTGTTTATGTCATCAGCAGGTTACCGTCGTCTATTAGAAACAAGGTAAAGACTGCACTCAATGATTCAGGTGCTTCACATGAACAAAACAGCTGACATCTTTAAACTCACTGGGGCTTTCCTCCCACACGGATTATGCAAAACCTGATCCCAAAAAAAGCTGAAATTGCTTTTACGCTTCTATCAGGCTTTTGTTATAATATTCTCAATCATATTTCACATGGTGAGAAACAAAATTGAGGACCCTTGAGAGACAAATTTGATCATCTCAGGGAAAAACAAAGTAGGAAGTGTCTGAGTGGATGGAAAACCCCGGCAAGTTTTAACATTGGAGTACCCAAGCAATCAAGTAGCACCTGCAAACCCATGGAGCGGCATGGTAGGTGAGATTGGAAAAGGGACAGCTTTGTTAGCTATCTTGTTTTTTTGGGAACTTATACAAGCAATGGCAGCCTATTGGAACTCGTGTTCAAAGACACCGGTGGCATTGTGCATGCAAAGCAACTGCACTGTCGGTGCCTTTTTCTCTTTTGACTAGTCACTTGCCTCGTGACACGGACAATTTCCTTTGATCTTTGAGGCATTTCACGCAAGGCATTGCCAGAAAAGTCATGCCAACAGTGCTGTCCACACAACTTTTATTCTCTGTGATGAGCCTGCTTGGGTAAAACTGAGTGACAACAATGGTGTGCCTTTGTGGTTGCGCTTCATTGCATACACCACATCCATGAATGACCCTCACCGGAACGGTCCGAGGGTACGGATGACTGGACGACCGCATGGTTAGCAAACCAACCAACCGACTGACCAACTGCTGGGCTAGTGAGTTGGCTCAAACAGATCACAAGGCTTGGCCGGTTTATAATGCAATGGACAGAGGACGTGTTGTCGCTTCGGGCCGATGGTCAAGTCATCAGTGAGGAATGAGAACCAATCACACCTTTCAACCAGAATAGCCACATGTACAATCAATTCTTTGCTGCGTTTTTTTTATGAATGAAACCGTCATAAAATTTTCAGCAATCACAAGTCTTAAGTCAAATAACTGATGTCAAATACTGGGCAACCGTCCCAACAATCGCACAACCAAAACAATTGTAACCAAGTAACCAATCAAGCTATCAATTCGTCGGTCGCACTTTGAGGCGACGTATCACGAATAGTTGCCACACCACAAAAAGATGTATCATGTCCACAAAGTCCATGGGTGATCTGTCACATCTTGGAGTGACAAAATTATCGTATTCGTTACCCTGTGCTGCACCAGATGAATCAATCATCTAATAACCGAATAAAAGTTACAGACGTAGCGAACGGTCAAATTCTCTCAAAAACTACTTACGCAATGGCTCCTTCGTGAATGACCCCATCCTCTCCAGCCTGTATCTGTGAGAAGCACCAGCCGCCCGGTCTGAGTATACATGTGTTGTTGGGGGCGTCTTCCGGACAGTGCTCACTGCAGTAGCATTTCATTCCTTCTTCAGCTAGTACTGGACAAATGAAAAGACGGAGAACAAAGCATAGAAATTAATTCAAGGGCTCCAGTTTACTCTATGATTCCTGGGGAAACAGTCGATGGCTCCGTGTGGCCTTTGTGTACTCATGAATGCTAGCGTGTACAGTGTGCAGGACTAGAGTTAATATGTACGTGTTCACCTTTTCAAACCGTGGACGAAAAATACCAGAGAACAAAAGAGAACAATATCGTCCACAATTCCCAGCATACATCTGCGATTAGGGTCGTGTACAAAAGCTATGGGAGTCTTCCTAAAATTAAAAAGTTAGAGTACAAACAAAAGAGGGACAATACGGTAGGACGTCCACTATCGACGGTGAAAACACGTTTGTGTGGGTGTGCTTCTTCACATGATTATGAGCTGGTGGGTAACATTGCCAGTGAAATCAACAGCAATGCAAATAGACTGGCTCTGAGTCCTTCCACTGGCCTTCTGATAAATAGACTGGTTCTAGTAGTCCTTCCATAAGTAACTTCAACTTTATGCGGGCGGAGACTGGACTGGTTGGAACAAGCGTAAACCTTTTTTACTCGCAGTAACTGCAAAGACTTCATTACATCAGTTCCATTTGAAGAAACTGTTAAGGATGAATTCACAAGTACGGCAGGACTTCCATGAACAGTTCATGAAATGCCAAATTCTGTCTATCACAGACGCAGGCAGGCAAACACATCTACCGGTACATGTACTACACGGTAGATATCAAACAAAATAACATGTACAGTGTACATACAAAAAATCTTGGAATTTTGTTCGAAGGGCAGGGTTCAACAACTGCAAATTTACTTAAATGTTATTGCGTGTTAGGTCTTGAACATTTTACCACGTGTTAAAATGTGAAAGATTGAGAACTCTTTAACACGATTATTCAAAGCGAGAATCCAACACGTCTCATGTACCAATTCCACTGCAGGGTCAAGGTACCGGTATGTACTGCAGGCACGCAACTGGGAATTTAGAAGGAAAAAAAGAGGTAATTCCAAACCACGCACGAGTAGAAAAGCCAGATACTCAACCAACATAAATGTGATGTCAAATTTCTGTGAATCCAAACAAAAACACAGCTTAATCTGATAATCTGATCAGTTCATGAATTAATACTTCCCCAAATTTCAACGCTGTCTGGGCATGAGACAAAACAACCCTGGCTTGTGACTGGAGGGAAGGTGCAGTGTCAACACAATGTGATAACCCAACCCTGGCAGAAACAACAGAATCTTGATTGGATAACCTCCCAGGAACTGTATCATTTATCAAGCGAGCGAGGCCAATGACATCAGTGCTGACACAATTACTGGAACGCACTGGAAGGTGTCCAATTTTTTTTATTTTAGAAAGTATGGTTAAGCCATGGAGTAGTGTACACCCTAATTTTGAAAGAGGGAAACAGGGAGTAGACAATCTAAAAGTGAAATACTTTGAAAGAGAATCACTTTAGTCAAAACTCGAGTGAACACTTTTCAACTAAATTATTTCACTCTGAATTGTCTTGTTGGCTGGAGCATGGATGAAGTAAATTTTTACTCAAAAATAGAGTGAATTTTTACTCTTTGGAAATGTAAGAGAGTAATGCATACAAATGTGGGTAGGCATACACTGCGTTATGGGGAAGTTTTTTATTGTTAGGCAAATTAGGACCGAGTTATGGGGACTTTCTGCTGTCCCCATAGCATTTTCGGTCCCCACAAATACCTTGCACAGACGAGTGTAAGTCCCCACAATTACGGAACAAGAACGTGTGAACTTTTGAATTACATTCATGTACATTTACCTAAAAATAAGAAAGGTATCAAACTGCACAACTTAGTTACACTTGTACATGTTGGTACTGAATGTACATGTACAAAGTGAACTGTACATGTACATGTACGTATTCACATCATATACGTACATCATGTACATGTACATGTACATGTATACAGGAACATGTACATGTACAGCAGATACCTGTAGGCTGTAGGAAGTTAGGATGTTCATGTACATGTGCATGTACTATCATAGAGCAAGGTTTACATGTACATTGTACATGTACATGTATGTTCCCATTCAGTATCTCTGTACATGATGTACATGTACATGTACAATGTAGGTCATGCTACAGTTTTTTTTCTATTAGTAATAACACGTTTTGTTTATCTTGGGGCCTGTGGAATGCCTGACCCAGTATACAATTTACAAAGCCAAACCATTGCCACTGGCCATTCACCACATGTACAAAGTACATGTACATGTACATGTACATGTATGTACTGACCCAACAGCTAACATACTGTTGGAGTGCAGATTGTGTGGTATTGGTAAGGATGTCCATAGGTGCATAAGCAGTACATAGACTCCGTGCATTTCAGAAGACTGCCCTTCATGACCACTCAGAGAGAGCTCTGTGAGTGGTCACAATATACCACAAGACATTTCCGAAACTTTGAACTGTTTTTAAACTTAAAACATATCAGCAACGTGGGTTGAACTCATGTTTACGAAACAGACCTTAACTTTGAGCTGTTTTAAAACTTCAAACATATCAGCAACGTGGGTTGAACTCATGTTTACGAAACAGACCTTAACTTTGAGCTGTTTTAAAACTTCAAACATATCAGCAACGTGGGTTGTACTCATGTTTACAAAACAGACCTGTTAAAAAGTTTACGAATATCACTGTCACGTGCCTCAATCCAGACATCAAGTTGCTGAATGGTTTTTAAGCTACCGGTAGGAAGAGTGAACGAAAGTTTGTAACCCATCGGCCAGCAAAGTGACATGAACCACTGGGGCTAACCCTGGTGGCAAATTCTAATACGATTATGACCAACAAAAGTACAAATCACATGTACAGATTTTTTGACGGACTGTCTGAAATGGCAATTAAGTTAGTGTTGGTTCATTGTTATTTCAAAATACCATCAAACATGTGGAATGAGTACAATTTGTACATGGACAAGTCAACGTACATGTAGCTCTTCCAAATTCAACACATTAAAAAAACATAATACTCTAAAGGTTTTACATGCATGTATGTACACACCATACCAGTGATTCATATTTTTCCACCTGGCCCATAGATAACCAATTTTCACTCGCAACCAAAGATTGATAACCAATCATGCATACATTTTTAATCTAAACTTTTTTTAACCCAGGTATTATACGGACAATACTGAAAGAAAATGCAGTCGGACACTGTACAATGCAGGTTAAGCAAAGGGATTGTGTATAGAGTACATGTGTACATGTACGTGTTCATGTACATGGCCAAGTTAACAAAAGACGCGACACGAACTGTAAATTTGCTGCATTATGTTCCACTCAGTCCACTGATCGATCCCGTGGGCAAACTTGAGGGCAATTTAGTCTGACAAGGCCTGCCAGAGAAGTGCACTATAAGCTTTTGTCTGTTTCAATAACTCAATCTACAGAAGAATGGAAAAAAAATGTAAACAAAACAATTCTAAAACCCACTGACTTCCCCCGCAAGTATGCAGTAAAGCCTGCCTAGTTTGTTGAATTTCCGATTTTTTTTCTTTTTTCGAGCAAAAAAAGTCTCTGTTGATGAATTATAATTGACAGGTTGTCCAGGGTGTTGTAGGTTCGTGCACGCTGAATAACGTTCCGTGCTCGCGCGGCGGCGGGCCGAGCTGTGTTAAACAAGAGAACGCTGTGTTTGCGTTGAGGCCCGGTAGTTCCGTGAGTGATTTGCTGCTCAATGAGTGTCGACAGTTCAATTTCGTGGACTGGAAATTAACGCTGGGGTGAAGAAAGAACAGGAAAGAGAACTCAAGAATAGAAACCGAGTTGCTTAAATTCCGGCAGGGTGTGATATAACAAACCATGGGCCGTTGCATTCAAAGATTTTTATTCACATGTCGATGTGATTTCAACATCACTTTTCAAACCTGTAAAGGTGCCCAGATAATGCCTTTGAGTAATTTTTTTCATAGTCTAGTTGGCGAGACAATCTGGAAGCAAGTTCACACCTGTTGCCTACTTGCTTTGTATAATAACTATATATATCTTCATGTCTGCATAATAGCAAGATGTGTTTCTGTTACATGCGTACTTGCAAAATTCGTCACCGACACCACGAACTGACACTCGGTTGCGTGTGAGTGCCCGGCACACGTGCGTACTTAACAGAAACGCGTTTTTTTTTCACGAACTGACACCAGTACTACATGTGCGCACTCCGTACATTTTTGTTTTCGAAACCAGTCTTAATTTCACCGGTTACAATTTTTTTTAGTTAATTTCTGTGTAAGCCCACAAGTATACTGATGGAGTAAATTCGTGTCAAACCTTTCAAAGCGTTTTACTCCGAATGGTACATGTTTTTCCGCCACATGCTTGCGTCTGGCGGAAAACTAATATTATTGATTAAGCGGCTTTCACGAACTGACAGCACACAGCGCGTGCGTGTCAGTTTGTGAAAACGGTGAGGAATTCGTCTGGAGACATTTTAACTTGCCTTGACACCCCTTTCCCATCCTGAAAATTCTTTGTTTCTGAAAGCTGTTATAGAAACAAACTTTGATCTCAATCATTAGCAAGACTACTTTAGACGACATTAAACCACCAATATGCTTTACTGGAAAATACAGTACACGTACCGGTACCTCTTAGGAAAGTTCGGTTTTAAAAGTGTTCTATATTTTTTAAGTTCACAGCCATGAATTTTAGCACTTAAATTGTTTGGTATGAAATTCGTTTCACAGCCGCTTTAACTCAACACACCCTGAGTGCATTTTAATAATACAAGGGGGAACCAATATTATTTTGTCTGAGCCAAAGACGTTCCGACAAAACTACGCTTGATTGAAACAAATTTAATCCAAAGCTGAGAAAACGGCCTGCGGGTTAACATTCAATCATAAATTTCATTAAAAAAAAAAAAATTCTGATATGGCCAATATTTTTTGTTCAGTTAAAGCAGGAAAAAAAACAAATCCTTGCTCGAGGGAAAAGCTTGGAAAAAGAAGGAAAAAATAGCTGTCTACTGCCAAATTAATTAAATTGCAAATCCAAACTTGGAGATAAGCGCGGGAAAAGAAGATTGAACGATAAGGAAATTGAACAATATTCCCTCAGAGGGCGGGACACAAAATAAGGGAAACAGAATTGAAGAAAAACTCGGACCGTTGAGTGAGTTTAAACACAAGGGCAGTTACGCAGCAGTTCTTCACGGGAAACATGCGTCTTATTCAGCTCAAACTGGAATAAAGTTTTGTTCCTGTGCTGAGGGACTTCACATGTGTTTTCGAGGGAACCTGTAAACATGACCTTATGCTCAACACGACGTCTGAATTTAGTACAAACCAAATTTGCTTGTGCCTGTGCTGACTTTTTGAAGTCAAGTTCAATACAACTCAATATATTTGAGGATTCTTGGTCAGCAGCGAGGTAAAATATATTCTTAGCCCAAGACGTCAGTGATCAAGAGCGATAACTGCATTGCTGTGTAGCGCCGTTGCATAATTGGTTTTTTACTTTCTCTCACTAACGTCTTAGTTAATGTCGGCCATTTTATGTAAATAAGACCGTCTGTATAAATGCCAACAAACACAGTTCCCTTTTACATGTATAGGCTCGTTGCTTGATCACTGCACGTATAGCGCGTATGTTTACAAACGTCAGGTGAGCCATTTATTTCTCGATCGCTGATTCGTTCCCTCGGAAAGTGATGATGCTTGATCACATACCGCACATAGCGCGTATGTTTACAATCGTTAGGTGAGCCATTGAACCTTTTATCGATCGCTGATTGGTTCCCTAGGAATGCCTAGGGAGAAAATAAAGAAAAAGTTATACCGCTGAAAACGAAATAGCCAAGACGTTAGTGTGAGCAGGCCCGCTGGTCTAATTGTTGTGCCATTAGAGGGCGCACTATGCACTGTCCACTATCGATCACTAGCGTCTTGAGCCAAGACTAGCTAAAATACTGTACATGAAAATTTAAGCAGTCTATTCTGCTTTCAATAGCAATAGTTAGTATCTGACAGATAACGGAGACATATCTAAGCCTATGGGGATTTATAAAGCTTCCCTAGTCCTAATTTGTTGCCATGCTCGTATCCTTCGTAAATCTGTCACAGAATCCTACAATGAAGACATAGACCTGGGGCAACAGCCTCATAAATTATGTGTGATTCAGCATGTTCAATGTGACTTGTGCTGTAGTGTATGTCTTCTTCTTTGAATATGTAAAAGGATGTAGACATTTTAAAAAGTTAATTATAAATACGGTAAGTCCTACGAGTCTTGCCTGAGAAGTATGAGGTCATTTTAATTTGCAACCCACATGTAAGGCTATTAAAAGTCCAATCTAGTGGGACTAGGTTAATTTAAAAAAAATTTGGATCAAAATCCTAAATATGATATTGGTGAATTATTTTGATCCATCAATTTTGAAGGCAACCTGCGCCTAATATTACTAATTACAGGAATCTGGGTGGAGTCACATCGATGGTTAAAAATTTCCAGCATTTTGAAAAGGTCTGGCTACCTTTTAATCAGCACTCAATCCAACTTTTTACATCCAGCCTGTACATCCGGCCTAGCCAGGTCAATCACCTTATCCCAGCACGGCATCATCTACGTGCGTAAATCATCATTCTTTCGAAGCAACTTCATTAATAAGCACATCACTTCAGGAACATTATCTTTCAGTTGTGACGAGTACAACATCCGAAGCTCATGACATCAAAGAAAAGTACAATGCAAGTTTACATGAACACTTCATTTGGGGGGAGGGGAGGGGGTCGGAGGGGGGTTGGTGCAATAAAATTCTCTTGGTTTTTATTTTCTGGCACTTAAGGGACCGTCTCCCTCTGTTAGGAGGAAGATGTTTCCCTCATGATAATGCATTATCCCTTCTCAGCTTGTTGACTAAGGGAGGAGATTTCGCCCCAGGGCCAGGCCGTTTTTATTTGCGTTGCGGCCGGTAATTGTGTTTTCTTGCTTTGAGTTAACTCACGTGGCGCCTGTTTTCGCCCCCTTACAAGGCAGACTCGAATCCTGAACTGTAAGAATAAAAATGTGATTTTGAGCATCGTGTGGGAAGGGATAGGTAGTTGAATGTTGCTCAACAGTCACAAGTTTCAGGTTGTTTTGTGAGGAAAGACAACCTCGGAACAGGAACTGAGTAACTTGAAAAAGCTCCGGGGGAAAAAAAAGTACCGAGGAAGCAAAAATGGAAATCGGAGATCGAAATTAGACACAGAAAAATTGATGTGGATGCTGGTCCTGAGCCGAATGTTTGTTCATAGTCCGTCAAAGCATTCCGGGTGTGTACAGAACGTGAGTTCCACTGGGTTTTGTTCTATGCGCCAAATGCATGACGGTTTACAGAACATTACGGAGTGTTTGTATGGTAGATGTTAACCGGTAGTACGACCAACATGCCGGGGCGCGTCTGAAGCGATGAGACAACAAGCAGAGTCCCCCCTCCCCCTCCTGGTCTGTGTGTTTAGTCGATCTGCAGCCTGTTTGTGTGCTCAGATTCTGGTGAATACGTAAAGAACTCGGAAGGAATACCCAGGCTTATGACGTACATGTAGATTGAGAGCTACTGTAGATTGGATGCAATCTGGAGTGCTGAACATACGCATACTGCGCAAACAGACACAAAGAGGAACTTGAAACTTCAATGTGGTTTGATGTAATGACAAAGATATGCGGTGCCTGTGAGTGCTTTTTTCTTTACTGGTATTGGGATAAGACAAATACAAAACAATATTAGTTCAGTGCAAGTTCTGTTAAAGACAAATTCTCATAATTTCAAGCTGACAGACAAAAAAGAAACCCTGAACTGTTCTCTTTGATCCATTCCACCTTTTTGAACATTTGACTTCACTTTTTGAGAGGTCATAACACTCAATTGGGGGGGGGGGGGATAGGCTATAGCCCAACCCCTGGTCAAAAAGAGGAGGCTTACTTCCTCCCCATTTCCCCAATCTCAAAGGACATGTGCCCAAAAGAATTTTCTTTTCCAATCCAAAAAGGTAATCTTTGGGATCTGAGGTTCAATTTACAACACCAATGTCCGGTATTCGCTGCCACAACTTTCTTAAGCTTAAGAATCTTCCCAACCTGCCAACTTGTCTAGCCCCTCGTCTTTGAGGCAACTGGCCCCGCGTTTTTTCTCCTAAGTGGCCTTTCAGACAGGTTGTTTCGTCCACACACACGAAACCTGAGAGAAAGATCAATACCCTTAGCCAGATTTTTGTTTTCTCTCAACATATTTTTTTCACTTGGAATGCAATAGAGAGAAAGAGTGAATAAAAAAAAGTACTTCGGACGACTCATGTTTTGGCTGGTTCTGGCAATCCATGTGAGTGTACCTACGGACGCGCACTGCAGACTTGTGGAGGGGTTGGCTGGCGATATTCTAGATGTTTGTCCAATTTAAATGTCGTTTGTGTAACATACCATGAATTAAACATATTCTGGAGATTGCTTTGCTGACGTATACATCTCAACTCAGCGCTAGTCAGAGATCTTAACTATGCATTTCAGTATTCGTGCATGAGCTGTATGGGCCTTGACAGACCAATCTGGCCATGCTATCAATGCTATACCACGAAGGCCCCCTTCAATGGCGAAAGCACTGTGCTAGCTATTGTTCAGATAATCAGTAACAGGGCACTTGATTTGTATACAATGTATACATTAGCATGATCGATGGTTTCGCCATTGAACAGGCCTTGTAAGTGTACAGTAATCATGCCCCCGGATTCGCCTATAGCATGTATAACAAATGAACCCATAGCTAAATTAAAAATTGATTTCGCATATTCTGAATCTTTCAAAATCCTTTCAATTGGATGAGAATTAATATTCCTTTAAAGTGTATTAACATGTACAAAGAACAGCCATTGGTTTCCAGCACCTTGGAGGATTTTGGAAGATTTTAGGAAGTCCAATACCTGAAGATCGGGACTGATGAAAAAAAGAAGCTAAACAGACAATAAATATAGACTATTAAAACGACCATGACCGATAGTGCTGCATATATGTTTCACTTCTTATCCTGACTAACAATAACCAAGAAAAAGCTTATAATTGTCATAAAAACACAGAGTGAAAATAGCAATCACAATACGTTGAACTGCAGTGCATTTACCGCACACTACCTCAAAATCAGACCAAAAATATCCCCACCTTTTAACCGAGATACTGCCTTTGTTTACAGCCCTCTCTGATCCCGTATTCAAAATTAGCACAGCCCTCGACGACGGCTGCAGCACCACTCTGTTCTCTCATTCCGCCAGGCTCTTCACATTTTTTTTTTCTCCCTCTTCTTCTAAATTCTAGGTCAGGGGACAAAGTTCCCCGCCAACGGAAAATTCAGGGGTCCGTAATTGGGCCAAGTGTGGTATTTATTGGTTCTGAAAATATGAGCGGGTACACACAAAGTGTGTGATATATGATTTGTGTACACTGCGAAGGGGGGAGGGGGGGGTGTCAATATAATAGAGCGACGACTTCTCGGTTAAGAGGGACGCTGATCCAAACATGCATAATGCAGATGGATGATTGCGCCCCGCCATATGGAAATTGATAAACCGACTGGTACCCCACGCGAAGTGGCGGCCAGACCGAGGAATATAAATGCTAAAAACGCCGTGTCTCGTTTAGCCGGTACTTGGTCGATGAACCCTATAAAAAACCGCTTCGGATTGCTCACTCCGCCCTTTGTGTGGGAACTCGGGCTTGTAAATGACCGCACGTTTGAATTTATCACGTTGGCTGTGAGTGTGAAGTGGCAACGGCCCAGATATAATGTATGGAGGCTTCAGTTTTGTTGATTGAAATTTTGCTGTAAAGCATAAAGCACTGAAAAACCTGGTATATCATTATAATATATATACGGCAGATAAACACACTATTATATGTGTGGCTAGATTTATTTTCCAATGTACAAATCTTAAAGAGAGGCAAAGCATGACGTAATTTCAAAGCATATTCTTTGTTAACCCACCTGCCAAATAATTAAATGTTTAATTTCACTGTTGTAACCCTTCCCCAGGGTCATGGGGTTTGTTCCTATTTGTGGAATAAAACATAACATAACATATAATAAAATACCATAACACCGCGATAACATCAGCACTGCACATGTACATGTCTAGATACATGTATGTACTTCAGTAGTCTGAAAATTTAATCGTGTCTGAAAATTTAATGGAGTCTGTAAAAATAATCTTCAAATCAGAATTATAGGACCTGACGACTTTGCACTTTACATATAAATTATGTACATGTACATGTGCGTGTTCCCTGATTCATTCAACGATTTGTACAAGTTGATTATCACATGAACCACAAAGGGAAACGGACTCAACGCATGCATAATGGTTGTAAAGTTGAAGAACAAGAAATCAACTGGAGTGGGGTATGAACCTGCCACCTCCAGATTACCGTACCAGTGCCCTACCAACGGAGCGTGTACAAGTGTTGTTGTACACAAAATAATACGTGTACCGGTACATATATATACATTGTATGGTGAAAACTGTTAAATATACCGGTAGTTTGTGTACAAGAAAAACCAAATTTACCATGGTGCCACTGCCAAATGGATAACTCAAGTACAAAATGTAGGCCTTTGTGCAAATTTCCAAAGCCCTACTTGTGCTCTATCTTTGACACCCGGAGTTAATAATTAGTTTCTTGTCGGGTGTTGTGTGTTGTTAGTGCCAGGTAATGCAAGTAACTGCTATGCTGTAACCACTGAAATCCAGCGCAGCATTTCACAGTAGTTCCAGACAAGTGTTTACATAAGTTGATTAATTGTCGCTGCGATATGAAACTGGAGCAGAGAGTGTTTGGGGGAATGGTTTTGAAAGCGTCAAGCGGATGTTGATAAAATATTGATGTGAACAGGGGGTGTGTATCAAAACTATGAAAATCCCAGTGGGGAATGGAATAATCAATGCACTGATATGTTTAGTTTTGGAACTGGAAATAGAGACCTGAATTTATTTAGAATCTTAAAAAGTTAAAATGGACAAGAATTCACTCTAAAATTTGTTAATATAAACCAATGATGTTGATAAAATATTTGATGTGAACAGGGGCTCTGCCTAAAAATTATGAAAGGTTGAGTGGGAGAATAATTAACAAAAATTGATTTTTGTTCTGGAAATAAAGTACTGAAGAGCTGGCTTAAAATCTTCATACACACCAACGATTTCTCACTAAAATTCATCACAAATATGTTCAATTGCGTATAAATTTAAGAGCAATTTGTGCAGTCAACTATTCAATAATTGTCAGATACTAGGCGAGGATTTTCCTTCTAACGACACTTCCCTTTTCTAAGGCCTCTTTGCTCAAGATAACCGTCAGGTCCAAATTATTCTGATTCTCCAGTCTGGCGTGTAACATCACCTGACGATTTCAGTTAAAAAAAAAAATCACCATGGCAACACGGACACCGAAGTACAGCCGACCCCCTCAACACTTTGGCCGAGCCGCGATTGCATGAAATGCAATTTAGTCCTTGGACACTTTCCAACACCCCCCCCCCTCTCTCTAAAAAAAGCTTAGATTCTCAGTTGTGATAAAATGGTTTAATTCCCCTAAAAAAATCCATAAGGAAATGGGAAAATCTGCAGACTCACCAATAGTGCCCGGGGACATATTTTTCACTGATGACTTTGGAGCTGGGATACAGCCCCTGAAGCAAGTACTTTAATTTGCATGGAGATTGCACAGTTCTGATATTGGTTTTTTTCTCTCGTTATATACGTTATACAGATGAGCAACGAAATCCCATGTTGGCTATAATAAACAAGAGGGTGTTTCTTTATTTAAAAAGTATAGGCAATATTTTCTCACAAATGGTTTAGGCTTAACGCTTTTAAGGTTACAAGTTACTACTTTAAATAGTGTCTGTAATATCAACAATAATCAAAACAATTTCAAAACAGAGATACTATTTTTATTATCTTATTTTCTCAGTTAATTTAAATCTCAAGAAACCTGAAAAGTAGAGAAAAAAAATTAATTATTACATTTTTGGGGGAAAAACCAACTTGGAATTGTACAGGACGAACAGTAGCACCCAAATGTAACAAACTTGGAAAATATTGCTACAATGTAATACATTTTATTACAAAGTAACCTACAATGTAAAGTGCTGCAATTGTGAATGGCTGTAGGGAAGCTTTCAGAATATCAAACACAAGGAAAATGGTAATTCTGTTTAATAATTCTGTTTGACTATCCCCCTACCTTTCATAAAAGATGGACAAAAAAATAAGGAAAATGGGTCAAATCAAGAAAAACCATTCTGCTGTAAGCAAGTAACCACTCCATCAACACATCCAAAGTATGACTCTTAAAAAATGAGCCGGATGAAAATTCCAGTTTGACAACTCAATCTCGCCATCGTCAGGAACATTTCAACTCCCTAGCCCCCTCATATCAAAGTTCCTGCAAAGCTTGTTTCACCAAGTCACGTCGGGCGTATTATCAAAAATCTAGCAATCCCATGAGTTCTGCTATTGATCACAGCAAGCTGTTTCGCTTGGGACTTTCCCAATAAGGCACTCTGCTACTTTCCCCGAGCGAAACTTGGGGTGAGACGATTTTGAGCAAAAATCCCTCTTATTTGAAACTTAAATTCCTTGAAAAGGGATAACTTCAGTCAAAAGTCAAGTGAAACCTCCATCTTTTTGACGGAATGAATTGCACTCTTAATCTTCTTGTGCCTAGTTTCAGTCGGATGAGTAAATTTTTATTTGAATGAGGTGAATATTCACTCTAAAAGACAGAGAAAAGAATAAGAAATGAGAAACATTGTTTTGTAGGCCTCACATTAACTTGTGGTTCATGTTATGATACGTGTACAAAATGTATGGCACGCAGGTACGCAACTAAGAATGCAGAGGACATTTCTTACTCAACCACTTCGTTTCTATTAGTGGCTTTGACAAAAACTTGATTGATATTCAATCACAATGACCAGAGTTAGGCACACACAACAGAGAGTTTTATTAAAAGCTGTGGAGGTCACAGCGAAGTAGGGACAGCAGTTGTAGTTAACTGCCTAATCAAAACGGAGTCTTTTTCCCTTCACAATCCACTGAATTTTCTTTCTTTTCCCTCTCCCCTTTTCATTCACACAATCGTGAATTCCACACGCCGGGGCCATTTCTCAATCTTTCTGCTCTTTTCCGCGGCCGATTGAGGCTGTCACGACACCATTGTTGGGAGGATTTCCATTTAATTTTGTCGGTTTGATCTGGCTTGCCATACCCGCTGGACCGGAGATAAATCCCACGCACACACACCAAGGGAGTTTTTTTTCTTTTCTCTACTTGGAGAATTATTACACTGAATGCATAGAAGAGACTCAAGGTCTGTGCTGAAATGAAAAGCAAAGGTAGGGAAAAGCAAATTTGACAGGTCACTGCACAAGATCGACCCGTTTGATGATATGTCCCAACACATTCATACAAGTTGCATGCGCATGAACTTGAATTGCATAGACTACATATTCACGCAAATACATGTACATGTACATGTACATACATGTACAGGCCAATGCACTGCAATCTCTACATTTGTACACATGTGCATTGTACATGTAGGCATCTTTCAACCCTAACCCATTGAGCACTTTTACTAGAAGAAAGTATCCTGAATCCGCCCAAATCCCCCAATTTAGTCACGCAAAAAATGTTGGTGTCCTAAGTCCATCAGAATCTACCAGGTGTAGTACATACACATACATGTACATGTACATGTATGTATACCTTGTTCATACACACCAAACATATAGGAGTTAAACTGTTGAGATCCTGAATCCATCAAAGTCCCCAAACTGCTCATATGGAGGTATCCTGAATACATCAAAATCCTGCAGTTCCGCTAGGCTTACAGTCCTGAATCCACCAAAATCCTCCAAAACAGGGGTGTGGATTTTGATGGATTCAGGTATGTTAGGGTTAAGTATGTATACACACATACAGGTTGTATGTTGCCCTGAATGGCGCATGTACATGTTCAATATTACAACAGTGAGTAAATGGCATGTTAATCAAATTTTAAAACCGCAAGAGAAATTTTGATTGAAGGTGCATGTACACTCACTTATATCCATTTTAACATTATTCTTTCAAACTGACTACAGTACTTGAAGAATTAACAAGAAGCATGCTTACATTAGGGGTAATAGTCTATTAAGTACATGTGTGTGCTCAGAGTATTGAATGGGGGGATTTTCAAGGCTTTACTCTTGTGTTGTTTGTGAGTGGTTCTTTTGTGGGGTAGGGGACAATGTGTCTGTATGCTGTTTTCCTTATTGATTCCGTGCCTTGCGTGTTTACATCCATAGGGAAGCCTTTCCAATACAAGCAAGCACGCTCGGCAATTTCGTCCAATTTACAAAAACTCTCTCCGAGGTTTTTTTCCAATCTGGCCCGAGGGCTAAGCTATCTTGCCTGGCTCTGCCAGAGATGGCTGTTTAGGTATTCACATGGTAATCGGAGACGGACGGTGATTAAGAATAGTACATGTACTTGTGTGAGATTTACAGTGAACTGTGCAGAAAGTGTCTAGACTATGTCTCCCCAATACATGTGTAATCAACGAACGTGCCTACTTACATAGTTACACATGTATATGTTGTACCTTGGGGTCATGATAATGCAACCAAAATTAAAATTGTGATTTTGTTTTGGCGGAAAATTCTGAATTTGTCCAAAATAATGCGGAAAAATAATTTCCGCTAGATGCACTTTTTGTATTCTTACCAAAGTGTTTGGCTTCATGTTCAAATCAATTTAACTCAGATTGAAGCAAATTTAGGGACAGGATGTATTTTGCATAAATGTTCTTAAACACTGTGCGAATGCAGAAAAAAGTTACATAAAAATGAAAATTTCCTCTGAATGTACAATTTTGTCATATTCAGAAGAGTTTGATGGTAGGTACATGTAGTCGTTTGATTAAGTTTTTATAACAGTATTACCTGAGTAATATGATCTGTAGAAATATGGCTTACCCATGAAAAAGTAATGGTATGTACACATGTTACACGTATGTATTCCCAAATGGTGTACTTGGTAAAGCAATCCAATGAATTGATCTATTAGTACTAAACCGCTGCTCAAATTCCTTCTCCAATTGACTGCCTGCGTAACACAGAGCCTTGGGCCGTGATAGATGGTTTTCCAATATAATTCGGACGGTATAATTTACATAACAAAAGTGGGCGGACTGAGGCCTTCTTGAATGCCAATTATAGAGATCGCATTTTACCGATGAATTAAAAAAAAGTACAGGTGCCGAGTTCAGCGAAAGCTTTTAATTAATTGAATACAGGGGAGGACCAGAGGGCAAGCACTTTCAATTAATTAGGGATCCCCGGTCTGACTTAACTTCGTTAAATATTGAACTGGCCAGATGCGCAATGGGAACATTCTTCTTCTGTAAATAGAAGAAGTGGGAATACATGTTGGCCTTCTTGTTGTAAATGTGGGTCATGACACTGAAAAATTATAATAGTTTTAAATGTCATTTCATGCAACTACCATATGTACACAACTTGTGCATGACATGCACAAAAATGTACAAGTACATGTAAGTTTCGGATGTGTTCCTAGATCATTACACCAGTGAGCAGAAGAAAGGCACACTGTGAAATGTGGATGAAACACTTGACTTGGAGTAAAAATTAGATTAAAATCAACAAACTTCATGAAATCTCACAAGTTAACGCACAATTTTCTGGCTAACACTGTTAGCACAGACTGCAGATTTTAAGCACGAAATTTCTTAAAATTCCACCAAATTCCATGAAGTTTAGATTTTTGGAACTCCACGTAATTTGGAAATCCATAAAATTTTAAAAAGACATCTAGTACACAGACAAAATTTAGCAGGGTAATGCCCTCTAAACCTAATTAGGTTTGATACTGAAATTAGCCCAACATGATATTAAAAAAAACAATGTCAGAGCATGTGTTCCTAGCTCCATGGTCAGAGCAACTTGAGTGGTTGCAACAGCTGTTAGGAGGGAAAACACCACCCATTCAGGCCTGGTTACACCCCCTGTGATGCGGGGGTAACAAGCTCTATCCCCCACCCCTCATCCCAAAATCAACCCCTTAACACCAGCCTGACTTGATTAAGCTCCCTGCAAATTGAGGTGTTATTGGGGGAGCCAGGTCCACTGTTGATTGGGTTGTTTAGGTGGGATGCCCTGGTGTGCTACATGTCTGGAAACCCAGTGACCTGCTGGGGCTGTTTAAGTTTTAAACACTGGGTATTTCAATATCAATTTGGGCAAACATTTTATCCATTCATGTTTAGTAGATTTGTGCAAGTATGCAAACATGGATGTGACGTTCCAATTAAGGGAGGTTTGAAGGGCTGTATTACAAGTAGGCACAATCGTGCCTGCCAATGTGGCAACACAGACACAATGCTTAATCAGCATAAACTCCACCTATCTCAACTGGTCTCTGCCTCCTTCCAAAGCTAGAATTATAATGGAGGGGCAGGGAACCAGCCTACCCACCTCCCATTGCACAATAGATTTTGAGCAGCATATAAGCATCTGCATGAGATATCATTGCTTGCTTACATAGTGCCCTCTATTGTTCATACACAAGAGCCATACAGCAGCAGGTAAAACACTTTACTCAAATTACTGGACATATATGCACCTGTACATGTTCATTGTACGTAGTTCATAATAATTTGACACGCAATTGAGAATGACTAGAATCAAGTACATTTCCAGCCCATCCCTACACAGATTACTTGGGCTTCACCGCACACCACGAGGAAGTGCATACCATGTACCAGTACTTGTGCACCTTCGTTTCCTCTCCCTGCTGGGCCGCATGCAGAAAATGCATGAATCGACACGAAGAAGAACAAGGCCGCCGGGTTATTAACAGTGCAATGACATTTACTGCTGGCATTTTCAAGGGGCCAATTTCACATTGACTATATGCACATTAAAGAGAGAGTGCTGAATTTTACGAAAAACCATTATATGCCAAATGGCCCATTATCAGGTACTTACAGGGGGACATTATGGGACATTTTCCTACGTATCACAAGAAGTTAGATGAATTGAAAATTGAATGAAAATGGTCTTTAATTGGTCATTAAGAATTATTATCACTATTCTATGTTTCGAACTAAAGTGAACTCAGTTTTATGTAAAAACCAATCCTCAAAATTTAAAATGAGCCACATGTCCTCAATATACATTCCAATGAAGGTGAAAACCATGGTCAACACCAGATGTTTTCAATCTAAGATTTAAGGCTAGCAAGCAAGTTCAAGGCCTTTAAATAGCACTTTCATTGAAAAAAAAAGTTGCACATTTACATGTATAATTAGATTAGCAAATTATATGATGCATCTCTTAAGGTCAAACAAAACTTGGATTAATTTGGTTAAATGATGGTATTCTTTCTAACCCTGTCTAAGAAATAAAAATGCAAAAACAATTCTCCTTCCAACTTCCAAGGTCTTTGTCAGTACAAAGCAAGAACCATCTCCATGACAGTATGCCTCGATGCCATCCCACTCCCAGCTTTCATTCCTGGGCATTCACATATGCCACTGATTAGGAATTCAATTACCTTTTAGACAAGACCCTAAAGCCGCGCGCGAGAAGCTTCCACCACGGACCCAACCCCAATAAACAAGAGACCGTGAAAAGAATTCCTTCTGCGATTTCAACTTGAGGGTTGTGAAAATAAATCTACGGTGTAAATCAACTCCTGGAGAGTGGGCCTAGCTGCTGTAATGTAGAAGGTCGGGGTGAGGACCCTTGAGCAGCGAGGAAACACAAGACAGTCTTTTCTTTCTCTTTTTTTTTTCTAAGCAAGACGCTAGAGCAGGGACATGCACATCTCCAAAATGTCGGAAGCATCTCAAGGGAAAAAGAGCCAAGACGAAAATGGGATGGGGGTCGCGACACACTCCAAGGGAGTGAAGAGGACAACAAATCCCATAGCAACAAAATGATCAGCTGTACTGTAGTTCAAGATTGAGAAAAGAGAAATCAGGAATTTTCAAACAATTTATTTTTAACCAATTCAATTCAATTCAATCTAGACATTTATTTTGCACTCTCCAATTTAGATCAGTACAAAGTGAGTTTTTAACCAAGAGTAACTCCATGAAATCAGAATTCCTCAGATGAAATGGATACATCAAATAGGTCTCGTTCAAATGACGTCATTTCCTACAGATCATCCACGTGCATCGGCATTTTGAGCGTCAACTTGCATAACGCGCATCGGCTGCGTCGTATTTCGAACACATTTCGAGCAACAATCGCGCGTGTTTGGAACATTTTCAACACTGCGCAGTGCGTGCTTGATTGCGCAAAATACGCAGTTGCAGCTCTCATACAGAGATGGCCGTCATCCACAAATAGGGATTTTTTCTTATCAATAAAATATGTTTTGCAGATCCCCAATTAAATTAAGGTACCGGGACATTCCACTGTGGCATGGAGGGGGAGGGGCCAGTTCGGAGGTGACACAAAGAAACAGGTGATTCCATTCAGGTTCATTACAGGTCATTATGGAGGGATTCACACTTTGGAGCCAGCCCAGCGGGGGACCAGTTAGCGGTATCCTGTTTGCTTGACATTTTTCCCCTGGATGTCCAGCATGGATCTCATCGAGAACTAGGAGTCCATGTTGTTAGAGCCACACTTTTTTGAAACCCGGCTTGGTATCCAGCATTGGCTACATATCAGGCTTAATTTTAAGAATCAGAAGGAAACCAAATGTTCCTGAAATACAAGCCGAAGCTTGAGATACAACCATAGTTTCCAAAACATAGGGGGGCCTACTATGGTGAGAAACAGATCCTGACTATGGTGGCCCTGAATGGACATGATCCCTTGTATTTTCATCATGAATTTCTTCCAAAACACCACTGTTTAAACTCACAAATTATGTGATAATTGTTTTAACCTTGCCGTGCATATTGTTTTATTTTTTGTACCAATGATGGGCATATTGTTCAGGTACAAATCACAATGGAAAGTAAAAGAATACATTGAAGCTTTTTATGTTTTGCAGTTCAGTCTCCTGCAGAAAACCAGAAACATTAACATCGAATGCAACAATGCCTGCATTTTACAACAGCTGCAATTATATAAAAATACACTATTTTCCGATGCAAACTTGAAATCTACATCTCATATGCTGCACCTGCCACATGCCCACATTGTCAGGCACATACATGTAACATAATGTGCTGTCATTCATGTTTTTTTGTTGATCTCTCTCACAATTTTGAAATAATAAACCAATGATCAAAGGCCAACGCTTGTGTATCTTTCCAAACCTGAAAACCTGCACTTTGTAATGAATGGCTGTGACAATATTTTCACACAAAAACTGTTTAGATACCCAGGCTTGCACCTTGCCCACCAAATACGTACTGGGACTCTCAGTCTCAGTCTCGGACTGCATTGTTCAAATGGTAAAAAGTACATTGCACCCACATGAACTTTTAGAGAGGGTCACAGCCCAGGAGAAAAAAAGTACAGAACATACTTCCAACTTCTTTTGTGGCGGCAGATGGACAGGAAAAAAAATGATAAAAAGACAGACAGAAAAGAGTGTGAACCTGCTGTCTATTTTTTTTTTTTTTCGGGGCGTCCAAATTGAAAAATGGAGGCAGACAGTTGACAAAACAAGGTGTCAACTCGCGGGGGCTGTAATAATATTGCAGAGTGCAGGCATTCTGTCTAGCGGAGTTAAAAATTAATTTGGTGGTCGGAACGTGCGGATTTATAAAACGCGGCGGCAGCGCGAGGGGTGATTAGTTTTTCGAATTGATGGAGCTCTGGAAAATTGGACTGGCTGTCTTTATTATGGATTGTTAAAAAAAAAAAATGTTGAGCCCGTAACAAAACAAATAGAAATGTTCTATTGGATATTGCCTGTCACTGTGTTTGATTTGATTTCGGGGGTTTGGAAAAGATGAATGCATATTAGACACAGCTGAACCTCATGTCTTGTCCGACTTCAGATTTCTATTCAGCATTTGGGTATATTACGTGTGTGTTTTTACAATTAATTTTTCATACTATTTTTCCCATCATGTTTTACATTCCATTAATTTTAAGAGTTGGACAATTCTTTTCTTCCATATAATAGGCAGTTTTGCTTGCCATTTTCAATCCTCCAAGCTCCAAAATCCACTTGTGCTGGGACACTGTACTCAATTTTTAAAGGAACTTCAAGCCGCAAAGTACAGTGTGTAAAAGTAACTGAGTTCTACCTTTTTCAACCCTAAAGAAAACCTACAAAATGTTTTCAATTTTGAAGAATCTGAGGGGATGGGGTTTAACAAACTAGTGTATCATGCTTCTACGTACATGAACCCTTTTGACCCACAAAAGAATATCGTGCCTGCACTTATGGCCTTAGAGTACTTGTACACTGTACATGTATCTCGTGAAGTGCATCTTTAAAAATCTTGCAAAGTGATTACAAACTTGCAAACATCTACCCGCTAATTCTGTCCTGATGAGCTACATGCCCGCATGGACTGGGAACAAATCTGGACAATTCTCTCGTGGGAGCTCAGCTCCCAAATCTAATAAACCAAACCAAATGACGGCTTCAATTTTCGGCTCCAAATTGAATATCCAGCAAATTCAAAATGCAGTCCAAGGAAAGAATAAAAAAAAAAAATGGTTGAAATTACCTAGTGCGTGTATTGGGTGAAGGTCACTTATTTTTAT
Organism: Patiria miniata; assembly: GCF_015706575.1. NCBI lineage: Eukaryota > Metazoa > Echinodermata > Asteroidea > Valvatida > Asterinidae > Patiria > Patiria miniata. The sequence goes on along the minus strand of NW_024037063.1, from coordinate 3,701,062 downwards.
GAGGCCGGGACACACAGACTGGTGGGGGCCTAAAAATCAGCTTGTGTCTTGCCTGTTATATTATTTGTGAAAATATGTGTGAAATCCCATTACGTTCAGACCTTGGAGCCCTCCTTTCTACAGTGTGGAATGAGAGAGAGCCTTGCTCAAAGATTAGCGCTGGGGTGTGAGCGGAATATTGCAAAAATGACAGGCATTTCTGCCGCGTGTTTTCATAGCCTATCCATAATTCTCCAATTCGCTTGAGTGAGATTGTTTTTTTTTTCTCTGGTTGGTTCTGTTTTCTGCTTATGACAGTGTGTGGAAATGTCATGTAAACTTGGATGGCAGTTCACATACACAGATAATGACCTGCAGGGTTACTGCTATAGTATTTGCCTACATGTACATGTACATGAATAAGTACATTGCTTGTAATGAACCGGTAAGACAGTGAACATACCCTACAAATTGACAAGGAGTACATGGAAACACATCACTGACACAAAAAAAGGATGAAACAAGACTGCATGTATTTACTTCATGTATTTACAATTAACCAGGCATGCAACTGGGAATTTAGAGAAAAAAAACGAGGAAACTCAAAACCCCACAAGACTTTGTACAGTATTTTCCAATTTGTAATGGCATTCATGAGAAGTAAAAAAAGAGGAAATCAGCGGATCCCAGGAAAAGTTGCATGCCTGAATTAACTTCGGCTTGACCTTGAAGTCAATGAGATAGCCATGTGTGGATGGTATTCAATATTTAATGCCTGACATATTTCAATTTTTAGGACTTAACAATTTGTAGTTTGATAGCCTACACGTACACGTTATGGTGTAATTGTAACAGATGGCTAAGGAAAGACTTTTGCTTATGTATGAATTTGAGGTTATATGCACTATGTTGATACCTTTTCTTTGTGAAGAATGCTTCTCCGTAATTCAGTCTTTAGACATGCATACTGTACCATATATGTGTACATGTACGTACCTTGGCAAAAAGGTATTGGAAAATGGTACAAATATGTACTATACATTGCAGGTACACGTACTATGTACATGTACATACATGTAGTTGTATATTGTGCTGTGCCAAGTCATCAACATTCATAGCATTATGTTGAGGTTGTGAGGTTGCTTGCTCAAATGGGCTTAAACATTTTTTTTTTGCAAAGCCATTGTGCAATGTGTATCGTATCACACATGAATACAATGAGTGCTGCAAGTTTTAGCTCCCGAATTAAAGGTGTTTCACAAATATTGCCCCCTGAACAGCTCAGCCCCGTCTCCATTATCCATTTTCAATTGTATTACCAAAGTTCTGATTTGCATTCAAAGGCCAAACCCTCAAAATTGCATGTACAAATTATTCCCAATATTCATGCACATCCCTGATAAAAAAAAAAAGATGCATGATGATTAACCACTGTCATTACCAGTATGCGATCTTCAAAAAGCCCAGTTCGTTAAAAACAATTGCAACACAGCAACAATGCCCCTTCCCCTCAAACAAAATTGAGCCATGCCATAGTCAAATATTTCCTGACAAATTCTAGCTTAAAATCTGCTGTAAATTCCTGTCCACTGTTTCTGTTGAATGCCACGGATGTAATTATTAATAATAACAAAAAAATTCCAATATGCTGGCCGACTTTCATTGATTACAAATTACCAGGCACTAAAAAAATCCTGTTTGTTTTGGTCGAAGAGAGACGATGTTTACCTTGGCGACTGATGAACTGTGACGGAGGACGCGATACCGCATCACGACCCGCGTGATGTCGGGCTTGCGCATCACACCCATTAATCAACGCTGATGACTAATTTGATAATAGGGGCAGGGAAAATGATGATGATGATGAGGAAGACGATGCTTTTGGTTGGCGAGGTTCCATCAGCACTGTGATAAATGTACACAGTGTACATCGTTTGTTTTCACACAGGCTAGGATGATGGGGGTAATTAAGGTATCAATGATGTGTTTATTCTGAAACCAGCTACATTACAATGTGTGACTTTCCAAAGGCTTTATGTTGTACAGGCATGTATGCAACTATGCAAAATTGTACGTGTATGCAGCAACGGCACAATTTAACTGAAAATGTGAAATCTCCACAAATTTGTAAATTTCCGCACGTACATGTATGTGTATGGATGTAATAGTGAAAGGATTACTTGACTTTGTGATTACATGTAAATGTAATGTCAATATTTAAAACAAAGGCTTTCCAATGTTGTAACAATGTAAGATGTGTGATACCGGGTACCTACAATGTCATTTTACAAGAGTGTGTCGTATAATAGATGAATGCAATGGCGTTTGGCCTACATAACAGAAATAAGCAGATTTTCTCTAAGAGCATCCACCAACTGCATTTTTGAAGTGTTTATTTTGCTAATTTGGCCAGTTGAGAGTATACAAATATTGAGTGGCTCAGCGTGGAATGGGAGGAATATTATTGCAAGGTAAAATCTGGACTTTTCCATTTCACGAGGCGAAGCCGAGTGAAATGGAAAAGTCCAGGTTTTACCGAGCGATAATATTCCTCCCATTTCACAATTTAAAGCCACTCAATATTTGTTTTATATAACTGACATATAGATCCTTGTCATTTGATATATTTGAACTTTTATTTCAATACAAACCTGGAGGAAAATGTATTTGTCTCTTCCAAACCACCCCTTCACGAAAATGTTTGAACCCAACGCTGTAGCGCTGGCTCTTTGGAACAATACGCGCTACGCGCAACGCTGAATGCGCACACCAGCATGCATTTGCACACAAATACCGCGTCATGATCCTAACTGTTGAATAGTATTTCCCATTCCCCATGGGCGGATAGTACTTTTTGAGCCTTGGCATGAATGGGAGCAACAACGAATGCCACGTGATGTGAGTTCCACGAATCAAATGACTAGGATCTGTATGTCAGTTATATAATTGTAAATATTTGCATCTTTCAAAATTTGCTTTGTGTAGACCAGCTTCGTTTGTACTGGATATATCAGCTTTTGTTTTTTTACAACAAATTTTCATGTGCCCAGCTAGTAGCAAACATATGGAGCAGTTTATTTGCTAATAAACAAATTTTCAAAAAAATAAATTCCCTTTTTTGTGTCGATGTACAGTGTTCCCAAACATCTTGTGATGTACATGTAAATGTATGGCATGCAGATGTACAACGTTCACTACACAGCATAAAGGGAGGCATAAAATGTAAAACAGGCTACCATTCTATCTTTTTCATTTGCCATTTCCACAGATGCTAACTACCAAGTGCATAATTATGTGCACCATTTGAATGATTACAATCACAGCATCTTGTACAGTGCATTGTGATTAATGCTCCGTGAAGTTAGTGAACGTGACCCACTTCATATGTAAATGTACATGTACAGGTACCCTCACATTTTAGAAGTAGTTGTTTTTTTGTAGCCAATTTTTTTTAATGGGATCTACGCCATGTCCGGACTTTACCAAGACGGATAATTGATTGTAATTGGTCGGATCACAATTGAATGAATCTCGTTACTCGGCATGTTAATAATATGTATTCATGAAGATGAGATTGGGAAAAATACATGTGGGACATGGAAGGATAACGACCAGTACAGTCTCAAGTTGCTAACATGCATTTATTGTTGTTGACATGTACATGTACACAAGAAAAGTGTGGAATTTAAATTCTAAAACTACATGTGTCTGTGTTGGAACCAAAAACTATCAATTTTTTTCAGCACACTTCCTCTCTTCCATCAATCAAAAAAATGTTTACAACAGTTGCACTTAAAACCAGAATATAGAATTATTTGGACCACTCGCCCCCAGAAAAAAACCAACAATACAGGTTGAATTTATATTTGCTTCTTCACCCTATTGTTTACACAGCCCCATACCATGTGAAAAATGCCCAGACTGCTGTTAATTTTCAACATCGCGATACAAATCACGTCTTATCTGTCCAAACATGTACATTGGCCACATCCGTGGGAACAAAAACACCTTCGACCGAATATCAATCACGATAACGCACAAAGCCGAAAGGGGAGGACCGCGCATCATTATGGGGACTGCTTCGCACCCTAACGTCCGATCAATATGGGACGATGTACATGTACACACAACGAGCGCGATAACGGGGAGGAATTTAGTCTGGTTCCGGTAGACTCTCAGATATTAGACACAGCGGACAAGCGAGTATCCGTGTTACAAAGGGCTGTTGTCGTGACACGATGATGGATGATCACTATCAGTTTGTATGCAGATATCAAGGCAGCAGCTGCAATACTATTGCACTGTGTAGTGTGTATGCAAAGTTTGCTAAAATAATGCAAACTGCACACACTGTCAATGTGCATCTAGATGGATATGTTCACGTACAATGTCAAAATAGGAACAGACAAGTTGAGCCAGTGGAAATTTATCTAAAATGTTATCAGTAGTCAGCAACATACATTTATGTAAAGAACATGTCAGATCGACTCAAGGGGATTTAAGGACAGCCAGAATTTATGACAACTTCACTGACTTAATTTTGTGCATCCTTGGATTTTTGGAACTGCATGACGGTAGGTAGACTGTGTCTAGTCATTTCAATTTGCAAACATAAAATTTTTTTTTAAAAATACCAAATTATTAAAAACAAACCAAGCCTCAGTTGAATGTAATAAATAATTGGCTCAAGCATCCTGTCAAATCATGGCACCTGGTGTGCTGTCATTTTCACGAAAATTTGAATTTTTGTATCAATTTCCAACGATGGTCGGTTGGAAAACTGACTTTTGTCAAATACTGCCCTCAATTTACCAACTTGTCCACATTTTATTTGCAATCGGTTACACATCTGTAAGAACATCATTTTTTTCTTGTTTTTTTCCAGCAGTGCTATGAACACAAACTTTAAACAGGTCAGTGCAACAATATTTGCTATAAAATACTAACCCGCAAATCCATCCATTTCTAAAAATTACAGCAAAAGCAAATGTTGTATGGGACATGTACCTTTAACACTCTGTATGACTGAGCAAAAAGCAAGGCAGATAGAACGTAATTGGATAAGACAAGGTTACTTAAAGGATATGTTCCCCATATTATAGACAAAACTTGAGGACAAGAAATCTTTCACGGGAAGAACTGTGTCAAGGTTTTAGGGTGAGGGTAGGGGAGGGATGGTCCACACATTTAAACCTAAAAACGACAAAGCAATTCCCCAAAAGGAAAACATGCTAAAATGGAGGCGCATATTATTAATGCTTGCACTGTGTTTACTTTCAGTGCACTGAATGAGTACATAACTAGCCTGTTTACATAGCAAGGTATCTATTACCAAAATAAACAATCTGGTGCTCCTGGGCATGGTCTAACAGTAAGGAATTTCACATATCAATTCGGAAAACAATGATTTACAAACAGTTTTGTTTATTTGATGAGTAAAGCCTGGTTCATACTTCCAGCCAATGCGAATGCGAAGCGAATGTGACGCTGTGGCACGTTCGCTGTGAAATTCGCCTGAGTTGAAATATGTTCAACTTTTACGCAGCGCGAATACTTGCCATGATGTCACAAATTCGCGTTCGCTTTCGCGCCGAGTATGAACCGGGCTTTACAGCACAGAGCTAGTAACAGTAAGTCTTAATAATGTACCACCTGCTCTCGATGTAATATTCAACAATGCTAAGTAATCAATCAGTATGTGATTGTGTATTAACATCACTTCCATATTGCCTTGTTTAATAATTTATGAAGTTCAAGGTTTTAATTAGGGCTGACCATTTTTGAATATTCGATTACTCAAAAGTGCGATTGACCGGATATTTGGATATTCGAAATTGCCTAAGTCTGCAAACTGCATGCCGCGCTAGTCAAAACTTGCAAGCAGTTAAAAATTTGCGTGTGGCAATCGATATGAGCTGCTGTAGTGTTTTGTCAAGGGTTTTAACCAAATGAACCACCATCGAAAAATGAACCGTGAAGTTACTGTTAACCAAAAAAATGGCACCTGACAATAAAAATGTGCCGCAACTTTAATATAAACTAATCACAAACGTGCGTGAACATGTATGTGCATTTTTATAATATTCAAAACGGTAAAAATCTATTTGAATATTCAGTTGATGACCGAATATAATATATTCGAATATTCCGTATATTTGGGACAGCCCTACAAATACAATGTAGTTTTAACTCAGTGGTTTAAAGGTAGGGTAGATCATTTGTCAGTTTTTTGTTTGAAGCAACAAACGTCATCAAAATCTAAAGAGGGTTGCTTAACAAATAACCTGATGAACTTTTAGTTTTACTGTAGCTCAGTGAATGCTGTACATTTCCAAAACTGCATTGTGTTATACTAATCCTGGCTTCACAATCCTCACCCAGAGATGAGAGATCTCATCTGGCTTGATCTAAAGCCGCCAAGCATGCTATGGTGATTCTGCCAATTTGCTGAAAACTGTCGTGCATTATAGAAGGATACTTGTTAATTATCTCTATTTCCTGTCAATTGGCAGGCTTTCAGCACACTGCCATATATGCATTGCATTCCCTCCCACCTGTCGGACCTTTTACCCACTTTGACAATTTTAATAAGGGCTTCTTTTTCTTTTCAGTATTAAGCTATGAGTGTGGAATTATTTACCACTTGAGTCAGACTATAATACTACTTTGATCCAGACCAATAACAGCAGCCTCAGACAGACACAACAAAACACATAAATTTATTGAACATTCAGGAAGCAACAGATAAAAAGGAACTGAATTATGCTGGTAAACTAAGCATGGGAAACATACTGGTATGCTGTACATGTACATGTATAGTGATGTGTTTAATACAGATTTCTCATTTGCATGTTTATAGCGAATAAAAAATGCACTATTTGTAAAGTCATGAACAATGTGTCTAGAACAAAGATAATAATCTCTCACAGCATATTTAATTTCCAGGTTCTTCAGGACTGATATCCAGTTGGCCAAGCTTTGCTTATATTTTGACGGAAAAGTCAGCCTACCTTGCACATGTAAAACGAATACATGCAAAGAAATTCTTCTAATGGTGGGAGAATTAGGAGATTTTTAAAATCCGATACGAATCCTTTTTTTTCTTCAAACTGAGCAACGGTTATTTCGCCGGAACTTCTCATTTAGCTCACAGCCAACAAAAAGGACAATTGAGGAGCCGTATGCAATGCCCTCCACAATAATTGGGTGTGTAGTTGGCAAGATTCATGGACCACTTGGCCTTTACAGTTTACAAAAGCTCTTCGGAGTTGTAAAATTTTGTGGAAAAAAATGGATGGGAACTCTCTGATCGGTCAAGTGAACAGGCTATTCATAAAATGATAAACCAAGAAGCCATTAGCAAGTGAATGTGGTAACAATTATCACCTTTGACCAAGGAGCAAATTAGGGGGCATTCCTCCAGATATTTTCTTTAGCTTGTGTCACAAAAATGCAAGGCTTAATTATTTTTGTTAGGGCTGGTTTCGAATAGCCAGGTTTCAAAATCCAAACCGAATTGTAAAAAATCCAGATTAATAATCCCACCACTAGTATCTTCTGTATACATGCTTGTACACCATGATCCATTCTATGGGTAATGCTTTTATGCAGATTTGTACAGTTCACTGTTTCTTGCTCCATGGATAAAGCATACAGCAAGGAACAGATCCAATCCAAACCCCATTAAAATAGGCAACTCATTGTCTGACCTCATCCACCAGGGTAATCAGATTAACTAAACCAACACTGGAAGATGGCTACTGCCTCTTAATTAAGCCCATTCATTGTGAGCAAGGGAGAGTAACTGTCCGTTGAGTAAACACAATGGGAGGTCTTGGGATTCCTAGAACAGGCCCACTGAAAATGAGCAATGGATGGCTGAGGCAAGGCTGAGGGATACACTTCGAGGACAATTAATTAGGGATAAGAGAGAGGTTCAATAGCAATTGAGATAATGTCTTTGTAACACATCACCAATTTGTATATGTGTATGCAGTGAAGTTTAATGCAATGGACAGTATACAGTGCACGCACACACATAAACATGTGTTCACCGTTGAGCGTGGACGTCCTATTGTCCCTCTTTTGTTTGTACTACTAACTTTTTAGGAAGACTCCCATAGATTTTGTACACGACCCCAATCGCGGACATATGCTGGGAACCGTGGACGATATTGTTCTCTTTTATTCTCTGGTATTTTTCGTCCACGGTTTGAAAAGATGAACACATACAGTGCAACCTGTGGGTAAAGAAGTGTAATTCCACACAAAAGTCATGCATACATGTGCACCTTTGAACAGAAAAAAAATACTATGCTCGTAAATACATCAGTATATTGTTCAGTTAATCAAAACTGACATTCGGAGGGAAAAACTCTGACAGGCTTTTCCTTTGAACGCTGCACAACTCAATGAGGCGCTTTGATGTAGTTTTCCTGTTTTTATCTGGGAGGGGGGAGGAACTTATAATGGAAATTTTCTTAGGGTAACCATTGAAAAATTGTTATCAAGGTTTTCCACTGGAAAAGGTGAATTTTGTAACAAGGTGAACAGAATATATGTACCGTGAAAGTATTTTAAGGGGGAAAAAAATCACTGTACAACTCCCCGCAATACATACAGGAACTATGCATACCGGTATGTACCGGTACATCATAGTACATCCAGACTGCATTTGTGTAGACACGTACATGTACAAATTAGCATAAAATTCAAGGTCGTTGCAAATCCGCTGATTATCAACGCAAACTATCTATCGTCACGTCAGTGCAACAAGGTCGATTCTGCAACAAAGTCTATCTCGCGCGAATACGCTCTGTACAACCATGGCTCCATGGTACAACAAGGTCGCATCTCGAGTATCGCGACATCCATGAACTTTGTGTGTATCCTGGTTATTTTAAGCCAGATATGACTTTATGACATAGAAAACTCCATTTTGACATTGAAAACATCAATCAATCAATCAATCCGCGCGTGTGTGCGCATCGTGTCCACATGCCATTTTAGGAGACACGACCTTGTTGCACGGACACGACACTATGATCTCAAGTTCAAGGACTACTTCCCATGGCCTTGGCCATTCTACTGTGCTCTAAAGAAGTTTCTTTTAGCAATAAAGTGGCTGACTGAGGGATGAACTATACACATTCACTTCATGGTTTGCCAATTTTTACATTTGACTCAAAATTTGGGTCTTGCACAGTAGATCTAAATGGAACAAACATAAGGAGGTTTTTATTGCAAAACATACTGTGCTCTAGTTTAGGAAATGTTAAGCTTTTTGGTTCATTAAACTTTATGACCTTGTTATTTTTTCAAAAGCTTTTGTATTTTTCTGTCTGCTCCTTACTATTAAAGCCAAACAACACATACATGTGCAGATGTACAAATTAAGTAACACAAAGTGAAAAAATGAAATGACATCTGAATTTTAATTGAAATCAACAAGTTTGAGACCAGGTGTCGATACAAAGACCTAGGAAAAAGCCTGACTCAGTCTATGTATTCATCACAGCCCATACCCAGAACGTTCATTAATCATAATCAACAATGAAGTCAGCCTAAAATGCTGGGGAGTGGGGGGGCAACATCGCCCAGATAACCCATTCAAAATGATACAGACACATCAGGTGCACTTTGACTATATTTAACCCAGTTAATAACCAGACTAAAACTTATTGTGAATTTGAATGGCAAAGTTGCATATGTTGCCAGCACCATGGCGTGCATTGTATCCAAATGGATGAATTTGACCAGTGTCAACGCACGGTTGTTACAAGGTCTTCAGCAAAATACTGAATATTCAATAACAAAAAACTAATTATACAACTAGAGTAACAATATCAATATCATATCAATATCCTGATTAAATGATTTCCTTTAACCCTAACCCCCTAGGCCCTTGTTGCTTACAACCATCCTCAATCCTCCAAAATCCTCCAAAATTTTCCAAAATTTTGCAACTCCGCCTAAATTTTTCAAAATTGTCAGACAGTCCTGCCTCAAAATGCATTCATCCTCAATCCTCCAAAATCCTCATCCCAAAACTTTGCACTCGTGTTTAAATGAAGGATAACCAATGCCAAATCCTTCAAAATCATCAGACAGTCCTGCCTCAAAATGCATTCATCCTCAATCCTCCAAAATCCTCTTGTGCTTCAATCACCATTCATCCTCAATCCTCCAAAATCCTCATGTGCTTCAATCACCATTCATCCTCAATCCTCCAGAATCCTCATTTGATTCAATCACCATTCATCCTCAATCCTCTAGAATCCTCCAAAACCTCCAGGAGGATTTTGGAGGAGTGAGGTGGGTTAGGGTTAATTATGATTAGTTTTCATTATTGCAAGTTTGCAACATGCATCAAATTTTCCAAAAAAGGTCAATATTATATATTGAAGGCCAACTGGAATACGGCCAGTACTATTCAAAACAGTTCATTCAGGACAATTATTAATTGCATGTATACTGATGTACATATTATCTTTTTTTCTTTCTTTCATTTCCAATGTACATATTACACATGTAAACATTTTACAAGTTCGCTTTATAAGTTCGCAGGGTTGAAAAGCATTCATATTTTTTTATAACTAGTTTGGATTCACCTTATTGTCTTCTGTAGTGCTGTTACTGATGCATTGAAAAAAAACACCCAGAATTCTGAGTTAAAAACTCTGAGTTAAATTATTTTTTTTAAAGTGTGAACGTGATTAATGAGGGACTATGGTTGGAATTGCAGAATGAATGACGCTGCACTTCATTACCACACTGAGCAGCAGAGGTCTGAGTGTTGAGAGAGTGTGTCTAGGCTGACTAGACATGCTCCCTGGGATTATGGTGATTGGAAGACGACAGCTGTTCATCATAAATTTATGTCTTTAGCTTTTCGGTTTTCTGGTTTGGTTTTGTTTTTCTCCACTGGAGTGCAATAAATATTGGAGACATGTTTGAGAGCAAAGCAAATATGAGATGAGCACTTCCATGGCTGCTGAAACAAAAAAAACAAAAAAAATTCAATCGGGAAAGAGTTCCATACCTGGACATCATTTGACACCCTGTGCACAAACCCTATGAGTCTGGTCTGAAAAATTCCTTCTTTTTTTCGGTAAATGCTTCAAGTAAGGCTTCAACTAATCTTTTGCTGGATATTTTTTAACTCATTTAAATGTATGTGATTGGGAAAATTAAATGTGTACAACTCATTGAAAATACTCCTGCTTGTGCTTGTCACAATGCATTGTGGGAGTTTGGATCTACTTTTGGCCATAATCAATTTCCGACAATGGATGGATAATAATTTTTCAATCATGTAATAAAAGAAATGCAAACAAACTTTGAATATTTAGGTACTAAATATTGTATTTTGACGGCTTTGCAGTTTGTACAAAAAACGTTTGTTGAGGCATTTTTTTTTTTGTGGCCTTGCTTTTTTTATCCATGTTATCTATTCACATTGTATTCTCTAGAAATTATGTTTTGATATTAGTATTCTCAGTCTTTTCACATGTCTCAAAAGTCAAATACAATTATTATAAACAACATAAATTAACAGAAAAAAAAATTACATCTTTAAATCCGAACTGAAAAATAAATGTGTAGGGGGCCCGATGTCAAGTATTGACATAAGGACAAGTGTTCTAGGCCTAAAAAATTATGAAGTATTAAGTAAACAGAACATGATGAAATGTGTAGGCCTCCCCCCCCCCCCCCCCCCCCCTTTAGCACATTTTTTTACAAATTGTGCTAGGCCAGGGCCTAGGCCCATATAAACAATATTGACATGTGAGTTGTCATGGACCTGGTTGTTGGTTGTGACACAGTTCAAAACAAGATCAAAATAATTATACCCAAAACAAAATACAACAGTCAACACTTGAACAAAACACTATACACTCCCTACAGCAGCTATATCATCACATTTGTGACCTCCTGAACTGTGGAGTTGAATATACATGAAATATCCACCACACCGAAGTGCTAATGTGACCGAATTATATGGCTTCGCTAAGCATGCTAAGTCGCTTGCTGGGCAAGACACGCCATTGCACTCACTGACGTGACAGCAGTTTAGTTTTGGCCGTCAGTGGCCGGCTAGTGGCCGTCATGGCTCACCATGGCATGCTGATTTGTTTTTTGACGGCGAGGGGAAGACCGTCCAAAGGTCGAAGATTTCACCCGTAATTCCTTCCTAAATCCGAAAACCAACCACAGAATCTACTGATGAAAATCCCCACCTCCACTTACCTGTAACAACGGCGAACAGAAGACTCAGAAATGTGGATAAAACTGTGAAATTCCAGTAGTTACTTTTGCCGTATAGTCCCATCCAAGTCGCCATTTTGATCATGCACTAGCTGTACGATGTGCATGCAAGGTTGATTGTCAATACACTTCGTGCAATCAATCCATTCAACATCCCAAATGCCAATCAATGGGGGTCTGCGCAGTAGTACCGTACACAAGGTTGACATGAATATTCAGCATTTTGATCCTGTCGTCACGAAAGTCGGTTCCATGATTGTGTGTAGGGGTGGCCCTAAAATATCAAGGCACTAGTAAGCACTTTGAAGGTGTGTTTCTCCATGTAATTAAAGGTTTTTTTACAACAGCTTTAGAAATGAGAAATCAAAAATAATTGTGAACGATTGTATTTCACAATTAATATTTCCTTTGTGGGGAATTAAATAAACCATTCAATATTCCTGATTATCGTTTATCTAAACAAAACATAAAATAATGATCTTCGTGCTTTAAAGCATAACATATTCTTGGTGAATTTTGTGAAAAAAAGCCAAACATATTTTGGCTTGCTGTTTATGCTTGTCTGTTGCGTTTTACGATAGCGGAACAGGATCTGTTTAGTGAATTAACTTTAACCCACCCATACATAGTGGAACATTCTTAGAGTTCTCAATGTTTACACAACAGGGGGGCTGTGGTGTCGCCAGTGAGTCGACAGTGGACAAAGTCAGGGGACAAAAAATGACCACAAAGAATTTCGAGACTTTTACTTCCAGTACATTGGCCTGAGAGTGTCCATTTGGGCCTTGGGCAAGGAAAGAACACAAGCGGGAGACAAAGTGTCCACGTATGAACCAATGCAAGTTGGTGGCGCTATGCGCTAGCTAATGGTCGTCAGCATGGAATTTCAGACACTTAAATTAGTGCATATTTTTCTCGTCCTAGATCAGCAATTACATCTTGGGGTGTTATTGCCCTTTACTTTTCCTTTGTCTTACTAAAGATGACCAAGACTAACAAGGCCAAATGAAGAAGAAAAAAATCTAAGCCTAATAAAGTAATTAAAATTAATGCTTGTGTGTGTATGAACAAAAATCTGTTGATGTAATGAATAGCGCCCTCTTTCCAAGAGGGCGTCCTAGCATAAACGCGAAGATCTCTCAAACGCTTTTTTAAAAGCGGTTGCACAGCCTTATTAACGACCTGCTGTATAGGTTTTTTTTAATACTTTACCCTCATTTAATTTGAAACAAAAAGAAATATGATATGGTATCGCGGCCTTCTATTTTGAGTTTCAATTTCAGCTGAAATTTCCGAAATAATTTCCTTCTAACCTACCATCCGAAAATACTTCTAATTATTTCAGTCTTCAGAGAGTGGTCACTTGACCGCACCGAAAAGTGGTCGTGAACTTCAACAGGAGACGGGAAAAAGGGGGAAAACAAGCAATATAGACAAAGAGTCCAGAGTCCAGTCATATTTTCCCTCTTTAAATGTTTTGTTGAACTGAACTGAACTGAACTGAACTGAACTGAACTGAACTGAACTGAACTGAACTGAACTGAACTGAACTGAACTGAACTGAACTGAATTGAATTGAATTGAATTGAATTTCTTCTTCCATAACTTCGTCAGCAGCCTGCGGCCGTGGAGAATGCTCGTTTCTTTAGATTATTGATAGTTAATCTGCTCCCTGTTGAAGAAAAGGCGATGTATTTTCCAACGCAAGCAATTACAACGAAAAAATGATTCTTAAAGGGCTCGTGCAATGTTTATGCCATCCTTGAAAAAAATGTACCTTAATTTGTGTCCCTTTCAGTATCCTCCATATTTTCAATTGTCGTTCTGCTATTTAATTTAATTTTGGTGTGCCTTTATTATTTTCATAATACAAATTTTCATATTCATGAGCAAAACCGTGATGTTCCTGGCAGAAACCTCAATGTTATAGCGCAAAAATATAGTTGCTAGCATTTTGGATATTTTGTTGCCATCGTGTATAACTTTATTTTCTCTGGCGATTCTTTGTTGTGTCATTACATAGCAATATGAGCAAACCTTTCTCACAAATGTTTTCATCAAGCAAATTTTGGGATCACAATTTGAACAGAAAACCCCTAAACTCAACGTTCCTGAGATCATGACACCACAGCTAGCAACAGCGCTGCCAGTTGGGAAATTGAAATGTTTAAAAAAGCGAACTTTTCAATATAAAATATTTAACTAAAAAGGGATATCAAATAGTTTTCACACATTCAAGAGGAATAAAAAGTGCACCGTGTGTTCCTAAGAAAAAAATATTTGCATGAACCCTTCAAAGAAAAACACTTACTGTACCCTTTTCATCTTACGTACGAAAACCAAATAAATAACAAGATGTTAATATTGGGGAGGAGGCAGACATACCACGTTATTTTGTTTTTGTTTTGGGGTTTTATTAATTTTCACTTTTGTAAATACATTTTTTTAACAGAAATGCAAGTAGACTTTTTTTCTGTCTTGATAAGAATATTTAGCACCCTTGGCTGAACAAAATAGATCATGGATAAAGGCATCTCCCTTTATGTCAATAATAATATCTGTATAATAGGCCTATGTTTATTTTCTACCGAACAAGGAAAAAACGAACGACGACTATCAAAATATTCGTTTTCATGCTCAGTTTGAGTTATCTTTTTTTTCGGGGTCTGTATATTATGAGTGTTTCGGAGCTTTTGTGAAAAAAACCCTGAATTTTGAACGACCAGCGATACAGAACATTAAGATCGCATTCAGAATTATTTACGTCATCACGTTGTTGTTATTATCGCTAAGAATAGTTTTTGATAAGTGACAGAACTTTCCATATCTTGTTCGATGTTTACTCATCAGCATAATACGCACTATCTGAGTCAGTACCTTCCCGGCGGAGTTGCCCAGCAAAATGATCGTACGTCATAGCGGCAAACCAAACCGACACAAATTGTGCGCCCATTCTCGCCCAACTGTGCGAGTTGTGATGAAGGCTCGAGTCCAACATGTACATGTACACGTATAATTCGTACGCGCACAGGAACACGTACACCCGCGTTGGGCGATTTACATACTTTTTATATTTTTGTGAATGGGTGGCGCTATGACGTCAAACACTGGTGACTCACCGTTCCAACTACTAGTACTACCGACTTCGGAATGTAATACATGTTTTTTTTAACTGATCCCAATAAAAACTCGACAAAGTTAGCGTTTCGTTTTCAGTTTGATATTGGAACTCAAGCTGACCGGTTGTCGAAAGGTCTGATAAATAAAAGAAGTACATCACGCGGGTTATTATAATGGAATAATTTCGAATTCTACTGCTTTTCACCGGTGCACAACAAAACAGACTTTTCTTTTTCATACAGCACCACACGAGTATTCATCATCGTGCGCAGTTAAAAGCCGTCGGGAAATAAGGTAAAAACATTATTAAATAAATGATAAGTTTGCATTGTTTTCAGTTGTTTCCTATACATGGCTTTCAGTTTCGCGACTAAAATAGCACTTTGGGAAAAGGAAAGTTTCTTAAATGCCTAATTCCCGAATCTGAGAACCCTGTAGGAGAGTCCGGAATATTTCTTGCCACAGTTTTTTTTTCTATGGTTGAAAATGTGACAGAGAATCAAAACTAGTATCAAAAGGTTATCAAAATGATTTATTTCGCATCAGGGAGTTTTTGTAATTTAAGTTTCAAGAGTTCTGTTATTTTTTGTGCACTTTGATTAATAAAAATAAACGATAATTCACACGCAAGCGTGTGAAGAGGTGGAGCCAAGTTTTAGATCATGTACATGTAGATAAACGAATTTGGATCGCCCCTTTTATCAACATTGGGAAATATTCATACTGCCACCAAAATGAATTATTCATATTAAGAAAATAAATGACATTATTTTTGTCGAAGTTAAAACTTAAAACGGTATCCTTCCTCCATGCTGAATTTAAGCCAGTTTAAAGGGCGGGGCCTATATATTTATGTAGGGGCGTGTCCACGTACGTAAAATAAACACAGAATTGACAATGTTGACCGATAGAGGTCGCAATTTATTCATGTACGGGGTCAACGTAACAGTGGCGATACCTGGCCGAAACTGCTTCTGAAACCACTGGAAAGTAGGGGAAATACAGCATTTTAAGCAAGCTGTCAACCGGTGTACAGAGGTATATGCGTAATATTCATGACACTCATACTTTTCCGTGCTATAATTACATTCGATCGTCCTCCGATTTGTCAGTTTTCATTTTTAACCATCATCAATTAGTTATTGACATACAAATAGTGTCGCAATTCACCATGGACTCTGGAGGACCATGGCCTATTTTTATAAGGCCAATTTTTTTTTTACAAATACTTGATTACTTCTGCTTTCGATTACATGGCATTTGAAAATAAGGCAGGTAGCCTAGGTAGGGAAATTTTTTGTTTTGGGAATTTTTTGTTGTGTTCGATCATCTGATCATAATCATATTATAGAGTTAGAGGTCATGGAGGTGTAAACTTAGACCCACTATTCACTAATTGGGCGCTAGAACTCCTTTTTTGACATTTGGGATGTGGTCTGTACATCCCAAATGTCAAAAAAGGAGTTCTAGCGCCCCAGTTAGTGGCCGGGTCTATGGAGGTGTCTGCCTGTAGTCAAGGGTAATTGATGATTTTCGGAAGTACATGTATCATTTTTTTGGCCTAACACTAGTAACAGTAGTACGCCATCGCGCCATTGACAATGACGCAATAATCATTGACAATGTCACAAGATCATCTTCCAGCCATGTATAAAAACCACGTTATTGTTTCAACATGTTCAATGTTTTCTTGCTTTGGGAAGAACTTACCACTTGAAAGTATAATACTTTTTTGAACATTTATACAATACTACTTGCCTTCTAAAATGCTGTTTTGTTTCGATTGCAGTGTTAAAAAGAACTACAAACGACAGACAAGATGAGCTACGGTGGTTACCCACCAGCACCAGGTGGCTACCCACCAGCCCAAGGGGGTTACCCACCCGCCCCAGGGGGTGGGGGCTACCCCCCTGCACCAGGCGGTGGAGGTTACCCACCAGCTGCACCAGGGGGCGGGGGTTACCCAGGGGGTGGTGGATACCCATCTGTGCCGGGCGGTGGGGGTTACCCACCTGCACCTGCCCCAGGGGCCGGGGGTTATCCACCAGCTCCCGGGGGTTATCCGCCTGCACCAGGAGGTGGGGGGTACCCACCAGCCCCTGGGGGTGGGGGTTACCCGCCAGCACCTGCCCCAGGGGGTTATCCACCGGCCATGCCACAGCCTGGGTATCCACCAGCGCCACAGCCAGCAGGGTATCCAACTGGTGTAAGTAAATTAGGGGTGGATGAAGTGGTCCATGGTGTTTTACACACCACAGGGAAAATCATGACATTTTTCTGTAAGCATGTACTTTCTGACATGCACCCACATGGACACAAATTTATTTTCGAATGCTTGCTTGAGGGGAAACTGAATTGGTACGGAAAAATGAGAATGGTTTTTGAGACTTAAGTTTCACAGGACTGGTGTTGGTCTTAATTTTCCGTTCTGTTGTGGCTTGTTCTTTTCAGGCACCAGTTAGCATGCCATCTGCGGACTATGGTGCCTCCGTGGGCTCTGCTGGGCTTCCTTACAACCCAAACCCTACCAGCAGTATGGGCTTTGCTGTAAGTTGCATGACATTCTCATTTGTGGGGAATAGGAACTCCAGGCTTGTGGGAAACACTGCAGCCTGAGGCTCACCCTATGCTCCAGTTGTGCACAAAATTTGATTACTTCTATACTTTAAACTTTAACTTAATTCTCAAGTGTATGATGGCCCTGAACGGACATCAAAATCACGTACTTTCCCAGTTCTCTGTCATGATATTACAAACATCCTAAAGTTTATGACACACTTTGTATCTTGCAGTTCTGTGAAGTTCATTTGTGACGTGGCAAATTGTCTTACAAGTCATATTTTTTGGTTTGAAAATGTCAGTGAAAAATGAATGATATGGTAGAGAACGAAAATTGAAATGCCTACAAATTAAAAATTCTAAAAGTTTGTAATTATTAGAGTTTCTGTCAGGGCCGTCATTATACTTAATTTCTGATGTGCACATAATCATACATTTACACATTTTTATCTTCAGTTTTCAAATGTGTTTGTGGAACATTCTGTACAGATTTGTACATGTACTATGTTGCACATTTCTGGCATTCTTCACTTGCATTCCAACTTCATGTCTTGTCCATTGCATCACTGCAGGTTCAGCCTACATCTACATATTATAACGATCCATACGCCGACCAGACTTGCTTCACTGTAGGTCTTTGTATGACGTGAGCGTGTGCTGTGCTCTTGATTATTTTGATTTCACAATCTTCACTGTTTCGTGCTAGTTTTGTTCATGTTTTTTTGTTACACAAATGAGTAGTTGCCCCCTGTATTGAGAATGGCATACTTTTGATGATGCATGTTGCATTGTGGCACGCCTTTTTGTGATTGCAATGTTAAACCGTTCAAAGGTCAGTTCATTATCAGGAACATCTCAAAGACACTTGTTAAGCATTAAAATTGGATCTTGAACTTTGACCGAATTTTTTTTTGATAATGTTTGCATATTCTTTGTTTCACATGCTTGCATCGCATGTAGTGCAACACAGTGTACAAATGTAACATAATACATTTTCATATGCAAATGCAATTCTTATTTACATAAGATAAGGTGCATTTGCATGGACGCAAACAAGTATACGTGATTCACAATGTACCAGTACATGTAAATTATTAGAATACACCTGTATAGTAAAGGGTGAATAATAAATTATGGAAATATATTATGTAAAATGTTACTCCGATGCCCTCCACCGAGTCAAAAATTAAAATAAAACCTAATTTCCCTTACATTCTTGGCAGTTCACTTCCACTTTTAATTTTGGATCTAGATGTCTAAAAATTTGCACGATGGACCTTGAATTATGTGCATGTATGTAAAACAAAAAAGGGGAAAAATCAAAAACAAATAATTAAAAAAATAAATACAATTTTGGACTAGTTCATTTATGCAGATTTTCTTTCTATGCAAATGTAAAAGTATAATCATTTGCCATATGAAAAGAAGTTTTGCCCAACAGAAGTGCTGAACAGGCTGGACAGTGCATGAAGATTATCGCATATACATGTAAACCTCCTTGCACTGTTAATATCCGAGCCCCGTTGCACCTTTAAGGACCCTTCCATGCATAACGTGTATTAGACAGCATGCCTGTCTCATAAAGGATTATTAATGAGGTTTGATGTGCAGTGCGGCGCCAGTAGGAAGAGTTAATGAGATTGCCTCGACATGTCCTTGCTTTGCTTGAATGGGAAGGTCATGGATGGCTGATTTAAAGAGGCAGTCATCGTCACAATTATTTTATTTTCCTTTTGGAAAATTTTGAAATTGAGGGTTTTTTTTTTAATTATTTAAATTTTACTCTGAAGCCCTCCACCGAGTCAAAAATGAAAATAAAATCTAATTTCTTGAATTGAAGCTCCTGGACAATGTAGTAAGCAGATTCTCTAGAATAGAATTAGTCTTGCATACTTTGCACCAAATGTGTGGGAAACAAGTCTGTTCACTTGGTGTGTTTTGTACACAGAGCTCTTATCGGTGGTCACAAAGTGATATTTACTGTTAGATGTGCATAGTCCTTACATGTAGCTTTTATTTGTATCTTCCAATTGTGAATGCTTCAAAATTTATTTAGTGTACAAACATGTACATGAAGAGTAGTAGGAACCCCAATATTATGTGTTCCAGTACTTCAATGGTTTTGTACAATAAATTTATGTACATTGCAGCATTCCAAAAGCACGCAGAAATTGAAATAATGATGTGATTTAACTCGCTGTATTTTCTGTTCTCTTTATCTAGGGTGCAGCATACGCTGCCACAGCCTTTCGGCCGCCCTCTGCCTCAGCCTTCCGGCAGCCCGCTGCCCCAGCCCCTGGGGGTCCGCCCATGCCTACGCCTCAGTACACTCCTACGCCTCAATACAATCCACCCCCTGCTCAAAGAGCCCCCGCCCCTCAGTCAGCTCCTGGTGCACAAGTGAGTGGAAATCTAACAGTTTATTCAATAGACCATTATCATGTTGCGGCCATCTTGATTTGTTCCCATTCAAATCAAGGTAACCAAAGCGAGGCTGGACGAAAAAAAGTCTGGTTCCTTTTTGCACAAAAAGATCATCATTCAGTACTGTTATTGGATACAGGGAACATGACTGTAATGGTGGTAGCATGATAAACGTCTATAAGGGCGATTCAAGGTGATAAGTTTACATTTATATGTATAGTCACCATCCAGAATTTGTTTTGAATTGATTGATTTATGATTATTCAGCAATTGGCTGGATAGCCCATGAAAGTCTCTCGACTTATTCCCAGTGGGATCCCTTGGTAGAAGACGTGGGAGGAAATTACAGTTTTAGTGGTCGGAGGGAAACTCCAGAATGATATTTTTAGGAAAACCAACAGAATCAGGCAGGGACTGAAAATCCAATCCACATATTGGCCCAAGCAGGTATTGAACCCGGGTCACAGCAGTGGAAGGCGAGGAAAGTACTGCTACGCCAACCTGAAAAAGAACACATTAAAGTCAACTAGGATTTTTAAATGGACGATATTTCTTCTTTCTCAGGCACCCATAGTACCAACTCAACAATTGGCCAGTATGTCCATGGCACCCAAAGCAGTCAAGAGGGTGAGTTTATTATTTTTCTGGAAACCAGTATGGTCAGAAATGTACTAATTTTGATATTTTTGTCTAATGACAGATTTGATGCAACTTTTAATTTAACCTCAACCTTTGCCATGTAAAATTGCCAAATTTGTTGAAAGTAATTTTTTTCTGGGCCTTCCTTCTTACAAAGCTCCATACAATTGGGTACAGGTCTGCTGTATAGGGATGGGGGTTGGATTTTGGTCGGAACATTTCTAAATATCACCTGTTTTGATAATACATTGTATTGTAGGGAACAGGAACCGTGAAGGAGAAATCCAACTTTGATGGTCACAAGGAAGCCGAGATCCTCAGGAAGGCTATGAAGGGAATAGGTAAGTGACCTGTTTTTATCAACAGCGCCCTCTGTTGATTGCAGTTACAAAGTGGCAGGCGGCAGTTGTCTTATAAATCTTTTGCTCAACTTAAATGGGGTATATGATTCGTAATATTATTTTAACATGCTATGGTATTTATATCATATCATGGGTAAATGACTACTGTGTCTGGTTTGTGATTTACAACATGGTCCTGAAAATATAAGTAACTGGAACAACATGCTCGAATGCAGCCAATAATGTCCTTGGGCAGGACACATTACCACAATTGCTGATTCCTGCTGTGGAGCACGAAATATTCCTGGAGTCCACGTAGAGCTGGATATATTATTGTTTGATTGATGAGCACTAGTTAACAGAGTACATATGGTAAATGCTTGTTATTTATCAATCTTAAGGTACTGATGAGAAAGCTATCATTGGCGTGGTAACTGCATGTTCAAATGCTCAGCGACAAAGACTCCTGATTGACTACAAAACGATGTACGGAAAGGTAAGAAAAGGTTTCCATTTGTTAAAATTCTATTCTACGAACAGATATGAACCCTAACTCTCCCGAATCCTTCAAAGTCCATGAGGATGTTTGAAGGATTATTCAGGATTCAGGAAGGTAGATTGCGTTTTACTTGACTTGGGACTTCATGCTTCGTGAAAATTATAGTAGGAACAAAGTACCTGCAATGGGTTGTGGAGGCTGTTGGGGATTCGAAAGCTTCCTACGGTGGCAAAAGTGACAAATAGGGTTAACCCTCCTGTGCACACATACATTCTGTGCAAAGTTGTCCTTTCAGTCAAAATAAATCAAGTGACTGTTTTCAACAATTAAGAGTTCCCGGCCTACATAAAGCAGGATTGACTGGCTGTGATTGTTTATGTAACTTGTTGCAGCTATGCTTTGACTGTAGGTGATTGATAAGCCCGCTGTGCCTACCGCTTGCCTGCTTTTGTCTGTTGACTGAATTTGACTAGTCACAGTGCTTGCTTGAAATATGATCTGACTGTTGGTGACTAGCCTGTGTAAAAGGCTTGGCAGGGGAAGAGAATATATTTTTTGACTGTCTGTGACTGTTCAGATAGCAGGAGGGTTAATTAATTATTGTACTGATGCAATATTCGGTTTTTGGTTTTTTTTTGCTGGCAGGATTTGGTCAAGAATTTAAAGAGTGAGCTCAAGAGTAAACTGGAGGAGGTCGTCTTGGATCTGATGATGACGCCGGCGTTGTTTGATGCTCACCAGCTCAGGAAAGCCATGAAGGTACTGAAATAAGAACTTTACAAACCAATCGGTAATTAATGCCAGCTTAATTAAAATTTGTTTTGGAATTTCAGCCAAATGTGTGTTGGAATTCACATGTTTGAAGCCATTTTCATATTTACTTGTACGAACACGCCAAGATTTATACCAAAAATCTCTTTTTTTCTCTAGAAACCTTAAAATTTTCATTGCAGCCAAACAATTTTAATGGTTGTGCAGCTTATGATAATAAAAGTATGCAAAGTAATGATTTTGATATGTTTTCTGTGTCCATTAATCGCTGGGGCATTGCTTGGGTTAATATGTATTATCAGCTTGACATATTTTTTTCTGTTATTATAGTCTACATTAATTGTAAGTGGCTTTGGATTTGTTGTCTTCTATAATTTTTTTTTGGATAACCCACAGTAAGGATGAAATCAGTGTCATGGTCGAGTCATCGCAATTTTTGTACGAGTCAATCACAAGTTATCCAGTCCTAAGTCATATCACAAGCTATACAAATGACCTGTATTCTTATGATGGGGCGCTGTGGTCCAATGGTTACGGTGTTCGACTCGTGTGCCATGGTACGTGGGTTCCAACCCTGACGGGGAACATGGTGCTTGTGTTCTTGGGCAAGATACTTTATTCTTGGGTAAGACACTACTATCGCCTCTCTCCACCCAGGAGTATTAATGGGTACCTGTGAAGGTAGAGACCAAATTGCGCTGATCTCGAGCTGCTGCAGAAAAAAATGGTCTCATTCCTGATGAACAGGGATAATCATTGTAAAGCGCTTTGAAACCGTAGGTATAAAGCCCTATAAATATAAGCACCAATTTATTATTATTATTATTAGTAATATTATAAATCTTGTGACAAGACTTGAGAACTGACTTGTGATTTGTGATTGGCTCGATTTCACTCGATGATACGGTTTATTTGTATTGCTGATTATGTAATGAACTAACCTCATTTAGGGCCTTGGAACGGATGAAGCTGTCCTCATAGAGATCCTGTGCACAAGAACAAACCAGGAGATAGTTACCATCAAGGAGGCATACAAGAAAGGTTGGTGAAATTATTGTCTCATTCAAAGTGGATTTGAATTTGTATTAAAAAGTGGCTTGACGGTAATTGTTTTCTTGAAAATAAGTACCATCATTTATCTAAATGAATTTGAAACAAATTGGCAACAGTATGTTAGGAAAGTCAAGAAAAAGTTGGGGATTTCACTATTATCCAGAAAAGACGAAGCGACAGTGTAGCTTGAATTCTGCTTTTAAAGTGGTGTCAGAGCAGTACTGAAAAAAGAGTGTAGTTTAAATGAGTCAACTAAATCGATCAAAGGAAACTTTGAAAAAGCTTTTGGGAATGTCATATTAACACAATTTGTAGGATTAATGGTGACATTTTATTTGTGCTGTACAGAATTCTCCAGAAACCTTGAGAAGGATGTGATTTCAGAAACGTCTGGCCACTTCCAGCGGCTGCTGGTGTCCATGACTCAAGGAGCGCGACGTGAAGACCCGACGGTGGACCAGGCAAAGGCCAAGGCAGATGCTAAGGTGCAAATAGGGGCGGTACCACTGATCGCTTGGGGACGGGGGAGAGTTGTTGGATGGGTTTGAGCTGAGAAAGGGGCTTGGAGTTTGATGGTTGGTTGTTGTGAAAGGAAATGGGGTAAACTCAGGGGTGTGAAATCTCAGCTGTAAAGCTGATTTCAGCTTTTTTTGTTTAGGATTTCAGCTTTTTCCCCTCACTTGCTGTGTACAAAAGTATAGGAGATTTCCAAAGTTCAGCTTTTTTACACCTTTTTTACACCTTTTTCAGCTGTTTTCAGCTATTTTTATCAGTGGTCACTCACACCTCTGTAAACTAACTGGGAATATTTAACAAACTTGACCAAATTTTGCCAGAATTTGGGACAAAATCAGAGAAAATCAAGCCATATCAGACATAATCAGGTGTAATCAAATGTGGCAACCCTTAAAAATGAATTTGGTAACATTGCGAAAGTTTTGCATCATTGTACGATTAATCCGAATCATAACGTTGAATATAATGCAAGTAATTTTGATAACTTCATTGTTCAATCTAGTGCTGATATTGTTGACAAGTTTTTTTTAGTTTTGCACAAAATTAGAAAGCCTTATGTTAGGATCCGAGCAGAATCTTTGTCACAAAAAACAGTTGACTAATTGATGTCATCCCCCAAAATCTTCAGGCTCTCTGGGATGCCGGGGAGAAGAAGTGGGGAACGGACGAGTCTCAGTTCAACGTGATCTTAGCATCGCGTAGTTTCCCTCAGCTGCGAGCCACCTTTGAGGAGTACAGCAAGCTGGGCAAATACTCCATTGAGCAGTCCATCAAGAGGGAGATGTCTGGAGATCTGGAGAAAGGAATGCTTACCATCGGTTAGTACTCTTAGTTTGTCTGAACGCTGGGTCATATTTCACGGGAAAGTGAAAACGAAGCAAATTTCATGACAATCGCAGTTTTGTTGTGGCGTTAGCCGTTACCCTAACGAATTAAATTTGCATTGAAGATTATGTGAACTATTAATTAGTTTTAGTTTGCATTACCTCTGGTTATTATGTCAATTGATCTTTTAATAACTTTTCAGAATGGTTGTATACTGCAAAGCCCAGAATGAGATTTAGATCACTTGTCAACATAAATAATATAAAATTTGCACTGGCCATAGAGCTCAAGACCAGATAGTAAAAAACATATTTCGCTCAGAGCATCTTTGCAATTATATTTCAGAGGTTTGCCTGTGTTTCTGCAAGGGATGATTGATGTTACAATTTAATCAATTGTGTTATTTTTTTTTCACAGTTGACTGTGTGCGTAACACACCGAAGTACTTTTCCGATAAGCTGTATAAATCAATGAAGGTAAGGAACCATGTTCTAGGAATTTTAAATCCAAAATGTTGTGGAACAGTGGTATATTGTTAAACTGTTAACGCCGGGATTATTTTGACAGAGATTGAACCCAGGCGCGGGATGGTTTTTCACGAACCTCGATCCCAGACGGGTTCAGGCTGTCATCTGCAGGTAGCACACCCTGATATTTCCGGCCTCGCTCGCTGCGAGCG
Source organism: Patiria miniata (assembly GCF_015706575.1). NCBI lineage: Eukaryota > Metazoa > Echinodermata > Asteroidea > Valvatida > Asterinidae > Patiria > Patiria miniata. Next base: position 3,675,390 of record NW_024037063.1, on the reverse strand, counting down.
GGTTGCAGACAGATTTTTCCGGCCTCGCTCGCTGTGTGTTTATCTGTCATCCGTTCCGAATACCGCATAACCTTTCTGTGTATGCACGTCATCCGACCTGAACTGGTTAAATCCTTATTTTTGGGCTTATTGTAGGGTCTTTTGAGACTTAATAGTTTTCTGGGAAACTTTCACAAGTGCCAAAATCTGTACGGTAAAGAAATGCCCTATTATGTTTACTTCAACAAAATTTGGAAAATCAAGCCCTGTGCAAAGTAATAATGGTTGAACTCCACTGTTCTGAATCAACCAAAAATAATATAAAACAGGTTTCGCCCTTAATTTTTTTTTCACTAGCCAGCCGGACTAGTGAAACAGACTCTTAACTAATCCACAGGCCTTTTCACTACTCCATGTGTGTTTTAATTCGTTCAATAGAATCTGTTAATTTTTGCCCCACAATGTGCAGGGTTATTTTTTTCTATGACTGGCTTTTTTTTAAATGTGGTAATTCGTGGACACGCGGAAAAGTTGCGTGCCTGATTACAATCATTTTGACTTGCCAGGTGGACCACTTAGGGAATGGTTTAGACTAATCCGCTGTTGTTTTTTCTCGCATTTGGCTGGCGGACTACTTCTAAGGTCGAACCTTGATGTAAAACCTTGGAGTGGATTTCCGGATTTCTGTGTTCGGAGTTATTAGGGTGCAGTTTCAAACTGTTGACGTCCACACTAACATCAGTACTAGCTGAAGATTATGTTTAAACATTTTCTCTTAATTTCAAGCTTTTTTCTTTTCATGTAGGGCCTTGGCACAGATGATGACACACTGATACGGATCATCGTGTCTCGCTGCGAGATTGACATGGTTGAAATCAAGCAGGAATTCCACAGGGATCACAAGCAGACGCTCGGCAAATTCATTGCTGTGAGTCATAACACATGGTTCATCTAGCTCCACTTTTTAAAGCCATTTAATATATTTACATTAAAGTGATAAATGCAAATGTGAGTTTGACATTGTGAAACATTCACATCAAATTTTACCACATTGAAATGCGTTTAACTATAGCAAATTTGCCGTGTGAAAATCTGACATAGGGTTACAAATTCATGCTTCTACATAATATACACTGGTTCCGTCCTGTTCTTTCAAATTCTAGGATATAACATTAATATGGAAAACAGCCCGTCTATATCAATCTTATTAGGCTAAAGTTTGCCTTTTCTGTTATATATTACATATTTGCAAAACAGCCCAACAGTGCATGTAACCAGCAAAATGGAAATATTCAGAGTTTACGCACCTGTGACATGTGCTTGTTTAAACTATATCTTAAAACTTTTAATTTGCAAAAGTTGTTCTGGATTTTCATTGGCTACTGTTATTTAATTCAAAAAAATTTTTTTTGCCATTCTTTTTCCAGGGAGACACATCTGGCGACTACAAGAAGATTCTATTAGAGCTGGTTGGCGGGGAATCGTAAAGGCACCAGACTATTTTCTCCATAGGTAATTGAAGAGCTTTACATCTATATGTCTGTGTTCACTTGTGTTTGCCTCATGTTCCAGATATTTCAATGTAATGTTTTCATTATTATAATCTTTTTCTGATATGAATATAAACACTATAATATGTTAAGCTGTACGATGTGCATTTGTTTGTGTGTTTGATGTAGTTGATGCTTCTCACTTTGAAAGCATAAGGTGTAATCTAAGCCAGAATTTCTGTGTTAACTATTATGAGTTTGTCTAGGAACAGGCACATATGTTTCCATAAGCTTTTGTGAAATTTGATTATTTTCCCGGCCAGTAAGGCAAACAATTAGGTGTTGTTACTGCAATATTACTAAATACATTTTGGTATTTTCTTATTTCTGTTGTCCCTGTTTTTAGATATACTGAGGGAAGTTTAATTTGTGTATTTTATTCTGTTTGTGTTGTTGCTGCTTGTAGATATACAGGGCGTCTAAAGAAAATGTAGCAGTCAATCATTAAATGAAAGGACTTGAATTCTAAGTTGGGCCACTTGGTATCCAATGAAAGGCATTCACATACCAAGAAGGTGAAGAAAGTGGCCCAAGCAGATGTTGACAGGCTTTACAAGGTTTAACGTAACTTTTAAACAAAAGGTCCAAATCACACAGAAGAAAATCCTGTCGAGGGTAAAGAAATACTCTATCAGCTCATGGTCAATTTTTCACCAAAAAAAACCAAAACGATATATTTTCCTGAGAAAAAAATGTTGTTTGACTGCTACATTTCTTTTCAGTCACCCAGTACTGAGGGAAGGTTAATTTCTTTCGCAGCTTATAGGGTAAACAAACATACATTTCATGTATAATCCTTTATTTTCATTTTTATTTTTCAGTTAAGATTGGTGATGTACATTGGTTTGTGTTTATGCCTTGAAGAAGTGTTTAACTTGGATTGAGTAGTTGCTTTAAAAGTCTCGTTGCTAGTAATCGGTTTTATCATTTTTATAAAAGCAATCAAAGAGGTTTATGAATGATAAAAATGGCCAGAATATTACATGGGCATGTATCTGTACAAAATCTGGTTATTGTTTTTTTATGGTATTTTGTATGTGTTTAATATTTCTTGGTTCTTACTTTGACCCTAACTCCTTAGGCATTTTTGCTAGGATGCATCCTCAATCCTGCAAAATCCTCCAACTGTCTCCGTGTAAAAATTGCATACAGCCTTAATCCTGCAAAATCACCCGTTATTTCTTAGTTCCTTGGAGGGTGACAACTGCCTCAATTCTGCAAAATGCTCCAGCAATCACTGTCAATATGCTGACGCAGAGCCAGTGACATTCTGGAGCAGTGCGGAGGATTTCAAGTATAATCTAGGCCTAAATTATGCATGGCTGAGCATAAACAACTCAAGGTCCATCCTAAGACCTTGACACAGTGCATCCTCTAAAATCAGCCACATATTTTTGCCATACAGCCTCAATCCTTTAAAATCCTCTACTTATGCAAGGAGAATTTTGGAGGATTTGGGAAGGTTAGGGTTAAAGTTGGAATGTCTCAAATCAGGCAAACGGTAGTCAATTCTCAGAACTGCATTTGAATTTGTTTAAATCGGGTTGGTTGGAAAACACTCTAATCATCAAAATGTTAAAACAAAATATTTAATAATTAATGAAGTAGAATATCTATACTGAATTATGTATCTGACAAATTTGACTTGAGAAAATTTTTTTTTTTTTTCATTGACAATGCCTATGTAAGTACAATGTATATGTTTAAAATATTTAGAGTTTGGTGGCGGCCTAATATAGTTTATGTATAATGTGAAATTAAGAAATATCAACATTAGTTGAACAGCCTCGGTTGTAAAATTAAATTCGAGATAAAATGTATGAAACCTGTCATGTGTAACATGCAAGAACAAGCACCTTGCTGTTTACGAACTATTTATTGGTTGTAATTAATATACAGTGCTGCTAAAGAACTAACCAAGTACTATATGGTATGCATGAACAAAAAATGAAGCAAAAGAGCCAATTTTGAGTTAGATTCGGTAGAACGTCATCTCAAAATGTAGAACAGTTGTGGTTTTTTTGGCTGTCTTTCTCTCTTCCGTAAATTTTCAAGCAAGACAGATTTTGGGTGCTTATTGACTAATACTCAATTTTATAAATTTAAAATTTCCTGAATACGTGTATTTTCAAAACTTTGTTTGGGATTCTTGTAGAGAATTTTAGAATGTGTAGTTCTCAACTGCCTGATTTGACTTGTGCATTTTCTTTGTACTTTTCTACCTTTACAAGACAGGTGAGAAAAAATATCTCACATCTGGTTCTAAATTTGTGCTTCATATTTTCATCACTACGCATTTACTGAATGCCATTTCTATATTCTTATACACCTATCTATCTTTTTGATCAATAAATGGATTGACAATTCAAATCATAATCTTGTGTAGTGGTTTTTTTTTTTCTTGTGAACATTTAACATTTCTTTTATCAATTGTATCTGTTTTAGTTTTCACATTTTCAATTTTAAATCCCTTCTCATATCAAGAAATACTAATTTGCAAGTTTTCTCAGATTCTAAAATTCTCCAAGATTGCATTTTTCAACCTGCATTTAAAACAAATAAATATTGTGTGCATGATAACCACCTGCAAAATGACAGCGTTTAATTGACATATTTCTCCATATTGACAGGCGATAAAGGTACTCTTCTGTTGGTGAAGTGACCCTATGTAAACGGATTCACCACACCTTTTGCCCTTATAATGCATTCAGGGGCGGCGATCTCTTCAGATAATTGGACGATTCCAAAGTTCACTACAAATCGGTTAAGTCAATTTATCATGCACCGAAACAGACATTTGCCATAGAAACTAGAAAGACCGTATTTAGATATTTTTTTTGGACAACTCAGTCACATGATTATCTTTTCATGGGAGAAGCTGTTTGCAGTCTTAATACACACCAGAAGTTAATGTTGAGCAAAACGTTTGGGTACAAAAAAGAATTTGATTAGTCAGAATTTGATTAATTCTGCAAATATTACAAAAATGTACACAAACAGTGCAAATAATTCAACTAGGATATTTTTCAGCTTTTCATTTGTTTAATACAAATGTTTAATAGCCTTTGAACCAAGTTACAAAATATACAAATTGTGCAAAATCTAGTAAAATATTGAAAAGTGCTGAAATAACATAATTGCACATGTAAAAAATACTAACTCGTATCAAATATAAGCATATGCATTTACAAGATTCAAAATTCAGCGTCTGGCTTTAAAATATCAACTTATTCCATATCACTTACAGATTACAGCACACTGCAGTTGCCACAGATTTTTCAAACATTATTTTGAATTGCAAAAGATTGCAGAACTTTAAGAAGTTAACAGAACTCTCAACAGAACATTAATAGTGAATCGAAATACACCCTCACTCAATGCATAGCACACCATGCATTAAAATTTGCTTTGTAAATCGCTGCTTATATAGAACTGCACATCAAATATTGCAAAGAATACAACGCTGCATGCAAAAACATATATGTACATAAGAGCTTCCATGAGGTTTATTAATTTATCAAAAATATCTTGTATTTTTTGCATAGGTCATTACTTGTAAAAAAAACTAATACTAAATTGGGTCTATGACAACTGTTTGTTGATATGATATACTTCCAATATGAATGCCCTACCAATGCTGCACAATTCTAACTCGGATATTGTACCTGCCTTACAGACTGAGCTACACAATAAACATTTTAAAAAATCTAACCTTTAAAAAAGTGATAAATTAGTTATTACAAAGCAGATGTGGTTTGCTTGAAAGAATTTTTGTATTTTAATTTTGGGGAACTGATTTTCAGAAAATTGGGGTGGGGGTGCATTGGACTTTTTGAAACTGATAGAAAAAAATGTGCAGAGTTTCTGATAAAAGTTTTTAAAAGTTTCCCCTAATTAGCTTTCCCCTAAGAAAGTTGTCTTTAGATTTAATTTGTTTGAGGGATGCTTGAATCTTGCCTGTACAGAACCTATGTTCAACAAGCATACATACAGGGGCGGATCCAGGGGGGCCAACGGGGGCCATGCCCCCCCCCCCCCAAAAAAAAACGAACAGAATTTTGTTTTTAAGTGACATCGCAATAAAAGCAGGCACTACCTACATCACCATCTTTTCCTCCAAAATAAATTGGTCAAAGTGGTCAGAAATTGCCTCAGATCGCACCAAAGACAATCTAGAATCCAAAAGTTTTTTTGGGGCCCTTAAGCGGGCCCCGAACCCCACACTTTTATTTTTTGGACCCACTTTTTGGGGGACCAAATGTTTTTTTGGCCCCCCCCCCCAAAAAAAATGGGGTTCTGAATCCGCCCTTGCATACATAACTACCAGGCATGAGATTTGTCAGACTTGTCTGATATAAGACTTTTTGAATCTGAGAGAAAGACATTATTAGTATGGAGAGATTTACATCTTTAAGACATTTCACCAGTTTTTAGACTTTTTTTAACTGACAATCTCATCCCTGATTACCACTCAAAACTTGAAAACCCAGCAAAGAGTTCACAATGGCATCCTTTTTAGGAATTGTGTGAACAAAAAACATGTAGTTTAGCCTTTTTTAGCATGCACTATAAAATTGTTCTGGGTCAATGAAGTTGAAATTTTAATTGTTAAGTGCGTTTCAGTGAGTTATCTATGAAATTCAGATAGAAATTTAGTACCAAAAAGGTCATCAGTTTCATTAAAGATGACTGTCAGTGAAAATTTAATAAATTTACTGTTGATTTGAATACTTTCATTGTTTTACAAAAAAAATATTCATTCACTTTACAAAACATACTTTTTTGCGTTCCTGCAACAGCTGTTCTTCAGTAGTCTGGTTTGCCAGGTGAAGATCTGCAAATAAAGAAAAAAGAATGGCGACATCAACAAACAGATTTTGTAACTCAATTTCTATGGGATTAAGGGTTAGGCCTAAAGATGAAGACTTTTGAAGGCCTTAAACTGTTTTTGAGAAGGAGAGCTCTAGACTAAACCTTTTTTGAAATATTTGTTTAATTTCAGGATTTTGTTTTTGAGAAAAGGCAAAATTTAAGGTGGTGCCACAGTTTCTTGTTTATATTTAAATGTAAGATTAATCAGACTCCTCTATTTACTTGAAATGATGAAATATTTGTTTAGTGTCAAGGTTTTGTTTTTGAGAAATAGCAAAATTTAAAGGATTTCTCCATTTACTTGAAATAAACATTTACGATTTCTCCATTTACTTGAAAAAGACATGAATGAATGAAAGGAACATTTATGAATGAAAGGGGACATTATTGCAAACAAAACTTCTAGATCTGGAATTTGGTGGCAAAGGTACTCGCCTGTAAGATGCATTGCTGTAGTCGGTAGTCTGCGTGGCGGACGGTGCCACACCGAATCTCTTCAAACTTGAATGAGAGTTCCTTGAACCTGCACTCCCTGTCCTGCCAGATGCATGATGGGATTGATGCGATCCTGACTGCCGGTCAATAGATGAGTTACCGCTGCGTAGGCTGTGGGTACTGGACTGGCTTTCGTAACCGGAGTTGCTCAGGCTAGTAGGTTTACTATGACCTCTGACTACTGAATGGTTGCTTCCCGATGCGACAGAATTGTGGGCACTTGTGGGTCGACTACTACCATCAGATATGCTGGGGAAACTTCCATGATGTTCAGGTTGGTAGGATGCTACAGTGTGAGGGCGCCGCACATGCGCACCGTGATGCTGGTGAGGGATGTAGGGGTTAGCAGTATGGGTCCGGTAATAGTTGGTATGGGGGAACATCTTGGGATAGTCTGGGTGGTTGGGTGCTGGGTACCTTTAAGAGTGGGCAAAAAAAGGATGATTAAATAACACAACACATAACACAATTGACATTACTTTTTTTCAACAACTGATTTAAAAATCATAAATATAATTTGTTGACAGCTCTTTTTGAAAAAAAAAACTCGGGGCAAACTCACCAGGGTTCTTGGAATCTGTGGGTGTACTTGTCTTCTTGTGCCTGCCTGAATGTTTCCATCTGCAAAAAACAATGTTGAACTTCTCATATTTTCCCCTGAAATATAAAACTTGAAGATTTCTCTTTCAAAAATGAAAAATTAAAATTTTTAAACTAAAATATGATCAGTAGCCTATATGAGGATAATTTGTTTTGCTTTATTGAAGACAAGGTTGGTTTGAGGACAAGATTTTCTAGAATATATAACTTTCTAATTTCTCTCTGAAAACACCTTCATTTTTTTCTCCTTCAAAATCAGGTCTTTTCAACTGTTTTTAGGACCAAAATATGATCAATATATGTGGGGACATTTTTGCAATTTTGAAAACAAGGCCGTTACTTAAATTTCAATATAATCCTTCCCCCCCCCAAAAAAATTGCGAATGAGGAAAGAAAAATTCACTATTTTTTGAGGAGAATTTGTTTGAGTACCTTAATCTGCTTGCCGCTGGTGATATTCTTCCAGTCCACGAAGGGTGGAATAAGCCAGCCCACCTCCCCCGCCCACTTCCCCCTAGAGACGGGGTGGGGGGAACCAGACGCCCCCCTCCAGATGTACTTCAAGTCGCTGGTACCCTCTCTGGACATGGTTCCGATGCCGACCATGTGGTAGTCTGGGACGACATGTGCCTTGTAGTCCCTCACGCCCCCTGGACCTAACATTCAAATTATGAAATGGGATTTATGACATTGAAATTGTTAGAAGCAATGAGATATATATCCAAGGTAAGGCCAATAGGGTAGGTAGGTAGGGAATTTTTTGGGGGGGGGGCCAATTTTTTCTGCGAACGATCATATGGAGGCGTCTGCGTGTAGTCAAGGGTAAAAGGTAGAATTTGACGGTTTTGGGTGTTTTTTTTCTCATTTTTCCCATAAAAATATTTGGGTAGGGGCTGTCAGAATAGGGTAGGTAGGGAAACCGGAAGCAGAATTTTTGTTGGGCCTAATCCTCCTGCAAACTGTAAAGACTTATCTGTTTTAATTTAACAACATCTCTACTTGTTGAACACAATGGACAATGACAAATTGTTAATTGAAAAAAATTATGAAAGCTATGACTAGCTATTAATTAATTTAGAATGTAATACATAACAACTGTTTGTTTCTGTGTGGTTTAACAATAAAATGCCTCCATGCATGGAACGCCAAACTGCTTCTTTAAACAGAAAAGAGCTTTTGCAAAATATCATACCAACAACAAACATAATAATTTTGTTTGGTATGCTCAATAAAAGTGAGAAAGTTGACTTGTTTTTAACTCTCTGCAACCATCATCCCCCAACTTCGACTAGTCCACTTTTTTATTTCATCTGAAAGAAGATGAAAGTATTCAACTCAGTTATGATGATAATTATTGTTGTTTATTATTTGAAAGTTTTTTCCCCTGTGTAACTCACCTGTAAAAAGCATCTGTCCTTTTCCCATATTGTGAGTTCCTTTTTGAGTCAGCCAGGTAGCGTCCGACCGCACCGAGCTCCCGCCGTGCGAGACGGACGAACTACGGCGGGAACTACTGACCACCGAGTCCGCTGGCATGATGACCGCCGCGGGCTGGACAGGGTCCACGAACTTCTTCAGAAGTGAAGCCGATGGTTTCGGCGGCAAATTAAATATATATTTGTTATTCGATTATTTTTTTACTGACACAGTAGCTCAGAAAAGTAGGTATACGATCGTATCGTCTGTCGCAAATGAGAGTAAAAAGTTTCCTTTAAAGGTTATTTGGAACAGCACTTGCACTACACTCCTTCCTCCATGGATTCTACATGTCTTTACCGTCTCTGTTCCGGCTGAAAAGCTCTTCTGCCTTTACATGGATCGGGGCACGTCTGTGCCATTGTATTCCCTTATTTTGAGGACCTAGTGACAGACTAATCGATTCGATGGCCCCTTTGTTTGCTATTGAGCTTTTCCTGTGAGAGGCCGTACACGTGACTGAGGCCAGGCAGAGTTGACTTATTATTATGACTAGCTTGACACCGGGACGCTGCGGCACACGTTGCTAGGCAAGTCGAACGTCACTTGGCACTGCAGGTGCCCATCAATCAACAGGTGTAATTGGACTGCTCATGTGCAGTGGAACATACTATTTATTTCGAGCCAATAGAGGGCGCAGCTCACGCTTGTGGAAATAAAAAATAACTGCTCTCGAAAATAAAAATAACTGCTCTCGAAAATGAAATCGCGATGGCACTAACGGGCATTCGTAGCTTTCTGTTTCGGCTACGATAATTTTATTTTCTGCAAACGTATGGTTGTCAGTAAAAGCGTTTGCTTGATATTCATACGCCGGATGCAAATTCTTACTGGCAGTAAAAGCAAATGCATATGGAAAAAGAATCGTCAACCGCGCCCAAACTGCTTAGCTTAAAGACCTACGATTTAGACTGAAAATTGAACAATTTGAATGAAAGGACAAAAAATTAATGGCAGGATTATGTCACAGAACCTGCAAAGCAGACGAAAGCAACAGACTATAATTTTTTTTTACTTGATATGCTTGATATTCATACACCGGATGCAAATGCTTACTGGCAGTAAAAGCAAATGCATATGGAAGAAGAATCGTCAACCGCGCCCAAACTGCTTAGCTTAAAGACCTACGATTTAGACTGAAAATTGAACAATTTGAATGAAAGGACATGAAATTAATGGCAGGATTATGTCTTAGAACCTGCAAAGCAGACGAAAGCAACAGACTATAATTTTTTTTTTTACATTATTACTATTATACTGATTACGACTATTACGAACGACAAAATTTAAATTACGTCTAGTAATCTTTAGTGCCATCTGGTATTTAGCATATTGAATATGAATAATTTCCACCAGTAATGAAAAATGTTTTACAATTTTCTGGGACCAAAGCAAAAATGTAAGGGGAAGTATGTCAAGACAAATCCACCGCAATTGTGCTTATAATAGTTCAATTAAAGCTGAAATTCCCAGATCAACAAAAAATAACACCTAGCAAATATTTCGTATTGTAAGCAGGGAATGTTTGCGGATGACATGAGGTGTCCGAAGCTTTTTCTGGGCCAATTAAGTCTGAAAATACCCTTTGTAATAGTGGACCGCTTATGTGGGGAACGGTAAAAGCCTGCGGAATATATCGTAGTGCCATTATGTACCAGTTGCGCCCAATATTCATCACTTATAAACTAAATACCACGACTTTGCTGCAAGGCGCACACATTCTGTAAAATCGTTTGCTGCAAGGCACACAAATTCTGTGGAAGATGCATGCCATTACTTTGCTGTTTTGTGGATTGGTGGCAGCGGTGGGATTCTATGTAGTGGACGCACAACACTGCTGCTATACGAAACCATATATGATAGAGAGTGGTAAGTATGTCACCTATCGACAACGTCAAGTATTATAGGCCTAGGCCTATAATGAACGTTTATATATAACGTCAGTACAACGTTGGCAGGCCAATGTAAAATCTTTTACCGTTCTAAAAAAGAAACCTTAATTACTTTTAACATGACATTTGCCATTTTTTCAGTGTCTGGCGTTATCTACTCGGACAACAGCGTGCATACTGAGGTTGGCATCTATGGTCGGGATCCAAACAGTCATACGGTCGCTTCGGATAGAACGGCCACTGATGTGAACACGGGAGCCCAGACGCGTACCCGTATCATTCAAAAGTTCAATCATGTAAGAATATCCGTGCATTCTTGAGAAATATTGGAAAGTTTCATCACAAGTCTGGCCAATAACTAGCCATAAGTAAGGGGCAAACTGGCATTTCCCCCAAATGCTTTTGTTTTTCTTAACGTTAATTTATGATATATATTTACATGTACAAATCAACTGTTCAATCGTTTTCTTAAATATCAAACTTTTGCCGATTCACCAGCTTCAAGATAAGTAAGAATGTAGGGGAACACTTATAGTTTGGCACCCACATGAAATTGTACTTTACAATCCACAAACAACCATTAAGCCATGTTCCCATTTAATCCATAGGCTGCTTCGACTGGTAAAGTCTGGACAATCAAGAACGAAACGAACTGCTCGATGGAGGAGAAGCCACTAAAGTTCCGCGCATGCGTATCTGGTAAGCACAGTATTGGTTTTTGCTCCGCATAGAGTTTATAGGAAGCAACACATTTAAACCATCCACATATTAATTTCATTTTGTTTGTTTAGAGATTATTTTTTTCTCGATTTTTCTTCAGGAAGTTTTCAGTTCCCTTTTATTGTTGACTCAGTGTATAAACTATTACCAGCGCCCTGTGTCTTTCATGTATCAGACGACTTCTTAAAGATCCCATCATTTACCTACGGCAAAGATGGTTTGACTGTCGACCGATACCAGAAGATAACTCCGTCATTGAGCTACACCTTGTACTACACCCCAGATTGCGTACTGACTAATGCAATGAAAGTAGAGACCAAGGCAGACGGTGAGTTATGGAAAGCAATTCCTTCCCTGCCTTTAACTAAATATTGTTAAATGTTGGTTATGATGGTGATGATGTTGCCTATAGACGAATCCGGGTCGGTGATCACCAAGAGGCCCCCTTCAATGGAAAACCCATTGTGCACGCTATTGTTTGAAGCAGCTGCCCGTGGCGAATTATCTAGCACAGCGCTTTCGCCATTGACGGGGGCCTCCGTGATAGAATTGACGGCGTGCCCGGACTAGTCTTGGCCTATGTGGTGCTGATTTTGTGAGGAGTGGCAGTGGTAGGGATAACGATGGCGGTGACGGTGGTATTTAAAGACAGTTGTATTAATTCAAGTGCATTCTATTACTTAATTTTCAGGAAAGACGGTGTATCTGCGTAATTACGGCAACTTCCGTGAGGTGGACTTCCCCTGTGCATTTGATGACTTATTCAATCTTCCAGACTTCTGCCCTGGAGACGTAAGTATTTTTCAATCGAAATTATGCTGTTATTGTTTGATACATTGACAATTTTTATGCAAATTATGCATTTACATTTTTAACTCAGACACAAAAGTTTGATTTTTGTTCAGGTCCTCAAAGAGTCTCGAAGGTTCGGCGAGTTCGAGCAAATCCTTTCTGCGTCTGATACTGATCTTCTGCTGTGAAGCACCCGGTCACTGAAGTACGCCATAAAGAGATTGATTTTTTTCACCGTTCGTTTCATCTGCCATCGTATCAATATGAGTAATCCATCGATAGTAGTAGACCTGCTGTCTTTCACCGGAAAAAGGACAAACTCGGCACGAGCGGGGAGCTTTTTTGGTTGGGTAAAGCGAAATCTGGTAAAAGGGGAATTTTCGTTTAAATTAGTAGAAATGTTCACTTGATGTAAGCCTATGATAGTGTTAATTTTTAATTTGATGTCGTCTACAACGGTTTCCGATGAATTTCGTGCATTTGATATAGGACTGTCTCTAAATGTTGATTTATTTTGGACTTTAGACAACATTTCCAATGTTTTTAATTCTAAAAGATTTTTATGTGTTTTTTGCGTGTACTGAATGTGATAAACAGTTTTACTAGAGTATTAAGTAAGAATCTTAGGGTGTTACTGCTTTGTTAATTCTTGAGCAAATATAAGAACAAGCTACACCTTCGTGAGTAGCCGATAGAAGCCCTAACCCTTTACCCGTCGGAATAGGGTATAACACTAATTTACTAACATATAACTGAATTGCTTACCTACCTGTACGTCTAGCCATGGATTTAGCCAAAGTCCCCGTCAAGAAGATTGTTTCTCTAAAACTAATTCCCTATGAGGAGCTGTAAGTTGTCTAGCAGTAATTTAAAGCTGTGCATTTGGTTTCCTGGTTGTGGGGAGTAACATCTCAGCCTTCTCGGGGTAAAGTCAAGAAAGAGAACGTCTCAACTGCTACACAATATGTACATGAGGTGATCCAGGCCTCCATTCATATTTCGCCATGCGAAGACTCGATTTACTACGGCATTCCTTGCATGCAACAGATTATCTGGATAAGGTGCACCAACAATTTCTGACGGAGTGATCATTGATCCGTTGTTTGTTATAAACTGGCGAGGTCTATTGCCTTATTATTGGAGGTTAAAAAGAGAATCTTAACAATCCGTCTGTTTAGACAAACATCACACGCATTACATAATGGTATAGCATGACTTTGCCTCGATTTATCAGACACGTTTAATTAACAAAACAGACACTCTGCAACAAGCTTTCGTGTCAGAGTGGATGCATACTTTTATTATTTCCTTTTTAACGGCTATTCACATTGTGTCTATTATAGGATTGCACAAATAGGGTGAGACCGACCAATATTGACTGACAGATTCGTGCGAAACACAGCAAATGAAAAAAAAAATGGGAAGGTGACACAACACGAAGTGTTTTACTTAATACCGTTTTCAAACTGATACAATGTGAACAACTTACGTAACAAAACAAAGATTCACTTTAAATAACACTTTTTAAATGACAATTATAGCGGAGCAATTAACCTTACAGGGCGCCACCAAGAGGTTTTTCCAAAGAAGTTCATTTTTTTGCAATGCAATATTGGGGAAAAATATGCCAAGCGCGCTCAAACTGCTTAGCATAAAAAAATTGTGCGATTTAGATTGAAAATTGAATAATTTGAATTTATTCGCTTGTGTTGTATTGCATGTAAATAACAAAGGACAGGAAATATGCAAAATGTCGCATGTGAAGTTGAAAAGTGGCAGTCGGATAAACGCTTGGTGGCGCTCTAGCTATATTTTGACGCGCGCTTTTCAACTTGGAGCGTGCGAGTTTTCAAGGGGCTCATGCCTATCCGTCTAGTAAGTGACCGCGTCATATATACACGCGCACGCACCACTAATTACTAGCACCCATTGGCTCAACACGCCATTTTGTTTTACTTCCGGTTCCAATGGTTCCAATATGCTACTATACTACGTGTGCAGTGGGCATGGTTCAAGTTGAAATGACGTCACGCTTAACTTACGAACCGGATAAAGGGGAGAAGGTGTGTGGGTGTTTTTTATTTTTTTTTTAAAATTTCGCATGCCCTCCAGCAACAGTGAATAAACAGTGCTTTATAATGTATGATAAGTTAACTAAGCACAGTAAGTAACACTAAACAGTGTCTATAAATTATTTCCAAAATATTGAAGACCCTTTCGTCTGGTAGAAGGTGGTGGACCATTTTCCATTTTCATATATATTCTTGCGGGCAACTCTCTTCTCATCCAATAATCACGTGGATAGTCATGTGGTCGGCCACCCCAACGCGTCCCCCTGAAGGGAAAAATAAAAGAAATTGTAGCCAAAGTTGCTACTTTTACTGTCAAATTTTGCTCCATTGTCCTGTTCACATCTAAACGAGACAATGTCGTTAGCGTGCACGGTACAACCACTGTCATGGGCGTCGCAAGGAGGGGGGGGGGGGCAAGGGGGGAGGGCACTTGGCCCCCACTGGAAAAGCAAAACAAAAAAGAAAAAAAAAAGAGAAAAAAAGGAAAGGAAAAGAGGCGCGAAGTCATAGTGGTGTTAATTTAATGGGTGGGGGGGGGGGGCAAAATGTCCCTGCCCCCTCTAAAACTGCTAAGAATGTGTTGAGAAATACAGGCATTTTTTGGCAAAAATATGTTTTGCCCCCCTCTAGAAAAAATCCTGGCAACGCCCATGACCACTGTCGGTCTTTGTAGTCTGCACGGTCTACGAGATCCCGAAAAAAAGGCTCGGGGAAAATTTTTTTATTCTATGTGACAGGTGAGGCCTACCTGATTCTGTAATCTCACTCCATAGAACAGGCGCAGGCGTGGTGCTGTACAGGATCGCATGCGGTGCTATCCAGGGACAGGCCGGCGTGCTACCTGCAACGAACATCCATCCCATATCGCTTGTGCAGTTTATTGAGTCGCTACTGATGAGGAACTGACGCTTTGGCCTACAAGAAACATTGGAAATACAAATATTAACAAAAAGGGGGAAATGCATCACCGACTCAATGGGTGGGTTGCGCGTTCTTTAACGCTGTGCGTGATGGGAAACAACATGGCGCAGGAAGATCAGCTATGATTACGTACAAGTACATTTGTGTGACCTACTAAACTGTAATTTAATAGTAAAAAGAGACATTTTATTGAAGGTTCCCACATCTTTTTCCTTTTCTTATAATGAAAAGTGCATCATTTTATAACCTTCAATTTTTTTCAGGAAACAATAGCAGATTTCTGTAATAAAACGCGCGTCATGCGCGCGCCCTGCTGAGGTGCTGTTTCTCCTTCTCTCTCCCTCTTTCTCTTGCACGATTGAGGGCGTGCTTTTGCATGAAGACTATCGATGAATTAAAGATGAAAGCTTAAATGTCTAGCATGAGCTGGAGAGATGGTATATTTACCACTGTTCAGAGCCGTTCATGGACATGACGCCAGTAAAGGTCCAGGAATGACTTGTATCCCACCAGGGACACGACAGAATCCGGTCCTTGTTGAACCAGTCGGTTACTGTGGATAGTTCTCCAGTGAAGATCAGTTGTTTTGCCGGCTTTGTGTCGCCAGAGGTGAACAGGGAAAGCTTCACCTTAACAAATTAATTTAAAAAAATAAGTGAACAAGAGAAAATTTCCATGACCATAACGGACCGCATACCTTTTATTAGCCTTTATGAGAAATGAGAAACGACGAGAGAGGGCGCTTTTCGATATACTCAGAATTGTTATAAATTATACTCACATTTTTCCTAAATCTATAGCCCACTGCTATGGTATCCACCATTATCTCACAAAGGCTTTTAGAAATTTTGCAAAACAAGCGAATTACTCCTCGAGATTTTTGTTGGCAAATTGGCATTACAAAAAGGTTCATTGTGTGCGAAAGGGTAGAACGAATTTTGGTAAACTTACAAACTTTATTGGAATCTCCCGGTTGTTCCAGGCATCGTAGATGGTGTTGTCTCTGAAGGCGCCTTGAGGCTCTTCGCGTGAGTCCAAGAGAGGGTCGGTCCATAACTCATACAGACTGCGGGTTGACATGCGCTGGTCTCCTGGTCCCTTGAAAACCAGTTGCCATTGCAAAGCTAAAAGGCACCAAATGCAGAAAACGGAAGAAAAATAGATTACAATGATATTAACAAGGATTGGCAAAACCATTCATTGGCATATGTACAATGCTGGGAACAGTAAGTGCGACCTGGGCGATGGTACTCGGGCTCGGATCCAGGGAGGGGGGTAAAAAAAACCAAGCTGTCAATTTTTTTTCATAGAAATTCATTAAAATAATGCGACCCCCCCCCCCCCCCCTCTCCTCTGACACGCAAAAAAAATTATACTGGTAATAATGTCCGCCTGTGCACAAAATACGGACAGCACAGAGCCAGCTTGGTTAGGGGGTATTTGTACACTGTTCTGTGTTAATAATCGTCGGATTTGAACAGCGCCCCCATTGAAAGTATGGTACGAGGCCCCCCCACCCCCCAACACCTATTGATTTTCGTAGGCCAAGTGTCCGGAGAAAAAAAATTCTGTCTACATTTCATAATTTGTTGCTGATGACCCCCCCCCCCCCCCCCCGCACAAATTCCTGGATCCGCCCATGATACTCTATAATTAAGATATTACAGAATATAACTACAAACTTATAAATCAGATGCACTTTATAACGTCCCGGTCAGTTTCAACCAAAAACTGGGTCAGATTCGACCTGACACTCTGCTGAGTGAAACCAATTGTTCCTGTCAAAATTACACTTTTCTGGGTCAAAATGACAATTTTTCGCGTCCAATTGACACTTTACTTTTCGGGATAAAATGGCGAAAAAGGGACTCAGAAAAAAGTGTCGTGTTGACCAGGAAAAGTGGCAGGTCAAATTTGATCCGGATCCAAGTCGATCATGACCCCGGATTTTAAGAGTGTGGATCATTTACATAATACGTACGATGTTGGAAACAATTGCTGGAGCAACAATATGCATGAGAAACTTCAAAGGGCCGTGGTGTGTATGGGATGTAACTGTCTGTGGCGCTGCCCTCTACGAGGACGTAACACTCGTCAGGGTACCAAATGCTACACGTTGACAACTTGGCATCCCAGCCTTCAAAATAAAGGATGGAAATCAGTCTTTAATTATGGTAAACGTTTAGTGGCTATTTAAGCGTTTCAGTAAAACCGCACAAGTAGAGGCACGAAAAATTAATCTGGGCTGTGTGTCATCGAACCAGCAGCGTTGCCGTTCTGTTATAAAAACAACAAAGTGTTGGGGGGGGGGATGGATCCAATGGAGGCGCCCTTAAAAGCAGACACTATCGTCCACCGGATGGCGCTTTTCAGGCCGGCATAAAATATGACGTTCGCACGACGTTAAAAATTGGCACTCGTGAAGAAATGAAAGGCCGCTCTTGAAAAAGGATCAGCAAATTTCCAGTAAGGGGGCGCGGGCGCCTGGGGCTACGATTTTTTTATGGGGGTCCGGTGCCCCCCCCCCCGGCTGCGCCGCTAGCGCTGCATCGTACACAATATAAATGTATTCAATGTAAATGATTCCGTGTCAAACACAACACAATGCATCGCGTGAATACAAGAACCAATCTTTAAATTTTAGGTTCCGTAAAACGTCTGAGAACATTTTGTGAAAGTTTCGTTTCAACGCTTACACGTCGCAGTCTTACCTTCAGTGTCGTACAGAGACCACACGCCGTCTGCAAAGCCCGCGTCGTAGGCAGCTTTCAGCTGGGGTAGAGTGCAGAGTTGCAGGGCGGGGTGATACTTCGTGCAGCCTTCCCTAGCTAGGGATATGTTAGCACTGGGGTATCTATCCCTGGTCCTGATGAAAGTGGTGATGTCTATAATAAGCATAGGAGAAAGGAACTTAAGTCTTGCCAAGTTGAGGTGGACCTGAGGCTGGTCAGTCTCGGTTAAACGGCTTCAGTCGGTCAGTCTCACACCCCCGGTACAAACTGGCGTTCCAGAGTCGCGCACAAACAAATAAAAGTCAAGTTCATGAAACGTCCGACGTCTAAAACAATAGCGCCATATTGCGAAAGATCGACTGTGGAGCCGCTTAGGACGACTCAGGAGCTACTTGATTTTCAGACGTCGCTCTTGTCATGAGCCGAACTCAATGCAAATGTATGCAAATGTGTGTACTGAGTAGTGACCATAAGACGCATCCAACAATCCACCCGTACAAACAAAATATTGGTGGTTTTCTTTTGAAAATCAATAAAACATAGAAAAACAATATTGGTGGTTTTTCCTTTTAGCGCGCTATTTTGGAACACGGTGTGAAAGCAGCAGGAAAGCGGAAAGAAGCAGAGGTTCAATATTCTTTTCCTCCTCGCAACAACATAGTTCACAATGTTCTGTCCTTCGTTTCTTTCTTTCGGCCATAATTTGGGCTCTGATTTTCTCAACACTGCTCCGTCAACACGGTCAGAAATTGCTCAGGAAAAAACATTCGGTGGTACTAGCCTTATTCCAAAACATAAACAAATCACAAACGTGTTGCGCCATGGCGGCTTGTGGCTAAGGCTGTTTGTTCGTTTGTCTGTCCAATGGTCTGTCCACATTTTCACCAGTGTTAAGTTCGCACGTCTGAAACCTTCGGGTTGACTCGAGTCGGTCCTAATCTGTTTGGTTCGACGCAACTCTGGATCGCCAT
Organism: Patiria miniata; assembly: GCF_015706575.1. Taxonomy (NCBI): domain Eukaryota; kingdom Metazoa; phylum Echinodermata; class Asteroidea; order Valvatida; family Asterinidae; genus Patiria; species Patiria miniata. The sequence goes on along the minus strand of NW_024037063.1, from coordinate 3,656,318 downwards.
TCTGAACCGGCGGTAAAGTGACAGCACTACAAAGGAGCAGGCAGGTACCTAACAGTCACATGTTAACTTTACATCAGTCAACATAATTAGTGGTGAATGATGAATAACACTATACTATAAAAATCGTTTGCAGTCCGATTCCTTATGATACATAAATGGCACCTTACTAGGTGACAGCAAGGGGACAGGAAACCTGAATGTCACACTATGGACCCTCAATGTATAAACTGACATGTAGGCCTTAAAGCGACACATAGGGCGATCGAGGTAAAGGTAGATTATGTTACTTAAAGCATAGAGTAAGGTCCTTGCTCTATGGTTTTAGGTATAGGGAATAGGCCTAATTTCAGCACAGAGCACTGGATTTTTAGTAACTCAGGTAGTCAGCGGACATCAGGCTGACCCGATCGGGTTCAAGAAAATAAACAAATCAAACATGGACCCATCTAGCTCCTACTCACTGCGTCTTATGGAATGATATTATAGTATAATGCGTTCAGTACTTGGACTATCAACCAAGCCTGCAAGAACACTTTGATAATACTCAGGTTAATCAACTATAATTGTAAAGATAACATACATCAGAAACTACCTATATAATCAAAAACACATGAGTGAAATAGAAACATGTCAATATAGGGATATGACCTAGCCAACAATTTCCCGGAATTGTGTTATAAGATATTTTGTTTTATTTACCCGCGTCGTTGTTTTCCACACAAGCAGGTTCTTGCTTTTGGTCGGCAAAACGACCAAGTGATATGCCAGTAGGCTGCAAAAAAAAATAGGTAAAACAAAGTTCGTGTGAACACCAGTTTGTGGTATTTTGTTGCGATCAAAATATCCAGCTCAAAGTATATTCATTAATGATAAAAAAAAAACCACTGGGGTATTTGGGTGCTGAACACATGCATCTCACACAATATAATGTTGTTAATGATAACTTCAATTGAAGAAAGGCTTTGCTTAATTTGCTCAAGAAAATATCAGAGCCAGGATTTAAAAAAAGTTCGTTCTAACACATTGACCCCGGTTTGCACATAATTTACTATGTTGGCAAGGTTACTAACACAAAACAAACATTTAAAAAATAAGATATAGTAAAGTAGACAGACTGTGTGCTCGATCTTTGCAATTGCCCAAATGGGTTTGCAACTCTTAATATGACTAAGTATCGTCCGTCTTTCGCCGACTTTTTTTTAATCGTTGCCATGGTTTTTCTGTCCAGCAGTGCACAAACTTGAAATGATAATTATGTTGTTTTATAATACATGAAGGAAGTGGGTAGGTTTTACTGTTGCATTGAGGACTACTGCACAATAATACACCAGGAAATTATGAAACCGTCTGGCCTAGGCCCTAAATTATAAATGCTTATGATAAAAGATATCGGTTCGCGGTTTCAAGTGAACCCCAGACGCACAGTTACATGAAAAAAAAGTTCATTTCGATAGCACTTTTTTTATGATTCCAATTTCAGAGAGGAAAGGAATTACCTTTTTTCTTATCTGAGAATGACTATAAAATAGGGTGGACATAAAATGATTTGTGAGACTGCGCAGGAAAAATTCTTGAATTTTGTCGATTTCCCAAAAGAAAAAGTGAGGAATAGCATCTCGGGCAATTTTAACAACTTCGTAGTTTTTTTTTTTTTGAGAAATGAGGTGTAGATTTACCTCTGCGTCGATATAGGAGTAGAACCAGCCTCGCTTTTGGACCAGACGATCAGGGGCGGTGTGATGAGAGGCATTTAGGACGAGTTGACATCGGCCGGTCCCCATCTCGTAGTTAGCGGAGCGGCACCAGGGCTCGGCCGTGCACGCCCCGTGGCAGAGCCCCTGTGTCTTGGTCTGACGCACGGTGTGGTTGAAACCAACCAGCGCAACACCTACAACACCGCACCATCCGTGGGGGCAAGACGCGGCCTCGCCCGCGGCAGGCGAGACGACCACGATCAGAAGAGCAAGCGCGAGAACGCACGACAGACCCGCACGTTCGCTGTCCATATTTGCAATGATGAGTGGGAGTAGGTGTTCCGTCTAGACGGTGCTGTCAGTAAAAGCGCGCGGCACGGCAGTGAATTTCGAAAGAATCGTGAAATGCAGCCTCTAGTGCCATCTTATTATTGCGATACACTGTACATGACCAGTCACAGGAAATCGATAACTGGTTGATTCTGAAACCTTGACAACCGTTAGCAGGTATGCAACTAGGAAGTCACAACAAAAGAGGAAATTCACATCTTTCCAAGACTTCGTACAGTGTTTGTCTATTTTCAATGGCACACATGGGAAGTAAAATAGAGGAAATCAGCTGATCTGAGGAAAAGTTGCATGCCTGCGTAAGGGGGGAATTGAGGGCGGATTCAGCTTTGGCTCATGAGGGGGAGGGGTTAGCTGTCAAAAAGGGGGGTGTGGTGGTGGCAGGCATGTGCTACTGCCAAGGTTTGCAACCGAAGAGGGAGGTTAGACCACCCCTGTGTAAAAAGAAACAGAAATGTAAAATGCAAAGTAAAATCTGGTCACATTTTTTTTCAACTTATAAAACGATGCACATTTTCTAAAAACGTCTTAAAATTCAAATAAAAATTTAGCTCTAACATTTGACGAAAATAATACTTGCTATCATAGTTACCAACGATTTCTCTTTCTAATGTTAATGTTTTGCAGTGATAATCCTGTTACAAATATCTTAAATTCTTCAAAACAGAAACAAAAAAATAATCCCATTTTTTTGTATGACGTTTCAAGATTGCCAGACGTCAGAAAGTTTCAGGAATTACAGATAAAAATGACTTTTTCTTCTCGCCGCAAACATTTTGTTTTACAGCGTGCATTATAATAATATTAATATAGCTCTATGTAATACACTCACTTATGAAAGCGAAGAAATAAGCAGGATTGACTTCGAAGGATACCATGGCAACCTTTATTGTCTGTCAATGGCAGCAAAAATGGTTACCCAAGCGGTATCTTCACCGAAGGCGTGTATTCTTCACCGTTTGGCGCCTCTTGTTATGTTCGTTTATTTACTTCAGCTCAGAACTCGAGGCCACAACTCATGTAGATGTAGTCTGAGTATCACCGGTTATCCATGTACACAGACTCATGTAGATGATGCTTTGCATGTATATTTTGTATTTGCAAACATCAAAAAATTAAACTACCAAATCATTTTGAAATACCTTGACAGTGTAAAGCATCCTGTAAAATCATGGCACCTGGTATACTGTCATTTTCAAGAAAAGTGGTATTTTTGTATCAATTTCCAACGCTGATCGGCCGATCAGCGTTGGAAACAACTGGCTTTTTTTTCAAATACTGGCCCCAATTGACCATCGCACTTGTTTGCAATCGATTACAAACCTATGAACGGGTACGAGCCAGCTAGACTGGTTCCCTGACCTTACAATTCCCCAATGTATGTAAACTGCTCTGTTTCATCTTATATGGAGTCAGGGAACCAGACTACAGGAAAATGATTGTTTTTCTTGGTTTTTATAGCATTTTCGAACCCAAACCCTCAAAAAAGTCAGTGTAACTATATTTGCTATATATTTCCAACCTCCCAATTCCATCCATTTCTGAAAATTACAGCAAAAGCAAATGATGTATATTCCCTTTAAGCACAGGTAAATCGTAGATCGACCAGAGCTAATTTTCATCCCATATTAATAACGATAATTTGCGTTAGAGGTTTTTATCAGCTGTATTCCAGAGATCAGCACAATATCTTAAGCTTTAAAATAAAGAATGAAATGTAGTTTTTGTTTCATCGGTTCGGGATCACATTCTGTCTAAAACTTCTTAATGAAAGCCTACTTAAAAACGAAATTTGGGTAAACGGTGTTCTCGTCGAAATTTGACGTTTATTTTCCGGGTAAATACTTCATCTATGACGACAAAAACTGCACAATAACATCTGTTATATCCTGAGGTATTGATTTTTTAAAACAATTTTGGAAGAATTATGTCTAATACATAAGGAGTAGTTTTGCTTACAGTTTTATGAATATTTCCGTTTAAGAGGTCATGCAAAAAACCGACAAAATGGCATACCTGGAAAATTCGCGTTTGCAAGCCGTCGGGTATTAATGCTCATTATCACGCGTCTAATAAGGCAAGTCCGCTCAGTGCATTTTGTACTGGAGCTCAGAACAGTCGCCTATCCTTGGCCTTGTGTGTAGGATCCGTGGTCAAGCTATCGCTAATTTACCGCAATCCTCACACTGCGGTGCCGGTCATGGTGAAATCAGCAGACCGTAAAGTCTGAAATGTATTGTTTGCCGTTGCCATGACGCCTTCTGTCTTACTCAGAGACCAATCAAGTCATCATTAAATTACCGCAGACCCTTTTTCCTTCAAATCATTTCTGGTTATTTGAATTTAAAGTTATTTTATCTTCCTAAGACACCTAATACTTTGGCACCCTTTAATTCATCCCGCCAGCATGAGACAATTAACATTAAAGGTAAAAGTGACAAAGCCTTTCCCACAACAGGTCCTACAAGGATTCGATGTTAAATAAAGCATGGCCTATGACATAATAGTCGCCGTTTGCGAGTTAACCACGCCCCTTAGACAACCTTATGGAGTTTTTGTACACTAAGTTTTGTTTGTCTCAGATTTTGCGCCTCTGCGTCCGTTTGAATAATGATCATGTTATTGGACAATATTTCATAAGCTGCGTTGACGCGATAGGTCAATTTGTACACATCTAAAAGAAAAATCCGCGAAATTATCACCTATAACCATACAGGTTTGGCAGTCTAAAAATGCACGGCGCTGTGTTCCACCAAAACCGGCAGAGAACGATGGGAAATGAAAATATGGGAACAAAAGTATTACATAACCTTTTAAGCCTCTAGGTGGCAGCAGAGGATTAATTGAGTGGCCGACAACGATTGGCGTAAGAGTTGGCGTAATTACACGTTTGCGGCTCCACGGGTGGATCCAGAACACAATTTTTTTAAGGGGGGGGGGGGCAAAAAGTGGGCCCAAAAAAATGCGGCGTGGAGTTCGGGGCCCGCTAAAGGGTCCCGAAAATTGTTTGGATTCTAGATGTTCTGTGGTGCGATCTGAGACAACTTCTGAACACTTTAACCATTTTTTTTAAGGAAAAGATGACACCAGTGTATACGCAGTGCCTGCCTTTATTGCGACGTCACTTTTTTTTGGGGGGGGGGGGGGAGGGGCATGGCCCCCGTCCCCCCTCCCGATCCGCCTTTGCGTTTGCCGGTCGGAGATCAGACAGAGACAGTGCAAAGAACAGCAGCACTGTGTTCTTGACTCATTTAAACTTGTAGGCCTACTTTGTTTCGTTTTTCTCATTTAAAGGATAGGCCTTTCAGGAAAGAATGGATAGAATTAATAGGTCTACGTAAAAAAACTTATGAATGTCTTTGGTGTTAGCTAATTAAAATGTTTGGTCTCGGATGACTCGTGCCACGTTTAAAAAGCTCCACACCCCCCTCCCCCCCCCCGCCCGGCAAATAACGCTAAACCACCATGAACAGCGCCACCTAATGTCACCAGTGTCCTTTCCCGTCCATTTTTAACAGCGCCCTCTGTTGCCCCTTGTTTTTATTAATAATACGGATCTAAAATTTCAGATAAAAACTCACATGACAAACTTCAATTGATTTTTTTTTATCAGTATTAGTGAAACGTTCAGTCAGTAATAATATTTCTGCAAATAATTATGTGTGTACTTGTCGCTGTCTTCTCTGATTATACAAATCTAGATATTTGCTGATCTACGGAGTTAACAAACTTGGTTGCCATAATAATGAGATAATAAGGAGCTGGATGGGAATTTCCCCGTGTTTTCTCCCAAAAGGGTTTTTGCGGGGTTTTCGCCCCTCCTGTAATCAGCGAATATAATTATAGCAATATTTGTTTCTTGATGTTACAAGATAGATCCAAATTTTTCGTGTTCACTGAATCCACCTTATAGTAAAGCCTTCAGACTGTACATGTAGTTATAATAGTTGTAAAATATATTGTTTTTATAATATTTGCTTAACAACTATGCATTAATAAAATAATGTTTTATCCCATTGTATTGAATTTTATTGTATTTGTAATGTATTCTGTATACATGTTTGTAGTCATTATTTATTGTATGCAGGGTCCAAATGGAAACCAGTTTTAAATTGTTTGGGCATACCCTGGGTAAATAAATGTAATAAATGAATAAATAAATACATATTCCTTACTTTAACGAACTTGAGAAACACACCGAGTTTTGGTTTGATTTTAACATATTTTGTTTTTAATAAATGTAATTTCCTGTAAAGAGGACTCAAAAAAAATAATCATACTTAAACACATTTCGAACCGTTTTCGGCTTTTCACGCGAACATTTAAGCTCTACTTTTAATTTTAGTTCCGGCACATAACGAATTTGTTTTATTCGGTCCTACACTGGTTAATGGCACTCACGCCCCATGTGAAAGTACTCCTAGTCTTAATTGGCACAGGAGAATACTGCGCAATTAGTGGGCGTCCAACCGGTCACATCTAGGGGATCGATCAGGGAGTCAAGGGTGTTTCCCTTCGCCGGGCGCAATCAACCAGCTTCATCAAAATGCGCTCGAAAGCACAGAACGTGCGTTTTCTTCTTTTCTCTCATGACAGTAATATCTAAACATGCGATCTTTTGTGGGGATATACGATTGGGCAAATTATAGAATGGGACTTGGCGAGAAATTACATTTGCTGGTTCCAAGGCTAACTTGTAGTCCTATTACAAACTCAGTAGCAAAACTAGCAGCTGGCATACATCAAAAAAAAATCACCGTTTAAATACATGCTTACGTTTGAATGTTTGTTTTTTAACTGAGTTGTGTCTTAAATTTGCCACAGATCTGAAAGCAAATTCCAAGTTGAATAATATCATCCCCACTCGCCCCACAAATGGCAGATTTCTACGTTATTCCAGTATTCCTCAGTTGCAATATAGAACAAATAGATTCAAGAACAGTGCAGTACCCTACCTCATTGACTTAATTAATTCTAATTAATTCCAGTGTTTTTTTAATTTTATGATTGCTAGATTTGAAGTTCACCAGTTTTTATTCCTTGCTAGACCCCAATTCTTTTTAGGGAAATCCTGATGAATCGCAGGGAAATCGGGGTGATTGTGGTTGTCGTGATAGCTGTAATCGTTGTTGTTGTTGTCTTCGTTATATCTTCGTTGTCACTGTGGAAATTGTGGTTATTGTTTCCATTGTAGTCAATACTGTTCTTGTTGTATTCGTTGTTACTTTTGTCATCATTATTGTGATTATGGTTCTTGTCGTCCTTATCGTTGTCTTAATCGTTATTCTTGTCATTATATAGTCGTGATTGTGGTTACTTGTTGTCATTGTTCTCGTTATCTTTATCGTTATCTTTGTCAAATTTCTTAATTATTGCATACATATCTGTATATTTTTTATCACAACTGATACCATATGACATTTGTTTTTATCTGTAAAATGGAATTTTTAATTAATGAAGATTGGCATGTCAGAGATACTTTTGGGTTAAGACAGGTTTTGGACCTTTCAATGTAAAAGTACTTGTTTATTTTAAATTTAATTTAATTTATTTTATTTAATGTATTTGTATTAGCATTTGTATCTGTTGACTTGATCCAATTCAATCTTTGATTGCCACATCAAGTCTAATGAAAATAAACCATTTATCTATCTATCTATCTAGATGCACGTTTCATGCAATATTGTTGAATGAGAAAATGACTCCCGCGGGAACGGAAATTGCTATTCGCCGGAACAGCGTAGCAGCGCTCTACCAAAATGAGCTTATTCAGCGGTCTCCACATTTTGTCAATGTCTTTGTTAACGAGAGGCTAGTCAGGAGCATATATATTATTAATTATTATAAATACTGGTAATGAAACCAAGCATTCCTCAAATACGCCACGCAGGCATGCTCGCAAGCATTAAGAAACCTGTAGAGAGGAGACAATGAGAAGAAATTACAGTTATGGACCCTAGAAGAATATTCTGGGGGAAAACCCACGGTATCAGGTAGGGACTGAAAACCCAACCCACATGTTGGTGGTTAGCCCAGGCGGAATTCGAACCCAGGTTACAGCGTTGGAAGGCGAGGAAAGTGCGGCTACACCAACCTGACTCCCCATATTAAATTACTACAGCACTTCTCATTCCCCCGCGCGGAGATACTTTGAAGCTCTCCTGGGCGCAGACATTTTGAAATCATGTTTGTGTTTGTGGAACGTGATAATATAATCACACGGCATGAATTTCGCTCTAGTAATGTAATATAGCTCTATGGTCAGAACCATATAAAACGTGTCACACGTGTAGCCGGGATCATGCCCAAAGTCACGGTGCGGGCAACAATGCATGGGAAAAACATTAATTTGATAAGAATTTTCAAAAATTTGATGAGTTATGATATATCTAAAAGCCGTACCTTTATGAACGATTTACGGTTACCATTTTCAAGATCTACAGCATTAGTAAAGTTTCAATGTTGCAAGTACATCGTGAATTAATCACACGGAATGACATGGAAAGAGGAATGCTTACTAATAACCTACGACCAATGACAGTCACACATTTATTAAAGGTGAACCTTATCATTTTACCTGTGCGGCTTTTCGTGGTTTTTTAAATATAATTTTGAATAATTTGAATTATAATATGCGTCTCTTACCACAAGGAGAAAGCAAACAGGAAAGGTTTATCGTGTCAGTATTTTTTTTCTTCTACACAACCACATTGACATAATAAACTCACCAGTACGAGCTTTTTTATTTCGTTCCCACCGTAAAACATTGTTGAATTTCGAATTTGTCACGACGTTACAAGATTTCGCCTTTTTAAATTAAATAGCCAATTAAATAAGTATAATTAATTTCATTTATTTAACTTTGAATATTGGTTTTTACACTAGGCGACGAATTTTTGTATAAAATATGTTGAGTTGTGCCATACAACGGAGCTGCATGATTATGTGAAACCGAGTTCACGAGAAACAAATTATCATAATACTTGAAGGCCGTTTAAAAAAAAAGACTGTCACACAAGTTGCGTGTCAAAACAACAAAATGAATTGCATTACAAACGAAAACGACATAGGGCCTAGATTAATAGTTTCTATTCATCCAGTCGCCAGCTTTGGATAGGGGTTATTATAATTACGTGTCATTTATAGGCCCGATGTATTCATTTCATAAAATATAGCAACACCCTAGCCTGTCAATGGAAGTTGAAAAGTATAGATTCCTTTCAGTGAAGTCAAGTGTAGAACTGATCCTTACATTGACGATTACATTTTTTCTGAACGTTGTACAGGACTACACCGTACGTACGTTTATCTCTGCACTTGCAAAAATGACCAGTAGAACGAAATAATATAGACTTCAAAGAAATGTCACCCAGGTCGGATAACTTTTCATTATGAGCAATAATAACTTGGCAACTGAAGGCCCATATCGACCTAAAATGCAGCTTGATGTGTACGCTCACACTAGATGAGAACGAGTCACAAAACAATCCTCGATTTTAATTTCGAGTCACGTGTCAGCCCTGTCAATTTGGGGGAGGGGGGGGGGGGTCATGAACTCAGGCCAAGTCAGACGAGTCACCTTTTACACGCAACTTGGAGGCAACCAAGCAGACTACAAGCTAAACGATCCCTCACGATGAACAAATTACGTTTTTCCAACAATTTATGGAAATTCCTCAAAATATTACATGGAATTAAAATTTTGCTTTCGTTTTCTTCTTGGAAAATGCCCAGAACAAGCTGCTCTTAAAGTGAATAATTATACATCATTGCCTTTAGGCCAAAAAAAAAAGTCTCCGGTTTCTGGTATGGAGCTTGCCCCAAAAGTGGTGCGGCGACGCGGCTTTTTTTTTTTTTTTTACCTGTTTTTTTTTGGGGGGGGGGCTTCAAATGTCGGCTGATGACTGCAAATGGTGCCCGACTAAACTTAGTGCAAATATATGGGAGTCCAGAGAGGCCACATAAAGCTTATTCTCGATCATAACCCCATCTAAAAACACGTTAAAATTGTGCAGCAGCAGGATTCCAGTCAAACCAGTGAGTTTGGCGGTTTTGAGACATCATCTTGTATTGAAAAAAAAAAAATCATTTTGCCGACGCGCATGGCTACGGCGACGCGCGCGCATACCAGAAACCGGAGACCTTTTTTTTTTGGCCTTAGCTGTCATTTTCAGAAATGGATGGATTTGGGGGTTAGTATTTTATAGCAAATATTGTTGCACTGACTTGTTTGATTTATGTTCTTGTAGTCTGTTTCCCCGACCCCACTTAAGATGAAATGGAGCAATTTATAGACGTCAGGAATTGTAAGGTCGTGCAGGGATTAACCAGTATAGCTGGCTTGCACCCGTTCACGGACGTGTAGTAATCAATTGCAAACAAAATGTGGACTGAATAAATTTTGTAAATTGGGGGCAGTAGCCAGTAGTTTAAAAACATCAGGTTTTTCCAACGCTGGTCGGCCGACCAGCGTTGGAAATTGAACAAAAATACCACTTTTCCTGAAAATGACAGCACACCAGATGCTATGATTATAAAGGATGCTTTTAGACTGTAATTCCACCCGATACACATCGTATTCCATAGTGTTACTATGTCACTGTTACACTGTTATTCTAGATAGCACTACTATAGCACTACTATATAACAGTTTAACACATCCTAAGAAAATAAAACATAACTATTAACATAGTAATACTATCTCGATATGTTACCATTACCATGGTTATACTATAGAAACACGATGTGTATCGGGTGGTAATTCACTAATAGTCTAGTAAGGTATTTCATAATAATTTTGTAGTTTTTTTTATGTTTGCAAATGTTGTCTATTCTCTTTAAATTGCCTCGCGGGTCACGGCATGTCCCTATCAAACTCCACTAATTTGTGTATCCTATTGCATGATTCCAATCAGTCGATATTTACGCTCATGTAGACACCAATACAATTAGTGTCATGGCAACCGAACGCGTAGGCTGCACGTACCAATGAAGAAAGTTCGGCTACATTGAATATGTGCAACTGAATTAGTGCGGGTAATTTTGGTAACAAGCCTATTTACTGCACACGAGCGATTCCCTTTAAGCCTGTACTTGATTGGTTGTGAGCGCTACGACGGAATATCAGTAGCACACCGTCAATTCACGCGTTCTACTGTAGATGAGGAACACTATTTTCTCGCCCGAAGATTAACCAGAGGCAAATCGCACAGTCCTTGAGGCAGGTAAGTCGTTTACCTCGCCGCAGTACATCTCATATCAATGCGAGAGTAACATGCGTCGAACGCGGTTGTGGAAATACAGAACCATTTTCCTCACAAAGTGTCATCGTTTGTGTTTCGTCATTTTGAGATCGCAGTGACTTCCAGATACACGATTACACTCGATCGGTATTCCCCAGACAGGTGGAGACGGGATCTACCATCGACGGAAATGAGTACTTCTTTCCCTTCTCACAGTTTCTCAACGACTTCCGAATCGTCGTCGACATTTTCATCACTGCATTCGTCGCATCCGCCCTGGAAGTCGTTGCCGTTTAACACAACTGATGCTGTCTACACGGACCCTCTTGAAGTCACTCGTGACTCCATGATCAACACTTTCGCATCAGTTGTCCCAACAACGGGAAACTCAGCGCCCTATCTCCCCCGCTCCGTTCAGGTGGTAATGGCAGCCGTTGTTTCCTGTGTGGTTTTCTTGACCATCGTCGCCAACATTCTCGTCATCTTATCCTTCTGCCGATACAAGCAACTCCGGGGCTTCAACCAGTATTTCATACTCAGCCTTGCCGTGTCTGACTTGTTGGTCGGCTGTGTGGACATGCCCCTGTACGGTGTGGTCTTCATTCTGGGCTACTGGCCCTTTGGAGAGATCTTTTGCGATATCTTCGTCTTCTGTGACCACACCTTCAGTCACTTTTCTGTGGTTTCAGCCGTCGTGATCAGCTTGGACCGTTTTGTGGCTCTCACCAAGCCGTTCTTTCACCGTCACACTTGGCGAACAAAACGTAACGCCGCGTTGCTCATCACCCTGACCTATCTGGTGCCGGTCCTCATCTGGTTACCCATCACCGTACTCTGGCCCGTCTTTGCCGGCGGTCGGAACGTCCAGACAAACACCTGTCAGCCCCAGTATGTCCATAGCCTTGTCGTCAGCATCCTGGCACCTGTGATCTTCTTCTGGCTTCCCGTGACGGTGGTGATTGTCCTCTACTACCACGTCCACAGGAGTATCGACAACACACTGGGCATAATGAAGAAGAGAAAGACAGAACAGATGCTGGGTTTGAGATCGGCCGTAAGCCGGTGCGCCGAGACAAGCGCCGGTGAACGATTCTCGGCAATGACAGCGCCAATAGGAGACCTCACCGTACCACCTGCTGGCATATCAGACAAAGAAAGATCACAGCAGGAACCTCTAGGTAATCTCATCAAGCCCAAATCCAAGACAAGTTTCAGGGAAGTGTCAGTGGTAGGGCTGGAAAATGTAGGTTTCTCTGTCGCGGCAAGTAAAGAAGGCGAAGACCAAACCACAGAGGAGATGAAATGCCAATCACTTCGTGGATTACCGAGATTTGACAGCGAGAACCGTAACATAAATGAACCCACCGTCAGACATAATGGCGCTCCAACCTTCCTTGAAGCCGATCCTGAAAATCTTGCTCACAACCAAGCAGCTGCGATTGCTGAATCTGACTCACCAGGCCCCAACGAGACCTCGTCCAGGAAAGAGGCACCGGCCACGGCCAGTGGGACCGCCCGGGCCTCGGAGGTCAGGTCCCGGACCGAGAACACCCGAGCGACTCGGATGCTAAGCTTAATCATCGCGGCACTGATCATCACCTGGCTGCCGTGGGCCGTTCTCGTCATCGTGATCAATATTTGCCAAGACTGCCTGCCGGAGTTCCTCTATGCGGTGAGTTTCCAATAATCGATTAATGGCTCAATGATCGATGAATCGATCAATGGACTGGTCACAGCCATTCTCACCTTATCTTTCTATCGTTATTGGTATTCGTATATCTCTATTTCGTGTTTTCCTTTATTATTATTATTATTATTATTATTATTATTATTGGTCTAAATTTCTGACAGGGGGTGTGGAAAAGACTGTACAGGGTCATTCCATCTTGAACTTCCCGGATAAAGAAGATAAAATATTAAAAGAACTAAATTAAACTGCAAATGAGAAAAAAAAAAAGGTTTGAAAATTAAAATATAAAAGAAAAATGAATTTATACAAAACAAAGCGACAAAATTCAAAAATAAACCCAAGTAGGAATAAAATAAGGAATTGAATAGTGTAGTATAAGAGAGTGCAAAAAAATAATTAAAGAAATAAAATGAATAACTGAATAAAATTACATAAAATGACAATTTAATGGTAGAATTAACATGATAAATGAAATAGAATAGGATCCAACAATACCCGCAATACTGAAGCATTAAATTAAGTCAATATCAAATTGAAATTGAAAAAAAAACATTAAACAACGAAACGATTGCGCAATAAAAACAATGAAAACGACAAAGACATGTATTGAACTAAAAAATGTATTAATGAAAAAGGGAACTTTTCAACACACTCACAGACGCACTTGGTTGACAAATGCTTTGATATTATGTCCACATCAATGATAGTCCGGTCTATTTACGTTTTGACCAAGAACTAATTGCTATAGAAATCATTATATTTTAATGATGTCTAGGTCAGGCCCTGAGGCCCCGTTTCGTTGTAAATTGACCGGACTGGGTCCTCTGACTGAGTCAATGAACGACTGACTTCTTCTTCTTCTTCATTCATTCATTTTCATGATGACTTGATGAGTTGGGCCCAACTGTCCCTGTCGAGCATAGTGTTGGAAAGAGATGGACCACTCAGACCAGTTTCTAGCTCGATGGATGTTTTCAGGGTCATGTTGGGACGACCTTTTCGTCGAGGGGCTTCAGGATTCCAGAGGAGAACTTGACTAGCTGGCTTAATCACCGAGTATAATTGATTTCCTGCATTTGGACGCTCGGGTTCAGCTTTAATATATAATAATACAATTTTTTTTTCTTCTGGTAATGAAACCACGGATTCCTCAAATACGCCATGTAGGCATGCTCGCAAGCCTTAAAAAACCTGTAGAGAGGAGACAATCAGAAGTTTTTCCCTATTTTTAACACGAGAAAACATCGTCTAATGAATTTTCTGAAACCTCAAGGGGAGGCCTTGCACGTCGGTTGGTCAAAATACCTAGAGTAGTATTGGATTTTGCTCTTCATCGACAAAATGTCATTAGCACTCACAAAATCCATCATCACGGCAAGCTCGATGGTCGACAGTGGGGAGAGGTCTGCGCTATAGTACGCAGGAGCTCGTGGGTTTGGACACGGTGTTTATTTGATTTCGTCGGTGAAGGGCAAAGATTGAAGTATACATGAAGTGACCAGCAGCCGATTTCACGAAACTTTACGCGATGCCGTAAGTCCACTTGTGCCATAATTATTTTTGCGTAAGTTGCGCAACATTCAACGTTGGGCAACATTTCAGTTGTGGCACATTTCACGAAAGTTTCATAGTGCGTAATTAGTCCGCAACTTCCGCAACAATTTATAAATAGAGCCTATAGTTTCCATATCGAGGTAAGAACGCAGAGAGCAACGCAAACAAGACCCAAACTGCAAGCAGACATATGGAAACATTTCATCCGCAAATCTTACCGACAACCCAGACAGACGTAAACTATCTCGCTGATTCTCGCAGACGAAAATTATCCCGGTTCCACTTTGCCGACGGTTCCGCGCACTGTCTGCGCAATCTGCATAAGCTTAACGTAACTTGTGCAATCATATTAGGTAGTTGTAGCGTAGCGACTGAATACCTATTTTATCAGCAAACTTTCGTTATCATCGTAAAGAGCCTGTATATTACACAACTTATCAAGGTTGATACAAGACACTCACGGCTATGCATTTGAAGTAAATTGATTGCTATTTTAGTCGCAACAGAGTTTTTAGAGTTGCCGCACGATTCCGAAGAAACTGGGACTAACTTTTTTTTCCAAAATGGCAGGCTGAGGTGATTCAACGACTTTTTCATGAACAAGCCAAATCTTACACAGACAGCCGTCGTAAATGCTGTTATTTATCCTCGTCCAAGATGGTTGATTATTTAAAACGTTGCGCAGCTACCAAGTTTTGTGAACTCGATCGTAAGTTTATTGCGCAGCTGCGCATTTTGTTGCGTACCTCTACGCATGGCGTAACTTATACGCACTGTTTCGTGAAATCAGGGCCAAGTTCGGGCAAGGACCATTAGTCGACTAGTGGGTGATTTGTGACGTACCTTACGCCTGCGCACTGATAGCAACGTGCGAACGCCTCTAGTCAAACGCTGGTCAAAACGTCATCGCAAAACTTCTGGATCCTGGCTCTCTGCTAGCGTTATGAATGCGCGCGGCTATTGGATACCAGCGAAGCAACCAGCCCCAGTAGGTTGGTTCCAAATAGTCGACTAGCGTAGTCAACCACCGTCGACTAGACAGAGTTCGGGCAAGCGTTAGTCGAACTATGGTTAACCATTGGTCAACTATAGTCCTTGCACGAACTTGGCCTCAGCTGAAGCAGCTGCCTTATGGCCGTCAGAGTTTGCGCAGTTCTTTGCAGTTAATCTCCCAAAATTGACGATGTCATCAAGGTCGTCGTCTTTCTTCAGATGACAAAAACACCATAATGGCAATCCCTTTTCTTGTGCTTCAGCGGCCTTCACAAGTTAATAAAGGGATCAACAATCTAATTATTGGGACAAATCTGCACGTTTCTCTGAAAAATTGAAGGCCCGTGTCTTTATAATCAGAACAATGTGGCTCAACTATCCACTGCCAGTGGCATTAAATTAAATTTTGGATTCTACTTCAAAGACAAACTTGTGCCATGAATGCAATTTACCTGCATTTGACAGTGGATAGGCACACAATATCAAGGTCGAGTGCGCTAAGGAAAAAAAACTGACTGATTTAAAGTTTGTTGATAAGGTTAATTGCAATATCCACGTTGAATAGCAATTCCATGACCCGGTCGAAAGCTCTAACGATGGACATTTTTTTTCGTGTTCCCTGAACGTATTTCAAAAATTGTGAACTGTGGAATGGGAAGGTGCAAGACTATTTATTCACTTTAGCCTCACTTTCATATTTTTTTTAATTGGTTTAAATCATTAGAGTTTGTTTATTCACAAATTTTAAATGATTAATCCCAAAAGTTCCCAAAATGAAGTATTTTACCTCACTCTCAATCCAATATGGCCGACTCGTGAATAAGGCCCATAGGGGCCCGTGTGTTGTAGAAATGACTAGATATCTACAACTAGATCTACAGCATGTGTTGTTCAGGGGCGGATACATCTTTGGCTGAAGGGGGTTTGGCTGTCAAGGGGGGAGGGGTAGCAGGCATGTGTTACTTTTTCCCATGCATTATTTTCCTATCTGTTACACTGCTAACCCTCCCCGGTATCCGCCAGTGTTGTTTTTATGAATGAGTGTATGTAATTCAACATGACAACATTATAAAAGATGAAAATCACATAATTTTCATTTCCCCCCATGTCATAGGTGAGCGTCTTTCTGGGGTACATGAACAGCACCCTGAACCCTTTTTGTTACGCCATTGCTGACCGGCGATTCAGGCGGGCGTTCAGGGAGATCCTTCGCCATCCGTGCGGTGCCAGCCCCGGCCCCGATCCCTACTCCATCAATTACAGTGCCAATGGCGTAGATGGGCCCGTGAAATGAGAAGACTAACGATGAATTGCAAATTAACTTTGAAACGGAGTGCATCGGGGCTATATCTTTTTTTGGTGAGGGTGAAACAGAAAAGGTTCTCAATGTAATCTAATTATTACGGCTTAACATGAAAGCCTCGGCGCTTTTTTTGGCTGCTTATTCAACATTCGTTTATCATAACGGCCATTCAGTTGACCAGCAGGATTTGAATCATGTCACGTAAAGTCTGTCAAAATGAGTTGCATCAATCTTTCACGTAGAATAGTATCCGACGATTTGTAACTCCATCCACATTAAAAATGAGTCAACGGTCGCCAAGTTTTGAGTAAAAACTTTCTTTTGTAAATCTGGCACAATGGATGTCAGGGCAATTTATATTTTCACCCATCTGTACATCTTAATATCCCCATGGGGGAGTGTAATTAAGTGGCTATAGGGTTCGTTAAACCATTGCTATGACGTCACACTATTGCTGAAAGTGTGGATTCGCATCTACGAATCCCTTACAGAGATGACGAGGATTTATTCAGGTGTTGTATAAACCAAACAATGAATGTTTCACATTCATGCAATGGAAAGAATAATTTTCATTCGGCGACAGATGTTGCGACAGATGTTGCTGAAAGAGTGGAATGGAACATTCCATCTGTGACCTCATGAAATTATTCTTACCATTGCACACACAAACGTGCATTATTTTGTATAATGATCAGAGGGTCAGGATTTCGAATTAATTTGCTGACCACATATTGTTTCCTTTTGCAAGCCACTTCACCCCCACCTGCCTCTCTCGGTCTCTCCACCATTAGCTGGGGAGTAACTTGACATGGACTGGCATCCATCCCAGTCGTTTCCTGCCACTAAAACCGGAGATCTCATGGGCCATTGTCTCGTGACGGGATAAAAATCCACATAATCACGATCTACAAAATAAACAGAGTATGTTCCTTCTACTGCATACGAAAAAAATATTAATCAAGGAAAATGCCCTTGGAGTTCATCCGTTTAATCTGGTAACAAAATTGTTTTCTTAATAGCCCTATGTCAATGGCGGATGTAAGGTTGAAGGATGCGGTATAACACCCCCCCCCCCCGACCAAAAAAGAAAAAGCACGCAGAAAAAAAGAGCACGTCTGCTAACAACCCCCCCCCCCCCCCTGAATCCAGAGGGCTGAATCCAACCCTGCATGTAATTTGAAGGTAACAAAAACTATAGGCCACGTGCAATTCATCTCATTTGGAATGTCTCCTCTCTGATTTATTTGTTACATACGTACATGTATTTCAATTGAACATTCAACCCTCAAGATAAATACACTGTTGTTATTTATCAGAATCATGGTTCGTGGCAGATTAAACCGCGACCGGCAAGCATTAGATCTACCTTGGTTTGTTTTCTGCCTCACTTGTTTCACTTGGACGACAAAGATGTGGATTTCAAATGGATTTCAAACTCTTTGACTGCGCAAAATTTTAATCAAATTTTAGTCACAGAAGGGTTACTCACATAAAGGTCAACCCCATTAACTCAACAAAGGGTGGCATGTATGCCGCTGTACATTACCACAAAAAGGACTTTAAAAAAAAATTGTTATTAATAAAGGAAATGGAAAGCGAAGGGAATAAGTCTATTTCTTATTGGGAATCGCGAAATATCTTTCTATCTATGGAATATTCATCTATTGTCGACTCTCTCGGGATTCGCAGAAAAAAAACTGCGTTTATTCTTAACACAAAATAAAACAGACACAAGGTTGTTCATAAAAGTCGATTAAGAAATTAAATTTACCGAAATTTGTTATTTTCTAGTACATTATTAAATTCCACTTTGCTTTTTAAGTCAACTTAATATTTATTTGATCAATTGTATACTCAAAGAATTTGTACCACCATCAGTGTTTAATGTATAGCTTTCACAGTTGCACGTTCCGTAAGACATGGAGAGAAAGTTTTTGTCACTTAGTCCATTTTTTCCCCCGTCAAACGTGTCTATAATTTATGAGGAAAAAAAATCCCTCAAGATATGTTACAAAGAAAAACGGGACTCTAAAGGATCGCATATTTCAAGCATATATTATATTATAATTGGTTACGGTATGAATAATATATTTAGAGAAACAGAAATTATCAAATTGATTTTAAAGGCACACGTCCTTTAAAGGTCTGTATTTTCCCTAATTAAATGCATTTTGATTTCATCCCACCCTTCTCAACTCCCTCCCCCCCCCTTCACCCCGTTTCATCCTGCCCCACTCCCTCCCCTTTGATCTTCCCCTACTGCCCCACTCCCCTGGTCCATCCCCTCTTTAATCCCTCCTTATGTTTCTCCTTCCACCTTTGCATGCTTGTGTGTCCCCTACAATGTTTGTTTCTTGAACCACTGTCATTTGCCTGTGAATCAGGTCTTGTTTGTATATTTCAGGGTTAAATTTTTTGTTTAAATACAATTTTAAAAAGAACAATAGCAATGTTGACCTTTCAATGAGAAATGAAAGACCACAAAATTCAAAGATAAGTGACTACTGCGAGTGCATCATGCAAATTAAACCTAAGTGAAAACTGATTTAAAAAGAAAACCGACAACCAAGTATGACTCATTTACTAAAAATGTTATAAGTTATAATAGAATTAGGTAATAATACAACGTCAAATTGACGTTGAAGGCATGTGTACTGTTTCAGAAGACTAAATTTTGTACAGTTTTCTGTTTACATTTGTACCTTTTGGTTGAAAATATTACTCAACAAATTCTCAGTTTTTTTAAATTAAAGTAATTACACTGTGGTTTCCGTTTTGCTGAAGGTGGTTGACAAATCGCGTGAAATGTCTCGGAGGCTACAAAAGGTCAAAGTTCATGACCATATAAAGCCCGCCTGCTAATTCATCTCCGAATACTCAACTTAATTAATTATGCAAGACGCAGTGCTTACTGTTTGCAAGCAGCCTGTCATAATCACCCACACAAAAACCAATACTACGTCCACAGATCCCCCTGCTGCTAACTGCTCCTAGCTGGAGACAGGCAATTGCTGTAGTATGTCCTGCTTAGGGACACAAACAGCCTGGCTCCCTTTACAGAGAACATCATTTAACACGTCAATTCCTGTTGTCTAATTTGGAAATGAATTCAGACAGATGGCATTCTGGCTAACAACCGTCGGCATTCCCACGGATTATTTACACATATGAATGTCAATATTTCTGGTTATATTTTTGTATAATAAAAAGTGCACTTCATTAAATAACATGTGTGCTCTGTTCGCATCCTTTTGTGTTCTGTCTATGTTTGTATGTTTGGGGGAAAAAAATATTTCATGGAACATTTACATGTAAGTTCACTAGCAATAAGGGATTAACAGTGATAAGAGATGCATTTGTCAAAGTTCAATCTAATCATTTTTACTAGACATAAGGCAGGATGACTAGGGGTGTGGATTTATGGGAAGTACGGGAATCGACTAAAAAAAACACCTTGGGTATCGTTAAAGAAACACAACCCCAAAATTTAAATTCCAAACCTTTCTTTTTCATTGTCTTAGAAGTTACTAAGTAATATGTAAAGTTAATTATGGGTACCCGATTCCGTAATCTGGAACTGGTTCCTGACATCAGCGGTCGGGTACTCGGGTACCTGGTTCCGATGCACAGCCCTAAGGATGACTTGCCATTGAACTGTGACAACAACTTTGCCATGAAATAATAACCGGAATCATAAATATTTATCAATTGACACAAAAAAAATATATCAGCTGATTTATGAAAGTCATAACCAAACAGGAATGGTGATTCGATCTCCACCCCCCCAAAAAAGTATATATACAGGCCAAAAAGACACCTCATCATAACAGTTGTTATCTGATGTGTTGTAATCAAGTCTGTCAATAACAAGTCAATCACAAGCCCACCTGTCCCATAGCAAGTCCGCAGCTATAGACCTCTATCATGCTGCCACCATTTCAGTCATGCTCCCTGTATCCAATAACAGTACTGAATGATAATGTTTTTTGTGCAAACAGGAACCAGACTATTTTTTCTTCCAGCCTCGCTTTGGTTACGTTGACTTGAATGGGCAAAAATCAAGATGGCCGCAACATGATAATGGTCTATTCAAATGAACTGTTACATAGGCACTGTTATTGTTCATCCCTTAATTACTTGTGAGCGGCTGATGGATTTACGGTGACCAGACTTGTGATTGACTTGTGAAGGACTCTTCATGAGTGTTCTTATCTTGCATTCAATTCATGACGATGACCGACACAAGGACAGCTTCAACGAACGTGCAGAAACCCATGAAGTACAGGAACCAGGATTTCTCCTTGGCCAGGTCGCCAGACTGTAGGAATCGGAACTGTTTGGATGATCAAGACAACGACAGGTGTGGGAAAGAGAAAAGAAAAGAGAATGGGCTAAATCTAACATTGAAACACAATGTTTGATTTTCTGATGTTTATTCAAACCAATAATTCCTGACCATGCAGATGTTTCAATGGAATAAGGGAAAAATATGTGCTTGGCCAGGTATTAAACAAGTACGTTTAAAACGGGCTTGGTGCCTGGATGTTGATGGCCTGAGCCGAAGGCGAGTGACATTCTCTGCGACTAGGCTCCAAGCCAGTTTAGGTACTTGTTTAATACCTGCCAAGCACATATTTTATTCCCATTCATAAATACCGTTCATTCAAAAGTCGAAACAAGTCACAAAATGTTAATTTCCAATGATTTTGTTTAAAACAGTAGGGTATTTAACCCCCTCCCCCCACAATATTTTGTAAAGACTGCCCTTTTCTATGAAGTGCCTTTTTTCACCAGCGTAAAGAGTGCCCTTTTTTTCTTTTAAAGCAAATGCCCCCCTTTTTTTTTTAACCAGTACCCTGTTTCACCAGCAGCCTTTTGCGAGTGGCTGTTTGGAATTTCACGCGGCCGTCAGCAATCGTACCGCCCTGAAAAGTGCCATCTATTGTCCGATACTGTGCATGATTGTCCGATTTGAACAGCGCCCCCATCGGTTCCCCCCCCCCCCCCCCCCATTCCTTCCCTCCATTTGATATTATGGAGGCGAAGTGTCCGGAGAAAAAAACTATCTACATCTCAGCTTGGATGTGAAAGTGCCCTTTTCAAGAACTTTTTACCCCCCTCCCAAATAAGAATAACCTTGCTACGCCTCTGTGCCCCCTTCCTTCCAACTGAATCCACTTACTATGAAGGCCTCCACTGCAATAAATCCAAGAAGACTAGCACCAACCAGGAAGTAGAGGAAGCCTTGTTTGCCGGTCGAAGCACCGCGGTATATGCACAGAATCAAAGCAATCTACGGGTTAAAAACCACAAGAACGTTGTCTAAGAAGTTTGACTTTCATAGTGGAACATGTTGAATGAAAAAAAAATGACTGGAGCAGGGTTTGAAACTGCGACTCCAGATTGCCCTACTGGCATTCTACCAACTGAGCTATCAAGGCCTATGTTGGTGGCTCCCAATTTTGTTCAAGGGGTGCTAGTCAGAAGCCATAACTCTGTATAGGTCTCCCTCAAATGGCGTCCTTTCTACAGATTGCCACAAGCATCGGCATTTTGGGCGTCAAATTTGCGTGACGTTCATCGGCTACACCGTATTTCGAAGAAATTTCGAGCAACACGCGCGTTTAGAATATTTTGCACACTGCGCGCACATGCACCTCGTGGCGTTGAACATGCAGTTGTAATTTTTCTACAATGATGGCATCATATGAGAGAGATCTATTTGCAATGTTACTGGGGATTAAACTCAAAGGTCATGATGCTAGCAACATAAGCAATGCTGCGTACCTGCACAGTGGCAAACAGCTAGGAATAAGACCTTTTATTAAAAAAATTATCAAATAAACCATGAAGGAAAAATGACTAGGTGCATAATTTTAAATTTGAACAAAGACCTTGAAGGGAGCAGGATTTAAAGCTAGGCAAATTCATTTGACTTTGACCTCCAAGGCCAAGGGCATCAACTCAACGAGCCCTACAAACAGGGTTGTGGCTCTCTTTTAAAGTCAGTCTTATTACTGCCACCATGAGACAGCCGTTTACAGCCCTGTTTGTAGGGCTACTACTAAAGCCAACCGTTCCAATTTATTTCTCATTGACAACAAATTTTGGTCAATAGGAAAGCAAAGTCTGACAAAAAAAAGACTAAAAATGGTACTCACGAGAACCAAAAGTGTGATGACTGCAACTGTTCCTATCATAAGCAATTTCTGCATGTGTGAAAAAAATTGAAAAACCTGAGTTATACAAAAATAATAAATGCTGTGCTGTGTAATTATAAGAATACAAAATTACTATCTCCAGTATGTGTCCAGTGCTCATTAAATTAGAAGCAATATGTTCTTCTGAGACAGCGGCAGGAGACATTTTCCTGTAATCGCTTCGCATAATGTTTCCTTGGGCAAGCCATTCCATCCCCACTTGCCTCTCTCCACCCAGGAGTACAAATGGGTACCGGCATTAGCTGGGGAGTAACCTGCTATGTATTAACATCCCATCCAAGGGAAATACAAATATTCTCAGTCGTTTCATGCTACTGAAACCGGAGATAAACGCCGGCCTAATAATAGGCCACATTGGCTCGTGATAGACTTTACTTACTATACTTCGCAAAACCCAGCAAATTTAACTGATAAAAAAGAATGGTAGTCAATTTTTAGCCGAAATAGTGTAAAAAAGGATTCACTATAGAACTATCCTCTTAACAAAAATGTACCTGTTACAAAGTCACTTACTGAGCGAGGAGTTTGCGTGGAATCATGGTATACAGCATGTGATGAGGAGGGACTTCCCAAGGATGACGTTGCCGTCTCTTGTCCCGGGGGTGCAGCAAAGATTGGCGTCTTCTCATCCATCTCGGAAAATGAGGTTGTTTACTTTAATACTCCGTCACTCAAATGAGGGCTGAGACTAGCGTAGCGACTTTCAGGATTAAAAGTTGATCATGTTTAAATTAAATTATCATTACATTTAGGGCCTAACATGTGCTACAACGTACTGCACTTGGAAGATGGAATACGTTGATACTTGGGCACCGACTTCCTTTTGGCAAAATGCAGCCACTAATTTATACCTAAATAAACATGAACAGCGAATAGAATTAAACATAGGCCAATGTTACAAATACAATTGCATAAATTTCAAATCATAATTTGCTATGAGTATTTGTAAACAAATGCAATACAGAGCGCCCTCTACCGCACACTGACGGGAAAATGTTGCAACCTGACGCCACTTCCGCGATTGTGTACAGAGTCTACGCGTACGCATGGAGCAGAGTCAAGAAAATTGGAAATGTTTGATTTGTTTCTCAGTCCCACCATTTGCCCAGCATTGTTTGTGCCCAGATTCATGTCTTATTTTTGCAATGAATGACCTTCATTGTCGAGATGATATGTGAAGACAATTTGCATCAGGTTGAAACATTTGTTTCCCAAGATTGAAAATGTTAATGTGGCTGTAACTCACAAAACTAAAAGGAAATTTTTCCGACAAAAAACATCAAATACTCAGCAACTCACATCACAAAAACATCGACAGCATGCAGTCTGCAGAAGTTCTTCTCACTTCTCATAGCTCAACTCAGCTCACGACCTATTTATGTACGTCTGTCTGGTACCGAAATTGTACGAAACGTGGCGCTACACAGATCGACAAAGGAGACCAGACTATAGGTACATGAGAAATGACCTTTGCAGGAGAATCTATTTGATACAAAGGGGTAATTCTTTGTTTACGAGATATATTGTTGGAACAAAACAACCCTAATTTTGGTATGCATTGTATGTTTTCTTCATATAACACCTAAAATCCTATTACGTGAATTTAAATGTGTAAAATTAAAAAGAAATGGTTTAAACTAATAATTATTCACTGATACTTGCCCCTGCAAAATTGAATCGTTCCAGGTGCCGGGTACTCGCTTGACCTCTGACTTAATGCACGTGATTCTGATCAGTCGACCGAATCGTAATGGTTATAATAAATAACATCATCATACTCTAATTTTACGACAATTGTGTCATCCTCCATGGTCATACAAACGAATGACACAAATTAAAACGAAGACCAAACATGGATGACGGATCGGGCAAGGATGGTTCTGCCCCGTTAAGCGGGGCAGTTTATCATGAGGTTGCACCTGAAAAGGCAAGTGAATTTGTGAACAAAATCTCCCCCGCCGCGCCGCGCCCGGCGCTAGCGCTACGGGTTGTAAGTTGGGCGCGATTTACCGATCGCGCCGAACATGTACACTCACTGTACATACACACTGTTCCTTGGAAGTAGAACCATGGAGGAGTGTTCTTATTCCTCCATGGTAGAACCATGGAGCTATAAACACATTTTATAGCTCCATGGTAGAACCATGGAGAAATAAGAACACCTAAATGGACCCCGTTGCATCTCAAAACCATAAGAACTCCACTGTATAGTGATTGTTTTCACATTACAGTGTTGAATTTAAAGGAGAATCCCAACTTTTAGTATTTACTCACTGACACTATTTTTGTATTTAATTACGCATTTTTAATTTTAGGTTTTGGCAACCAAGGTATATATTGCACTCACAGTTGCAATGATTGTGGTAAGCAGAAATATTTAATTCTCATGTCTTTCTTTCTTTTTAGTTCTCTTTTTTAAGTTCCAGTTTCATTGCATAGTTGTGGAAGCTTGGAATAATGATGTGTCAATTTTTTATGATTATAGTTCACTCAAATTTGAAATAATTTAAACTTTAGCTACTCGGGTAAAAAGGGGCTCTTGATTTACTTTATTGAATTGCTTCTAATCAACAGCTGTCAGTGATCTTTTGTTTAGTCAGAGGGCAGTATGACTTCACATACTATCTCATGGCCGTTAACATCCTCATCAGTGCCATCATCATCTTGTTCTCGGTAGGTAAATTCCTAGTTTGGTGCTCCAGTAAATACCTTGATACCTAGTTTAATACCAGGTGCAATGATTGTCAATCCCACAGTTTGAAATAGTTGTAGTCAGATGAAAGTGTGAATAACAGCACTGAAATGGAACTGTTTGGTGGCACTAGTTATCATCATATTTTATTTATGTTTCAGGAAATCAGAATTAAGCAAAATTGTCCAATTTAAGTTTCATGTAAAATTTTAATTGACTTGAATACAAGTTGTGAATAAATTGTAACATAAAATGTGGTTTTTTATTTTGATTACAGTGCTTCTGGTACAAGACTGGGGATTTGGTATGTAAATTTAAAACAAAAATTGTCCCTTGAAAGTTGAATGAAGTATGAATCATCTTTGAAATTCAGGAAATACAATGTTGCCCATTACCATGAACTTTTTTTTACAATTGACATAAAAGTCATTTACTCACATTGATCACTGTATATGTCTTACTCTTTGACACGTTGGGCAAGAACCCAATATGAAATTGTGTGAACTTTAACCCCTGAACTTTGACCCTCCAGGATCCAACAAAGTGGTGGTTCCTCATCCTGGTCGGGACGGTGGTCATCTTCCAGTGCATTACGACCGACATCTACGTCTTCCAACATGAGAACCCAAATCCCCCGGCGTCAACAGCTGCCCCGCCCCCATTGACGACGCCAAATGGGAACCCTGAGACGTTACAGCCTGCCACTAAGGCCATGGCACTGATGATGGCATTAGCTGGTGGAGGGGGTCAACCCGATTAAACACACTAGCCGAGTTGTGATGCAGTCGGTCACAAGTCAAATATCACAAGTCAAAAGACCCCTTGCAAAGAGCGCCCTCAAGGTGGACAGGTCTTTGTTTCCCAGTGATCAGCGTACAAAGACACATTGCACTTTCATTGTCACCATATGTTTGTAATTCTTTGTCGAGGTCGAATAAATAATAATAATAATAATAATAATAATATGTAAATAACAAAACATGTCCGGGGCGCTCTATGCAAGAAGTCAATTGAAAACAAGTTCACAAGTGCTGGGTGAACTATCGCAAAGGAAAGTCTTTGTCTAGTTTATTTGAATAAATTGTGACTATATTTGTCTAGGATGACTTGTCTAGGGCAGGGGGGCTTGAGTGTTGCTGTATCCTTGGGCCTGCAACCATGGGCATCGCGAGGGGGGGGCAAGGGGGGGCACTTGCCCCCCCCCCCCTGGAAAAGCAAAAAAAAAAAAAAAAAAAAAAGGAAGAAAAAGAAAAGAAAAAAAGAAAAAAAGGAAAAGAGGCGCGAAGACAAAGTGGTGTAAATTTAATGAGTTGGGAGGGGGGCAAAATGTCCCTGCCCCCCTCTAAAACTGATAAATCGAGAATGTGTTGAGAAATACAAGCATTTTTTGGCAAAAACATTTTTTGCCCCCCTCTAGAAAAAATTCTGGCGACGCCCATGCCTGCAACCATATGTACAAAAAGTTGTAAATTCAGATTTTGCATACAGGTTCACTTACTTATGCATACAATTTCTGCAACGAATCTGCCCCCAAATATTTCTTCTTTTATGTAAAATGTACCGTTTAATTTGCAGCAAGCAGTACTCTTACATAGATTTTCTTTCAATTCAGATGACAACTATACATCATTATGAGACCAAGTTGTGTGCATTCAATGCATGCTTGTGTCAGTGAACCATGGTCGAATATTCTGGAACACCGTTGCATTATAACCATTAGGATTTTGTCAATTTTTGTTGTTGATGAAATAGATTTAAGCTATAACACGGACTGCCCTATTACAATTAGAACTTTGTAACGTTTTTGCTTGTTTGTTTGTTTTGTTTTGCCTCTCTTGTTGGGCTTTGTAAGCTTATTTTGGGTTTTGAAGTGTAATAAGATTTACCCTCAAGTCTTTTTAAGTAAAAAAAATAAGAATCAACCGAGACTATTTATCAGGAGCTAACAGCTGTTGGGAAATTTTTAAATGAAACCCTAGAAAAAAAAGTGTGTGGTCCTAAAACCGGAAGTCACTTCCCTTTGATCTGGCATTGACCTATTTGGGGGAAACGGAAGTTGTGACCTTTCACCAAAAAAGGGCGATGGGAAAGTGTATTATTTAAAGGATCATGCAATGAATATTTCTAAGGAACACATTTTGTGCAACTTTCTAGTCGTAATGTATGAAAACTATTTGACATCCCTTTGAGGTTAAGTTTATTGAAAAGTGCACTTCTTTAAACATTTTAAATTGTCCATGCCTTTCCGGACAACTGAGGGCGCTGTTGATGTATGTCATTGCAGGAAAACACTGTTCAGTTTTATAGGGGTTTTCTGTACAAATTGTGAACCCAAATTTGTGCATTGTAAGCATTTGTCAGTGGAAAGGTGTTGCTCATTGGCTAAATACTGCCAAGATTTTACACAACTAATCACACACACAAAAAAGAGAAAATTTACGACCGCAAAATATCCAGATTTCTTGCAACTTTTTTTTCTGCTGAAAAAGCTGTAACATTGATGTGTCTGCACGGAATGACATCACAGTTTTGCTCATGAATATGGAAATTTGCATTAGCATAAAACCAAATAGGCACGGAAACGCTCTTTAAAATGGCGAAACAAAAATTGAAAATATGGTGAAATGGGTTATAAAGGTGCATTTGCAAGGATTGTATTAACTACATCACATTGCAAGGTCCCTTTAATGTATAACAAGTAGAGAATTTGACAGTAGGATTTGAAAAATATGGAACCTCGTATTTCCCATGATTTTTCTTTCTCGACTGCACCCTGGACATTTTTTTTATTTGCATTCTTTTGGGAAATAAAGAAAAAGGTTTCACATAAAGAACCATTAAAGTACATTCTATTGTCCTTTGTTTATAAGTTATTCACTTCTGTTTTCGTTATTGTGAATAATAGTAAGAAAATAATTAACTGAATCTGTGTCTTCAAGTAGTTCCAAGCTCCATGGATCATTCCTGTACGCTTTTGAAAACTAAGGCAAGATAGACCAATGTTGGTTAATTAACTTTCCCCCGGCCATTCGCATTGAAACTACATAGATATTATTGCCGTTGAGAAGTGTGTACATTGTACATCACATGCGATGTTTTGCTAGCCACTGTAAACAAATGAAAATCTCACCTGAACGAAAAAACAAAAAATGGGCAAAGAAAACCACCATTTTGTGGTATGGGAATGCTACTCGGTGACACAGCTGTGCTCTTGCCAAACGACTACATAGATTTGAGTTCATACTGCTGAATTCTAAAAACTCTGGTCATTTAATAGTTGTTTAAGATTGTCATTCCTCACCGCCACCAAAAAAATATAATAAAAAAGAAAAACACCAAAAATGCCCGCAAATAAACTGCAATCTTTAAATTAAGATCAAAATACATCCAGAGTTTTAAAGTACATAAACGTATAAAATTATAAAAGTTACAAAATCATGTACAGTGCTCTGAAAAATAGAAGTGCAATTTTTCGCCAGTGCACCATGATGAATGCAAGCAAAGCACCTCATCCATAATTTTGTGCAACATCACGAAAACATATATAATTCTCTAACAGAAATTCATTTCATTTTGTCAATAGGCCTAGCCTACATTCTTATACGTTAACTACTCTTTTATACTAACTGTACCCATTTTTCCAATTTTCCCAGCCTGGGATCTTTTCATTATGTTAATAATAATTATACAAAATAGTTCCTTTAGAAAATAAATTTCTTTCCACCATAACAATAATAAAGTTCTTTCTCCCTCAAGTAACAACTAAGTAACATAGATCATTATGGGGATAGAAACATATATAGAAAAAAAGAATGGTTTGCTTTTTAAATATAAAAGCTAAAAAAAACAAAACATTTATTAATAGAAAAAATGATACTTTTTCTTTCATTTTACTACATGAATATGTCAAGACCGCTGTCAACAATATTTTTTTGGTTTATGTTTTAATTTTTATAAATCACTTTGCTGCCCCACACACATTTTAATTAAATACATGAATAAACCAACAAAAATACACCATTGATATTCACTGTATATATAATGCTTACCTGTATGCTAAAGCTACACTATGAAGTCTACTACAAGACAACTGATAACTAATGCAATACAGAACCCCTCTTTCCAGATTTGAATCACTTTAGTTGGTGATTAATTAGACAACATGATAGATACCAAATATCAACAAAGAAGATGCATTATATTGCCAATGATTAATTGCAAAACAGATAGGCCTACTTCTGAAGAAAGGCTTGACGAAACTTCCACAGTCTACCAACTTAGCATCGCCAGTCTGATTGTGCGTCTTTATACGAAGTGAACTTGCCTTAAAATCGCCGTTTTAAAACAAGGTTGAAAGGGGCCACAGCCTTGGCGACCTTAACGTTCGGATCCTGCACGAGCAGATCGTTGTCCTCCTCCCCAGGGGCTCGGCAGAGGGAGTAGCGGTGGGTGAGCCAGCTGAGAATGAGGTAGATCATCTGGCGAGCCTCGGTCTGGGCCAGGCATGCGCGCGCCCCGTATCCGAACGGGTACATGTGCTCGTCCGATTTGAACTTTCCGTCCTCGTCGATGAAGCGTTCTGTGCGATGTGATAAAAGAAAATTACCTGGTTTTTTTTCAACCAAACACGAATCAGAAATGGCACTTTGGGGTGTTGTAATCAACGTTGAGAAGAGACGAAAGGACGTGATGCATTGTGAGTTTTGGAAATGGAAGTTGTATATTAGGGATAAAAGCCCAAATTGTGAAGTCTACCTGGTTTGAAGACGAACGGCTCAGGCCAATACTCTTCGTTGAAGTGAAGGCCATAGAAGTTGCAGAGGACTCCCGTGTTGGCTGGAACCTTGAAACCACCTTTAAGTTAAAAACAAAATATTTTTGAGTACAATTGTATGAATACTTGTATTCAAAGCTCACAAATCAAATCAACCTTTTAAGACAGGGTCCACGGTGCTTGTGTTCTTAGGCAAGACACTTTACTACGTTACCCCATCGACCCAGGCGTATATTTGGTATCTGTAAGGGTATATATTATACACACTATAGTTGCACTGATCTCGAACTGTTGCATAAAACTGATCTAATGGCCTGGTGATCAGGATAATGTTATGAAGCGTTTTGATACATCAGTATAAAGTACTTTAAAGTAAAATAAAATTATCGACGTCATTAAATGTCTGGCTGTCCAGAAAAGAATCTCACGGAAGGTGATATCCTGGGTGGTCTTGTGCGGCACGCTGATCGGAGCGATGCAGGCGTAGCGTAGAATCTCCTCAATGGTCGCCTTGACGTAGACCAACTCCTCCCGGTCGTCCAGCCCAGGAACCCGGTCCTCACCGACCGCCTTGGTGATCTCAGCCGAGAATTTCTCCTGCTGGTCTGAATTGCTGACGAGGAGGGCTGTGGCGGTCAGGGAGGACACCAAGAAACCGGCAGTAGCTGTTGGATAAAAGATATGGAAGGCCTCGGTGAGTATTTAGGATTAATATATACTCTTGGTACTCTGATCCCAAACTAGGCCTCTGGCTGACTGACTGGGAATATCCTTAGCTTACTAAAATAAAACATAAAGCACCTAAACTTACTGACCGGCAGTCCAATTACTTGCGGGTCGAACTCGGACGAGGCAAACCTAGTCTTGTATTTTTAGACTGTTTTCTAGAAGCTCATATTAATGGAGCTTTCGGAAGTTGGTGTGGCACATTACTTATACAGTCTAGACATTGGACCCCGGTTCCTAACGTCAAACACTGTTGGGGTAGACAAGTATCCAGCTCGTGGACACGAGTGCATTTTATCCTGAAGTCGGAGTCGTGATAGTCTATGGAGCATGCCCTTGCACAGCAAGGGTATAATAATTCTGATAATGATTCGGCGATTAATTATGCAAACTGCGTCTTGACCTCGATATTGTGGCCAATCAGCGGGCGCTTTCTACATCGGGTCTTCGGTAACCTGTATTGCAAAAACATGGCAGCCAAGTTGACCAACCAACAGCTTAGTCTACATTTCTGATCGAAATGACGTCCCAGTTTCTAAAGTTGATTCCGATTGGCTGGCGATAAATACGTTAGCGCGTGGCTAGGCTCTTCACACGTGAATGTATGATCCTCAGACTTGAGTCATGACCCATACCCGAAAAAACAACATCAATTATGAATCCAAAACGGTAACACCTTGGACCAAAACGTCCCACGTTTCAGTGGCTGTGGGTTTAAGATTTCATTGTAGGCTGAAATGTTGTTGTTTTGTTCTTGTGGAACTTAAAGGAATGGTACTTACTCCCGCCGAGGTAGTTGGATATGACCTGATACACGTGGGTGTCGGTCAGGAACTTGTACTTGTCCGGTTCCGTCTCACGGGCGTGGTTTCGACACTTGATGATTCCGTCCATCAAGTCGCGGGTCATGGCTGCAAACAAAAAAAGAAGAAACAAGAAGGGGAAAATGACGAATGGGGATCCCAACTCCTGATGTAGATATCCTAATGGCGTACCCAGAGGGGGGCGGCGCGGGCGGGGGGGGGGGGACACCTTGCCCTCCTGGCGGATTGTTTTGAAAAAAAAACCAACCAATTCAGTAAGTAGGCCTATTTGAATAAATGGTGAGAAATTTCTGACATCAACCAAATAAAGAAGAAAACCAGCTCCTAAACAATAACAATGCGCCGTGAAAATCGGCATATATTTTCCAGTAATGTATAATAATTGTCCGTTTTTGATTTTACGGAGGCCAAGTGTCCGGAGAAAAAAAAATGTCAACCATTCGGAGCGGATGTGCGGTTGCCCCCCCCCCCCACATCAAAAGCTGGATACGCTACTCAGACATCCTCAATGGAATGGTATTAATAGAAGGTTAACCCAGTTAACCCAGAGCCCCTACACATGGACAATGGGCACGACGACCAATACAATACATTTTCTTTTACAGTCCATCTCAACTATACAGTTGCAGCAACATCACAGGATTAATTAGAAGTGGTATGGTTGATAACTACCCCTCGTTTGTCTGAATGTCTACAAAATTAAAACAATTTTCTTCAATTAAAATAATAAGTATAATTCCGACGGAAATATTCTAAATTTACGTGTAAACATGGGATTTATGGTATGGAAACAGCCGCCAAATTTTGCCTGAAGAGAAAATGCTTTAGGAAAAACAAATCTCCAAGCATCTCTTTAACGAAATGTCCAGCAAATATCGCTCAAGACTGTCCGCAGGTTTAGAGTCATTTCTTATTCATAAATTCCCAATTGTACTCTCCCATTAAAAACTGTTAATACTAACGTTTAGCGCCGCCCACGTGCGAGTGCCGGGCATTGGGCTTAGAGTTTAATATGTGCCTGGATTTGGGTGGTTCGTAGTTTTTGTTTGTGTGTTGTAATAGTTTGTAAACCAAAACACACTTTTCAATCGAGTCTCCGGAAAAGGAAAGTAGGTGTCGGAAATAATTATGACCACCAGAAAGGCGTCGGATCAGATACACGCCTTTTTCAACGACAGTTTTGAGTAATTCATTTCCTGATTATAGTAAAGAAACAACAATAGTTGCAAACTTCCCCTTTGAAATTACAAGGCATCAAAGTATTATGCAGCTACCGTCATGCTCGTAATGTTCCTGTTTCACTTTTATTGAGGGAGATTTCCCCCATGTTTTCCCCTAAATTAACTGTGGAGCTATAATGCGTGGGCTCTGTCGCTTGGCTATAACTCAAGTTTTATTCTGAAAAACACACGGAATTAACAAAGTCAATGCATTTATATAAAGCCCTATTGTGCGTGGAGCCTTGCAGGGACACTTTCACTTTATATAGCTCTGGCACTATTGCACTAAATGCAAAACTAGATCCTAACAACAGGCCTGCTAAATTTATTTTTGGGTATATTCATATAATTTTATTCTCTTTTTTCTTGATAAAAGAATAATCTCAGGGAACTATAATTTGGAAATTATTGATCACTGGCTCACAGAAGTTCATTTACAAGACAGTGTGCATACGGACACCAACCAACCTGTGTCTAGACTCTCCTCGTGTCGTTTCATCTCCGACCGGAGCAATCCGTTCAGCTCGTTGACTGTGGCCTTGGCCTCCGAGAGGGCCCTGCTGGGGAAAAACCGCAGGCTGGGGATGACGTCTACGGGCAGACGCGGCCCCACGATGTACTTGTACAGACCGCCCCCAAACAGCCTAGCCACACGGTCATGGATAGAGGGATCAGCACTGGGGAATGAATTATTCATGAGATATTAATGGCATCTATTATGAATATGCAAGAGCAAGAGGTTAATTATAATCGTTTGCTAATGTACAGTGTTGTACTCAAACTCGTACTCGAGTACATTTGTTTTGGTACTCGTACACGTACGTATGGAAAAAAAGGCCTGGTACTCGTACTCATGACAAAGTACTCGTACTCATACTCGTATACTCATGGAAATGTACTCGACTACTCATAGGCCAAAATATTCATTTTACTGGTTCACTACCTTTGCTTTGCTTGCAAGGCACCCTCCCGGATGCACACAAGGTATATATTAAGTGCGAATGCGCATTTCTTACTTTGACTTTAGTAATACTTAAATAGGGAAGCCATCAAAAAAAAAAATAGTCCCACATGTAAAAAAAAAAATCAACTTGTTTCATTCAAATTAATAGGTTACATTTATATGTGACAGAACGATCAGATTGCATTCTACTAATTGTTTGCTCTTTACGGGAAGTCGTTGTTTCACTTTGTTTGCGGAAATCTGTGGAATTCAGTCGTGATCGTCAAGATGTATACTGTATACTCATAGAGATGACATGGAACATTGGCAGGCTTATACTGGGTTTGCCAACTGCAAACATGGTCATTACCCCTGAGGCCTATAGTGCGTGACAGAGCGAAGGAAATAGCTTTCCTTCTGGTCAATAAATCATAAAAACCGATGCAACCTTGCCAGCAACGCAGTGAGGTTTAGTTTAATGATGTGGGCATGAATCAACAACATCGTAAAGGTTAAATTCGTTGGCTCCTATTTACGACAACGTAAACCGTGCTTCTCTATAGAGACTGAAACGAACCCAACCACAGATTCGATTGCAAACATTCAACATGCAGTAACTTGTTAACGATGGAACGCCATGAAGGGCATACTAAGTTCCTGTTTTTTCCACGATTTCCAAAAGAATACGCATTGCAATAATGCGTTCCATAACTACATAACCTTGCTTTCGTGATTTCCACAAGTAATCGTGTACATTTCGCCTTGAGCCATTGTTGTACTAGTGACCTTTTCATGAATAGCCTTGGAGGTTTTATTCAAACCAAATGAATACTCGACCCTGTTGACGAGCATGTAGTAAACAGAACAAGGCAAACAATTCCGACTTCCTCGGGTAAATATAATATAAAATCCACTTAACCACAACCTGTGGACAAAAAGGTGTGCGGATCGAGATGACTTCGAACTTTTACACGGTATATTACAACATAAACTATACATGTTTAATATGTAAAGTCCTTTCTGTAAAGTACTTTTTCCAGAACACATCCACTTTTAAACTTCGGTTTGGATTATATCCGACTCAGTCATTATAAAACTTTCTGAAAACCAAAACTGAAATCTTGTATTTTAAAATTAACCCGGTCAGTTGTCGACTCGGTCAGTTTTTCCAATTAACTACACATGTTTAATATAGCCTATACAGTCTTTTCTGTAAAGTACTTTTTCCAAAACACATCCACTTTTAAACTTCGGTTTGGATTATATCTGACTCAGTCATTATAAAACTTTCTGAAAACCAAAACTGAAAACTTGTATTTTAAAATTAACCTGGTCAGTTGTCGACTCGGTCAGTTTGTCAGTCATTCAATCATGCCAGTCTGAAGACAGCAGGTTGGCCTTTACTGGTCCAGCAAGTAAGCTGGCACTTTGGGTCTAGCCATTTACTTACTCGAACCCGAAGCACAGGTGACTCAGGATACCAGCCACCGCTGGTACCATGATGTCCTTGACATTGACAGGTTGATTCTCCCTCTGGTCCAGGTCATCTCCAAGCTTCTTCAAGACGATGTGAGCTATCTCCTCCAGCTTCTTATTGGCCGTAAATTCTCTGCGATGTACAGGGGGGAAATGCGGTTGGACATATGCATGTCGACGAAGAGATGCGTGTAAAGCAGAGGCAAAACTAAGAGGAAACATAGAGCTCTTGGTTCCCCTTCCCCGATGACTGCGGGCATGTTCCCCCTTGTTACACCCCCCCCCCCCCGCGTTCAGACTTTGGGGAAAGCCAAACGATCTTTCTTTATATAGCTTCTGTAGTATTCCCCTCCAGAAAATAAGCCCCCAAATTTTCCCCAAGTTGGACCCCAGTTGCGAAATTGCAAGAACTTTAAATATCCTCAACTTGCTGGCATCAAACCCTCTAATTCACTCAAATATTTACTGAAAGTAGCTAGCCTGCTCTTCTTTCTCACGATCGCCTTTATTTTTGCAAAGTCCTATATATCCCTCCAATATCCACCACTATATTATGCAAATACCAGGCAGTGATTTTAACTTAAAGGGCCACCTTCTTGAGGCAGGTTTTGAAGGATTTTGATGGGTAATTCTGGATGTTGTTTTTTAATGAACATACATGTCCTAAGGCAAAGGAGCCAGTTATACATACCGGAGGTTTTTGATGCCCAATTCTCGCAGCAGGAGCCAGTCATGACTGTACTCCCCCAGGGAAATATCTTTCCCGTTCTCATTCAGTAAATTGCCTTCAAAAAAATTAATAATACAACTACGTTTGAGAAGGAAAAAAAAGGAAAAATAACCCCATCGTGACTTTTTGTTCAATTTACCACACAGTTTCATTACCACTTTTGGGAGTTTATAATTATATAATACTTACAAGTTTGATATTACATAAGGTATTCTGATATGTGCGCAAAAATTGTAAAAGGGGTGCGTTTAGTTAGAGTGACCTTGGAACGAAGACGGAAAATATTACTCTACACGACAGTAATTAAGAACCTTACAGGTAATTTTAGACTTGTATCAAGTCCAAACAAGACTAGACCATCACCATGCAGCTATGCTATATCTACCACCACTACAACCACTAGTCACCATCGTTATCCAAAGTCGACATGTTATCCAAAGTCGACATCGATATCCAAAAACGACGGACACATTTTGTTGTTGTGAAAACCCAAGACGAAATTGCATTGGGAGACCTAGAAAAGTTCCATCTGGTTGCTTTTGAGTTGTTGTACTTTCACATGGTAAATTTCGTGGAACGCCGGTAGCTTTAGATAATTCATTTCCTACAGCTCAAACATTTGCATACGAACGAACTTTCATGCTCGATTACATACATGTATTGAATTTGGGTTGGTGACATTTTCCCTGCTAGTTTCTTTGTGTGCTGATGGCAACTGAGTGCTAGTGATGTATGCCTTAAACCAACAAAGAATCGAATTCTATTCAGTGAAAATAACACGCATTTTTTTTTTTTTGGGGGGGGACTACTCAATGGAGTTAGCACGGCTGAACAACGGTTAGAAACTTGGTGCGCTAGCTATTATTAAATTTCTCACAATGGTAGTGAATGTATTTCCAAATATCTTCACGTTCCCCTCTTGTTTTGTTATTTAAACCGTGTTGAAACAAAAGATAACCCATTCCACAGAAAACAAAAACAAGTACGTGGGCGTCACTTTATCCGCAAGCCCTTTTTGTTTCTCATCTTTTCCTGAACTTTAAAGTAAACGACCGCTAAACCTGGTACCTTTTAAGGTCACGTATAATCTGTGCCAGGAACCTGCCATTTTTTTTTTTGGTTGCAATATTTCCTAATTGGAATATTGCAAAATACTCCAATATTGCAAAATATTCCTATTTTGGAATAATGCTCGGAACTTACCATTTACAAAAACAATTTTTTTTTTGCAGTATTTCCTTATTGGGATATTGCACAATCATGTTTTCTTCTCGCTTCTTGGAGAGGTTATAAAAAACTCATTGAACCAAACAAACTACTGACCACTATTATTATGCAGTATAATGAAAGTCTGCACGGGTCAAGGACTTGATAGGCAGGAAAGTGTGGGCTCATTACTAGAGGAAATTCTGATAAGGAAGACAAAATGCAGTACACAGATTCTCAGGGTTTTGATAACATATTCCTCAGTGACTGGTCATTTTACAGCAGTACAGAGTTCCTTAATTTCACATGAAAATAAGGTTCGGTGTTTAATTGTTTATCTCTCAAAATCGCATGAGTGATTCAACTAAAGTTTAGATAGATAGATAGTTTGGTTTATTGTAAAGTGTAAATTGTAAAGTGAAAACAAATATTGAGATATTGGAAAGGACAAGAGATTGGTATAAAACGGAACCAATGTCGAGTTACAATGTCCATATAACTAAAACCAAATGGGTAGCTTCAAAAGTGCCTGCAAATATTTCCAGATGACATCAGAGGGTCTGTTAATTTTGGTTTTAAAAATGGGACAATATTAAATGGAAAAACACTTGGTCAAACTCACTGGTGTAGTTCGTGGGCCTAGAACCCATCTCCTTAACGAAGTTCACGGCTGCATCTTTAATGGCGGCCAAGGTGTTTAGCATGATAACCCAATGGCCAAGTTTCAGGGACATGACGTCACCCTGCTCCTTCCCTATCTGATTAAGGATGATCCAGGGCGGCGTTTCTCCGGTCATGACTGTGGTATAGAGTTGCAGAAAGGAATAAGTTGAATTGGAAATGACTCATCCACTTATAACTACCCGTGTGTGAAACATCACGGGAAGAGTTCTATACATGGACATCACATATTTTTTCCCTGCACTGCAGTGACCAATCAGCCATCAGAAAGCGATAACATGCACGTCCTAAAAAGTCAAATTTAGCAGGGAAAATATTGAAACATTTACTGATAAAACACTTGGAAAACACAGTCTCATGGGACTTTGTGCACAGGGTGTCAAGTGATGTCCAGGACTGTTTCGGATAAAGGCTAATTGATTTGTTTTTAGGATTGCATTTTCACTATTACATATGTATTTACGATGCGCAAGTTTTTTTAAAATTATATTGACGCTGTTATTGTCACTCTAACTTATAGCAAACGATGCTAATTGCTATTTTAAACAGACAATTTTGTTTTTAAAAGAATGTAATATCCTGGTTCCACTGATAGCATGGATAGCGTGTAGAGTCTATCATGGAAAGTATAGTTGAACTTGAACTTGAGTACAGTACATGTAGTTTGAAACTGGAACTGTTTCTCCGTCGAAACTTCAGTTAAGTTCCAACATGTTTGTAGTGACTCATGCCATACTATGCCAATGTATATGGTGAAAGATAGACGGGTGTTTAAATTAAAGGATACTGCATTCCACCCATATCTGTTTATGCACAAAACAAAACAAAAGCACCGAAAGTTGTGCTGCCTCGTGTTTAGGTATTGTAAAATCCCACAGAGTTTTATCAACTGAGCCACGCCCCACACGTACAGGTCACCACTCTGTAAATTAAATTATACCAGCACAAATCCTTCAAAAAATGCCTATAAAATTTCCTATGGAACAATCACCTTTAATGACTGCATAGACCAACTAGCTACCAACTGCTATTTCATGAATTGTATTTCATTGTGAAAAACAATAGGCCTGATTACTTACTTTTTAGGTGGCCACCGATGCAGCTTGCACCGGGTGCTGGAGGGGGCGACTCGGCTCCCATCCCCCCACCGCCTCCAAGACACAATGCCAGGACCACGATCAAGACAACCACTGTCGCCGCTAGAGCGATAGTCGCGCCCGTCACCGTGAAGACACCGGTCACCGAACCACCTCCTACAGCTGCCGAGAGCACCATTTTGGGATCAAGTCGGGATACTCCAAACAGTATCTACGCAGATATTGGTAGTGACTATAAATACACAAACTCCACTCAAGGCCTACTCAACACTACAACTGTATAGTCTGCGGTGGTGAACTTTCGGTTGTGTAGCTAGCAGTGTAGACCGGCTCGGACGAATGGATTTCTATGAATGCCCTCAATACAATGGCATGGTATTAACATCGTACGAGGCCATTCAACGCTCTTTCCTTTCAACTGCAAGGACGTCAGTATCTAGTGTGCAAGTTTTACAACACTGTAACTGTATGGGTGAACGCGTACATGTACATAACTTGCAATACTTCTGTCACCCACGCACGGCTATAATTTAAACGCAAGGACTTTCGATCGGGTCCACTTTGTAAAGAACACTCCATGCAACAATTCACGTCAATAAATTATTGGTGGTCGGGCATGATCCAGTTCGGTGAGGTATGGGACTTAATAAACGGGCGTGTTTTGCAAGTAAGTAATTCGTGTCTTGCCGCCACATCCGCGACCCAATAACTGCGCAATATCTCAATCGAAAATGCCCCGCATAACAACAATGTTCATGTTGTGAGCTCTGGTGTTGCCACGGTAACCCAACCCACACATTCCCACTGATCTCATTCCAGACGAACCCCCGTGTTCAATTCCCCAAAGATTCGGGCGCGGAACCAGGATTTTTGGAAAGGATGAGGGGTCAAATCTGAAGTGCTAACGCCCCCAGAAATTCATGTATACAGGGTGAGTCAAAAAAAGCGGAACCCAAACCCAATTAAATGTATTTCATATTTTAAAAAAATATGTAGCACCAAATATAATAATGACTGAAAACGCAATTTCATGAGCTACTATACTGTAATTGCTCAACCCGTTCAACGTTTAAACTGAGATTTTATCGCTGGTGATGTTTAAAGACAATTGCGACGACGATTCTTGAAATCGCATTTTGTGGACGAGACGGATTTTAGGGTCATTGTGTTTAAATGGTGATATTTTCAGAACGGATTGACCAATTTCAGTCATTTTTTCATCTTATAGTACCTCATGAAATTGGCTTTCCAGTCGTTATTATTTTTGGTGCTACATATTTTTTTAAATATGAAATCAGTAATTTGGGGGGTTTGTGTTCCGCTTTTTTGACTCACCCTGTACTTTTATTTTTCAAAATAAGTGTAATTTTTTGATCTGTCGATTCCACATTTTGTGTACTACTGAAAAAACTTCCAGTTTGCCCATAATCAAGGAAACGGGGAGGAGGGGGGAACACGTGTGAACATTTAAAATGTCCAACACTGTTCCTAACAACTGAGGGCGCTGTTGCTGTGATGCCTTAATTAAGGTTGCAAACAAATTGCCTCGGAGTGGCTCAGACATCAGTGATAATTACGCCCACTTCCAAAAATTATGAAAAATACTCACAACTCTCCAAGGTATTTGAGACACTCATTACATTAAAGCTTACTTCATCATCTTTCATTGTCCATTCAATTTGTCATGGGTTAACCGATGACTTTTGGGAGAAAAATCCATCCAAAGATGACCACCCCTAAAAGTAGTCCTGAAGCCCATCGCTTTTTTTGAAAAAGGATGCCATGCTCCATTGTGAAACAGTCTGAGCCATTATAAACCCCCATTTCATCCGAATTTCACAGAAATATGAGCTCACCATCCTGTTCATGGCTTCATGTATTCCTTTTTACAAATCTCTCAAGTTCATGACTCGCAAAATGCTGCAATACCAGAGAATTTGAGAGCACGCAAATCGTGCTTTGGCCGGGGAAGGCAATTTCTGGCCTGCACCCATAAGGCACATTACGAACCCACCTATGTACCCAATGAAGTGTGTCATGTTTGTTCATATAACTGACGGCCATGAACTGATGTGGACTTCTAAAGTACGTGTATAATTGACCCCGAAAACCCCAAAATGTCCGGCAACTTTTGATGTTGAAACAACTCACAACATTGCGTGAAGCTTACTGCCTATGATTAGGCATACATGACGGTTTTGCTTTAGGCTCATAATATGTAAATTCGCTGCGTCATAAAATCCGATAAAGACCTTTAACTTGAACCCAAAAACAGCGATACGGAGATTGAAAATGATATTTTTGGACACGAGGGGGCAAGGCTATTTTCAAAAATTTCGTCAAACCATGCACTGGGTCTTTTAAAACTCCTGTTTCACGCATGTGTTAGAAAAAGGCACAGACTTAATATCGCTCTTTATTGGGTTTTCCCGTTTTATTGGATTTTATATATAAAATAAAATTTTCAACAAAAGCCAAATTCATATAGTCCGGTTTTATTTTGTGATTAACGCATTGAAAGACAGTTTCTGAAATGGAGCCAAAGTCCGTCGTACGAAATCAACTGCATGTCTATGACACAATTAAGTTAATTGACGCATGGACGATTTTATGAAATGATCGTTGGAATGTTATGGATTTGGGGGGAAAAAACAATCATCTATCTGATTATTTGTTCATAACATGCAGCCTATTTACATCATTGTTTAGTTTCGATTACAAAGTTCATCACTATAAGTTACATTGATCGCGTACAATTCATTAACATATTCCCTTATCGGCTTTCTTAGCAACCATGATAATAAAAATGTACCATGAAATCAAATAAACATATTTGTACATCCTTAACTCTCCCATCAATACAAATATACCAAACACTTATTAACTTCTAATAAATAACCACATATAAATACTTGAAGTGAATGGTTAATTCGCACTGACTTTAGGTTCCTAAACATTTTAACACAATAATCAAAAGTCTATAATAATTCTTTGTGCTATCTTCATAAATTCCTTTAAAAATCACGCCATTTCGTACTGATAATACCCACTTCAGTATGGAACAACTAACATAAATTAAAATGAGCACTTAAATAGTACATAAATATGTCACTAACAAAACACTCCTTGTGTAGAGCGCCTTCACCGACGGGTCTTTGCTGCTCCGTATACTTTCGTTGTCACTGAATCAAAATAACTCAACTGTCCCAACCACTGAGGGCGCTCTTACAAGGGTTTTCTGATTAAGTCTAACCAATACCTTGCATGCAAACTTTATAGTGGACTTAATGTACAAAGACATCCGTTGATTGAAATCATGCGATCAAGATACAAAAGCAGTATTCTCATTTACAAATTTACAAAAAAAAATTGGGTCGAGAACAAAATGGCCGCTTCTAATATCAAAAATCTAATATCAAAACGTGTCTTTAATGTGATTTACACTTCTCGGGTAGCAGTGACGTGAGTGATGTCACGATGACATCATCACCTAGTACCGCTTAGTGGCGATCACTTTGAAGGGTTTCGGGG
Source organism: Patiria miniata (assembly GCF_015706575.1). NCBI lineage: Eukaryota > Metazoa > Echinodermata > Asteroidea > Valvatida > Asterinidae > Patiria > Patiria miniata. The sequence goes on along the minus strand of NW_024037063.1, from coordinate 3,613,373 downwards.
AGCGAGCGGCCTGGATCATCGGGTTCTGTACCAGGAGATTCTCGTCTTGATGCTCGGGCACCTTGGTGAAGGTGTACCGGTGGAAGAGCCAGGAGTAGACCAGGAAACAGATGACCTCTCCCTGGGTCTTGCCCAAGCACTGGCGGTGGCCAATGTTGAAGGGGAGATAGCTCTGGGAGTGTTGAATGGATCCGTCCTCCTTCAAGAAGCGCTCTGGAAGAAGCAAAAGAGCAGAATGAAAACATCAGTTTTAATCAAAATAAGAGGGTCACTCGGTTTAAGAACTCCCAAAATGTTACAGTAACATTATGTCAGTAGATGCACTTAAAAACAACACTGCCAATGTTGTAGTCAAACACTAATTATGATGTTGGCTGCCGGTAGTATTTGCTGGGCGGTACGGAAGGCCAACCTACTTTGTTTTGACTGCCTCAATCACTGACTGACTGACTGAGTGAGTCACTGCGTATAAATCTTGCTCTAAACTGAGCTTTTCGGGTCCAGGTTGAATAAGCCAGCCTAGTATTGTTTTGAATCCAAAGGTTCAATGCCCGAATGGTTTCATTTTCATTCTAAGCCCATACGAATGGAAGAATAACCCCACTATTACTACATAGAAACTGCTCAGAATTAATAACCAACAATGGCAAAAAAACAGAACAGCTGGAGTAGAGAAAGGTTTGCAGATCATAAGAATAATGTAACATGAAATATTCTTCTAACCTGGTTTGAACTCGAAGGGTTCCTCAAAGTTCTTCTCATCAAAATGGACGGCGTACATGTTGTACAGCACCGGTGTCCCTTTGGGAATTCTGTACCCACCTACACATAAAGACAATGTTAAAATTATTGAGAAACGTATAGGTAACTAAATTTTTGTAATTTTACATGTGAATTCCAAAAAATCCTTTTTCTTTAGTCCTTGCCATTGTTTCCTGCTTCGAGCTAGCCAGGAAATGACCACAATATCCTGCTGAATTCCTGTTATCCTGTTGTGATTAAATTATCTTTCCGACATTGTGAAATAGTCACAGGGAACTTTCTTTTATCGAGAATGTCGGCACTTTAATATACTGAGGCTTTGTTGCTTGGCGAAGCAATTATATCTTCCGCTTTGCAGCTTCATGGAAGTGCGCCCTCTCTAACGATAAACTTAATCGAATTGTAATTCATTAATATTCATAGCAATCATTAATATTCATTACTAAATGCATACTTACGGAAGTTGACGTCACGCGTTGTCGTCCTTGGTACGCCAATGGGAGCAGCGGACGCGTATCTAAGCGCCTCCATCACCAACGCCTCCACGTACCTGATCGCACTGCGGTCGCTGAGGGCGGGCATGCGGTCATGGCCGACGGCGCCCTCTACGACCTCGGAGACTTTTTCCTGCAGGTGTGGGTTTTCAGTCATGCAGGCAAGGGCCCAGTAACTGCTCTGCCCGGTACCGATACCACCTAAAGACATTGAGAAACAAATAATTATAATACTTTTAAAAGCAACCAAAGTAACAGTTGTAAGAATTGTCGAAACGTTGAGAAAACCGGCTTTCTACGTATTTGGGAACCATTACATCTCATTACTTTTTAAATGTCTTAAAAAAACACTTGAAATTTCCAAAGAGATTCTTAAATTTGGGATTTATCAATCACGTGCGCCCTATATAATAATAAAGACAGCTAAAATTGTATCACGTGAATACACTTCACTTACGTATACAGAGATTTTTATATTATATTTTAAACATTGATGTAGAGTTTGCGTGGGTTCGTATCCCACCGCTGCCACCATGTAACAATATTATGTGTTTACTGCAACAACCACGACGCATGCGCGTCACTTTATTGGTGTGCAATTCCTGTTAATAGACATACTATTACAATTGATGAAGAGTTTCTTATCTTTAAAATCTACTACAGTAAAATTGCATTGCTCTTCTCATCCATATTATGACGTCATGCATATCAATCAGTCAACGATGGCCTGCAATGAACCTACCTCCAACGAGCACATTGGCGATGGTCTGTGAGATGTGCGTATCAGAGAAGAAGTCCAAATCTGTGTCGCCGTTGTCTCGGGCCTCTTGTTGCGACTTGATCAGCTCGTCGATCATGTCCCGGATGTTGCCTGTATTGATAAAACAAAACTTAATGAAGTCCAAGTTTTCCCATTTTGGGTTTTTCTTAAACTCTCGTCAACGTGGTTTCCGCTTGACCCAACTTTCGAGCATTCTAAGCTGTCTCGCCACATCCATTCACTGCTGCAGATATTCATCAAGTTTTCTCTCTGTTATCTTCTCTAACTAAAACCTTCTAACTAAAACCTTCACAATTGAACACAAATTTAAATGTGATCAGCTATAATTATGTCCCGTCATTAAAACTTTTTCCGATTGTTTCTGGGGTTTGCAACAAATAACCCATAGGCCTACTATAAGCGGCTTTCGGTTCTCAGCCTAGTGTTTGACGATAGTACTCGCTGCAAAAAAGTTAAGTCTGCTCCGAGCTCTGCTTGTTATACAGAAATCACACAATTCCAAAATTGTGGACTGCAGCAGTATCTCATAATTATGTTCAACTTTAAGTGCGAATTGTATTTGAGTAAAGTGCGCAGGTGAAACAACATGTCACGAATCAACTAGTCAACAAACAGTCCTCAATCGAGCCTATAGGGCTGTACTTACTTGGGTCGTAGGTTTCTTTGTGACGTTGCACCTCGGCGTTGATGAGTCCGTTGAATTCGTTGCTTACAGCTTTGATGAATTTCTTCTCTTTGTTCGAGAAGTGTTTCATCCAGTGGAACGCGTCCACAGCCATGCGCTTGCCGATGACCAACGTGGCGACGTCGCCAGGAATCAAGCGCATCATCTGCTCATGGATGTCGTCGTTTCTGATTGGTTGGAAACAAAGATGTGGGCGTTACCGTAGGCATTTTCTCGATTGATGATTGGCTGATTCTAGTTTCTCGATTGATGATTGGCTGATTCTAGTTTGGCGTTACCCTTGGTATTATTCTCGTATTGAAATTGGTTACTCCTAGATTGGGCGTTACCGTTGGGATTATTGTCGTATTGTGATTGGCCGATGCCATAGTTTGGGCGTTACATTTGGCATTTTCTCGTTTGCTGATTGGTTCTGGCTACTTTTATACTGAAGTGACTTTTATACTGAAAAATATGCAGTGGCCGTAAAACTTTCGGTACTTTCTGCATTGTTTATTTAACGGTTTGTCGGCGACGGGAACAAGCGAATCCTATTTCATACTTACTCGTATCCGAACGATAGACGTGTGAGAATGCCGAGGACAGCCAGGTCAATGATGTACGTCGCGTTGATCTCCTGACCCAGGCGGGCGTCTAGGTACTCTTCCAATGCCCCCAATCGCTCGTGTACAATAGATTCTAGTCGGGTGCCACCAGTGAAACTCCTGAATAATTTAGAGGGAAAACGGTTTTGATATCAAATTGTTCTACGACAAAAATGAATTTGACATTAGGATGAATTCAAGTTCAAAGTGTGAGATTTCGATTTGTAAAACAGTTACAATGAAAGCATTTGTATCATAGCTAGTCATATTTTTCGGCAAAACATGCAAGTTAAGGTGTTTTAATTGTATTGAAAGTTTGCATTTGTTCGTTCTTGATTTTTCTCTTACTTGAGTGATTTTGAGAACAGTCTTCGGTGATGTCTCCATTCCGGGGTGTAATCGGTGAAGGAGATGTCTTTATATCCCTCTGTAAGTTTCTCGGCTGTTGACAAAAGTCAAAATTTAAGATTGATAAATGAATGTACAAACACGCTTGTTTATCATCTTTTAATGACCAAAAATTCCAGCTTTTACAAATGTATTGAAGAGATACTTCAGCAGTGATCAAGGAAAAATAATGTACTTTAGACTCTTTTAAAACCTTAATTTCTTAGTGATTTTTCATCTTTTTTCGCAGGTGCAAAAACATTTATTCTGCGAGTAGATCTGCTTTCCCTTGGCAACAATATTGTCTCAAATCCACGCAGTTAGTAAATAATTAGTCAGTAATTTTCGAAAGATTTTTTTTTGTTCATTGTCGAAACAAACGGTGGAGATTGATTTGGAAGTTACTGTGCGCAGTCATGCATTCTGATATCATCTCTGCCGTTTATTTTGACCTATGGTGGTCGTTGAGGCTAAAATTCTGACCTCTATACACATCTCAAATATTTTCAATAGGACAAAAATTGTCCTAACAACAGTGCTTTTCTATTCTGCGTTTGCTGCTGGTATAACAGAAAACCTTGACCTACTTGTACATCTGCATGCCAACTTGTTTGCATGTAATACTAATAGTACTGCACCCACTGCCGAGTGTCCACACGCAAGTGGTTAATATTTGTTGTCTATTCTAACGTTTACTATGGGGCTCGTGGCGTACTTATTTGATTAGAAGTTGAAGGGATTTCATGGTTATACCATGGATGTGGAAGTTGAAAGAACTCGTGTGAATGTGAGGGGCACACGCATGCGACTATACCCTGCTTTGGCACCCATGCTATTCCACCTGTGTAAACAAAGCAGTATGGCTCAACTTTTTCTGAGCGGGCCTTCCTCTTATAAAAGAAACAAACCGCGCAGTAACACTCAGTTGACAAAATAAATCCTCATTTTCTTCTTTAGGGCACAGAAGATAGTGAAGGCGAAGCATTGGCTCTGAGGAGTGTGTCAAAGTAGGTGGTCCCATATGAAACTCTTTGGGTTTTTTTTAATTGGTTTGTCGTATAGAGATGGATAGTGAGACATCTTGGATTGTTTTTGACAAGAGAGCACAAAGACACAAGTAGTTTATTCTCCAATAAGAATTGCAGTTCATGATTTTTTTGTTGGACTGAACATCTGAGTTCAGGATCAAGCCGAACCAGTTGCCACCGGAGGTGAAAGCCAGCAACTTCCGTTGAACTACAGCCCTGTTCCGGTTTGGCCGGAAAAACCTCCACCACAGCGGACAGAACAAACAATTGAATTGTTTTATTGGTTCAGCCAAAACAAAATTGATGGTAGAAAATGAAAGTACATGTACTCAAAAAAATCTCGCTGTACGGCTGATTGCTGTCGGCAAACCCCAACATACTTGCTTCGTCATTCCGATATAACGACGAAATTCCTAAGAACACTTTCACCTTTTCTTTTTGTATCGAAAAAGTTAAATCACTTCCGGATGGGGAAAAGATAATAACCATGATTCATTGTGACACAATCGTTACATTGTTAACCAAATTATCGAACGAGAATTGGCGAGATATCTTGAATATTTTAGCCATTGTATCCACGATCTGCCCACGTAACATATAACAAAGATCCAAAGCTTTCCCAAGGCCACCGCGTGTTATTGTCCATATTAGATAGATTTTTTTCTATGGCGTTATCCTACGCACGACGATGACTGGCTTCTATTTAGGATTAAAGACTTCGACCACAGAGGGCATTGACGCAATAGACGAATTTCAAATTTCAAACTGAAACCGCTGAAATGTTAGGTCGTTGTATGAATTGAGGACCTTTTGTTTTATTAATCCTCTCAACAAAAGAGATTTGGCCCTCGGTTTATCTGCCAATTTGAAATTCGTGTTCAGAAACATGGCAACAATTTACTTATCGGCCCAAGAAGTTATCTCAAGACTTGACGTCCTGCCGACCCCGGAAACACCTTGAATTATTCCTGCGTCTGGCTGCGTATCACGGCCAGGGAAAAACGTACCAATCAGCACAACTATGCGCGAAGCCTGACTGCCATATTCTGTAAACGCATTTTCAGTCCATCTTGCGTCCGTTTCAATAATTATGCCTATAAGAGGTCATATCTTAATATTAAGGGACAAACTGACTGCAAACGCGATTAAAGGCTTTTTTGCGACAACAGTAGTGACTACATCATAATGAACGGATAGCCCTATGTTTTTACTAGTATCTTCCTCGTCCTTCCTTGCTCCATGTTCCATCGAATTTAAATTTTGTTTCTGGTAATGTAACCTAAGGATTCTTTAAAAGTAAATAAGATTGAAGACGAAGACAAAATGTTCAGTTTTAGAAGTGGGAATGGAACAGTGGGAAAACCTGAATCTGGACTGGAAACCTAATCGACGTGGTCTGGGCGGGACTCGAACCCGGGTCACAACGGTGGTAGTCGAGGAAAGTACCACTAGTCCCAACCAGACTCTCTCCTGAAAAGAAATCTTGAAATACTCACTTGAAAAGAGCGAAGGTCTCCCCGCAAACTCCTCAGCCATATCCACAAAAGCTGCCCGGATCAACTCGGTGCTGTTCAGGACCAGGAACCAATCGTCGCCCAGCTTGAGCGAGTAGATGTCGCCGTGTTTCTTGGCTAGCTCGGTGCATGCTACGTACGGCTTATCGGTGCCCGTCAAAACTGAAGAAGAAAAAAAATGAAAAATTGGAAACAAAATGTTTAAATACAGAAGTCGCAGTGAAATTCACGAACATAAAAAAAACCTAAAAAACGAAATGCACAATCTTTTCAAATAATGTTGGAAAACACCCAGTTTTCATATAATTTCCGGAGAAAGTTTATAATCTTTTTGGTCTCAAAATATCCTAAAAATTACATAGAATTTACACGGCTGCATGAGAATACCCATCCCCCAATGTTAGTGTCATACTTACTGGGGATGTTTCCGAGCAGAGGGACCCGGTGCGGACCCCCGGGGAAGTTGGGCAATCTCCGGTGGTGTCGTCGGTGCTGGTGGGTCATTGACACCACGGCGGCCACCAGGCACACCGTGGCGAAGAACAGAGCTAGCGTGGTGCCTGTCACGGCCGCTCCTGCTGCCACGGCCCCGGCCGAGGCTGCTGCTCCTATGATAACCATGGCTGGTGAGCTGAGATGTCCTGGAAATCTGTTGGGAAGAGAAGAGACGAGATGATAACTTTCAACCAGAAGCTAATGCGTTCCGGCTTAGCAAAGAAATCTGTTAAGCACAGAAACTACTTGCTCAGCCAAATCAGGTTACCAGTCAAGATGTTACAATGTGCATACAACTTATCACTGGTACTCCGTTGATTTTTACTTGGCATTGAATGTGCTGTACTATACAAGTTGCGTCAGCTACAGGTCATGTGAAGGATCATTATCAATCTCTTAAGCTGTAGGCCTACTCCTCGCGCACACACACAAAAAAAGGAGGAAATTCAAGAGGGGGATATTACAACTCACACTCGGTTTTGCTGTTTGGAAGTGGCATTCATTTCGTACTTTTGAATTCTTGTCAAATTATCAGTTACATGCAGGCCTGCCTCAGCACGATAGTAAAAAATTCGTATTCCCCTTAAAAACAGAGTACTTCTTGGCCGAAGTAAGCACGTTTGCACGGACGGGGAAGAAAGCAACACAGCTATATGAGAATGCTTACGTTAAAGTGACTCGTCTCGTTTGGCTAAAATCGAAAGGATGGTTCGGTTTTATGGCACTTTAACAAACACAAGAATTCACCTGAACCATGGAGTGAAGACTCCCTTTGATTTTTATGGGGCATTTGGCGCCCATTAGAGAGTCTAATTGTAAAACTCCACCAAACTTTAAAAGCTTTCTCAGTATATTCAACACTTGCTTTCACTTCCACGCTCCATCTCCTTACTTTATCTCCTCTTTTGTACTATCCAAGGACGTCGAACGCATTTCCATCTATTCTACAAGCAGCAAGATCCAGGAAAACTTCTTTTTGAGTAAGCCACCGCGGGAGAACACAATTACCCAAGACCCCTTGACTATCATTAAAGTGGGGCTTTCTATATCCCTCTACGCGGAAATAGAGGCACATCAAAGGTGGATTAAACTGCCGACAGCCAAGACATTCCTTTCTCTTCTTGAATCACGTCTATGCGGAAGAAGGAAACAACTTTCCCCTTACTTTAAGACTTCAGATCAGTGCTTTAATTGAACTTATTCAACCCATTTCCAAAGGTTTACAGAACAAAATATTTTGTTACCGATGACGTCACATTGAGAAAGGGGAACTTTTGTGGGCGGGGTAAAGGGAAAGATATTTCTGTCTCAAGTTTTGACAAATTGTACTGGAACCCAAAACTCCCAAATCTTTATTTCTCATGGTATTCATCATCGTTTCGGAACAATTTGTAGATTTTCCATCGTTCTATTACTGCAAGCCTTTAATCGTAAATGCTGTATATAAATTATGTACAAAGTGCGGTGAAAACCCTATGGGCCTACAGTGACCAGGGTATGCAATATGTTTGATGCCTATCGAAACCGGATTTTGGGTCGAAACTGAAAGTCCAATATCAGCTATCGTATGGCATTTGGGAAACTTGTAAACTGCAACAAATATGGCCTAATTACTATAACTTAAAGCGACATACATACTTTTAGGACAGCACTTACACAACTATAGACACGGGTGGAATTGTTTCATGTGAAAATTTAGGCCACAAGCATTGCAGTTGAATGAAAAAAAAAATGACTGCAAGAAGCGCTGCTTGTAATCATTCATGAAATTAATGCTATTCATCTGTAAACCGTAGGAAATCCACGCACTAGAGCATTAACAACGAATTTTAAACAGTGTTGCGGGGTTGATATGACAAAATCCACACGTTTTCAACTGGCTGCGTAGCGTACATAACCACTGGGTGTTTTTTACACAGTCACAGTCATTGTTAAAAAAATAACTCCACGGTAAGGTCACACGCTAGGAGTTTCGGCAAAATTCTCTGCCAAACGGAACTGCCGTCACAAAAACAAGCATCCGTTTGCTGCACTCGACCGTAAACTATCAAAAGTAAAGTTCACACGACCCGTAACTATACAGGAAGAAAAACCCACGTGATAAAATGCCTAGATACGAGTGGTAACTGTTCAAAGTTCAATTCCACTTATAATGCTGAAATACAAATGGGTATTTCCCCCCTAGTTTCGACTTACTAGGCCAACTCTTTAAAATTTAACTCAATATCTCCTGTACATAGTTTTCCTGACAGTTGTGACAAGGCTTTTTTTAAGCCTTACAAACATATCTTATATCACATGATAAATTATTACAATCACGTGATAGGTTTCACGCATGCGTATTATATTTTTATAGAGTGAGTTATAGGTCAGGTCAGCTAGGTCAGGGCCTGCATCCGGTGATGAGGACACGGGAGAGGACAGCCAATCTTCCTTCCTGAGGAACTCTGAAAAAACACCGAAAGTACACATCCCCTTACTTGTAGTAGTACCACTAAGTACGCCGTGATGGCACTAAATCCTAAAAGATACCGACATTTCAAACATCCTAAAAGGTACCGACATTGTTGAATTTGATCAATTCCCAACTCTCAGTTTGGTTTTGAATCTCTAATTGGGCGCGTGGTATTATATCTAAGTCACATTCTCTTCTCTTAATCTGTGTTGCTGACCTCTATTGGTCTCAACTTAAATTGACTCTGCATAACTGCAACCTTTCTTTGAAGGCAAGCGGTTTGTATTTAACAAAAAAAATCATTTAAGAATTAGGAATGTCTCAGGTTTTAATGTCGAAATAGTAACAAAACAGGTGCTGAATTAACTTTGAGTAGGCCTATACAGCGCTCGATGTGGTGCCTCTGTTTGGCCATAAGCAGTCAATAAATCCACCTGTGAACATTGAACTGACAACTCCGCATTGTGTTCTAAAAGTAATGCCTTGCACTTATTTATAGTACAGTAACCCTTACGAAAATTCACGCAACCAGAACGAAAAATACACAAACAAATTTCTAAACAGAATGTGACGATAATGGTGATTGTGATTGAACAAAATGACAGTTCGCTAAATTTACTCGGCAGTCTACACTGTCTACACATTGTTCTGTACAAACAGCCTTGAAAAAGTTCTTCCGGCCGGGGTTTTCCCACATTAATTTTTCGCTGGGATGGGAGAGAACTTTTATGACATGGGCTCCACACTATATACTTATACATACCAAGGGCAAGGGACAGGAAATTGAAGGTTTACCTTTTAAGCAATAGGGTATAGGTACGGGATAAGATGAACAGCTCATTTTTTGTGGATTTGAAAATATTGGACAGGATTGTAATTCAACCGAATCAAGGTAGAAGCTCAAACAATTACGGGCACAGGGACTAGCTGTACTTTTAACTGTTGTTAGGCTCGTTTCCCAGTGTAGCACTTATACAGAGTGGTATCATTGATACGACTGCAACATTTATAGATGCATTATGTGCCCAGAATTGTTTACTTCCAATCCGTCATTCTCATATAATGATTATATGAGAATCAATCCGTCATTCTCATATAATGATTATATGAGAATGACGGATTGGAAGTCGTCCCTGAATTGACAAGCCTGCACTGCATCATAGTACAGCACAGTAGATCCGGCATATCGAAACGCCGGTCCATAAACGATTTTGAGCCTCCATTTTAAAACCACCAGGATTGAACACTACTTACCAATACAGTTGTCTTCAATAAGTTCGTGTGCAGTGTAGGTGAGGTTGTTTTGACAAGTTGCACCACTACAGTTCTTCTCAGTTGTCGGTCGAAGTTCTGAGGATTCGTGATTTTGTTTGTGTGTACCTTCTTCGTTGTTCGCTCAAGTCTGACACTGGTTCCCAGCGCAGCGTTTTTATACACTTTCCCCACGGACCAGTCCGTGCTTTCCCACAGGCGGCGATATGCACGTGGATGACGTATGACCTCAGGTGGATATAAATAGAACACTCGACCTGCGCACTAGGGTCAGGTAAGTCTCACCCCTTGTGTCACTGATTGATGGTCGAACCTCATGTAGTAGAGCGGTGCGGGAAATCTAAGTCCGGCTTCGGGGAACTTCACGTGAGCGTAGTGCCGACAAGAAACTGAGTTCTTCTAATGATGTTTAACGGAAACGGATCATCATTGCGAATGAGAACATGATATACAGGATTTGGCGTTAGGCCTACATGTCAGTTGGCAGAAATCTCAGCGGCCGGGGTGGTTAATTAACTAATATACGACGTCATGATTAGGTTGGCCAAATCCGTGTTTAGTAATGACGGTGGTAGGGAAATCACTTCTCGGTATATCGTTTCCATGAATTTACTACCGTTCCTTACTGTTTAGGCTAGTATGCAGATTATTTAATTTAAATCACACGCAAGTCCCAAACTAATTAGTCACGTCGTGAATTACTTAGCCTTATTACTTTTAATGCCTAACGTAACATATCTTTCTTTGCTATCGACTGTGCTATTTTTTGAAAACTGTGCTTATATAATCTGCTATATTTAGACTTACTCGTTCCTTTGACTCTTTCAGTCATAATGCTGTGTTTGTTTCGTTCCCAGAAGGGACACAATTAATAAGTCCATATAGCTGGCCTGGGCGCTCAATCCCCAAACGTGAATTATCATGTCTCTATCCCTGACACCGATAGACCGTGCAGGCAATAGGCCTAAAGAACGTTCCGGGGTTTCCCCCCAAAAAATTATCAATAATGAACAAAACAAAATGTGATATTTCTTTGGGTCATGGTCTCGCGACTTATATATATATAGCACCCGTTTCATGGAATTGTGAATTAAGGTCTGTCACTGACAGGCAGTCTTATAGTCAACTTCACCCGTCATGTGAACTATTCGAAGTTCAATATTTCTATTTTGACGATCGGGAAAAAACAACCGATAGTCATATTTGACTAGAAACCAGTTAAATTTGACTATATAGGGTCAGCTGGGTGCAACTTCATATCAGTCAATCTGACTAGATTATTCCTGTCAGTATTATTGACTGTAGGAAAAATATTTATGCAAATAACTAAAGTTGAAGTCAAATCCAACTACAATTGTTCTAGTCATAGTGGGAAACTTTGCATGTTTAACTAAATTCCAATAAAAAAAACAGTCAATATTTTGACTCAGTTGTTTTTAGAGTGTAATATTACCTAACTTCAATACCTCGTACATTGCCGTCGTTAATGATTCATGAACGGATTAAGCCCTGTTTTCCTTGCCCGCAACTTCTTGTCGAACCCGAACTGAATACTTAAGTGCAAAATGAATATATAATAAAAAAAGGTCACAAAGTACGTTACAGTCGAAAGTTCAAGCACATTTCGAATCCATTATGAGCGAGTTTAATACCGTGAAGACTTGATTCACTTCTATCAGTAACCACAAAACCGAGTCACAGCCTGGTAGTTTTTTTCATACGGTAAAAATCAGTAACAAAACAGACCAAATTAAGTTATCTGCATGTAGTTATAGGTATATAGAGAAACCCGATTGATTGCGACCATGAGCCTTTATCATGAAATAAACATTTGTTTCCTTTTTTCCCGTTGTCATCTGTACACCCGGACTTGAACTTTCGGTTTCCCAGTAAAGTAAATACATTGTTTTTATTCATGTGGCCTATAGTTCCTCTCTCTACAGGGATGCGGTATATACTATAAGGTTAATAAATTAAATAATGGTTTGACGATCCTGATGAATTTACCGTTAAAAAAACAATCCCAAGCAAAAACATTATTTGATTGGTTCATTGTGGAGTCACTAAATACTTCATTTTTGATCGAAGTACGGTTTTGATTTGTAACCCTTCAGTCATTCTTTTTTCACTTAATCAATCTTGCGTGTGTCTCTATCAATAGTACTTGATACTCACAATCTATCTAGGGCAATGGATACTCATTAATCTACGTAGGTCAATGTGGCCTTGTGGGTAGAATGTGTAACTCATATGATGAGGGTAGGGGTTGGAATCATGCTGCACATAGAGCCTGGACTTGGCAGACCCAGTGAGCCATAATATTGACTCGAGACAGAATTCATTAACATCACTTTCTTACTGCGACAACAATTTAACACACATGTTTGCCGGCGTAGATAACGTTTACCTGCCAAATACCAGAGTCAACAAGTATTATAGAAAGTGAAAAGAACGGTAATACCTATATGGTAATACAAATGGTCCTTCGAAGCTATCCGGCCGTGTGCAAGACGCAATCATTCATGGAAGGATGACAATCGTCACGGCTGACGTCAGAACTTTCCATTTTTTTGGGTCTGCGATAAGAGACCCAAGGTCGTTGCTTGTTATGTGTATATATTTCTGGCTATACAATTTACAAGACCACCTCGAAGACTGACCCTTGCCCTATATCTTCCAACTGTAAAATTGCGGGGGAAAGTGATAATATTCTGAACGGAAGAATAATTATCATAGTCGCATTTTGTATAATCAAATGTCTATCACTTGTGTATTAGTGTCATCACGTGTGTAGGCCTATTGATCCTCATGTACACGCATCCTTGGGAAACAAATGTCTTTCCCACAAGTATACTATGTGTGTATTAAGGCTAAATCATCGTATTTAAAGTATGAATAATATTTTTAGATTAGTTTTAAGGTAAGCCAGGTAAAGGAACTTAAAGTCCCATAGCCATTACTGGCTGTAGGGGCAGTGGGATGTTAGAGGTCCACTGTGTCTTGGTGCGGCATATCAGTGGCGGGGCCCAGTCCTCTCCTCTCGCCGTCTATCTTCCCTGAACGAATCAGGTAGGCCTACCCATTTTACTGTTGGGTCGTCATAGAGAGTTTTCCAGTTTTTGGTCCAAATGGGAATCTAACCACCAACCTTCCACTCCATAGCCCCACGCTCTAACCGCTCGGCTACGAGGCCCCTCTAGAGTAGTTTAATTTACATCAATTTTTAATCTATACAAGTAGTTTGTGATTGTTTTAAAAATTTGATGTATATTTATTTGACGTGTAATTTACTTTTTGTGTTTAGCTGTCCAAAAATATGTAATTGCCTTTTTAAGGATAAAAAAGTATTTCGAATTGAATTGAATTGAATTGAAATAAATAAATAAATAAATAAATAGAAAACTCATTCTTGAGATCGATTAACGGCTACAACTGACGCAACAACGCTCTTTATTTATCTTCCGGCTATACATATCGACATCTAGCAGTGGGTGCAATATACGCGAACTGCTACTTAGTGCATGTACAGGTGCAAATATCCAACAAGCTAGGCGGCTTCATATCATACAATATACATTATGCACCACAAATTTCTATAGTTTGATTAAATAGAGCCACACACTGAACTCCACTGCTTACTGAAAAATTATTCTCTAAACACGATTCACCAATTCATATCACGATAACAAGATTAACATTTAAAAGTGAATAATGAATTTACAAGTGAAGATCATCCACAATGTTTCAGGTAAAAAATAACCGAGAATTTATAAGAAAATAACGCAAATAATATACATTCGGTCCTTATGTACAAAACATGCATTTCGGTGAGATAATGGAAAAAGGAATTAATCGTGAACAGCTGAATACAAATAATTAGTCATAAAAATGGAATTATAAAACATAAAGCCTAATGCTAGAAGTTAACGTTTCTTTGTTTATTTCGGAAAAGGGAATGTGCCAATGGATTGATATGCATGCAAGCAGGAAACGTATACGAAAGTCACGTGGACCAGGACACATGACAAATAATGCATGTGAGAGACTTCAACTTTTCACCTACAGGATATCCATACAATGTTTCTGCTATTAAATATTTTTGCTCATATCAAATATGGTGAGTCGAAGACCGGCACATTAGGAAAGAAAATAGTTAGGAAAGAAAATAGTTAGGAAGGTGGTTAAATAAAAAGAGACTCCTCAATTCCGCACTTAGGCATAAACGTTACTGTGCATGGGCAGCACGCTATAGAGGCATAACTAGGGGGTGTCACCATTAAAGAAAACCCCAATATTTCACTACACTTCGGCGAGAAATTACGATTAGAACAACTGACTTTACAAGTTGAAGAGCATATTTCCAAAAAACGCGATATACGCCATTGTGTTCCCTTTTAGAATTCTGCTCTCTCCTGGCTGCCCAAAATCCATGTCGACGGCTGTTTTATACACAAACACATCTTAAGACTACAATAAAGCGAAAAATGAAGTTTAGAAACAGATGTTTTTGTTGAAGTTTCGTAACCGTGCAAATGAGTATGTCGCGTTTTGGAAATTGACTCTTCAATTCACTTTCTAAGTATTTTCTTCTGTACCTACACGTTTAGAATTAGCTCTCGGACTAACATCGTTATTTTAAGAGCTATTATCATTACTATTTTTTTTTTTAGCTTTCACGACTATCTACTACTGGCTATTTTCCCAACGTTTCGATTATAACACCGCTATAGTCCGCGCTATCGACCTTATTTCCTTCAGAATCCACGAAGGGCGGTACAAAACTCTTCACCTTTTCTTTAAAACGTATTTACGTAAAGTTGCTGACGTTTTCCCGATCTCAGCAAGTTTTTCTTGATAATCACGAAGCCTTTTTTTCAGACACTAGACGCCAACATCTATAACCACAATACAAAATGCACATCATAAGCATTATGCTTGGTCATATACATTTGTCATAAGCTTGTGATACATTATTACTTTCCCCACGGAGTCACGACTTTTGCACCCCAGCACATTTTAACGACCGGTACCATTAAACATAGAAGCTAACGCGGACAAAAACCCACGGTTTTTTTTTGACATCGTATAATTCTCTTTAAGTTTTATAACCACATCCTTTTGAAATCAAAGAACCGAATGACTACTGACTGTACTTGAACTTTGAAGATCCGTAAGGGCCTTTACCATCAGAAGGTCATATCCGCGCGTCACAAATGCATTTCCAGAAGGAAAATGTACTTGCGAATTGTCTGGATATTCCATTTATACTGTTCATAAAGTACTGGCAATGCAGTGATGTAATATTTCCTATATCATTGTTGATAGTTGCAGAACATTTGTTAAACAGACAGGTCAACGGACTTAATTTTATTCATAATGGCAAAGCTTGACAATTTCAAGAATGATTTATGAATGTTGCGGCACTACATAACTTCATCGATACTTATAGTACATACCTTTATTATTATTTTGTTTTGTTTAAAATATTTCCTAAGAAGTGAGCTACCATGAAAATAACGCTAACGCTTTGTTTAAGTACTCGATTATTTTACTGTCTGCACTAAATCAACAAAAATACGTTTGCACGAACGCCACGCAAAGTTGTCGAGCGATAATCACACACAAATTTACGTCCGTGAAAAGGGGCGCGGGTAAAGTTATTTGCATGAATTTGAATAAATGAATGCCAATTAGTAGCAGTCCCCAACCCACACGATCACGTTGCTCTGCGAGACATCGTCAATGTCGCACTGAACGGACTTCTTCTTGCCGTCAATCAGCACCACGTGATCGGCGGCGGGCGTGGCCAGGTGGGGACCGAACACGCCGCTGTTGACGATGTGCCGGTTGTGCTCGTTCCAGGGCCAGCTCTCGGCGCTGATTGGATGAAAGACGCCCGGGATCATCTTGACCTTGCTTGTTTCCAGGTCGACGAAGAGGACATCGGGGCGATCTCGGGAGGTCACCATGATGTCATAGGTGTGCGTGCTTGCCTTGGTGGGGAAGAAGCCGACATCACTGACTCCTAGATTAGTGCTGACCTCAAACAAGGACTTGACCTTTCCAGACAGGGTGACCTTCTGGACGTAGATCAAGCCGTGTTGGTTATCAGCACTGATGATGTACCGCCCGTCGGGTGATGTGTACGGTGTCCCCCGTATGCCCTCATTCACATGCAGCACAGTGTCGGTCAGGTAATCCAGAAACAGCTGCTTGGATGGGCGAGACTCGCGGCCGTCTGCGCAACTCACGATGACGTAACCGCCCGTTGCCAGGAAGGCCACTGAATCAGGATAACACTGGTGCTGGCTAAGGACGATGGTAGAGGACAACGTGGTGGTCTCGAGGTTGATCTTAGTGATTGCCATCTGCTGGCTGTGGACCACGTATCCGAACTTGTAATTACCCTGATTGGGGATCTGGACCTGTGGGATAAAAAGCCCTTTAACGACATCGAAATGATGCCCGATCGGGGTAGTGTGGATCGGGGTATGGGTTTCCCGTTGGCTGACGTACTTGATGACCTGGATTGATCGTTGGCCTTCCTCGGCATCCGTAGACTGCCAGCAGACAACCCATAGAGTGTCAAGGTGAGGAATGTAATGAAGAGAGACGGGAATCCGATCGGTTGGAATAACCTGCAAACAAACAAGGAAAACGATAACTTCCCATTGCATAAAAGCTACAAATTCAGTTTGTAACTACCTAAGAATACGAATATTATGTTCTGACTAACAGTGTTTGTTACTAACAAACTTTTTACGAATTGGAAACGGTGACGGGGTTTCAGAAACGGCAACAATACCTCAATGATGAGCTGAGTGCGGACATCAATAGCGATGATGCGGTTGTTCTCTGGCTGCGTCACGTACACGAACTGGTTCTTCACGTTGACCGCCTCGCCCCACGAGCAGGCGATCTCACCGGACGGGCCCGGAGGGCACAGCAGGCCGTGCGGCTTGGGCAGGACGTGCAGGGCGGGAATGTTCAGTCGGTACCCGCAGGTGTCTGGCTCGATGACTCGGACGCCGTCCGAGTGGAACAAGTAGTAGACGTGCATGGGACCCAAATCTAGAGCTGGAAATTTTCGGTAACAAAAATGACACAGCACAATAAATGGGAGGTTTGAGGTAACACCATGTGAATGATATCTCTTTGTGAGTTGTGTGGTTCTCAGAAGAACCAGTTCGTTTAACTCCACGTTTCGAACAATATGCTCATTCAACTGCACGGTTCTTCTCAAAACCACACAACTCACAAAAATAAAATTTTGAGTTTTCCCATTTTGAGATGTCAAGACCTTATTTTGCCGCCACAATCACTCCAGTAAACCTATCAGCTTCCACAATCCACATGTATGCATACCTCGCAGTCTTAGACAGGCGTGCACTGATGCGATTTTGAGCAAGTCAACGTTTTATACCTTTAGTGTTTTCTTGAATGAAGACAGATGAGACGGATTGCACGCTGCCTACGGGGTTACTGGCTCTGCACAGGTACTTGCCGGTGTCTGGGTAGTCCAGGGATTCAATACAAACGGTGGTGTTGCAATCTGTCGGGGACAAAAAGGTGTGTTCACAGCCGGTGTTAAGTTTAAAACACATTGTAGGCCTATGCATTTCAAAACCTAATGTGTTTTCATAACGGTGAATGCGTTTATTTCATAACGTGAATAACGGTGAATGCGTTTATTTCATGATGACGGTGAACGCTTTTTCTTTTGACCGTACAGTGTTACAATACACGCGTAGAGGTGTGTTTGCGAAAAAACGACTATCTGTGTTCTTTTCAAGTATCATAATTTCGAAGTGACAACCTCTCATATGACCCATACCTTTTATGGAACTGTCTTTGCTGTCAACCGGAAAGTGCACATCAGACCAATTGGATCACGACTTTTCAGTCAGGTGACCACGCTAGCTCGTTCAAACTTAGTGACGTGTATTGTTAAGATGAACACAAACCAAAGGAAGGCAGGGCTTTGTAGTCAGTTGACAACGTTAACTCGTTCAAACTTGGTCACGTGCGCTGTGAGAACTGTACACAAACCAAAAGTGGGCGGGGCTGATGGCCAAATAGGGAGGGGTCCATTTTGTTCATGCAGCTTACCTTCAAGTCTCAGTCCTGGTCGGTCGCTCAGCGTGAGTCCCTTCTTGCTCCATAGCTTCTCGGGCTCGGGCACGCCCTGTGCGTAGCACTGTACTTTGGCAGTCTTGCCCTTGGACTGGAACCTGGACTGGGGGCAGGTGTGCACCGAGGGCGGAACTGGGGGGAAAAGGTGACAAGAACACGGTGCAGTTAGGGGTAGAGAGTTGACTCACACACTTACCCTGGTACCTCCGGTTTAGACTTGCGTTCCGTAGTCACTCCTAAACACTGACCTAACGAGGTAGGGGATGGCATGTATTTGGTGCACGGGCCTCCCGCGTGAGGCCTAGGCTCCCTTTTCGTCCACGCTCAGAATTTGGGTGAAGGCAAGTAGCGTTTTATTGTTAAGAACCCAATGACACCCCAAAGTTCCCCATTCCTGCAAACTGCCCTCGAATTGAAAAATAGTGTACTCTGAATATGTGTATTAAGTTTTACCTCTAAAACACAGATGAGCCACTCTACATTCGCATTACGTCGAAAGAGCGACTGCAAAGTATCTTAATTTCATATGAAAAAAAAAATGCATGAGGTTCGCCCGTCTGCATCTGAAATCTGAAGCCTATTTGGGCCGAATAGTCGTTCCTATACATTCCACGGTTCGGCACGACTGTGGAAATTCAATCTGGAAACTGAGGTCAATATTTTTAGACAATCCAGATAGAAAATATGTACGCTTTTGCGTACGATATTTTGTTGCACTTGAATAAATTTCTCTATGAAATTACGGTGTCCGCGTGGTACCATACCTCGGACCTCCACGGTGTAAGTCTGCTTGACTGATCTGTACCCTTCCACGTAGCACGTGTAGATCCCCATGTGCATCAAGGTGAGTTTGTTGAAATACAAGGTTCCATCATCGTACGTCTGGAAAAAAAGTAAGTTCACAAAAATATTTCAAGCACAAGAAAACACAGTCTATACATTAAAATGTAGCGAAATCCTCAATCTGATGCTTATGGGTCTAAAAACCGCTTAGTAAATCCAATTGAAATACAATTTTTGGTTCGCACATTCTATCAAAATGGCCGCCATAGCTACCATTACAACCGTTGCCCTAGCAACCAACCTTCATCCCGTCCATGAGCTGGACGTCAATGAGATCCACGCCGTTGCGCTGCCAGATGACGTTCGACTTGTCTTCAACCTCGATCCTGCAGACCAGCACGACGTTGTCGCCGGCCGTGGCCACTTTGACCTGCTGGCGAAGGTCCTCTGAAATGGTGACTATCTGCACGTCTGAAATGGACAACATAATACAAGAGAATCATTTTAGGATTTGATGGGTGAAGAGTTCAATTTACAAAAGTTACAAAAGTTGCTGTCTCCTCTTATCCATACAATATTTTTAGTTCCAAGAGCTGGTACGATGATGCACTATTCAAGTTCCGCCTTCGTACAGCCTGACGGTGGAACTCTTTGGCAAGATCTTGCGAAAAGTCTGTGGAATGTTCCCAAAACAATGCTTCGCTGACTCCACTGATAATTTTGATTCTGATCTATACTACTCACCGAAGGCGTCATACATCTCATACGGGTCCAGTTTTTTGTCCCCGTTTTTGTCGTAGATGCGCAGAACGTCCAACAGCGAGCACTGCGCAGACAGTCCCTCGATATTGTCTCGCGAGATCACGGAGGAAATTTCGTCCCCGGTGAGCAGGCTGTCACGTGACGAGTCGAAGTGGTTCGTCATCAGACTGACAAGGAACTTCTTGTCCACTGCAGACGTAATGAATTACAAATTATCATTTTGAAAACATGTTTTTTTTGTACTTAAATGCAATTAATTTTCTTGTCTGCGATTGTCACACTTACGCTCAGGGAGGACGGGGTCATCACGTGGGTTGTTGAATTGCGTCCGGTAGTGGTCCAGAAGATTGGTCTTGAATTCGGCTAGGCCCTCCTCGGAGCAGACAACTTCGGTGGGGATTTCTGAGAGAATGGGAAAATCTAACTATTAACTTAAGGATTCTCTCCTTCATTTTCAAAAAACTTTGTGATTTGCAAAATATAATGCCGACATCCAATCATTATGTTCCTCTTGCTGGCCAGGCCCTGAATTCATTGTATTTAATGTATACATTGTACAGGGCAATATCTTCTAAAAAAAAGTGTTTTGAGGATCAATATGCTCCTATGAAATTTGGTGAAGCACATACGAACCTTCGAGGACAGGTTTTTCAGTGTCAACAACTGGCTCCTCTTCGACCATTTCTGTGTCGTTCTCCACAACCTCCGGTTTCTCTTCCGCAACTTCCGGTTCTTCTTCATCTACTTCCGGGTCATCCTTTTCATCGTCATCAGCATCATCGTCAGCAGCAGCAGCATCGTCCTCCTCGTCCTCGATAGTTTCATCGATGTGTTGGTCCACAATTTCGTCGTGCGTATCCGGTTTTTGGTCTCCGAACACCTCCGGGTTGCCTCCGATCAGCTCCGGTGCGGTCGTAGGCTTCTCGCAGACCGCGTCCGGAACCACTGCGATGCGGGTCCGCTTGACGCACGCGGCCCGGTGCAGCTCGCAGTGGTTGTCGTACAGCACGCCATCCGAGCCGCAAACAGGCCGCTGGTGGGGCTTGCACTCCCGGATGCACACGCAGATCGGATCGGCCAGGCTGGAGTTAAAGGTGCACTCGCTGCCTTTTGGGCACACCATGAAATTGCACGGGTTGACTGTTAGGTAAAGAGTCAAGACAAAATGACCGATTAAAGCGACCGTATGGTCCTGTGACGATACTCAACCCGTAGCGTTTGCTTTTGTATGTGGTGTCTGGGGTAAAAACATGCAGAATCAATTCGTCGCGGCGCGGCGTGAGTTACGAAAACACGATATTTTTTAAGTTAAAATGTTGCAATCTTATCCAGTCAATATGCAGTATCACCGTATAAATATGAGCAAATTGGAAAGGGAAGGATTATTTCTGAGAAGGTGTGGACATAATAATTACAAATGTGAAAACACGACAAATACACGTTGGAAATAACAACACCAAGTACACGATATAATTCAATTTCTTGCTAATTGCGGTATCGAATCAGGATACAGGAAGCAAGTCCCCATCCCAGGGCTTACTGTTGGAAACGAGGTTGAAAATAAAGTAAGCCCTGGGACGAGGTTGATTAGCGCGGCGTTTGGAACCATTGGCTCAGCAAACTGAGCTCGGCACCGTCCTTTGGCTCGACAGAGTCTGCCGTGCTATCATCGTTCCAAACGGCAGTGACACGACACTATGATTGTATAAAAACGCCGTGCCATTGCGGTGCAGAGCTCAATTCTATACAGTTTCCCACCTAAGGATTCAAAGTAGAGTGGGTACAAAGTCTGGTTTCGGGATTGTTTAAACTGACACTTCCACTACTCGAAAGGAGAGGGGCAACACCATGTTAAGTACATGTTTGACTGTCTGGTGTCGTTCTTCTCGTGTCAGTGAAGTCAGTGTATACTTGACTGGTATAAACTTAAGGTCCAATACTGTTTGTCATTTGCACTGTTTCTGCACGGAACCATTAAAAAACTTCATGTTATGGTATCTGCACCAAACTTCACAATGGCTTTAGCGAGCAGTTCTTTTGCGAAGATAGCAGTAGTGCTTCTGACTTTTTCTCTGGCAATTTTTACCGCGTATCTCTTGTGGTCGGACTCGACCAGTGTTGTCGGGGAGATCAGGGGTGTCGATCAAGCCAGCAATGGCAGAATCCAGGGGCGAGTTCGCGGGTCAGACAGTATGCCAACGATGTCACCGAGTCCAAGTGATGCAACTGGCTGCAAGAAAAGGCTACCAGGCGCCATTGTGATCGGCGTCATGAAGTGCGGCACATTCGCCTTCAAGACTTTCTTGAGCAGCCACCCAGGCATCGCCTTGCGTTTCGACAAGCAGGTGAATTTCTTCAGTTCCTCGAATCGCCACCCGGAGAACTTGGAGGCCTACAGGGACATGATGGCCTGCTCGACTCCACGCCAACTGACCATGGAGGGCTCGCCTGGATACTTTCCAGAAAGATTCGCTCCAGGACGAATCAAAGCAGCCCTGCCCGATGTCAAGTTGATACTCCTCTTACGGGATCCCGTCAATAGATCACTGTCGGAGTATGTCCACTTGATGGATTTGGAGGCGAAACGCGGTCCACGCCCAAACGTATACGTGGAGATGCCTGCAATAAAGGATGGTTTTCGGCGCGAAATAGGACCTTCTTTTGAAGAAGCCGTGTCGTACCCTAACGGGAGTCTGAAGACGTACAATCTTATCCTGGCAAAGAGTCGCTACGCGGACTTCCTCCCGAGATGGTTTAAGTTGTTCTCCCGCCAGAGAATCTTGATTCTGGACGGTGACGCCTTCGCTAAGGACCCGCTGCCGCAGCTCAAGAAAGCGGAGAAATTCCTCGGCGTCCGACCTTTCTTCACCCGTCGCCATTTCGTCTACAACCGACACAAGGGATTTTACTGTTTCAATGCAAAGGGGCTCGAAAACAAGGAGTGCTTAGGCAAGACAAAAGGACGCCCCCATCCGCCCATCGACGCAGCTCTTCTGAAGCGTTTGAACAGATACTTTGCACCGTCAGTTCAGGAGCTTCATGTATTGTTGAATCGAACTTTCAGTTGGTCTGTGAACTACCAAGATGAACATGTATTTTGAACATAGATGTCTCCATGTTTGTAAATGTTTGTGAAGATATATCAAATAAGCCAATTGCCACATTCCAATTGCCACATTCTATGCGCTATAATATGCTCACATGATATATTTAAGATTGGATTTAATATAATCCTTCATGATCTCATTTTCTTAATTCCGTATATCATCCACAGAAACATGAATGTCTCATGCAAGTCTTAGCCGAGACATTAGTAATACCTGGACAGACATGACACATTAAGGTGGCAATTGGCTTATGGACCATTCCAGAGATGCATATAGGATTGTCTGCATACAGCTTGCTCCAAGGCCGAGCCGCTCGATCCTATAGGTCGTAATTCGATGGCAATTCTGACTCATCCGTCATCATCAAATTGCGCAGCCAGCGATGCGGTAAAAAAAAATTAAAGGTACTGGCAAATACCTGCTTCTGGTAGGTGCGATTAACCACACATTGCCTGAATGAAGTACTTTCGCGATCTTCAATTTTGCTGGAGATCACAAGCTGAGGGTATACCTTTAAGCCCCCGGCACTTTCGTTTTCTGTTTGCGAACATTTTTCAACTAGCCAAGGCATGACAAGTAATATTGAATGACGAGTAATCTTAAAATGTCAAATGAAATTTGAGCATTAGGCCATCACTTTCTATTACATATTTTGATTTAGGAAGATGACTACAGGATGCATAGGAAGGTATTATACATGTACTACCGGCACCAAGTACAAAGCTGGAAACATCCAACTTAAAGCGCTGAATTAGCGCCCTTAATAGTCGATAATCGACGGTGAATTTGATTAACCGATATTACCCTTTAATGTTAGTACTGGAGCTACGTACATGATTAGCCGTTAGCTGACCTTTTTAAGTTATTAAAATGAGACATATTTAACACCCCTTTCATGTTGATGAGCTTGACACGCCCATAAAATGAAAGGCTTTTTCAAAATGGCCGGCATAACGCATAACACACAATGCATAAGGTATTGTTTCTAGATAAATTATCGATGTCATACATCCTTGCCTTTTCCCAATGTCATTTCCCAACGTTTCTTTCAGCCAAGCCTGGTTGTCATTCTGTGATAAGGAATGACACAGGTCTAGCGTGAAGGCATTTTCGAGTCGATCGGTTCTTTTCACGGCCAAACCGTCCGCCGCTCCCGCCGAAATGAAAAATGAAAGCGAGACGTCGAAAGGGCGAAGGCTTCAGTGCCGCGCTTGGTAAAGCGACCGGTGATCTGCGGGCGGGCCAGACGTGTTATTCTTCAAAATAAATGTGACAGAACATTCTGTGTGTAAGGAGAAGGCTTTCGAGTTTTGAATGAAAACAAAATTAGTCTGGACATTGCCAGCAAGGAAGCTGTGCGCAGAGTGAAGGGAATTCCTGGCCTGAATATTGCAGACTTCGTTTGGTTTATAATGTCGAAATTTTGTTGATGCTTGCAATTTTCTCAATATCGATATTAGAATGTACTCTATGGATTATTCTCGTCCTGAATGCATTCTAATTAAATTTTCGACCAATTAAGTTTTTTCCCTTGATATATCTAGTTATCAACTTTAAGATTTTCCAGTGTGAAAAGATAATGTTTTCAAGAATTAGCTTTTTTTCTAAACACATTTTCTGGTGCAGTGCTAAGATTTTTAAGTGCTAAAAAACGATGGTTTCATGTCCTCTTTGTGTGTATTTTTAACCATACATTATTTTTTCCCCGTCTTTTGATGATATATCGTATATGTTAATGTTTACTGTTTTAATTGCAAATTTTGTCTAAATGTTGTGATGTTAATTTTAATTTCAACTACCGCAATTCGGCCGTGATAGTAGATTTTTAAATAAACCAAAATGAATGAATGAACGCATTTGGATCCGTTCACGAAGCTGTTATGTCTGTGAAGGATTACTTTTTTGTTTGAATAATTATAATATTATGCATGTAAAATGTATACATTACCTCCTTTTGTACATGAACGTGCACATGAAAATCAGTCCGAAGCGGTCGCTAAAAATACTTCTTTGTTTGTTAAATATTCAGATTTTCACCACCGGTTGATAAATATAATTATGTCACCCATTCCGTAACATTAAGACAAGTTAATCGACAGAGTGTCTCGCTAAATCTCAGATTTTACGTAAAAATACATCGGTATTCCAGTCACAATCGTCAGCGACTATATCTTTATTATTCGCGACTAAATCCCCAATATCTGCGAATACATGCCTTACACAATGGCCCCTATCTATGTATCAAGCAACGGGCCTCAAAACAATTGAGGCTCGTCTGTCTTAATGCAAAACTGATGCACAAACGGTTCATTTGAAATGCGAGATGTACTCTCAAAGGAATACAGGGCATAGGAATATACAGTGATAATCAGATAGAAGAATCGTGAAATATTCCGAGTCGACAGCTACGTACAGCTGCAATTTCTCCTTGGGTGCGTCTGTTATCGATCAAAGGAGGACGAAATCGTATAACGAAGGTGTGACTTCGCTGATGTCACATTCCGCGCATTTGTTCTGAAGCAGAACTCTAGCTATACACGACTATCTCCTTGAAAAAAAAATGTCAAAGAAAGTATTGCAATTTCCGTTCGGAGCACTAGGCCTGAGCTATTCAGACTTTAAATGGATTGCAGTGGCTATTATTATAGCCTGAAGTTAACATATTCAAAATCGCTGTCCCGATAAATTCACAGCGATGTTACAAAATACATTTTCCATCTCCAGGCAAGTCATTTTTCGGCGTCTTTATAGGAGAGTGCTCTTCTCTAGTCTCTGCTGAGGGGAAACATCTCCATTCCATCCCCAAGAGAAATCAGGACAGGAACCCTCGATTTGCAGAAGCAGCGAGCCTTCCTTGACCAAACAACCGATGCTAGCGCAGATAACACGGGGGAGACATCCCTGAGGCCCGTTCGGTAGAGGTGTGATGAGAGCCACCCGGTGGACTCTCTCAATTAATGGATGTCAATATTCGGGGAAAAAATTTCAGTTTTTCTCATCGATGAGAGGGTTGTTCTTGCCCCCAAGCAAATTGAAGTTAAACACTGTGATATTTCACAGTATTTGCTTTTTTGGTGTCGCTGTAGATTGAGTTCATCTTCTGATCCGTCTTAATTGCTAGTCCAGCATGTCAATTAGGAAGATGATATCTTGTAGTAACAAGTGCGTCCTGAGGCTTTACACGGGGTTAAGTTATCCCCTCCTTTTGTAAATGTATGTCGACTCTACACCAGCTACAATGTATTTGTTAAATCTGCACTTTTAAAGTACCGACACCAATTCAGGTTCACATATATCATAAACGCAAGCATGAATGTTGCATGATTAACGTTTGACATGAAATGACATGAAACTCAAACAAAAACATCGGGTGAAATACAGCTATGGCAGTGACCTACCCACAATGCGTTGCGATGTCTCCTATTTCCTTTACAATATCTTGCCCCCCCCCCAAAAAAAAAATACCACCCATGGTTATGACAGAGCAAGGCATGATTTTTCAATGTTCTGGATTTTTAATGGCACCACATTTCATTTAATTACATCACACCAAATCAGAAAAGAAATGCCTACCTTGATCGTCCTTGTAATCGTCATCACCATGGTGATGCCTCTGTATTCAGACAAAAGGAGAACAACAAATGACACCCATTAACATGTCATTTCTCACTTTACATTAATATTTCAAATCCTCGTTGGTGATGGCTTTCGACAAAGCACCTGTAGCTGTAGACGAATACTGAACGTTCAGGCGAGATTTTAAATGCACTATAATAGTATATAGGCTACATTACCAGAGCAAACCAAAACCATACCAATATGACCAAACCAAACCGAATCAAACCGAACATGACCAAACCAGACCAAGCCAAAACAAACCCAACCAAACTAAGCCAAACCAAAACAAACCAAACCAAACCGATCAAAAGTTACCAAATCAAATCAAACGATAGTTATACCAAAGCAAACCAATCTAAACCAAACCAAACCAAACCAAACCAAACGGTTTACCAAAATTATTACCAAGCCAAACAAAACCAACATTATACCTAAACCAAACCAAACCAAAGCAAATAAAACCGAGCTAAGGTTATTACCAAGCCAAAATTATACCAAAGACATTACCAAACAAAACAAAAGTAAGTAATTAAAGTGAGTAAATGAAGTTTTATGGTATAGCAAATACCTTATGGCCCTTTGGTCTTGCATCCACCATACACATTGCCGCGAAGAGAACGGCCAAAGAGATTGCAACAGCCCGCATGATGATGTCCTGTTGATAGTCAGATCTCCCAAAAACCTGTAAAAAATATATTAATAATAATGTTTACTGCAATTAATAAAACGTTGACTTAGGTTTTGACGACTTCAATCTCTACATGCATTTCTAAAACAATATAGCCCTGCAATACTTACGGGGTTCTATAGGTTATTAGAAATTGAGCAATATTCTCCAGTTTATAATAGGGACTGACTAACATTATATAGTTTTTAGACTGATTGTCAGTCGCTTCCAGTCGTCCCTATAATATATTAGCCAAAAGCAAATTTTATTGTGCCTAAGCAAAATAGAATGTCTTAATCTTGAAACTATTGTAAATGTACGCAGGCAGAATGGGTTTCCCTGTGAAATTCACACTGCAGAAGGGCTGCATCATTAATTGGGGGGGGGGGGGGAACGGTTTTCGGATATTAGGGTGGCGCATAAAGAAGCAGGGGCACGTCCGTACATACAGCGCACAGGGCAGTATCTTTGACGACACCTGTCTCGAAATTGTAGGTACCTGGATAAATCCACGGAGCACAGGAACCTAGTCAAATCGAAGCCGTTGCCAGCCCTGCAGCCAAGACAGTATCGCAGTATTCAATGAGCTGGGTGGCGCGAAAATCACCTGGCACTCCCTCGTCATCTTTAGTCAAACACTTGTTCAGAAGGTGGGAAATCATGGTAGTAGATGCGTGCGTTCTCGTCCAAATATGACACTTCACATGACATCGCATTTCGCTCTCATATAGCAAAATTTAATATCCTTGCAATTTTGCGAATATGGCGACAAATCCGTGCATTTCACATAATAATTGGGATGTGTTACGTAGCGGAACATGGCGTTCCCGTTATTGTTTGCACAAAATCATGCTTTTCATCTCACTTAATTGTAATCACATGAAGACAGCTGCCAAAAAAACCAACAATTCTTATTGGAGATTTGAAAATTGGAAACGGTCATGGGTACGCGGGTGCGCTGAAGAAGAAATCGTTCTTGAAATCATTCTTGCTTAATTGGGTTGAATGCATTACGTTGGGACGAGTTAAATAATGAATCAGACAAACGATCTCATAATGTATTGACAAGACAAGAATTTCCATCACTAATATATGGAGAAATTTAAATGTCTTCTTTTCGAAAATTCCCCATGAAAAAAGGACGTTGCCGACATAAATTAAATATCACGCAACAATGTATTGATTCCATATTCTCGCAATCATCATTGGACTTAAAAGGAGAAAACAGGCGTTTTGCACGTTTTATAGAATGACATAATTTTATCTTTCACTTTTGTATTTTTTCGACATATTTCACCATATTAGGTACATGTGTACGTTTGCAAAAAACAACAACAGCTTGACCCGTGTCGTTCACACTGAGAGAATCCGAAAACGTGCCATCAAAATTTGTGGGGAAAAAATCAGTTTAATTCAAAAGGATAAATTCTACAGAGGGCAAGTATACTTCGTAAGCCACATCAATACGCCGTGCTTCATAAACACTAGCCTCTGGTTGTTTATAATAAAACTGTGTGATAATATCAAGCAACGAGACCTCGTAAAACGGACTGGATATTTCAGACTACAGCCTGTTATTGCGATCTCGTATTATTGCTACTGTATAGGTTAAGGCACTTTACAATAAGCTTTATGCACACAATATGAACACTAAAATGTCAAATCCGGCTTCCTAAATGTCACTGGTCATCTGTCAAAATATTTGTCACTTAGCTCGTCAGCACGGGTCATTGTTTGTGTTTTTTGATAAACGAAGCCCAAATGCTGTCGGGCACGATGACTTTATTGCCACTTCAATATTCCCTGAAAACAGACATCTATGATTCACTGCACGAAACTCCTTTAACTCATACCTGTACAGCAAGGTGAATTCGCAACGAAACATACCATTATGATAATGATGAAGATGTCAGTATATAGACAATCACCTGTAGACTGTGCATATATTCTTGCTAGACATTAACCCTATACCTAACGGTTGTCTGTGTTTCAAAATGGAGATCGCTTTCACGAGCGAAGATTCCTGCAGGTACATCGATTCCCGTGTGTACGGAGCCGCAATAATCAATTTGTTATCATCGAGCGTAATGTTGTCTCTTTTAGAATGTAAATTTGTATTTTGTAGTATGCAGTGGGTGTCCACGTCTATTAGCACACTAAGTGCATCAGGCGACGGAGGGCGTAATTTATTCAGTGAGTTTAAAGTCTTAGCAATTTTGGTTTAGGCCTATAATTGTAGTATTTTGTACATAAAGTGACTACAATTCGTGATAGTAAATCATCAGATTTATCGCAGACTTAATTGCTGAGCCAAGATTTGCCACAATCAGAGTTGCAATCGAGTGAATCATAAGTCTGTACCAACTTTGTCGTCAACATACCAACATCATCGATATTTAGAGCACTCAACAAATGCGGTTCAGTATATAACAAAATTCATGAAAATATCTAAACTCACCAGTCTCTGTCGGTTCAAATGTTAACAAACGAAATCAATATCTCATGAAATATCGTCTTTTCTCATTAAACATTGGAAAGTATGTGAATATGGTTGTAGAGGAATGCCAGTCCGTGATATTTATAATATCCGAGTCCAAGTCAGGCTTCGGGGCTACAAGCCACACGTAGTGATGATTGTATACTGAGTCACGGTCCAGACAATACAGCAAGCCAGCAGGCGCGTATGTAAACACATGTTTAATTTAACCTTTTCGAGCCGCGGAATGAACATAAATTACATCAGTTTTCCTATACCACTGTCTCCAATTAAAATCCCTTAGGCCTCACATTCGAGTTTTGAAAGAGTCGGTTTAGATGGAAATATGAAAATTATACCATTCCAATTCCCTTGTAAGCAGAAATATTTGCGAGAACATAAATCTCACTTCCATTCTGATTCATGCTTTGTCATAAAGAAATCTAATGGGATGGCGAATTTTACCAAAAGATTGACACGTCATCAATGACATGTTTTTTAAACCTCGATTTCGTCTCCATTTCGACTACAGGATGCTTTTAATATTAACTTATTCTTACAGCAAGACTAAACAGTAACAAGACGAACGAGTAACATTCGTATAGTTGTATACATCACTGTACTACCGTGTTTGCACTAAATCACCTAGCTTACCTTTCTTCTCAAAATTTTCTGTCAAAACATTTCACCAAATGAGAACATTAATAATTTTTAAGATCTAAATCAGGTCTTTAAGATCCAAATATATAAAGAACTAATGTTGAATATCACCAAACTGCAGCGTAGTTTGATAGTTTTACATAAATCTAGATTGAGATTAGTTTTTACATATTAATTTTGTATTCTGTTGCAAACTGATACCTAAAAGAATCGTCCAAAATGGAAATGCACCTACGTATGGGTTTCGTTTCTTTTTATTTCTTCTGCTCCATTTCTTTTTTATTTTCAATTTTATTTTCTGTAGCAAACTGATACCTAATTGTATCGACCGTCGCAGCAGCCCTTTCCCGGCCCCAGCACTGAGCTGTCTATGCATCCGTGTTGTGTCAGCTATAGACGCCCGAAGCAAAGCCAGCATGTTAATGTCCCATCATATGCGAGCAAGCAAGCATGCATTATGTCCTATCCCTAATTCCTTGCTCGCGACACACGAGTCGTTGTTTCAGCCTCTTTACTAACAGTCAATTAAAAAACGCCATATCGCGCTCACAAGCCCTATATTGATCCAGCGAACGTTGTGGCATTTTCCCTTAATAACGACTCATTTGCATTTTTAATCAGCAATTTCCATTTTGTGTTTAACAGACTTCGGATTTTGCTTTCCAAGAATATGATGTCGAAGAGCGAAGTGTTTGTGTTTTGCGGAGGGGCACGATAATTTATGTAAACAGCTCCGGTTTATGAATACAAATTGCAAAATAAATCTTCTCCTTGGGCAGTCTGGGTGTTACATAATGCATCAATGTCTAATACCAGCTTAATTGATTCTTTAGTTCTGCATGGTCGACTTTTTTTTCTTGTGATGATTGTTTGGTTTTAAAGAAATAAATTCCTGATCACTTTCTAATCATATATTCAATCAGATCTTTCGTTGTAAATTAGAGGTTTACTTTGTTATTTATGTTACGATTAAAAGTAATTTTGACATGAGTGATCATGGTTATTTTTTTTATTGTAAACTACGTCCATTCTCATTTGTTAAAAAATGTTACCGATTTTATTAAAGAATATACAAAGGAGCAATATGATTTTATGGTAAACAAATATAATAAAACTTTCAGCAAATAAATTTACAGAATATGCTGACCGGGACATTACATGTTTGTCATTTAAGCAAAATGTAACCGTCAGGCAACCTCCGGATAAATGAACATTTATCAAATCAATTTATCTCAGAAAATATCAATAACGAGGTTGTTTATGCCACAACTAAAAAAATGGCGTTATTTTGGGCCGCTGGAAAGACGGGAAATGAAAAATACCCCAAACCAAACCCGAGAACTGCATAGTGAATTAGAAACACGAAAACATATGTCGGCACAGGGTTGGTACCCCAAACGAGATATCTCAGAAACTACCTCGAGCGGACCCTTCCCCCTGCATTCGGCCTCAAGACAAACTGCAAGCATAGCCTTCTTCGGGTGTGTTTGCGAGTGCGCGGTTTTTATTCATGCAATTCGATCGCACGGCAAAAATCCAATATGGATTCGATTCACCGTGTGCCTATCAGCTGAATATAATTTTGGAGGCAATATACAGCGTGTGATAATTGGCATATATTGACCTGTGTGATATAGTAATAAATATTATTTACGGATAGTTGATGACTTGATAGTTTTGTATATTAACATTAATTTGTTTCCGAAAGGAATATTGACGAAATCACGAAATTTAAATATCAACTACTAAAGCTGTTTAACAGGCTCCGAATATTTAATGTGCACGCTGAATTTAGTGCCCTCACCCTGATAAATACGAAGACATCTTTCATTTCAAATGAAGACTTCACTTTCCTTTCGACAGCCGAGGGACTTCGGTCTCCGATGTCATGATGGCTTCTGTAAATATTTGATCTCAAAGCGATCTCAATTTTGCCAGCTTATAGCAAAGAATATTGAACCGACCAATATTATCTTAAAGGCTACAACACGGTGTGCGAGGTTTTTTTTTTTTTTTTTTTTGTATTGTACAAAAATCCGCTTGTGTTATGCCATGAATGATTATTGTGATTACAAAAACCATCCCGGTTTTACAGGACCAATACATTTCAGTTTACCTCAGGAAACTAAAGCTGATCGTCGCGTATAGCTCTACAGCTCGAGCAGGTTTGTAAATCTTGGAAGCTTAAACCTTAATGGACAGCATTGGCACGGCTCTAGTTTTAACTTCTGAGCTTTGACAATTTGACATACATGTACAAGCATGCTCCAAAGCAGACGAGAGTACGTTATAAGCTTCAAACCATGTAGCCAGCTAGAGCCAGATGCTACGGTTCGACAAATCAAATGGAGACAGGCACTTTGTCTAATGGTCACGCACGGAAGAAAGTCGTGCTCATTCTATTCCCGTGCTGAATTCGTGCTGTCTCTTCTTTAATGTTATTTGCATGTTTCAAATTCACAATGTTTTCTTTAAGAGAGAATTCATCGTTCACATGTTCTTGTTGGTTTGGTTTCACATGATTACGATCATTATAATGTCCCGTTGCCGTGTAATGATAACGCGACGATTGATTTCCTATGTGGCTAATGTTTCCAGTATACAATGGCTCCTTTGAAGTTGCCGCATTACGTGTTTTAGTGCATATAGACGGAGACATCCATAACATGTTGTTTGCAGAATGATGAATGCTAAGGGAGTAATTTTTCATCGGGGTTTCATTGGTCGGAGTAGCCAGCGCAAAAGGAAGTGATATAGATCGGGAGATTGGCTGATTTATAGAACTGTCAAAACAACGTCTGGGCTCAGGGTTTTGTAGCCTAGCTGTACTTAAAAATCTGTGATATCGATTTTGAAGATTATACCTTTTTCGTAATATCTTTGTATTTGAGCCCCTTTCATTCACACAGGTTGCATAATCTACTACATTAAGCCCCCCCCCCCCCCCAAAAAAGTTAATGAGTTTCTTTCGGGAATCTGATAGCATGTTTTTCCCCACCTCATATTGCAAAAGAGAATTAGGTGATGATGAACTGAATGCAGCTCATGACTGTATACCACACCCCACCACATAGGCGAGCTGGGTGCGTAATTTTTATTCCTAGGAGGGTTAGGGGCAATGTCATGAATAATTCATGTTTATCCATGAGAACGGACAATGACATCAACAGCATTGTTGTTAGTTACTCAACTAGTTACAATACATTAAAGCATTTTAAAGAACGGTTGTCGTCGAGCTACCACACAGTAGCCTAGTGGATAGCGAGATGAGCTATGGATACAAAGATCCATGGTTCGAATCCACGTCGTCGCTGCTCATTTTCATCAGCTATTTTTCTTCTCCAAATTTAGCTATTTTTCTTCTCCACTGAGATAATTTTAAATTAAGGGGAAAATAGAACGAGAACCCAAGTCTTGCAATGATTCAAAGGAAAAACTGAATTATTCATGACATTGCCCCTAACCCTCCTAGGAAAAAAAAATACGCGAGATGGGTGCATACCTATGTTCCCCAACCCTAACCCTTACCCTAATTCTAAGGATTTCGGGGAACATCGGCGGTATTGGGGAACATAGGTATTGGGGAACATCAGGTAGACCCCGGTGAGCTATATCAAACCAATAAACATTCGTCTTCGAGGAGTTTCTCAGTAAGCAACCTCCGCTTTATAGGATACATCACACGTCACGTGACTTTTAAGTGGAGCCCAACCTGTAACATTATCGGTGAATACAAGGATGCTACATCTTTTAAATCTAACTGTTGGATGGAAAGGGTCCATTATTCACTTAGCTATACTGGAACATTAACCCACGGAGCTCTCATTGTGATCAAACTCGCGCTCGGGCTATGACAAATCATCACTTATATATGCCCAAGTGAGCTGATATCTTTATAAAAGCAGGAACACTTAATTGAAGACTCGCTTGTTAAAGGAACAATCCCTTATTGGACACAAAATGTATAGGCTACAAAAACAGATCAGCTGTGTATTGAAAGGGATGATGTATTGCAGAAGAAAAAAAACTGTAGGCTAGATATGTTGGGAAAAGCATCGGTAATCGTTTGGGTTTTCGCCCAAAATTTGAAAACTGAAATATGTAATTTCATCGATCTCTAAATCTTATTGTACTTATCACTGCAATAAGTGAAATATCAAATTAGGCCGCGCCTTCGTATAGGCCTTTAACATTTCAATACAGATGAAACAATATAAATTAATTCACATGTACATATTTGGCGTTTTTCTATGATTTGGACGCAAATTTGGCAATATCTTCGGAAATTGAGATATTGCAAATGAACCTCAAACCAAGTTGTCATTAAAAATTAAATCAGTTAAATATAAATCGAGTTTCTGACATTATGACTTCATCGAAATTTGATGTATTATAATTTGGTTAGAAAATGCATTATTCTAATTAGCATCATCATCGGCAGCCGTACAGTGACAGCATCCACACAATCATACACTCACGAAGTGAATCGACTGAAGATAACGTGTGAAATGCAATTCACTCTTCGCGAGTGGGCCCGCGCCCTAATCACATCACGCACAGGGACGTATCGGACGAGACTCCGCGCCGTATACTCCTAGGCATGACATTATCATGAAAAGATGCTCATTTCATAAACGAACAGGATTGTACATTAGCGTCTGCGATGGGTAGTAGGCCTATACTGTGCGTACTCACCAATGATGTCAACGCAGACACTGGGCGGAAAGGATGACTGAATCCCGGTGGGTTTTCACCACGGAGTCACAGATGAAGGTGGTTGTTTCTGACGATGTTGTTGGTCCTGAAGATGGTTAGCGAGTCTTCAAGATGGCGGAAAACCGGGGGAGATTTCTTCCAGACTATGAGAAGCCGGCTAGGGCGTGTTATTTGCTCACTCCCAGGCCGCTCTTTTCATCAATCGCTGCATCCAGTTCGGCTCCTGTCTAGATGATGCAGTCTGAGCTGTGCGGGTACGGGTTGGGAGGGGAGATGCTAATTTTCTGCGTTGTGAGGTGATTACTGTTTCATGTCGTAAACGCTCACATTTTGGCTCCCTCTGGCAAAATTTGAGCCATCACTGGAAAACAGTTGTGAAATGAACCATCTATTCAAATTGCTCCAATTTGTAGTTACGTTACAGCAATGGCGGCCACAAAGGGGCAGTTTTTTAACATGTTTGACTGGTGGCGGAAACTTTAGAAACATACAATAGTCGTCAGACGCGGTGAACGTTACTGAAACATGAGAATGGTTTATGGTAGCCTCGGCTCGAGACGGCATGATGCCGACGGTGAATCACCTCGATAATGATGTTTGGTGATGTCAGGTATCCTGCCCGCCAGTCATTGATATTCAAAACATTTTCTTGGCCGTCTATTGTTGTAAAAACACCGAAATAGAGGGTGGCACATTTTTGGATTAATTCAAAATATGACGTTTTCCTTTAACCGCATCGAATAAGAGCATTTTCAATTATGCGTAATACGATCAAAGGTTTTTATTTTGCGAGGTCTAAATTCTATGTGACCCCAATCGAGCCCTGCAGAATCGTGACGTCATGAATAAGAATCCATGCACATGTAAAAACACAGGGCGCTATCTATCGCATGTGGTTGTGAGTTTTGGACAAGTTGATTCGTCCGCTACAGAAGTGTTTTATGTATGTGGGTACACCATGTCGAGAGGAAAACCGACATTTGATGTTTACGTGACCAATCTGCCAGATGACATTGACGATGTAAGAAAAACCAGAGTTTTTAACAAGCACCGCTCAAATTTTGACAGGCACGAAAATGTATTGGAAATAGTCTGGCTCCTTAATTGATGCGCGCTGTTAGCTCGTGTGATGAGGTTGGATACCTGTATGCTTGACATGTGGCTTGGCGGCAGGGTTGTTTATTGCACGTGTTTATTGGCATAGGGGGGGGGGAATGCATGGGTGAATGTGAATTAAATGTAGGTTGGGAAATCTTGAACATGAATTTTGATGTTTTTTGTATTAGTACGTAAACATCACACCTACACTACAGCCCCAGACAATGCCAGAAAGACAAAATGCCGTGATTTTTTTCTTCAACTTCAACTAGTTCAAGTTCAAGACTTCAACTTAAGTGAATTTCAAGTTCAAACTGATAAAATGTCACCTCACCTTGTGTCATATTTTTAATTGAACACAAATCCATTAGTCTTGGGTGGACTTAGCCCCGTAAATGTGGCCAGTTTACTGGACTACCTCCGTAAATAAAGGCCACACTTGCACTTCCACCATTTGTACAAAAACATGTTGAACATTTGGGCTTAGTATGTATTTCTTTTTTTGCCTTAGAACCATACTCACCCTCTTTATACTTATAGGCTAATCAGAAAGTGCTGCCTTTTTTATATGTCTAATTTTCGTGAAATTTCATGTTGAAATTTTGATACGCAAACGTGTGCAAACGAATCTGGAAATTTCACGATAAAATAGACATCAGTGATGTCCGTATACGGAAATCTTTCCGTTATTTTTTATTTGCAGCTAGACACTTTTTATTTCCACCTTTTAAATATTTCCCATCCTTTGCCTTTCAAACTGAAGGAATTTTTGAAGCAAGAGTTTTCTCGAGGCGGAAGTGTGCAGTCAGTGACAATAAAAGACGGAAAGAACAATGCTGCCAAATTTGGGTAAGAAAAGTTATACAAAAAGGAAATGCATGGCTGGAGCAGAAGTCTTATGCACGTTATGTGGCCTTTCAGTTTTTGAAAGGACCAACTCTGCCCCTTAAACGTACACGTCTTTGATCGTAGGAAGTTAAACAGATAAGTGATTGCAGGAAAGTACCTTGCCTGAGGACACAAACCCATCTGCCCATGTGATCTCCCTTTAAAAATATTGCCTTCAGTCCCTTACCACAGTGTGTGATTCTGACTGTGCTTGGGTGAGCAAAAATTGTCAAAATTGAATGGGATTTGAACTGTGTCTTGCATGGCCATAATGTGTTTGTCTGTCACCCAGGCGTCATTCATTTGATTGTTTGTTTGTTGTTTCTGTGTAGATTTGTGCGTTATTTGAAAGAGGAGGCACAGGATTCAGCAGTCACTCAGTTGAACGGGAAATACATCAAAGGAAATGTGGTGGTCGTCCAGAAGGCAAACTACAAGAAAAAGTAACGTTTCTCTTGCTTTGTGGGACTAGGTTTATAAGATGGTGACGTTGAAAAAAAAAGAAGCAATTACAAGAAAACCTTTCAAGTTTGCTTATAAATATGATCTTGTTTGTGTATGGACTGATCAAATTTGTTTTGCATTTCTTTTTTGTTCCAGGGGAAATACAGACACCAATGCACAGAATGGAGAGAACAGACGACAGCCGAGAGGTAACCTCAGTCTTCTGTAGTTGTCTGCTTTGATGTGGTCCATGGCAGTTTATGCACCTCCTGAAAGGGTGGGGGAGTTGAATGTTTGCCAGGGGTGCAGTTTGTTCCCCCCCCCCCCCACCCACCCACCCCCTCGACCACCCATGGGTGGACAAAACCCATTGACCAAATCACAACAGACACCAGTTGTTATGTTATACCGTGGTAGATTTTCCAACTGTACTAAATCTGTAAGATGTAATCAATAAGATAATGAAAAAGGTCACTTGTGAAAGGAGACTTTACCATTACAAATTGAAATACTCTGCTTTGGTGTAGTAATTCTGTCGTTTGATCTACCACTTGTGTGAATTTTAGGTAACTATCAAGCTAATGGTGTCAGGCAGCAAGAACCAGTGGATACATCTCCAGAGTACATAGAGGTTTGCAATAATTTTGTTTAAAGATATTTGCATTATTTTCAGCTTGGCAAGCTGCACGATCAGTATTTTTTTATTGTAGACATCTTTAAAGCTGTAAAAATCTTTGCAGACTATTATAATATCCTTTTATTCAGACATGCAGCAATTTGTTTTCCATCTCTTTCCTTACATCTTGTGGGTATCTTTGAATGCTGAAAGAATGGCAAAAAAAGTTAAGCCCAGGGAGGTTTTGGAAGATTTTGAAGTCAAGATCTCTGTTTTTTAACCATTAATCCTAACTCCGTAAGATGATTTACTAGGAACCTTCCTCATCCTTGCAAATTCCAACACCCTGTGCTATTAAATTGTGCACTAAACAGCTGGATTCCACCAAACCCTTGTGTTGGCGTTTGGCTGGTTGGAGATCGTGGGTTTACTTTTGCATGCAGTCTGTAACTGTACACGGGGCATTTTCACTTGAAAAAGCTCCTTGAGTGCACAGAACTTATGCTGATTTTTCTTGTAATGTTCTTGCAGCAAGCCATCCTGATAACATACGTGATAGACGCATGCACTGTTTTTGGCCAGCTAGCCCACCAGGACATGGCAGAAGTCAGTGCCAAGCTAATGATGGAGATCAACCAGTACTGTCCCGTGGCGCAGCAGATAGGCCCAGAGCAGCCAGATCTTAACAAGGTGGGTGGAAACTTAACGGGTGGGAATCCATATTTGAACTGGTAAATGTTTAGAGGAATCCTTTAAATACCATGGAAATATTTTAAGAACACTTCCTTGATTAGGTCTGCTGCCTGCTCCTTTTGAAAAAAACTGCGGTTCGGACATGAATTTTTTGAATAGTTTCCCCTAATTGATTGGTCTTGACAGGTGTATGGGGCTCTCTTCTCAGAGGATGGGATGTGGTATCGGTGCAAAGTCTCGCCGAATCTGGATGGGTCCGGTCAACAGGGCTCCAAGGTATGGCAATATGAAATAGATTTTAATCTAATATCAATGTGCCATCAGTGAAACTGTAGTGATGTAATTCCCTTATAAACTTTAAAATATCAAATTTGACAATCGAAAATATGCCTGTACCGTTTCCATTGCAGGTGCGTGTTCACTATCTTGACTATGGCAATGACGAGGTCGTTGATAGCAGCTCATTGGTAGAGCTGCCCATGTCGCTTGCCTCGCTACCCCCTCAAGCCCACATGCTAGTCTTCCGAGGGATCAAGCCCACAGCTCAGACTACAGAGGACAACAGAAAGGTACAAACTATCTTAGACAAGTAAACTTCACATTATTATCTCTTAAAGTCCTTCACTCGAACTATTCTCAACCCTCTACTTCTCTGCTCAGAGCCTTACTGATGTCCTTTTAATCCCTTCATACTCTTCCTAATCCCTTTTTATATTCCCCTCCCAGGCTGTAGAGTTTCTGCAAGCCGCCACCGACGGCAAGTCCGTCATGGCCCGCCTCTACCGCCCTCTACAGACCACCTCCAGCAGCACACCAGTTGAGATTTACGACGGCCCCAGCGGGCTGAACGACGTCTTGATCCAGAAGGGATTTGTTGTCAGGGTCCTGCCCCCCTCCCCGAAGCCACTCCTGGGCAACAGCCCTGTCACCGCTAACGCATCTTCTCCAAATACTTCCAGGGGGAGTCCCACCCCTGGAAATTCATCAGCCAAAAATGCAGGGAGGGGCTTGTTGGAGATGCCCCCTATGCAGCCCGACAAAAGGTTTGTTTAAGTCTGATTTTATTGGGGGGGGGGGGTTGAATATAAGTTTTAGCAAAGATATTGAATATAGCAACATTTTAACCTGCAACCCGGGAATCTATACATTTGTCCCACCAGGCATTGGTCTCAAAATTGCCATGTTTCAACTCGACAGCCTTCAAATATGCTGCAAGTTACTCACTTGGCCTCCCATTGTTTTGTTTAGTACCACACAAACACATGTACATTTGGAAGCCTTCTAACTAAACTCATTGAAAAAACTTAATCATGCGCACAAAAGACACATTAAAACGAATAGGACTGCCAACAAATGAACGTCCAAATCCCGTGTGCAAAAAGAGTACAGTTTTGAAGACCATTGTCAACTCTTTTACCAAAAAATGGCCAGTCCAAAATATTTCCTGTCCTAATGATCACACTCTGCACTGTGAGTCATTCTGTCCAACCCTTTCAGGAGCCCTAACACGGCTAAATCCCCGAGCTACCAGAAGACTGGATCCGCAGGGGCGACCACAGACAGACAAGGTGAAGTACAGTCGTTGAAGAAGGAGATCACTCACCTCAAGACAGACAAGGCCGAGCTGGTCAAGAAATGCCACGAAAGTGTGCGCGAGATCACCAAGCTAGAGGGGGAGAAAAAGGAGCTGCAGACCGAGTACCAGTCAGTCAAGGTACACCAGCCAAATCTTATTTTTATACCCTGGAACTAAATTGTGAAATTTCATTGGTTGAGAGCTAGTCATGTGACGTATTCAAAAAGAAATATAGAGTGCCATGGTCCAGTAGTTATGATGTCAGACTCGTGCGTGGTGGTGTGTGAGTTTGAACCCCAATGGGTTTGTCGTGCTTGTGTTCTCGGGGAAGACACTTTACCACAATTGCCTCTCTTCATCCAGGAGTGAAAATGGGTACCTGTGAGGGTAGAGACTGCACAAGACCATTGTTCATACACAACAAAGCGAGGGGGTTCAAATATAAACTATGTGACGCAGACCAAAAATTTAGATGAGGAAATGAAATTTGATTGGAATGTATCCTCTTCTCTTCTTTCTAACATCGACAGGAGGCAGCCACAAACACACTTTCATGCCTGAAGAAATTTGAAGACAAATACGAGACCGCAATGCAGACTAAAGCTGCGAGCTTGCTGGAAACACTTGCGGCCCTGAAGCAAATAAGGTAAATGAGAAGTCTACACTGCCTCACAAGTGCATCACTAGTACTTCACAAGTCTTATCGCAACTCAGTTCACAATTCCAGTCGCTAGTAGCAGAGGATGAACTATAACATAGAAATGCCTTTGCCACAGTAAATGTATATACCTCGTTACTTTTGGGGCTGGTGATGACTTGTAATGACTTGTAATGACTTGTGATGACTTGTGATGACTTGTGATGGACTTGTGATGACTTGTGATGGACTTGTGATGACTCGTGATGACTTATGATGGACTTGTGATTGACTTGTGTTGGACTTGTGATGACTTGTGATGAACTTGTGATGACTTGTGATGACTTATGATAGGACTTGTGATAGGACTTGTGGTAGGACTTGTGATGGACTTGTGATGACTTGTGATGGACTTGTGATGGACTTGTGATGACTTGTGATGACTTGTGATGACTTGTGATGAACTTGTGATGACTTGTGATGACTTGTGATGGACTTGTGATCCACCTAGCCTATAACACTTGTCAAAATGTGCACAAGACCTCATCTATAAAGCTCACAAGGGCTCAGTGTAAAACAAAATAGCTACGTATTTCTTTCAGGAAACAAGTTGTGATTGACCCCGACATGCCGGACCCAGTAGAGAACGCCATCACGCTGTTGACCAACTCCACCGACACATTTGTGAGTCTGACAGACGGAATCAATGAGGAAGCGGTGCAAGCAGCTCAGAGTGAGCTCAGTAAACACCAAGCCAAATTCTACCTACCAGAAGCAAAGGTAACCTTTTTTATATTTCGCAAATTATTTTTCATGGTTTTTCTGGATGTTTATCCTTGTCCAGTAACCGAGCATAGTTGTAAATAGTCAGCGGTCCTGAGTACTGTATCTTGTGCTGAAAAGTTGTCCAGTTTTGCCAACTTTTTTTTTAAAATTCTGTGTGGACAATGGGCAATTTATCTCTTCCCTCTTCTTGTTTATAAAATGCTCAGGATCAGTTAGATGAGCTGATATCGTCCCGAGACCAAGCCCGACAGAGGACGTATGAGGCCATATCAACGTTCCTGGATGTGGTTAACAATCTGCCAATGGCAGAAAGGAGAGCCAAGATCGAGGTAAAGATGCTAGACTTCTGTCTTGCTTCCGAAACTTCCACAGTATTAACGCTAACCCTGCCAGATGCAACACAGTGCAAGAGGTGTACAGTCTGTGGGACCTTCTTTTATCAAATGCAAAGACTGCCAATTCAGAGACAACATGAGACAACATGAGCTTGAACAATGCCTGTGCTGTCTCCTGATATAGTTGGCAACCAGGCTTTCCAAGGCAGTTTGACCTTGGGGAATTTTAACCTGTCAGATTTGGCAGGCTTGTCACTTTGACAACGGTTGCCTGCTGCGTTGGGAAGGGTTCCTGGAAGTAAAGGGTTAAGTCGCACGACATCAATTGCAAATTTATATTATTGTATTAAACATGGCGTGATTGTGATGTGATGTGTGACATGGTCAAGAAACCGGAACTGCCGTTTGTCCCTCAATTTTAATTTTGTCACACTTGAGGGACAAACAGCAGTTCCGGTTTCATGGAATTTTTACCAGCGTAACGTTTCA
Organism: Patiria miniata; assembly: GCF_015706575.1. Taxonomy (NCBI): domain Eukaryota; kingdom Metazoa; phylum Echinodermata; class Asteroidea; order Valvatida; family Asterinidae; genus Patiria; species Patiria miniata. The sequence continues at coordinate 3,570,432 of NW_024037063.1, read as the reverse complement.
ATTTCTGTCTTTTATCATATTGTTTTTCTAGAGTTCTTTGGGGGAGCTAGAGGAGACCTACCAGCACATGCTGGATGGCCCCACAGACGAATCGCTGACAGGACGTGGGGACGGAGACCGGGATCAAATCAACATCTGCATCAATTACAAAGAATGGAAGGTTAGGAAATATATATGACAACTGAAATAAAAATAAGATTTTCTTCTTTGGGTTTGGGGGGGGGGGGAACGAATTATTTTGAACTTCCTGTGGCGAGTTTTCACCAGTAATGTTTTGTGCCGTCATTATTGCTCTTACACTTACATTGACATGATGAATGAACAGTCCCTATGGCTGAAATTAGGTTTGCATTGACTGCTAATTTTTTACATGCTCTGTCTGACAGTTTGTGTTCCTTTTTCTTGTGTTAGGAGAAGAAGAGTAAGCAGTTGAAGACGCTACGTGAGACGACTGATCAACTGGCTGGAGTCTGGCGTGAGACTGTTCGACAGAACATGCTTGATGTAAGAGGAAAGTTTTGTTTTTGCCTTGCATCCCTGTTACAAGAATAAGAAAGTTTCCCCTTATGTGGAGTTAAATTTGGCACATTGCTGTTCAGAGAAATACAACAAAACACATCTGACAATTTACTTTATATTCACTCCACTATCAGCCATTTGACATGACCTCTGACCTCGCCAACCCGTCTGTTCCCCCATTGGACGACCTGGCCCAGTGCCTCATCGTTGCCATGGAAACAGAGATTGCCATGACGGGCCAGGACTCTACAGACCTGAAGGTTGATCCGGCTTTACTGCAGAAAAAAAAGGTATGAGAAATTGTCTTAGCACTACATCATTATTTCCCCTACTCATTGGGCCCACAAAACATTCCAAATATGATCTCACTCCCTGGGGAGTAGCTCGATGCTGCCCTTTTAACACAAAGCATAGTGACTATCTCTTCCCTCACATGTACCCATTTACTCCCGTGTTTGGAGAAGCAAGTTGTGACAAAGTGGCTTGCCCAAGGACGCATAAACCACAACCCCTGAGGCTGGACTCGAACCCCCAACCTGCGGAATAATCACAAAGCTTAAGCTACTCCAGACCACGAGCCTATAACTCCAAAATACTTGCAAATATAAACGCAGCTTCCCATCCTTAACTCCTTTACCTCTGACTTTTTAATCTTAGGAAGAGAAAGGTCAAGAGACTGCCATTCTCAACAACACAGTGCGCGTCGTCGTCAAGCAACTGGGCCTGGAACTAGACGCCATAGACTACATCATCAGGCAGAAGGATTCTTACACGGCAGCTAGGAATGACTTTGAGAAGTGGCTTCAAGACAAGCCTGATGTGTCCTGCTTGCAGTCCATCCAGAAAGAGATCAAGACGTTGAAGTCTAAGCTGCGTCACAAGCTGGCTGATAAAGATGACTTGGAAGAGGTGATAAGAGCTAAAGTAGCTTTTGTATAGAACTTGAAAAATTTCCTAAGTCATAAGTCGATGTCTAAAGTTATAAAAATCTTGAGTTTCGTTATAAGCTTATTATTGTGACAGAGGCACTCCGTTGACATTTCTATTGATCCTGTTGTGACTTGTGATCTGATTACAACACTGCAAAGGAATCTGCTTTGAGATCTGAAGACATATGAAATTCATCAAACACACGTCAATCACATGTCAATCACATGTCAATTACCTGTCAATCACATGTCAATCACGAGTCATTCACAAGTTAATCACATGTTAATCAGAAGACAGGCACATGTTAAATACAAGCCAATCATAAATCAGTCAAGACTTAATTTACATGTATATTTTTTTTCCTTGTGAAGGATCCAGATTTAAACAGTGGCGGAGAACTCCAGAAAATTGAGAAAGAACTTACCCGCATCCGTGCTGACTTACAGAGGGCATACGCCGAAGAGGACATACTATTGGTGAGTTATCAATCAAAAATTTGCACACATTAAGATGCAAAGTGGTTGTGGCATATGCATCAAAATCATCAAAGTAGTTGTATGACTCTGGCTTGAATGATACAATTTTTTTTTCTTGTGTAGGAGGAAGTTTCTGAGTTGAGTCGAGTCCATTTCCCCGAGCTTGTGCATCAGTATCCGACTTTTGACATCGAAAACTACCTGGTAAGTGCACATGTACTATCCAGTATAAGCTTTCAAACCATAATCTTGGACTTTTCTTCCATCATAAACAGGGATTCTTGCTGACAAAAATATTTGTTGAGCAAAGATAGAATACCAGCCAAAATGTATGCAATGTGTATACTATTCAGTAAACCAAGATAAAAAACGTATTTTTTTTTCATCTGTAGGATACGCTGGGTCTTGTGAAGCGAGGTCGTGACCTTCAACAGTTTGACCTCAAACCGTTGCCAGGGTGCAACAAGAAGATGATTCATCTGAGCCAGTGCAACGGCAAACCCATCCTCATTAAGGTAATATTTCCCTGTTATGGCAACGAATAGAAATATTTAATAAAAGAGGCGAAATAAGGACAAAAACTGCTTGGATAAGTTGAGTTAGTAAGGTGAGGCCTTCCTTTATGGGAAACTTGAGGATTGTTGCGTAATGTAGCCCCACTGTCATACTTTCTAAGCTTGCAGGACGTACCTGAAATTTCTCATTTCTAGATACATATAAATGCATGAACGCTTATGGCTTGCTTGTCTTCTCCTGCAGTCCTTCTTCATTCCGGATGATGCAGCACGGAAGGAGTTCCTCGTTCAAACCGTAAAAGCCATGACAACAGGCTGCGAGGGCCGACTGATCGCCAACGCCGTTTACTCGCTGTCCAATCTTGGGGAGGTCCACCTCCTGCTACCCTACATCGAGATGGGCTCACTGGAAGCGGCTGTGGCTAAAGGTAGATTGGCTTCCTTGCATTGTCTGTTAGTCGTAGTCATAGACAAGACTTGGATTGGTTCCCCTTTCACAGCCTTTCCCGATCCAAACAAGCACGGGCATTCTGCCGCAGCGGTAGAGAGCCTCCTTTGACACATTTGCGCAAAGCACGCATGACTTATTTTTGGATGGTCTGAAATGTGACATAAACAACTAACAATTTGCCATCAGAAAAAAAATGGTTATTTCTATCACAACCCTCTGACTACCTACCCTGTTCCATCACAAAACACAGAAGGTTGCTTTGCTGCCAAACCACTGACCGCCAAAGAGCTGCAGTCCATCTTCCGTGATGTCTTGACTGGTATTGACCAGTTGCAAGAGCTCAGTCAATCCACTGTCCACGGTGCCGTCCACCCAAGGAATGTCCTGCTGACCAGCCGCAGCTCGGCCGTGCTTGCCGAGTATGACATCACCAAAACACCCGTGAGTAGATTTAAAATGGACTGTCTGTGCTCTTCAACAAATTTGATCTTTCTCTGTAGACAAGATTTTCAACTTGTGTGATCAATTTTATCCTAAAATATACTACTTTTTCCATTTTGGGCGTCTGAAACCCTCTAAAAATTCTTTTATTTTGGGTGCGTTTGTGCACTGTGAGTAAACTGGTTCCCGGTCCACACATTATCAAATCTGATAGGGGACAGGAGCCAGTCTACCTTGGGAGAAATGAATTATTCACGGGTAACAAATAATTTGAAATTTGTAAAGTAATTATCCCATAACTAATCTTGGGCTGATTTGTTTTTTGTCTTAGACTCAGCGTGCCCAGCAGGCCTATAAGAGTGATAACGGACTGACTTTCTCTCCGCCTGAAGTCACCAGCGGTCTGCCAGCGACACCTGCCTGGGATATGTACAGCTATGGCATGCTACTGCTCTGGGTAGGTCATTTGCTAGTCTCAATTTACAAGTCCATCAGAAGTCAGTCACAAGTCCATGCAAGTCAGTCACAAGTCCATCACAAGTCGGTCACAAGTCCACGCGAGTCAGTCACAAGTCATCAAGTCCCAAGGACACAAGCTAATCAGATGAACCATGACAAAAGCTTTCCTTCGTTACTGTTCCTTCCCTGTTACTTGTGTCGGACTGGACTTGTGAGTGGACTTGAAATTATGGATGCAGATGGTATTGGCATATCCAGCAGACTGACCAAAGATTGCAAAAGCAAGGTTTAACTATGGCAGATGGAAAATTTTGGAAATTGTTTGTAGCACTCACTGTCTTCTTTGTTTATTCCTTGTGACAGGCCCACTGCCCAGATGAACAGTTTTCAACCCTCCCAAATGGCACACCGGATCTGTCCTCGGCTGAAATGAACCAACCTCTGAAGGAAATCATCTGCTCGCTCCTAAGCCACGCCCCTGAGAAACGCCCAAATCCAGAAGAGGTCATGGCAATGGACTACTGTACCAAATCTTTGCCAACTGAGGATACTGATGAAGTGACGGAAGATGTTTTGGAAGAAGAGAATGGGAACAAGGTGGAAGTCGAATCGGGGGATCCTAGCATGGATGAGATACCCGAAGTTGAAGCTAGTGTTCCAAAAGACAGCAATGCCGTCACAAGTGACGGAGATCTCGTAGAGGACAAGGCGTCTCCTCTCGAAACACTCCAAGATGAAAAGATCGACACAGAAGAGTGTGGCAAGGAAACGAAGGGGGCGACACCTGAGGAGCGGGAAGAAGCGAAGACAGATGATGCAGGGAAGGTTGATGAAGACGAGAAAACTAGAGACGATGCAAAAACAACTCCACAAGGTAATTGTATTGTACGATTTGCTCACTGGCATGTTATAAACGTTGCTCTTTTACGCCATCCAGCTTGCCATAAAAGTTTAAAGAAAATGTTTACTGCATGGATATTTCTTGAGAAATGAGCAGCCACATACGCCAAGGAAACCTCCCCCAAAGAGATGTTTGTAATGTAGCCCTCTTTGAGGTACATGCTTTTGTTTTGCAAGCCTCGGTCTGACAGAATGCTAGGTTCAATAAGACCCTATCTGATTTGAAATTCCACTTTTTGGATTTTCAGCGAGTGCTCCATCCTCAGGATCCATCCTCCTGAAGAAGATGGTGGCTGCCATGGCAACCACTGGAGAGATGGGCAAAACAGACGCCGCAAAGACAGTGGATGGGTCGGAAATCTAACAGACGGAGATGTGGAAGGAAGGCCACAGAAGCATTAGTTCAAGAGCTTTCATTTTGTTGTATTCAAAATTGTTTGAGAAGAAAGCAAACAATTCTGCATTGGATAAAAGCCATGGCGATTCAAGGTTAAAAAAAAAGTGTTCCTAGATCATTATTTTAGCGGTTTCCTCAGAACAGATGTTTGGAGATTATTGCTTTAAGTTTTATTTCAGAAATCAGCTTTTAAAACTTTTTCCCTGAAGTGTATGGGAGGACACAAGGGTAAGATTTACAAGTGTTATGAAGAATGTATTGAATGATTCGAATGGCAAATGTGATTGCAATGTTTTGTCCAATTGAACTAAAAATTTCAAACCTTTAAAAGGAACATTTCTCAAAGCTAGACAAGCATGTGTTATTTGGGGAAAATGTGTTAAAATATCAAGGAAAACCAGTAAACGTGGGTACTTCGATAATTGTAATGGACTTTGTGCATGAACAGATGGTGCTTCATCCAAGCGACAAGGCAACTTAGGTTTTTGAATTTTTATGCCTCCAGTGCCCATGTAAGATATGTTACATTCCAGTTTTTTCGATATTTGTATTCGATTCGCCCCACTGCTTTACTCTAAAACTATTTTTCTTAAGAAAAAGCAAACATTCAAGTTCAAATTTGTAAAGTTTAAGATGCCTAACATTTTTTTCAGCAATTTCTTTCTTTATGACGTAGATGTTCCTTAAGGAAACTTTTCTTGTTTTACGCTGTTTACCCAAATGTATATTCACTACTAACTTTGTCTGTCTTTTTCTTGTACTTTTTTAGAATTTAGACTAAACCACAGACCAATTAGTTTGATCGTTTTGAGTCGTATAACCTTTCCTTTTTAAAATGTTAATTTTTTTTCTCAGGTTTCGAAAAATAACACAGGTTAGTGTTATCTTAGGCTGAATGAAAAGAAAATAACGAGAAATACAAACTCTTTGTTTTCATTTTCATTCATTTTTCTTCTTTCTGAGATATTTATATAAAGTCGTCAGGATATGTCGGCAGAACACAAACATTTATTAGTTTTTTTCCGCCTAAGAAATTAATCAGTTACAACTTAACAAGTATCTCTAGGATTTTCCTGAGCAAAATTATGCATTGAATACATCTCATTGGGTTAGTCAATTTAAATCTTTAATAGGCAGATCCGGCCGTGATTATTTTGATTTCAGGTCTTTAACTTTTCACAGATATGAAAAAAAGACACAAATATCATCATGCTACATGTTGAACACTTCTATTTTAGAAAGCTCCGTGTTATAAATTAACAGTTGCCAAAATATTTGCCAATGTGCTATGTTCTGTTAATATAAAAGTAACATTTACATATATACGAAAGAAAAACTAAAGTTCATTTAAGCAAAGTTATTTGTATTGTTCGTTTTGAATTCAACATTCACGGCAGTGTCGTAGGTGCAACAATGCTTCGTCCCCAAATGTGGCAGTCAAAGTTTATATCCTGAGTTTATCGAGCAACGTTTGCAAGAACTTGGTGGCATTAGCCGGTTTGAAACGCTCTGAGGCGATACAATATTGCCTGTCCACAGAAATGTACTGGTACAAAATCTACCATTACGGCAGGAGCAAAAAAAAAAACGATTTTGATTTTACCATGTGCCTTGTGAAAAGCCTTGAGTTTTATATTTATTTTGTTATATAACTAAATTGCCAAGTAATAAAAAAAAGTACGTTTTGTTATGAAATCTACTGGTACCTGTTGCTTTATTTTACTACGAAGCTTTGCTGAGTGTTTTCAAGGTAATGCAGGCGCGTACGTGAGGTTCTTAAGACTGTAGTGATGCTTCTTGTTAATTAATAACGACCTCCACTGCCGCTGGACTTGCCCGCTCTTTTCAGAGACTTGTACCAGGGGAATAAAATCGAAAGCCACGCAATTCTGTTTGTAGCGTGGATCGTTGAACGAATGTTTGTTTGGTGCAAACTGATTCACACATATCGATGGAGCACTCTGGAGGTCAATATTTACTGAAGGCCATAGTTAAGAGCGTTCACTGTGTTTCGATAAATACACATGGAAAGCTAGTTGTTGAATGTAATTCCGTCAGTCTTTTCCGAGAGTGCACTTTGGACAATAGGAAGTCGAGAACCACTTTATTGCAGCGCACACACTGTTAAGGTTACGTCAAGTTGTGTTTTATTTTCTCAATTGTGAAATGATTACAGCTTGACAGCAACTATTTATCCGTTGGAAGGTAAGTTTTCTGAACTATGAAAATTACTGGGGTTTATAAAATGCTAGAGTCTTAATTGCCTTTATGATTCTTTTGTTAAGCATTTGTATCCACTGTCACGACAATGCTGATACGCATGGCAAGAGAAATAGGCCCAGTTGCTATACTGACTTGAGTTCAGTGAATAATGTACCCATATACATGTTCATGTATATGAGGGATACTTCCGAGTAGAAACCGTGTACAAAACCAACCATGAGACCAACACAATATGTTGGCTACATACACATGATATGGTACGTACGGGTGACCTTCACTGTGCTTCTGTTGCCAACACTTATGACAATTATTTTGATTTTACTGTGCATGTAAATGTATGTACATCATTCCTCCATGCTTTTATCGGTTTTGACAGCCAAAAGTATTATCGTACATCTATCGCCCATATGCTTGCATGATTGAGTTGGTACGTGGTATGTAGCCAACTTGCGGTGAACTCAACGGCACAGTGACCTTTATACTGTCCGTCGAGAATTTTTCCAGTTTCCACACCATGTACATGTTGGTGGGCCGAATCAGGCCTCGACTACTTTGGACGGGTTTGCTCAACTTTGAACGCAATGTACAACACGTTATTAGGTTAAGTGGTCTATTTTATGTCTTCCGCCATGCAAAGCTTCAAGTCACATATGATGTGCCGCAATAATTGAGACGTACGATATAGATCCCAAGCTCAGAAAGAGCTATGCACGAGCAATTTTCATCCGCCCTGATATAAGTTTATGTGGGTGACTTGCGCGGAATCTCAATTAACTCCGACATATTTGTGATGATTAAAGTTGGCGAGTCTTCTCACCGCAAACTTCAGGCTTATCTATCAATCAAGATTAGCCGCGCACTGCTGTGTGACATGCTGGAGGGACGAAGTCCGTTCGCGTGGTGTAATCAGCAGTGTATCATCGTGGTTACGATAGAGTGGGGCATATATCACAGCACACTGCAGGGGCTTTAATTCAATTAATGTGCAACAGTTATCCGAATGCACAGATGCGAAAAATTACTATCCTCGGCAGTCTCCCGTGATGCAAGGTAAGCCGAATGGTGAAGGATCCTGCGAGACGGAGGCTTGATGAGGGTACGCTTCCTAGTGATTGGATGTATGCTGTTGCACAAACGCGGATTTATTGGATAATGTGCGTGTTCCACATGTCAATACATGTAATATCATTCGGGGAAGGACTGCGTGTTGCAAGATTTTTGTATTGAACTAATACGTAACATTAGTTGTCTGTTGTGACCCCTTGTCAGCGCCTGATATACTTGCAACCTTGCTGTCTATATGCTTCCAAGGAGTGATTTTCTTCTCAGATCGTCAGTATCTTCAAGTTGTCGAGTGGTTGTGTTGCTTCCAGAATCGCCTCTTGGTACTGCCGTAGTCTAGTCTCGGGCTCGTGGGTTGTTATGCGGGTTTGTTTGTTGGGTCGCCTGTTTGTTTTCGAATAATTATTTTACCGGTCAAGTTGTGTCCGATTTTTTTCCCGATGGACGAGCTGCATGTTTGTTGCCTGATCTACAGATGTGTCCGTGCGGGATGTGAGGGAGTGTTTAATGACCTGATTGCTTTTCATTTAGACTTAGTTCACCAACCTCCCGATTTTCTGAGTTTGCCCTTTTGTATCTTCTAATCTATACACGTAGATCAAGATGACCTCTGAAGACAAGGCCCCGGAGACCTCGACGGAGGATGGCAACCACAAAGCCGAGAACGGAGGCAGGGAGCATCTGGAGATGAGAGGGGCTGGTGAGGACGTAGATGAAGATGGGGAAGGGTCGGACAGAGAATCAAGCAGAGGACATCGGTTCATGCCGATTGATAGGCTTAACATCTTCAGCGACGCAGTGTTTGCTACTATTACTACGTTTATGGTAAGGATAATACCGAGTCAAGAGATGCCCAAAACAGAATTAGCTTCAGTGAATGTGGCTACTTTTCGTAGAACATTTTCAGCAGATTTTTGTTGTGACAATGTTAGGTAGTCGTTAATTAATCAATAGTATAGTATCCATTCTTCATTGACTGAGCTATAAAAAAGGTATTGTTTGCTTTGCCTCTGAAATGGGAGTTGTAACATTAGGGATGATTAAAATGTCTCCCAAATGTCCGGTGTCTCCCTAAGGCATACTTATGACGAACAAATATTCTCCTTAAGGGTACATTTACAGGAATTTAGAAAATCTGTAACTTTTTCAGTGGATTTTTTTTCCAGGTTGTCCCTTTGAAGGAGGAAGTACAATCTTATGACGTAACTGAGGTATGCGACATCTTTTCATTATTATTATTTTTTTGTAACAAATAGGACTTAAAACCTTTAGAGCATTATAAATATAACATGTGCCTTTATTTTGGTTGTGAATGATAATGGAATGCACATTTTTATTCCCAGTTTTAAAAAGTGCATTTTAATGTTTGCTACTCATTTTCAGATAAACATAATTATGAAGAAAAACATGATATGTGTACACATTCACAAAATATGTGGGTACACGAATTGAAACTAAACATACACATCGCAGTATCAAATGAAAGGGATAATATTTTATGCAGGATCTATGGACCAGCTTGGTCGCCGATTGGTATCGATTCCTGGTCTTCGTTATATCGTTCCTTATAGTATCGACTCTTTGGCAAGACCACGTGTGGTAAGTGTTTGGATCATGCTGGATGAAAGGTCCCCGATTAATTATTTTTTATAATGTTTTATAAAATCGAGTTTGTTTAATTTTCTGTTAGTTTTTCAAAGCTGGAGTAATTTGCACGGATAAAAAGTGCATTTGAACTTTTTTTATATCAATACATGTTTGCTACAATAATGTACTGAATTAAAACGGCAAATATAGCGAAGACGTGTGACATGCAACGGCAGGGATTCATACATTAATATACAACGAGGGTGGCAGTCATGTTCAATGAGTGTCTCTGCTAGTACTTATCAAGATGGATGGCGATACAAGATGCTCATTATCAGACTAGCCACGGCATCTTTGTTGGATACCATTCTGTCTCGATTAATATAGCTTAGCTCGTGTTGTTGCATATATATCTTGACTAGTGTGTTCTCGGCTCCCAAAGGAACGGAATACATTAATATTCTCTGTTTAGGGCGAGCAATGGAAGTATATAGGCCTTATTCTCCATAGGTGTCTTCCTAATATTTTGGTCATCTTTGTTGTGTGCCAGATTCCTCTCTCTACTCACCTCACTGACTGACTGACTGACTGACTGACTGACTCCCCGACTCCCCGACTATCACTTGTTACTTAGACTATACAGCGTGTGTCAATAAAAACGCAGGATTTAAAGCGATTTTTTTTCTGAGAAAATTATGCTACTGGTGTGCCTAATTTGATAAGGATTTGATTGTCCATAATTTCATCTTTGACAAGATTTTTGTTTGGTGGAATTTAGACTTTTGGTTCAAAAGTTATGACAAGTTTTGTGAAGCCCTTCTGAAGCGGGTTGGTCTGATTCAATGACCTTAACACAACGACCAGTTATGTACAATGCAGGTATGCATTGAAGACAATTAAACCAGAACAAAACTTTCTTTGAAACAACTGATGATAAGTATCACTTAAATTTAATAACTGGACTATCATTGTTTCAAAGCATCATGAATTATTGACTAATAACATTGATGTGGACTAAAGGATTATGTAAGCCTAATCCTGCCACACATGTCCTTCTTTGTGATCCACAAATACTTTCACCTGTACTGAATTCAAACCTTTCATTAGGTATGTGTGATTTCACAAATCAGACCAGCTTGGAATTTATAACCCTTCTTCAATGTACTCTATCTCTGGACAGGATTGTCCAAATGAGATGGGATAAAAAGCATAGTGAAGAGAAGGAAAGGTACTTTGAAAAGAGGGTTAACATTATGATGAATAGGGGTGGTTTATATTCTTAATATTTTTGTTTCTAATCCTGCGTTTTTATTGACACACGCTGTAGTTGTAAGCTGTTGAAGAGAGTTGGGCAGTGCTATTGCATTGGATTACCCCGCAACGCCATGAATGGGCTATAACTCCTGCCAATTGTGTTGACATTTTGCATGCAAAGAATCCCAGTGAATAGAAATTATGAGGCAGAATTTTGTGCGGTCCGATTTTGGCCTAACTGGGACCAGCTATACTAGGGTTGCCTATCCCTCCCCTCCCCCTCCCCCAAAACCCACACTGAGTAAGCTAACCGTCTCCTTTGCGTTCTGATACGTACTAGTGGTAAAAATCTATATGAACAAAAATATGCGGCATTAGCTATAATCAACGAAGTACAATTTATACAAAGCTTCGTTTTTGGCGCCAGAATAAAACAAATGCTCATGTAAGTCGATCAGCAGTGAAACTATCTGAACATGGCGGAACTTCCTCGGCACACTGTGATCATGTTGCCATAGAAACACAACGATTAGGGGATATAAGATAATCCATTCTGTTCAAAATTATATTACGTTGATTTCAGCCATTTCAAGTATATGCAAAAACCATAAAATGCTAAGTCAAATATCGTCCAGTGCAAATTGCTTTGAGGGTAGGTTTTTTACGTTCGCGTAACCAACAAAAGACGCACTGAATGGATGAAGAAATAGGCTATGAAAATAACCTCATGATATTGTTCCGGCTATTTTTATCATTTGGTCGATGTAGGCTCATCAACTCGCCAAAATTGTCTTTTTTTTTCTTTTACAGTATCATTTTTTTAGTGATATACCGACGGTTATTTTTTTATCATTTTTCTCTGAACAAATAGGATCTTACAAAAAGTCGAGCACGTTGGAGACGTCGGACTGATTCTGAACGTGGTACGTATAAATTAAAAAGACCAAATAATTTTGTGTAGATACATATAAAAACAACATGCGTGTATGTGGCATTTCAAGCTTTCACACCTGAACGGCCCACTTCTGCTTAAATCTCCCAAACCGATACAAAAAACACCTCTTCTCCATTTAGATTCATGAGCTTTAGCTCGCTCGAAACTAAGGCTAATTTACCATATACACTTGTGAATTTTTAAGAGGTTTGGCGGGTGCTTCCATCAATAATTAAAAGCATGGAATATTGTATACGTTGGAACTAGACTTAATGACAAGTCGTTAGATAGTCGTATTTTGTCTGTGAACTTCAGTCGAACTCCGTCGGCGCGGCTGGTATAAGACTAGTACGTAATCGGCCGGGTTGCAACATATCTAACGACTTGACGATTATGTTCTCACACCGTTATTCATGTATGCAAGCAGCGCAATACATACATGCAGTGCACCGCGCACTGCTATGCAAATGAGGACTCATTCATTCCGTTACATGGGGAGTTCTTCTCAATACGTCAGGGACATGTTTGCAGATCTGGCGACGTTTTAACTACCAATTCACTCAGCGTGGTCAATTGTGTATAGAAATAAAAATGTGATTACTTGATTTATTTGAGTCGTGTATGCCCTATGATGAATTTTGTGATGTTACACAACACAAAGTACAAACCCTCGAAGTAATAAGAACGATCTTCCGTGGCGGCCTAGAATACGCTCTGGAATCTGAACCAATCAGAGTTCTCGCATAGGATTCGCTAGCGATTCAAAATACTCTAATATGTTGTGTACAAAATTGAAACGTATTCGCCAAGTCGGTGACTGAACATCAATAGTCAGCATCATTTGGTCTGGGAACCAGACTACGCGCTTTGCAGCGATATTTTGCGTGCATGGAGTCAGTAACCGGTACTGTACGCAAACCAATTACCAACTTGACACCAAGTCTAGTCGGACACGGGCGTAGGTACATGCTCCGCCAATGATGATAGAAATCCTGTAAATTAATGTTTATTCGGAACGAGTGTTTGGAATTTTCTTTTTCCTTCTCCTGAGGATGATGGATTGTTTATCTTAGGCTCACATTTCCAACGCTGCTCCATCTATGCCTAAATACTCTCCAAAATGTTCTTATCGACAACCTGTTATGTACACGCGCGCACATAGAACCGTTGCCAGGTAACCGAGCAATCTAACTTGACAGGTATGCAAGGCATTATTAGCTTCACTGAGCAGTAAAAACAGACTTGCCCGACTAAGTTATTAAACCTTGCCATCTTGTAATCATCTGACCGACTTTGCTTCACTCAGCATTCCAGTTTATGCTTATTTCCTTGGAGAGCTAAATTTTACCAATTTTGGTCTCAGAAAACCCAATTGAATTGGAACATTGTAGGCCTTCGTTCATAGTCAATCTGTAACTGTAAAGATCAGTTACATATTAATGAAGACATATAATATCCACAGGCCCAATCCTCTTGTGATTTGTACAAGGCCATAAAGTTAATTGGTTGATTCAACAGTAAACCAAGCCAGACATATAGACCTACATGCACACTACATATCTAATCAATAAACCACATTCAATTAAGATCCCTTTGTATCATGGACCCATAGGTATTCGTCTGCGCAAATAATAGACGTCGAAGTCATTTTACGCTACGGTGAATTTGGGTCGTTTTTCTTTCAAACGAAACCCGTAATCGAATATAATGCTCCCTTCTATTCAAACATTGTGAAAGGGACGCAATAAAATCAATATTTTTGAAGGACCGAATAGAGTGTAAAACGAGGCATTGTTTTTCAAAAATACGTTTTACAATTATTCAGTATTCAGCAGGAGATATATATATGGAGTGAAATTTAAAGCAATAATGAGCATTACAAATCTTCAATTTAGAAACAACCAATACACTCAAAATAATAAATGTTACTGAAAACAATTTCAAATAATTTGGTAAATGTTAATATTATATTGTATATACAATGTATTATCTGATCGATTATTTTCGTGCTCTTTTGTTGACAGCTTTTGCTGCTTGTCGCTTCCGTTATTCCATTCTTGGTAAGTCCATGGAGGCCGAACATAAGTTTAATATAGATCATTTGCAATGACGTCATCTTTGAGGTTCGTGCTTTTACAATGGGGACACTCATGAGAAGACCTTGTTCATTCAGTGTTACTAAATCAGAAGAACAAAGACATCTCAAAGATGGCTGCTTAATGCAGCTGGTGTATTGGAAACAATATAACGCAGAGTAATGTAAGTACATAGGTATATGCAGTATGATTCTTGCATGCATCACCAAGATGATGCAGCGAGCCTGCTGCCTCATTTAACAATTTTTGATGTACAGTAAAACTGAGAGGTCATAAGAAAACCCACGGGTCTAATTTGATCGATGTCAGTGACATAGGCTAAACAGTTTATTGTTTGGCTACAAATGTCTTTCGGAATCGAACCCCGACGTTTGTAACACAGTGTTATCATGACTGGCTACACGCCCCAGTCAGAGCGAACGTTAGGGCTAGGCAGACTAGGGCTAGGCGTAGCTTATGATTTTGTGCTGTCAATATTCACGAGTCACTGCAAAACATGTGAACAGACAACCCCCAGCACGAATATACTATATATCAGTATAAAAAAAATAGAGATTAAGGAATATACTTACAGAGGTTAACAGAAACTCGGGTACGTGAAGGTTTCGTTCCGAGCAAACATAGAACATGTACGCCGCCATTTTTTCTGACAACATTGAAGACTGGTACTGAGTTCAAGTGAAGTGACATGTAGCGCGCATTACGTTCGGGTACCAGACTGTATAAGTCACTTCGTTGGAACATGAGAGTGTGTTTACGCGGCACCTATAGCTTTTCGTCAGTTCGTGAAATGATAGGCCTAATTTTTTAAGATATGTCAGCATTGTTAATGACCTACTTTGTTAATTAGCTTATTTAGCTATTTGACCACCGTATAAGTTAGAAATGTTTAGAAAATGAAAATTTCACTATGCAAAACTAGCCGGGTGCTAATTGCTCAAATTCATCAAAAATAATCTTGCACGTCGTGGTACACGACCGACGATTTACCCATAATTGGAGACAAATAATTATAGGCGTTAATGGTGATTGCATGCAAAAAGCAAAGGTGATTGTTTGCTTGATTTTTGTGGGTGTTTTTATTTTTTTATTTTTTGGTGGTTTTTCGTAAACATGACCTGGTTTTGACAATCACAGGCTGCTCTGATGGGTGACTTCTACCGCTACCCGCTGACGTCACGACTTTTTGGTGGATGTATTCTAACTCTCTCCGTGGTACAAGTATGTATAGATTTGTCATTCTGTCGTTGAATCCTGTCGTTGGATCAATTTGGGTTTCCTCAAAAACTCTATGATGCAATTTTGCGGCTTTTTTTGTCTCCCATCTGAAACAAGCTTCGTATTTCAGATCATGATGTGCGAGCATTATTTCATTTCGACAGGGTATAATGATCGCTCTGGCGTTCCGTCGAAGCAAGATGTTGTCGGATCATCTAGAAGGAGACAAAACAAAGGTAAAACAATCATGATTGTTTCAGGTATGTGTAGAGAGGCCTCGTAGCCCAGCGGTTAGAGCGTGTTACGGAGTGGAAGGTTGGCGGTTCGAATCCCATTCGGACCAAAACAGTGAAAAGAATGGGTACCTGATTCGCTCAGGGAGGGTAAGACGGCGAGAGGAGAGGAGATGGGAACCCACTCAAATGTCGCGCCCAAGACACAGTGGATCTCCAACATCCCAATGCCCCTACGGCTAGTAATGGCTATGGAACCTTTACCTTTTACCTTCTTAGCCAGGCCTATGTGAAGTTAAAAGTGTTATTCGTGTGAACAAAGATGGTTTCATCCATACAAGGAAAAGTCAGTTTTTGGTGGCGTTATTTGTTTTTTTCCGGACGCCGATATTTGTTGGATTTTTTTCTTTCATGAAATGGCAGAAGTGGATGAGTGTGGAGTTTCTCTCGACAGCTGGACTGAAGATTGTTCTGTCGGCCTTGTCCATCGGAATTGCGGGCGCCAGCGTTCCTGCGGTAAGACATCTCTTTTTAAACCTTTCATGGCATAAGAAGGGCCTACCGGTATGTTTTATTAAGTTGCAATAATTGTTTTTGGTTAGGTAGAAAATGATATGGGAAATCAGTTTAATTTGAGGAATATTTGATTTGTGTGGTTTGTTTTTTTACAGTCACTTGTGCTTCTGGCTGTGGCCATGTTCACTGATTGGATCTGCATAATAGTAATCGCCGTTTACAGAAGCAGGAAAGGTACGAAATTCAACACTAGGCCTATATACATGTACTGTGTAGCTAATTATGTGTATTTATCGAGCCGGGGAGAATTCGTGACTGTTTACACGCCCCTCGATCGAGCCTCTGTACAGGCTCCACGTTTCTTGGGTGTCAATTACAAACAGGGGAAACGTGACTTGTTTTTGTTGGCTTGTGCTAATATCCTACCCCGAAATAAAAAAAATAAAAAAATTGCACTTGTAGTTTATAAGCCCTTTAGTTATCCGTAGTTTTTCAGTGACATTTAGATGTTTCTTGTTTTTCTTTGTTAGATCAGTCATTTAGCACTGGGATACGAACACATCTATGTCGTCGCTTTGTTTTCGAAGATGTAGACATAGACCGAACACAAAGTAAGCATTTGCATTTCTCAGTACGCAGCTTTTAATAAATTATTCAGTAATCAATTTATTCTCAAAAACATTTCATGGATTAACCGATCAGTGATCGATTGACCAATCGGTCAATCGATCGATCAACTGTAGTCAAACTTTAATCATGGTAAGTTCAAGATGATCAGTCAGTCAGTCGACCAATCGACCAACTCCCGTCTTTTTATATATAAATCACTATTCTATCAAAGCTGCCATTTCAATCGTGATAATGAGTATGAATTGTGTATGTTTACTTGTTTATATTTTTGTTTGTGTTACTTCCAGCTTTTACCGACGGTGTCTTCATCATTGTGGCTACTTTGATCATCCTTGACATCACGTGAGTATAGGTTTTCTTTGGCTGCGACAAATTCTTCGTGAACAAGATAATGTGAAGCTTACTCACAAAACATCACAATTTAAAAAAAACAAACAAACAGCGATGTTCCAACCGATGAAAAATAGCATGTCATTTTTGTTTCTTATGAGACACAATGACTTTTATGACAGTGACATTTGAGACGGCAATGATGACAATCTGACATGAGATGACACTGATGACGATACAAATGGTAAATAAATGGCGATGTCATAGTTTTCAAGATGAGGATAACGAGGACAACTGACGATGCATGTCATTGATATAACGACGATGACAACAATGACCCCATTGAAATCATCATGCCACATTGTCATTTATTTGACAGAGCCGATTCTCTGGTGCCATTGAATGGAAAAATGACGGAGGAAGCATTGTATGAAGCTCTGCTAGACAAGAAGGAGGCTCTATTGGCGTATATATCCACCTTTGTAACTATCGGTAAGAAAGCAGCATTGGCATGACAGACTCGCCTGATTTTAGTGTGCCACATTATTGACACATCTAGCGGATAAAAAAAAATGGTGAGATGTTTTTGTTTTTTGGTGCATTTTGCCAGTACATTGTGTATTTTTGTCTTCTATTCAGGTATGATCTGGTACATCAATTACTCCATGGTCTACGTGAGTATAAACAAATTCATGCGTGTGTTTTGTATGTTTGTTAGGTTTCATAATACGTTGTTGTTTGTTTGTTTTTTTGTTGGGTTGTTGAGGCTGTTTGTTTGTTTGTTTGTTTGTTGGGGGTGTTGGGGTGTTGGGGCATTTGTTAGTTTGTATATTTTGGATTTTGGGGGTGTTGATCTTTTAATACTGTCTCAGTGGTTTCATCTCAAGTACTGGCCTTTAATTCAGAGAACAATAAACATGAACAAAAAAACCGCTTTGATATCTATATGTCTGTGCTGATGTCTGTGCCTGCTTGTGGTCAGTCGGTTAGTGTCTGTGATTGAGTTCTCAACCAAATTTGCTGTTAGTACGACTGATTTGGTATCACTGCACTCTTTGGCTAACTTACAATCTCGCAAATGTCTTGAATAAGTATTTTTAAATGGTAACTTGAACAGGTGTTGGACACGATTTGTAACCTAAATCTAATTTCGGTTTCTCACCTCTTTCCTGATTCACGAGGTAGTATATACAGAGGCTCAGTCGTCTGTTGTTGCTGTTCAACCGATTGGTAAGCTTACCTTTTTATTTCAAGAAATCTGTCTTTGTTTTGAAATCATCCACTGTCAACAGTTTTCATTTAAGTAGACCATGCAAAGGATCATTTCCGTATATCTGGAAAAAATTGATAGTTAGGTACAAAATATTACATAGGAATATCTCATTCTAGGACTGCTATATTTCCCCCCTTTTTTTAGACTCTGTTGTTCGTCAGCATAGTTCCGCTTGGCTTCCAGTTAGTGTCATTGTTTTCAGTGGAGGTAAGAAAAAAGTTTGGTTAATTTTTTCTTCCTAGAACAGCTAGAATAATCAAAAACAGTGATTTAAAGTGTCATTTAATAGATACTTTTGGTTGTGGTAGGGCCTTTACGTCTTTTTTTTGTTAACATGATCAACGTGACCCGCTTAACATCGCAGATTATTTTAATTTGTTTTATTCATTCGAAAAAGGAAAAATATTTAAAATTCACTTCACAAATCCTATTCTTAATTTTTGGAAATACTTATAACCTTCAGGTCTTTTAGCTCACAGTTACTCTGGTAATAAATGATTTTTTTTGATAGTTTAGGCTAAAAGGGTTCTTTTTGAGGTATCTTTGATATTCCGATGTGTCGTACTGTCGTTCTTTACTCGTAGGAAGCAGGCACGAATGAGAACATCGCCGTCCAGTTTCACTGTATCCTCATCCTCTTCACATCTGTCTTCCAGTTGCTGTTCTGGGTGGCAGCCCACTGGAAAAGGTGAGACAACGACAGTGACAGGCTCTCCCAGTCACACAGGTCACAAAGAGATTGTGTCACATTGTGTCACTGCAAACGTCCTCTTCAGTAATTGTCGTGGTTCTTTGTTTTCGCAGAGACAAGCATATCGCATCAAGTCTGGGCGGGTTGCACAGGAAACGTATATTCTGTCTTCTGCTTGTGTATCCCATCGCAAGGTAGGGCTTGAGGCTATGACGAGTGACGATCGTTGGTGGGGTGATGGTGATGATACGGCCATGACAATGACACTCACGTCGGGAATGACTGAGCTGACAGTTACAAAGGTGACACGACGACATGTCATTAAAATAATGAATTAATGGTGAGGGTACGAAGGTGGTAATGGTGATAGTGGCCAAGACGACAATTATCACAAAAGTGACGACTGAAACGACAGTAACAAAGGTGACACGATGACATGTCATTAAAGTAATGTATTGGTGGTGAGGGTCGTAACTTAGGAGGGTGGTGATGGTAGGCTTAATGGTGGTCAAGACGACGACAATTATCACGACTTTGGTGACTGATACGACGATGACGAGGATGACAGGACATGTCATTTCCATCCTAAATTTAATGTTTTTTCCTCGTTTCAGTTTGGTCATATTCTGTGCTGCATTTTCGACTTCCGTTTTCAAAGTAAACACCATCCATGCTGTAAGTAAAGCATACCGAGATTTGTAAATTATGTCAAATTTCCGTGTAAAACGCACCCCTCCCTTTACATTCTTCTGAAGCTGCAAGAACCATTTAATGTTGTTGTTATATTTATAAAGACTTGAATGATTGAAACTTTTTAATTCACATCCAAGACCTACACTTTGATTTGTTCATAGTTTACTTTGCTGACATTGAATTCTTTTTTCTTTTGTGGACTTTTTAGGTGGAGTTATCGATTCCTTTTATTTTCTTATTGATCAAGCTGATTATCGAATTGGTGCTGGTAAGTATCGATTATGTAGTCTCATGCCTCTGTGAATATTCTGAAAAAGTATTTTAATCTATATTTTCGGTGTTTATCTGTTAAAATAATAATATAGTTTTGGACTAAAATAATAATATAGTTTTGGACTCTAATATGTGCATCAATGTAGGGGTCGTCTTAACAATTCATTGGATTCTTGATATTAAAATTGGTCCTCACTTAAAATGTGGGTCCTTTCGCACTATAGACGTACTGTTAAGCAAAAATATAAAGCAGGCAAATCAAGTCTGTATTTGCAAAAGGTCTCATTCTGTGGACCATTTTATCATTGAAGATTGCAAACCCTTTCCTGCTTCTCAAGATTATTATTTTTTTTTTATTGCTAATTCACAGCACAAACGGGACAGCCAAAGCGTCACCCGCGGCAACTGTGTTCCCGTGGAAATTGCCTCTCCGCAGGTTGACAACACAGACACGATGCTGTGGCATGCTGGCGAATCAGAAGAACAGAAACGTTAAGGGCGCCGCCATTGACTGTGCTGTAGTCTCCGTTCGTCTTAATAGAGGGCGCTATATTGCCTAAGCTGAGTGACAATTGGTTTCGTGCAAAGGTTATCAGGTTCCAGGTTTCGTAAAATGAATTGACTGCATAAAACCATAGAGAAATGCAGTTTTTGTATCTAAACTATAATGACAAAAAATATCTATTTTAGGCCAAGTACCGTTTGCCCTTCCAGGAATGCAGTGATGTGTGTGATATCTTATATTTCAGTTATTTTTGGATGCAAAAAATTATTGTACATATTATAAGATGTTTGTAAGTAATAAGCAGTCGTATTTTTGGACTATACAACAATGATGTAAAAGAACAATGCCAGGTTTTAAGCAGTGTATTTTGTCCTTTTTTTACACTGCAGATATAACTTTAAAAATCGTTTCATTTCAAAGTGATGTTTATTAGCTTCTTGTATTTACAGAAATCCGTCAACCACAAATGTTAAGAATAAACCTTTCGTATATTACATGGAAGATACTGTAAAATGTACAGAAGGAAATTTAGGCAAAAAAGGTGACTTTTTGTTGTTTCCATTATTGAACATGGAGAACAATCGAAGACTGAAGGGGTACGCAGTGAGCGGAAGTAATCATTCACAGGCTTTTTATAAGATTCCATTGAAGTTTTGTAATTATTTTTTTTATGATTTCCAAGTTTATCATAAAAGAGCTGATTCTTGTTTTGCGTACAAGAGGGAATTTGATCTGTTTGCCATTCACCTTCAAACCCACCGCAACCTCCTCGGAGTAAATTGAAGTTAATCGGCGCCACATTTTGGAAAGTTCAGTTAATACTCCAAGAGTCAAAATAAAATCGGATTATTCATGCATGATTTCCTCGTACCTTTGGTCCAACTTGTTTGTCACGAAAGTACCAAATACTGACCCTTAATGTCATAGGCTTTGTACAGCGAGTGGTTTTACCCTTTTTGAACAAAAAAATACAGTTGTAGTTAAAGCTAGCTTTCGGCAACTCACAAAGTTTAATCGAATCAATTACGTTTTTATGGGTGTGGAGTTTGAGGTTCTGACATCAGTAGTTTATGTTGGTGACCCGAAGGGTCGTTATAAAAAGGACGATTGTTGGACCAGAGTCGTTCACTTATGCCTCGTTTTGTATTGGGTCATTTTGCCACGTTAGCCGTGGTTTAGGAACTCACGTAGACGATAACAGAGGTACTGCAAACCCGGTAAGATGTGTTTTTGTTTTCAAAGTTACCATGGATCATTTTTTAATTTAAGTTTCCATTTTCATTGCATTCCAGACGAATCAATTGAACGAAATGCTTGCGTACTTCTTAAAGTTCGAGACCTTAAAATGTGCAACCGTGGTCGAAAGTTACACAACCGCGTACCGTATAACATTACCACACATGCGTAAAAGTACCACGTGAATGAAGTTGAATACCACGTGACTCTGAGTAGGTAAACCGACGTCATTGATAGCTCAATGTAGGTTTAATTAGGTCGAGTGTTTGTGTTGGTTTTGTTCAGTTCGACAGGGCGCCTCCTACTTTACGAAACGGTTCAGCCTACGTACCACCCACACTGAAAACAAAAGCCTACAAAACATAATAAAGAAGCTCACCATATCTTCTGAAAACAAAACACTCTTTCCTTGAAACCTGTCAATAGTACACTATAGTAGCCTAGTAGGAGTTTGTATCGATTGTGACTTGCTTTTATTAACGATAGAAGTCTTGAGACCTTGTAATTATCGCGTCGTGGGAAAAGACAATCACGTACCGTATGATGGCGCTCTTCTAATCAAAATAACCTCACAAGCAGACTCGAAGGACATCAGTGCTGGCAGACGGCCACTGCAACAGGTGAATGAGAAAGCTGTCAATTAGGGTGTATACATTGAATTCTTTTTTCTTTTGTGGACTTTTTAGGTGGAGTTATCGATTCCTTTTATTTTCTTATTGATCAAGCTGATTATCGAATTGGTGCTGGTAAGTATCGATTATGTAGTCTCATGCCTCTGTGAATATTCTGAAAAAGTATTTTAATCTATATTTTCGGTGTTTATCTGTTAAAATAATAATATAGTTTTGGACTCTAATATGTGCATCAATGTAGGGGTCGTCTTAACAATTCATTGGATTCTTGATATTAAAATTGGTCCTCACTTAAAATGTGGGTCCTTTCGCATTATAGACGTACTGTTAAGCGCAAATATAAAGCAGGCAAATCAAGTCTGTATTTGCAAAAGGTCTCATTCTGTGGACCATTTTATCATTGAAGATTGCAAACCCTTTCCTGCTTCTCAAGATTATTATTTTTTTTTATTGCTAATTCACAGCACAAACGGGACAGCCAAAGCGTCACCCGCGGCAACTGTGTTCCCGTGGAAATTGCCTCTCCGCAGGTTGACAACACAGACACGATGCTGTGGCATGCTGGCGAATCAGAAGAACAGAAACGTTAAGGGCGCCGCCATTGACTGTGCTGTAGTCTCCGTTCGTCTTAATAGAGGGCGCTATATTGCCTAAGCTGAGTGACAATTGGTTTCGTGCAAAGGTTATCAGGTTCCAGGTTTCGTAAAATGAATTGATTGCATAAAACCATAGAGAAATGCAGTTTTTGTATCTAAACTATAATGACAAAAAATATCTATTTTAGGCCAAGTACCGTTTGCCCTTCCAGGAATGCAGTGATGTGTGTGATATCTTATATTTCAGTTATTTTTGGATGCAAAAAATTATTGTACATATTATAAGATGTTTGTAAGTAATAAGCAGTCATATTTTTAGACTATACAACAATGATGTAAAAGAACAATGCCAGGTTTTAAGCAGTGTATTTTGTCCTTTTTTTACACTGCAGATATAACTTAAAAAATCGTTTCATTTCAAAGTGATGTTTATTAGCTTCTTGCATTTACAGAAATCCATCAACCACAAATGTTAAGAATAAACCTTTCGTATATTACATGGAAGATACTGTAAAATGTACAGAAGGAAATTTAGGCAAAAAAGGTGACTTTTTGTTGTTTCCATTATTGAACATGGAGAACAATCGAAGACTGAAGGGGTACGCAGTGAGCGGAAGTAATCATTCACAGGCTTTTTATAAGATTCCATTGAAGTTTTGTAATTATTTTTTTTATGATTTCCAAGTTTATCATAAAAGAGCTGATTCTTGTTTTGCGTACAAGAGGGAATTTGATCTGTTTGCCATTCACCTTCAAACCCACCGCAACCTCCTCGGAGTAAATTGAAGTTAATCGGCGCCACATTTTGGAAAGTTCAGTTAATACTCCAAGAGTCAAAATAAAATCGGATTATTCATGCATGATTTCCTCGTACCTTTGGTCCAACTTGTTTGTCACGAAAGTACCAAATACTGACCCTTAATGTCATAGGCTTTGTACAGCGAGTGGTTTTACCCTTTTTGAACAAAAAAATACAGTTGTAGTTAAAGCTAGCTTTCGGCAACTCACAAAGTTTAATCGAATCAATTACGTTTTTATGGGTGTGGAGTTTGAGGTTCTGACATCAGTAGTTTATGTTGGTGACCCGAAGGGTCGTTATAAAAAGGACGATTGTTAGACCAGAGTCGTTCACTTATGCCTCGTTTTGTATTGGGTCATTTTGCCACGTAAGCCGTGGTTTAGGAACTGGGAACGTAGACGATAACAGAGGTACTGCAAACCCGGTAAGATTTATTTTTTTTTTTCAAAGTTACCGTGGATCGTTTTTAATTTAAGTTTCCATTTTCATTGCATTCCAGACGAATCAATTGAACGAAATGCTTGCGTACTTCTTAAAGTTTGAGACCTTAAAATGTGCAACCGTGATCGAAAGTTACACAACCGAGTACCGTATAACATTACCACACATGCGTAAAAGTATCACGTGAATGAAGTTGAATACCACGTGACTCTGGGTAGGTAAACCGACGTCATTGATAACTCAATGTAGGTTTAATTAGGCCGAGTGTTTGTGTTGGTTTTGTTCAGTTCGACAGGGCGCTTCCTACAGTACGAAACGGTTCAGCCTACGTACCACCCACACTGAAAACAAAAGCCTACAAAACATAATAAAGAAGCTCACCATATCTTCTGAAAACAAAACACTCTTTTCCTTGAAACCTGTCAATAGTACACTATAGTAGCCTAGTAAGAGTTTGTATCGATTGTGACTTGCTTTTATTAACGATAGAAGTCTTGAGACCTTGTAATTATCGCGACGTGGGAAAAGACAATCACGTACCGTATGATGGCGCTCTTCTAATCAAAATAACCTCACAAGCAGACTCGAAGGACATCAGTGCTGGCAGACGGCCACTGCAACAGGTGAATAAGAAAGCTGTCAATTAGGGTGTATTTTTCCCGATGTGACCTCGATAAAAAACTGTTGATATAAGACTCGAGAGCAATCCCTCGGGGTTGTTTTAAATTCGCATACAAACATATTTTGTTGAGTTATAGACGCTGTCTTGGAAGTAAAGGTAATATACGTCTTGTCTTCAAAACATTGAAAAGTTGGGCTACTGATGAGGGAAACATTTTGACATGGGTTCATTCAGTTCCTGAAGCTCGAGCAAACCACAGATTGTGCGATTTAAAACCAATTATGCTGCATTCTCATTTACCGAATTTCCCTATCCTCTTCAATATAAACAAAATATACAATACATGCAATGGTAATGTAGACACCATCACCATGCGGTTCATGGATTATCCTGGATTACATAATTATGTACATGATATTTTCATTTTTCAGATTGTTCTGCAGTTCAGGTTCAAACTGATTTTCAGAGAAATGTCTGATATTCACTGTTTTATTAAAAAATAAAAGATATGTTTTCCCGACATGTGCAAAAGTGATTAGCATTCGAGAGCATGCATGTTTCCGGTCACGCTTGCAATGGATTTAGAATTTCCGATTCATTTGATGCCGGTTCATTTCCTCGTCTACGTACGTATACATATTGCAGGTTATTGACACAAAAGGGTTCAACTGCCGTGTCCCGCTTCCTAACTCAGGGTTCGAGGTCATTTCAAACCAACAATAGCATTTGAAAAAGTATCATTGGAAATGTACCACGGCTCTCTTCTAATCTAATGGTTTCGCAGGGCGATTTCTACGGTAGACTCGACTGAATATCTCCTCCAGACATCTGAAGAAAAAGTTGCAGGAACAAAATTATGCAAAAATGCATTTAATATATCGGTCTATTCCTTCCCCCATAGGCAAAGCGGCTACTGTAATGAATCCCGGCTTAACCCGTCTGGACGAATATCTCAAATCGCCGAGCTTTGGGGAATTGGGGACTGACAGAGGACTAACGACGTAGGGGCAAGAAAACTTTGTTAGAAAAAAGGTGTTTTCATTTTCCCCTGTCGCAAATGATGTTGATTTAGTCTTTTCTTAGCAGTTACTGACTTGCTTCTTCAGTAAGCAGTCAATAAAAAGCTCAAGGCAAGGTAGAGGAATCGATCAGAATGGATTACTTAGAAACGATACACGTGGGCAGCAATTACCTCCTTGCATTTGCATAACCTTGGGCATATCGCCCACCCCCACATCACCACCACTACCATTGGTTACTGAACGCATCACTGCATTCCCTTATCCACGGATGACTGTGATGCACACAGACCTATGCAGCTCGCAGCGAGGCCCACACAGGCAACGTGGTATCCTGCATGATCTACAGGCATTTCCATGTAGAAATTATCCAGGCGTTCACTGCGCAGATTTCTGTGCTAGTGCATGGATTCAGAACACTTATGTTAGAAGTGGTACATGGTAACTTATAATACTGGTACTTGGTAGTGCGAAATTGAGGATTGAAGATTTGGCTTTCTTGGGAAAACCACTGAAATTGGGAGCCAGACCTTAGCAGTCCATCACCTGACTGAACTCCGGAAGCTAAAGGTTTGTGTACACATATTGCACTTTTCTGTTACAGATGCTGTGGACATAAATATTTGATCAGTTGTATGTAACTGGTATTGGAAACTTGTATACGCTTCATATTGTGCATGTATGGGCAGCCTGAGAGTGCCGTGACACGCGGAGGTCCGTGCAGTAATAACCATAAGTCATATGAATCGTGACCGGCCCGTCTGTATATGCTGCGTGTTTTATTGTGTATCTGCCCGAAGGCTCACGATTTGCTCTCAAGTGAGGCTAGACTTGCAAACTTCTCATGTCGCATCGGTACTTGTAGAATGCTAATGAGAACCAATTCAAGTTGGTGGGCGTGCCAATAGAATACAGCCTCCCTTTCAACTGTAAACCATGCAAAGGGCCCACGGTATAGCGCTGGGGCTGACATAATTATGATAGAATTATCCCGTCACGAAGTGCAGAGCATAATAGAACGGTAACCCTGGACCGGCTTTACAATTGAAGCCGATGTAGTCTATTATTGATATGATGAAATTATGCAGGTCAACCCCGCACGATTGTATTTCAAATGCATTGATCTGCAAATCAAAACCAAATCAATCCGTATTCATGGTATTCTTCATGGAGCTATAGCTCCATGTTCTTACCGTGTTGTACGGCGGGCGTAATTTTTATTCCTAGGAGGGTTAGGGGCAATGTCATGAATAATTCATGTTTATCCATGAGAACAGACAATGACATCAACAGCATTGTTGTTAGTTACTCAACTAGTTACAATAATTAAAGCATTTTAAAGAACGGTTGTCGTCGAGCTACCACACAGTAGCCTAGTGGATAGCGAGATGAGCTATGGATACAAAGATCCCTGGTTCGAATCCACGTCGTCGCTGCTCATTTTCATCAGCTATTTTTCTTCTCCAAATTTATCACTGAGATCATTTTAAATTAAGGGGAAAATAAAACGAGAACCTAAGTCTTGCAATGATTGAAAGGAAAAACTGAATTATTCATGACATTGCCCCTAACCCTCCTAGGGAAAAAAATTACGCGTACGGCGGGTCAACTTTGAAATTACAGTTACACTGTAACCTCTAACTCTGTTGAGTTTGTGTCACGTTATGCAGTACACACTGGTATATCTCAGGGTTTTACTACAGAAATAAATTGTGCAGTTTGCAGTATTATAAATTGATTTATAAACCAGCATATTCTCCGTTACACAATACGCATCTTCAGCAGGATTTACAGGTAGGCTTACATGCATTATCAGATTGTATAAAATGATAAACAAATTCTACATCCTAGATTAAAATATCCTATACCTTGTCTGTCTGAGTATCACGTTTTGCCTGAGGACTCGTAGGAGTGTGCACGAAATGCAACGGTTAATTAATGGAGAGGTATCCAACCTATGCAGGTCCTATGCTACGATTTCACTGTCCTCTGATCTGAAGTCACGGTTGGCACGTGAAAAAAATGATTTGTTTGTTTTGCTGTTTTTTTGCAAATTTGTTTCTTTCAGACTTTCAATAGTTTAATATTTCAACATTATCTCTATGAAAACGTATCGCCACGCAAAACATAACATTGCTGATGACAAAAATATGCGAAAATCGCTTCACCAAGGTTTACCACGCCCACTTGGGGTCAACATGCAAATTC
This sequence comes from Patiria miniata, assembly GCF_015706575.1. Classification (NCBI taxonomy): domain Eukaryota; kingdom Metazoa; phylum Echinodermata; class Asteroidea; order Valvatida; family Asterinidae; genus Patiria; species Patiria miniata. Next base: position 3,542,273 of record NW_024037063.1, on the reverse strand, counting down.
AGGTAAAGGTAAACATTAGTAAAGACTCCGCCCAGCTAGCGGGTGCCGCGCCACGCGCGGCATCCCGCTAGTATACATATCAAAACCATTACATCATGAATAATTTGGAATTTGCAACCAAGTTGAGGTTGTCAATGCTAAGTAGCCAATGAATGACATTGGGAAACTTTTCCTATTTCATCCTACATGAACTGACAACATTGGGGATCTCGGTGTCAAACACAATCTTGAAATTCGTCTGTTTGTTTATTCATGTGCTGGTTCTATCGAGAGGCGAAAAAAAACCTGCTGTCAATTCCAGGCAAGGGCGCGTTTAAATGAAGGGATTTAGCTGCATGTGTGGCTTCGGAGGTTGCAAATCCAACACAATCGCGTCACGCTGTGAAAGGGATTTACTGAAATACAACACAATGTGATGATTTGTGTCGGTCTGCCTGCAACATGGCATGTTCACAACAACTTATGTTTACTGGATACCGTGCGAATCTATTCCTAAAATCCCTACTAAACCCTTAAAAAAATCGTATAAAACATGAAGTTTGCGTTTTAATAGAAGTCAGGTCGTAGGAAATATTATGAAAGGGAACAGAGCCTTTCCTTGTTTTCATGCACGATGCAAATCGAGGCCGCCACATTTTAGTTAGGAATCAATACAGTTGGAGTCTTTGACTTTTGAAGGATAAACCCATTGTCAAGCGAACAAGTATTGATGTATCTAGTCTTGATTTCAGTCTGACTTCTGGCTTTTGCGGTTAATGTTGGAGGTTTCAGTTTAGGTTAATCTTGTGACTCGTGACGCGTTTATACCAATAGCAACACGGAAGTGTTGTACGTGATGAATAATAAGATAAGTCACTGTTCACAGGCTTTTTCCCTCTTGAAAATAACTTTCGATGATTTGCGAAGCAGTACATGTATACATGGATACCGTTGAAGTGGCAAATTTGGACTTCAGGAAATAAGGTATACACTGGGTGTATTGTGCATGTCTTATTAGACTACTGGATGGAACAGTGACAAGCCACACGTGAGAACTGGAGTCCAAATAACGTAAACGAGAACATATTTCGTCTGGAGTCGACATTTTAGATGACACCAGTTAAACTGAATCAATTCCCTCTCCATATAAGATACATATAGTCTTGAGTATCACCCGTTGTCAAACGGAGCCCTCTCCGTATCCAACGTCTGATATAATATCATGAGCAATGCAAATTTTGTGCGACCCTGCGCGCCAGCCAATCGGAGTCGACATTAAACAAAAATGTGACGTCATTTCGATCAGAAAGGTGGACTTGGCTGTTGATTGGTCAATTTAGCTAACATGCTTTTTGTAATACAACAACGGGTTACGGAAGACCCGATACAGGGCGCCCGCTGAATGGTGAGAATCTCGATCAAGTGTAATCACCGAATCTGCTCGTTATTCCATATGCTCAAAGATATACCCTGCATTCCTCAAATTCTTGTGTGCTGGTCAAATCCCAAAGATTGATATTAGAGACTTGAGATTCATTGTGTAGCATCGCAAAGGAAACAGGAGATATTTTTTTGTATCGGTTTTCAGGTTTGGAGCTCATCCCTGCGATTTTCCAAAACTCACCAATTTCGTTAGAATTTCTATATAACTCTAACATTTCACTTCCACAGGCGAATTGGAAATCCATACCGAAAAAGTATACTGGATATAAATCCCATCCCCGGGAGGTATAGTATAATATGTCGGTCTGTGAAAGCTCGGTGAAAGCAATCCAACAGAGATTCGCTTTACGGAATGATACTTTAATATTACATAAACATGTAGTTGCTGAACAGATGTCGTGCATATCTTCACTCAGGCAGTCTTTATACGGAGAATGTTGAGCCTCGTTCGCCTACCTTTTTTTTTCTAACATAGTGACATTTTCATGTACCTCAGATGTTGAGATTTTTAGAAATCGAACCAAGATTAAAAAAAAAAAAAGCACTGCACAGATTGAAGTCAATCCGCCTCGAAGAAATTGTCACCGAGTAACATTTTATAGGTGCCGTACTATCCCTGACAATGACTAGTGAAGAACTCATTCCGACTAGAATCAAGCCTATGAATAGGACGAGACATGGATAAACAACGTAGATCCGTGCATGCACCTACATTCAGCAAGCCTATATGATAAATGACACTTTTGAGAATATGTCAAAAACATATCATGGTTTTTATCGAGTTTTCTTATTAGTTTCTCATATGTTCTACCACATTGGTTGGGATGATATAGAGATTGCCCTATGTACTCTGTCAGCCCATGTCATTTTTAATTCATTATTTACCTTCGGGAATACAGTAAGTAGAACGCATTGTGTACAGTCACAATGCATTATGTATACCAAAACCGTCATACGCGGTACTGAAAGTACAAACGCATTCGTCCGTTTCCGTATCAATAGCCGATACACTTTTAATTATGCATTGACCAGACATGTTGTTGTTGCACACCAGAGCGCAAATTAAATTTCACTTCAAACCGAAACTACGGATAAATCTTTTAACCGACATTATTTTTTGATTACCAACGAAGTCCATAAAATAAGTATTTCGAAACAAAGTACCTGTATGCAGTGTGTCACAACAAGACGGGCTGTCGGTAGGAATTTTCTGTCCACTTTTTATGTGGGTAGGAATATATTGGCATTATAATAAGTTATTAAAAAACCTAATAACCCGCAAAAGCTATACTTGCTATCGGTGTGTTTGTTTAGGTGAACTGGTCCATTTACGTTTTTTATTGGTCCATTTATGCAGAATAATTATATTAAGTGTATGATATGAAGATAAAAGCAATTCAATTATGTTCCATCTGTTCCGAACTTGGTATGTACCTAAACCGGGACTCCATTATGTGTCACGGAGTCATTACAAACAGCCGAAACAGCTGTGTTTGTCTACGTGACACACACATTTCTATTTTGTAGGTGTATTGGTCCGTTTACCTTTGTTATTTGTCCATGTGTGCGAAATATTCGTCAATTATAATGGTATGATATGAAGATGAAATGAATTAGTACCTCCAAGGTAGTACCTCCATGAGCCAACCAAGTCGATTTTCCCTATTTATAGAGCCACCCATCCCAGAACCCTTGAAATTCTTTTCCCCTGAAAATGCACGTTTTTGTAAACTGCTTATTGTCTCTCAAATACTGCATGCATTTCACGAGCTAGACGCACAATGAATGACCCCTCGCTTTCCCAGCACAAATCTAATTAGTTGATCATTCTCATTTCAAAGCCACTCTATAAACAACGTGGGCCACATCAAGGAACACTCAAGGATTGTTGCAAATTATGACACGGAGTGGCCATTTATTAACTCAGTTCTTTCAAGTCGATAAGACACTCAGTAATATAGTTTCAGTAACTCGATTAGAACGATCACCTGTTGGTTCGTTGCTCAAAGGGCTTTCAACACAGCTTGATTTCCTAAAGGCATTAGGATCATTAGATTTTCATGCATTTGTTCGTTTCCAATAATAACACCATTCAAAATCCAAAGGAGAATATTCAAAACCTACCCTGGTGAAGTATCAGCACAGTTGATATTACGCTTTCAGAGAAAATAGTGTTGTTAGTCTCTCACGACCTATGACGTAGGGGTTAACTTGATTTGAATATCCGACATGGCTACTTATAAGACTACTTCAAAACACTGATCTCGTGTAAAAAAATCTGAATCGCTCATTGGCTGTTAGAAGTGAAATCGCCGTCCGCCATATTAGAAAAATATTGTTTTTTAATTGACATGTTCACTTTTTTACTCAACATTTTATTTGTTCTTATTTAAAAAAGTAATTTTTTTGAATATATTTAAATAGCAACAAGATATATTTGATATCAATTTTCTGCCAGAAAAAAAATGTACACTTTTTCAGACGAAGATTTCTCAAAATTAGGGAGACAATTTCCAATTTAAACACAAACACATTTATTTCCTCTTCATGGCAGAAATGAAAAATAATACAAGTTTTGAAAAAAGATAATTTGTATTGAATAAGATAATTTGTAAACTATTTTGGGGCCACCCTGTATAACACATTTGTTATTAATCGATCTTTGTATATCTCAAGACATGTACATGTATATCTTTACGTTTCGCCCCTGTTGCCCTTCATGTTCTTCAGATATTTGAATGGGAAAAAAAAAGAAATCTCGTGTAGAAATAATTGGCATGTGAAAATGAAACTATATGTTTCAACACAAGCACTGTTGTGTCTGTGTGTGACCTTGGCGTTGTTTTTCTCGCGTGATTGTCCAATGCCATTCAACCGTTGTAGTACTGCATCAAAGCCGTTTTACATCAACAGGCGTTGTCGTTGAAGTCACGAAGCACCCAGGAAATGACCTTTTATTATACATGTATATGAAAAATATACCCAACCCATAATGGTGTCTATGTGTAGGTCGAGGTATGGCATGCATGCTACATGAACTCTGCTTAATTGGGATATAATGTATAAAAGTTACAATTTACAATAAATAATACAATAAAAGTTACTGTTTATGTATCACTTGCCCGTAATGCTGCACCGCAGTGGAGATACATTGTATTTGCAAATCACCTATGCTTTTGATAGACATTTTGATTCCTCTTGGGAAATTCATTTTAAAGTCTTGAAGAAATGTCCTTGTTCTTTTAAGACTCTTGCGAACAAAGTTATATGTGCAAGCCAGAGCTGAGTAAAGTCCTTTAAATTTCTATTTTTTTCCCTCTAAATCATGTATATTTTTCCAATCTGAGTCCTAACCTGCTTTAACGTATGTAGTAATTTAAGAAAAATTAAATGGAGGTTATTAATGGACATTTTAATAATCGATTCTTTGAAAAGTGGTTTTGTTTCCTTCAATCCACGATGTTTTAGCGTGATAATCATTGCGACTTTTTTCTGTGTTCTCTTTAATTGGTCATGATTATTCTCTGCAATCGGCAACGAGGCAATTGTCATTAGGCTTTTTACGCGAGTATGTCCAGCGTCATTTATAATAAGAGAGAAAGCGAGAGAGAGCGAGAGGAAAACAATTAAACAATGAAGACAAATGGGGCGGAAGGGGTATCAATTTTCTCCAACAAAATGCCGCCTCACCGGTGCTACTGTGCCACATTAACAATAACCATGATGTTTTATTAGTCCGCAATTTTTATGCAAATGAGCACGCTGAGGCAACCAATAATGAGAGCGCTTGTACGCACGCGCGTATATGCACGTACGCGCACTCACTGTTGCAAGCCGTATGGGGAATATTGCATTCCACAAATCCGACTGCCTTTTCTACTTAAATTCTACGGTCTGATGTGTGCCTTGTTGCTTTGCAGATAGCAGGAGCAAAAAGGACAAGCCGAACTAGGAGAAATCTGTGCCGATCATCGCACGCTCAGCTGTTGAAATTTCACGGTGGGTCGGTGACGACTGGTGTTTTTTTGGCGGGAAGGTTGCACACATGCCCAAGGTGAGTTTTGAAGAAGAAAAAAAATCACATCGCCACACTGTGGCCTTTTCAATGTATTTCTTGGTATCAAAATCATTGACCGCGTGCTCATGTTTCCAATTTGCTGTATATTGATTTCTACAAATTGGCGGGAAAAGGATTAACTTTATATACGAATTGCACAGATTGTCAAAGTGAGTTGCCGGAAGCATTAACTTATTGTCATTCTTCGCTGCTTGATAGAATTACGACAAAATGACTCGGCTATTATCTACAGCGCACTTGTTGATGATGATGTTAATGTTTGGTGTAATATAATACGCACTTCGTGTCGAAGATAAAGAACAATTTCGGTATGAAACCAGTAGGCTTATCGGTCATCTGATGTTGCTGTGTAAGGAAAGAATGTTGCAACCTGACGCTGCTTTTTCTTCATATATCATCTCGATGAAGGTCGGTCATTGCTAAACTATGATGACGATGAGACATGAATCTGGGACTGAAACACATTTTCAATTTTGTTAGGAAATGCTTAGAAAATGTTCTTGACTCTCCATAGACTTTGTACACAACCGCTAAAGTAGCGTCAGGTTGCAACATTCTTTCCAAGTGTAATAATAGTTTAGTAAAAAAAATTATAAGACTTTCAGTTTCAAAAAGGTAACTTGGCCACCGAAAGGTTTTATTTCTGTCCCGTCATGGTATCTCTGACTAAGCTTTTTCAACCGCGGGCTAACAAAACATATAGGTAACAGCGATGTGTTGAGTTCCCCGTTCAACAGCCTGCAATTTTTGTAAACAAGTGCGACGTGGTCGAACGCCTATAAGCCTACACAATTGGAATTCGTAATGGTTTGTAAGTCTGGCATTAATACAGCAAGAATTTACGAGACAACATGTGCTTGCAATGATCACTGTAACATTGAGGATGTAAAAGAGGATTTTGTAGGATTCCGAAGTCTTCTACCAAAACGGGGAGTGGTGGTCGACATTTACTAACTCACACGTTCATTGGCAAAAACTTTTTTCGATCATTCATTAATCATATCAAAATCTTGTAGACGCTGTTCGAAAGCTTTGTGCGGAAAATTTGATGCCTCGTCAAATTCAGATTGCCTCAAAGTCAACGCACCGGAAGGAATCCCAATTCCGGTTGCCATAGTAACGAGTCCTGTCTCCCAACACGCGAGTTTAAGTTCTTCCCTCAAACAAAAACATTGCATAATTATTGCCAGACTGAATTCCTACTTTTCTTATGCTATATACGTTTCTTCAAGATGCGATCAGCTTTGAAAAAAAAGCAAGCGGATGTAGCCAGTTGGGTATCAAACCTTATTAGCGTAAATCTTCGAGAGGATTTCGAGCTGGGCCATAACTCATGCTCTTCAACGTCAAGAAAATAATTGGCAATAAACCTACAAATGTCAATGCAAGGATGGTAATAAGCTAATATCTAGACAGATGTTTAGACATCATTTAAAAGACTCTTGCTTTGTCTAATGAGGACTAACTCAGTGCCGTGTTGCTCATGAATGACATGACCGTTGTGAATCAGGATTTGTTTTAAATAAAACAATTATTTTTAGCCGAAAGTTAAATGGGACGTTTGCCTCAAAATTTAGTTTAATGTATAATACTAGCGACGGCCAACTTGTGAACTTGATAAACTGGTTCAAGTTGAATTTTCCACAAGCGTAACATGTAGGATAGCAAATATTTGTAAAACAGGTTACCAGCCAAAATATCATGCAGTGTACAGTGTACATTTCCTATGACTGGTACTCGGCTGATTTGTTAATTAACATATAAGTTTGCTCAGCAAGCATTCTCTTCGAGTTTATTTACGCAGCTATATCCTGATTCCGTTACACGTGTTGCCAGTTGCAATATTTTTTTTTCTAAATAAGTGGAAAACATACAAAACGAAAATTAATATTTTTTTTCGAACTATTTCAGCCATGAGTTGAATACGAAATGTTTTTTTTGTTTAATTACACGCGTAGCTGGACATTTTTGACAATGACGAAGTGCCAGCTGAAATAATATTTCATTTTGAAACGAACAAAATTTCCTCCCTTGTGATTTTAGCAGACGTTGCGGTGTCGTTAATTAATTTCTGCAGCATGCAGAATTACGCGTTGAACAAAAAAAACTTGAAGCGAGAAAAGAAAACTCTGCGCAAAGTGACAAGTTATCTTGACAACTGGCAAGAGATGCTATATACGATAACATCTCTTCGGTGACATGTGTGTGTGTTTAAGAATGTGAGTTCATACTTAAAGCAGAGTGCGCGGAATCTTGCTCTGTGCCTTGAGCGATGGGGATCTTCCCGTTCTGTCTTTTGCTGCATCCTTTCGAGACGTTAATGCAACTCGTGGGCAGTTTGTTGTCGCGATTAAAGGACTCTAAATAACTGCTAAACCGTACCTTTACTGGTCTTTTGAGAATTGTTGCTCGTTTCTGAATCGTGCATATTCAGATGATGAGCAAGATTACCCCCTCCCCCCGGTCGGCCGTGCTTTATAGTGTTTGGCACCAAGTAAAAGCGTTCTGTCGTCATTAGCATTTTCTCGCTCGGCAGAAGAATATGAAGTATTTCATTACATCATGTTTTTTATTACATCCGAAGTCGATATAGTTTTTTATGCAGTCCTTGAGTCAAATTGGTTGTCTAAAAAATTATATGAAAAGACATAATAAAGGAAAATACGTTTGCTTTATTCTACAGTTCACGTTCCTAGATATCTTGAAAGATTGCATGACTAAAGTCAAATCAAAACTAGGAAATCTCCAACTGGAAAGATTTTAGTCGTCTGTCTTAACACACGTGTACCTTGGGCGAATCAATTGCCGTGGAATTTCTCAACCGGCAGCTTTGGCCCAGAATGCATTCATTAATTGTTCAAATTTGACCGGAGACACGCCAGCACGTGCCGTTAAAGTTCAGTTCAAACAGTACAACTCAACACTCCTGGCTCATCGTCGACGCTGATTGACCAGGTATGGAACGCCCAAGGGGAAAACAAGCTACCGCATCATTTGTAAATGATTGGTTTGAGAGATGTTGTGGCGTTATTTCGCACGTCTCTCTGATCCCCGAGGTGTTTCGATTTTTGTTGTTTTTCGTTTCCCAGAGGAGAATCAGAGAAACTCATCATGCAAGGCTTGTTTCAGCGATTGGGCAAAACAATAAATTTGTAGCACCTCACGAAACGGTAACAAAATTGAATCAATTCAGTCTGTTTTTACCCCTGACTGCGAAAGACAGTTTTTTTGTTCCATGAAATCGAAGAAACGGGAGATAGATCTCACATCGCCTCAGGCTCTTCCTCTTCTACTGCCGTTTCCATGACAACCGAAACGACTAATCTCCCTAAAACGCGACGGATGTCAATGACTGTATAGGGATTCCTATAAAAGAAACTGACAGCGGACAGTGTATCGTTACACTGTCGACGCTGATAAAAGCTATTATTACAGACCCAAACTCCGATTTAAAAGATGTGGTGGGAAAAAAATCACTCTACTTCTAATTTTTGTATTTTTGACATTTTGATAGAAAACAAAACAAGGTAATCCTAGCTGATCCAGTAAAATGACTACTTACTGAATTATTTTTATTGTCTACACAATGGCTCGAATTAAACCAATTTATTGGCGTTACGGCGTAATCCTTTTCGATAGCACTGCCCGGCTCCCGAGTGACTGTCGGTGAGTAAGTAGTGGAGTCAGTCAGTCAGTCAAACAGGTATTTGTTAAAAACCACATGCCATTCTGGTCTCAATTCGGCTCTTTATGAGGGGCCAAAAACTGTCCTTCGTTTCAGTTAATAAAGCCACTGTCGAAACAAAAATGTTGGATGACAGGAAGCCCGTTTCGGAATTTCTATTTTTTTAACCTTACGGCTCCGCTTAAAAAAAAAAGGAAAACTGTAATTTACTGTGACATTCGCGATGTGGCGGTCCCTTTTAATTTAAAATTTTTATTAAAATGCGACAAGAGCCCCTGCCATTGATGGTTGGCCAACCATGCATAACTGTTCGTATTGAACGGCCTGTTTCTATATTAAAACCCATTGACTTATCATCCGTAAGGTACCAGACGATCGGTGAGTTTATTTTCCCTTCTTTTCTTTTTTTTAAATTGGAAGTCCATTAGCGATTAGTGCATTAATGGCGGATATAGGCTGTCAACCACACGACAGAATCAGTCAACATAGCGAGCCAGTAGCGTGGTACTCATTCCGAGACCGGGTTGTTTTTGGTCCATTGGGGATTGGCTAGGCCTAAAAGGTAAACATGGTGGCCTTTTTCCTAAAAGGCAAACATGGTGGCCTTTTTCAAGGGCTCAGGTAATAGAGATTGTATTATTATTATAATGTTTCAATCATTGCCATGCACCCTTTTTGCCCCAAACCCTCCTCCTGTTTGAACAGTCACATAGATACAATCAAAATTTCCATCCACTTCCCCTGCCATACCTTTTACACCAGCGGCTAGTCGCCGTCAATCAGATCATATTTCCACAAAGCACTCTGACTAGTCAAATTCAGTCATCGGACAAAAGCAGGGAACTGGTAGGAACAGTTGTCTTATCAATCACTTACAGTCAAAGCATAGCTGTCAAGATACATAAACAGTCACAGCCAGCCCATCCTGCTTAATGTAGGCTGGGAGCTCTTAACTGTTGAAAACAGTCACTTGATTGATTTTGACTGAAAGGACAACTTTGCACAGAATGTATGTTAACATAGGAGGGTTAACCATTATTTTGTATTTATATTTTCAATCTTCGTAATGCGTATTTTTAAAAATCTTCCAGAGGTCTCTACTTTTTGGTTTTGTGCTAATGCCCATTCCATTTTGATCATGAGATAAGCCGAATTATTATGTGGCAGCAAATAATTCGATTTTTTTAAGACTTAAATCAATAAGTAAACGTCGGTGTTTGTTTTTTGTTCAATACCTTATTGAAATGTGACAAACTTTTATATTGCTAGGAAAATAGCAATTGAAAAAACAAATCGAGGTGAAGTTAATTTACTTGTAAATTCAAAAACTTTTTTGATAAACAAAATGGCGCCTTTATATTATACGCTCTCCAATTTGCTTGAAATATTACGACCTGTTATGCTCCGAGTTCAGCTAAGCAGACCTATAGCCCAGTACATTGACGAGATTAGGTTTGACATTCAATTCCGCAAAGACTCGTAACACCCCCTCCCAGTGAAACAAATCGTTATGAGGCAGAAACACAGAAACAAAATGCCGCAGCACCCTAGAGTTTTCACGAGACATATGTTCGAGCGGCCTGTGACATGAAAAGGCGGCATTAAGGCCTGATTTCCTTCCGCCCCACGGTGCGTCATGACCACCCCTCACCGTCCCAAAGTCCCCGCTCGAGCTCCGCAAATACCACTGCTCTTTTGAGCCCGGAACCGAAGTCGACAAGCGAAATCGACGGCGCAGAATTTCCTCCTGTCCCACCTCAAAATTTGGCCCGATCGCGAGGCGCGGCACAAACAAATAGAGTGCACTGTACACAAAATCCCAGTGCGATGTCCAAGTAACATCGCTTGACTCAGATACACGTAATCTGAAATGTCACTTGGGGAGAGAACGAGCAGTGTACCGCTCAGCTCACAGCGGAATTACCATTAGGTTGTTTTTTATTTTGACAGAGAAGAGTTTCTTGTCATCCCTTTCGTAATGCTGCTAATACATCGTGGCACATTGCAGACTCTAAAAGCAGAGGTTCCCAAGTTGATCGTAAAAGGGCTGGCGGCATTTTCTTTAAGTACAGCTCCCGATCTACACGACTTTGTAATCCCACAGATTGTAAGACTTTTTTTCTTTATGTGCATGTATGCGTCGAAACTTTCCAACAAAAGCGTGCGCATGCGTGCAGCCTGTCTATGCTTGAGTAAGAATTTAGTCGTGAACTACACCAATTCCCAAGGAGGATTTGAGATGTGACATCTTTTTCATCGACTTTTAATCGAAAATCTTTTTCATCGAATGTTGTTGAATATGCAACGATCTTCCATGTTTGTTCAGCGATAAAGTTGACACTTATTACAACTCATCTCTTTCCCCAAATGAGACGTATCGTTTTGCCCCATCGTACGTGCGCTCCTTCGTGTAAAACGCCTGGCCTTCATAGATTACAACCAAACGACTGTTGCATGATTGCAGTCCCGCCCGTCCCAGTCGCTCCGCGTCGTTTTCGATACGAAACATTCGTTTGTAAATTAACCGGAGCTCCTCCGTTTGAGTGCATCGCGTGTTATTCCTGTAAATATTGAACCCGCTAGACTTTTTTTGACGAAGCGATCAGAGCTTGAAATTAAACGTCAAGTTTATTTGGGGTGCAGTATCCCGCAGCTGCGACATCTGCCTTCGGTCTTGGTCTTATTTATACTGGATACTTGATATTTTCTCCGGGTATCAATTTTGTTTTCCGTTTTCTGCTCGGGGCATATTAGATAGGTCATGCTGATTGGATTAACTTTTCCGCCAATTTTGTAAGAGCTTAAAACGTAAGTTTGTGAATACGAACTTCGGGGCAGGGGGATTTTTGACATTTTAATCAAATTCCATGTACTGAGTAATTTTGTCTGTATTTGTGTAATCGCATTGGGGACAATGGTTGATCCTATGGGAATTACTGATTGTCATTGGACGTCTCAACCCCACATGGTCACATTTACTTACAATTTGATATACGTTACCGTAATACAGAAAGTCATCAGCAGACATTTAATTGTGTATGTAATTCGGCTGCTGCCGTGCACAACAATAATTGGAAAACATAACTTAAAGGGGGAGTCCAAAGCATACATAGCAAATACACCATCACTCTGAACTGAATAGAACTACGGACGCTTTCTTGGTTTGATTTTGTTTGTAGTGTTTTATTTTTAAGTCTACGATCTGCTGCTCGTTATCCAAACAACTGAGGGCGCTGCTGCTGTGACGTCACCCAAGACACTCTTACATTACAGGTCAGGGGTCTCTCTAGAAGATCTTAGTACTAAATTATGGAGTTAAATATCAGGGGAACAATGTACAAAAAAAATACCGTACATATGTTTTTTTGTTTTTTTTGTCACAAGGTCCTTGGAGATGAGTTTATTTATTCTTTTATAGCATTTATATGCTTGGCTGACGCTACGTAAAAACCCCAATATTTTGTACACCGACTAGGCCTACACAATTTCGAATCGTGTTACTTCATTAACGTTCGTAATTAGAGTGTGTTATAACGCCACTTTTTCTTTTACCTGGAAGCGTGTGTTCGCAGATGATGGTTCCTTGTTATGAATGTTATCAACTCGTAACATTTTTTCCGAACTTGTAGCGAGTCTTTTTGATGTGCGTGACTGGGGGAAGACGCTCAAGTTACCATTTAGATTGCTTTTCACACTTTTCCGTGTGCCTCGCGTTTGTGTAATTCATCTTGCAATCTCGTCCTCGCTTCTTCCCTTTTCCCCAGCTGGCAGGCCTGAGCTTTTTGCAAGATTAGATCGTCTCCCTTTTTTATATCGAAAATGAAGGAACAGTCACGAGTTGCTCCGAGTCTGTCAACATTTCGCGCGTATCAAATGGCAGTAACGGGCGGTTACGCGATCTTCCCGCATCGCAGGTGAATGACATTTAAACATGATACCTTGGGAATTGTGGAATAGGATAACCTTATTTCACAACAAGCTGAGGTCCAATTTCGGATTCAAACTTTGGAAATCGTTGGATAATGAAAAAAAAACAAGACTTGCCTAGTCGAGCTAAACGTGGACTTCCCAGTTTAGGATATTAGCACTCAGTACCGTACGTCAATCTGTCAGTCAGTCGGTGACTCGGGGAGTCAGTCAGTCAGTGTTAGTCGAAAGTCAGTGACTCAGAAAATCAGAGGACAAAAGGCTTGCTCTTCGGATCCAGCAAAAAGCAGATTGAAGTGATTGTGAAACCTATATGCTAGTGCAATGATTCTCTTAATTTCTTTAAAAAAAAATTGCACGTCGTTAAGAAATTGAGATTTCCACTTTTACAACTCGTCGCAGAGCTGACAAACCGACGAATAAGCGAAAACCTTGTTTGGAGTAATTCGCGTTTGAAGTTGGGCACTTCTCCGGGCGCCGTTTTTTACCCTTAATGTTTCGATAAAAAAACTGTTAGTATATATTCTGAATAAAATATGAAACTAAGTATCCACCAGGTCACTTATTTAATCAGAGAAGTTGTGCGATATGATTTTATTTGATCGTAAACGCATTCGTCAGTTTGTCAAATTACATTAATCTGCAAAATACGGTTGTTCTTCACACTGTTTGTATGCTATTCGTCAGTTTGTCGGATCGCGCGTGCACGCACGCGCAATCCGACAAACTGACGAATAACATTCGTTGGTACTTTGAACGCACGCCTTACATAAGCTGGCTACCAGCGAAATGTTTGTATGCTATTCGTCAGTTTGTCGGATTGCGCGTGCACGCACGCGCAATCCGACAAACTGACGAATAACATTCGTTGGTACTTGGAACGCACACCTTACATAAGCTGGTTACCAGCGAAATTTTGTATTCGTCACTATGTCAAATTATGGATTTGTTTTTGTGAGTGATTCGCCACAAGGGGGGCTCTGAATCTCAAAATCCAGACAAATATTAAGAATTTTGGCATAAATACTTGAAAGAGCAACCTTCATAAAGCCTAAAAATAACGAAAAATCGAAATCGCCAAAATGGTCGATTCGCCGGTTTGTCAGCTCTGCGACGAACTGTTCGTGTGGAACTGCATCAGCCCAACATCTAAAATTCATTTGGTTATAGTTTGTAAAACTTCGAATTCTGCGATGCAAGAAGGTTCAAATGCCGGATTTGTACTCGTGGAATATTTACACGTACACCATGTTTGTTTTCGTCATACCTAGCTTTACTTTAACACATCTTCTTGAATAAACCCCTCTTCATATTTCTTGAAGACTGAGACTCGAATTCAATGAGAGGGCCCTCTCGATTTTTTTGTCCCCTCACTATCCAACACAATAATGTAACAGTACCCGAGGCGTGACGAGATCGAAGAGCACTTCGCGTGTCACTCGGACGCCTGTGGTACTCAAGCCAGCATCCCTACCCCCAGCGGATCAAAACACACGGCCCAGGGTTCTCAAGTACCTCACGTTGCTGGCACTTCGCCGGTCATGCCTTCACAAAACGAGAGGGACTTCGTGCGTTCGTCGTGCGTAGGCGGGACAACAAAAGTAGAAAGGCTTCAAAAGATTCCAAGGAATTTGATTCAATTCGATTCTAAGACTCCAGATGCTTGAACTGAGCAGTGCCTAAATATCAAGTATCCTCGCCTTCAAAGGGAGGGAAATCCATAAGGAAGTAAATATAGCTTATTTGTTTACTAGTATATTTAGTAATGTTGTACGTAATGCTTATTACCATCTGATGTTGTGCATTTTTAATAAGAGCGAGATATGGGTGTACCATGCATGTAGTCTTTATTCAAACCGCGTATGTGTTAGATTTAAATTGCAGTCTACGCATGATAATTTTTGCCTCATTTACTTGAACGGTGTGGAGACCTGTTGCAAAGCATGGACTTTTGAGGAAAAAAATACATCTCTTAATTGACCGCTCAAAATGTTAACGCACGGACAGATCGGACTAACTTAATTGTTTGGCTGGGGAATTTCAGCAGATACAAGACAGCTTGACCTGTAGGTATCAGGTAACTATTGCACATCCAACCTACGAAAGTACAAATCAATCAAGTGAATAATCAAATAAACTTAATGGTTCGACAAAAGTGCAATTCGTTTGAGTTCGTTCCTTTTTTTAATGACCGAACTTATCGACCGTGATTTTTACCGGGTTTTCCCCCGTGGGGAGAGCTTCATTATTTTCTCCTTGTGCCGGGGTGTACTTTTGCCACAAGATTGACGCGGATACATTATTGAGGGCGCTGTTCTATATTTACATTTGCCAACGTTACGGTTCGTACAGATGAGACTGACCGATCGATTGTGTCAGTGCCGCCAACGTTAACGTTGAGGACGTGAAAACCGAGCAATCTTCGGTTGGTACGTTCGTAGGGTGCTGCAAACGTTCGTACATTTACGTTCGCGTTAGTGAAACGCAGCTTTTAATACTGCTTTGCAAATTAAGTTATGTGCTAAGCGAAAATCCGCCGGGAACCAGTCAAGATAAGTTGTAACATTTTAAGCATTTTGGCTGGTAACCTGTTTCTGCTGAGGAAAGATTTTCTGTTTAGCATTCCATGAAAACGGCCCCAGGTGCCTTGCCGCTCGAAGCCACTTCATGTTCAGAGGAGGAAAGTAGTTGTTGCATTGAGTCGTCTCACGAGCGTTATCGTCGCATCTTTAGTCTTAGGGCGCCGGTACTGCCGTATCGCATCGTTTTATCGTCAGCATTTCAAGCTTCTTTGGCCGGATGCTAAGCCAACCAACCCATCTTAGTGATGAACAGCTGATGTCAGATTATATTCAGTTTGGAAGATATTTTCAAGTAGACAGTTTTCTTTGTACATTTCCATTCAACGTAATACGTGTTTTGGCAACACATTTGGTTTCTGAAACGCCCATTTAGAGATAGTTTGGTAATTTTCTTGTTATTGGGTTTTTGCAGTTATCTGTCGAGGTGGGACGTATTTCTGATGTTAACGTACAACTCTTTCGTCATTTAAGGGCACACACGCCTGGTGGTGCGGTAGTGTAATATTAATACTATAGCCTGAACGTGTTCTGCAGTTAGGGTGGGTGTGTACCCTAAAGATCCACGACATCAACTCAAAATAACTCAGATGATGCAGCCAAAAATAACCCCTCACAAAATGATCCAAAACCCCGAGAGTGCGAAGTAGAACCTCTGGCCAAATTCCTCGTAAATCCCCGCAAAATTCCTAGTTAAATTCCTGGTATGATCAAAATCATCCCCTACAAAATAAAATATAATCCAATAATTAGTTTCTTCTCCCGACTCTGAGCAGTAAATAAATCTCAAATACTATACCAAAACTTGTATTTCAACTCACCCAGACCGGACATGTGATTGCACTGTCTCAAGGCTCCGTGCGTATATGGGCCAGCTGACACCAGTGTATTAACCTAAATACAATGTACACGTGTGCAAATTAACGATACGCACCGTATAATGAAAATACCAATTACCGACCGAGAAGGTCAAAAACATACCGTGCGTTACTCATAAAAAGCGGTCAAAATCTCCCGAATACAAAAGAGTTCAAACTCTCATACTTGCACCAGTTCACTCTTGAATAAAACGCGGAGAAACCACTTACCCCGAACAGTCAATTCGTAGTGTGGAAACTCCTCAAAAGAGTGGAACAATTTCCGGCAAAAAAGTTTCCAACTTGTGTCAAGAAAACGTGGAGAGAGGACTAGTGCGCACGCGCGACTAGACTGGCCATGTCAACACACTCCTATGTAATTCTTCATAATAGGAATGTCATTAATAAAATTGTTTGTACACACCCAACGTTGGAGATCACCTGTCCATTCTTTGTTTATGTTATACAGTAAATACTTATATAAAATTATTACAATCCAAAAGATCAAACAAACTCTGTGAGAAAACCCATAGAGCGCACACCCCCTGCCGCCATGTTCGTAAGTGACTGCGTCATACACGCGCGCGCACCACTTATTACTAGCGCTCATTGGCTAAACACGCCACTTAATTCGCACTTCTTCCGGTTTCATTGCGGTTCAATCCGGTTCGTTAGTAAAAACGTCATACACGCGCGCACACCACTGATTACTAGCGCCCATTGGCTGCAAACGCTCGAACTGCGTTAACTTCCGGTTCAAATCGTGCAGAAAGTGCTGGAGGTGACGTCACACTAACGAACCGGATTGCTTACACCGTGTGCAGTACGCATGGTTAATGTGAAATGACGTCATATTTACAAACCGCATGGACTGCAGTGATTATCTTAAAGGTGTACTCCCCATGATGTGTATAATATATATAAAAGGGGAATTCTCAATACCCCTGCTGTCATGTTCACCAATATGTTTTAATTGATTGTCCTCTCCCCTTGTGACTGTACTTGTATTGATCGCTTTCTGTCCTAAAACAACCACTATGCATGGTAACGGAGCATTGAAACTTTCTTTTTG
Source organism: Patiria miniata (assembly GCF_015706575.1). NCBI lineage: Eukaryota > Metazoa > Echinodermata > Asteroidea > Valvatida > Asterinidae > Patiria > Patiria miniata. Next base: position 3,524,653 of record NW_024037063.1, on the reverse strand, counting down.
CAGCGGTTTTGAAGCACGCCCTCTGTTGATGCAGTTCCCGTGCAAGACCTATCTTAAAGGCGTATCTATTTTCGTGAAGCTGATTCAGATGTGACCCGAAAATTCTTCTTAAGCACAGGTAAAACCACTGCATATAACCACACACAAATCATAAATGACCCATTGGCCATAGCACTCTGTCGTTCCCCCCCCCCCGCCCCGCTCAAGACATGTCTCATCCAGGACCTGAACCCCCCCCCCTTCCCCCACTCTCCCCACCCCATCCCCCCCCCAAAAAAAAATTCCCTGTGCCATCCCTTGCTTACGTAGATTTTGCTGTTGGCAAAAATGAAATGAGCTTTGTGTTGTTTTAGCGGACGCCCATGGAGCGCCCACCCCCATAAGACCAGCCCCCCCCCACACACACACACCCCACACCCTCCCCCGCACCCCACACCCTTTAGACTAGACCCTAGTTACACGGCTTTGCTAAATCGGAGTGAATTTTGCCATTTTTTGTAACAAACTAGACAATATAACTGTATTTACAGGTACATTACTGATGCAATGACCAAAACGTACAGTCATTGAAGGGTTATCTTTTTGGTTTCTCTCTTTTGTGCAGGGATAAGGACAACGAAAACATACGAGAGTGCATACCTCCCGCTGTGATGTGTACTAAAAAGTAGGCCAGTTAAACGAACAGCACAAAAGTCAGACCCCGCGTGCAAATATCACTGACCTTGCTTTTTGTGATTTTTCGGTCTTTTTTGTATAACAATTGAATGCTCTTGCTCCAAGGGGCCCGCACACCCCGTCGCTTCGACCTGGTTTTCATTACACTTAAGGACCTGCATGATACCTTTATTCACCAAATGAGGAGATGAAACTACATTAAACTACAAACTACATGCAGTTGAAAAAACTGACAGAAATTTGTTAAAGGAAAACCTCTGAACAAGCTTGTATCAAAATCTGACTGAACCCAAACTATCCGACGTTGTCAAGCAACGCTGAATCGTTTACCCCACCCACACACAGTTCAATGAAGTACACAATTCAGGGTCATCGATACAAAACGATAAGCAGGCTTTGAAAAAAAAAAGAACATAATCTAAGTTGAGAAATTAAAAACTAAAATCGCTCAGGCGAAACCTTTACGCAAATCTCTGTTGTCGGGACTGACTAGTGCAGCCTTCACTGCCGTGACCTTATTAAATAGGGACCGGCAAATCCATTATTCATGTCGCCACCGAGCGAAGCCAAGCCCGCCGTGGCGAAAAAGCCTGCAGCCCGCGGCGGCGCTGCTCAGAGTCCATCAGCTACGGGAGGAGGACGGACGATGGGCAATGGAGCGGGTTCACAATCCCGGGCCTCCCCCGGTGCCGCCGGCAGGTCGCAGAACGGGAAGGGGAAAGAAGACACGGAGGTGCTCAAACTCCGGGCCAAAGTGGCCCAGCTGACGCTGGATATCCGGGATAAAGATGCCGATCTGGAGTCGGTCAGGAAGGAGATGAGGTCCCGCGACGAGCTCATGAAGGAGCGGGACCAGGAGATAGGGAAGCTGCGGGAAGAAGTGCACAAACTCCGGTCTGTGCTTCAGCAGCGGACCCTGCAAGATGTGGTACGCCCGGACATCTTGTCCACCATCCAGGAGGAACGGGGCATGGCCGGGGGCAACAAAGACCGGAACAAGAAACAAGGGGTGTCTGGCGAGAGTGGCATCCAGAACAACGTGTCATCGGCAGCTGATAATACCTTGCAGAGATACGAGAAAGACTTCAAGTAAGTGATCATCAATTCAGATGATAACACTGGAATATGAAAAAGCTTGTGTATGAGTGGAAGATTTGTGGGGGATCAAAATGGGAGTTTGGGTTGAATTTCTTGGGGGAAAAATGCATGATGAAAACGTCTAGACTTGTCATAGCTTATATATTGTCAATCTTAGGCAAATCTGCTGAAATATTTCTTTTACCTGAGACAAAGCATGAATTTATGTTTAAACCTGTATTCATTTCAATCAAAGGAATGATTATATCAAGTACATGTACATCCCTATTAATGAACATGCGTCCAGCAATATACGTTTTCATCGTTGACTGTGTGTAAACTAATATGAAGGATATCTTCTGCCATTGTTCCATGTACAAAAAATCATCACATGTCAATGGCCAATTCGTGCACAATAGTGATTACTAAAATGATATACACAGATTGCACAGCCTTGATATAAGTGTTTACCTATGATAACAAAATTGCATAATAAAACCACACACAAACACGAATATGTTGACATGCCCATAGCCTTGCGCAGATTCACGCCACACACAATTTGCCACAAACGCAGATACATGTATTTGTTTTCCATTGCGTTACTTACTGTCACTTTTGCAGTTTCTAGAAGGCTAACATCTTTTGTAACTTTCAGTAGTCCTAGTTGTTTGTCAAGATGAGATTGATACATGCGGGTTAAAGCTGCATTATGGCAAGCTGATTTTGCTCTAATGCTTGAAACCGGTTTGGAGTAGCGCCATTAATGCGCGTTCCCATGGATACCATTTATTGCTATGATAATCAGACAAATGGAAATTGATCTTTCATTACGGGACAACACGAAATGTGAAGGTAATATGGGGATGATACGAGAATTTCAGGCGATAAATCTCATGATATAGGAATATTAATTTTTGAAATTGCAGGTTTTTAAGAAGCTGAGATTTTGGCTACACATGGATGAAACAGTTAAAATTGGTTCATTAAAAAATCGCTCCAGTTTTTTAGTTTTTGTCTTATGTGTTTTGGGTTTTTTTTGGGGGGGGGGGAGGGTTCCTCTGGCTTATCAATTTCAGCGTCATTACATTGACCTAGCTAGGCCTGCTTATTATACTGAAAAACATTGTGTGTAAGGAGATTCCTTTCGTCAGAGTGAAACCATGAAAAGTTAAAGGGCATTATTATCTCATGTATAGACGTAACCAGATTCATGGCATTATCATGTAGGTTTTCTCTTTTGCATCGTCGTTGTTTAATTGGGCTTCAACATTATTCGGACATGTTTGTGATTTGTTGCGATGACGCGAGTGATTATAATAATCTTACCATGATTCTAGACAAATATTCTTGTGGGTTTATGACCCTTGATAACAGATCATAATGGTGGACTGTAAACGTTTGTGGCTTACAACGTGACACCAGGTAGCTATGTTCCACATGATATTAATCATGTATTGCTATTGTTTTGTTTTTAATCCCAATATATTATCATAATAATGGCAGTGATGTATGTTTTATTATGCTATATCTCCAAATGCTGCACTGTGCATGTGATGTCAAAGACGGGTTTTGTACTTACTCTCGAGGTTGCAAGCAGGAAATGATGGATTTTAATTGGACACAAAAGACTCGAGTCTCGTGTAAAATTTGCAGATGGGTCATGTAGCGAGTAACCTATGGTAGCAGCCGATAGCACGACATGACAGGTAGACAGGTGAAATGTCCCATTTGTACAAATTGTGCCCATTAATATGTGATCTTTCTCTACAGTGCGCTTGATATAAAGTCCCGAGACTGTTACTGCTAAATTCCACCTTGAATCAGAAGATGGTGAATTAAAGTGACATTCTTTTTATCTTGTATAGCAATCGTTTGAAGAGGAGAAAAAAATTATGAGGAACGGGACTGTTTGCTCTGCACATGTAGCGTACAATATCGGATAGCCTTCAAAGTGTACTCCAGGTTGGGCTATGTCAGGAGGGTTACTGGTCGATATTCTGAACGTTAAAAACGTCAAACGCTAAATGGACCGGCCCGCCATCCAGACTAGACCTGTCAATATGGCACGTTATTGGATGGCATGTAATAGTCTTCCTATTGCTCACTAACATAACTCATACAGCAAAGGGCAGATAATGGATAATGTAAACAAGCCCGTGCTTGCCCAGTCGAGCTAGACCTGAACTTCTCAGTTAATACTCGGGGAGTCAGTCATCAGTTGTCAGTTCTTTTCTCTATGCATAACTCAATAGCGAGGTATTTTTCTCTGTTTTTAAGGCACCCTGGTAAGAAAAATTTGCTTTTGGTGATAAGAATAAACTGGTGACAAGCATGTTAATGAAGAAATGTCGACAGAAAATTGGGATTGAAATGTAGAAACACAGTTGCATATACGGTGAAACGTTTTTTGGCAAAATTTGTATTTCCCTATATATGCATCCCCACCTAACAAGTCCGGTTTCACTTTGACATTCAGCACAAAAAAAAAGGCAATTCGATTCGATAATTACAAACCCAGCTGTTGTTAATACTTTTCCTATCTGCAAAATGAGATGGGGGAAATATTTCTAAGAATATACATCTTTCATTTGGAGGGACATCTTGTATTCACTCTATATAGGGCGTGTATCATTAGCAACACTAATCAGCACTATTTTGCGGTGAGTCATGTAGGCTAAAGCGTACGACTTGGGGGTCGTTGATGATTTCTTTTGTGATATTTGCCTGGTCACTAATTTTTGAGTTTCCGGCCACAGATTTCCCTTGATTGAAAGACAAATCACTGGGCTTAGTGTTGCACAGATGTGTCAATCTTTTGGCACCGTCTCTAAAAAGCGTGGATAGCACTTCTGCTTAATGAAAACATTGCAAGACATTGATGCATAAACAAGTGAGTCGGTCGGTGTCGGTCGGTGTCGATCGGGGTCGGTCGGTCGGTCGGTCAGTCGGTCAGTCAGTCAGTCAGTTAGTAGGTTAGTTAGTTAAACATGTACAAAGAGGACTGGCCCTCTGAGTACAGCAAAACTCATCCATTTCTGATTTGATAAAATACTCCATCATGTCGTTCCTTATTTCACAACCAATACAGCATTCGGCTCCTTTGCCTGTGCCGAGAAAGACAACCCTTTTCATTTCAAGACAAAAAAAGGAGCGCCGAGCAACAATGAAGGATTCTCATGCGTAGTCCCACACAATCGCCATGTCGCGCGAATCATGCAGCGGTAAATGTTCTTATTGCATTGGCCCTTAGAGACCGAATCATCATTTTTAAATGACATCGTGAAGCACATCACCTGCAGCCATGCAGACTAAACTACTCATGTCGATCATCGTCTTGATATCGGCGGTAACTAATGGGCTGTGCCTCATGCTCAAGTGCTGCGAACATGATTAAAGGTGCTTCTGCTTATTATATAAAGAGTCGGCCATATTCAATTGAAATCGAGGTAAACTCTTCAATTTTGGAGATTGCGAGTAGAAATGAAAGCAATGAAATAAACGTTCATTACAAATTAATACCAGTCTGCTCTTATGAATAATTTCAAATTTGTGATTTAACGTATATCCTGATGTTTTTAAGCCATTTCATAAAATATTAAAATTGAAAGTGAGGCTTGGCATGCACTCCATTCATAAAATAGTCTGGCACCATCCCGTTCAACAATTTACAATTTATAAAATAGATTCAGGGAACACGATCGAAAATGGCCTCCTCGTGAATAAGTTTTACATACTTTTTCTTGTAGCTTTACTTTTTCTTGTTTTGTCATAATTATCTGCACTGAATGGAATATTTCAGTGTACTTCAAGATATAATTATAGCTGAAGTACGCACATTGTGGCCTTCCCATCTGGCATTTTTCAATCACCAAGATTTATTAGCTCATTAGCGTCAGAATTTGAATCATCAGATGATCTGAGTTGGACTATTTTTTGTTGATATGAACGGAAATCACCCGGGACACGAGCACCTCATTTCAATTCATGACGCTAAGCACGAGATTTATTTTCAAACAGGCCTTGGACAGTATACGCATTCCTCCATACGCATGCAGTAGAAATCTACGGACGCATTCACGTTAACACGTCTATACGTCACGAAATATGTACGCTTAATGTGATTACACCATTTGAGAAATACGGTATAGACACTTTTTGGTAGAGTGCACAACTGTTCCTCTAACCGATAGGCAGAGCTGTCACCGAGGAATTGGGCCCTTTGAAGAGTACAGTGTATAGCATTAGACTACTCCATTAAAATGACGCGAACACATCATTATGAAGTTAAAGGGGTTGCATCGCCGTGTATCTATTTTAAAGCAAAGCACAACATATGTTTCAAATTGGATCTATCTATCTCCGGTCTTTAGCGAATGGTTGAACATTAGGCCTATTAGACAGAATTAAAGGGAATGTACGTTTACCGTCAATTTGAAGCTGTTGGGTTAGTAACGATGATCAGTACGATGAAAACAACTTTTTACAAGTACCTTTAATTTACTTCCCCGATATTTGCGAGATCGATTACGAAATTATGTCTGATGTAAAAATTATTGTTACGCTTCCTGCAGTCATCGATTGTTTCAGAGAATGATTGATGAACAATTATGTTTCTCGGCAACAAATTGTTCTCATTGTTGTCATCAGCTTTTTTCTCCAAATTACTATAGTCTGTACCTTTAACTCTTTTCCCCCCATTAATTAATGTGCGAGAACGATTTGAAATTGTCTGTTTCCTTGATCCTTCGTTATTGATTTTAACATAGGCCTAGGCCCTACTGTGTAAATTACGGTTGACAGAGATAATGGAGTTCGTAATTGCCGTTCGTGAACAGAGGAGGTAAATTATTCTTTTGGCACGCGGCCACAAAATTTGAAAGGGGAAAACACGCTTTGAAACCGGCTCCTTAAATTGAATACCTTTCTGCCGATCAGTCATCGTATTTTTTCTTTTCCTGTTTTTCTCATTTCAGTAATGTTCCGTTTTCCAAATTTCCAACATTACTTCTTTAGGCCAAAAAAAAAAAGTCTCCGGTTTCTGGTATGGAGCTTGCCCCAAAAGTGGTGCGGCGACGCGGCTTTTTTTTTTTTTTTTACCTGTTTTTTTTTTTTTTTTTGCTTCAAATGTCGGCTGATGACTGCAAATGGTGCCCGACTAAACTTAGTGCAAATATATGGGAGTCCAGAGAGGCCACATAAATCTTATTCTCGATCATAACCCCATCTAAAAACACGTTAAAATTGTGCAGCAGCAGAATTCCAGTCAAACCAGTGAGTTTGGCGGTTTTGAAACATCATCTTGTATTGAAAAAAAACCTTTTTCATTTTGCCGACGCGCATGGCTACGGCGACGCGCGCGCATACCAGAAACCGGAGACTTTTTTGGGGGGCCTTAAGTATCCTTATATATTGCAAGACCCGGAACCATTACGGTGGCCGTGAACGCCCTCTGATTTATCTCCGTTATGCCTCGAGTTTTCGCATTGACATGTCACAACATTTCCATTAACGTTCATTTTACTAAAAGACAAATTTCCAAGCTTTCCCCTTAATAATTGTAGGATCTCAGGGCATCATAAAGTACATCAGTGAAGACATTTACTGATGCTCTGGCGCAAAAGTAAATAATAAAAAAATTGTAGAAAATGCAGGTACTGCATTTTATACCAAAAATATATACATGTAGCTTTATAAAAAATATAAGCATTTGTAATTCATGCGCGACTTGCCAGTTCCTGTCGTCATCATGCACGCTTATAAGGACCTCCACTTCAAATACAAGTTCTTTTCTCAAAATATTGCTGGATATGACAGCTTCGGACCTCTCTGGTTTTATGTACATACTGAGTAATCAAAACTGTTCAAATAGGTTTTTTTCACGAATGTTGCTGGTATAGTGGCGCTTGTAATTGCTTTGTGTCATATTCCTAATGCATGCATGTACCATCTTTTCTCAAAATATTGCTGGATATGACAGCCTCGGACCTCTCTGGTTTTATGTACATACTGAGTAATCAAAACTGTTCAAATAGGTTTTTTCACGTTCATAGGTTTTTTCATGTTGCTGGTATAGTGGCGCGTCATGCGTTTTATTCAGCTGCTACTTCAAAGCCTATAGCTGAGGATATAAAACCTCCATATAAGTTAATCGACCAGAGATGTCCATATTGTGAAATTTTGGATGCAATTTTCAAAATTAGTTTTGTAATTTGGTTTGGATGTATCGTCCAACCGCAGGCCTATCCCGACTGCTAGTAGGCCTACGTATGCTCTTGAATGTTTCAATACGTCGTACGGTTTTTGACTGCCTTTATAGCGCGTACAAAAGGCTGATGATGCGTACTTGACACAAATATGCCTACGAAACGGTTCACGGAATATGCTTAAAAGATACCACAGTTACCATGTAAACAAACTTTGAGGTAATATTGTACCTAAGCTGTTCCAAAACCAACAATGCCAGCAGGTTTGAATAGTTCAGGGGCATACGCCATACACGTGTCGGAAACGATCCAAATAAAAGGATGATTGAATTTTCGAAGAAATGTACGTGACTTTGGTATCGAAATATCTGCCGCGAACATTTTTTAAGCGGGTACGTACCGTACGTGGGTCAAACAAAAGCCGCGCAGAACTTTGAAGCTCACTGTTAAAAGGCTCCATTCCATTTGTTTTCGGATTAAAGGCTTTGGATTATTTTTGATGAGACCAAGGGCGGATCCAGAACACAATTTTTGGGGGGGCCAAAAAAAATTTGGTCCCCCCCAAAAAAGTGGGTCTAAAAAATTACGGCGTGGGTTCGGGGCCCGTGAGGGCCCCGAAAATTTTTTGGATTTTAGATGCTCTGTGGTGCGATCTGAGGCAATTTCTGACCACTTTAACCAATTTTTTTTTTGAGGAAAAGATGGTGGTGTACTCATTGCCTACCTTTATTGCGATGTCACATTAAAAAAAAAAAAAATTGGTTTCGTTTTGGGGGGGCCATGGCCCCCTTTGGCCCCCCCCCCCTGGATCCGCCCTTGGATGAGACCCAATCTGTTTGTCGTCACACCATCTGCATCTCAATATTTTATTTACATACCAAAAGCCCAAATTAGAAAAAGGGAATCGCATATCTCCATTTCAGGAAAAATACGATAAAATGTATAAATGAGATCCCCTAATCTACTGAACGATGCGAAGTTGAAATTTCAGGTTTTCAGTTTTCTCATATACAAGTTATTTTTTTCCAGTTTTCTCATACAATTAACTAGTAGGAAGCAGTATGTATCGAAGGACACGTCTTAAAGATTAAATTTATAAATATCGTTAATTGGTAACTTTGTACGATCGGAACCGGAATTCTTCCTCCTATGACATGACTAGAAAGCATATGCATGTTTCATATCTTGTTACGTATTGGGGTACTGATTAATTTAGTCGGATCAGATTACAAAAACAAACAGACGAGTTATATAATTAATGTCGTTTCAGCTTGTGGTAACTTGTTTTTAATATTACACCGTCTGAGACTAAATTCTCTATTTAAAGTGTTAAGGGGAAGGACTACTAAAAGGTATTTTGTTTGTTGTGTAAGTTCCCCCTTCCAGATGACTCCTTTCCCATACGAAGAACCATTTTAATCAAATTTCCACACGCAAAAAACGAGTGCGCGCGTCTGAATGAGCAAGTCCCAATTAAATTGACGGCACTCCGCGAATTGCATAGGGAGCCAGGATGGAGTGGGACGGAAGACGGGTCTCCTAGCAACGGGACTCTGAAACAGGACAAAATGAAGTGTTGAGCGGAATCCGTTGTGTGTGCTGGTGTGTGTGTCCGGGACGGGCCCTGGGTGTTGTTGACATATTTCCTGTCGGTGATAAAACTAGTGCTGAAAAGCATTTCAAGTTAATTAATTTGACATTTTGGTTGTTGGAATAAGCTACTTCAAACCTTAGTCGGGAATCGGCAGTTACGGCGACAGCTTGGCTTTATTTAGGTCTTGAACAAAACATTGAAATATAAACATAGCAAAACGGTCGGGAAAATATAAAGAAAATCATCGAAAATATTTTCAAAATCTTGTTTGGTTCGACAATGTGCTCATACCTTAATCTGACTATTTACATAGTGAAGCGTTTGTAAATGCCCAATATTATTTGCATTTTTGTCCGAGATATTGAACTTATGTATCGCTTAAATTAAACAAAGTAAATAAAACCTTTAATGGCAAATATTTGCTCATTTTGGTTTGTTTGCATACATGTAGTCTTTCTTTTTTGATGATCGATGCTGGATAAAAATGCATCATCCCTTGTTTGATTCTTTTCAATCTGTATTCAAGAAACCAAGCACTTCAGCATGTCTGTCACAACGATAATGAATATTTTATAGTTCTTTTTTAGAACTGCAAGGATATTATTGAGTTTTTGAATCTAACAGAACCCAATATGATACAACGTCACAACAGCAAAGTGTGAATCTTTGTGAATCTAGCAAAAGCCCAAAGCTAAAACAGTTTTTATTATTTATTAATTCAGCACAATTCAGATTTTATCTTTCGTCTGGGAAGGAATGATACTTCAATTAAAAATTCTTGACTTTAGAAAATATGCCAAGAGGATAACTTTATAAAAGAAATGATAAGAACTGTTCCTGTTGAAATGATGACAAAATGGCAGAAAAGTGAAAAAGGTGTTATTTTATGTAGGATTGGAATCAAAATACTAATGCTGTTATAGTTCAAATGGATTTAATGAATATATGTTTGTTTTCCATGTGCTTCATTAAGAAATGAAACTATTAGTTCAGAAAAGTAAAATTCAGAAACTTTGTATTTTTTCACTTGCAGTTCCAGACAGTTGATCAAGAGTGCCATCTTGAACAATGACTTCACCAAGAACTTTGACGCCACCCAGGTTAAAGAGATCGTGGAGTGTATGTACCCTATGGAGTACAAGGCGGGCCAGCTGGTTATCAGAGAGGGCGATGCAGGGGCACACTTCTATGTCGCTGGAGGTAATCAAGTCACTCAATGGCTTCGTGGCTGACCAGTCGAGGGTGCTCTAATCAGTAGTTTTTTTCTTTAAAACTGTAGATTTTAATATTTTTTGTATTATCTGTCATTGTTCTTTTGGTTGCAGATCAAGTTCAGAAGAAATATCAACAGATTCCTTCTCTTTGACTTTTGCTTCTTTATGATTTGTTGTAGTAGTCACCACATTGAGTGGCCCTTGGCCTTTTGGTTGGCAATTCTAGCAGGGAAAAAAAGAAGAATCAAAAAGTTAGAGAGCCTTAGAAAAAAAATTAATATATGAAGAGGAATATTTGGAAGCTTGTATAAAAATCTACAATAACTATCAAGCAATATGATTATCAAACAAGACGAAATAAAAAATGTGTTGATTTCTATATATGCTTGTGTTTATCCTTCCACTTTTGTCAGTGTGATTTTTACTTTCAAGTTTTCTCATTGGTTCTTTTTTAGGGCAAAAAATAATAAAAGTCTGTTTCTTGCTGTTAACGTTTGTAGATGGGAATCTGGAGGTCAGTAAAGCCGACAAGGTCCTGGGTAAGATGGGACGAGGAAAGGTGTTTGGAGAACTTGCCATTCTCTACAATTGCACAAGGACAGCTACAGTCACAGGTAATTTATAAGTTAATTTTTACTAGCCTCCCCCACCCCCCAACTCAACTTCTTTTTCAGAGTTGTAAATCTGCAACTACTGACATTTTTCCAAAGTTTAAAATTTACAATATTGAAAGGAGAAGCCGTTGGCTGTAAGAAAATGTGTACATTGTAAGCTGTTAGTTGTTTAGAAGCCCTTGAGGTCAAAGCTCACGTCAGACTGAGAGATAGGATTTTCAAGGATGGATAGAATTTTGAAATTTTTGACTGAGCAGTAGAGTCCTGACAAAAGTTAAGATATGTGCTGATTTTTTATTCTGGTTTTTTTTTTAATTATCAGCTGTGACAGATGCCAAGATATGGGCCATAGACCGGACAGTGTTCCAAGTCATTATGATGAAGACTGCCATGCAGAGGCACGATGAGCATCTGCAGTTTCTCAAGAGGTAGGATGCAGCTGTCTTAAATCGTCTAGGAGTTTGGATGAGTTGCCCAGTTTCCAAGACCAAGTCTTTACAGTTACATTTTATATTCTGGCAGCTGTTAAAAGAGTTGACGCTTAAGTCCTCACAAATCGATCACAAGAATATCACAAGACAATCACAAGACAATCACAAATGGATCGCAAGTCAATCACAAACCATCATAAGACAATCACAAGTCCCTCTGTTTCAAGTCAGGTCACAAGTTTAAGGTTAAGGAGATGCACAAAGCTGAGCTTGTAAGAAGAAACATCGACAAGGTTTGATTATTTCGTTGGTACATGGCACGACATCCCAGGGATTACAGATTTAGATTGCCTCTCAATTTTCCCTCTAAGTTCCATTTTTACCCTATGTCTCCACACAACTTTTTTGTTACCTTTGTTTTTTTTGTTATTTTCTCCCCAGTGTACAAATAATGAAGGCGCTGTCAGCATCCAACTTGTTCAAGCTTGCTGAGAGTCTTGAAGTAGACTTCTTCCTGGAAGGAGAGTACATCGTCCGCGAGGGTACAAGGGGCGACACTTTCTACATCATCAGCAAGGGATCGGTAGGTGTTGCTCCTCCATTGGTGCCCCCTCCTTCCTAGCAATGCCCCTTCCATTTTCCTTTTACAGATACTGAGTTTCTGAATGAGGTTTCTGAGATTCTAAGGAGCCATTTCATAAAATATCCAGAATATTAAGCTACGGACAAGTTAATCCACAACAGACCCATTGTATCAGGTATTCATGCGATGAAGTTATCTGTTTGTAAACAATGCTGATAACTTCATTGTTTGAAGACTCTGGCAAGGTTGTTCAAAATCCGGCAAGCAATACCCAATACATGTTGTCATTTTGCAGATAAACATGACTGTAACTTGTTCCGGCCATCAATCAGATGACTCCTAAGAAAGATCTCACATTCTTGGAAAGTTTTGGTTGGGACTGCCCTTCGGCAATCATGCTTGATTGGTTCATTTGAATTTTGGGGTGTTATTTTACTTTAGTTTGTGAAGCTCATGTTTGTTGACCATGATGAATGCACTATTGAGGCTTCGACAAAGGCTTGGAAGAAGGCTTTGACAGAAGCTTGATGATACACAATAGCAAGATGTGTCATGAATGGGTTCTTAAAAACATACTTGTACCATCAAGTAAAAATGTGTGCTTAATGAGCATCTCTAGTCAGTTGACAAAGAGAGAAAAGAAAAAGTAAAGGAAAACTAATGCCTGATACAAGGAAAATTTGCAAAAGGCCATTCATTAGTGATCTTTGTTATGGACACAGCCTTACTAAGTTACTGTTTATGTGTGTGTTTGAAGATCATTGAGTTAATATTATTTTGTAATCAGAAGGTTGTGAGCATGTTGATATTATCCAGAGAAATTTAAATGTTGTTTTGTTTTCTGGAAGATACCGTTCTATACTTGAAGTAAACAGACTTTGCAACTGTGCTAAATGGGAGGAGAACATGATTTACAATATTATACGGTTAATGATCATAAACTTCTTTGTTTTTGTTTTTTTTTTGGTTTTTAGTCAAAGATTATGGGTTTACTCCTACACCTGATTAATGAGGCAATGAAACAAACAAATTAAAGACTGAATTGTTCGATTCCCAGCCATGGCATTTGCAGAGAATGTTTTAATTCAACCATGCACATGAGCAGGTCACATTCTAGTACTGAAGTGTACTACCCAACCCCATCTCATCCAGAAATGAATTAAAGTTTTGGTGTAAGTTTTGAGAAGACTTTTGATATTAGTGAAGAACAATACAAACACCAACATCTTCAAGCATATTTTTGCCAAGATTCTGACTGTAGTTTTTGTTTTATCTACAGGTGAGGATTACTCAGTCTGTTACGGGTCAGGATGAACCACAGGAAGTGAGACAGTTAGTAAAAGGGGATTACTTTGGGGAGAAGGCCCTACTAAGGTAAGCATGGATGGAACTGCTTATTGCCAAGCAAATTAATGTGCTCAACAAATATCAGCTGAGTTGAGTCAAAAGTATTGTATGACAAATTGCGCTTAATGTGTTCTTGCTCAACAAAGCTCAAAGCACTAAGCAGATTGCTGTAATAATGAGCTGCTCTATGAAATTGCACCAAGGACTTTGATATTTGTTGATTGTGGTTTTTTGCTCTTTTGTTTTGTGCCTTTTTCCATTTTGCCTTTTTTCCCTTTTTGCCTTTCTGCATTTTTGCCTCTATGCCTTTTGCCTTTATGCATTTTTGCCTTCTGGCTTTCTGATTTGTGCCTTTTTTTGCCTTTTTTGCCTTTTTACCTTTTGCCTCTTGCCTTTGCATTTTGCTTGCTTTTTGCTCTTGTGCTTTTACCTTCTGCCTTTCTGTATTTTGCCTTTTTACCTTTTTGCCTTTCTGCCTTTCTGCCTTTCTGCCTTTCTGCCTTTCTGCCTTTTTGCCTCTTTGCCTCTTTGCCTGAGGTTTATTCTTTAATGTTTTGTTATATATCTCCTCTTTCAGTGAAGATGTACGGACGGCAAATGTCATTGCCGGAACAGAAGGATGCGAGGTTCTCGTCATGGATAGGATGTGAGTATACACGAGAAGAATCTAATTGCATTAATCTTCCATGGTCACATTGGGGGAGGGTTTTGGTGGAAGTAGGAGGGGAAGGGGATTAGTTGTAGAGTGAGCTGGGTTGGGGAATGGGCTTGAATTTCCAAGACACCCCCCCCCCCCCGGCGGATCCAGGGGGGTCCATCCCCCCCCCCAAAAAAAACGAACCCAATTTTTTTTTTAAAGTGACGTCGCTATAAAGGCAGGCACTACGTAATGCAAAAAAGGATTGGTCAAAGTGGTCAGAAATTGCCTCAGATCGCACCACAGAGCATCTAGAATCCAAACATTTTTCAGGGCTCTTTCAAAAGTGGGCCCCGAACCCCACGCCATAATTTTTTGGACCCACTTTTTGGGGGACCAAACATTTTTTTTGGCCCCCCCCCCCAAAAAAAATTGTGTTCTGGATCCATCCAAATGGAGCGGGGAAAAGAACACATCCAATTTAATATACTATTTTTAATTGAGCAAACTGTTCACAACCGAAACTGCTCATAAAGGGGATCTAAAACGTGGCCATGCATAGTACTTTTATTATCCATAGAATCAGCCTATCCTGTGTTGTAGACATCTACTGGCAGTTTTCGTTTGAGTAGTCAACTGTCCTATTGAAGCTTGTATAAAAATGTAACCCATTATTATTTGATAGGAAAGTGGCTTTTGAATAATGTTTTTCTGAAGTGTTCTGTACCATGTTCCGCTCAGTGAAGTTTTCTGAATAAACCCAAAAGCTTCGTGGTGAATTCTTTTTGAGCTGTTTCAACATAGTGTGGTGACTTGTGGTGCCATTTTGTTTCAATGCGTTACGTCATTTTTTTGGTTCCAGAGTTTTCAATGAGTTGATCGGTAACCTACAAGAACTACAAAACAAGGACTATGGGGATCAAGAGAGAGGTGCCGCAAGGTATATGCCATTTTTGCCCCCCATGTTTTCTTCAATAAATGTTTATTTACAAGTTTCCTTAGTGATAGGGATTGTTCCGTGCACGGTCACTACAGTCATGCATGATAACTCTTACCAAATTTTCTCCATGAGCTTTTTAACTTCAGTACACAATTTGAAGTATGCACAATTTTAGGTTTCTTTTTTTGGGCACAATCTTTTTGCGATTCCAGTGAAGAATGTAAATTATGAGAAACAGTCCTAATTTTGTTCTTCTTTTGTTATTGTTTCATCCTTTTCTGCGGCAGTACTTTGCTTTTCGTGATCATGCTACTGGCATATAATGACTTGAAGGGAGTTCTTTATTTACTCTTTTATAGCTTATATTTTGTTGCTGCTGCTGTTTATTTTTTGTTTGGGGGAGCAGGGTTGTTCTATTTTTTTCTTGCATCGTTTCGTAAGTATAGCTGCTTTTTTTTTGTTCTTTCGTACACATGTACACAATTTCCACTTACTCCCCCCCCCCCCCCCCGATCCATTTTATAGAAATATATCATATTTCTGTGAGACACTTGTATCCAAATCTCACTGAAAACATATTCGTAAAATTTGAAGTGAGTTTAACAAGATCACGCATGTTAGGTTATGAATTCTCGTGGGTAGTCAGCCATCGAGGTTAATAAGTAGAGCAAGAAAAAGCATTTCACTTGTGTATTTCTCCTGCTGTCTTAACTGAATGAAATCCCACGTTGCCTGTGACCACAACAATTCTACAGATACAGGAATTCACAAGGAGGGCCAGACAATAACTCCAACATTACGAAGTGAGTTTTCTTTACAAATTGTCTGTGTGGCAGTTGCCACGACAACCATAATTAATTCACCGTTTTTTGTGGCATCTTACTAGCATCTGAGCCGAGCACGATTTTGAATCAAGAAACTCTGTGCTAACGTTTCACTAACCTCGTGACAAAAGGATATTTCTTATGTTCTTATCTAATGTACTAATACAATATTTTACTTACAAACATGTCATGTGCGTCGTTAAGTATAGACCCTTGAAACGGTGACGTCATTTCTGTCGTTTGGCGACGAGCAGAACAAAATACCCAAGTGTTTTTCTGATGTGTAATATATCAACATTTTTAATCCCAGTCATGCTTCAATTGCTCGTGCAGTGTAGAATATAGTGTGGTTTGCTTTCTAGCTGAAATTTGGGGGGAAAGGAGTGACATGGTCTGTGTTCTTGATCAGATCATGTTTACATTTCAGAATAATTAATAACCCAACAACATTGATCCGAATTAAAACACAAATTATCGGAAATCTCACAGTTTGGGTTCATTTGCATATATATTATTGGAACAAAATTGTAATTAATGGTGATTTATTCTCTAACTCTCTGAGATTAGATGTCCATATTAATAATGTTATCTTGATTAATAAACCTAAACAAGGCCACCTGCCATCAAATAGTGGCAGTGATGGTACTTTTCTACACAATGTCTGTAGCAATAGGCTGTGCTGCCTTTGCATTGTTTTTAATCGACTTCTCCTTGAAACCCTATCATGGCCCCTCTGCAATTCTTGAAAGAAGGCCTCTGATCCACACAGGATTAGAACACATACAATTTGCCTGCCGCCGCCTCCTTGAAACCACACGAGGGCGCCTATCATTTTGAGTACAGTGTACTTCCTGTCTCCTCTGAAGAAAACTCTCAATCAGATAACAATCACCCTTTTGTTTTCAATGAATTTGCATACTACTAATAACTCAATTCTTTGTTTTTATCAGATCTTCGATAACAAGATGTACCTCCAATTACTGAAAAGGAAAGGGAATTTTATTGACAAAACCGATAAAATCCACCAAACCTTTCAGCAAAACATTATGCACAAACTAGAAGAAAAAGAAAATGAATCAACAAATTGGAACATCATGTATATTTTATAAACTTAATTGAAAGAGAAATGAATCATTATTTTGATGTTGTCCTATCTACACGCGAGCACATGATCAGTTTCTATGAAGAAGTCATCTGTCTGTCTTGTCTGAGCAAATGTTTTGCATCTTAAAAATTCCTCGCTTTGCTGATAACAGTAACAACGATGGACTGTAGACAGAAATCATTGAATGATTCAGCAGTCTGCACTTGCGTCACAAAATGGCCACCGCTCAAGGGAAATCATTAAAGTGCAGTCGTGTGACTTGTTTAATCAGTCCCGCAACTGTAATGCCCCCCTCCCCCCCCCCCCCTCAATAAGTAGTCCGTGCAGTAATGGCGCAATAAATCAAATCTGCTTCCAATGATTCACTGAAAAAAAAACCTCACAAAATGCCAATCAGTGTAATGCGAATGGGTGGTTTGAGTGCATCCATACATCATGACTGGAGTAAAAAATACACAGTGGAATAGGCATGTCTGCTGGATCTTGGAAATCACGTTTTAACAACGTGCGAAGAGGCTATCCTTGTTGTGTATTTACTGACATGACAGATGATGCTTTCTGTTGGATACTGTACGGGCAGAAGTTGTTTTCCCATTTGTATACACATCCCCTGACTTAATGTATAATTGGTCACTGTCCTTTAGAAGTAAGATAATTAAAATGTGCTTCTACGTGTATGGTATATTATATTTCAACTATGTCACAGCAAAATAGATCAATCAATCCTGTATTATACAACACCCCAACCAAGCAGAGGGAGGCCTATGAAGACAATAGTGAGGTTGATGATGGATGATGCAGGGGTTGAGACAATGGACGAGCTCGCTAGCTGCATGAACAGTCGTGATGTGTGGCGTGTGCGTTATCGCGCTCGTCTCAAGCATCCACTTGGGTCGACAGAACATCAAAAACATCATCAACACATCACCCCACGCAACATCCTAATACAATATAAATTATTTATTCTATTATGCATTGCTAATCTTAATATTAATTCTAGGATATGCTAATTCTTGGATTCAAAGGTACTGTTGGTTTGACACAATAACTGCCAAAAAGGTTTAAAATCCATCATAAAAAGTCCCTGGTAAATGAAACAAAAATCATCCCGGAAATGATACTTTGTTACATTTTTACAGACTTTATTACATTTTTACAGTGGTTATACAAAATTCAACTGAAATATTACTTGAGATCCATATTACTATAAACACAAAATGACCCCTGCTCTGAAGACATCTTCAAGTATTTGTATCTATCCTGCACTGTTTCTTTACACTCTCCGATGAGCTAGTGTGGACTGTGGAGCTCTGTGAGGTGATGACCAGCACCAAATACTTACATTTGTGTAAATGCTGAAATAAACTTATTTGAAAGGCTTTTGCTTTTTAAGTCACTGTGGTCAGCAAATTATGTCTTATTGTCATCATCAAGATCATCCTCAAACCCCAAAAAAATTAAGCTGTGTGATCTTTAGTTGCACAAGTCTGTTTAGTTGAAGAATTTTCATGCACCAAGAACAAACAATGGACAAATGAAGCTGACAGAAATCACTTGATCATCTCAATTTCTGTTGTTGATTTACTTTGCAGCACCACTCTGTGAACTCTTAACACATAACTTACCTTAAATAACAGTAATAATTGCTGAATCGTATCTTTTAAGTTTAATAATTAGTTTACAATTTTTTCCAGCTTACTGACTCACAAGAACAGAACACGAGTGATGACATTTCTGTTTAACTTGCAAGTGTTGATTCTTGTCATTTATGATGAAAGAGAACATTTTCAGCAAAAAGAGGTCTATAAACTTGCCTAACTTTCCTTTTTCCCCCTTGTTTTGTTGTAAGATCAAGCAACTCTTCGGAGCCGGATACCCAAAGGCAGAGTCTCAAGGACAAGTTCAGCAACATTGAGTTGGATGATCTAGACATCATCGCCACACTTGGAATCGGCGGATTTGGCAGGGTAGAACTGGTGAGTATCCCGCAAAAAAAAAAAAACCTGAGCTCAGAAAAAATACTGTCAAAAATTTCCAAAGTTATACCATCCCTGCAGATAGATGCCAGTAAAGAATTGCAAACTAACACTTATGTTATTTTGGTGCGAATTCATTTGTAGGTTGGAGTCGCAGGAGACAAGAGGACCTTTGCCCTCAAGTGTCTCAAGAAATATCACATTGTTGAAACGAGACAACAAGAGCATATCTACTCCGAGAAGAAGATCATGATGAATGCAAACTGCCCGTTCATTGCAAAGTAAGACCTTCAAATCACTTGGCAATTTTGTTCGGTCTCGGACATTTCCATGTGTCCCAAGTGAAAATTGCAATCTTTGGCCAGTTTTGATTAAAACTTTTTCCCATTATTTTCCATCCCATTCCCAGTGTAATTGCAGAGTCCAATTTTGGGAGTTCGCAGTTTCAAACTGATGCGTTTGGACTCTTTTTCTGTGTTTCGGGATCCCAACTCATCAACAAAAATTTAATTAAAGTGTGCATTTGTTTATTTAACTAAATACCACACTAGATAAAATGCAAATTTTATTAACGATCAGAATTACATGATGGATGATCTGATGTCCTCCTAAAATTCCTTTCTTTCTCAAACTGACAATTTTAGGTCTTCTAAAATACAAGCAGCATAATTAGTGCCAAAAGCAGAAAGGTGTGCCGTTGGAAAATTGTCCTCTTTGTATGGAGCTTGTTAGTACATGTAGATAGTTTGTAAGAAGACGAGTCAAAAGAACCCATGCCATTTCATGGACTTGGATCTTTGGGCTATAAATACACTTCATATGTAATTTTTTTTGTGTAACGCCAACATTTTTTTCTAGATTATACAAGACGTTCAGGGACAGCAAGTACGTGTACATGCTGATGGAGGTGTGCCTAGGAGGGGAACTCTGGACCATTCTCAGAGACAGGTGCGAAAAGAGGGGGTCGTAAATAATTTGAGTAAAAGGGGAAGGCAAAACACACCTCCCTGCTACTGGATCAGGCCACAGGAACAGTTAAGGGATGATTTTAATATCAAAATTATAATATTTGTGCTTTTGCAGTTGGTTGTACGTGATAACTATAAAAAAACTGCTTTTATTTGAAACCCTTCCCTTCCGATTTGAATATTGGATTAATGTAAAATAAATAGGCCCACTGTTCAAAACAAGCTCAGGCGACTTTCTCAGGTTGAATCTAAAATCGTTTTTGATGAAGTTGAGTTGGTTATTTGGCAACCATTTCTATTCTGTTCATTGTCAGAGGGTCGTTTGATGACCACACAGCACGTTTCTGCATAGCGTGTGTTATTGAGGCCTTCTCCTACCTGCACAGTAAAGGGATTGTTTATCGCGATCTCAAACCAGAAAATCTGCTGCTTGATTCCAAAGGCAACGTCAAGATGGTAAGACCAATTCTTTTAGCCATTTAAAATTATTAACACAAAAACATGTGGAAAAAAAATAAGTATTCTGATGAAAACAAGACGTCACTCTTTTTTGGACATAGTGTTCTGACTTTCATTGCCAATGCACTGGGCAGTTGACCTTTGTGTTGTTTTTCTTTTTATTCATTTACGGTTCTTTCTACATAGTCACGGACATCATCAGGGGTACAAATCTGCGTCAATAGAAAGCCGCCAAGATTGTATATTCCAAAAAAATTGAATTGTGGAATAATTTTGAATACTTGTAGGAAAAAAATTTAACCTAAAGCATATGAAACATTGAAATCTCACTCTACAATTTCAAATCGTAGTAAGTAAATATGTTTTGGTCATTTAACAGGTCGACTTTGGCTTCGCCAAGCACATTGGCTTTGGTCGCAAGACGTGGACATTCTGTGGCACACCAGAGTACGTCGCCCCAGAGATCATACTAAACAAAGGACATGACTATGCTGCTGACTACTGGTCATTGGGAATCCTGATATTTGAGCTTCTCACCGGCAAGTGAGTAAAAAATAGTGTTAACAAAATTTATTTTGATCTCAAATTCATACAAAATCTCATTAGATTGTTCATTCATTCATTCATTCATTTGACACTTTTCTCGATTGAGATCGTGCCGCTCATTCACAGTGGACGTTTCTTATATTATTGAGTTCAGAAACCATCCCAGTGTGATCTCGTGCCATTGCCTTTTGGCGGGCAGGTGTACAATTTCTTTGGAAATAATGATTGCTTTGGGAAAGAACTTGATGAAACATTAATTAATTCAAAAATAATGGTTTGGGGAGAAGAAGAGACTAAATGAAGGAAGATTGACAGATTGTTCAAGTTGGAGTTAGAGTTTTGGGAAACGCTGTGTTGTATTCTGCTGACTGTAAATAATTTATTACATTGTCTTTTAAAGGGAATATACATCATTTGCTTTTGCTGTAATTTTCAGAAATGGATGGAATTGGGGGGTTGGAAATATAAAGCAAATATAGTTACACTGACTTTTTGGAGGTTTTGGGTTCGAAAATGCTATAAAAACCAAGAAAAACGATCATTTTCCTGTAGTCTGGTTCCCTGACTCCATATAAGAAGAAACAGAGCAGTTTACATACATTGGGGAATTGTAAGGTCAGGGAACCAGTCTAGCTGGCTCGTACCCGTTCATAGGTTTGTAATCGATTGCAAACAAGTGCAATGGTCAATTGGGGCCAGTATTTGAAAAAAAGCCAGTTGTTTCCAACGCTGATCGGCCGATCAGCGTTGGAAATTGATACAAAAATACCACTTTTCGTGAAAATGACAGTATACCAGGTGCCATAATTTTACAGGATGCTTTAGACTGCCATTTACCAACATCCTATTAAGGTATTTCGCAAAAACTTGGTAGTTTTATTTTTCGATGTTTGCAAATGTTGTATATTCCCTTTAAGGAAGATGAAGTTTCAGTCACAAATTCGTAACATTGAACGATTGTTTGAGACATTTGTAAAAAGCACTATTCAAGCCCATGTTATATTTTATTATTATTATTTCAGCCCACCGTTCACTTCTGCCGACCCAATGAAGACCTACAACATCATCCTGAAGGGTATCGACATCGTAGAGTTTCCCAAGAAGGTCTCGCGTCACGCATCTGCATTGATCAAGAAGCTGTGCCGCGACAATCCCGCCGAGAGGATTGGATATCAGAAGAACGGCATCTTAGACATCAAGAAACACAAGTAAGGCCAAAAAAAAAAAGTCTCCGGTTTCTGGTATGCGCGCGCGTCACCGTAGCCATGCGCGTCGGCAAAATGAAAAAGTTTTTTTTTCAATGAAAGATGATGTCTCAAAACCGCCAAACTCACTGGTTTGACTGGAATCCTGCTGCTGCACAATTGTAACGTGTTTTTAGATGGGGTTATGATCGAGAATAAGCTTTATGTGGCCTCTCTAGAATCCCATATATTTGCACTAAGTTTAGTCGGGCACCATTTGCAGTCATCAGCCAACATTTGAAGCAAAAAAGACAGGTAAAAAAAAAAAAAAGCCGCGTCACCGCACTACTTTTTGGGGAAGCTCCATACCAGAAACCGGAGACTTTTTTTTGGCCTAAGGCCACGTTGGAAGTACTTGGTCAAGGCTGGCAACAAGAAGCCATTATGTTGAGGCAAATGATGGAAGGCACAAAGTTTTTTTTAATTCCTTCAGTCACTGTAGTGGCCAAAACCGCCTAAGCACTCCATGGTATTTATTATTTGTATCAGGCTTACAGTGGTAAAAAAAATCGTAAAAAAAATCGTAAAAAGTACCCAGATGACTGCAATATTATTGATATTGCAGTCATCCTGACAATTTAGCTGGTTCCCACACAATCTATAAAGTAGAAAGTCACAGTCAACCAGTCAACAGAGCATAGCGCGCGGCACGCGGACGCAGTGCGTAACACTAGCAGGGTATACACTCACTGTTGTCAACAGCCACAATCGCAGCTTCAAGAGGAAAGATAATTCGACGAAATTTGAGCCACAAAGGCAGTGTCCTGGAATTTATTTCTTGTGGATCAAGCTAGTCAGCCTAATATAACTTATAAGTAATAATAATAATAATGTTGGATGCGATGTTTAATGTTCGATTGATTGATTAATTAATTATCCATGACAGGTGGTTCCAAGGGTTTGACTGGGAAGGCCTGCAGAAACAAAAGATTGTCCCACCTATAACGCCCAAGGTACGTATTAGACTATGCACATGTTTGGTCAATTACTCGGTGAAAATAGGTATATTGTTAACTTTGGATGTGTACAACAGGATCTTGAGTTATTAGTCTTAACAGGATATGTATACATTTGAATGGTTTTTCAGTCGTCAAAAATTGACAAAGATCTTGCTGAATTAATCTACAGCAGACGTAGCTGAATTGCTGATGTGTGACCGATTGTTCAGAAGAAATTTTAGCCTATATTCCTCATTGAAGCTCTCAAATGATACGCATATTTCCACAATATTGTATTTCCACAAAAATGTGGCAATTGACAAAATAATTAAACCATGCAAATGACATGCTTGAAAAAACATTGTGGACATTATTCAGCATCAAAAAATTGCAAAACTGCACAGCCTTACGAGTTATATAAAGGACAGAAATTAATTTCTGATGGTTTATCTGTCTGACAGGTGCACAGCACCGACGACGCCAGTAATTTCGACTCCTACGGCAAAGATCTGGAGATTCCTCCTGATGAACTCACGGGTTGGGACGACAGTTTCTAAGACCCGTGCCTGAAATGTTTCTGCACTGCGGTTATTGACAAAGACCTAGACAGTGGCCATCAGGCTCAACATTATGCCGAAGTGAAACAACGTGGCAGGGATTGCAGAAACCAGACCTTGGCTTTTCCGTTGCTGCCTCCCTCTTTCTCGCTCTTAAATAACAAAAGAAGCTTGACAACAGTCTCAGAGAATTAAAGAATTCTCTCTAATCTTATTCATCCTTGCTTACCTCCTTAATTTTATTATGTGTTGTTTTGGGCAAATATTTTTTTTTCTCTTTTTGTGTAAAAATTATTATACATACGTGTATCTCTAATTTATTATTGTATAACTGGCTCTAACAAGGGAACATTCTTGGAGTAAAAAAAATAGGAAATTTTGGAACCGCAGGATAGTTTGGGTAAACTTGGCTCCACTTTAACAATTTCTTAAACTTTCAAAGGGCATTCAGTGGGTTCAACCATTGTTGAAAATCGTTGGAGAAAAAAAAAATCCAATAATGTATCATTAGCGTTTATACATAATTAAGAAAAAAATATAAATGGCAGAAAAAAATCAAAGATAAGAAGTGGGTTAAGTGTTTAAGCAGAATTGAACTGTTTTTGTAAAGTGTTTGTAAAAGGTTGCTCTTCCAGTTTTTGAATTATGACACCTACTTTTTGGTGTAGTGCATATTTTTGTTAAGCACGTGCCGACGATGAATGCTTGATGTTTTATACATAACACTTTGAAGTGAAAAGCTTTGTGGGGATAATTAGGATTAGAAACTATATTTTAAAAAATATATAAAAATAGGTCTTTGGTAGATTTTGTTACAAACAACTTAGAGAACAATATCAGGATGGAATATGACTGGTGCTTTTGTATTAACTGAAAAGAAATGATGATGAATTAAGCTTGAATAATCAGTGCAACAACTTTTGCTTAACTCTTTTTTTTTGGTAAGCATACATTTATATATTGTCAGTTAAATACTTAAAAAAATTGACACTCTGAAACAAACAGAATTACTCCATAACCCGGAAACGAGCAAAACATTTTTTTTTAATCGAAGCTGGGGGATTAGGTCTGTTTATGTCAAGCAAAAAATCTTGTTGTAAATTTTGCTAGAACTCACTTCAGTAAAATTTTGATGTCAGTGAAGTTTTTGTACATACTAATATCATTGTGGTGTTTCTAATGTAATTAAATTTTAAAAAGTATATATATATTTTTATACATTTTTCTGCAAGGAATCCGCAAGTCCTTTTCTGTCCACTACGTAAGTCCAAAACATCTTTCAGCCGAGATTTTCAATTTAAAAAATGGGCGAGATATGTCTTAGGTATGGTCCCAGCTGTGAAGACATGTTGCTTTTGTAAATTTTCAGTTTGTGTCAAATTTTCCAAAAGCATACCAATTTTGCACAGACATGTTGTTGCTAAGTAAACAATATATAATTGGTTCCCAGCCAATCTTTGCTCAACAGGAAAAAACACTGGGCAGAGTTTTCTCCTACGCAGCCTGGGCCTGGGTCCTCATAGGATTAGGAACTCTCTTTAACAAAAAAAAAACCATGCTGGCTGTTGGGGGAAAAAGTTGGTCTTGTAAAAAGCATTGCTACAAATTGCCATGTGAATGGTAATTGTTCTTATCATGCTGATCATGTTTAATATGTAAATAAGGAAACTTGGTTTTTGTTGTAAAGAATAACATGTGTAATTGTTTGGGGTTTTTAACTTCAAGTCCCTTTCAGGTTCTTCAAGTTAAGGTGCTGGTTTTTCGGACCATAAATAAAAAATTTAAAAAACATGAATGGCAGCTACAGAATGTGGTTTAGTTGAATTCCTAAAAAAAGAGGAGCTGGAGTGTTGGAGAAAAATTGCTATGAAAATAGTTGACATGCAGAATGCCAGGTTTTAAAAAGTTGATGTTTTGGATGCTAAAAAAAACCATGTTTACACCAATCTGTTCACACTGGGCTAAAATGTCAGCAGTTTTTGTTATTTTTTTGTTTATTTTACATCAGAATTTGAACACTGTTATTATAAGACAACTAAACAAACGGTCAATTTTTTAGTTCTTGGGATCATTAATCAAAAAAAGTACCATCAAATTGGTATTAATTTTTAACAATGAATTTAAGGGAAATAATGTAATTATGGGCACACTAGACAAATCTAATATCTTATTTGGGGTATAAATAGTTAATTGAAGTAATGGGTTTAATTAGAGTTCCCCCAAAATTCATCTTAACCTCAAGACATTTGCACAGGCCACATATGTATTTGTATCATATTGCAGGGCTGATGTCTAATGTGCTAGAGTCTCATTTTGAGTCTTGTGTCCTATGTATTCTATTAAAGTGTTATAACTTTGGCAGTGTATTCCTTTTATGGGTACTATCTGTAACATGTGACACCTGTCCCATGTTGTCACCCCTCCCCTCCCCCTTAGTGCAAGTCAAGAGGGGTGGGGTGGAGCAACAATTGACATGTGCATCACATCAATACGTATTCCTTTTGCCTTAAAAAAATATTGTAAAAACTTAATAAGCTCACTTTCTTAAAAGCTATATAATGTTCTTGCTTATTTGGTAAAATTTGGATATTAAATGGTTAATATGAAACACATTTTCCTGTTCTTCTTGGTTTTTTTTGTTGCTTTTATTAAATAAAATTACCTAATTATCCTTCACTATGTCGTTCCGTCATGCTGCATGTCCGTTCTTGATGCAATACTTCCCTCTGTGGTTTGGGCACCAGTTTTCCTGGCAACCACTTTCCTCATTTTGATCAGGCTCGCGTGTTTCGCCGTGCCGTCCCACTCCAGGAAGCGAGCCAGGTTTTTCTTGTCGGCCAAATCGGGTGCCTCTGTGGACAGGAAAGACAATATTCATCTCGTTAAAAAAATTAATTAAGAAAGATGTTGACAATGAAGTAGGCCTACATTTCTCAGCCAAAGCATGCACCAATGCGACAAACAACAGCTTTCGTAATGAAGTTTGCTAAAAGTGTTCTAATTAAGAGCGGAATACAAGTTTAAACTCAATTGAACAAAGTGTCTTGCAATTATGGTAATTAACCCGAATGGTCCTCATTACTCCAATATTAATTATTTTTTGGATGCCCAAGTTGAACATTTTAAAGTTTTATTAAAATGGCATCAAAATATCTACAAGACGTTCTAAAATCTTATAAAGACTCGGCACGGGAAAAATCGATTCCCCTGAATCTCTTCCTGAATTCAGGCCCTTTGTCAAGAGAAACCTACCCAGTCCACACGTATTGAATAGGTTTCGCTCCGTCTTCATGGTGGATTTAATGATGTCTTCCCTCGCTGCATGTTGCCGTCCTTTTCTTGCCTTCATTCCCTGGATGATGTCAATCTGTTCCAACTCCTCATCAAACCGATGCAGGTAGCTGTAAAAAACAAAAACAAAACCAGATATGACGCAAATGTCAAAAGTTTCAATAAACCAAATGCAAAGGATCAAAGTGGTTGTAATAGTATTTTCCATTTGGAATCCCCACTCATAAGTGTCCATAAGGATAGGGTCAAAATCATGATTTAAAAGCTTTGCATAGTGACATAGTTAAGTACTAGAATAAGGGTTGTAGATGAAAGACTGTCAGTCTCTTTTATGAAGAAGTCAGTAGTGTTTCCAGGTTGCCAAATTGGGAGTGCAAAATGGGTTTTATTTTTTTTTTTAATCAAACTTTTTTTCCTTCGTTCATAAAAATGGGTTATAAGTAGAGGATGGTATTACATACTACTACATGTGTGTGTAGTAGGTTTGTGAGATGCTATGATATTCATAAAAATATAGCAACATTTTGTTGGTGTCGGGGAAGTTGGGGGGGTGTCGGGGAAGTTGGGGGGTGTCCCGCCCCACTCTCGATATGCCAAGGTTGCCTACCCTTCAACAAGTTGGCAGAGCTCTACTCGCGTGTATTCTGTCTTCTCTGGGTCTGCGTGCTCCTGAAACCACAGCAGCTTATCAACAAGAAGGCCCATCTTCAAGGAAGTCTCCTGATGCACTCTGATGGTAGAATTGATTTTCTTATGGTTAGCATTTTCTAAAGTAATGGCATTCAACTAGAGAGTAAGTTGATGGCAGATCTCAAATGAAAAATGACACAAACCCACACATTCTTAACAGAGTTTTACCATTAAACAGAAAACTTCAATGACACAACAAAAATTAAGCCTAACTATGAGTATGAGAGGAAGTATCATAGTTCATACTACCTTTCAACTCTTTCTTTCCTGACAGCAGTTCCCGTGACCTTCATGGCTTTACGGCTGTTAGGATGCAGTATTTTGGCCCGCTGGGCTTTTCCTTTACCTGCTTTAGGCTGCAAAAATAAAAGTGTTCAGTTGGATAAAACTGATGCAATAAAAAACATACTCACATCACAGTTACACCTCATTCAGAAAACAGTCATGACACTATTTGACAGTGTAAAAAGTACCCAAATTCACACCAGATGGTTTGAACACTACAGACACTGTGCCAGAATGAGGATAATTGCATTTTTTCAATTTCAACAAAACAGTTAGGTTATTTACCATTTTTTGATCATCAAGATTTCGAACTGATTAACCAAAAAAATGTTGCAACCTGACGCCACTTTTTTCTTCATATATCATCACAATGAAGGTCATTCACTGCAATAATGATGTAACGACATGAATCTGGCACTCAGAAATATTTCCAATTTTGATAGGAAATATTTAGAAAATTTTCTTGACTCTCCATAGACTTTGTACACAATCGAGGAAGTGGCGTCAGGTTGCAACATTTTGTCCATGATTTTTTTGATGGATTAAATTATTAATGCAGTTAAAAATCCTACTAAGTTTTAACACATACAATGACATAGAAAGGGTTTTCATACCATTTTTGACAGACTCTGGACGAAAGGGCAAAAGTGGTGAAACAAACGTCTCTCGAGCGAGGGCGATACAAAACGATAAACATGAAGCACTGCTGTTCAGCATTCGCACGTATCGCGCACGTTTCGTTTACTTGGTCCATGGGCGCCGCCATTGTGAACCCTTCAGATTAGTGAAAAATAAAAAAAATAATTAAAACTCGAAACCTATACCATAACTACTTTCCCTTGTCAGTAAATGCAAATGATACTAATGGTCTTCACGTCAAAATATTCCTATCAATCAAAGATGACAACATTTTGTCAATTTTACCAAAAATCATTTTAATATTTGTTAGAAAGTTAAAAGGTTTTCAACCTTTGCACTCAAACTGTATCGATTGGTGGCGCCCTGTACCAACATTGTTTGTTGATTCATGATTGACTCGACGAAGCGGTATTTTCGAGGTGGGCCTCTTTATTAGTTAATTATTTTCATGGTATTTCGGAGGCATTAGCATAATCATAAGTCACATTAATTTTATTATGTATCTAAACTTACTGTTTATTACATGAATTACCTTCGTAAATGCTTACATATATGAATACTTGGCCAGCCATGCCAGCTATACCCTGTATACAGGTTCAGTAGCCTCGTGAAAATTAATATTTTGGGGGACAACTTCCCTTGTTCCTTTCGTCTTTCTCCAGATACTCTGTTGCGATCATCTGTGGTAATGGCAGACATCAGTTTGACACAGGTTGGCGTAGTGATAATCGTCACGGCTATAGCACTGTTGTATCAACTTGAGCTGGATTACGATCCCCTAATTGTCCAGCGAAGTGCCGTGGTTGCAAGAAACACTGATGACGTCTTCAAATATTTGAAAGAAGTAGTTGATTACCCAAAGGTAATGATTAAATCAATATTTGCATTGTGGTTGAATTATACATCTGTGTATATCATTTGTAATTTTATTTGTCAAATAATTTGAGATTTCTCCTTGCTTTGCTGATGAAAATGCCAGATGTGGTGTTAAAATAGATAGATTTTTCATATTGCTCCCAACTGCACAATAAATTGCAAAAAATCAACTTGATCAAGTTGAAGCAATGGCAAAACAATTCGAATGCTCCTTTTTTTAATCATGATTGGATGGTCAGATATCACAAGAGTAACTGAAGTTTGTTGTTTTTGACCACAGTGGACGGGCTTTGTACACCACGTTGAACCGTTGGACAACTCTGCCTTCGGTATTGGGAAATCCTACCACGTGCACTTGAGGGTACCTACAGGACTGAATCGCTATCACACCCTGGTCCGCACATACACGCCAAACAGCGAGCTAGCGTTCGATTTGGATATGGACCTTCTACAACCCATCGTTGTCATTGAGGTCACGGAAGGTGCAAAGCCAGGCCTTTCTAAGGTTTCACTGAGTATCTATTCACAGAGGAGGAGTTATCTTTTCAGGGTAAATTGATGTTTTATTACTTCAATATAATTTTGTATTTCTATACTCATTGAGCACTCAATTTTGGTATTGAAAAAATAGAGACCTTGACTTTGTGGTTGGAGCACATGACTTGTGATTGGATGGTAAGGGGTTCGAGTCCAGCTTTCAATTTAGTGCTTTGTCTTTTGGCAAGTCACTTTGGTCAATCTCGTACTTTTCTCTAAGAAAACACCAAAGATGGTATTGGCAAGTATTTGTTTTACTTTTCTTATATTTCAGAGCACTATTCTGCCAGTTGCCCGATTTGTGATTACCGGTCACCTCCAGGGGGCGCTGTTCCATATGAAGCTACTGATGCAGCAATGACGAGCGTAAGCATGTCCATCATGTCTGCTCTGTGCAGTACAGCTCATGCAAAAGCCTCAGTTGAGCTGTCATCTGCAAGACTGACACAGCGTCAACATCGGTACAAAGTGAGCATGGCATGTCTGGAAATGATGTGTGTCCTTGGGCAAGGCACTTGACTACAATTGCTTTTTTCTGCCCACGGAAAAGTGTGGTCCATTTCAACACAGAATTCTTGTCCGTTTCCCATCTGTAGAGGTTGGGATACCACTGTTATAAAGGATTTTTGAAAAGTCCTGATGTGGCTGGTTGGCTGAGGTTACGGAGTGCTTTCACCTGTTATTGTATCACTAAATAAATTTACCAATTTGATAACGCAGTATCAATGTTATAAGTGGTGTAATTATAAGACTGCAGGGCAGCCCCCCCCCCCCCACCCCCGAAAAATTTGGAGGAAAATGAGCTCTGTAAATCAAGCATGAAAGTTCGTTTCCAGTCCAATTATTGAAACAATGACTACATAATTATATACTCATTGAGTGTCTCCTGGAGAAAACGACCCCCCCCCCCCCAAGCAAATTGGACCTTTGTTATGTTTATATGAGAAAGAATGTAAATGCTAGAAATACTATTACTTGCATCTCCATAAGTTGCATTGGTTGATCTGAATAAATTATTGGCCATTATTAGTTGTTCCTTTATTCTGGAACTTTTATGAAATGTTAGTGTGTAGGAGGAGAGATGAAAATGTGCCTGAATTTGTATTTTCTACATTAAGCAAGTTTTAGTCGGGAATAATGTACATACTGTATGTTTTTATGTCACAGTTATTAATTTAATCAATGGTAGTGTTAAGTAGATGGAACTGGAAAAGTTTCACTGAAAAACAGAAAAGGAAAAAAAGAAAAACAGGACTATTATCATTTGAATTGTGGCTGCTTTTCATTCAACAAAGATATCAGCTGGGAAATATTTTCTTTCGAGCTGCTGCTAGAAATGAAAAATACAGAATCTCAAATCATGAAACCAGAGCCTCGATGCAAAAAAATAAAATCCACCAAACCCAAAAAAGAATTGCTGTTTGAGTGTCATATAAATCTTTGTGTTTTACATCAGTTGATGGTTTAGAAGATTTAGACAATAGAAGACTCTTTAAAATAATGTCAGTAGATGTAAATTGTCACTTCAGTTCTTTCATACTTTTATTCAACTTAACCAAGTTAATACAAAAAGTAAATGTGTTGAAACATTTAAATACTTAATGTATAACAAATTTTATACAATCATGTGCAATTTCTTGCTACAGTACCAAAATGTCGTTTCTTAATGTTTAAAAAATAAACTACGAGGAACTCGTATTATAGTGTTTTTATTGTTTATTTTTGCTTTGCAGTCTTTTGCTAGTCCAACAACTGTTAATAAAGATTTAATAAGCAAATTTATCAAGTTGACGTAACATTTTACATAATATTTCAATACTTATTTGCATCTTGAATACATGTACATGTTTTATATAACAAAAATCAAGGCAGTGGAATTATTTTTTCAACTTGCTAAACTTTACTACACTTTTTTTTTTATCATACTGATGTAAACACCGCCAAAAAAAGAAAGTCCACACTCATTGGAGGGGTCATAATTTTGAGTCTGATTGTCTTATGATAGCGTTATTTAAATAGACCTTTGGGGAATGGTGTTAGACACAGTTTAATACCCCGTTTGCTACCAAAGACTGTAAATTGTCCAAGATTGACAATGGTTTATGAAAAATGATAAAAATTGAAAAGTTGCAAATTTAAAGAGTACGTGAGTGGAAATTGCTGCGTGACAATGTCACACTGCCCAAAACAAACGGCAGAGAATACCAATCGCACAATGCTTGCATTCATGAGAGCACGAATTGAATCACCCACACTGTTCCGGCACTGTGCAGTCGATAGGGGCCAATTAAGGGCATGTGTGGTTACGCTTTTCAATTTCTCCTTGCATAATCTTTAAATTTGCAATTTTTCAAACTGCATCATTATCCATAAACCGTTGTCAATGTTGAACGATTTACAGTCTTTGGTCGTCAACCGGGTATCAAAATGTAGCTAACAAAATTCCCAAAAGGTCTATATTTAAATGACGTCATTATAAGATGATCAGATTCAAAATTATGAGCTCTCCAATGAGAGTTGACTTTCTTTTGTTTTTGTGATGTTTATATGTGTATTTAACGGTGGTGATTTACTCGCATCTTCAGGAATATTTTTTATCGTCTTCCAAACAAGCTACTTCCCTTTGTTTTCTTAGTCGTCGTCCCACTAGTCCCTCCGCAAACTTTCCCTTTCTTGGCCGACCCGCCGAACCAACTAGGAAGTTTGCGTTTGTTTCCACTGCTCTGCTCTGGTGACGGACTGCTAGTCGTAGACATGCCGGCGTGATAGGAGGCACTCTTGCTCATCTGCGGGCTGGAGGCAGGGCTAGACGTTGTGGCGATTGAGAAGGAGGGTTTACGGTCGAAGGAGGCTGCGTGATGACGCTCCTGCTGATACAATGGGTAATGCTGTTGGTTGAAATCGGTGGTAATATAAAAATAACAGGGGGATTTTGAAACCTCCGACTTTGGTAGAACTTTGCAGGAGACGTGAATTTTAATACTTCAGTAAAAAATTTGATAATTAATTACACCATCAATTGACCCATCTGGAATTATAAAAAAAAAACGGCACCTAAACCAACCTTTAAAAAAAAATAAGGCTTTATACTACTATTTGGAATTTTGAAAAGTCACCTACCACTGTTTGTGGAAAAAGTGGTCTGGACGAGCCGCTTGGCTGTTTGCCGGGTACCGGTTTATCAGTGTCGTCGTCACCGACAGTTGTCGACATGCCGAACTGAACTTGGAGAATTGCCAAGACTATTTTGATGTGGTGCCAGTCTACGGACTCGGGTAGAAGGGCTTTGATGGGGCCTAAGCGACTAATGTCTGAACGGAAAAACAAAATTTTCTTTGTGTTTGTTGGGTTGGTTGGTTGGTTTTTTTTAAACGTTGTTTGTAGAAAAGACAGAGTAAAGTCAATGAAAAACAACAAAATCCAACAAAGTCAACCAATGAAAAATTAACCTTCCGATCACGACATCTGAATGGCAGAGTAATTTTTCTCTCAATTTCCAAATCAAACAAGTATGTGCAAATACTGGCAAAAATCAAATAACTTTTGTTAACATTTTTTTTCTTTTTGTTAAGTCTCAGCATTGCATTGTTGGTTTACAGTTTTGGTAAACAAATACCAAAATAAGGAGAAACTAATGTCACCTGAGTTGATAGGGGGCGCTCTAACGACGTCCTCGATCTGTTTCTGAAGGGCTGAGCTGATGCCAACTGTAAGCACAATGACAAAAAATGACCAAAAAACCCAAGCTCTCGATTGAAAAGGCAATGATAAAATGGAAATACATCAGTCAAAATTGAAGTCAATGGGTTTGAAAAGTCATATCTTTGGACGCCAACTTCCTTCACAATTAATCAAAGCATGGACTCAAAATGAATAGATGACAATGAAGGAAACATAATAATACATAATTATGATACATGTACTTTGGACTCTTCTTATAAAAATATTCATGGCAGACATTGAGTGATTATTTTGTACACAAAAGTTGGTCTTAAGAAAACCTACGTCGGGTAAAATTGACAGGATAGCCAGCCTTGATGGCGTCTGCAAGATGGCCGCCGACGGTCGTCTCCTTCAGATTTCTCTCCTTAGCAATCTCATCCTGAAAGGGAATAAGACATCAATTTGTGGGAAAAATACAACTTGAATGAGTAGAGACTCGCACCTGAGACCTCTAGATTGCAATTCCAGTGTTCAAGTAAGTCTGTCAAACTATCTCATTCCTGAGTAATTGGTAACGTACCAGGGACATGTTCTTCTCGTGGAACAGATTGTAGCTTTCTCGGACCGTCTCCGAGATTTGGTGGACGATACTTGTTCTCTGGAAAACCACACCTTGTGAGCCCTGAGTGGGGGAAATATGTACACTGTGTAAACAAAAACTGGGTAAAAAAAACAGTTGGAAGAAACAATTTACCAACAATTGGTTGAAATATTGGAGAATTTGGTAAAATTTATACCAACACAAGCAAAACGAATATTGAGCCTTAGGAGAACAATAAATACAAGACAGTTTACAATACAAGCAGTTTTTGGTATCAGTTAATACAAAAGCCAAGTCTGTCATGAGGCAATATGGCCCATCAGGCTGGCATTTATCTGGGATTCGAAACAACTGAGAATATTTCTATTTCCCCTGGATTGGATGCCAGTCCATCGCAGGTTACTGCTAATGCTGGTACTCATTCATACTCCTGGGTGGAGAGAGGCAAGTGGGGTTAAAATGGCTTGCCCAAGGACACAACACACGGCAAGCAGCTGGATTCGAACCCCCGACCCTTTGATCATGAGTCAAGGACTCATCAGAAAGATATGTCAGTGGTTCTGCTTACTTGACTGTCTGTGATATGAGACGGGGCAGTAGCTGGAAAGTTATCCATCTTCAGGTTGTTTTCTTCGCAGAACTCTTGCACAGCTTCAATGAACCTCAGTCCAAACTTCTCTGCTCTGGCCTCAGCTATGCCATCAATCTTCAGCAAAGACTGCTTGGTACTTGGCCTGTGATACCAAAACAACACGAGGTCAGCCTATAGTGTAGCTGGTCCCACCGCCCGCAAAATTCTATACAATTGATTCAGGAAGTCTGTTTCCTAGAGGTCCTTTCATGCATCTGGCATCTAGGGCCAAGTTCGGGCAAGGACCATTAGTCGACTAGTGGTTGATTTGTGACGTACCTTACGCCTGCGCACTGATAGCAACGTGCGAACGTCTCTAGTCAAACGCTGGTCAAAATGTCATCGCAAAACTTCTGGATCCTGGCTCTCTGCTAGCGTTATGAATGCGCGCGGCTATTGGGTACCAGCGAAGCAACCAACCCAGTAGGCTGGTTCCAAATAGTCGACTAGCGTAGTCAACCACCGTTGACTAGACAGAGTTCGGGCAAATGTTAGTTAACCATTGGTCAACTATATTCCTTGCGCGAACTTGGCCTAAATAGGCCAGAGTTAGCTCATTACGGGTAACCCTATACCATCTCCCGTCAACAGCCAACAACCAGGCCAATTCACAAGTGACAGTCGGTCAGTCTGTCAGTCAGTTAGTCACTCGGGGAGTCAGTCAGTCATTAGGCAGTCAACCTGTCAGTCAGTTTCAATGAGGATCATAGGCTAGCCCTCTGTAGGCAAAGCAAAAATTCGAATTTGTCTAATTTAACGGGTGTGCTTTCTGAGATAACTGTAGATAATGCTTAAAGGCTCATTTGTGCCATGTGTAACACACCACCATGCGTCTTGTTGGAGTAACAGCCCTAGTATCAGACATACAGACAAGCACACAGACAGCCAAGCAACTCTACCTGATGATAGCCAGATCGTGAAGGTTCTTGTTGTTAGCCACCATGTAGGGTGCGGCTCCCATCTCAGACGCGAGGCTGTTTCTCAAACTCATCAGCTTAGAGTACAGGACACCCTGAAATAGGCAATTGAGATAAAAACATAAGTAAGTCAACCTTTACAGAATTGAACTTGAGCATGTGAATCGAGGAGCAAACTCTTCGACTAACAGACTAGAATACAAACACATCAACAGACGGGGTGACGATCACACAAATACACATTGTCATACAGTGACCATGTTTTAACTGTACAGACTGGCATACAAATATCTTGACGGGTGAGGTAAAGGACACACACACACCCACGTGTGTAAATGCCGGCAATCGTGAACGCCCCATTGTCCCTAATCCTCTTTCCTTTGTTTGTACTCTAACTTTTTAGCGACAGCTCTCATTGGTTTTGTACACGATTTGAGATCGTGGACGTTCGGTCAATCGTGGACGTATTGTTTGCGCCCCAATTCTTTTGTCCTACGTCCACGATTGCCGGTGTTTACATACTCACCCACGCACATGTGTAAACACCGGCAATCGTGGACTCCCTATTGTCCCTAATCCTCATTCCTTTGTTTGTACTAACTTTATAGCAACAGCTCTTATTGGTTTTGTACACGATCGTGGTCGTTCGGTCCATCGTGGACCCGTTGTTTGTGCCCTAACCCTTTTGTCCCTAGTCCATGATTGTCGGTGTTTACACACGCTGTCATGGAGTGACCAACATGTAACTCTTGTTCCGTAGGCTCTACCTTAGGGTGGGCAGCGCTAAGCCTCCAAGGTAGTACAATCAAAATACAGCTAGACAAACGGGGTGACAAACACACAGATAAACACCGTCATACCTGTAACTGTTGCTCCTTAGGATCCACCTTGGGCTGGGCAGCCTGCATGCTGGGTCCAGGAGTAGCCTCGTCATCGTACGAGACCTGCTTCCAGTTGCTGACTTGGGTGGACGGCAAAATTTGCGGACCGCTGCGTTGGGCCAGGATTGTGGGTTTCAAGACCTCCTTCTCAAATGACAGCATCTCCTGCAACGTCAGCAACAGATTCCATTATTGATCAGAAAATCTATACTAGGATTCTATATTAACTTTGTTTCTTTTTTTAAATAACTTTGTTTACCGTTTAACCCATTATTGGCAAACCACAATGCCTGGTTCTCCTTAAACTGCCCAAGGTTGGTTTTATGGATTCATCAAGGTGGGGTGCAGGGGCGTAGCCAGCGTTTTAACCATAGGGGCGAGTGGGGTCTGGATGTTACTGTGGGGGTCACCCAATATCTGTAGCATCCGTGCTGAAGGTAGACAGGTTTTTTTCTTCAATGGTCCATCTTCATCTAAGTACATGGCAACAGGGCAAACTTGGCCCATGACGCCATGGGGTGCAGAGTGTGTTCAGTTCTGTCCAGGTTGGATGACTGCCTTGAACAACTCAAGGGACTTCAGAGAGGTGATGGACTGGGGGAGTTGATTCCAATCAACTGCGAGTCCCAGGGCCTTCATAAAATAAAAATGGGGGGGGGGGAGGGGGGAATGGATACCATCTTTCTATGGGGGCGCCCTTCAAAGCGGACGCTATCAGACAATAGGTGGCGCTTTTCAGGCTTTGGTCGTTTTCACTTTTGGATGTGACAGAATCTCTTCTCACCTGATTAGGAGTAATCTTGAAGGAATCATTCTGGCCTCGTGTGGCACTTTTGTACCAACGGTGCCCAAGGAACGACAGCTCCACAGTAGCGCCAAAGCCTCCAGGGACCTGTCTCTCGGCGAGGTATTCCTTGTTTATCACCTGCCGGGCTGTAGGTCAGGAGTTATCAATTCATCTCTTTTGGTTTTATCCACAATAATAATTCAATAAATATCAATTGAAAGGGACTCGTGATTTGTAACCAAGATATATACGGTGGGCTCAACAGCAGACATTTTTCACAGACATTTGACAAAATGACAGAGTTTTATTTGTAAGCAAATGCATAAACAATTTAAAGACTTTAATATACATTACAACTTCACCCCACACCCAAAAGACAAAATACACAACATTCTTTGTAGGGCTGTGCATCGGAACTGGGTACTGAGTTCCCGACCGCTGTGTCAGCAACCAGTTCCAGATTACGGAATCGAGTAAGTACTTAGCAAGTTCTCAGAAAATGAAAAAGAAAGGTTTTGAATGTCATTTGTGGAGAATTTTCATAATGAAAACCAGGCTTTGAATATCACTTTAATTTCCATACCATGTGAATCACAACATCATAATCACAACGGAAATAGCCTGCTTTGAAATGGATGTACGTCCAGTTAAAAAGGTCCAATTGCTAGACTTACCAAAGGATTTCCACCATTTTTCAGCCCGGTATCTGCAGAAATAAAACCAGTTCTTTAAAACTTAAAAGTTCAAACCTGTCTTTTGCTAAACAACAGCAAATGAATAGTCGGTCACTTTTAAACTTTTAAATGTGAATGCATTTACTTATTTGTATTTTTTTATTTTAGGTTACCGAAATGCTGCTTTACCTGTGAGAGAATTTCGAAATTGCTGCCCAATTCTATAGAAAGTACGACAAAACTATTTTCAAAATGGTGCGCTAATTTCAACACTGTTTTGCGATCGAGAGGCACACATGGAGTACTTACTTTCCGCAGCCGAAATCCCCATGAGATTGATATCGCGCTGGTAGTTTCTGGTTGACCTTGGGAGACAAAATGAACAGAACTTCATTTCAGAGAAAGTTTTCTGATCAAAAATATGATTAAAAATACTTATTTATGACACTCTGAGACGACTCCAACTTCTGAGTGTGATACAAATCCCCCATAATTAAAAATTAAATGCTAGAAAAATGGACAATAGACAAATTTTGAATGTTAAACATTTATTTCAAAAACACTCCACACTGTTAATTTCTTAAGTATTCACCATTATTTCAGAACCATTTGTGGCATTTTTAAAATTTATATTCTTGAAAAGATTCTTCTTTTACAGCGCCAAAGGTGAGAATCACTGCAAACTGCATCACTGCAAATCGTTAAAATTGTATACATATTTAAAGAGGTTGTGGAATGCTAAAAGTCATTTTGTTTTTTATATTTTTTTATTGTAGAGTAGACCCATATATATCATAATGACAAAGTCCCATTCTTTTGTAATGTGCGTTTATATGTTTATAAAACTGAAATTCATCGAGTAATTTGTTGGTCGGCGAGCGCATAATTGAAATCAACAGTCGTCGGGTTCTTCGTAAAATGAGAAAAATCGTGACGTAATAAACAGGACTTGTTTATACTACGCTGCATCGGGAGTCCTGTTTATTACGTCACGATTTACTATGTTTTGTTTGCTACCCCCAACGACGACTTTTACACAAATTGCACGTTCGGGTCGAAACAGGACCTGAAAAACAGCTCTCAAAAGTACCTTTTGTACTCATTTCATGACAGACACAATAGTCGTTTTTATTTCATCACACCTTAGGCTACATATACCCGAAAAATGACGGAAATGTCTTCGAGCATTCCACAACCTCTTTAAAACTTTCCTGTGTCATCAAAAGTGGGCTTACCGAGCCTCTCAGAAAGTATACAGGGACTGTGAGCCCGAACCTGCCGCCTGTTACTTCGACGGCAGTGAGTAGATGGAGCAACTCTTTGGTGTAATCCTTCTCATCTGAATCCCCTGATGTAGCACCGCCCCTTGAGAGTCTGTGAAAGGACCACACAGCTGTATTAGATTACACAATGTAAGCCTACTGGGCACAAACCTATGAAAAGCTTGAAACTGTATACAGCTTTTGAATTGCTATTTGCATCTGGGCCATTCTATAAATTTAGGGTCTAAATAGTGTCTAAATTTTTCTGTTCATTTGCCATTCCTGTAACATTAAGAATGACTTTGGGGTAGGCAGTTTGCTATTCATAATCACTCTTGGAGGACGACTGCATTTAGGAGTGCATCAAAGTTATATAATGTAAGATGTAACTGGGACACAGAAAAAAGTGGACTTTCAAATTTATAGAATGATCCACATAGCCACCACCTATTAACCCCAACTCCCCAGCCTAATTTACTAGGAACCATACCCATTCTGGCAAATTCCAACACCCACATGGGAAATTGTACACACACACTGTTGGACTTAGTTTCTGGAGGTATGCCAACCCCAGTGTAAAAGACCATCAGTTTAGGGGTACTGTACCTATCCCAACAGATTTAAACAAAACCTGCTGATGGGCTTTGATGGGTTGTGTTCGGTTAGGCCCCCGGTTTCTGGTATGCGCGTCGGCAAAATGAAAAAGTTTTTTTTTTAATGAAAGATGATGTCTCAAAACCGCCAAACTCACTGGTTTGACTGGAATCCTGCTGCTGCGCAATTTTAACGTGTTTTTAGATGGGGTTATGATCGAGAATAAGCTTTATGTGGCCTCTCTGGACTCCCACATATTTGCACTAAGTTTAGTAAGGCACCATTTGCAGTCATCAGCCGACATTTGAAGCAAAAAAGTCAGGTAAAAAAAAAAAAAGCCGCGTTGCCGCACCACTTTTTGGACAAGCTCCATACCAGAAACCGGAGACTTTTTTTTGGCCTTAGGGTTATTGACAATGCACACTACTGTCATCACTCCCTTACCTTTGTTTGCAGTTATCACAGCATTGGTCCGTGTTCATTATGGCACTGTTGGCCCCTTTACCACCAAAATGAGACAAGATTTCTCTGTCGGTACAACAGGAAAAAAAATCACTGATGACAAAGAGATTGATAACATGAAACTTTGTATGATTAGAGTTTTGGCAAGATTACAGAATTTGACGGAAGGTTAACGGCTTAGAAGACTTCAAGGAAATCTTACTTTCTTCTGCATCTTGTGGTGGACAGATATTGCTCCATTTTGGCTATCATTTTACTCTTGTGGGCTCGGAAACTTTCGCTGGTTATATCTTTCAAAAAGAACCTGTCAGGATTCAAAATATAAATATACAAATATCAAGTAAATTAATTGAAAAATTAAAGAAGTGATATACAGGGTACAAAAAAGATAATCCTAAGTTAATGGAGTATGTTAAAATTATGAACATGAACACTGTCAGTATGGGTGTAACGGTCAACAAATCTGTTATGAAATCTGACTACATTATTCTTAAAGGGAATATACATCATTTGCTTTTGCTGTAATTTTCAGAAATGGATGGAATTGGGGGGTTGGAAATATATAGCAAATATAGTTACACTGACTTTTTTGAGGTTTTGGGCTCGAAAATGCTATAAAAACCAAGAAAAACAATCATTTTCCTGTAGTCTGGTTCCCTGAATCCATATAAGAAGAAACAGAGCAGTTTACATACATTGGGGAATTGTAAGGTCAGGGAACCAGTCTAGCTGGCTCATACCCGTTCATAGGTTTGTAATCAATTGCAAACAAGTGCAATGGTCAATTGGGGCCAGTATTTCAAAAAAGCCAGTTGTTTCCAACGCTGATCGGCCAACAGCGTTGGAAATCGATACAAAAATACCACTTTTCTTGAAAATGACAGTATACCAGGTGCCATGATTTTACAGGATGCTTTACACTTTCATTCACTAACAGTCCAGCAAGGTATTTCAAAATGATTTGGTAGTTTTATTTTTTGATGTTTGCAAATGTTGTATTTTCCCTTTAATATCTTCAGGCTGTGGAATTCAGCTGGAACTAATGTCTGCAAATAATGTCTGCAAATATAAACCACATCATTTGGAACTAAGGTTGGCCAAATGTTGTTTAGTACCAACCTGTTGGTAGCGAAATCTCCAGAACTGTAGAACACATAGCAGTTACTTGGCATACCGTCCCGGCCAGCTCGTCCAATCTCCTGATAGTAAGACTCTATATCCTTGGGCGCTGTTTGAATAATTGTAAAAAAAATTACACTTTTGTTGAAAGTATATATTTTATCGACACTTATTGTTGATGCATCAATTTCACAAAATGTTTTTAGCATCGTCATTGAGACAGACTTGGTTGCTTACTATGGAAAAGACAACTAAAAACTAGACCTCAAATGCAGAACCCAGCCCCAACAATTTACAAAAATGTAAATGCATGAATACCTGATTTAAAAAAAATAGGTATACTATCGCATACATGATTTAATCCTCATTTTGTGGGATTACATTGGCTATCATGAACTTTGACCTCTTACCTCCATAATGTATGATGTTCCTGACGTCCGGCTTGTCAATGCCCATGCCAAAGGCCACAGTGGCTACAATGCACTGCGGACGAGATCATTTGAAGATTTATTTTAGTGCCAAATCTCATGGAAATTTGGAAGATAAATGTGAGGAAGAAAATGTTTTGCCAGCTGGGTGTCTAATTATTTCTGCTTTTCGCATTAACGTGAGATATTGCTTATTGAAAGGGAAACAAAAGGCTTTGCTTACCTGCAGTTCGTCCCTGACAAATTTATGGTGGGCATCTTTGCGTGCTTTGGGCGTCAATCCAGCATGGTATATGGCTGCTTTCACACCCATGTCTGCAAATATAAACCACATCGACAAAATCAAAGATAATATGTTTGAAGGAAATTAATTGCTCTTCTCCAAAACAAAACAGTTTTCGCTGGTGCTGAGCTGCTGCAGATACCTGATCTCATAGCATTATGAATATGGATAATAACAATGACGCATTTTGAGACTTTTGTAAAACATATTAAAAGCACCACTTTAATATTATTATCATGAATATCTTTAACTTTTATTCATGATTCAGACTTGCCTTTGAGTTTCGAACCAACATTTTCCGTTGCTTTCTTCGTGGGGCAGTACACAATGGTTGGGCCATCAAACTCATAGTAGAACCTGAACAAAATTCCACCCAAGTCATGAGTTAAATTATATGGGACAGTAAGATTCTGACAGAAGTTCCACATTAAGGCAGTCAGGGGAAGAAACTTGAGTAATACTTGCAGGATTTGACTTTAGCGGTAGCCCGCTAGCCAAATGCTAGTCAAAACAGCGGCGGGCTAGTCAAAGTATGCCTTAATATCTACATGAACAGACTTGTGTAC
The DNA here is from genome assembly GCF_015706575.1 of Patiria miniata. Lineage (NCBI taxonomy): Eukaryota > Metazoa > Echinodermata > Asteroidea > Valvatida > Asterinidae > Patiria > Patiria miniata. The sequence continues at coordinate 3,481,532 of NW_024037063.1, read as the reverse complement.
CAGACATGTGATAGACTCAACTACAACGCTCACTACTCACTTGCGAGTTTCCACCATGAGCGACTGCAGGTCCGCCTCAATGTGATCCTTCATACGGACTTGTAGGTAGAGGTTTGGACGATCGAAGCTGGTACAAGTAATCTGGGGGTGTTTAAGCTTCAAGGACCTGCAGATATCATCACGGACATTTGGGGTTGCAGTGGCCGTCAAGGCCACAAATGGAACCTTTGAATAATCAGAGAAAAACGGGGGAGAAATTTAATTCCGTTTTTTTGATACTAGATACTGAGGTCGCAATATGATAAGCATTACCATAGATTTGTTTAATAGTAGCCAATATCAACAAAAAATATTTAATGAGTTTTAGTAATGAATGTTGCAAGGTGTGATGTAAACATTCTTTTCTTTCAATAAATCATAATTTATGGAGTGTCAGTCTGACAAATGTGTGATATTTTTTTACCCCAGGCAGGAGTGTCCTCAAATTTCCCAGAGTCCTGTAGGATGCCCTGAAATCATGACCCCACTGTGAGACGCAGTGGGCTTCATCGATGGCAACAAGTGTGATGCCTAAAAACACAAACAAAATCTGACAATTAAAACAGAATTTGTTAAAATCTATTTAAATCCATAACAACTTTTACTCGACACATGATGTTTGAAAATTCTCCAATCTACACAATAACAATACACTCTACTTAAAAAAGTTTCATATCATTTTGAGAAACAACTGCCTCAGCAAACCGAAGTAACCAGAAATTAGACATGAAAAATATAAGGGCTGGCTATTATATGATCACAAAAACATCTGCAGGCATATTTTTCAAGTTAGTTTTAAGAAATGGATACTGACCAACTCTTTGCTGCAAGTCTCTCAAGATGTCGTCCGCTACGGAGACAAACTCTGGGGTCAGGTAGACAACGCGGTAAACTCCACTACGAAAAGAAACACCACAGTATTAAAAACTGTCATTGGATTTGTTTCATTTCATTATTTCCGAGTGTGTATAACCAAGATCCAGAATCCTGCATCCGCTACACTCAGTTATAATTTTCCATGACTCGACTTAAGGAAAAAATTAATCAGGATTATCGTTGCGGGTCGATGATTAAGATGACGAAGCCTCTCACCTAAGAACCTCCTGCGTAACTCGGCCCATTTCTGTCTGTGCCGAGCCTAGCATGCATGCCTTGATGTTGGCAATCCTGCATGAAATCAAAAGTATCAATAAAAACAACCTGGTCAAGTTATACATTTATGGCTACAAGATCAAAACAATCTGAAAATGTTCTTTTGGAAGCCTAATCTAACAGAAATTAACTGTAGCCTCGATGGTTAAAAAAAAGTACAAATACATAAATGTATGTGTTTAACGAAGGCAGGATTTAGTCATTATTCAAATATATCCTGCAAATGACTTGGTTTTAAGAGAAAATGGAAACCAGCTTTCACAAAAAAGAAGCGAATTGTCCGTACCTGAGGGCTAGTACCTGGTCTTCCATCAGTGATATGAGAGGGGAGATGACTAGACTGGTACCCCCGGTGAACACCGCCGGGTACTGGTAACATAAACTCTTCCCATAACCTTGACAACAAAAAAGATCCCCAAAAATCACAATTTTACTTCTCAATCCTAACGATACATGTACATTGCAGTTGATGAGAAGTATCTGGTTAATTTTTTACTGAATATCTGATACTCAAGTTTGTTAAAACTGTAGTTTAAATTGATTTTTTTTAATTAATTACCTGTTGCCATGACAACACACTGGTCCTTTCTGGCTAAAACTGAGTGGATGATTTTCCACTGCATTCTGGGAAGGAAAAAACACACAAATTTATACTTGTATAGCCTTAGAAAGAACCTCAATCATTTCTAAATTATTAAACATCCCCCATCCAAAAAAAGCTACAAACTTACGGTCTGAATCTGGCATGTCCAAAGTACGTCTTCAGGACGTCAATGTGCTTCTGTTCAGGGGGAGGGACTGACGGATCTAAACAAACAAATTGAACAAATTATGAATATTCTATAATAAACTAACGATTGAAATTACACACTAACATTGCTCGAAATAAATAATTAACCAGTACAGTCAACTGACACAGTACACTGACAGCATACAATTTGACTGTGCAAATCGCTTTGCCAACCAAGCTAATCTAAATGAAGTATATTACCATAATCTTCTTCATCTGTTCCATCGTCATCTTCCTCCTCATCATTGATATCGACTGGTTCATTTTTAACCGAGTCTCCACTTGCCTGTTTGCACACAGCATCAATCTCCTGCTCAAAATAAAAATAATCAAAAAGTGGAATTTATTAATTATTACTATTAAAATGATGTGGGGTTTATGTAGCACTCTTCACACATGTTTTAAGGCACTTCACAATTACTAACCCTAATCATCCGGCCATGACATCAGTGTTTTGAGATAGAATTTGGGATAAACTCAAGTTGGCCATTTTTGAAATGAAAAAAATTCAGACCTGTAACATTTCCTCATCAAAATCCTCTTCCTCCTCTTCAAAGTTCTGTAGATAATTCATCATCTCATCTGTCTCTTGTTTCTCCTTCTCACTGGGTGTCTTCTCTTGCTGCGATTGAACTCTGCTGAATTCAGAAGTTCTGGGTAGCGGCTTGTTTCTAACGGGTGTAGGCTAAGAAAAGATAAAGATGTCTTTACTTTTAGAATACAACCACCATACCAAACTTGACAAACTAAAAATATCAGATGGTTTCTTTTCCTCAGTTATTTTGACAAAAATTCACTCTTTCAATACAAAAGTATTTTAATAAATTTAGTGTAGCTGGAATTAAAGCAATGCAAAACTGATGTTGAATGGATATATTGATTTGTTGTTTCAAGCTAAAATTTTGGCTCCTTGCACATAAGGAATAAGACCCATTCAAGTTGATGAATTTGACAAATCAGCCTCATTGTGACAATGGCTCAGTTTGTTTGAAATTATCTTTTTTATTATTTTTGTTCTTTTGTACGGCAGAAAGTACCTCTAAAATGTCCCTGTCTTCTTCCTCTAGAGTGGCATCACCGAATGATTCCTCCGCATCTAGCCAACCGTTGGGGGCGCTCTTCATCATCTCTTCATCGTGGCTACGCTGGATGGCCTCCTCTGCCAACATCTGGAATTCCGTCACCAGGGACGCCGCCTGGCTCAGCAGCTGTTGACCCTTTTGGAGGGTCTTTGGATGACACAGTTTGCTCCGATGTAGCATCTCCTGGGAGTCTGAAGCGAGGCATTTCAGAGCTTCTAGCTGATTCATGAGCTCTGCTGAGCTACTTTGGCCAGCCATCTAAAATTGAATCAAAATTGTTTAAAAAGCACTGATATAGTGATAAGTACACTATTACTTTTTTAGTCTTAAATGAATATTACAAAAATAAACTGACATTTGTTCTATTCAACAACCACTGACATTTGTTGACAATGCAATTAAAATGTAAAAGGTTTTATCTGAAGGAGTCCAACTGGGCATATCTTTAAATATAAGTAAAATATGATGAACAATCCGACAATGATGAAGCAAAAATTGTAATCGTCATCATGTAGCTGAGGACCTTGTTCCATACAACTTATTACAAGCATGACAAGAGAACGAAAAGACACATTTTTGGGGACTGAATATCTGAACATTTGGCTGTAATACAACAGCAGGAAATGTTTAGACCATTGCATTTGCAAGCCAGCTAGACACGTGCAAATTTAAAAAAAAAAAAAAAAAAAAATATTCATGTAGAAAATTGTAATTAATTTATATTGATTAGGGGGCCTATTGTATTTTTTTTAATTTTAAAGGAAATTTTAATGGGTTTTGTTTTGTTTAAGGGATAACATCTGTATGTGGCGTGAGTATAACTGAATTTATTATGTATTTCGTGTAAATAATTAATATGTGATTTAGCAGATTTTTGGTAAATCTAGCAGATTTTTGAAGTGCATCCAGCACGGTAGCAGAATTTTGCCATGCTGCGCGGCATATGGTCAGCGGTCAGGAACCCGACTGACATGACTGACATGAGTGAGAATGAGATTTTCAAATATTTACTTACTAGGCTCTGGTTAAAAATATATTCATAACCCTGACACGCTATTTATAGTACCAACGTTATTATCTTCTACCTTTGCCGCTTTACCGGAATCGATGGCAAGGAAACTAAGCTTTAAACTAACTGATTATCCCTCGTTTTAAGTTCCCGCGGTGATATCAAAAACTCATGGGCGCCGCCATTTTCGTATATATCTGAAACCCAAGTAATTTTCGTAAATCTACGTTAGCTAACCCGCCATGAAGTAACAAGTCACCAGTCTAGTCTAGACATGAACATCATTCTGGAAATTGCTTTTCCGGTGAACACAATAAAACCCAACGTAACAAACATTTTTCTTGCGCCTGTTGGCTGTTGGCCTGTGGATATGACCCTATGACGGAGTTAATTATTTTTAACAAAAAAATGTTTACAGTAAATGGGGAAATCAAGTCGTTGAAAATGATTTCCAAGCTTGTTGCACTAAAAACGAAGAGTGACAGCAGTTGCTGTGACCCTTTGGAAATTAATCGGCATTACGCGTTATATGCATATGTATTACATGACGTCATATGTAGTCGTCACACTGCAGTCATTTCCTGTTTACATTTGTGGTGTCAGAAAGTGTACTACTGTGTAGCACAGTTCCTCCAGGAATTATCCCAAACTAAAGTACTAGTACAATTATTTATTAGTAGAGAAGCTTGCTAATCGAAGAAAAGTTGCTCCGCTCAGTCCACCGAAAATGAGGAGATTCACCAGTATTGTTTTGTGTGTCATTCTTGCCATATCTTTGGTTTTGGTGAGTTGTCGAGACAAGATCAGAAAGTCTAACTCACTGTGTTCCAGTGTTAGTGTTAGTGGTGTTACTTAGTAATACCATAGAGCAAGGTCCTAATACTACTTACTACTATGGAGCTAGCTCCATGGTGGCATTAACTTGAAAACTGGCAAAAGTGTACTGCTGTAGTACTGCTTTTGCTTGCCTTCGCAGGATTCAAACCCAGTCCACAGAAGTGGAAGCTAGACAGTGAAACTTGATTGAAACTTTGAAAGGACTGCTGCTGTTGTGATTTAACCAGACAGCCAGTACTCAACATAACTAATGTTTAATATCTGCTTGTCATGCTTGTGTTCCAGAATGTTGCAGCTGAGCGTGGATACTTCCATTACCAAAGCCATGGGATGAAATATGAGCAGACGACACAAGATGAAGAAACATTTGTGAGAAGAAGTATGTCCAAGAAAAACCACTTGTCCACTGTGGCCACCCATGGAGCTATAGCTCCATGGGACACCAATTGGTCAGTGGTTGTTTAAATGTGTAGTTAAATAGCCAATGTTACTACATTTCATACATATTTCATGACAAGTAGCTCCTCTTTCATTGGTCAATGTTCAAACACAAATGGGATGAAAAAAAAAACACAATAAAACTCAAAGTTCAGGGCAGTACATTAAGAGTGTACTTACTTGAAATAAACAGAACTCACTTACTCTATCCGAAGTCTCAGTTCAAAGAGAATTTAAATGTAGAATAAACAGTCAGAGAAAACAAAGCAGAGAAATTTACATGTTCTTCACTTGTTTCTTTTCTCCCTAATTTGTCTCTGCAGTCAACAAGGAGGGGGCATGCCAAGATTTACCACAAGATATGGCAGGCATTTGTGTAGAAGACTGCTCTGGTGACAGCGACTGTGAAGGGAACTTCAAGTGTTGCTCAAATGGCTGTGGGATACAGTGCCAAAAACCTGTAGCAGGTATGTGCATAGCGTCGTTCACTACTTTCACGTATCATATTCTTTACAACAAAAAAATAGACATGTATGTAGGATGGTTCAGCCAGTTTGGCATGTCTAGGCCTATGTAGCAAATTTATCAAATACATGAACTTTGCTATGATCTGGTTCGATTGTCAATAATTCATTACAATCAATTTACACTGTATTTGTTTCTCCATGAATGAAAAACTCCCACAGAGTGCTGGGACATGTTGGTGTAGTATGAGGAATAACAGGCGGGGCGGTTTGGAGCGGTACAAGGGCCACTGGGTTAATTTGGCAAGTTCAAAGCATGATGGAGATTGAGTTAAGAGATCCAAGGTATTGAAAGCTCTTTTCTTTTGTATAAAACAGAAAAGCAGTGCTCCATTGCCTGCAACAAGATGTACGATCCCGTGTGTGGGACCGACGGAGTGACCTATGGCAATGAGTGTACACTGCGGTACCTCAAATGCACCAGGAACCAAGATTTCATCCACCAGAAGAATGAAGGAGAATGCCCACACCATCGCAGAGGTAATTCCATTTCTGCTCTCATTCCTTTTCCCTCCGCATTTACTACCCCCATGTTTCTGCTGATCTGGATGGGATTTGAACCCGGACCATTGAGGTGGAAGGTGGGGAAAGTACCACTGCGACAACCCAAATCCCTGTGTGGGCTTAAGAATCCTTTAAAAAAATACTGGATCCAGATCCAGACCACTTTCAAAATCTAGTGGATTTGTACTTGTATCAAGGACCACCCCTGAAATAATTTTCATGAAAAATCAGTCCACAAGTTTTGGAGTTACCTAGTTAACAGACCAACCAACCAACTGACGAACAAACAAACTAACACAGATGAAAATATAACCTCCTTGGCAGAGGTGTATCCAGTATGTATCCAGTATAAATGTTGATTTTTTTTTTAACTTTTGTGTGTGTGTGTTGTAGTGGGGCCATGCGAGCAAGAGAAGAACCTGAAACTTGACAGGGCATCCATGGTTGGACAAACTACTCCACGGTGTGACAATAAAGGCTTCTACAGACCCATGCAGTGCTCTGGGTCAATCGGTACGTATCTCTAGTCCATGTCTTGATAGAAATAAACTTTAGACTATATGAAGCTCCTTTGCAAATTGTGACTTTGATAAGTATTTATTGCAATAAACAGGGTTGCTCAGTCTTTGATTTCATTTTACTACTGACTAGTTTGATCGAATATGGATGAAAGAAATTTCATTGAAACACCCATTTTTCCTGAAGAAAGATTATTGATTCAGCTTAGAAATTCACAAAAAAAGATACTCACTGTTAAAATACTGTACCCTTATATTGGCTTTGTGAGGGAACTGACATGACGCAAGAAGGCAGTGTACATTCACTATCAGGGGTGTGAAATCTCAGCTTAAAAGCTGATTTTAGCTTTTTTTGTTTTGGATTTCAGCTTCTTTCCCCTCACTTGCTGTGTACAAAAGTATAGGAGATTTCCAAAGTTCAGCTTTTTACACCTTTTTCAGCTGTTTTCAGCTATTTTTATCAGTGGTCACTCACACCCCTGACTATGCCGTGCCAGGTTTAGTGGGTTATGCATCATGCACGGATAACACCCAAATATAAGGACCTTCAAGTCTAATGTTTACAGAGCTTGAACTTTCCTCTCTGTACTGCAGGATCTTGCTGGTGTGTGACCAGGGAGGGCCTACAGGTGACGGAGGCCGAGGGCGTCATGATCAACTCAGATGAGGACTGCCTCGAGTTTCTCATGGAGCAAAAATAGTATTGCCCGTTTCACATCATAGGGTATGGGTGACTTGGAGCAAAAATAGTATTGCCCGTTTCACATCATAGGGTATGGGTGACTTGGAGCAAAAATAGTGTTGCCCGTTTCACATCATAGGGTATGGGTGACTTGGAGAAAAAACAAAGGATATTGATTTGTGTTTGAAAACCTAAGATACATTTATTGACCAGTTCCGTACTAAATAACAATTGGAGATGTACCAAAGGACTTGTATTTTACAGCTCAGTAGCATAACTTTGCATAATTTAAGATTAAAAGATTCTCTGCTACTAAAAGTGGCTTAAAGTTTAATCAGATATTGATAATCAGAATTAAATTTGAACTTTGAAAAAGAAAACTTTTGGAAATCAACTATGTAATTGGAACTAAGAGTATATAATTTGGTTTTTTTTACATTTACATGATTTAAAATAAAAGTTCAGGTATTTGGTACTTAAACACAGTTTTTACATTTAGTAAACAAAAACCGTACAGAGTCAGTATTGTGTATTAAAGTTACATCAGCATTTAGTTTACTATTCAACTCATGGTATATTGAACTCCTTATTTGTGTACTTTAAATTTGTACCTACATTTATTAGCATGACGGCAGAAAAGAAATATTTGCGAACACAATCACTTTCATTTTGGTCATAATCACGGCAACTCTGAATCATTTCTTTGCAAAATGGCATGGATCAGTGCTGTAAGTGGGTTCAATGTTCAGGGGTTCGTTTTGTGGGCAGGTTTTTTTTGGGGGGGGGGGTGGCTCATTTAGGCTGGTCGAGAACTCACAAACTTGAATCCACCCACAACCATTCGTTAATCAAGTTAAATTTTGTGCATCCTTTACAAAATGATATTTTTTTTAAAATTCGTTAGATACATTCTGTGCATATGTGCCTTGCTATTTATACAAAACAGAAACTTGAAGTTTACTTTCTTAGTATAATAAAATAAGAAGTTGACAAATTTGGTGTTTTGTGTCAGACTCGGACTTTAATTGTCACTGATTGGTTGTCCTGAGAATGATTTTGAATATGATATTATTTTTCAATACAAAATCCCAAAGCTTCTGGTTTTTTGGTGTCCCAATATGGGGTGGGATTGGGGGAAATCATAAATCCACGAAATAATCAGCAGAGGTTTTTTTTTTCTTTTAAATAAAATAACTATGCATGTGCTACACCATTATGCAGTAAGCATTAAGTTGAGATGTGACGTCACACTTAACTTGGAAAATTGCAATCCTGGCTTAATCACGTGATGCGTCACATGAGAGATTTACTGGTCTATGCGCCGCCGCGCCGATACAGGGAATATTGAAGCAGGCTAGCTGCACGGCAATCAGACTGATTCTCAAGTTATTTTTTGATGCGTGGTCCTGTTGTTTCTGGCCCGCAATTTCCTTGATCTTGAAACAAAATTAGTCCAGAAAATGGCATCAATAAAGATGAATCCTTTTGTGCTGCCTTTGTGTTTGTGGCTTGTTTATCTCCTCGATTCTGCTGCCGTAAGTAATTATTACTGATTATCGTAAAATTCGTAATTAAAAGTGATCAGCGGGGTGGTCAGTGGTGGTGTTTCGGCCATGGGCTCAACAACTTCCATGATTTTCGGCTTTCCAGGACGGCACTGAATAAATATGAGGAAAATCTTCTAAAGTTTCTGTCGTATAATTGGAAAGAATGAAAGTTTATTCATCACAGTTGTATACGTATACACAGTTTGGCTCCCACAGTTTTTTCTAAATTTTAAATTTGTACACATAATTTGCATTTTTAAATGAACGTGACCGATGGTTTCTCAATCCAAAATATATTTTTTTTATACAAAATATATGTTTTTTAACCTTTTATTTTATTTTATAAATTCATTCATTTCCCTGTAAAATTCACCAGTTTGTTATTGTTTGTCATATTGTGACTTTCGCGTAGCTTATATTCATTTTCATTTAAAATTTACCTTTAATTTGTATTATGATCATGATGATTATGTTACGTTATTTTTGTGTATGTATATTTTTTGTTTAGCTTTCATGCTGTCTTTGTTTATAATCGTTCTTGTCATCCTGTGTCTTCTTTGTTGTTTATGTTCAGGGGACTCGCACTCGACAAGCTTTGCTTTTTGTGGGTCCCCTGCATCTCTAGGTGGTGTTATTCAAATGTTATTCTTATCTTTATATTCTAAAAATGCATGAATCATAGTCGTACAAACTGTATTCTTTTATGCCTTGAGATGAAATAAAGTAAAGTAAAGTTTAATATACAATTCAAGTTTTGGGAAATTAATGTATCCTGACCCCAAATGGTTATGTACAATTCTCTAGGTGCATGGCCATGAGAATTCTTGAAACTTAGTTTAAATTATTGTTACTTTAGTACATGTATTTAACTAGTCTTAAAGTTAAATTAGGGGGAAAATGTTGCAACCTGACGCCACTTTTTTTTCCTGCATATCATCTCAATGAAGGTCATTAATTGCAAAAATGATGATAAGATATGAATCTGGCATGTGTCTGGGACTGAGAATCATTCCAAATTTGTTAAAAAATACTTGGAAAATTTTCCTCTCCATAGACTTTGTACACAATGTCAGGTTGCAACATTGTTTCCTTAGTCAAGATTGTTAGTCTTTAACCATGTTAACTGGCCCCATTATTTCTCTTAACTCAAAGTAAACTGTTAGATGCTTTAGGTCATCATATATCTTCTTTTTATTTATTCTAATTTTTGCACTGCAGGCTGAATACTGTATCGACGGGTCGTACTGTAGTACTGGTTGTTGCAGTGATAGTTATGGTTACTACTACTGTTGCTACAATGTTGCCCTGACATGGTGTAAGTTATAGGGGAAAAAATATCAAAATTGACCTAGCAAATTGTTAACCTAAGTAACTAAAATTGGGAACCCTTTAGCTGCAACCAACATGACCAATTTTAACAGGCTAGTTTTATCACTGAATTAGAAAATTTTTAACATTGGATTTGAACAGTTTCGAACTCCAAACTTTCTACAAGTTAAGAGTTAAAAGTCTCCAGAAAAAGTTGTTAAATGATGATTGAGTGAACAATACTAAAAAAAATGATTTGTGAAATATCACATTAATGTTGCATTGTTCTCTGCCGTACATGAATGTAAAATAATTTGCATGATTTATTTTGTCATTGGTATCAGGAATGAAATACAAATGTTAAAAATGGTTTATTTTCCCCCCATTGCAGGGTTCTGGTTCATGTGGGGGGTAATCCTCCTGATCATCCTGACCACCTGCTGCGCAATCATCCGACGTCGCCAGATCCGTCAGCGCCAAGTGCTGGTGGTCCGGCAGCAGGCTTACTCAGGTCCCGTCTACGGCACCCTGGTGAACACCGAGGGGCCACAGCAGCCCTACACGCAAGCCGGCTACAACCAGTATGGGGGATACCCCCAGCCACCCCCAGGGCCTGTCCCACCTTACAACCAGGTATTAAACTCAGTGGTGGATTAATTATTCAGATTGGTGGCTGAGGCATTGAGGTTTAGAGAGATCCAAAGCTACAAGAAGTGCAAGATTGATAGTATTGTATAATGCTTCAGGAAGTTCAAAATATCTTCCTGTAATTTTAGATAATTACCATTGATCAGACGGAAGGGATTCATTATCCACCCAAATTGCCGTTTTTAAATCTGTCCAAATAATCCTCCCAAAACATTTAACCAACCCAAATTTGAGCTTGGAATCTTGTTTCTTGCACTCTGCCTTCTGGTTTACTTAAAAAAAAGAACTATCCCAAACAGCCCTGCCTGTTACTTCATTGCATGTTTACAATGTCTTACAAAGTAAGTAAAGTCTGTCAAGTCAAGAGCCAATGGGGCCCACCAGGCAGGCGTTTATCCCTGCTTTCCTTGGCCTGAAACAATTGAGACTATTTCTATTCCCCTTGGATGGGATGCCAGTCCATCGCAGGTTACTCCCCAGCTAATGCCAGTACCCTTTTAAACTCCTGGGTGGAGAAAGGCAAGTGGGGTGAAGTGGCTTGCCCAAGGACACAACATATGACCAGCAGCTGGATTTAAACTCCTGACCCTCTGATCACGAGTCACAAACCCTAGCCACTAGGCCACACTCACCCCTCATGTAGTACAGGTGCAATGTAGTACAGGTGCAATAGGTTCAACACTGCACGCAAGATTGCTAAATGTTCACCAAATCTAATCTGGATGACAATCCTTCATTGGCAGGTTCCTCCAGGCATGCAGCCCCCAGCCCAACAAGTCAACCCAGCCATGCCAGTACAGCAAGCTGGAGCAGTCGCCACCAAGGAAGCCCAGGTACATGTAAACACCTTGATCTCACTAACAGGGGAAGTCAGTTGGAGCATCCACACGACCATTTTCTCCTTCGTCGTGTTGGTTTTCCCACTCGTATCCATCTGGTTTCTCTTTTCACCCATTCTCATGCTGTACTGTTTCTTGTTGTACCTAATTGTTTTCTACTGTGCTCTATTACTTCTGTCCTAATGCACAAATCTTTTTATATTAAACATCTTCACATTACTGTATAGACACTTTGCATAAGGAACCGTCTAAGTTGAGGTTTATACGTCGGCGAAGGGCAAAATCTAATATCGATAAGTGTACATCTTTGAGGTGTTGTTTTGTTAATTTAATTCAGTAACAATGAATTCACAAGGGGCGTAATTGAAACCCTGTTCTCGAGTGACCCGCGAACAGTGTTCTCGGGTTGTTGATTACGAACGCCCAAGTGCGTGTGGAGTGCAGCTTGGCGAAAATTCAAGATGGCTGGCGCCGTATCAAAACGCCGAATGAAAAGAAGGGACAATTAATTGAAATAATACAAAAATAATTAAAATCCCTAAACAGCTATAAAAATTGGCAAAGACAAAGCTGACAAGCCCACTCTATAACCACGTACATTTTAATTTTTGTATCGTTACTGCTCCAGCACTGAATGTATGCTTTCAATTTTATACACAAATATTAACGCAAGTTCCTGTAGGGGCCTAAATCCCCCATCTTTGTTCTGGACGTTCTTCATCTACTCTCCAATAAGTGGGGAGTGAGAATTGTGTTCGCAAACACCATTGGCATGTTGATTCCCGTCATTCGTAACCCTGTTCTCGTGTTCATTCAACACGTGATCAGGGTTTTGAATACGCTCTAGAGGTCTACTTGTGCATGGCCCCATAAAACAGGCATGCAACTTTTCCTCGGATCAGCTGATTTCCTCTTTTTTTACTTCCCATGTGTGCCATTGAAAATAGAAAAACACTGTACAAAGTCTGGGGAAAATTTGAATTTCCTCTTTTTTTGTGATTTCCCAGTTGCATGCCTGAATTAAAACAAAAGCACGCATCTCACAGATGGCTTCAGTGCAGACAATCTATTCCAGAAGAGGGAGGGGCAAATTATTTTAAACACCCCCACTCCTTACTCCCCACTCTGGGGAGAACAGTCAGATCCTAGGAATGGACGTAAAATGCACCTACATGTATATTTGTCATGCACATTTAAATTACTAACAGTTCTTTATTCTTCTTACCAAATTCTGCATATTTTTGTAACGTTGCATTGTGTGTGAAGTCCAGACTTGTGGTAGGGTATTTTGTACTCAGTATAGAAATTGATACTCATTATGTAGTATTTAAGCTCTTTTAGGGAAAATTTTACACTTATTCACACAGATGTTGAATAGATGTACATGTACATCTGTTGACTTATATTATATTTTACAATGTGGAAACGTACAATGGGTCATCCATACTTTTTGGAAAATTACCATTTTTCCATGCTAAAATACATTCCACATGTTTCATTTAGTTTCTTTTATTGTCCATTCCTCGCATAACTTTATTCTCTCTTTATCACATACATGTATGGTTTACAGATTTGTGCAACAAAAATTTGCATTCCACCTAAGTTATATTGATATATTGAAAGAAAAAAATCTACGTGTATTTTTGTATCAGTGTTTATCATGTGGTGCAATTAAAATTAACTTTATTCAGTAGTAAATTTTGAATCGGTAATTGCAGTTAGATATTCCAATTGTATTTAAATTATATTAAATTGTACAAATTTGTATAATATTTATCACGCATAGTACATTGAATTTATATTTTTTACTATTGTACAAATTTCTAGTTCTTACTGTTTGAATCTTATTTTTGCTGCAGACATACAATGTACATGTACCTGTACAGCATTGTTTTGGATTGAGCAGGGTTAAGAGAACATCACAAATTATTGGATTATGTTGAAAACCTAAGTTCAATTTATTTTCAGTCACATCATATACATGTACTTCATTTCATGCATGCATCCTGCCAAACCCATGTTAAAAGAAACACACGTATGTATTTGCGCAGATGTGGAAGTCAATATTAGCGAATTAGTGTCACTCCGATGGCATCGTTTCCTTTGAATCGCATGTTCTTTCCTTCTGGGAGTTCGAGAAATATCCCTTTCCAGTCGAATCATATAAATGTACATGCATGCATGCATACATCCTCCTTAACCCATGTTAAAAGAAATACGTAATATTTACACTGATGTGCAAGTCAGTATTATTTTTCCAGCACATTATTGTCGCTCGATGGCATACTTTTTCTTTCACTTCACGTGTCCTGTAAATCGCATGTGAATTCCTTCCGTCATTTTCAGGAAATTTCACTTTCAGTTTGTGTGATATATGAGCTTGTTTATGCACTGTTGTGGTTGTGAAATGAAAAGTTACTATTTAAAGTGTGGTCTGTGTGTGCATTCATGCATGTACACACCCTACACTGTCGTAGAGGGTCGCATCCTGTTTTAACCTCATTGTGCAATATTCCTGTACATGTGTCCCATGCTGTATGTATGGTGATTACAGGCATGCAGCTTTTCCTCGGATCAGCTGATTTCCTCTTTTTTGACCTCCCATGTGTGTCGTTGAAAATAGAAAAACACTGTACAAAGTCTTGGAAAGATTTGAATTTCCTCTTTTTTGTGACTTACCAGTTGCATGCCTGTGATTACAGACTTTACTTTCATTTTAGTGATTCCAAAGTATTTTTTGGCTTTGTAAATCCTTTTTTGTATAGTGTTCAGCACCTGTTGACAATTTTGGATGTAATGAGAACTGCCGAGCTTGACTTGAATTTCTGTTGCTTTTTTTTTTGGCCAGTTTTGTAACCCCTTGTGAACATTGTGAACATTATGTTTCTTGTGTTGTCTTTTCTTTATTGGTTACAGTACGACCCCAATGACAAGCCACCACCCTACAACCCTGGTTCCTAATTTGTGGAATGCCGGGTACCAGACCAGCAGAAACCACCCCACAGATGTGAAGAACATGGATTGGTGAAGGAATGTACTAATTTCTGACATGTACTAATCATGTCCCTTTCAAGCTATCATCGACAATCAAAACTTAATGCAATGTACAGAAATTATTTGTCATAATAACTGAAGCTGTTACAGGAGAGTCTAAATTGGACTAGGTATTTTGCCCACGTTATAAAAACTAACTCGCATCAAAAGTTATTAATAGTACTACGGACTGATTTTATAGAGAGAACCAAAAAAAATTGTTAATCCACAAATAGTATATGTACGCAATCTTTTTCTATCGGATCGAATGAGTGAAATAAAGAATTTTATTGATAATACACAGATGTTAAAAACAACAATTTGTATTGTTCTAATCATGCTTTACAGCCTGTTACTAGCGTAGCTCTGGGAGAATATCTGAACGTATGGGAGGAACAGATATTCTCAAACCCAAAAGTTGCCAAAGTTTTCCAGTGGGAAAATATGTCACTAGCCCAAGTGCCCATTGCACTATTATATTGCGTATAAGACTTGGTCACATAAAGAATTATTTGTATTTTTTAATTAAACAAGAAGTTTCTTTTGTAATAAGAGCTCTTTATAATGCAACTCATGCAGTGTTAATTCTGTAAATTTTTAAGGAAAAAAAGTTGGATTTTTTTTTTCATATTCCTGAAATTGTTAAAATTAAAAACCATCATTTTTGCACATCTTGTTTTTAAAAATGTGTAACATTTCAAAGTAGCTGGATTTTTGTCCTGTCTCAGAGACAGGAAAATGCACTAAAAATCATTTGAAATCGATGACATTTTTGTTTTGATTTCATCATTACAGATTTAACATTCATATACATGTATTTTAAATTCTTATCAAATATTTTTATACTGTAAGTTTTAGATTAAAAACAAGAATTTGTTTCAGTTAACAAAATCAGTAAGTTGCGCTCTATTTATAACTGATAGCGGGCAAATACATTATCTTGTATGTCATATAGCCTGGTAATATGCATCGACCTTTGACCTGGATTGTGCGCATTGTGAAATTAAGTTATACACACTGAATAATATTGGACCTTTGATTCTTCATGGGATTGTTGACATAATAGTTTTGTCACATGTTTTTTACATCACCATATCACAGATTGACAAATTTGAAAGAGATCGGATTAGGATTAAAAAAAGAAGAAATTTCCCGAAACAAATCAAAAAATACAAATTTAATGTCATTGTCTGTAGGGAGATAAGTGTTGCACCAATATATATTTTGTTAAATGAATGAATAATAGGTTTTTTTTTCACTAAACATGTGCATGTACATAAATGGCGTATTGAATTATCATATCTGGGGTTTTTTTTCATAATTATGTTCCAATCATCTTATATATATTGAAATCATGAAATTTACTTCTGTATTCGTTTGTCTTGATTAAGTTGTCATATGCTGTTTAATTGCTTCTTATTTCGGAAATATATACAAATTTTACCTTTCTAATTTGCACCTCATTGGGTGAAATGAATAAATAAACATACAGAAATTAAAGTCTTTGAAATTCTATACAAATGTGTGTTATATTTTTAAAGCAATGACCGACCGGCATTTTATGTACGGGTTAGGAAAAAAAAGGAGTTCTAATGTATTCTGCTAATTTTTGCAAGAAAACCAGTGAGGGCGCTATGCGCAATTGACAACTATACTAACAGCTTGTCACACAGCTATAGTTTTTGCCGGTGTAGTATGAATTTAGGTTTTTTGAAATACGGACTCATTGGTGGTATTGTGCATGCTCATGCATAAATTATTAGGAGAGGGACCGGTCACTCGAGAGGGTTTAACCAATAAAAGGGAAAAAGAGTCTGATTTTCATACGAGTCTGATTTTCATATGACACCGGGAATTTCAAGCTCGGCACGGCCAGACGTACGGTGCGCTACTGGTTGGGAACCCATTTGACGCTAGAGGCGCCCTTGTTCCCTGTTGGCTTGTCTTTCTTTTAATTGATTTCTAGAATCCGCAAAAGAGGATCCGTCTTCTACAGCACAGCTTCACTCATCAGTCGTCCTTAAAGCTTTATTTGAAAAAAATATCCATTTGGGGGAGGGAGACGGTTTGGTGCTAGGGCGTAACCCCCCCCCCCCCCCCCCCCCCCCCCTCGTGTGAGTGGGCAGCCGGTGACCCGATACAAGAACTTGCCAACTGAAGATTTTGCCCACTGTATACATTACCCTTTAGTTTATCCTCGAGAGTTAAAAACAATGTGCGATGAAATTAAGGGTCGCCTTTGTCGTGGCACTGAGATGGTGTAGGCCTACTAAAGGGAAAATACAACATTTGCAAACATCAAAAAATAAAACTACCAAATCATTTTGAAATACCTTGCTGGACTGTTAGTGAATGACAGTGTAAAGCATCCTGTAAAATCATGGCACCTGGTATACTGTCATTTTCAAGAAAAGTGGTATGTTTGTATCAATTTCCAACGCTGATCGGCCGATCAGCGTTGGAAAAAACTGGCTTTTTTCAAATACTGGCCCCAGTTGACCATCGCACTTGTTTGCAATCGATTACACACCTATATGAACGGGTACAAGCCAGCTAGACTGGTTCCCTGACCTTACAATTCCCCAATATATGTAAACTGCTCTGTTTCTTCTTAAATGGAGTCAGGGAACCAGACTACAGGAAAATGATTGTTTTTCTTGGTTTTTATAGCATTTTCGAACCCAAAACCTCAAAAAAGTCAGTGTAACTATATTTGCTATATATTTCCAACCCCCCAATTCCATCCATTTCTGAAAATTACAGCAAAAGCAAATGATGTATATTCCCTTTAAACTAGTATAAAATTCATTCCAAACACAGCCTATATTTCAGTTTTCCTTGAACGACTGTCCACAGGCCTATACTTTATTCGAACCTCAAACAAATCACACACAGCCCCCTTTTATCCAAAAAATCCAATAGAATGTCCTTCAAGAACACGTCAATATGGCAAGCTATATCAAAGAAATGTATGAAATGTGATATTGATACTAGCATGCATAAAATACATGTTATTCCTCTGATATCAAGATAACAGTTGAGTAACACATCTCAAAAACAATTAACGTAATTACTTGCCTACATGTTTAAAGTTTAATCTGAAATTTCAATGCACATTTATAATGTGTTTCGGTTTGCCTTAGGCGATACAATGTACAATACTTTTTACAATAAATAAAGGTGTTTTTTTTTACTTGTACAGCATATGCTAAAATGACACTGACCTATTTTCAAACATTTGTTGAAAAACATTAACTGCCCTTTTTTCGTGTTTTTTTCTCTATAGATTTACGCAAACACTATATTATTATAATATCGTACAAAAGTTAATTAATAAGCAGCGGTATATTTAGCAAGACAAAACTTGGAAGCTGTAAAAAAAAAAATCTTCGAAATGGGGAAAAATTCCACTTATGTTGGGAGGAAAACCAACTCAGTTTATTCGAGGGGAACCCACTCGACTCAAAACCCAAGTCCTAATTTAATGCAAGTTGTCTAGTTTTATCCAACTTGCATAAAATGAATACTGCATACATCAGTGTATTAATCGAATGACGGTGAATACATTAAGCTTTTGGCACCAATAAGAACGAACACAGTAGGTCAACTCAATGTGATTGGCCAACAGGAATGCTAAGGCGTAAGGGTTCACGAACTGTTCCACCAATCAGCAGGTTCGTCTTTTCATACCTTTTTTTCCAAGATCATGGATTGGTCCCTGTTATGCATGTGTCTTCAGAATGGAGTCGTCATGTCGAAGAATTGAAGTACCGGTGACATAACTGCATGCTCGAAATACGTCTAACGTCCTTTAACCTTAAAAGGGTTCCGCGTTATCTAAATCCTTATTATAGCCCCGTAAATCATTAGTGGAATATAAAACTTGAAACCGGACCTAACTGTTGTCAAGTCCCTTCAAGCGGCTATACCATTGGAGCCCTTACACGACATTTTTAGCAAATTTGACCCTAATAACCATACCAGCAGATGATACAATCTGATAAACTTCATCACCGAAATGATAACATGTTGAGAAATAAAATCAGAAACCGTCCTATCATAAACTGTAATCTGATAAAGCGTTTGCACTAACATTTAATGTTTACTTCTCTATACACTACCAGCACAATTATCGACTGTTGCAATTCTTAGCAACGTTTCGTTCATGAAAAAGGTTCGGCAGTCAGTCAAATCGAAACTCGCAAAACCTTGTCCGACGGTTCTTTAGATACAAATTAATTATAGACATAATTTTCCAACAACTATTGTAATGGATGCTACAAAAAGAAATCAACACGTTCTTTTTTTTTTCACCTCTAGTACTTATTTATAGTACAAATCTTACGTATAAGCATGGCAGAAGCTTTATTGGCTAAACTGGATCATTTCAAACCACCGAAAATCCATACAAATCCATTTTTCTGGACAGAAAGGAGCGCTGCCTAACGGTGACAATTGTTTAAATTGGGAATCGACACCAAACTGAATAGTTTAATCAGAATTCAATCAATATTGAATTTGTTGTATAGAGAAAGACTATAACGCATTCACTTCCGTTGATGCGCCCAAAATGGCGTCGTTACAAATTACAGCGCCCTCAACGTCCACAAAGTTGCCTATCCGCGACCGACAGCTATTCATCTGTGCCCAACAGAAATAACTTAAAAACCTATGTACAGAACGAAATGAAAAATAAAACAAAGTGCTTAATATTCCCAATGCGACATCCGGTCCGTGAAATCTGCGCTCCCTCTGTGAGGCAAGGGCTGGTTGGGCGTGGCCTCCGTCAGGAGCCGGTACTGGTTGGAACTGAGCGATCCTTGTCTTGAGTGCTTGCCGTCGGCGTCTTGGAAGACGATCACATGCGAAGCGCCCACATCGACAGCGTTTGACTGCACAATAGAAAAATATCGACAGTGAGTTTAGTGGGAAAGTGTCCACTGATAATGCCAAATTATTGCCTTTTTAAATTTAACCCTCTGACGTAAAGAATATAGGGACGAGACAAAATTTCACTGCCGTGCACGTTAGTTCTCAAAGTAACACGAGGCCAAGGGCGGATCCAGGGGGGGGGCAAAGGGGGCCATGCCCCCCCCCCAAAAAACGAAACAATTTTTTTTTTTTTTTTATGTGACATCGCAATAAAGGCAGGCAATGAGTACACCACCATCTTTTCCTCAAAAAAACATTTGTTAAAGTGGTCAGAAATTGCCTCAGATCGCACCACAGAGCATCTAGAATCCAAAAAAATTTCGGGGCCCTTAAGCGGGCCCCGAACCCCACGCCGTAATTTTTTTGACCCACTTTTTGGGGGACCAAAAAATTTTTTGGCCCCCCCTAAAATTGTGTTCTGGATCCGCCCTTGCACGAGGCATGTTATGATGCTTTACTACAACACTAAAAAGCATAGTATCTGCTATTGAAGGAACTTTTGGCGCCTTAAGAATTAACTGGGCTACAACTCGAGGAAGTTCTCGCCCAGTGTAAATTGCCTCCGTCAATTTAGTGGTTGTTACTGAATTGTTCCTCGGTCAATTGGTTACGGGAAATCTCAATCATAACCATGAATAATAAGATGATTCAAGACGGCATGCTTGCAATATCACAGGGGCTGGTAGTACTCGGAGAGTTATATGGAAATGCATTGGTCGGGTGTTTCCAATAAGGAAAAAAAAATGACTAACTATCTTAGGAGGAAGAGATGGTAACGGCGCAAGATGTTGACAGGTCTGAGGTGGTGTGTACAGGAACCAATCAATTATCAGCCGTTTGCATCATTGTCCACTACTCAAGGAAACGGCCATTTTTGTCTGGTCCCCCATGCGCTAAATAACCTTACTTTTGGTACGTGGTATACTGAACAAGGCACCAGTCTCATGTGGACAGGAGTCTCAGTTCAATGAGTCAAGGGCTTTTTGAAAGTTTGGGATCATGTTGGTTTCGGCTTTATCTTCAAGACTTTCACATCAATTCGGAAGCCTCTAACAAAAAAACCTAAAGTCCGAACCAAAATGAAACACTTGAAACTTTGGTTGTGGAACGTCAATTTTTTAGAAAGCAGCAGACTGCTTTCTAATCTCACTATCTGAGCATCAAAGGTATGCCGGCAACTATTAATTTCACAATTTTGAAATACTGTCAACTTAATCGATATTTGAACTTGTATATGGAGGCTCATTATACGATCCAATGCGATCTGAATCTTTGCAATTTTGTTCCTTCCCTTTAAGAACGTATTACGTACACTACTGGCACAAAGCCAAGGTGAGCATTCTTAGTATTGCACTATGCATTTTTTGTACCAAGGGAAAGTCTGTAATTTGTACAGCACGCAATGGCCAATGATGAGCTATCTATGTTTTGTTCACGTGGAAACAAGTGGCGTTAACACGTACTAAAACACAGGATTGCATGACAAGGTTGAGGTCAAAACTATTCGTGAAACCGTAATTGAATCTAGTTCCCCCGTGAGGTGGAAATCACCACCCACTGTTAAAATGCTGGAGAGTTTAAAGAATCTGAAGTATTTACCGAGTTGTTGTTTAATCTTGGGATTCCTTGCACCGGACTGTTTCTCCGTGACGGTGTGGAGGGGTAGCGCTCCTGCAGATATTTAACGGTCTTCTCGACCTCTCGCTTTCGTTCACGCCACAGGTTGTTCCTGGTAAAACAAAGTCACGACAAATGTTCATTGCATGTTATCTTAATACAAGATGTGTGCCGATCATGAAATTCAACGCCATGTACAGGAAAAAATAAGAGGTATTCAATTCCAGTGATCACTCTGTTACGCTTATTAATTGGGATCGGACGATTTAAAACAACTTTCACAATGAGTGATATCTTTATTCAATATTTCTGCTTTAGGCCTAATATGATTTCTTATGAAAAAAATAAGATGATATGCAAGTCACAATTATCGTATAATTTATTGTCACAATAATTTAAGCATTGGCGGTCTAATAAAAAAATTATCCAATGCCATTGAAAACATCGCACACGAACTTCAAAGAAATCCATGCCAGGTACTCAGTGAGGGTGCGACCAGCCTCCACCATTACGAGGCATTGATATGAGATTGGGAACAAGACTGCATTACGGTGAAGGTGCGCTCAGCATCCACCATTACTATACATTTACTTGGGATTGGGGACACGATCAGAGAACACAAGAAAAGACTACCACTTTCTGCCTATTCTCTGGCCATGCTTTCTAACAAAAGGTGAATTTACTTGCCTTCGATAAAGATAGATGTGGGGCCTATTATATAGAGAGCCCTGCACACTATTTGACATCTGGCTATATTTTCAAACAATTATAAACGTAATGGCGAACTTACTTGTATTTGATGAAGGCTATGACACAGATAACGGTAAGAACGAGCAAGGTGGACATAATAACGGCGATGGCTAGAGTCGTGTCATTGATGACCGTTGGTTTACCTGAAATACAATAAACAAAAAAACAATAGAAAATACATGTATGAATAAAACAATTATAATACAGAAAAAAGATATGTTACGTTTAAAATATCATCTGGACACAAACCAGAATGGTTGTAGTGATTAATCTTGATGAAATGACTTGATTGGCACTCTTGCTGGAATTTACTTCAGTTTCAAACACATTTGTATTCATTAAGAAAAAAATGATCGAGAACTTTTTGCATCTGAAAAATCACTTTAGAACGACATATTTTTGTTATTAGTGTGTCTTTGGGTTGGATTGTTCACATTTTTAAAACTTATTATACACATCCAGTGCCGGTTGACAGCATCCCAGAGTCTGCATTAAGGCCGACATTATCTCCGGATTACCTGGGACTATTTATATTCGTTACGATAACTTAGTCTTACTCAATGAGTAATAGCCTTCGATCTTAAACATGTCAAAAGCCTGACTATGGCTACTCACCGTCCGTCGAGGCACCCGGATCAATCGCGTCGCATCTTTCACCGTAGTAAGGATAATGACATCTGAAACAGATATTTAAAAGGGGGAGAAATACCGTTTAATATTGCTGAACAATTTTTATATAAATAAATAATAAAGCCATATAGGCCCTAAGCTTTCCGAACATCGCATTGTAAAGCTACTTAATTTTAGAAATCGGCCACTAGAATGGATTTTTTTATTTCAACCTAATGAAGAGTTGGTCGGCCATCAGATATGTCATTGAACTGTCACATTATAATGGACCCTTTTTGCACATTTTGAAAGAGAGGCTTAGTTGCAACTGGCAAACTCGGCCCCACGAACGAGTTCATTTGTAAGTTCAATAAAACAGGCCCCCTTTTTGTCCCCATCCGGAACGCCATTTTTAAAAATTTTTATTGCATAATCATCGCACAAACTTATGGGTATTCGCTTGCAGATGCCCAACAGTAGCATTTAAAAAACCTCGAATTTCATGAAAATCGTTTCTGTATCTGTAAAATACTGTGCAAACTCCTTGGTAAGATATCCCGCACAGAAGTTCAAACTGTCGTTATAATGGGACATAGCGTGCGCGAATTCTTGGACTTGCCCTCATACTAACAGCCTAAAGCAATCTGCAAATGTAGCCTCGTTTTTGTTCCAGTAAGGCTGGGTCGTCTGATGACCACCAACCCCGAAAAAAATTCCTGGCTACGCCCATATCCTAATGTGACTGCGCATTACTTACATGCAGAAGTACTTGTCCAGATTGATCCAGACTCTGCAAGTGCCGCCATTTAGGCAGTAGTGGTTGTCGTAGACCGCATCTGTGCACGAACCCATGTGGTCATCGTCTGGTAGAGTTTCGTTAGCTGAAAGAACGATCAAAAAGAAATTCAAAGCTGTTAAAAAAATTGCCAGACACTAACTTGTGGACTCTGAACGAAAGTTTGTCGAACCTACCTTTCGTAGAAAAAAATCTTTATTAAATACATATTCATTGATTCATACTCTCTCGTAATACTAACAAGGATTCACTGAAAACTTGCCTGGTTTTACCCAAGAAAGGGTGAAAACTGCAACTACCTAAAATTCGGTTATTCTTCACCCAATTGTTTGGGTTATAATTTCTGTTAACAAAAACGTGTGACCTTTCAAGACCAAATTTAATTTGGTCTTGTTTGACAAATAGTTTTGGTTGAATTTAACAGAACATACGCCATTAGGAGCGGCGGGTAGATATTATTTCTTCATTTGTTTCCGAGATTCGCACAGGCTGCTTTTTAAACTACCTGAAATCTAATTATAGAATCGAATTGTAGGATGACAAACTTAACTGACTTTCAAAAGAAGTATTAAATAGATATAAGATTCAAGTTCCAGAAAATCTTTAATGACGTAGGAAAGTCACTCTGCCGGAGCAGGAAATGTACTATAGTACCAGGAAGTTTGAGGAAGCTGGTGGAGGCAGAAGTATAACCGCTCGAACGGAAGACTAAACACTGGGTCACTACCACCAGCGTTTACCCTGCGCAAATTTGCAAACTTGTGGCCTGAAACACTCGTTATCCTTGCGGTTTTTTTCGTGAATGTGACAATTCTGTCTAACTGGAGGATCTTTTTGCTTGTATTTGAAGCAATTTCCTCAGCATGTCGGACGTGGATATTGCTTTACTTCCCCTGCTGCGATGAGGTAATATATACAAGGCCTTCCTACAGGTCACCAAAATCAAGTTCACGGACACCTTCGTGTCTGCACGTCCCAAGTTTAGTCGAACTTTTTGAGACGAATTTATTAACGCAAACGTGGCGAGTTTTGTGATAAAAAGTCCATTTTACCCTTAAAATAGCATACGAGTAAAGGCTACGTGTTTTTATTGACGATGTTTGTTTTTGCCTTTTAAGTGAAGTTACCCCCGTGTGACAAACAAAACAAGGTGGAAAGTGTTGAATGAGAAATGCAACCTCATTCCATTGACCCCTGTCTCGGGTCTGCCTGACTAGCTCAGATAAAACTGGCATGGGATAACTACAGGTATTATGTTTGATGCCCTTCGAAACAGGAAGAATGCTCTTAAAAAAATGTAGTATCGAGGGTGTGAACAAAATGTACTAATGAAATAACGCTGGTATGACTGAAGTATAAAGTTAAGTTGGTATCTGCACCAACACACGCTGCGTTATGTGGCACTCGAAACGAAACGGCGTATAATATGCATAATAGCATATGCCACAAGTGTAATTAAATTGTTATGGTCATGGTCGTGCATGTAGCCTATATTATTCAATAGGCCCCTAGTACCGTAAGATAATTGCTGCTGAGTCAGTTTCGTTTGGACAAAATCAAATTGAAAATTCTATCGTAGCCCTTTTGTCTACACTTTGTGTATTGTGTTCCCACTGTTACACCTTACGATTTTTAAGCAATAATAACGAAAATGCAAGTGAAAAATGTCAAGTCAGATCAGAAAATGAATTTCGATAATGTCTAGATTCTATGCAGCTATATTCAATAACTTAATTTTAGAACTATTACCAATTTCGTGGTCGGAAAATCACTCGAAACTAAATGTTCTACAATGTATAGGGACATAATCGTGACAGTATCTTTCACTTTTGCTTTTAACGTCAGAGATACAACGCTATAACTTCTACATTTACGGGTCAGTGCGCTACAAAGTTTGTGTTTTCAAATGGGCTACACTGAACTTGAATAGGGCGCATTGAAAGTGTTACAAAGCAAGCATGCATGGGGCACAGGTGAAAGAAATTCTGCAAACAAATGCGGATGAGTTAGGTAGCCATTTTTGAGTAATATTGGAATGCTGGTTAGTATACGGGATAGAAAGACGTATAAATACTAGGGATGCATGCTGGTCAGCAAGATTTCAGGGGAAATACAAACGACCAAAGTTAAACTGTGGTTATCAGTATATATTGTTTAGCACTCTATGCATGGCTATTATGAGAATGTGTAGTAAACAAAATATATTTGCAAGTACGATTTATGTAGGCCTACGCGTAGCATATGGACTTTGATGCCACAGTGCACATCAAAACTGGGCTACAGTTTTATCGTGTTGTTCTGAATCAACCATGGAGTCAAAACTCGAACAGTGAAATTCTTACGCTGCATGAGGCAATGAATTTCACTGACCCCCTCCCCGACCACCAAGCCACACCCACGCAAGTACACATTATCATAATTCATATCTGTTGGCATGCACTCGTTCAAGGTTAATATGTAATTGACATGAAGTGGAAATTATAGTTATTGAAAAGTGCAGTGAGGACTGAATTTAACCGTGGAAAAACTTACATGTATATGCTTATAATTAAAGTCAATAAAAGGGATACTGTAATGTTTCACGGTTAAAATGACTAACGATCGTACAGTACATGCTGACAGTCATGTACATAAAGGTGTGGCGGGCGTAGTAGACCCGTACACGTTATAGCGAATCAATAATCCGTTGCTATACGATGTTGATTTAGATTCGAGGGTATTGTACGAGGTGCATGAACGATCGGAGAATATAATTATATACACTCACGTCTGTCAACCGGGGTGGCGGGTTTGGTTTTGTTTCCTGAAAAATGATGCATGCTATTTTGCGGCACGTTAATCTCAGAACTATGATAAGAGAGTGGAAAATTATAATGCAACTAGACTCGATATTAAACAAACTCAACTTGTACGAAATTTCATGTATTTTACAACCATGAAAGTTTCTTTGTTGCGAGCTATAGGACTATTTTTTTTAAATCCAAATTGAATTTTAAATGGTCTGTTGTAACAATCATTCCTTGTTGGCTCGGGAAAGAAGTTGCCTAAGGCGGTATTCGAACCTACGTTCTGAAATCCTAAAACATACACTTCCTTTAAATTATTTTTTACTCTCTCGTTGCATGGCAACGAAATCATCTACGTACTAAAATTACGCAAAATTATTATAAAAGAGAAATATTCTTACTGCCCCAATCCAGCAAGCCCTCGATGTTGTCTATGAACAGCCACCTCGGTCTAGGCATGATGCAAGTATCCTTGTTCCCGCAAAAAAAAAGAAGGAAAACGATTCGGAACGAAGATATTGTGTCCACAATATGAGTGATGCGGTCTGCGGTGAGCAACAGGGAGGCGTGTCACTGTAGAATACCGATCTTAAAGATGCAGGTGAAAGCACAGAGATGTCCTCACGAAACACGACTTCAGTTGAGAAGCAAAGACAGCATCAAGGAGTAAGGGAGACAGACTGCGAAAAGTGAAAGTTTTCTCGATTTCACTTCGTGCTTTATAGAGCAGAGGGAGAAAAATCCGTCCGTCTTGTCTGAGCGTGTCGCACGTGTGCTTGTGTCGCAACCGCAGCACGAGCAGCTTCTATATATAGCCAGACGTAGACTCCAAGCCCAGCCGTTTGGAACCGTCGATCCCGTCGGAAGATCACGCCCACATTTGTACACCAACAAAAGAGCGGGTAAGTAAATGGTGATCATGAGACCACCGGAAGTACAAGTCTGTAGTTCTTCACCGGAACTTGGCGCAGGGGAACTCGGTACTGCGTCTAGTGTGTCGTGTCTACGTGTGGGAATCCCAAGTTGAAGTGCAAGGACCCGGTTGACCCTATTTTCTCTGGAAATCCTGGTCGTGAAAATGGCGTATTTTACAACAAGTCTTCAGTCGTCATTGTCGTTTCCAGGTTTGTGTGAACAAGATTGGGCCCTATTAGTGTAGTATCTCTGTTAATGAACGTGTATTTCGATACCGGACACACTGCTCTTCGGTTGTAAATAACCTCGGGTCAAATTCCAACACTATATCAATACTTACAATATTTGACAATGAAGAGTGTATAGAAACAGTGCATAGTTTACTATACTCCACGCGCGTGCTGCGCAGTAATAGTAAATATAGTATCGAGGTTAGAGGGGTGTTACGATTATACACCGTGGCACCATGTGTCAGTGGTTTTGTAGAAATAATGGGGTTTTAAATGTTTACTATTGGGCTTGTATTTGTCTTCGCAAACATTACGTATAACTCTGGAATGTTCTATAACTTTAGTGAATTTCGTGGTTTGCCCTAGTTTAGACTCTCTCTCAAGAAAAGTCACGAACTTTGTACTCGAATGTGAATCATAAATTACTCCAACAACATGGACATTTTTTAAACAAATAACTCAAAATCATTATTTTTAAAATGAAAATAAAAATTGCATATCAGTGACGAATGTCATTATAATTGAAATTTTCACGATGATACACCTCTTTTGTTTGAGCTCCCATACTGAATTGCCCATCATACTTTAATCGTCTTCATCCTGCTAGTACGATTTCACAAAGAAATCAATCAAAAAGTGCACTGTATCAAAATCACTGCATCGGTCATTGTAATACACGTGCCACCTGCTGGCGATAAAAAGTAAATAAAGAAATCGGAAGTAGGGGTTTCTTTTTTCAAAGCGAGGGAACAATGGTTTGGCATGTCAGGAATGTTAGTATTCCGCAAATAGACGACAAAGGTGGCCTGTGACCGTGCACTCAGGCTGACAGCACCGGATCTGCAGCCTGTAACTACCGGTAGTTATTGTGCGGTGCCGCCCCCTCAAACCCTCACCCATTTACGGTGATTTTTTTTATTACGGATTCTCAAACACTTTGAATCGAAAGAGGATTCCCCTAAAATATGTCATTTATTCCGAGGTGATATAATCCTGAGGCTAGGCTAAGTATTGACAATGGATCAAAGAACTTTCATCAGAAAGTTTGGGAGCCATCTAAAAGCTTCTGTCTAAATTCTACGATCAAGCATTAAAAAGTTTGACACATCTTTGTGAAGTTCCGCAGAATGGGCACAAAAAAATGTGGCACTCCTTTTAGTTGGCGTCGTGGACATAATGAAAATATGCAACTCTACAGACAACTTGGGCTAAACTAATTCCCCACACAGTAAATTATTCCCTGTTCGTGCCAACTGTTTGAGTCTTGAAACGAGACTAAGGTATCGTGTCGTTCCCACGAACGATGCGGTTGCGGTTGCCAATGTAAACAACCAGCCCGTCTCCTCGGTGCGACCTCGGTCCGATACCTCACGTGAGAATGACGTCATGCCTATAATTATTCCGAATGATGACATCACAAAACAGACGAGATCCATAATAACTACATGTACAGTTGGCCTTTAATTGGGCGAGGTATAGTCAATAATGTTATTGTAACAGTTTCTAATCGTGTCAACTCAACCGCAGATGTTGTGATAATTATAGCGGTTTTAGACTTTAAACTTAGCCAATATAAATTTGTTATTGTTTTCAAAGTGTCACCTCTGTTCTAATTTTAGCCATGGGCGGTAATGAATTTGATCTCGAGGTTGTATCAAAATTGAAAGATAGAGCCCACCCCTTCAAAGTTAATACAGAAGGTAAAATTCACACGCGCCGCCCCACCTCGAAAAATAATTCATTTACACGTATTGCATAAGCACAGTAGCTATTCCTTCGGGCATATAAAAATTCCCCTGTGCTCTTAAGAGGCATGTTTATATGCTATAAACCATTGTGCCTATGCAAGCATGTTTACAGAAGTTCTTAACCCTACGTGTTAAATCTTTTGCATTTCAGATAATGTCTGGGCACTGCAAGTCATATGCAAGCTGTCGTGTTTATAGAAAGATACGTTGATAATATGGTATGTCGTGTGACATGGCACTTTCTTTCTCGTGTGGATGGCGCAATCATTTCATCATCCTGGATTTTTCTAGAAATTTCTATTTATTTAGATTATGGAGTGTGCTAGGTCATGATGCAATGTTACGGGGGGATCTGAGGTTAGGGGCATCATGACCCTTCACCAGTTCGCTGGTCTAATTAGATGGCCAGCCTGGTGTCCATTTTGTACCGATATCTCAATGACTGACTGAGTGAGTGACTGACTGTGACCTGGGCAGTGCTGTCGTACAGGATTGCCCCGTAATAGGCTAAATCCGGCCCATATGGACCATATTCACGTGGAAGCCATTTTTGGTGGTGTTCCCTGAATGTATTTAATTAATTGTGAACTGTTGAATGGGATGGTGCCAGACTATTTACGCATTCTTGCCTCACTTTCAATTTTTTTTTAATGTGACTTAAAACATGAGGGTATGTTTAATCACAAATGTTAAATTATTCAAGTTCCAAAAATGAAGATTTTACCTCGCTTTCAATTTAATATGGCCGACTCATGAATAAAGCCCATTGTGTAGATCAGATGTATGAAATGACTTCCAGTTCAATTAAAGCCATTCTGAAGGAATTAGAAATCTTGTCCGCTTTGATTAAGACTAGCCTGGGACCAACTTTACTGTGCCTGCCTTATTTCCAATACATTTGTCAACATGCACCGACCCCAACCCAATGCCAAGTACACTATAGGTTCTAAGGGCAGGTTAAATCACCTGCCAACGTGTATTGCCTTACGTGATGCAATCGTGCCTGCTGACAGCAACAAAACACAGCTATGTTTTTCGTGGATCCACATTATGTACTTTTTTCACAATTCTTTCATTTCTTTATCGTTTCAGACGGCATGGCGCCCTCAGTGCCAGTAAGGTTTATTGTGTGGTTAGTCATTGGGGAAAATTGTCCATGGACGAAGGGACATTGATGTGCTTGAGGTTGGAAGTCCGAAACTCCCACTATGTCAGATTTGTGCATGATTCTTAACTTCGAACATTGTATGTGCTTCGGTAAAAATTAATACCCCTTCCCAAAGGTAAACTTGACGGGTAGACTGCTAAAAGCGGATCTGATCACCTGTTATATTTCTCAGTGATGCATACGGGATATAATCTTCGTTAGGATTACTTTTAATACTTTAAGCTGGCGCGTGTGAGACGGATAAAGTAAACTTGAGATGACAAATGCGTGACTGACGAGACTGACGAGACGGCTCAGACGCCTAAAATGCCACTGGAACCTTTTTTGCAACTTTTGACGCCGATATATAAAAGGTAATTCAGAACATTACCACTGACAAAGGGAACACTAAGTTTTACCCTGTTACATTTTATCCAGTTAGACAATGCAGAGGAATAACATGATGGTTTGCGTTTAAGGATGGGAATCTACCTTTAATTACGTGGTAAACGTTTCGCGCACCATAAACGTTTTGCCGACCACCCTTTCTCCAGAAAAATCCAAACATTTTCCAATTTTTTTTTTACAAACTTTGGTTGCTGTTAAAGATCGATTAGGTGTTATACCCTAAAAACTTACGAAATGCACCATGTCGGCGTTGCGAAAACCGTACTGTGGAAATCGGTTATCGTATTTTTGGTTCAAGCTGAAGGGTGCATCAAAATGTGGTTCAAAAATAAACTAGATATTCACATCAATCTACAGACCTAGATTTCGGCGAAGTCGCAATCCCCTCGATGTTATCTCTGCAGTCGAGTTGTTTATTTAATTGTTTGGTTTATCTTTATTTTGAAATGCTAAATTTACTCACATTTACTAAGTCGATGACAACAACAACATATTAATTTTCATAACACAGAGGACGAGCCAATTCAGCCAAAGCAACCAGATGTTAGTATTACGAGTGCCCAATGTAAGATTATTATCTTATCGTATATATTCAGGATCTGTAACAAGGCACACACAAATACTGTCCCTGTTTTATCTGTTGGGGGTGCGGGCTTGTTTAGTCAAAACACCACGTGCCAACGCGTGCATGGGGGTACGGCACGAATCGTGTCCAGCCAAAATAAAGATAACGGGACACGAGATTAACACGAGCTGTGCCAAAACATCCGAATGCTGACTGATAAATACACAAGCTGACACTTTTCGGGTTTTTTTTTTTTTTTTTTAAGTAGAACAAAATTCTCTCTTGATATCGGTCAAGGGCGCCCTCTATAACACACCTGGTTACTCCAGAGTTGTTTGGTTAGTTGGGGAAAATACATTGACGTCATTCCATACAAGTTCCATACAAGTTGGTACAGGTACACACTGTGCATTATGCTCACGCAAGCGTGCAATTCAGCCTTTCAGGTAAAATATTATTTTTTTTAATTTTGTTTGGGGAAAAAAGGGGAAGTCTACTGGGCCACGTTGACTGATTTCGCAATCGAAAAAAATTCCACCTTTTCAACTCGAAGGCCAAAACACAAACAAACAGGGAAGGTCGGGCAAAACATGTTGACTAAGAATCTGTGATTTTGCAATCGGAAACTATATTTTAGAAAAATATATTTTTTAGAAGTGAAAATGACTACCTTACTAAACTATGATATATAAATGCATATATCCCAGTTGTAAATTGGAGCTATGGAATGCTTCGACAAAAACATGGCAGTTCATGATCCTGTTAAATAAATGGGTAACTTCCCTACCTTGTTCATGTGAGGATAAACTATGGCTTATTGTCTCAAAAAAAGACCTCGCCTTAATGCAATATCGTCACGCCATGAAATTCGGAGCAACAAAGATCTCAATTTACTAACGACAATTTCTATAAGCCTCCTAGACTTAGTTTCTCATTTCTCAACCCGAAATGACGTCAGGATACTACAATCTCCGACTGAAACTCAAAGTTCTAAGATCGAACCTCACTCACCATTGCTTTCCTCCTCCTTGACCGTCTGGCGGATCCTCCGGAGGTTCTCTCTGCTCTGAGGCACCGCATCCTCAACAACCTCAAAGACCGTGCCCTCCTCATCCATAGGCATCAAGAAGAAGATTGACCGGCTCAGCAGGCTTAGTCCCTCCAGACAAGGACCGATGTTCCTTTCTGGCGCAGTGCTGGCCAACCCACCACCGGTAGGTGTCCCCTCTGTGCCCCCCACATCGCCTGCAAGGATCGTCCTTTCGGTACCTGTCCTGTTACTGGTCAATCCAGCGGTGGTGAGGCTGAAAGTCTCGTTGAACTGACCGTCCTCCACTACGATCTCGATGTGCGCGCTGGCCACGGACTCGTTGCCCCCCTTCAGCACCTTGCCAACGCGGATGGTGAAAGTCCGAGGCTGGCCCGTCTGGCCACGGGCAACCACGACCCCCTTGACCACGATCGGGACCCTCCGTGTCCGTTCCTCCACGCTCCTGGTTGAATCCCTGACACAATCGGCCAGGACACTTGCTACAGCCACACAGCTCAGAAGAGCCACCACTGACAACGTCTGTCTCGAAACAGTCTTCATTTTCACTCCACGAAAACTGATACCTAACTCCACTCAACAAAACCTGCTACCAGTTACCCCTTAGGTAAACACTTGAAAAAAAGGCAAGAATTCTTTCCTTCGGCAAGTGCTTATAAACTTTGCAGTCTGTGTGACTCTTTTTAAAATTGGTCCTCTCAACTTTCTGCTACCGCTTAGGTTAAAGAACAACTTCAATCACTTACTCCAAATTCCACAATGACAAATAAACTCATCGTGCTTCGGCTTTTATTCCCTTGGTAGGGCCAGTAGATTTCCCTTGATAGAATATTCCCATGACTAATAAAGTTCCCTGGTCACCGAATGTAAAAAAAAAAATTGAATGAATGGGGCTACCCCAGGCCACGCCTCCTTGGAATATCCCCCGCGTGACGTTTCGTCGGCCGCGCGCGCACGGAACTAGCAAAGTGGATGTTTCCGGGTGACTGTTTCATGTTTGTATTGCACCACACAGGAAATGGTTAAAACAACTTGTTTGCAAAGTGGGACTATTCACTGAAGTGCACTACGGATACTTTATTTTTACTCCCCAACTCCTTAAAAACATTTTAGATATTTTAGTACAGTAAACATAACCCTCCTACGCATCCCCCGTTTTTTTGCATGTCGTTTACATTATGTCGAATTTAGCCTATTTGCATATTACAAAATCGTAGTGAGCCATGAATGCGCTGTTGGATATAACATAGGCCTATATTTTTTAAGACAGACATTGTTGATGTATATAGTATAGGCCTAAAGTCAAGAATTTGACTTTCAGTGGTCATCTCAAGGCTTTGTCTACGTGGCCTCCAAGCCCTGAACATATATCGACGGTTTTAGTTACTCAGTACGGTAATATACTAATAAAAAAGAAGAACATCGATCAACACTTCCTAAATGTGTTAATAGCTGTCAATAATATACAGCCAAAACAATGCCTCCTCTTATCCAAAATTTGGCCGATGATGTCGTTATTCAAAGGGTCGGGCCAGGTTTTAGGTGATGTGTGCGTATTGATGGTCATGGCCGAGAGTGTTTATTCTTAATTTGGCCATCGCCAGGCGGTGCGGCCTGGGGTCATCCCAGGCCAGGTCACGGGCAGAAGTCGGGTTGAAGAAAGGGGCAACTGGAGTTTGGACCTCTGTTACTTAAATTTTGGACCGGCCAATTTCAAATACAAGAGATGCTCATTTGGGGTTTTCTTGAGGTTTTGGAAGAGAGCTAGGCGAAAGGATGGGGTGGAGGATACAGGTGTTATACCCCCCCCCCCCCAACCCCCCGTCAACCACCATCACCAATATTCGATAGGGGACCTTTCGATATCCCCGATATGGGGAAGACCCATATCGTCTCCTTTCTGTTCCCACCCCATCCCCAATCCAAGTTCATCATTTTTAACGAAAACCTGTGTATTTTTACAAGACAATTTCCGGAAAAGTTTACGGGCTGGAACTTTGATTTACGATATTGTATATCCAGTAAAATGTGAGTAAGCTTTCACAGAAAGGAATTGTCAACACCTGAAATTTCGGTAGCCAAGAATTGATTGATTGGTACTGCGAGGAAGCCTATTGAAAAAAAATTGATTTTTCTCTGAATCACATGGAAAACTTTGATCCTTCATCTCCCAGCACAATCCTCACATTGCAACATTTCTGTTTTTAAAAATGTATGGAGCATGTATCTTCTGCGTAAAGTGTATGTTTCACTTGTACACATGGTGGAGCGTTAGCAGTTGAGCTTTATAAATAAACGGGTAGCCTGAAGACAGAGTATGGTGCTTGGGATAGGGTTTGGGAGTAGAACGAGCGAACGAAATTATTATTCACAGTTTTTCACACTTGGAGTTGGAGCCTAGCTCCATGACGGGGTCAAATTACTTAAAATTACTCCATTAATTACGTTGCGGTTGTTCTTGTAACCTTGTTCTGACCTCGTTCCCACAGATGATGATCTTATAATGAGCATTTGTATTCAAGTTCAAGTGATTATACTACTGTTAGCAGGAAAACCACACTAGTGCCGCAACTACCGGTTTGCGACAGTTGTTGCACTGGCTCACATTTCCAAATTTACAATAATTCATTAGTCGCATTTCCAGACGATTCTCCTCATTTTATATCACTCTATTAGGCCTACCTGATTTTATAAAGTGGGAACCAGTTTTCCTTACAGAAGTCGGTTGCTGAATTAAGCCTACACAGGGGCCTGTTCAAGCCAGGAGCTGTGATATCAAACATGAATTTTATGTTAATTACTCATTTATACAAGGGTTATAGTTTTTAAGCAAGTAGGTTGTTGCCTGCCATGCCAGCGAAAATGCCAATTGCCTTTGCTAAACGTGAAAGTTTGCCGTGATCAAAATATCTTCTGCTTAGCAGAATCAAATTCGACCAACAGTTTCTTGCAGCAAATAATAATGGGCAACATACAAAGATAAAAATATCATGCTTTGTTAGAAATACTTAGCTCCAAAACGAAAGAAATACGATTCAACTTCCTTTCGCGCTTTAGTTCCCAAAGAAAACAAACAAGGCCTATTTAGTCAACGAAGCCATCAAAACAATTTTTTTCCAAAGAAAAAAAACAAGTAGGTTTCGTTTCTGAAGCAGATGACGTTCTGCAATTGTCATTAATTGTCTCATTGCCCCTGGCAGGAAACTTTACTATTCCGGGATCCGGGCGACCATTGCAGCAAGGCATCGGAAGTTCTGGAGGTTACTGGATCAAAGGGACAGAC
Source organism: Patiria miniata (assembly GCF_015706575.1). Lineage (NCBI taxonomy): Eukaryota > Metazoa > Echinodermata > Asteroidea > Valvatida > Asterinidae > Patiria > Patiria miniata. Next base: position 3,445,748 of record NW_024037063.1, on the reverse strand, counting down.
ACTATTTGATCATTATGAAAATGTTTGTTTGTGTAACTGTTTTATTTTGGCAACAGGATTTTAAAATTAACACAATGTGGTAATCTGATTCAAAGAATGTTTTAGTAGAAACTCCGAATGGGTCCGTCCTCCGTTTTTCAGCTCATCCTGCATATAATACGATGTTACTTCAATGTGCAATGAAACAATGTGAGACTGAAACAAAAAAAACCAACTGTGGTGACATTGGCGTCAAATTTCCAAATAAACTGCTGCAACGTCGTCATCGCATATCAATTTCATTCGTGCAGTCGTCGATAATGCAATCGATAACCAGGCAACTTGTAATTATTTTGTACCTTATTACATGCCTATGGGGTTCACATTGTAGAAATATATGCCTGGAACGTAATAAGCTCTGATGAGTCGGCCAAATGAATGTCAATAATACTCCATTTGTTGACATTTTTGACACGTGCCAAACATTTTATTTCAAAACCTTTGCTCTTTGTATTTTTGTGAGTATTTAACAACTGTAATAAAATGCGTCAAACAGTAGCTTGCTTTTATTTTTTATTTTTATACCATTATTGAGTTCTCTTTTTGTTCTTTACTTTGTGTCTATTTATTTTGTTTACTTTCTGTCCCAAATTTCAATTTTCATTTTTCTTTGTATTGTTTGTTTAATTTCTATTTATTTACTACACATTTTGAAGTTTATATTTATATATATTTACACGATTATTTGGGGTTTTTTTGCACAATTTCTGTTCTTATGTAGGCATATGTAGTTAAATACCTTTGGGTGCATCTTTTCCTCAGATAGGCCCCTATTAATGGTCACTACCCTAACTTTCCCAAATCCTCTAACATCCTCTTTTTGGAGGATTTGACGGGATTGAAAACTATTTGGCAAAACAAGTGTGGCTGATTTTGGAGAAAGCACTGTGTCGAGGACTTATATGCCGGACCTTGTGTTGTTTATACTCAGCCGTGCATACATTTAGGCCTAGATTATACTTGAAATTTCACTCCCCCAGGATGTCACTGGCTCTGCCTCAATATATTGACAGTGATAGTTGGATTGAGGCAGTATGCAGTTTTTACATGAAGGCAGTTGGAAGATTTTGCAGGATTGAGGCCCTACATCCTAGCAAAAATACCTAGGGGGTATTTAGTAATCCATGTTTGGTTGCATCGCCTTCACACACACAAATTATGCCTGGAATGTGGCATACATATTTCTTCCTTTATTATAACATCCCGCAGTCAAGGTATGAAGAGGGGTGCATCTTCATACCCACAAGTATTTTGCTTATGACGTTAAATAAATTTATGAATCAGTTACCACCAAGACCGCACCAAACGATGACGTCACGAGCTGAACAAGTTCACGGACTCTTGGTGAATTCCAATAAAAAAACACCAAGAATTATGTACCAGTGAAAAGCTTCCTTTAAAACCCACTTATGTTTAAAAAATCGTAAAATTGTATGATTATTAAGAACCCACACGCGTTAGAGACTCCAAGTAAGCCTGGCCCTATTCTCTAAAAGACTATATATCTTGTTCATTTTCAAAACTTTGTCATCCTCCATAAAATTCCATACGCTTGAAGATTTTTTTTTGTATGTTGCTAATTCTTGGTCACAACGCGTATTATTGTGTTAAACTTTACCGCAGCAAATAACAAATGATTAAAGTGACCATGATACGGGGCGTGGTAATAATTTATACTAATTATTTCCACCGAGTGAAATGTACAAGTCAAGGGCGGGGACACATTCCGACATGGCCCAACAAAACGGCAAAACAAAACCCTGATCTTCACAGTGACACTAAAAAAATCTCATGGCTAAAAAAGTAAACCCGCCGCCTAGAAATAACAGCCTGGCTCACGAATTTAGAAGCGATTAACCGTGAACTGGTGAGGTCACAGACGGGCCTGTGTAGATTGGACCGTGGGGAGTTGTTTAGACACCCCACGGGACACCCTGATACAACTTGTTGGAGCAATTAGAGCAACCCGCCTCTGTGAAGAGTGGGGTTTGTCGTGTCGGCGACCAGGCCCGCTGTGCTATTGTAATTGTCGTGGAGACTGTGGGTATTACTAGCGTGTGCATTACTGCGTGCAAGGCTGGGAAACAGTGCTCTAGAAGTCTTGTCGGGTTGCACTTGCAATGTGTGATATTTTGTTTGGTGGAATTAAGAGACATGGAGATGCAAATTTATGCTGAGTTTTGCCTTTTATCGAATTAATTTTTACAGGCACTAAACTTCTTCCTTCCTTTCTGGTACTGAAACCAAGGATTCCTCAAAAGTGCTGTATGTACTAAAGCCTGAAGAAAGGCTGTAGAGAAGACAATGAGGAGACAATACAGTTTTACAGGTGGTATGAAAACCCCAGAAGAATATTTTGGGGAAAACCCACGGAAACAGGTAGGGACTGAAATCCCAATCAACATGTGGGCCCGGGCAGGAATCGAACCCGGGCCACAGCGGTGTAGTAGGAGAGGACTGCGCCTCAGTGCAGTGACTCCCCAAATCTTGGGGATATGTTTACCGAATAAGGGTGTTTTCATACCAGTTCACAGGGTTTTGCCAACATGTTTTCCTCGAATTTTTTTAAGTTATAAATATGATAAGGGTCGGACAGTAGACAACAGTTTGGGAGCCTCATTTCCGATTTTCGTTTTTTAATTCGCATACTCTTGTGACACCCATGTAGATTACTTCACTAATTCAGAGAAGCCATGAATTCAGGATATATTGCCGGATCCCAACTCGCTTTTCCATAGGAAGTGCGTGCTGCCTGTAGCAATAATGTGCATGCACCTTCGTGCACTTTATCCTTGTCTTTCATTTTCATCAAGGACGAACTCACTCGTGATGTTGATGTTTATAGAAAGAACCAACAGAGACATTTCCGATGCACCCCCCTAGCAAAGATGCATGGCACTGATGACTATAGCCTCAAATACAACGATCGAAATAACTTTCTAAAAAATAGTTTGATTTTTGCGATTCAGTCGCCACGTCTCCCACAGAAAAGGAACAGTTACCATACCGGAGCAATTTGTTTTCCATCTTCATTTAATTTCTTTTCTTTTTCAGTTACTTTTCATGGACCTTCAAAGTTTCATGGACCTTGAATGCTCGTTTCGTGTTAATCAAGGGCGGATCCAGAACACAATTTTTTTGGGGGGGGGCCCAAAACAATGTTGGTACCCCAAAAAAGTGGGTCAAAAATATTACGGCGTGGGGTCCCGATAAAAAAATTTGGATTCTAGATGCTCTGTGGTGCGATCTGAGGCAATTTCTGACCACTTTAACCAATGTTTTTTTGAGGAAAAGATGGTGGTGTACTCATTGCCTGCCTTTATTGCGATGTCACATAAAAAAATATAAAAAATTGGTTTCGTTTTTTTGGGGGGGGGAGGGGGGCATGGCCCCCTTTGGCCCCCCCCCCCTTGGATCCGCCCTTGGTGTCAATAAACCGTTCAAATAATGTACCCCTCCGGTTCAAAACGGCTCCATATTGGTAAAGTAACAAGACGGCTTTCTGGGAAAGAGCAGAGGGGGACTTTATAGTGCCGGACAGAAACAGTCCCCGAATGCACCCACAGAGACAAGTGCACCCAAAGACAAGTTAGCGGTATTAATTGGCGGGCATTGTTTCTTCTTTGACGGCCAGATGGCCCGCTGGCTGGGACATCACAAATAAACAAACTTTCTCGATTCGTCGCCGCGCCAGGTATCATCTTGAGTCCTTTTTCTATGATGATACCCAGATAGGTCGAGACAAAATCACTCACAGACTGAGAGAAAATAAACACAAACGGGCATTTACTCTTGTTCCTGGAAACGTGGCTTATTACACTGTCTTATCATGGAGGTAGGAGCCTCAAAGGTAGGTTAAAGAGAAGTTAGAGAACGGTAGAAAATTTGTCAGAAACGGTCAACGTTAGTCAGGCTTAAACTTCATCTCAACATCTGATCTTGACAGGAAATGTCCGTAAAGAATTTCCAGTGAACAGACTAGTGAACTGCATGTGACGTCACTGAACGTCAAGAACGACTGGAGATGAAAACAAATGGATTTTTGAAATGATTCTTTTTTATTTCCCAAGTTATACTTTTATATCGTCCATAGGCATGAACCTGCAGTTACCATTGCTTAAACTCTGAGAAAACTGTAGTCACATGGACCGGTAAACAGTCAATCCTCGACCCAGTTGAAAACAGTAGTCATCTTGTTGAATGTTTTTCCATTCAAATTACCAGATATTCTTTTAAAATACTGTATGAGGGTACGATTGAACACAAAATAGATATCCATTTACCCTTCCAAACATAAACCATACATCGTATTTTAAAAGAAGTGCTATAAGAAAAGAAGAATGATCGAGCCCTGCGGAAGAGGGACCTGTGACCTCTGGATGATAACATTCGAATATTTATGACTTTTGTTGAATAAACATACATGGACTCGACCATGCCGGGTAGAACAAACACGCACTTGACACCGGTAGTCGAGACCTAGTAATTTACAGGTCATTTGTTGAAAAGAAAGATCCTGTTGTCTGCTCTTTTGGGGAAGAAAAACACACCAGGAAAGGATCTTGACATGAAAAAAAAATAGGTGAGCGTACTGGAAAAACTGAGGGCAAGCGTTTTCTCTGTGTGAGACCTGTCAAACATTGCATCGTCTTATTAATTTAACAAATACTTAAAATTGTGTTGCGCCTATTTTGGCTCTTGGGAATAATATTATTTATTGCCATAATGACTCAGTCCCGCACCTTTGAGAAATGTGTTTTCAACTTTCTGCCGAGCGTTCGTCAAATTATCATCTGCCTATATCTTTTGTGAGTTGCGAGGTACCGAAGAGAACCGGGGAAAACTCAACGTTTCGGACAGTATGCGCTGCCTGTCGTCAGGAGCCTTGCCCCGGTTCTTTTGAGAATCTCACAAACTCATCTTATATCTTACTGCAATCTTCACCACGCAATGGCATACCTCCAAATCTTATCTAGTGTTAAGTAACATTATTTTTCTAAACATTTCCGACACTTCAGGTAATTTCATAACAAGTTTCAAAACAGTTAAACAACATTGCCCGACCTTTTTTCATCAATTTTTTTACCGTGCTCTTAAAGTATGAATCTGATCGTCAACCAACTTCTTTTTTTTTGTAAAACGTCAAAAAAAAAATACATTTTTGGAGCCATAATTTTCACATCATGATAATCGCGTGTGAAATCACCAAGGTGGAAAAATTACACCGTCACTGATGTGGTTTTCAATAACGTTGTGTGGTTTTAGTTGAATAAAGCCGCAATATTTTTTTTTAATATACTTACAATGGACTGTTGGGATATACAACGCCTATATAATAATAGTCTGCAAGTTTTTGACACCAATCGGCCTTGTGTTACCGTACCGGAGTGAGTGGCCTAACGGGAAATCGGCGCTTGTTCCCCCACGGTGCGTCCACGGCGCGCACGCCAGGATGTCCTGTGTCGGCCGTGTGTGAGTCAATCCGTGCGCCCACCGCACAACCGTGGGACTACCAAATCTCTAAGTGCGTTATTGTAGACAAAGCTCTTCATTTTATCCACTTGTCCTTGAATAAAAGGCGGCATCTTTTAGAAGTTTGATTCCAACTGTCTCGGAGTTTATTTTAAGGAAGTGCCCACGTACTGGCTAGCCTAAATATAGCCCAGATAAAAAATGAATCCAAAACCTCAGTTAAAGAGAAAATTCATGAAAATGGTTATGAGTGGCAGAAACTCCGGAAGCAGAGAATTATTGCATTCAGACAACCCACGCAGGAACTTTTGAATGCTGTCAACGTTGTCTCATCTTTGATGTGACGGTTGCAAAGCATCGGTGAATGCAAATATAATATTTTGAGCCAAAAAGGTTTATTTTTGTTCCTCAGTGTATTTTTGTTCCTCACTGTGATAACAAGTGAGCTTTATTACATTATCGACATCGTCACAACTACTTTCTGCTACACTACTACTGAATATTGACACCATTACTCCACTCTTTTGTGGGGGGTGCAACTGAAAATAATTAAAAAGAAACAGGTCATTTTAAAAGTGCACATATCACCAAAACAAACAACTATCGTTTTTTCTAACAGTAAAAATCTCCCATTCTCAATGTGCATAATCATCGCCTAATAATCGTCATCATTACATATATGACACCGGTAGTCGAGCTCATGATGCTTCACGAGCCCAGGACCTCCACTCTGTGGGGTGACAGATCCTTTGCGGCAGCGTCAACCCGAGTGTGGAACCAACTCCCTCTGGCTATCAAATCATCTCCATCCATCACAACATTTAAGACAAACATAAAATCTCACCTGTACAAACAAGCTTACTCTCACAACACACAATCTTAACTTGACTTTCTCCTCGAGCGCCATGAGCGCCTATTTTTGGCGGATACCGGCGCTTTACAAATGTTCTTTTATATCCATTCTCCTCAATCTATAGACTTATCTCCATCTTCTTTTAGAAATCTAATTTAAAAGAGAAAGATATAAAGTTATTGCCAAGTCATTGACCTATTATCGTCGGTCACGACCCCTGGGCCTGTCCACCCGCTACGCTCGGCCCAACCCGACTTATTAAAAACCGTCTCCATCTCTGATATGTAAAAAGAGACGAAAGTATTATACAAGTTTTCGAGAACAGAGAAATAATAGAGCCTTTCCATCTCGAATCACTTTTAATAGAGTTCCCCAGCTGTGCCGGGGAACAGATCGGCGCAGGGGTGACGGACGGCTGGAGCTGACCGGGAAAAGGCCGTTTTCGCCCCATGAGGTCGACCGAACAAACACCGCTTGACCGCCGCTGAAAATAATTACGGCAAAGTGGTGCTAATTAGTAACACTTCAGCCCAGATTTCGCCCGCTGTATTTGCTTTAAATGTGACCTGGGAGCTGTCAGGTTTCGTTATGTGAATTCGGAGTTTTAGAATCAAGACGGGTTCAAGTACAGAGGCAGCAATGGCAGAAGGATTGTTGTGATTGGTCGAATGTTGAAGATGTATTTGCATATTATTTGCATAAACTTTATGATCTTTTCCAATGAATTGCTATTGGTGGGTTTTGGCGTCAATGGCTGAAGAGCTGTAGCTGAACATAATTGTGATTAGTTGACTGTTTACTTATTTTCATATTATTTGCATAAGGTTTATGATCTTTTCTACTGAATTGCCATTGGTAGGTTTTGGTGTCAATGGCTGAAGAGCTGTAGCTGAGCATAATGATTGGTCGACTGTTGAAAACATATTTACATATGATTTGCATAAACTTTATGATTTTTCTACTGAATTGCCATTGGTGGGTTTTGGTGTCATTGTGACTTTAAATACACTCTTAAAACACATATTGTTCGGAGATTTTTTTTTATATCCCCTCCCAATTTCACCGAAGTTCAAAAGGATGTTTAGACAAGGGCGGATCCAGAACACAAATAATTGGGTTCGATTTTTTTTTTGGGGGGGGGGGGCATGGCCCCCGTTGGCCCCGCCCCCCGGATCCGCCCTGATGTTCAGGTCATGCGCGGCCCCATTACCTGTATACCCAGCAGGATCTCTCTGAGTTCCGAGAAAGAATTATAAGCATTCTTTCTTGGTGTTGATTGTTTCTCTTTACAGCCGGATTTTTAGCACATTTTTGAGCCTATGACGCTGGTACAAAGTTGCACGATGCCATAGTATGTTTCTGGGGAAAAAAGGTTCTAATAAAGTTGACTCACTTAGATTGTTTTTATTGTAAAATAAGTGGTGGAGGGGATGGGACTTAACATAATTCACTCAGACACCTGGATGCCAATTAACAATCTTTTCATTTTATAACTCTGATATTTACGGACATTTTTATCGTTACCTTTACGTTATTCTTAACACACAATTTCGGGCCCTTTTTTTTTCTCTGTACAAAATGTTCCTCCTTTTTTGTATCGTTGTAATCCGGGGAAACTTTGACCCACTGGCTATCATAGTCCAGTAATGTCCGGAATATCTAGGACAAGGCGCGAATGACCTAGACCTATTATTGATTGTTTGTTGGCATCCATTAAACCTGTCTCACTGTATTACAGTGATACGGTCCCTTTGGGCGGATGGTTTATGACGTTATTGGGTCATTCTATAAATTTGGGGTCCACTTTTTTCCCGTCCCTGTTACATCTGACATCTATGATTGTATAATTCTGATGCACTCCTTAATGCAGTCATCCTCCAAGAGTGATTATGAATAGCAAACTACCTACCCAACAAATAAACAATCTTTGAAGTCACATTTAATGATGCTTGAATGGCAAATTACAAAGTACCAAGGTAACAGCGACGGGAAAAATGTCACACTTTGGACCCCAAATTTATAGAATGACCCACTTGCAATAGGCCTTGAAACTAATATAATGGTGGATCCGGGTATAGCTCTATAGTTACTTTAGAGCATTTATTTTGTTCACATCACCATGTTTTTACCAATATTTAGGTTTTTCATTCACTTAAAGGTCAGTGAAATGCAAAACAATCTTAAATGACACGTCGAAAGGCCGTCGACCCAAATTCGGTGATTAACGCACCTCTCGTTCTGCACTTGCCCTAAATCCTAGCCCCCTACGTCCCAATTAGTTGGCTATTAACCCCGACGCCTCGAACATAAGTGGCCCCAAGCAAAAACAATCAAACCCGCCAACATCAACAAACAAAAGCCCAGTTCACCACTACCAATTGTTTTCAAATTAATTGAAGAGAGTTTTGTGTTGGATTGACGAGGCTATTGGCACGAACACACTGTTTATTTAAGAAAAGGGGGAAAATGTTTGGTTTTAAACCGCAGTGCATTTGTTCTGCCCGCATGCTTTGATTTAATGGAATACTTTCAGCAATGCTTTGGTCCTCAAACCCAAGATTAACGCCGATTGTTGCATTTTATCTCTGGTCCTAAATTCCTCTGTTGTTACCTTGATATGTCATGTAAGCCACTTAAAAGAAAGTATCCGTCCCCCTTTTCTTGGTAACGGACCCTGGACACTTGCTAACGAGATACCATTTACCACCCCAATCCTTCCCCTTAACCACCCTAAACCCCGTCACCAAAAATTGGCTCTAGCAGTAGCGTAACTACGGGGGGCACGTGCCCCCCCCCCCCAAAAAAAAAAAAAAACCGGGAAAGAAATAGGTGTCAATGTCCCCCTCTCTGGGTACCCCACCCGTTTACCTTCAGTGCTAATGATAGATGGAGGCACCCAATGTGCCCCTAGAAGTTTAACCCTATTACGCCACTGGACTTAAAAGAAAAGGCGAAAGAGATAAGCTGAACACAATAAAGTGAAATATTTCAAAAATTAATTCGAATCAAATCATGTTTCGTTTTCGTCCCAATCGTACGAAAAACCCAATCAAGTCCCAAAGTTTGTCAGTATTTCCTCTCCTAGAACTCAACCGTTCAAAAGAGCTCATAATACTATACAACCTCCCTAACATAATCTTATGGTTTCCAATCATCGCCCTGCTGATAAAGTCCACATGCGGCCAACCCAACACCTGCACATCACCTGTGTTGATAATTGATTGCTTTGTTACCCTGTAGAAATTAATCCTGAAAAAAAAATCACACACAAAAAGGACAGATCACAATCTGTCTTTGTGTGTGTGTGATTTACTTATTGAAATGAGGAACATAATATATTATATTATGTTTCCTCATTTAGTTTTGCACTTGTAGTCTTAAATCGTTCAAAAAATGGACTAAATATTATGTCTGGCAACTTGACCCGAGGTTGAAATTCAGAGATATTGAATCGAGGAGGCAAATCCAGGATGCAATGCCGACTTGTGATTGCCAAATGCAAATAATGACGATCGAGTTGGTATTTTGAGATGGATGAATGGTGGGTGGGCTTGATTGTAAGATTTGCAGTGCACAATTTTTGGAGGAAAAAACATAAAACCAAATTCCTGATTTCATATTCCGCAGTCAGACTTAAGATCCTTCCTCGAGACCTCGGTTTGACTTTTCATGTCTCACTGGAAACTCTGTCTCTATGATTTCGCACTTTACTCTTAAGACACCTCTCCAAACACCGAGTTTGTTTTCAGTTGCTGACCCCGAGACGTGCGAGGTGACTATAGCAAGGCACGGTCCGGGAGCGCACCGCGGCTCATCTCTCAACGAGCCGGCCGCTCCCCGACCAGGCCCAGCCCGTGATCCGCTGGTGAAGGTGTTTTCCTTGGTTTGGGAAACCTGCCATGGTTGTCTATTTTATTATTCGTATTCAAGTGGCAAGTGGGCGTCGAGTTAAAATGAAGACTGATGGGGGTAATGACCGGTGTCATATGAAATGCTGACTTCAATAGTCATTGATACGATATAGTCAAGAGAAAAGGTTTTGAAAATTTGGCCACAAGATTCATCAAATTCCCGAAATGCCACTCATTCTGAGTAAAAAGGGATAGCCGTGCATTGTACTGCTGATTTCGGTTTGTGTACATGTACATTCGAACAAAACCAAGCATATTATATCAGCCAACCCAGCAGGCACCGACCGTCAGACTGACGTTGTATAATGGTTGTTTTATGGTCGCAACGTCGGATCAACCATACATAACCGAAAATCAACGTTGTTTTAGTCGACCAAAAGACGACGTTGTCATTATAACGTCTGCCAGACGTTGCTTTAGTGTCGACAATTTAACGTCAGAATTTTACGTAACAACAACGTCAAAATATAGTTGGAATTTGGTCGGGAATATTACCAAACGTAATTGCAACCATGGTATGACGTTGTTTTGTCAACGTCTATACAACGGACTGAAAAACAACGTTGTATTATTGTTATTTTTGCGTTTCCCTTCGCGACGTCGCAATTAAGTCATGTTTTCAACCAAGATATGACGTTTGCTTTCTAACGTCGTTTCAACAACTCAAAAAACGACGTTGAATTGTGGTTGGCCGTTGGTTTCAATATCCGACGTCGTACTTATGTCATGCTTTTAACTAAAATGCAACGTCCGTTTTTTGACGTTTTTTCAACGACTCAAAATGTGACGTTGAATTATGGTCGGCTGCTGGTTATAATATATGACGTCGTTATTTGGTCATGTTTTTAACCATGATTTTACATCCGTATTCTAACGTCGTGTCAACGAATCAAATAACGACGTTGACTTCTGGTCGTTTGATGGTTAAAATATTTAACGTCATTATTAAGTCACGGTTTTACCTAAAATATAACGTCCGTTCTCTGACGTCTTTTCAGCGACTCAAAAATGACGTTGTATTGTGGTCGGCTGCTGGTTATTTTACATGACGTCGTTATTATGTCATGCTTTTACCCAAAATATAACGTCCGTTTTTGACCTTTTTTTTTAACGACTCAAAAAGTGACGTTGGATTATGGTCGGCCGCTGGTTATAATATTTGACGTCGTTATTAAGTCATGTTTTCAACCATAATATTACGTTCGTTTTCTAACGTCGTTCAAATGACTCAAAATCGACGTTGTATTGTGGTTGGCTGTTGGTTATAATAACTGACGTCGTACTTATGTCATGCTTTCAACCAAAACACAACGTCCATTATCTGACGTCATTTCAATATCTTAAAAAGCGACGTTGAATTGTGGTCGGCTGCTGGTTATAATATTTGACGTCGTTATTAGGTCATGTTTTCAACCATGATATTACGTCCGTTTTCTAACGTCATTTCAACGAATCAATTAACGACGTTGATTTCTGGTCAGTGGATGGTTACAATATCGTTATGTCATGGTTTTACCCAAAATAAAACGTCCGTTTTCTGACGTCTTTTCAGCAACTCAAAAATGACGTTGAATTGTGGTCGGCTGTTGGTTATTTACATTACGTCGATAGTGTGTCATGGTTTCGACCAAAATATAACGTCTGTTTTTCACTTAATACAATAAAAAAAGTCATTAAAGAATGCATGTGCAACGTCGTAATTCCCAAACGAAATTATCGGACGCCTTATTAATTTGAACGACTAAAAAAGACGTTGAATTGTGGTCAGCTAGCTGATGGTTATAAAATTGATGTCCAGTCGTTATTATCATTGTTTCAACCAAAATATATCGTCCGTTTTGACGACTTTTCCACAATAGCCGCGGCGCGCGCCAATTATAATTGTCTTGGCCCAGAGCCAAGTGCCGCGGGCGCGAAAACCATATAGCCCAAACGTATTACACGTAAGCATATGTATGCCCTGTGTGTGACCTCTTGCATTCCAACGAACTCCACTGCTGTACGAGGCTGGCCAGTTTGAATATCCGTTAAAACAACAGTCACAACTGAAGCAGCTCCGGGAAGAGACATATTGGTCCAAAATGAACAAGTTTTGTGCACCTTTCAACAATATTGTCAATATTTGGTTCTGCGATGGAGTACTGTACACATTGGAGATGTTCCCACCCCTGATCTTAACTTCAAGTCAAGATACGACATCAAGATGTATAGGACAAGCACAAGTCAAGATTTCGATTGAACCGCAAGCAAGATGATCTGATTTTGCAATGTCTGAAAATGGTAAGTTTCAAACACGAATGTTTCCGATTTAGGGATTTGCAATTTCTTTGAAGGTCAATAGTTTTTGAAATTGTATCTTTATTATACCTATATTATGTTCCCTATCAGTCATGTCAGTTGTAACATTAAAAGTCCATGGAAAGTACCTTAACTTCATTGTAGAAAGTTATTAGACTAGACATTTTGGATGCTATTGTCATTTCTTATTTTAAGAACAAAGTTACACTAACGGTGCCCTTTATTTAAACACTGAAGAAGTAGAAAATCCAAACTAATCAGCAGTCATGCATGTTCTGCCCGCCTTCCATCATCATGTCCGATCTTTATTTAGGCCTAGGAAAAATGAGGTCATTTTAAAGCATATCTCAACATGAGACGAGTTTCCCACACGTACTGTGTTGATTGAAGATTTAGAATATTAAATTTATTGTGAATTTAACTGCACCGCAACATATTCCGCATCCGGCCTAACTCAAACGATCGGAATGTCTCTTTTATTTTGATACAGATATTTTTATACGTTTTCAATCTAGTTTCGAAAGAGTTCAGAGTTTGGGAACCACGTATGACGATACATTATGCCACTTTTCTTTTGTTGTGTACTCTATGTCATGTTTTGTTATTACCAGTATTTACTATAATAATTGGTTTGTTATAGTCTTTGCAAAGCGCTTAGAAACACGGCGTATGAAGCGCTAAATAAATGTTAATTATTTTTTTATAATTATAAAGAAAGTTACGGTGCTTGCGATTTCAAATTTTTCATTAATTAATTTCAGTAATATTCGTTTCTTAAAATCGCATGAAATTGCCCATTAGACTTAAAATAGGCCTATGCTTCGACTTTGCTTCTTCATAAGAATTATTTTTAATGCTTGTTTTCGGATTTCTGAAAATTAAACTGCTGCTGCACTTCAAAAAATCTGTTTGTTTTAATTATTTACGAGTCACCATTATTTAAAAAATGTGTTGTTATTCAAAAAAATTGACAATGTTGTTCATTTTTTTTTCCTTTTCCAGCTCTCTGCTTTGGTCAGTTGAGGGAGACGAATACGCTACCCAATCCCTACTTTACGTGGCACCATGCACCATCAGGATCAACATCGACCACCTGATGTCTTCTATACCTGCACAAATATTCACAAAAGAGATTAGAGATCATGTCTGTGTTGGTTGTGATTCAGTGTTTGATGCAAAGGCTCAGACCGACGTCTATTTTTTTAATTTCATGTCCAAATTAAGTTGAACTGTGGTAATGAAATCTGATGTCAAAATTGATCGGCCCATTTGAAGTGTCTAATTGACATTATTAAACCTGTCAGACTGACGCCACTATTTTGACTATTAACTAACGTTAGAAAACTTAACACTGTTATTTCGGTTGTGTACTATATGAACCTAGCCAAGCAGTTGTGTAAAAAAATGAACACATTGTGTAATATGTTTACACTGTTGTGTAAACAACAGTTTACACAACAGGTTGCTAGGTTCATATAGTACACAACCGTTTGATTTTTACACAACCGAAATAACAGTGTTTAACGTCTACAAAAATAACATTTGCAACCATGTAGTGACCTAACTTCAACCATGAAATCCTTACGTTGAAAGGACGTTATTACGACGGTCAGATAGACGTCAATTTTGACCTCACACAGACGTTATTATTTGGTCATTTTTCGACGTCTAAATAACTTCAACCGCGACGTCCTGTTGACGTCCATATAACCAGTCAAATCACGGTCAGACTGACGTCATAATTTGACTATATACGGACGTTAGATTTCGGTCAGGTTTTTGACGTCTAAATAACTTACACTTTCAACCATATTCTGACCTAAATTCAACCAACAATCTGACGTCCTATCGACGTCCATGTAACCAGTTAATCATGGTCAGACTGACGTCATAATTTGACTATATACAGACGTTAGATTTCGGTCAGGATTACCAGTTAATCATGGTCAGACTGACGTCATAATTTTGACCACATACCGACGTTAGAATTTGGTCAGGTTTTCAACGTCTAAAAAACTTACACTTACAACCACGGCAGCAACCAAAAAACAACGTCGGAGTTGGTCGGAATCTGACGTCAGATAGACGTTAAACCGACCAAAAATGCCTGCTGGGAACCTCTTTTGACGGGAAAGTGACTGGAGCGTGACGAAATATTGCTTTGAAAATGCAGCCACCAGTTAGTATTCTTTGGCTGTTTCCGAATAAAACAATTTATTCCTTTGTCGGCTCCCGAACAAGTGTCTACGTGTCTGCGGTTGAGATGATGGGCGCTTCGATGGCCCAGAAACGGTCCGGATTCTTTCAAGCGGTTAAAAAAAAATAACTTCTGAAATTCCACGCATTTTTAGTGTTTTAAAATAATTGTGTTTGGTATTTCATTCTCGCATCGAATTGTGGATAATGTGAACAGTTCAAGGTTTCAGTTTTTTTAATGATAAAAAACGGAGTGTTTCAAAAGGAAATATAATTGGGGAAATACATTCTTCTTACAGGAAAGGGCTGTGGTTGAGGTGGGTACAAAATACACACCCAATTCCACTCTAAAAAAAAAAAATAATGAATAAACATTAGTCGGATTTGACTAGAAACCAATTAAATTTGACTAGCTATAGGGTCAGCTGGGTGCAACTGAAAATCAGTCAATCTGACTAGATTTTTCCAGTCAGTATTATTGACTATAAAAAAAATAGTTATGCAAAATAACAAAAATTGGAGTCAAATCCAACTACTTTTTAACTTTGCATGTTTAACTAAATTCCTAGTCAATCTTTAAGAACTAGGAAAACCAGCCAATATTTTGACTAAAGTTGTTTTAGAGTTCTTTTTAACGACATACTGTCTAAAGAAAAATCAGTGTTACTCTCTAAAAAAAAAAAAATCAGTGTTAGCAGTAAATGTGTGAGTGAGGGGGCCGTATCAGGTCCAACGCCTCATAGGTCCGACGCCCCAGAAGTCCGAATGAGGCGTCGGACTTATGAGGCATTAAATTTATTCATTCCGCCTCATATAGGTCCGACGCCTCATAAGTCTGACGCCTCAAAAGTCCGACGTCGGAAAAACGAGGCGTTTAATTTGTCGGACCTACGAGGCGTCGGAGCTATGAGGCGACGGACTTATGGGCCTTTATTTGGTTAGGGGATGCGATTTTGTCGGACTTATGCGGCGTCGGACCTATGAGGCGTCGGACTTATGAGCGGACCCCTGAGTGAGTAGGCCTACAGTCACTAAAAGAAATGAATAAATTAAAGAAAATTGCGCACTGCGTAAAGGATCCCCAAACTTCCTCTGCTATGTCACATTCTTAGCCTACTTTCCCCTAAGCCTTGAAAACGAGGTGTCCTATGATTTTGTGTGCTTTCTTATTATAAATTGTGTCCAACAAAACTCGGTCGGAACTTCACAAAATTAGGTTTTGTTTTCTGATCGCACACCACTGCGGATGTCACTGTTTTGTCTCCCGCCCGATACCGAGTTCTCTAGGGCAAAGTTATCTCCAAAAAGTTGCTTAAAAATAATGGACTAGTTTCACAAACGGTTGGGTAAATACCGACCACATTTCATTGTTTTCGGATGTGGTTGTACTTTATGAGGACCAGTGAGCTATGCCCTTGTTATGAGTTCACGACAAGCAGAGATAGAACACCGATAATGCGGGACTCAGATGTTATAATTTCCGATTTCCTTTTCCCTGACCATTGTTAAACTCGGTGTTTTTTATTAGTTAATTACTCCGCGTGGGTTGTTGGTTAATGCGTAATTCAGCCGTTTCCTTGTTTACAAGAGAATGCCGGATTTGCAAAAAAAAGATCATTGACTAATTAAGAAAGATAATTAATTGCAAAACTATAAGCAACATTGATGTTTAAGAGCGACGGAGAGGGTGGAGTCAACCAACAGTGTTGATAGGAGGGTCGACCTTCCCCACCCACCACCCCCGTTTGAGGGAGTAATAGTTACGAAAACTTAAATCAGCTTTGATGGCAGAGTAAACTACGGTAAAAACAAAAGTTACCAACTAATTTCAAGGTGAGTTGTGATGAAAATTAGAATCGGACGGGACTCATTGTGCCAACGGCCCTTACATGCAGAAACTGCCAAAGTCGTTTTTTACAAGTACCCTTTTTAACATAACGTAAACAGACAACATGGGAGAAAGAACCAGGTAACCCCCCCCCCCCCATGTCATTTACATTAATATTAGAGCTTTATGCGACACCAATCTTCTGTAAAGTTAGCAAAAGTATAGTTGTATTCGGCTTTTCTTTATTTTTACTGAGTAGTTGTCAGTGCCAATGTTTTTATGTTATTACATATACTTTATGTTCCATCAAATCAGCAATAAATTCTCAGTCAATTATTGACAATAAACTCATCAACCAAAAAGATATCTTTCGTCTTGGTACCAAGATCCTAACTTTCAAGGGTTCCCCTTTCACCGAACCCTTCCTGGGTCTTTCCCACTCTTTTTAGTAGGTCGCCCTTCCCTTCTAATCTCGACCTCTAACCCCGATGTCCCTTTGTTTTTCTGAGGATTAAACCTCTTAAAATAGAACTGAACGACCCCGATGAGTTTCCAAGTAGCGGGGATCTCTCAGAGTCTTGCTCTGGAGGGTGTGGGAGTGGGGGCTTGGGGGGCTTTGGCTAGTATCAAAGTAGGGATAACAACACACCACGCGTGGGCCTTGGTTCACCGATGATGACCCACTAAACCTAATTTAAACAAACAAGTTACAAGCTTTACCACCACGGCGCCTTCAAACTCCAAAAAAAAAACATTTGTGAGGCCCGAAATGTTGAGAGAAGTCTTATTATCCCCATAAATATAAACACTCATTTGAAAACGTGTTAACTGGTCACCGAACCCGATGCCAGCAAAAGACAAAGTTTGTTTTAATTTCAGTCTAGTTTGACTTCAGGGCTCACAAGAGTTTAATGTAAATGTATGGTTGTCAGATCATGGTCAGATTTATAACTCTTTTTTGTGTGATGTCTTTTCCTGTTCCGAATCGTTTATAGAGGGCGCCATACACTTAACACGTGCACTGCAGTTCTGAACTCGTGCACGGTGATAGGAAGATATATGTTGAAGTAGAAGTCGGAGAAAAAGCCTACATATTTCCAAACAAAACTCTAGAAGAAAAAAGGAGTAAACAACTGATCCCATAATGACGATTATTTTCAGAGAGAGAGAGACAAAACTCGTAAGTTCTTGTAATACCAAGGGAGTTTTGCAATTCGAACAAGGACAGCGTTCAATGCTTATTTCGTTTTCACTCAGCACAGCTGAATGCACAACCAATAAGAAACACTTACTTTTTTGTATTTACACAGGAAATGCTATTAATTAAATTCTTTGATCCATCAATTGATAAAAGTATCCTCTGATACAAGTTTAAGAGTGGGAATGATAACTATACTGAACTGGTCAGTTATGGCGTACTCTCAAAATAAATAAATAATCTGTTAACAAAGGTGCCACCATGCATCAACAGTTACAACACACATATTCAAGAAGACATTCTGGTAAATCTCCCATGCAATCCTTGACGCACCCATGGCAACAGCCTTCATCTTCTCTGTCTTCTTTAGTATCTCTTATGACTACTTTCCTCTTGGAGATGTTTTTGTCTTGTCGCTCTTTTTCTTGCTTAATATTTTCACTGTTGCCGTTCTTACATTGAGCATTCGTGCCCGATCCTCTCTTAATTGGACGCTCGATTTTTCGCAAATGTTCGTTCTCTGGTTTGCGTTCAAATTGCTCTTCTGGTTCAAGTATTATTTTCCCGAATTGTATGTCCAGTATGACCGGCTGAAGTCGGATTACGTCCTTAATCTCTGCTGTTGTCTTCGTATTCGGTGTTGTTGCATTCACTGGACTTGCGCAGATGAGTGACCTGCGCTTGGGCTTGGGGTTGATTGGTGGCAAACTAACCTTTGACCCTGATGAACTTTCAGGCTGCGTTGTGATTGGTTGATTCTGCGCCTGCGCTTTGGGTACGCACATCACTTGAATTTGTGGTGCTGAAAACTTCCGTTGGCTTATTCGCGTTGTAATGGGTGGGGGTGTTTGGGACCTAAACTCAGACAGTTTCATCCCAGGTGGGTTGTTTCCCGGCGCCATTCTGGAATCACTTGGTGCAGAACAAGAAGGTCCAGAGTAAGATCTTGCTCTTTCTTTAACTGTTGGTGGACGTAAATGTTGAGGTTCAACATTATCCGATACATTGTTGCAACCTTGGAGTCGAATAATTGGCGGGAAGGGTAAATGTTGTGTTTTCTTTTGAGGCAGCCGGGCGATCTGAACTTTGAGTTTATCCATTTCCTGATATACAGCGCTGTTTCTCTCTTGACCTTTGACCTGTTGTAGTCTGTCATCCAAACTGATGTGCCTTGTTCTGGGCTTGATCACTTGAAGTACATTCGTTTCATGAAGTCTGTGCGCCGACGCCGATCTGTACATTTGCACGGCTGATGGGAAAAGTGGTCTCGGGCTTTCTCGTCCGTCGCGAGAACTTCCACGTGGATTTATCATCTCATGATGATGATCCTGATCTCTTCTACTGCTTGAGAGAGATTGCAAGGAAATACACGGAGATAAAGAGTTCTTGATTTGGGACTGGGGGACCAGTGGAGAATCAGCACTTCGTGATTTTAAAAGTCGCTTGGTGACTGGTGTTGGCTGGCAACATATCGCTGGCCTTGGGATGAACTGACTCTGTTTCCCCAGCCCGGAGCAAGAAGGACCGCCATCTTGAATCCTCTTTGATTTCAGTGGGATTGAAATTGGAGGCACCGGTGCAGCGCGTCGGGGGGTCCTGGAACTCTCGAAACTGGGAACTGAACAGGTCAACATCTCGACGCTCCTACTCTGCGGCAACATCGTCGGTGTAGAACCATGCGACTAGAAGAAAATGGCCGACGCGTCGAGCGGGGGCAGCAAACACGTCTTGGCCGTCAGCCTGGGAGAAAAGAGTACATCCTTAGATTAACTGTAGATCATACGGACCGTATTATGAATTAAAGGATCAGCCAAATGGAATAAAACTATATTTGTGTGTACATAAGAGGAAAAATATAACTGCTAATAGTATGTTACTAATAAAACATTATGGAGCATTGAAGTTCATAATACTTATTCATTCACAATAGTGGCTGTACTAATACCTAAAGAAAGATAATTTGATACCGAAGGCCAACTGTTTTTGATTCATTCTTACTTTATTTCTCTGAGCCTGTTGCCCCACAAAATAGAAATGATAACGCTTACCTTACAAACTGATAATTCACTGTTCGTGCCTGCAGTTCGGCGAGCGGGTCACGTGTCGTGCCCATTATGACCTTTCATGACCCTTCCGTGAAAAATTCAAATCAGTGTCTTTTGCTCTGGTGACGTAGCATGCGTTTTAATAGTGCGTAACAGACGATGTCTCGACGGCACGGACTCTCTTTTGTACTGAAGTTTGCCAGACAGGTTAAGTGCGCATATCATTACGATCGCACATGTCTTGGCTGACACCGTTGCTGATTGTATTGTCCGAAGCCAGACTAGAAGAACAGATTAACGAAAAGGTCGTTGAAAATTATGACTAATGTGCAGATACCGCCAACATCAGCTTTACTCGAAGCTAGACTTTAACTAATCCTTTAGGGGTCAAGATTTTCACCGCAAGGAACAACCCTAAACATTGAATTTCTTTAAATATCTTAAGAAATAATCAATTCCACTTCCCTTCCTGTGTTATTGTTTAGATTTGGGGGGAAAAAATCGCTAGAATGGACAGGAAATCCAGAAAGGGATTGTATATCACCATTAAAAGGAATTTTACAAGTTTACGGCGGCTCCCTGCGCCATGTAATTTGGTCAGGAAGTGGATTTTGCCGGTGTTTTCTACCTCTTGCCAACGGCTATTGCATGTTTAACCATATCTTTTTACCAAGAATATCCAGTATAATCGCTGGCGGCCACACTGTTTGGCATCCATTCATAAACGTAGTGTTGAACTGACATTGAGTTACCGCACTTGCTAGATCCTCCTTTTTTGTGGGGTTAAATAACATATTACAAACAGCAAGAGGGCGCAGTTGCTCATGCATGATGAAAATATAACTTCTTGGGTCGTAGAGGGCGCCATTTGGTAATGTGATCTGCTCACATGATGATGACGCACCGAACCGGTGCCCCCAATAATAAAAAAAAATAACCACAGGGCAAAACTTTTCCTTTTTTTCTGCTTGAAGATTACATGGATGACCGTGATACTTTACCTTTGATCTGCGATATGACAGAACACATGCATAACAACATGAAAGATATCATAACGTGCATAATCCTCAGTGTTTGCAAATATAGAAGCAATCACCGCTTCATGATTATAGCATTTCTGGGCATATATACTGGTACTGTCGAATTTGGTTTTGTTTCCATTTTAAGCTATTTTAAGAGAAAATTGTACAGACAAACACGGGTCTATTTAAAGAAACCAGGGCCGCTACATCGTTGGTTGAAACAGATATAGTTTGTGTAACAACATAATTTTAGTGTTTACTTCGTAACGAATTTTATTGGACTGATACCCGCTCGTCATTCATCGTCTGAACATAGGCAATTGAGGATGGACAACCCGAATTACAACCCCAAAACTGACCTGCCCCCACCCTATACCTTGGCCAGGGCACCCCCTACCCGCAACAGCCATCGTACCAAGATGGCTACCCGGCACAACTTCACGTCCAACAAAAACCAACAGTGGTCGTGACGGAGCCCCTGCATCACCGAGACGGTAATGACCATGACGAAAATCAAGATTGCCAAGATGCTGTGCACTGCTGCTGCCTAGTGACGCTTTGTTGCTGTCAAGGTCTCGCCAGCTTACAATAAAGTTGGAAAAGACCTAATTCAACAAATATCTTTAAGAGATTTGTGTTACATTTTTTGAAGATGACGAGAACTATCAAAGTACAGCATTCCATTGCACTCAACTGAAAGGCAAACATACACTAAAACGCCAGGTCTCGTCTTTCACAGATCAAGCACTATAGCCTGCTGGCATCTTCCCTTACAAGAATGGACAATATAGTGGATTCGGTCACATGATCAAAATGGCAATCTCATAAGACCAATACCGAGTTTTAACATAGTTGTAAAAGCTAGGTACCACTTTTATTCGAATTTTATCGCCATCAAGTACTCAGATCATTCATCAAAATAAATTATTGTTACTATTTGGAAAGAAGACAATACAAGTAAATTTTTCTTCGGTGTGACACGAATTCTTCTAAATTATAAAACTGCTGAGCTCATTTGGTAAAAGTCGGGTTATTTTTATATACAACTTGAACCGGACACCTTCAAGTTGGTTGACGTCAGTTGAGCCAGTTTGTGCAATCACGAGGACAATAATGGCAGTCATTAGCGAGACTCAAGTCAAAGATAAGTGGGGCTAAAAATAAACTCCTTAAAGAGGCTATGTAGTCACATATATAACTTTAAATGAACAAAATATGGACCAAATGAAAACTTAGGCCCACTTGTAGATCTCTACTCTCTTTTCCTAAAGCCTTTGCTTGATGACTTCACAAAATTATGAAATAGATTTCGTGGAGGACAATTCTCATTTCTGATATCAATTCCGGTGTACGTGCATTTCTACCACATCTGAAGCAGTATCTTTAAAACGAGTTTAACGTTTATTTGTAAGTTTAAAGTGCATTTTTGAGGGTACTAAAGGTCTTCTTTTTTTCCCCAACTTTTGCAAGAGATCAAACACTGGCAAGATATAAAAAAGGCACGTGAGATTGGGTCATTATAGGTAACACGATAAGGGTATCAAGTGGTTCCGGTGGTATAATTCAGCAGAATCGGTAAAACCGAAAGAAATTCCAACGCAGAACGACATCGCGAGCACAAATTGTGATGGTCTGATGGTCTGGCAAAATTTTGTTCGCTCCTATCGAAACCCGCTCTTCGCCTCATAAAGGTAGGTATTTTATGTGTACACTCAATTAGATGTGGTGGGGATGAGAAATTCTCCCAAAAAATATAACTTTTGTGCTGCTTCTCATGAACAATTTCTGTCTGATAAACACAAGAGGGTCGTAGATTGTTTTTAGTTAAGTTATGTAGTTCATATTGCATGAGCTTTTAAAAATTAAAGAAAAAAACATACTCAGTAGTCCCAAAAAACCCTGCTGCGTTTTGTTGAAAGCACACGGGTTTAAAGATTTTTTGTCAGGCCTAGGTGTTTTACATAGCGACTCAGTTCACATAGACGAGTCAGTTCTCTGGGTTTTTTTGTGTGACATGTAGGACACTGTGTGTGAGCTTTTTCCTGTCCTGAACATTCTGCCGGTTCCTCCTGAAGTGGACTTGCGAGGTCAGCAATGAACAACCCCAACTACAACCCTCACGCCGCACCTGCTGGCTACCCGGCCCAGCCGGCCGGCTACCAGTACTCGGCCCAGCCCCACGTCCAGCAACCGGCGCCAACGGTGGTGGTGATGGATCACCACCATCACCACGACGCTCATCATCACCACGACGACCATCACCATCACCACGACGACCATCATGCTGAGCAGGCTTGCTGCTGGGCCCTGTGCGCCCTCCTTCTGTGTTGCTGCCTGGATAACCATTAAATCCCGCCACCGTGATGCATGACGTCATGACGACGCAATCATCGATGTTACGTCGTGATGACGCAATCCTGTCGAAGCTACAACTTCTTCGGGAACATGACCCTAATGATAGTTACAAAAATCTTAGGGTAATCTTTAATCAAGCTTTGAAAACAAAGATTAACATGGTGTTTACCAAAATCGGTAAAACAGAATACGTATTGGTTTCACAGAGTTAAATAATATTTCGCCCTCTAATATGTAATTACGCTAAAGCGAATCTAAAAATGCTTTGATGAAATGCCAATGACCGCCATGTTTATTAAGAACGAAACAAAGAGTGATTGCAAAATTACAATTTGTATATAGAAGTGAGAAATTGCGATGGAGTCAAGATCTCACATACTCTTGAAATAATAACATCACTGTCAATTTAAAAGTCTCTAGTTTAAAGTTAGCTTTGCCATCGAATCGCGGGATTGACGTTCCATCATCATTAATTTTTGGTAAAATATTGTACATTTATTTCATTTTCTCCTTTTTGACATAACCATCACCCACGAAATAACTTGATTTCTTTTATTCTTGTGATTCACCAATTGAAATCATCTCCTAAAGTTTATGAAACAGTTTTGTATCTTTAAATAGCACTTAAGGATTTTCAAATAGTACTTTAAGATTTTCAATAGTACTTAAACAGGACTTAAAGAATTTTAAATAACCCCAAAGGGAAACTGACTGGGCGCATTATAATAATTTTAAGTTAAACACAGAAATTGACCGGAGCAGGGTCTGAACCTGCGACCTCCGGATCACGGTTCTGAGCTATCCAGCCCTATGTTGGCGGGTATATGTTTCTATGCCAATATCTTTGTTTAATTAATGAGCCTAGTCAGGAGCAATGAACCTGAAAATGCCATTCAATTTCTTTGTTCAAGTTTAAAATTCGTGCTTAAATAGTTATAATCAAGTCAATTACAAGTCAACATGTGCTATCTAAAGTTAAGTGGTAGCTTCTGTTCGTCCCCCACCCCTTACCTGTGTTCCAATTTGTGATCTGACTGTGTTATAGCTCTATCACAACTCCGACTGAGAGGATGTCTGTTAATTAGCGTTTCCTTTGATTAAAGTGAAGAACGCATCACTTTCGTGTTATCAGTACAACTCAAGGTCTACGTTTTTGTGCTATGTGAGTACAGACAAGAGTTATTCCAGAAACTACTTTAAAACTCAAGAGGATTGTAAGCTCTCTTCTTTAAAAATGAATTTTGTGATAATTAAACAATATTTGGGCCGAGGGACCGACATGTGATTTCAAGCGACATTTAATCAAAATCGGTATAAGCAGAGAAATTAGGGATTTTTTTCAAGAAAACAATTCCCAAAACTACCTATAGCAAATGTGCGTTATACCCCACTATAGCTACCACGAGATACCGAGTCAATTGATCAGTGAGGCTACGTCTTGGAGTAAAAATAAAAATAATGCTTGCTTTCGCAGTTGACCTAGAGGCCGTGGTTGCTATGCACACTGAGACTGCGCAACCGCCATCATTATGCCACGGTCGGTTAACCTCGCATTGTGTCGTGAACAATGATGTCATCTATTATACACGAACACGGATGTGTACAGACGCGTGACCGTGACGTCAGATATACATGTACAACACAAGTGACTGTGCAGTATTCCTGTACGCTATATTTCTGCTCTCTATACTTTTCAAGGCATTTTCCAGCGACTTGTGTTCAACGTTCCTGCTTCTATATATCATCGTCTAGTGTCCAAGTGTGTCTGACTAATAATGTGAATAGCCTACTACTATCTATTACAAGGTAAGAATGTTGTAACGTGTGGAGCTCGATGTGGTCTTTACATGACACTAATGTTATACATGTATCCACACCATCTGTTGTGAATATACTATACATGTATTACACAGGTGTAGCTAGGATGATCCTAAGCGTTATGTTTATGCATAAAACAGGTGGAACTGGCATTATTTTCCTATAGCATGAGGCTTTGCCTGTAATAATATTACAATACTCTCTACCAGTATAGGCCTACATTTTTATTTCACAGACTTCGCGCCACTGCGCGATATTACATGCTGGATCATCTGTCCTAGGCGAGGCCGGCCCATTAAGTTCAAGGCCTACGAATTTTGCAAGCAAGATTTTCTGTCAAATTTGTTTTTTTATTTCTCCTCTATTAAATTTTATCACTATGCCCTATTCGTTTTCCAGAAAATTAAACAAATATTTTTTTTATTGATCTTGTATTTTGTGTAGGGACGAGTGGTGTTCATGATTCCCATGATAATGTGATAACATTTTTGTCACATTTTGTATAAAAGCACTGACACTTCCTTGTTCAGATTTGGGTGTTCCTGGTGAAATAGTTCACAATGTTTGTTTTTGAAGCGAGTCGAACTGACCGCGATGCATGTTTTTCTTGAAAAGTATGTGTTTGTACTTTCATTATCATGTTTCCTGGATTATGGATGAATGGAGTAAGTTGATAAAACTGGAAGATTTGCGCGTTGAATTTATCGATGGGAATTTGCTTCATTAGAGCATGGAGGTAGGAAACACACGTAAGAAGTGTACAGCTCAAGAGAGTTGTAATAATTATGGCGTAATTATGGCGTTTTTAAAGCGTAATACTTCCTCCAATATTTGAAATTATTACCTACGTCATCAATCATTTTCATCTTTTCCTTAACTGCAGACAGAAGATTTTGGAATCCGTAAACTCATCTACAGACGCACCTAGAATTGTCCTGTCAACGAAGGATAAGCAGTTAACTTAAGAATGGGCGAGCAACCTCCACCGTACACAGCCCAGCCGGCCTACCCACCTCAAGGCGCCTACCCTCCCCAACAAGGTGCATATCCGCCACAGAACACCTGGACACCTGCACAGGGTCAGGGTGGCTACCCGCCACCTCAGGGTGGCTACCCGCCACCTCAAGGCGGCTTCAAGCCCCAAGGTCAGGCCTATCCTGCCCAAGGCGCCTACCCAGCGCAGGGCGCCTACCCAGGGTACCCTCAAGGCGCCCCTCCTCAACAGCAGGCGCAGATCCGGCAGCCTGCGGCGGGGCCTACGGTGATCCTGGTGGACAACACGTCAGCGCAGAGGCGCCAGGACCAGCGGGACGCGGAGGATGCTTGTTGTTTAGCTGCGCTGTGCGCTATCTGCCTCTGCTGCTTTCTTGCCGATTAAACTGGAAACAGTTTTGGTGCCTATTTCACTTAGCTACAAAGCTGCAGAAATTCGATAAGCATATATCATAATTGCTTAACAATAACCGATTTCCAAGCATAATGAATTTCAAGTGATACAGACCAGGAAACATGCACCGCAGAACAGAAACGTTTGCTGAAAGTCGGTTTATCAAGTGACTACAACCCCCAATTGTGCGAACAAGTGTGGCATGTTGTAAAGACAGTTCTGGGCCTGGCAAGTTTGAGAAAATATGGATAAATCCTAAATGGACCCCAAAGTCGTTCTGTTTTGTCATTTTGAAAAATGACCTAATTTTTGGAAGTGAGGGTTTTCGTCAGTGTTGTTTATAATAGTTTATGTATATTGGTCTGCGACACGAATCCACTACTTGTTAAAAAAAAAACCCGACTGATCCATGTAATTCTTCACGGTTGAATGGATAAAATACGTGGCAATCTGCAATATATTGTAAGCATTTTGCTGGGTAACTTCCATGATTTCGCAATAGCAATTTATCATGTTACAGTGGTTTTCAAAGGCCATGAGGGACATGGTATTGTGTAAATGAAATACTGGTCTTGTATAAACGAGTCTGCCTAAAAAAAACAACCTGTCTGGCAAAGTGCAAATATGTCGTAAATTTCCTATCGATCGAAACTTTTGCTTATTGTTTAACACATGCGTGTAAAAAGCTTTTAAATCACATGCTACAACCTTTATTATGTAGGCTATAATGACTATAATTATTGATATCTTTATGTCTATTTCTTTCCTGAGTATTCAAAGTCACCGGGAAGATTTGTATCATAAACAATTACAATTGATCTGTGTTTATGCAATATAAATTTGGGAAAATTGAAAATGTTCCTCCAATTTTGCTGCAATTATTGTAAAACATGAAATTATTCGCAAGATGGAATTGGAATTTAAAACACAAAGGTTGTGCATGTTATCCCTTGATATTTTTTTCACTGAACTTGGCGTAATCTGTAATATTGTAAAATCAAAGAACTTACAGATGTTTCTTTTTATATGGTGCATATAGTTACCCAATGTTTTGGGGCAATTTTTACAAATTTGGTTTCAAACCAAAATGGTATTTCTTTTCTTTACAGTGTCAAAGTTTAATACTAATGGTGCTTACGCTGGCCAAGCTTTCTTTCTTTTCTTCAAATTCAAGTTGGGTGCCGACAAGATAATTTAGAATTAGCATCTGTGAGGATGAATGCAGTTTATATACTATTCATTTATAGAGCGCCTTTTAGCACCATTCCAAGGCTTTTAAATTTGTATTTAAAAAAAAATGACTGTAAAGTAGGTTTTAATCGTTTTAAGATATATTTCTCCAGTTTTATTGGCTATAAATCCTGAAAATTTGTATATCATTATTTTACTGACGTGCATAATAAAAAGTCCTTATATATTCGACTATGATGATCGTTTCTTCGAAAACTGCCCCCTTTCCAACGATATGCATGTAACACTGAATCTCTTCATAGTTTGTCAGTCAGGAATGATTAACATAAAGCGTATGTCTTCACAGTGTTTCACGCCACACCCAACAAGAAAAATAGGAATCCAAGATGGCTGCCCTCGTTAAATTAATAAACCGTACACTGATGGCTGTCGTTGTGGTGGTTATTTTTGCGAACGGTGCAAAAGCACAGCGTCCATGGTAATCGTCAAGCCCAGTGCACAGGCTGGTTGGTTTCTTTGTAAACACTTGGGTTGATCATTAAAATATCAAGTTTTATAAATAATCTACTAGACTCGACAGCAATAACTGATAGTACACTATAGTAATCACTAACGACTGAATCCATGGAAACGGGGCCAAAGTATCACGTACACATCAGTTACCATATCGATGAATTTTCACGCACGTAAACCGGCATGTCTATTAAAAAAAAAGGAGGGAGGAGGTAACTGCACGATTTGAAAGTGAAAAATGATTTGGTAAGTTAGGGAATAGCTCAAATCCAAAAAGACAGGATAGGCCTATTTGGAGATTTTGTTTCCCACGACGTATTTTTCGTTCTTATTTCATTCTTTCAAACATAATTACTTTGTGTAATTTTCAATTATTTACAAATCATGTAAAGCACAAAGATAGGCGACTGTGAAAGACTGTCATAACTTAGTACATCATGAACAAGCACACTTTAGGCCAATTAATTACGGAAAACTGGAAAAGGGATTTGCATAAGAAATGTTCAATTCTTTTAACCCAGAGCTGCAGATCGTGGAACATTATATTACCTAATGAACGTTGATAGTAGCTACGTACGCGCTTCAGGGATCAATAAAGGATTAGGCCTACTCGTACTGATCAAACAATACAAAATGTACATGAATTAAATAGGGAGTAATTGTTTCTTTTGCTACGCAACTCTGCATTTGAACATGTACCTGTCTTCATACCATTTGCCAAAATCAACGATAGTCTATATTTCAACATAATTGTATGTTTGGAATAAAAAAAGCACACCGTCGATCAACATTACATAAATGACTGATCAGTTGTCAACACCTTTTATCCTAAAAAAAAAAACCCTAATTGCTTAATAATAAACGTCCTCACATATCCCCTTTTACTTTAGCCGTCCATTCTACTCGATTGTCAATAAAATTACAAGGAAGTTACTGTTGCTCAAATAAATATTGATTCGCAATGAAACAAATGAATACAAACGGCCTCCCATCTCCCCTTACAGCCGTCCTTTCCACACCATTGTCAATATTTTTTTTATCATCTATGAATTTTACGGAGTCATGCGTTTTTTTGTCAACCATCTTTAGCCTTTTCGTGTAAAACACAATTTGTTGATCCCGAAATTATCGTCTAGGCATACGTTCAGGGATCAATAACCGATAAGCTTTCTCGATTAATACAAATATTTATATATGTTCTAAAACGGCCTCCCATCTCCCCTTACAGCCGTCCTTTCCACACCATCGTTAATAAAGTTACAAAGACGTCAATATCAATCGGAAAGTCGGAAACACATTTGAGAACCCACTTCGTTAAAAAATAATCGGTTATTTTGTAGGCCTACACCCCGAGAATCACTAAACGTCTGTCGATAACTTGACTCATTTATCAAGCAAAGCAAGAACATTCATACACTATATGCGTAATTGTTTTGGTTTTGTTACGCAACTCTAAATTTCAACATGTGCCTGTCTTCATACCATTCACTATTTGCCAAAATCAACGATTGTCAATATTCAACACGTAGTGGAATAAACAAAAACATCGATCAACATTTAATAAAATAATGAATAATCAGTTACCAACACCTTTTATCCTGAAAAAAAACCCACTGAAATAGTAACAAAGGGCGCCCCCGTCTCCCCTTATAGCCGTCGTTTCTACAGTATTGTAAATAAAATTACGTTTTACCATTCGTTTTCAATCACGAATAAATTATCTTGATGTATTAATTATTCCATGACATAAATATTTTTGTAGAAATTTCGATTTCATTTCACTACCCGATTTATCGATTGCTAATATTCCATCAAAATCATATTAAAACATTTTTTTTCTTCTTCAAGATGAGTGATAAAGATACAGCCAGTTATTAATATACTTTTGATTCACCATAAAATACATGAATAAAAACGGCCTCCCATCTCCCCTTACAGCCGTCCTTTCCACACCAATGTCAATAAAATGATGTTTTATCAACATTTTTGTATCTTACGATATCGGATTCGTCATCCATCTTTATAACCATTTCGTGCAAAACACGCTTCGTCTATCAAGAAAAGATCAATTATCGTCTAGGCCTACGCTCAGGGATCAATAACCCATAAGTTTACTCGTACCGATAGATCAAAACAAAATATGTTCATGTATTCTAATTGTGCGTGACTATGTCTTTTGTTGCGCAACTGTAGGCCTATTTTTGAACATGCACCTTTCGTCATGCCATGACCTATTTCAACAATGGATTATATTACCGTTCATATTCAATCACAAATAAATTATCTGCTTTACAATATTTCATGTAGTTATTACGTAACATGTTATTTTACTTTGGTGATTGTAAAGTCAGCGACTCAATTTTCCAACCAAATGTAGACCTATCGATTGTCAATATTCCACATCGATCAGAAATTAAACAAAATATTAATATATGATGAACACATGTATGATCATATAGCAATAATTTTGATCCACGATATAACCTTCGTTGGTCCTAAAATGATTGACTAGGCCTACGCAAAATTTAAAGTTATAAATCACAAATAAGTATATTAAACGGCCTCCCATCTCCCCATATAGCCGTCCTTTCCTCACCAGTGTCAAAAAATATTACAGAGAGGTTACTATTACTCAACTACACATTTTACGAGGTCACGTGACTTTTCACGTGAATCATTACCAAACATTAATTGTAAAATAAAACACACTTGTTTTATACTGTATAAGATTTGACTATCGTCCAGGCCTACGCTTCAGGGATCAAGAACCAATCACCAAATTAGCAGTGATTGATTAATCAATACAGCTTTACATTTGTGTGTGTGACTGTTTCTTTTGTTACGTAACTTTACAATTAATACCCGCACCTGTCTTGGCACTAATGGATTATCAAACCATAATAAAATTTATTTTCAATCACCAATAAATTATCCTTCATAATAATAGAAAAACCTATGAATTACGATTTTCTACAAGTAAGTCAACCGTGAATATGAATAAATGTATCTCTGAAATTTGCAGCCTGAAAGACTGTCTTATGTATTATGCAGCGCATTTTAAAACTGATTTTCTCCTTGGCACACATGATGGAGATTCTTCTCTCTTCTTGATGATAAACTTCCGAACTGACCGTCGAAAGATGTGGTCTTGATAGACATGGTTCCTATATTTTCATTAAAGGTATATTGTCAATGCAGGTGTGTTGAAGAAATAAATGCTTTCTGGTATCTTTACACTTTCAGGTGTTTCTTGAAGTACTGCATCTAAAATATTGATATTCGCCGAGGATGCCGATTTCCTTTTTTATTTGAGAAGACTGGTGATGGAGGCAGGGCACGACGAACATTTTCAACATTGCGTCTTTGTGAGACTTAACGTTGCAACAAAATGGGGGACGGTGTGAAAAGTTCTTTCTAGTTGGTTTTCCTCCCGATATTCGAAGCTTTCTGTGTGCATCCTCGAAAGTGTGTAGTTTTACTATTCGTAGATTGAGTGCCTTTGTTGAGGTTCGAAGTTTTCTTAATAATGATGATACACTGATGTCTGTGCTCAGCCTCCTGGATTATTATTCTTGATGAATTTCCTTTAGTACACTTTTTTTCTTTCTGGGGATGGTGTTGATGGAGAAGCGTATCTCTCGAGAAATATTTCTGCATACTTTTTGAAACCGCAAACAATTCACTTGCTGAAATTAGATGTTCTCGTAAAAAGATTCTAACTTTTGTAGAATTAAGTAACTTTGAAGGAGACATGGGAGAAATGTTATTTTTCTTGCTGCATATGCCTTGAAGAAGCTGTGAAGATGAAGACTACTTGACTCTCTCTCCCTGTAGAGTGATGTGACTTTGAAGGAGAAAATCTCATTTTCTTTATGCAAATGCCATGAAGAAGCTGTGAAGTATGTAACTTTGAAAGAGAAATTGTTATTTTTCTTGCTACAAATGCCTTAATTAAAGAAGCTGTGAAGATGAAGACTATACTTGACTCTCTCTATCTCTCTCTCTCTCTGCAGAATCATGTAACTTTGAAGGAGAAAATCTCATCTTAGTATGCAAATGCCATAAAGAAGCTGTGAACTATGTAACTTTGAAGGAGAAACTGTTGTTGTTTTTGGCTGCAAATGCCTTGAAGAAGCTGTGAGTTGACTCCCTCTCTCTCTCTGCAGAATCATGTAACTTTGAAGGAGAAAATCTCATTTTCTTGATGCAAATGCCTTGAAGAAGCTGTGAAGACTACTCAACTTCAATCTCTTCGTCATGAAATGATGAAAACTGTAAGACCAGTTTCATCTGAATTTATACCAACCCGCTCACACCCCTTCAAAAAGTAATTAAAAGAAATGAAAAGTGCAATCCTTCGATTTAATTAATGTATTGAGTTGTTTGTTATAATTATCACTATCACCTATTTAAATGGTTCGTATAAAGATTCTTAAAACTATATCATTCATGGTTTATGATGATAAAGAAGTATGTCGCTTGAATTAAGAAGACCTATTTAATTATTCGTTTATTCTATCGTTTGATAATTACCTAATTTCCCCATGTTAATCAAGGCCCCATAAAATGTCCCCATTGGCTGCGCAACTGCTGCAACTGCTGCCTGCTGTGCTGACCTCGCAAGCGGCACGTCTGTCACCACCTCAATAAAATAATCTATCACTCACCAATTTTCACTTATCAGCTTATAACAATCTCATCATTAGCACATCTAAGCTAACATTCTTGAAGACGGAAACAAAGTACGAAATCGACGAAATTACCGTTAAAAACGTGTCCGACGTTTACCGATACGGTCAGCGGTAGGCCTACCACGGTCACGACGGTTACGTTTCCGTCTTCAGCACACAGTTCACACATAAAACCATCCAACAAACTCTCAATTTTTCATACAACTCTCTCACATACCCACTCGCAACACCCACACAACAACCATCACCACAAAGACCTAGCATCACAACAGATTTAATACTCATGTTCATCCTTTCTTTTCACGCGCATAATACGCTTTTGCCAACGGCCCGGCCGGCTCTAAGCTTTCTGCAGGGCTGCGAGCGCTCCCTATTACCACCCCTTGAAACCCTACTAGCGTGTTTAATTGTTATGTCAAACATGTATCTTTATAATTTAATATATCTTTTAAATTTTATTTTCATTAATTTGTTTGCAAATTTGTTTACGAAAGTGATGATATGATTAAGATTCTACTTTTCTAGATCCCTAATTAATCACCTGCCCATTTACCCCGCCTATTGCAGCCAAACAAATCCACCCAAACAGCCAAAAAGCCAACCATGACTTAGGAGAACAAACATCACCAGCTGAACAAGTGGCACAAATGTCCACGTCTTGTTTATTGTGCTTGAAGAAGTGCATCTTGAAGACTGCTTGAAGGAGATGTCAATATTCCGTTTACTGGTTACGAAGGTGGAGGAGAAATACTGAAGCAACGTTCCAGTGAAGAAAATGTTCATCCTGTGTTTCACTGATGAAGTAAGAACTGTTTCTCTACGAGTTGATAAAATTGTGATTCGATGTAAACGTGCTGAAGAAGACACTTTTCGATGCAGTCGTTTAAAGTGATATTCTAGTGCCAGGTTTCTTGACAGTTTAAGTTCTTGAAATCTTGAAATCCTGACAAATTAATGATGACAGTATTCTTGTAAATCTTAAGGTTACAACAGATTATCTTTCTGATTATCAAGGTTTGGATTACATAGACTTAATCCATTGACTGCTGGGGAGACTCGAAGGAGAAATTTGAAGGAGAAATCTGTGCCCATGCACGTATACAGCAAGCAGCGTTTCTTCAAAACATGTCTTTGACCTACATTTATCTTAAGAAGATCTTGGCAATTGAAGAAGATTGAAGTAAACATGTTAGTTTCCAGCATCCTCCTTTAAGACAATAAGCTCAAAACACCTGTTTTAATATGGAAAATACCGATGATCGAAGAAGATGCATTGTGACTGTCCATCATGAAGACTTTTCTCTTGAGTTGGTTGGTGAACTTACTCTGCCGATGAAGTTAAAATGCATTATTAGCAGAACGCCCTGCTTGGGGTCCACTGATTTTTGAAGTAAAAAAAAAAGTCAAGTCAGGTTTTATCCAGCTATTGTTAGGTCTGCCTTTCAGGGATCAATAACAGAACCAATCAATAAAATTAGGTGTTATAAAGTGCGCAACTGTTTCTTCTGTTACGCAACCCTTTCATTTATACAAGTGCCGTCTCAATACCATCCGGATTTGATTACAATTCACCGTTATGGATTATCAATACCATTTCCATTCGTTTTCAATCATAAATAAATCATCCTTAGATATAAGTTATTACAGGCGTAGGGCCTGAATACTTTTGT
The DNA here is from genome assembly GCF_015706575.1 of Patiria miniata. Taxonomy (NCBI): domain Eukaryota; kingdom Metazoa; phylum Echinodermata; class Asteroidea; order Valvatida; family Asterinidae; genus Patiria; species Patiria miniata. The sequence continues at coordinate 3,411,261 of NW_024037063.1, read as the reverse complement.
TACATTTTTGTAGAGATGGCGAATTCATTATTTTCACAACCCGTTCAATCAATTATCAAATTACTCCATTCGAAATACATGTATGTCAAAATAACAACACAGTTTATGCGAAAACACATGAGCACATATACCTTTGATTCACCATAAAATAAATGAATAATAACAGCCTCCCATCTCCCCTTACAGCCGTCTCCCCTTACACGGTTTCTATCTTTTTTGATGTATCCTTACAGATTTTCTTAATTTTTTTAATTTACAACTCAAATATTCCGCTTAAATATGGACGCTCAAATGTGATGATTTTCTTCAAGAGGAACTTCAGAATATGCGTCTGTTGTTTTACTTGCCGAATTCTCTTTTTATTTGAGAAGTCCGGTGACGGAGGCAGGGCACGACGAATATTTTCAATAATGCACCTTTGCGAGACATGAAGTGACGTTGTAACAAATTTTGGGGACTCTGTGAAAGTACTTTCTTCTTGTTTTCCCCTGAATAATATTCGAAGCTGTGGCATCCCACAAAGTGTATTTACTTCTTGTAGAATGAGTGCCTTTGTTAAAGTTCGACGTTTAATGATGAATGATGATTCTTTGATGACTGTTCTTCTGGAGTGTTATCCTTGATGAATTTCTTTTTAGTATCCTTCTTTTTCTTTTAGTTTTGAGGATGGTGTAGATGGAGAAATGTGGTTTGAAACCGCAAAAAGAAAATCACTTGCTGAAACTACGTGTTCCCGCAAATGATTCCAACTGTTGTAGAATGGAGCAACTTAGAAGAAGAAACTGTTATTTTCATGTTGCACATGCTTTGAAGTAGTGAAGACTGCTTGACTCTATGTAGAATGATGTTACTTTGAAGAACATCTCATTTTCATGTAGCAAATGCCTTGAAGTAGTGTAGAATGATGTAACTTTGAAGGAGAACATCTCATTTTCATGTTGCAAATGCCTTGAAGTAGTAAAGACTGCTTGACTCTATGATGTAACTTTGAAGGAGAACAACTCATGTTCTTGCTGCAAAAGCCTTGAAGAAGTTGTGAAGACTTTACTTGACTTATTAAACTGATGTAACTTAGGAGAAAGTGGTATTTTGTTGCTGCAAACGCCTTGAAGAAACTGTGAAGACTACTTGCTTGTCTCAACTTCAATCTCTTCGCCATAAAACTTATGAATACATGTACTGTAAGACCAGTTCATCTGAACTGATACCCACCCACTCACATCCCTGCAAAATATGAATAGAAACATGAAAAGTACATTCCTTCAATTTAAATTATTTATTGAGCTGTTTATATATAATTATCACTATCACTTATTTAATACTAAACGGTTTGTGGAGATTCCTAACACTATAGCATTCGTGGTTTTATGATATCATTTGAATAGGCAGACCTATTTATTTAATTATTCGTTTATTCAATTGTTAGTTAACTTTTAATTTTAGGTTACTTATTTTCCCCAAGTTAATCAAGGCCTATAAACTTCCCCTTAAATTCCCCATTGGCTGCGCAGCTGCTGCAACTGCTGCCTGTGCTGAATTCGCAAGCGGCACGTCTGTCACCAACACAATAAAATAATCTATCACTCACCAATTTTCACTAATCTTAGCTTACATCTTAGCTTACATTCTTGAAGACGGAAACAAAGTAAGAAATGTACGAATTTACCGATAAACGCGTATCTGACGTTTACCGATACGATCAGCGATGGGCCCAGACACGATCGCGACGCGGTTACGTTTCCGTCTTCATTGCACAGTTCACTCATAACATCATCAACCAAACTCTCAATTTTTCATTCACCAAGAAATCTCTCAAATACCAACTCCATCACCATCACAAACACAACCACCCTCACCACAATGACCTACATCACAACACAATTATTACTCACCATCATCCTTTTTTTCGCGCGCTTTATACGCCTTCATAGCGGTTCTAAGCTTGTTTTGCAGCGCTGCGAGCGTTCCCTATAACCACCCTTCAAACCCAACTAGTGCATTTAATTGTTACTTTAAACAATATCTTTTAAAATTAAATTATCTTTTATTTTATTTTTTTATTTTAAAAGGTAAGTTTGTTTACGAAGGTGATAATATGATTCAGATTCTGCTTTCTAGATCACTAATTAATCACCTGCCCTTTACCCCGCTTATTACAACCAAACAAATCCACCCTAACAGCCAAAAAGCCAACCATGACTTGGGGAGATCAAAAATAACCAGCTGAACAAGTGGCATCCAATTCCTCATTCCTTCATTGTGCTTTTAAGATGTATACATTTTGAAGACTGATTGATGGAGATGTCAAAATTTCGTTTACTGGTTACAAAGATGGAAGAGAAATACTGAAGCATTGTTCCAATGAAGAACATTCCATCCTCTTTTCCACTGATAAAGTAAGAACTTTCCTTCCACGGGTTGATAAACTTGTGACTCGATGTAACCGTACTGAAGAAAACACTTTTCGACGCAGTTGTTTAAGGGGATATTTTAGTTCCAGATTCTTGACGGGTTACAAGGTCTTGAGGTCTTGAAGTCTCAACATTTTTTTTCATGATGACTGTATTCTTGCAAATCTTAAGTTTACAACTGATTATTTTTATGACATTCAAGGTTTCCATTTGTAGATTGTTTAAATTCATCTGCAAGAAATTGAAGGAGAGATTTGAAGGAGAAATCTGTGTTCATGCATACATGTGGCCATACAGCGAGCTGCGTTTCTTTAAAATTAGACCAAATGTCTTTGACCAAAATTTATCTTTGGACCGTGGAGATTGAAAAAGACTTTGATTCGCAGAAATGTTAGTTTTCAATCCTCCTTGATTGCTAATGCGGTCCAAAACCTGTTCGGAAACAATGATGATGGTAGAACATTCATTGTGGCTGTTCATGATGAAGACTTTCTCTTGAGTTCTTGAGTTTTCTTTTCTCCGATGATTTTTGAAGTGAGAACTTTTGACTTCCATTTCATCCAGCATTTCTTAGTTTCCATTCATGCACCACAGAAGACATCCATCACTACCGTAGACTCACCGAACCAATATCATCACAAAGGCACGTTCTCACCCCCCCCCCCATGCAATTGGTTAAACTAAATTACTGTTATTCCGGTAAAACCTTAAAATTGTATTAACTTTAGTTTTTTAATCTATTTTGCTTGTAAAAATTATTTTAAGACTTTAAGTATTTCATGGTTTATTTTATAAGCTATATTTTGAGAAACCTATTTATCCCCCTGTAATCCCCGTCCCGCCTTAGCTTAGCTGCCGCGCAAAGTGCGCCTGTAATCGTATTGCATGCATGCATGTGCATTTAAATCACTGTACACTCATTAACCTACTCACAACTCACCCCTACTCACCACTCACCACACATTATTCACCACTCACACAACCAATAATTACGCATTAGCTCGAGTACCCAGACTCGCACTTTTTCAGGGTTGAGAGAGACTCAGTATCGAATCGAGTGATCGATTCGATACTTCATTTCTCACCACTCACCATTCACCACTCACCAAACTAAACTTTCACATCACAATGGCTCATCAGTATTCAAACGCACATTTTCTTACACACTCGATACTCAATACTCAGTATCGAATCGAGTGATCGATTCGATACTTTTATTTCTCACCACTCACCACTCACCATTCACAACTCACCGTCCTAAACTTTCACATCACAATGGCTCATCAGTATTCAAACTCACACTCTCTCACACACTCGATACTCCGTATCGAATCGAGTGATCGATTCGATACTTTTATTTCTCACCACTCACCACTCACCATTCACAACTCACCATCCTAAACTTTCACATCACAATGGCTCATCAGTATTCAAACTCACACTCTCTCACACACTCGATACTCCGTATCGAATCGAGTGATCGATTCGATAATTTTATTTTTCACCACTCACCACTCATCACTCACCACTCACCACACTAAACTTTCACATCACAATGGCTCATCAGTATTCAAACTTACACTTTCTTATACACACTTGATACTCAGTATCGAATCGAGTGATCGATTCGATACTTTTATTTTTCACCACTCACCACTCATCATTCACCACTCACCAACCTAAACTTTCACATCACAATGGCTCATCAGTATTCAAACTCACACTTTCTTACACATTCGATACTCAGTATCGAATCGAGTGATCGATTCGATACTCTACGCTACGGTCAACGAAACCGAATACTGAGTAACTACCGAGTCCGATACTCGTTTCCGAATCTGTGTCGAAACGGCGATTTATCGATACACATGTATCTTACAAGATTTCTCATCTGTCACACATTCATTCACTTTTTCCCCTCACTCACAAAAAGACCTCACAAGAACTCACAAGAAAAAACTCACAAGAGGCTCACACACAATACTCAGCTTCTCACAAACTCACTTGTGCAAACGCTTGCTCAGCGCCTAAGGCTTTGGACGCTTAGCATTCCGCGGTGCTGCTGCTTTCCCCAAAATGTACCCTAAACCCACACAATGTTTTCATTTATTCATGACTTACTGAATGAAAATTATGACTCGATAGGTTAATTTAATTTATTAACTGATGCATTTGTTAAAAGTGTCAGTATTAAAATTTTGGTTTTTATAATTAGTTATTACAAATAACATATATTTATTTGTTTACACTTTAATTTATGTAAAAAACAAAACACCACAATGACCCACCCCACCATGACAAAAACCTCAATCAGACTCCTTAAAATGGTCGATGTGGACACAAACTATCATCTTTTAGACAAGTTGTCGTGTTGGCAGCACCTGGTTTGTTGGACAGTCGCTTTGTGTTGTTCTACATTTACATTTAAGCTGATGGGGAAGACATGATGACATTTGAAGGAGATCCCAGTTGAATTTCCAAATGACACATTTCTTGGCTCTTTTCTATAATTTTTGAAGTCCTGAAAGTTTCTTTGCTCGACGAAGATAGTTTATAACGTTCTTGTTTATTCAACTTTTATTCTTTATTTGTTCACGAGGAATGAAGAATGGTGAAGAATTTGAAAAATTCCAGCAAACTTGAAGAAGATTAGAGGGTCCATTTCCTGCAACTGTAGGGTTATAGAGCACGTGATAGCCAACACTGTCTTGAAGGAGACTTCTGAAGCATCGCATAACTGGAAATTGCTGTTTTCTTTTGAAGACAGAGGACTTCAAGTTTTTCATTAACCATGCTTTCGGTTGCAAACTTGACAGGGATGAGATTATCAATTAAAAATGTCTCAAAATTGATGAAATTTCTGAAGATATATACATATCTCTTTATACTACTATTCTGTCTTTCTCTCAGATTAAAAAGTCTGATTTCAGACAAAAGTCTGAAAAACCTCATCCCTGACTCGACTTATAATTAGTTCAAGATTTATCTCAGTTATTTTTACAATAATTATGTAGTTTCTATGATGACAATAAGCACTTAATAGCTGTCTGCCACAAGTTGGAGTTGATAAACACGTGGGTCATCTGTCAATCAAATTGGGCATTCAAACCAGAGGACTATATAGGCCTATATCTTTACAGACAATTAATAGGCGTGTGCCTTCTGCATAACTTAATGTACCAGGATGATAAACAGGCCACGCAGGCTCTCCACAGCGGCCACGGGCCAACTCAGAGGTTAAAAGGTCAAATAACCGGCCCAGGGTCCAGGTCTACATTGTTCTGCCTTCAGACATTCCAACGAGGAATTCACAGGTGTTGATTTCTTTCATATTCAAATCACCTCAAATTGACTTCAGACAAATGCTACCAGACGGATTAGAATCAATATTCTAAGTCATGTTGCAAAATCATTACAAGCGGTTATAGAAAAGAGATTTTAGAAGCTTGGAGCAGTTAATTTTAACCTGAAAAGCACACTCTTGGTCCATTGTCCAAGCAAAACCCAATATTTGTACAATTCAAAAATGTACAGCTAAGATACTAAAAAATCTGGACATAAAATCTTGTAAATGAAGCTGGAAAAAATTTTAAAAGGGAGAAAAAGTAAGAAGAGATGCCCAACAATTCCTGTAAATTTGTGATACTGTTTGAAACCCATTTTGGCATTTCAAACATGTACAGTTGAGATACTAATACATGTGGGCATAAAATGTTTTAAATAAAGCAGGAAAAATATCACAAATAGGTGAAAAAGTATGAAGAGATACACAATAATTCCTGCAAATTTGTGATACTGTTTGAAACCCATTTTGGTATTAAAAAAAAAGGAAAAGCAATTAAGATACTAAAAAGTCTAGGCCTAACTTTTGAAAATGAAGAGAAAAAAAATACAAATGGGAGAAAAAGTTTGAAGAGATGCATTGTAATTCCTTCAAATTTGTGATACTGTTTGAAACCCATTTTTTCAATTCATCATAGACAGCTAAGATACTAAAAATCTGGACATGAAATCTTGTAAAAGAAGGGGGCAAATTACAAATAGAAGAAAAAGTACAAAGAGCTGCAAACTTATTCCTGCAAATTTGTGATACTGTTTGTAAAACATTTTGGCAATTGAAAAATACAGGCCTACAGCTAAGATACTAAAAAAATAGGGACATAAAATCTTGTATACGAAGCGAAAATTATCACAATTTGGAAAAAAAAGTATGGTGAGATATACAGTAATTCCTTCATATTTGTGATACTGTTTTAAACCCATTTTTGCTCATTAAAAATGTACAGCTAAGATACCCAAAAATCTGGACATAAAATCTTGTAAAATTATTCTTGCAAATTTGTGATAGGCTATACTGTTTGAAAGCCATTTTGGCAATTCAAAAATGTACAGCTAAGACACTACAAATCTGGACATAAAATCTTGTAAAATTATTCTTGCAAATTCGTGATACTGTTTGAAATCCATTTTGGCAAATTCAAAAAGTTAAAATTCCAAAAGAAATGGACAATGAAGTCTTGAAAATGAAGGGGAAAAATACAAAATAATGGGAAATCATGTATGATGAGATTTACACTATTTGCTGCAAATTTGGGGTACTGTTTGAAACCAATTTTGGCAATTCAAAACTTTACTGCTAAGATACCAGAAAACAATCTAAATGAAAGTGAGAGAATGAAGAAATGCACACTGATTTTCTGCAAATTTTTAAAACTTTTGTCAAGCTTTCACTTACCTCAAGAAATTGTTTTTGACTTACCAATGTCGAGTCTCACTTTTCCTTAAGCACAAACCTTCATCCTCGCTCAGATCATCCGACAACATCCAGCACATAAAATTCCACATTGTTCGTCAAATAATTCCATGAAACTTGCATTTCAGGTGCTTCAGAGTTTCAGTTCAGAGTTCAATTCATGTATTCAAAAAAAATAGTTTTAGTTCTTCAAGTTTCGTCGCCCTTGAGTTCATGTGAGTTACTTTGTTGCAGGAAAATAAAATCAGCTAAAGTTTTGTGTTCCATTATAAAATTTGCTCACAGAAATTTTCACCAACGGAGGTCTGGGCAGCCCCGGTACGTGGAACTGGGAGTGCTTCGAATTCCAAGGGGGCAGACGCAGCGTTGAAACCCATACAGCCGTGGTTCATCTTCCAAAATGTTCGATAAAAGTTCAGTAAAAGTTTCGTTGGTTCATTTTCCAAAAATTGTTTAATAAAAGTTCAGTTACTAGTTTCTTGTTCCAGATTAAATTTCACTCACGATAATTCCAAAACGATGATGGACAGAAGCCAGGAAACTGGGAAGCCGGGAAAACAAAAAGTGGAGTGAAGCGAAGAGCAGTGAATTCCGAAGTCCAGCAGCGGCAGCAGGAAAAGCCGTCGTGCGGCCCGGGGCCAGAGCCCGGGGCCCGGGGCCCATCCGCCGGCAGCTGTAACGCTGACACGTCGACCGGAGAGCTGCAAGCCCGCCTCATTCGAAGACACATTTTGGAACGCGATATTTCCAAAGAAACGCCTCACAGAAGTCCACGCCTCAATGACTACGTATGACAGACATTGTTCCCTTCGAGTTAGATGCATTTGTACTTTTGTACATTCATAACATCCGCTTAAAATGTCATTTTTGGTGGACAATAGTCGAGTCTAACCATTCACTCCGAATTTTCGAGGACTACTAAATGTAGCTCGCTCGCGCTCAATCCAGAAAAAGCAGACGGCGAGTCTGAGTGACAAGGCTTGGTACGTATTTCAAATGGAAATCTTGAGACTTCAAGATGTGTTAACACGCGGCCGGATTTTTTTCCACAATCAGAAAAAAATTCGAAACTAAGCACTTGAACATTTTTTTTAACTCATTTTAAAAATCTATATTACTGCATTGGCAAAATTAAATCGTTTTTTTGCTTTTGACAAGAAAATAATCGTCGTATTTGATAACTAAAACTGTCCGACCTATTTTTTTATAACGAGGAGAGATATCGAGATGACACCACCTGGATTGGGAACGCACTACGCGCTGGAGTGACTGCTATTGGTCAGAAGTGGAACAATAACAATTTTGATTGGCCGACGGGCACTGTACATGTTTACATTAGATTTTCGATAACACGGCTACGTTTCCGGCTTCGGCTTCATGCACATCGGTCGCTGGCTTTAAAATCGTTGAGAAGCCTTTAATATACAGACGAAATGGAATGTTCTTAGTTATTTATATGGCCTCCTAATAATTTTAAGACGTTGTGATGCTGGAGTTAGCAATTGATCAATATTAAGCATGGAGTCCCCTCAAGTGAAGGGTCTAACAACTATAGACTGAAACCGATCCGGAATTTGAATCAACGTTTTAAAAAGGCCTTATGAGGGGCCTTTGGTGAATGTTTGGGACGGATCCAGTTTTGGATCAAGACAGAGATTTAGCTAACAACGGGGGGGGGGGGGGGGGGGAACAGGCATTTTCTGTTTGTGGGTGCGTGGGGGGTATGGTTTTCCTTCGGGGAGGGATGTGGCCCAGTAGGGGGTGGTTAAACCTATACTCCCACCCAATATTAAACCCCATGTGCTACGAGAGCTTTTTGTCTGGCGTATCAAGGTTCGCGTCCATGGAACAGGGAGAAATTACGATTTTTTTTTAATAAAAAGTAACACCAACTTTTCCCCCTCCTTCTCAACTAAAAATTAAAGGTAACCTTTCCAGCTTGTCCAACCGATAGTACTCAAAGAACGTTAACAATTAAGGGTCTACCTACTGACTTCTGAGGCAGATTCAGCCATCAGACAGGAAATAAAATTTGACTGATTATCAACAAATCAGACCACCACGACGGGTTTGAGCAGCGAAGTGTGTTTCAATATATTCGAAATAAGGGAATTCATTTTCAATCATTGAATTCAATTGTCTGGTCCTTAATTTTATTGGATGATAAAAGTGACACTTTTCATCAAATCACAAGTTATTGTTAAAAATCAATAATTTCTTAATATTGATTGCATTTTTTTTAATTTCCCCTTAATTATCCGCATTTAAGCAAGGGCGGATCCAGGGGAGGGGGCAACGAGGGCCATGCCCCCCCCCCCCCCCAAAAGAGCCCTTTTTTGTTAAGTGGCGTCGCAATAAAGGCAGGCAGTGCGTACACCACCCTCTTTTCCACACACAAAAAATGGTTAAAATGGTCAGAAATTGCCTCCCAGTCAGATCGCACCACAGAGCATCTAGAATCCAATAATTTGGGGCCCTTAAGCGGTCCTCGAACCCCTCACCGTATTAATTTTTGGACCCACTTTTTGGGGACCAAATTTTTTTGCCCCCCCCCCCTCCAAAAAAAATTGTGTGCTGGATCCGCCCCTGCATAGGTTTTTGGTTACTCTATAAACATTATTCTAAAGGTACAATAAAATTCACACTAACTTCCTTAAAAAAGAATAATAAATCATACATTTATATTGCGCAAATTAGCTCTAAGAATATGATGAAATGCGCATCACAATTATTATCTACTCATTAACTGATTTTTTTACTTTTATCTCGTTTGTGAATCCTAATTTGTGATTAATTTATGCAAAAAATATTGTTTGAGGAATTTCCCTGTCCCATTAGCTGTATTTGTAAATTATTATCATCAACCCATCCACCCAAACCGAGACTAAATCGCACACCTGCGCGTTACTTTTGATGAAATGCGCATCACGATTATTATCCCTCGGGAATGAGACCTTGCAGCAGCTCGAGATCCGGGCTCTATCAATTTCTTTCAACTGCGAAAAAAAGAAGTTTAAGTACGAGTTTATCAAGTTGGCTAACATGCAATTTTACCTGCATTTTGGCTCCTATTGTTACACTTCAAATTATACTCCTACGCACAAACAAACCTTTTCTATCTAAGCCATCAAACTGCTTGCAATTAATGGTGGGTACTTTATTTGCATCACGACGGTAAATTTGACTATATAAAAAAGTATTTAACTTTCTCATTATAATCTAATTTACTGACAAGCGTTATGGATACGTGCTCCTGTGCTATTTTTGAGAAAATGGCCAAAACAGTACTAAGCAAAAGCTACTCATTCATTGATTTTCTTACTTATATCTTGTTTGTGAATCCTAATTTGTGATTAATTTATGCAAAAAAAAACATGTTTGAGGAATTTTCCTGTCCCACAAGCTGCATTTGTAAATTATTATCATCAACCCATCAACCCAAACCGAGGCTAAATTGCATACCTGCGCGTTACTTTGGTAACTCTACAAAAATATTTTAAAAGCACACGAAACGTTAACGTATGTTTACGTCAGAAGAGATTCAGAAAACTGATCCCATCTCCAGCCAATATTGGTGGCATTTCAATTTTCTTTTCCACTTAAAACGTCGCTTCAGGTGGTCGCACAGCCAACCAGGCTGCGATCTTGGGGTTGGCAGCGATGCGGCTCTTGAGGGCGACCAGCTTCGGAAACTTCTCCAGGGAGTTGGCGCCCTTTGACACGACATCCACAAAATCAGCAGCGGCGAAGAAAAAAAGATCGGCGACCGAGATCTGCAATGACAAAACAGGGAAAATGCAGTTTCTAAGATAGTCCAAGGATGCGCGAGAAATCGCGTGGAGGAAGCTGCAAAGGATTGTGGGAGAATGTGTTGCTGAGGATTGTGGAACATATTGTGATGTTATTTTTCCAGGGGAATATCCTTCCAATGACATTTTTTAAATTCATATGTTATGGGAATGATCTAAAAAATACTTCACACTAATATACAGTCTCCGCCCCCCCCCCCTTTCTACGAGTTATAATAACATTTAAAATTACTTTAAAAAAATAATAATGTTAGTACAATGTAATTAATTGCCAGATCAAAAACTGTACAATTTTACTCCACGACTCTTAAGGTTAAAAGGAATGACTTTGTATGATCGTTAAGTTGGCTAAAATAATTACCGAGTTTCCGACGAAGAAATCCCCGGCGTGCTTCTGGCCGATTAAACGCTCAAGACACGCGTAGATCGACGGGACCCACTCCTTCAAGAACTTCTCCACTCTTTCTGGCTGGGGTTGGAAAAAAATAGTTTGGCAAGGTTGTTTCAATCCGTTTCTAGTGGTCTATTTTCAAAGAAGTGTTGGAAGGGCGCCACTATGAGGTATAATCGCGAAAATTCTACTTCGCAGTGCATTATGGGGAAATCGAAATTCGTATGTTGGGTCTTATATACTGCATCCATTCTCCAGTAGTGGAAACCTTTTTTGACACACTTCACTTAAAGTTGGAATGTTTCAGTGAAAAACGATGTATTTTCAAGGCTTCAGATTGAATTCGGGTTTTTGTGGTGGTACACGGACAGACGATTAGTCCATACTTATCAGAGGCTTTCCCACACACAATTGTTTATGATACTGTTTTTACCTCCATAGACTGGCTTCAAATACCTTGCTTTCTTTGGGCCCTTGGAAGACATGGTTGACTTCCGACCAGATGTCCTCCACGGCGTCAATTGCTTGGTCTATGAATGCTGCATCAAGGGACGTCTTGCCATAAAATCCTTAAGAAAATGGATCAAAATGGATCCTAAGTTGAGAATCATTATGACCCAATAAGGTTCAGCACAAATGTATTTTCTGTGTGTTTTTCGGTCCCCTTTAAGGCATATTTACGCAAAATAAAGGAAATGTCTAAGATTGCATGTTCGGTAAAGTTCATTGCGTTATTGCCTAGTAGCCTAATCTTGACTAAAATCGATGATAATGTTCTCATTAAAAATGTCAAACTTTCTCATGACTCACCAAACTCCCTTGCCAGATATCTCAGGCCAGCCTTACTCTGACATATCATCGTCCCGTCGACCTCCAGCGACGGCGTTTCCTGGGTAACATAGTCTGATCAACAAAACAAAAACATTTGTAACTAACTAATGAGCTAACTAATAAACAATGCTATTGAGTTAAAGGATTACAGTAAAAGGCAGATACTGGTTTTATCTTTCATAATTTCTGTTCGTTTTGTTGGGCCTGATTGGTTCTGCCCAAACTTGCCCCTTTATAATATGTCCGAAATGTGATGATTTTGACGAAGAAAATGATTTTAATGGCGGAATAACTCACTCGGCTTTAGCTTAGGCCAATCCGCCCCCTCGAAGTTCTTTTCTTCATAGTCGACCCCAGCTAGCTTGAAAGCCAGACGGATACTTTCTGCACGGCCGTTAACACCCTTGAAGTAGTGAAGTACGTATTTCACCATGGTGGCGTGGAAGCTATTTATATTAGACCCTTGTTAAAATTCGGCTCCAGAAGACACCTTTTAACAGCACTACCTTCTACGCCCAAAACTACAGTGACGATTTGTCGAGCAGTATCGATAAATGGAAAATTGCAAGTCATATTTGCTATTGATTTATCTCAAAAAGGGTCAAGGTCTAATAAAAAAAAAAACAAAGTCAACAAGCCTTAGACGGTAAATACGTAGTTGAAGATAAGTGTAAGGTATCAAAGGTAGATTCAAAAGACTGTAGACCGTAAAAAGCGGAATTTTAGTGCCTAATGACCTAGTGACATTCTAGCAAACGAAATGTCAAACCGATGTGTTTATCTATAGGTGACGCCATCGTCGAATATCAGAGTTATACTCTACCACTAATTCACACTCAAATCACAGAAATAACAAATTTAAGTCAGTCATGTTGGGAAGCTAGCGCCCACTCGGACTCCCTTCTACAATAATTGTCAAAAGCATGCAGTTTGTCATAGTTTGTGCTTCATTGGCAGGTTCGACATAAGGAGTAAGTTCACTGCACCAATTCTCCAGTTAGAGAAATAACCTTTAAAATAAATTCCACCTCAGAATATTGTATTTTACCTAAAAATAGGATTTTGTCGCTGCGGTTGAAAAGGGTTCAAGTTAGTTTTGACACCTCATTTTGAGAATGTTGGAGGACTTGGTTATAACAAACTTTCAAAATCTTACTCAACGCATTTGATGTATCGTACGCTAAATTTGCGTTCAAAATTACATGCAACTACAAAAATGTTAACCTTTTTTAACCTTTAGCTTTTTTTATTCTAAAGTTAAACTCCAAAATTATATTAAAATGGTCAGAAATTACCTCCAAGTCAGATCGCACCACAGAGCATCTAGAATCCAATAATTTGGGGGCCCTTAAGCGGTCCCCAAACCCCTCGCCGTATTAATTTTTGGACCCACTTTTTGGGGACCAAAATGTTTTTGCCCCCCTCCCCCCAAAAAAATTGTGTGCTGGATCCGCCCTTGCATTTAAGTTTTTGGTAACTCCATAAACATTATTTTAAAGGTATACAATATAATTCACACTGACTTCCTTAAAAAAGAATAATAATTCATACATTTATATTGCGCAAATTCGATAAGAATATGATGAAATGCGCATTACAATTATTATCCCTCGGGAATGAGACCTTGCAGCAGCTCGAGATCCAGGCTCTATCAATTTCTTTTAACTGCGAAAAAAAGGAAGTTTTAGTACGAGTTCATCAAGTTGGCTGAACATGCAATTTTACCTGCATTTTGGCTCCTCTTGTTACACTTCAAATTATACTCCTACGCACAAGCAAACCTTTTCTATCTTAGCCATCAAACTGCTTGCAATTAATGGTGGGTACTTTATTTGCATCACGACGGTAAATTTGACTCTATAAAAAAAAGTATTTAACTTTCTCATTTTAATCTAATTTACTGACAAGCGTTATGGATAAGTGCTCCTAGGCCATTTTTGAGAAAATGACCAAAACATACTAAGCAACAGCTACTCATTAATTGATTTTCTTACTTTTATCTCGTTTGTGAATCCTAATTTCTGATTAATTTATGAAAACAAATCTTGTTCGAGGAATATCCCTGTCCCATTAGCTGTATTTGTAAATTATTATCATCAACTCATCAACCCAAACCGAGGCTGAATCGCACACCTGCGCGTTACTTTGGTAACTCTAAAAACATATTTTAAAAGCACACGAAACGTCAACGTATGTTTACGACAGAAGAGATTCAGAAAACTGATCCCATCTCCAGCCAATATTGGTGGCATTTCAATATTCTTTTCCACTTAAAACGTCGCTTCAGGTGGTCGCACAGCCAACCAGGCTGCGATCTTGGGGTTGGCAGCAATGCGGCTCTTGAGGGCGACCAGCTTCGGAAACTTCTCCAGGGAGTTGGCGCCCTTTGACACGACATCCACAAAATCAACAGCGGTGAAGAAAAAAAGATCGGCGATCGAGATCTGCAATGATAAAAAAGGGGAAATGCAGTTTCTAAGATAGTCCAGCGATGCGCGAGAAATCGCGTGGAGGAAGCTGCAAAGGATTGTGGGGGAATGTGTTGCTGAGGATTGTGGGACATCCTGTGACGTTATTTTTCCAGAGAAATATCCTTTCAATGACATTTTTCAAAATTCATATGATTTGAGAATAATAAAAAAAAATACTTCACACAAAAATACAGTCTCCATGTTAGTACAATGTAAGTAATTGCCAGCTCAACAACTGTAAAATTTTACTCCACGACTCTTAAGGTTAAAATGAAAGACTTTGTAGGATTGTTAAGATGGCTAAATTACCGAGTTTCCGACGAAGAAGTCCCCGGCGTGGTTCTGGCCGATTAAACGCTCAAGACACGCGTAGATCGACGGGACCCACTCCTTCAAGAACTTATCCAATCTTTCTGGCTGGGGTTAGAAAAAAAATCGTTTGGTAAGGTTGTTTCAATCCGTTTCTAGTGGTCTATTTTCAATATAGTCTTGGAAGGGCGCCACTATGAGGTTATCACGAAAATTCTACTTCGCAGTGCATTATGGGGGAATCGAAATTGTTTTGTTGGCGCCCCTAAACTGCATCCGTTCTCCAGTAATGGAAACTTATTTTGACACACTTTACTTAAAGTTGGAAGGTTTCAGTAGAAAAACGATGAATTTTGAAGGCTTCATATTGAATTTGGGTTTTTGTGGTGGTACACGGACACACGATTATAGTTCATGCTTTCCCACTCATTGTGTATACATGTACATGTACTGTTTTTACCTCCATACACTGGCTTCATATATAACCCACCTTGCTTTCTTGAGGCCCATGGAAGACATGGTTGGCTTCCGACCAGATGTCCTCCACCGTGTCAAGTGCTTGGTCTATGAATGCTGCATCAAGAGACGTCTTGCCATAAAATCCTTAAGACAATGGATCAAAATGGATCCTAAGTTGAGAATCATTATGACCCAATAAGGCTCAGCAAAAATGTATTTTCTGTGTCTTTTTCGGTCCCCTTCAAGGCATATTTATACGCAAAATGAAGGAAATGTCTACGATAACATGTTCGGTAAAGTTCATTGCGTTATTGGCTAGTAGCCTAAATCTTGACTAAAAATCGATGATAATGTTCTCATTAAAAATTTCAAACCTTCTCATAACTCACCGAATTCCCTGGCCAGATATCTCAGGAGAGCCTTACTCTGACATATCATCTGCCCGTCGACCTCCAGCGACGGCGTTTCCTGGGTAACATAGTCTGATCAACAAAACAAAAGCATTTGTAACTAACTAATGAGCTAACTAATCAACAATGCTATTGAGTTAAAGGATTACAGTAAAAGGCAGATAGTGGTTTTATCTTTCATAATTTCTGTTCGTTTTGTTGGGCCTGATTGGTTCTGCCCAAACTTGCCCCTTTATAATATGTCCGAAATGTGATGATTTGACGAAGAAAATGATTTTAATGGCGGAATAACTCACTTGGCTTTAGCTTAGGCCAATCCGCCCTCTCGAAGTTCTTTTCTTCATAGTCGACACCAGCTAGTTTGAAAGCCAGACGGATACTTTCAGCACGGCTGTTAACACCCTTGAAGTAGTGAAGTACGTATTTCACCATGGTGGCGTGGAAGCTATTTATACTAGACCCTTGTTAAAATTGCGGCTCCCGAAGACACCTTTTTTTAGCAGCACTACCTTCTACGCCCAAAACTACAGTGACGATTTGTCGAGCAGTATCGATAAATGGAAAATTGTAAGTCATATTTGCTATTGATTTATCTCAAAAAGGGTCAACGTCTAATAAAAAAAAACCAAGTCAACAAGCCTTAGACAGTAAATACGTAGTTGTAGATAAGTGTAAGGTATCAGAGGTAGATTCAAAAGACTGTAGACCGTAAAAAGCGGACTTTTAGTGCCTAATGACCTAGTGACATTCTAGCAAACGAAATGTCAAACCGATGTGTTTATCTATAGGTGACGCCACCGTCGAATATCAGAGTTATACTCTACCACTAATTCACACTCAAATCACAGAAATAACTAATTTAAGTCAGTAATGTTGGGAAGCTAGCGCCCACTCGGACTCCTTTCTACAATAATTGTCAAAAGCATGCAGTTTGTCATAGTTTGTGCTTGATTGGCAGGTTCGACATAAGGAGTAAGTTCACTGCACCAATTCTTCAGTTAGAGAAATAACCTTTAAAATAAATTCCACCACAGAATATTGTATTTTACCTAACAATAGGATTTTGTCGCTGCGGTCTAAAAGGGGTTAGTTTTGACAACTCATTTTGAGAATGTTGGAGGACTTGGTTATTTATTTTATATATGATTTGTGTAATTGGTATGAATTCAAAATGATTATACCACCACAAACTATCACAAAATAACAAACTTTCAAAATCTGACACAATACGTTTAATGTGACGTACGCTAAATTTGCGTTCAAAATTCCATGCAACTACAAAAATGTTAACTTTTTTAACCTTTAGCTTTTATATTCCTAAAGTTAAACTCCAAAATTATATTCCTTCGCAAAACAAGCTCATGTTTCTAAGCCATATCAAAATGCTTGTTAACATTGTTGGATTCTGTATTCATGCCATGACGGATGATCTAGAAGTATTTTTGAACTGATGTAGTCTTGACTGAAAAAGAAATCGATTTTCTCACCAACATTCAGTTAACTTAGTAAACACTCGTTATCATGTGGGCCTAAAGATGTGCTTCTCAGCCAATTCAGAAATGGAGGAGAATTACTAGACAAAAGAGCTTTATTTTGCAAAAGCTACGCATTAATTGATTTGCAAGGTTCAACCCGTCCGTCTGTGAATACTTATTTATTAATAATTTATGCAAAACGCTGAATATCCCTGTCCACTTAGCTGTATTTGCAAACCATTGTCATCAAACCTTCCACTTTAACCACTGCTAAATTGCACACTTGGTCCAGGCGCGGATCGAGGGGGGGGGGGTCCCAAACCTATCTATATCATATGATTTGTGTATTTGGTGTAAGTTCAAAATAATACCAACATAAATTCTCACAAAATTACTTTCAAAGTCTGATTCGAGACAAATGTAACAATGTTACCTTTTAAACCTTTAGTTTTTTATTTCAAAAGTTGAACTGTAAAATAATATTCCTTCGCAAAAACAAAGTATGTTTTCTAAGCTATATCGAAATGCTTGTAATCATTGTTGGGTCCTGTTTTCATGCCATGACGGTTATCTAGAAGTATCTGTGAGCTGAAGTAGACTTAACTGAAAAAGAAATACATTTTCTCACCCGGCAGCATCCTCAGTAAACACTAGATATCATGAAGACAAGTGCTTCTAAACCAATTTAGAAATTAAGGAGGACTAATGACGTAAAAGCTTTATTTTGAAAAATCTACGCATCAATTGATTTATATTTGCAAAGTCATAGGCGTAGCCAGCAAGGGGGGGGGGAAGGGGGTAATTTAACCCCCCCCCCCCCAATATTTTGTAAAGACTGCCTTTTTTCCATTCAAATGCCCTTTTTTAAACGGTCTTAACCCCCCCCCCCCCCATAATTTGTAATGAGTGCTCTTTTTTTACGAAGTGCCCTTTTTTTTCTGAACAGGTGCCCTTTTCTAAAAGAAGTGGTGCCCTTTTTTGTTACATCTGCCGTTTTGGGTGCCTTATTCCGAATTCAGTACATGTATCGCCCTGAAAAGCACCATATATTGGCCCTTTGTGTGTATAATTGTCGGTTTTGAACAGCGCCCCCATCGACAGATGGTACCAGCCCTCCCCCCCCCCCCTCGCTTTTTGATTTTACGGAGGCCAAGTGTCCGGAGAAAAAAACCTGTCTACATTTCACAACGGCTGTGCAAGTGCCCTTTCAAAAAAATGTCCCCCCCCCCAATAAAAATGACCGTGCTACGCCCCTGAAAGTTCATCCTGTTTGTGAATCCTAATTTGTGAATAATTGAGGCAAAATATTTCGTTGAAGAATGTCCCTGTCCCATTAGCTGTATTTGCACATTTCATCATCATAAAACCATCAACCTAAGCCAAGGCTACATTGCACATCCGCGTGTGACTTTGGCAACTCTAAAAAAAAAAATTAAAAAAAATTAAAAAAAATTAAAAGCACACGAAACGTCTATGTATGTTTACGACAGAAGATATTTAGAAAAAGATCCCATCTTCAGCCAATAGGTGGCTTATTCGCCAAGATGGGGCAAGGGTGGGCACTTGCCTCCCCCCCCCCCCCGCCCCCCCCCCCCCCCCCCCCCCCGGAAATGGGAGAAAAAGAAGACGAGGTGCGAAGTCATATTGCTGTTAATTTAATTTAATGCACATTTCACAACATGGGCGTCCGCAGGGGAGTCGATCGGGGTGGGGTGGGTAAAAATCCCCCCCCCCCACCCTCGAAAACAAATGATAAATTAAGAATATGCCAATGATTTTTGGGATAATGTGCTTTGCCCCCCCCCCCCCCCCCCCCCCCCCTATAAAAAAATCCGATTGGCGTATTGACTTTCTTTAATTGTTTATTGAAGTTGGATGGGTTCGCACAGCCAACCAGGCTGCGATCTTGGGGTTGGCAGCAATGCGGCTCTTAAGGGCGCTCAGCTTCGGGTACTTCTCCAGGGTGTTGGCACCCTTTGACACGACCACATTCACATAATCAACAGCGGTGAAGAAAAAGAGATCGGCGGCCGTGATCTACAGCAACAAAAACGAACAAAAAATACAGTTTCACCGGTACAGTCCAGCGATACACGACAAATCTTGTCAAGGAAGCTGCAAAGGATTGTGGGAGAATCCGTTGCGTGGGATTGTGGGACATCTTGGGTTATCTTGCGATGTTATTTTTTTTTCAGAGAAATTTCCTTCCAATGACGTTTTTCAAAATTCATGTGATTTGGGAATAATCTGAAAAAATACTATACACACTGAATTAAAGCCTCCAAAAACCTGTTAAAGAGTAAAAATAACATTTGAAATTACCTTTTTATGACGTTAGTAAGAAATAAGTTGCCAGCATAATAACTGTCAAATTGTAGTCCACGACTGTTAAGGGTAAAAAGGAATAATTTTGTAGGGTTGTTAAGATGGTGTTTTACCGAGTTTCCGACGAAGAAGTCTCCAGCTTGCTTCAGGCCGAGCAATCGCTCCAGAGTCGCGTAGATCGGCGGGACCACATCCTTCAAGAACTTCTCAATTCGTTGTGGCTGGGGTTGAAAAATACAGTTTTGACAGGTTGTTTCCATCCTTTCCAACTTCCAAGTGGTCTACTTTCAAAGTAGTCTTGGAAGGGCGCCACTAAGAGGTTATCATGAAAAGTCTCTTTGCAGTGCATTATGGGGGAATCGAAATTCGTTAGTTAACGTATACCAAACTGCATCCATTCAGCAGCAAAGAGACATAGAAGACAAGATAAGTTTGCGGTAGCACCATGTGAATAAATCTCTTTTGTGAGTATGTGTGGTTCTGAAAAGAACTGGAGGGACTCAACGTTTCGAACAGTATGCTCTGCCCGTCGTCAAGAGACATAGCCTAGACTTATTTGCACAAACTTCACTTGAAGTTTAGTGAAAATTGATGCATTTATAAGGCTTCAGATAGAATTTGGTGTTTTTTGTGGTAGACGGACAGAGGATTAGTTCATATTTCTAAAAAGCTTCCCATATGTTTACCTCCACACACTGCACTGGCTTCAAATAACTTACCTTGCCTTCTTCAGGCCCATAGAAGACAATGTTGATTCCCGACCAGATGTCCTCTACAGTGTCAAGTGCTTGGTCTATGAATGCCGCATCGAGGGACGTCTTGCCATAAAATCCTTTAGAAAACGGATCAGAAACGATTCTAATTTGATGATTATTATGACCCAATAAGGTTCAGCACAAATGTATTTTCAGTGTTTTGGTTTGTGTTATGAAGTCCCCTTTACAGCACAATTACCCAAAATATAAGAAATGTCTAACTTTACATGTTTGGTAAAGTTCATTGCAATATTAACTACTCCTCACTAAAATCGATCAATTTTCTCAATCAAAAGAAGATTTGAAATACAGTTTTTAAGGATGTTAACGCCCTTATGTAGGTTTCACAACTCACCAAATTCCCTGGCCAGATATCTCAGGACAGCCTTACTCTGACATATCATCGTCTCGTCGACCTCCAGCACTGGAATTTGTTGGGTGGGAAATGCTGATCAACAAAACAAAAACAAACCAACAAACAAACAATATGTCATAATAGTTAAAAGATTACCGTGACAGGTGGTTATATTTGATGGTTTCATCTTTCTGTATTTCTTTTGTTTTTGTTGGAACTGATTGGTTCTGAACCCCTCCCCACCAAATGTGCCCCTACATCTGTCCCATAAGTGATCATTTTGATGACGAGGCCCCCCCCCCACACACACACACAGTGGGGTACTTCCTTTGTTCTCGTGTACTAAAATTTTGCAACGTCGCACACTAATTTCAAAATACTCTTATTTTTACCTGAATTAATTTCCTGGGCTGAAATTCGGACTTAATATCCCTTTTCTTCCATTTGTGACACTCAACCCACCTTGGAAATTCCTAGTTTTTGAGTAAAATCCATATACATTTGTATCTATTTCGTGAAAAACTTGTGGGGTACCAAAACGGTACCCCGCAAGTCGGTGGGCATTCCTTGTGGGGTACCCCATAACTTGCAGTGTTTGTACACCCCCACACACAAACACACACACAAAAATAATGGCGGAATAACTCACTGTGCTTTAGCTTAGGCCAATCCGCAAACTCGAAGTTCTTTTCTTCATAGTCGACCCCAGCTAGCTTGAAAGCCAGACGAATACTTTCAGCACGGCCCTGTGACTTGAAGAAGTGAAGTACGTATTTCACCATGGTGTCGTGGACAACAACATGCTAAGAATCTTGTTAGAATTGCACCCACCTAAAGGTGCTCTTTAGCAGCGCTAGCTTCTACGCACAAACTACAATGACGGTATTTCGAGCAGTACATGGAAAATCCGCAATCACAATAGCTGGTCGGGCTAAATAGATCAATCGTACAGTGAAAAGACTGTAGACCGTATAAAAGCTAGACTTGTGCCAAGTCGGCTATTGTTCACGTACGGACGGTACCGGTTACTGGTTCCACTCACGCAAAATATCACTGCAATGCGCGAAGCCTGGTTACCAGACCAAATGATGCTGACTGTCGCAACCTGGCCGATTAGTACTAGTCTTATACCAGCCGCGCCGATTGAGTTCGACTGAAGTTCACAGACAAAATACAAGAATATCTAACGACTTGTCATCAAGTCTATATAAAAGCGGATTTTTCAGTACCCCATGACCTATAGTGTACGGAAGCGTTAAAGGGACATTATAAAAAATATATAAAAAAAATAAGTCATAATGCTTTAAGTCATAATTATGACTTACATCTCATAATTAAGTCGTAGGATATCTCATAATTATGACTTAACACTAAGTCATAATTAGATATGTCATAATTATGAAATATCTATCTATATCTATATAATAAGTCATGCCTCTGAAACACCAGAACGTGAGTCTTAACCGCTAGGCCATCACACTCCACTTATATGAGATATAAGTCATAATTATGACTTAATACTAAGTCATTATTATTACATATAAGTCATAACAATGACTTAATAATAAGTCATAATTATGAGGTATAAGTCATAATTATGACTTAGGTTTTTTTTAGTTTGTATTATGTCCCTTTAACGCTTCCGTAATAGTGACATTCTAGAAACCGAAATTTTAGACCGAAGTATCACTGGGCGACGCTACCGTGGAATATTATGAAAATAACAAATTTTCAAAATCTGACACAATACGTTTAATGTGACGTACGCTGATTTTGTATTCACAATTTACATTCAACTACTAACAGAAAATATTAACCTTTTTTAACCTTTGGCTTTTGTTTCTGAATTTAAACTCCAAATTATATTCCTTCGCAAAACCAAACTACATGTTTCTAATAAGCCATTATCAAACTGATTGTAATCATCGATGGGTACTGTATTCATGCCGTGACGGTTATAACGTTATTCACAAGTATTTTTGAGTTGACGTAGAATTGACTGAAAAGTAATCAATTGTCTAACCAGCATCCGGTTTACTAAACGCTCGTTATCATGGAGAAGTGCTTCTATAAGCCAATTTAGAAATTAAGGAGAATTAATGACGAAAGAGCTTTATTTTGCAACAGCTACGAATTAATTTATTTTAGTAGTTCATCCCGTTTGTGAATCCTAATTTAAGAATAATTTATGCAAAACGCGTGTTAAATAATGTTCTTGTCTCATTATCTGTATTTGCAAACCATAATCATCATTTCCATCAACCAACCCTAAATCATACATCCTCATGCTACTTTGGAAACCCTTAAAACTTTGTTTTAAAAACACAGAAGCATCAAAGTATGTTTACGATGACACAGAGTTGGAACCCGAAAAGTATTCCATTTTCCGCTAATAGTTGGCGTATTTATTTTCTTTTGTACTTAAAACGTCGCTTCAGGTGGTCGCACAGCCAACCAGGCTGCGATCTTGGGGTTGGCAGCGATGCGGCTCTTGAGAGCGACCAGCTTCGGGTACTTCTCCAGGGAGTTGGCGCCCTTTGACAAGACATTCACCATGTCAACAGCGGTGAAGAAAAATAGATCGGCGGCGGTGATCTACAGCGAACAAAAAATGAAACAAAATCACAGGAGTTCAAAAGTACTGATCACTAAACTGAGCTGTTTGCTTTCGGAATTATCAGTTTTGCTGGTAGTCCGACGGTGCATGACAAATCATGTCAAGGAAGCTGCAAAGGATTGTGGGACAATCTGCTGCTCAGGATTGTGGACATCCTGGGTAATCTAGCGATGTTATCTTTGTCATAAACAATATGTGCTTCCAATGAATGTTTTCAAGTTCCTGTGATTTGAGAGTAATTTAACACTCTTACAGTAGAGTCACCAAAATGACTTCTTGCAAAGTAAAGTAAGAGATAAATTGCCAACTTAATCATTGTCTGCGTGTGAATCAAGTTTCAGCCTCCAACTCTTAAGGTTAAAAAAGGAATTAATTTGTCGAAGATTTCTAAGATGGCTAAATATACCGAATTTCCGACGAAGAAGTCACCGGCTTGCTTCTGGCCTATTAACCGCTCCAGAGTCGCGTAGATCGGCGGGACCACATCCTTCAAGAACTTTTCAATTCTTTGTGGCTGGGGTCGGGAAAAAAACGTTTGATTGGATGTTACAATCTGTTCCAACCGTTCTATAACAGAACTTTTGAAAGTGCGCCAACACCCCACAAAGTATCTTTTGCATAAAGGGGGGGGGGGATTGACATTCAATTGTTAACTCTTCCCAAGACGAGTCTATTCTTCAGTAAGATATACTTCTTAAATTCGAATTCTTTTGAAAAAAAAAGCAATGGATTTGCAAGTTTTCAGATACAATTTGGGTGGTGCATGCTACCACACGGACAGACGATTAGCTCATTATAGTATATTCGTGCAAAGGTTTAGTCTATCAAATGAATACATGTTTACCTCCAGAGGCGGTTATTTAAGTCACTTACCATGCTTTCTCGAGGCCCATGGAAGACAGGGTTGAGTTCCGACCAGATATCCTCGACCGCGTCAATTGCTTGGTCTATAAATGCTGCATCAAGGGACGTCTTGCCATAAAATCCTTTAGAAAACAGATTAAAAGGGATTCTATAAAGTAAAAAATTTGGCAGAACGATTTAGGCATAAATGTCTTTCATTATTTTGTTCCTATAGGAATTTTGTGGTATGAA
Organism: Patiria miniata; assembly: GCF_015706575.1. Taxonomy (NCBI): domain Eukaryota; kingdom Metazoa; phylum Echinodermata; class Asteroidea; order Valvatida; family Asterinidae; genus Patiria; species Patiria miniata. The sequence continues at coordinate 3,386,795 of NW_024037063.1, read as the reverse complement.
GTCTCCTTTACAGCTTACCTATACGCAAAGTATAAGAAATATCGAAGTTTACATGTTTGGTAAAGTTCATTGCGATATTGCCTAATCCTCACTAAAATCAATTATAAAAATTTCAAAATTCCTGCGAATCAATTCAGATAAAAGAAGAATTGAAAGACAGCACGTAACGCCCTCACTGTGTCCCAACTCACCAAACTCCCTTGCCAAATATCTCAGGACAGCCTTGCTCTGACATATCATCGTCCCGTCGACCTCCAGCGCCGGCGTTTGCTGGGTAACATAGTCTGATCAACAAAACAAAAACAAAGTTACTATACTAACAATATGTCATTAGTTAAAACTTGGATTCCCGTAACAGGTGGTTATTGACAAAGGTTTCATCTTTCTATATTTCTGTTCTTTTTGTTGGCACTGATTGCTTCTGAACCCCCCACCAAACGTGCCCCTACATCTGTCCAAAAGATGATAATTTTGATGAAAAAAACATACAAATGAATTTAATGGCGGAATAACTTACTCGGCTTTAGCTTAGGCCAATCTGCAAACTCGTAGTTCTTTTCTTCATAGTCGACCCCAGCTAGCTTGAAAGCCAGACGAATACTTTCAGCACGGCCGTGACCCTTGAAGTAGTGAAGTACGTATTTCACCATGGTGGCGTGGAGCACTACAAGCTATTACTAAACTCTTGTTAGAAATGCGCCTACCGAACCGAAGGTATACTTTTTTATTTAGCAGCGCTAGCTCCTACGCCCAAACCTACAATGACGATATTTCGAGCAGTGCATGGAAAATCTGCAAGTCATTTTTGCTGTTGATTTGAAAATCAGAAAAGGGTCAAGGTCTACAAATTCACAAAAGATTGCGGAGTAGAAGATAAAAACGTAGTTAAGTAAATTTGTATTAGGGTATCAGGAGATTAGGGTAATGTAAACAGACCATAGACCGTACAAAGCAAATTTTTCAGTGCCTCATGACCTATATTGGGACATTCTACAATCCTGGCCAAAATGGTTGGGACACGTCCACACAAGAGCATATCCTCCCCCGGTCCCGCGCTCGCTCCCCCTGGTCAATGTTGTCATCTCGCGCTTGAGCACAGACCGCGCAATGAGAGACAACATTGGCCGGGCCCGGGAGTTGGGGCCCAGCGAGTTTTGACCGGGATTTTTGCAATCTAATTTATAACCGACGTGTTATCATGGGTGACGCTACCATTGAATATCAGCATTTAGCCAAGTAAATTCCACTAAGTCACTACTCAAATCACAGAAATAACACGTGAATTCAGTCATGCTGGAAAGCTGGCTCCCACTCCAAGCTTCCCTCTACAATAATTGTCAAAAGCTGCAATTTGTCGTGTAATTTTTGTTGAATTGGCAGGTTTGACTTAATGAGTAAGTAAAGAGATCACATCACCATATCTTTAGTAAAAGAAAAAACCTTTAACAAAAAAAATACAGCTTTTCGTCAAAAAGATTGTACATCATAGAAATAACAAAATAACAAACTTTCAAAATCTGACTCAACTCATTGAATGTGACGTACGCTAAATTTTTATTCAAAATCATTCTTCTCAGCTCTACCTTTTTGGTTTCTAAAGTTAAACTCCAAAATTATACTCCTTCGTAAAAACAAACTATAATTTTATTTTTACGAGCCATATAGAAATGCTGGTAATCATTGTTCGGTACTGTATTCATGCCATGATGGTTTAATATCGACAAGTATTTTTAAAATAAACTTGACATAAACTTGACTCAAAGTTTTTCACCAGCAGCCAGTTTACTAATCGAATACTCGCTGGCATAGAAAAGTGCTTCTAAGCCAGTTTAGAAATTAAGGAGAAAATGACAAAAGAGCTTTATTTTGCAAAAGCTACGCATTAATTGATTTTCGTGGTTCATCCTGTTTGTGATTCCTATTTGTGAATAATTCATGCAAAATACTTGGTTTAAGAATGTCCCTGTACCATTCGCTGTATTTGAAACCATTATCATCGTACCAGATCAAACTAGGCCTCAACCCTGAATCGAAGATCTGCATGCTACTTTGGCAACTGCAAATTTTAAAAGCACACAAAGCATGAATGTATGTTTACGATGACACATAGTCAGAAATTGATCCCATCTCCAGCCAAAAGGTGACATATTGATTTTCTTTTCTACTTAAAACGTCGCTTCAGGTGGTCGCACAGCCAACCAGGCTGCGATCTTGGGGTTGGCAGCGATGCGGCTTTTGAGGGCGACCAGCTTCGGGTACTTCTCCACAGAGTTGGCGCCCTTTGAAAAGACATTCACCATGTCAACAGCGGTGAAGAAAAAGAGATCGGCGGCGGTGATCTACAATGAACAAAAATCAAATCGAAAAAAATATCACTACTGATCACTAAACTGCTCTGTTTTCTTTTGAAATTATCAATTTCGCTGGTAGTCCGACGGTGTATGACAAATCATGTCAAGGAAGCTGCAAAGGATTGTGGGACATTCTGCTGCACAGGATTGTGGGAGATCCTAGGTTATTCAGCGATGTTATCTTTGCCAGACAAAATTGTGCTTCTAATGATTTTTTTTTCAAATTCCTATGATTTGAGAGTAACTCTCTTAATTTAACACTGCTGCAGTACCGTCACCAAAATGACTTCTTGCAAAGTAAGTAAGACTGTAAGAGATAACTTGGCAGCTTAATCATTGTTTGAATGTGAGTCAAATGTTTGTCTCCGGCTCTTAAGGTTAAAAAGGAATTGATTTGTAGGATTGCTAAGAGGGATAATTACCGAGTTTCCGACGAAGAAGTCACCGGCTTGCTCCAGGCCGATTAACCGCTCCAGAGTCACGTAGATCGGCGGTATAACATCCTTCAAGAACTTCTCATTTCTTTCCGGCTGGGGAAAGAAAAAAAACAGTTCGATTTGATGTTTCAATCTGTTCCTAACGTCCTTACTAAAAACCTTTGGAAGTGCGCCGACAAGAGTTCACCACACAAACTATCTTTTGCATAATTTGGGGAGAGTTGACCTTTAATTATAAACTTTTCCAAAGCCGAGTCTATTCGGCAGTAAGAGATATACTTCTTAATAATTCGCATTCTTTTTCAAAAAGAAGGATTTGCAAGGTTTCAGACACAATTTGGGTGGTGCTACCGCATGGACAGACGATAGGTCATTATATTATATTCGTGCAAAGGTTTATTAATGAACACAGTCATGTTTACCCCAAAGGCTGAAATTCAAATTACTTACCATTGTTTCTTGAGGCCCATTGAAGACAATGTTGACTGCCGTCCAGATGTCCTCGACCGCGTCAATTGCTTGGTCTATAAATGCCGCATCAAGGGACGTCTTACCATAAAATCCTTTAGGAAACAGAGGAAAAGGAATTCTAAGGTGAAAATTTGGCAGAACGGTTTAAGCACCATTTAATGTTTCTCATTTGTTTCAGGGAATTGGTTTGTGAAGTCTCCTTTACAGCATACTTAAGCAAAGTATAAGATTGCCTATTACAGTGTACATGTTAGGTAAAGTTTATTGCTATATATATGTATTACCGAGACCTCCAAAAAAATCGATCATAATTTTCTCGATCAAAATTTCAAATTTCCTGCGAATCAATTCCGATAAAAGAAGAGTTTGATAAAAGAAGAGTTTGAAAACACATGTTATAATAGGTCTCGCAACTCACCGAACTCCCTGGCCAGATATCTCAGGATAGCCTTACTCTGACATATCATCTTCCCGTCGACCTCAAGCGCCGGCGTTTCCTGGGTGGGAAATGCTGATCAACAAAAGAGATCACATGCGGTTATAGACAATGGTTTTATCTGTTTCTTTACTTATGTTGTTTATGTTGTTTTGGGGACTGATCTAGCGAACCCGTACATCTGTCCGTTATGTGATACATTGGATGGCCAAACTAAAAGGAAGAAGATTTTAATGTCGGAATAACTCACTCGGCTTTAGCTTAGGCCAATCCGCAAACTCGAAGTTCTTTTCGTCATAGTCAACCCCAGCTAGCTTGAAAGCCAGACGAATACTTTCAGCACGGCCCTGCGCCTTGAAGTAATGAAGTACGTATTTCACCATGGTGGCGTGGAGCACTACAAGCTATTGCTGGACTCTTGTTAAAATGGCGTCAGGTACTTTCTAGCAGTGCTATGTCTTCCACGCCCAAAACTGCAATGACGATGATATTTCGAGCAGGCATGGAAAATCCACAAGGCATATTTGCTGTTAATTTGCATCCAGTTTACGAAAAGGATTAAGGTGTAAAAATTCACAAAAGGTTGCGCAGTAGACTGGTCCTATAATACGTGGTTAAGTATTAAGGTATCAAAGGTAAACATACCACAAACCGTACAAAGCAAACTTTTCAGTGCCTCAAGTCCTATATTGTGACATTCCATAGGAACTGAATTTAAAACCGATGTTGTATCATGGGTAACACTACCAAGGAATATCAGCACAGCCAAGTCATACTACTTATTCACTACTCAAATCACAGAAATAACACATGAAGTCAGTCATGTTGGGAAGCTTCCTCCCACTCTGACTCCCTCAGTTCTACAATAATTGTCAAAAGCTGCACTTTGTCGTATACTTTGTGTTGCATTGGCAGGTTTGACATAAGGAGTAAAGTAAAACGAATCGCAGCATTATATCTTGATTATAAGAGAAGTTAGCTTTCCAGAAAGTTTGTCCACCATAGAATTTTTCATTTGAACTAAAAAAAATAACAGTTTTCCCCCGGGGACACTTCATTTTGAGAATGTTGAAATCGTTGAGTTATTTCTTTCATTATGATTGGTGCTTTTGGTGTGAACTCAAAATAATACCAACATAAACTATCACAATAACAAAGTTTCAAAATCTGACTCAACACGTACATTGAATGTGACGTTCACTAATTGTTTTTATTCAAAATTGACATTCAACTAAGGACATTTCTAACCTTTTTCTCAGCTTTGGCTTTTTGGTTTCTAAAGTTAAACTCCAAAAATATACCTCTTCGTACAAACAAACTATAGGTTGGTTTTACGAGCCATATCCAAATGCTGGTAATCGTTGTTCGGTACTATAGGCCTATTCATGCCATGACGCTGACGGTAATCTACAAGCATTTTTGAGCTGTGTAAACTTGACCGAAAGTTTCTCATAAGTTAACACTCGTTATCATAGAAAAGTGCTTCTAAGCCAGTTTAGAAATGAAGGAGAAAATAACCAAAACAGCTTCATTTTGCAAAAGCTACGCATTAATTGATTTTCGAGGTCCATCCCGTTTGTTAATCCTAATATTTGTGAATAATGTACAAAACACTGGGTTAAAGAATGTCCCTATCCCATTAACTGTACTTTGTATTAGAAATCCATTATCATCATACCATATCAGCCTAATCCCCTTAATCACACATCTGCATGCTGCTTTTGGTAGGCTTAACTACAAATTTACACACAGCGTCCATGTACACTCAACCAGAAACTCCCCTCCCCCTAATACTTGTTTGTTTAACTCAAAAACAACTGGGCACATCTTGCTCAAATTAAATGGATCAGTACAGAAATTCCTTAGCAATCCAGCCATGCTCTTTGTTTGGCCCAAACCAGTGATAATGTGTAAGAAATTACGCAATTTATGACAAATGCTACCGAAAAAAGTTGCACTTTTGTATAGGCCTACGTGCAAGGTGAGTGTGAACAAAAACTTGCACGTATACAAAGGTGCAACTGTTTTCGGTATCATTTGTCATAAATTGCATGATTTCGTACCCATTTTCACCGTTTGCGACGACATAAAAGTTAGAAAATGATCCCATCTCCAGCCAAAAGGTGACATATTGATTTTCTTTTCCACTTAAAACGTCACTTCAGGTGGTCGCACAGCCAACCAGGCTGCGATCTTGGGGTTGGCAGCGATGTGGCTCTTGAGGGCGCCCAGCTTCGGGTACTTCTCTAGGGAGTTGGCGCCATTTGGCAAAAAGAAATTCACCATGTCAACAGCGGTGAAGAAAAAGAGATCGGCGGCGGTGATCTACAATGAACAAAAATGGAAAATTGAACAAGGAAACTACTGATCATTAAAACTGATCTGTTTCCTTTCGAATCAGTCTCGCTGGTAGTCCTTGCACGAAAAATCATGTCAAGGAAGCTGCAAAGGATTGTGGGACAATCTGCTGCTCAGGATTGTGGGACATCCTGGGTAATCTAGCGATGTCATCTTTGCCGAACAAAATTGTGCTTCCAATGAAATTTTTGAAATTCCTATGATTTGAAAGTAATTTGACTTAATTTAACACTGCTGCAGTACCGGCACCAAAATGACTACTTGCAAAGTAAGTATCATTGTCTGAATGTGAGTCAAATGTTTGTCAACGGCTCTTATTAGGTTAAAATGTCTTGATTAATTTAAGATGGCTAATTACCGAGTTTCCGACGAAGAAGTCCCCGGCTTGCTTCAGGCCGATTAACCGCTCCAGAGTCGCGTAGATCGGCGGGACCACATCCGTCAAGAACTTCTCAATTCTTTGTGGCTGGGCTTGGAAAAACAATACATTTTGATTGGATGTTTCAATTTATATATGTTTCAACTTTTGGAAATGCACCAACAAGAGGTTACCACACAAAACATGTTTTGCATAATGGGGGAGTTGATATTCGTTTGTTACCTTTTTCCAAGCCAAGTCTATTCTGAAGCAAGAGAATACTTTTTACAGTTCAAATTTGTATTGCAAAAAAAAACGATGGATTTGCAAGGTTTCACATACAATTTTGGAGTTGTTACCACACGGAAAGAGGATTAGCTCATTATTCCTGCAAAGGTTTATCAAATGAATAAATGTTTACCTCCAGAGTCTGATAGTTCAAGTAACTTACCCTGCTTTCTTTAGGCCCATCGAAGGCATGATTGACTTCCGACCAGAGGTCCTCGACAGTGTCAATTGCTTGGTCTATAAATGCCGCATCAAGGGATGTCTTGCCGTAAAATCCTTTTAAAAACGGATGAAAAGCGGTTCTAATGTGACATTTGGGCAGAACGGTTTAAGCATGAATGTACGCATGGTTAAGTTGAGATGACGTCAAACTAACAGACTGTATTATGTCTCTTAACTCACCGAACTCCCTGGCCAGATATCTCAGGACAGCCTTACTCTGACATATCATCTGCCCGTCGACCTCAAGCGACGGCGTTTGCTGGGTAGCATAGTCTGATCAACAAGACAAAAACAAATAAACTAACTTACTAACAAACAACATGTGATTAGTTAAAGGAATACCGTAACAGGTAGACAGTGCGTGTTTCATCTTTCATTAGTTCCGTTCTTTTTGTTTGGGCTGATTGGTTCTGCACCATGATGTGCCCCTACACCTGTCTGAAATGTGATGATTTCGGTGACTAAAAAAGGGATTATAAGGAGGAATAACTCACTCTGCTTTAGTTTTGGCCAATCCGCCAACTCGAAGTTCTTTTCTTCATAGTCGACCCCAGCTAGCTTGAAAGCTAGACGAATACTTTCAGCCCGGCCATAGTGCGCCTTGAAGTAGTGAAGTACATACTTCACCATGGTGGCATGGAGCACTATACCAGTCCCTTGAAAAAAAAGCGCGGCTCCCAAAGAGACTTTTAGCAGCACGTCCAAAACTACAGTGAAGATTTTTCGAGCAGCATTGAATAAATAGAAAATAGCAAGTCATATATGCTTTGGAATTATCTCAAAAAGGGTCAAGGTCCTCACCAAAAAACCCCGAGTCAACAGGCCCTACACACCAAATACGTGGTTAAGTATTAACGTATCAAAGGTAGATTCAAAATACCGTAGACCGTATATAAGCGGACTTTTCAGTGCCTCATGACCATATCAAACCGATGTGTTTATCTATAGGCGACGCCACCTAGCAATAACAGCACTAAGTCATACTACTCATTCACTTCTCAAATCTCAGAAATAACAAAGTCAGGCATGTTTGGAAGCTAGCTTCCACTCGGGCTCCCCTCTACAATAATTGTCAAAAGGTGAAGTTTTTCAAAAGCTTTGTGTTTTTAAGTAAATGTGTCATTGCACCATACCTTGAGTTAGAAAAATAACGTTTAAAAACATGCACCATAGAGTATTTCATTTGAACCAAAAAATAGCATTTTTCGCTGGGAGTGGGGGGGGGGGGTTAGAGGGGTAGTTTCGACACTTCATTTTTGTGAATGTTGGGGGACTCTGTTATTTCTTTCTTCATATAATTTGTGTATTTAGAAACCTTCACAAAATAACAAACTTACAAAATCTGTCTCAACACATTTCAATAATGTGACACTAGCAATTTTTTTTATTCAAAATCTATATACAACTACGTAAAGGTTTTGACTTTTTTTCTCTTTAGCTTTTTGTTTTCAAAAATATACTCCTCCGTAAAAACAAACTATAAATTTTTGAGCCATTATTAAAAATGCTTGAATCATTGTTGGGTACTGCATTCCATAACGGTTATCTCCAAGTATTTTTTAGCTGACGTAACTTGACTGAAAAGTATTAATTTTACTCATCAGCATCCAGTTTACTGAGTAAACAGTCGTTATAAAAAAGTTCTCCTAATAAGTTCTCCTGATCCGCATGCTACGTTGGTAACTACAAATTTTAAGCGTCAACGTATGTTTACGACGACATGTAGTAAGCAAATAATAACATCTCCAGCCAATATTGGTGGTAATATTCATTTTCTTTTCCACTTAAAGCGTCGCTTCAGGTGGTCGCACAGCCAACCAGGCTGCGATCTTGGGGTTGGCAGCGATGCGGCTCTTGAGGGCGACCAGCTTCGGGTACTTCTCCACAGAGTTGGCGCCCTTTGACAAGACATTCACCATGTCAACAGCGGTGAAGAAAAAAAGATCGGCGGCGGTGATCTACAACCAACAAAAATGGAACAAAATCACAGGAGTTCAAAAATGCTGATCACTAAACTGATCTGTTTTCTAAATTATCAATAATAGCTGGTAGTCCGACGATCAGCACGGCCGACAAATCATGTCAAGGAAGCTGCAAAGGATTGTGGGACAATCTTCTGCACAGGATTGTGGGACATCCTGGGTAATCCAGCGATGTTTATCTTACCGGACAAAATTATGCTTCCAATTTTTTTTTTTTCAATTTCCTATGGTTTGAGATTGAACACTGCTGCAGTACCGTCACCAAAATGACTTCTTGCAAAGTAAAAAAAGACATAAAGAGGTAATTTGCCATCTCAGTCATTGTCTGAATGTGAATCAAATGTTTGTCTCTGGCTTTAGGTTACACATAACTTGATTTGTAGGATTGCTAAGGGGGATAATTACCGAGTTTCCGACGAAGAAGTCCCCTGCTTGCTTTTGGCCGATTAACCGCTCCAGAGTCGCGTAGATCGGCGGAACCACATCCTTCAAGAACTTCTCAATTTTCTCTGGCTGTGGTAGGAAAAAAATCAGTTCGATTGGATGTTTCAATCTGCTAGTTCCAATCGTTCTGTAAAAGAGCCATTGGAATTGCGCCAACAAGAGGTTACCACATTCGTTTACAAAGTGTTTTCCCAAGCCGCACCTATTCTGCAGTAAGAAATATACTTTGCGGTTTAGGGTATAGACCTTATTCACGAGTAGGCCATTTTGATCGTGTTCCCTGAACGTATTTCATAAATTGTAAACTGTTGAAAGGGGTGGTGCCATACTATTTGTGCGTTCCAAGCCTCACTTTCATTCTTTCGTAAATGTTCCTTAAAATATTGCGGTATTGTTTATCACAAATTTTTAATTATTCATCAAAGCAGACTGGTATAAATTGTAATTAACTTTATATCATTGCTTTCATTTCTATTTCTATAACCCCAAAAAATGAAGATTTTACCTCGCTTTCAATTCAATTATGGCCGACTCTTGAATAAGGCCTATTTGGACACACTTCACTTAAAGTTCAACTTTTTCGTGAAAACTATGGATTTGCAAGGTTTCATATACAATTTGGGTGGTGCTATCAGATGGACAGATGATATGAGCTCATAATAATATATTCCTGCATGCAAAGGTTTGTCAAATAAATCCATGATTTACCTCCAGAGGCTGACGATTCAAGTAACTTACCCTGCTTTCTGCTGGCCCATGAAAGATAATATCACCTGCCGTCCAGATGTCCTCGACCGCGTCAATTGCTTGGTCTATAAATGCCGCATCAAGTGATGTCTTGCCGTAAAATCCTTTCGAAAACGGATGAAAAGGGATTATAAGGTGAACATTGGGCAGAACGATTTGGGCATGCATGTCTCTCATTTGTTTCTGGGAAAATAGGTTTGTGATTATGTATAGTCTCCTTTATAGCATATTTCGCTAAGTATTAAAACAATTTCTAACTTTACACGTTTGTTTAAGTTGGTTGCAATACATGTATTGCCTAATCCTCACTAAAATCGATTATAATTTTCTCAATCAAAATTTGAACTTCCTGCGAATCAGTTCAGATAAAGGAAGATTTGAGATACAGCATTTCAGGAACTCAACGCTCTTTTTATAGATCTCACAACTCACCAAACTCCCTTGCCAGATATCTCAGGATAGCCTTACTCTGACATATCATCTTCCCGTCGACCTCAAGCGACGGCGTTTGCTGGGTGGGAAATGCTGAACAACAAATGAAAACAAATAAACTAGTTTCCTAACAAACAACATGTCATAAGGTACAGGATTACAGGCGGTTATAGAACATGCTTCATCTTTCATTACTTAAGTTGTTTTTGTTGGGACTGATTGATTTTGAAACCCTTCCCCACCTAACGAGCCCCTACATCTGTCCAATATGTGATAATTGTGATGACCAAAAAAAAATAATGGCGGAATAACTCACTCGGTTTTAGCTTAGGCCAATCCGCAAACTCGAAGCTCTTTTCGTCATAGTCGACCCCAGCTAGCTTGAAAGCTAGACGAATACTTTCAGCACGGCCCTGCGCCTTGAAGTAGTGAAGTACGTATTTCACCATGGTGGCGTGGAGCACTACAAGCTATTCTAGACTATTGTTGGAATAGCGCCTACCGAAGGTATACTTTCTAGCAGCGCTAGATTCTACATCCAAAACTACTGCAATGACGATATTTCGAACAGTGCATGGAAAATCCGCAGAGCATTTTGCTGTTGATTTGATAATCTGAAAAGCCGGGTCAAGGTCTAACAATTCACAAAAGGTTGTGGCGTAGACTGGTTCTATAGATGGTGAAAACAAGTTAAGTTTCAGTGTATAGGCCGTACAAAGCAAACTTTTCAGTGCCCCATGACCTATATTGTGACATTCTAGCAACCAAAGTTAAAATCGATGTGTTATCATGGGTGACGCAACCATGGAATATCAGCAATAAATAGCCAAGCATTCACTTCTAAAATCGTAGAAGTAACACATGAAGTCAGTCATGTTGGGAAGCTAGCTCCCACTTCGACTCCATTCTACAATAATTGTCAAATCTGCAGTTTGATTTTTGTATTTGTCGTGAATTCAAAATGATACCAACATAAACCATCACAAAATATCCAATTTTTAAACTTTTACTCAACACATTTATTGCGACGTTTGCTTAATTTGAATTAAAAATGACTGGCAACTACAAACAATTTTAACCCTTTTATGCTTTAGCTTCTTTATTTCTGAAGATAAAATCCAAAATTGTTTTTGTAAGTGTTTCTAAGCCATATCAACATGCTGGTATAAATCATTGTTGAGTATGCCCATGACGATGATCTACATGTATTTTTGAGATGACGTGAACTTGACTGAAAAGTAATCAATTTTCTCACCAGCATCAAGTTAAACACTCGTTATCATAGAAAAGTGCTTCTTAGCCAGTTTAGATGACGAAAGAGCTTTATTTTGCAAAAGCTACACTTTAATTAATTTTTGTAGTTTATCCCGTTAATCAAGCTTAATTTGTGAATAATTTATGCAAACACTTGGTTGAAGAATGTCCCTGTCCACTTAGATGTACATTGATATTTGACAACCATTGTGATCATGATATCAAACTTAAAACCCTAAGTCGCACATCTGCATGCCACTTTGGTAACTACAAATTAAAAGTACACAAAGCATCAATGTATGCTTACGATGACACAGAGTGAGAAAATGATCTCATCTCCAGCCAACAGGTGGCGTGTTTATTTGCTTTTCTACTTAAAACGTCGCTTCAGGTGGTCGCACAGCCAACCAGGCTGCGATCTTGGGGTTGGCAGCAATGCGTTCCTTGAGGGCGCTCAGCTTCGGGCACTTCTCCAGGGTGTTGGCGCCCTTTGATATGTGATTCGCCATGTCAACAGCGGTGAAGAAAAAGAGATCAGCGGCTGTGATCTACAACGACAAAAACGAACAACATACAGGGGGCAATAATCGATCACTAAGCTGAACTATATTCTTTCGCAAATCTTAGTTTCGCTGGTAGTCTAGCGATGCACGATAAATCCTGTCCAGGAAGCAGGCATGGGATTTATCTTACTCAGGATTGTGTGACATCCGGGATTATCTTGTGATTTTTTTCAGAATAATAATCTTCCAATGAGATTTGTTTTGATTAATATGACTTGGGTGGAATAATATAACGAATACTTCACTGCAGTAAATTCACCCAATCTTGTTCTACGAGTGATTGGAGCAATTAATTGTCGGTTTAATAATCGTCTGAGTGGGGGTCATATTTTGGATTTTGATTACCGAGTTTCCAACGAAGAATTCCCCAGCTTGCTCCTGTGCAAGCAACCGCTCCAGAGTCGCGTAGATCGGTGGGACCACATCCTTCAAGAACCTTTCCATTCTTTCTGGCTGGGGTTTGAAAAAAATACAGTTTTTCCAGGTTGTTTCAATGTTTCAAAGTATGGAAACCAAGAGCGTATCGAGAATAGTATCTTTGCAGTGCATTAACGTTACCAAACTGCATCCATTCTGCAGCAAAAGACATAGACTTTACTGTTTGAATGTCAATAGTGAAAAACGATGCATTTTCAAGGCTTTAGATTAAATTTTGTGTTCGTTTTGTGGCATCACACGGACAGACGATGAACTCATCTTGCAAAGGCTTCACAATACATGTTTACATCCCAAGCATGCATGGCTTCAAATAACTTGCCCTGCTTTCCGGAGGCCCGTGGAAGACAACGTTGAGTTCCGACCACATGTCTTCGATCGTGTCGAGTGCTTGGTCTATGAATGCCGCGTCCAGGGATGTCTTGCCATAAAACCCTTGAATAAATGATAAAAAAAAAATCTGAAGGTGTTATTATAACACAATTTGGTTGAGTATACAATTGAATTTTCTGTTTTTTAGTTTTGTTATACAGCATGATTATGCAAACTTAGGAAATGTCTCAGTTTACGTTATTGGCAAAGTCCATTGAGAAATGCCTTGCCAATCTTCACTAAATTCGATCAGAATTTTCTCAATCGAAATTTCAAATTGCAGGGAATCAATGCAATTAATGGAGAATTAAAACACAGCATTGAAAGAATTTAACACTCATATTAAGGTGTCCCAACTCACCAAATTCCCTGGCCAGATATCTCAGGATAGCCTTACTCTGACATATCATCTGCCCGTCGACCTCCAGCGCTGGAACTTGCTGGGTGGGAAATGCTGAGTAAAAAAATTAATAAATAATAATAATTAGTTCAAGGATAATCGAAAGAGTAATTTTGGACGTTTTCTTTTCCGGTATTAACTGTCTTTTGATCGGGACGGGTGGTGGTGCAATAGCTCACTCGGTTTAAACTTTGGCCAATCCGCAAACTCGAAGTTCCTTTCTTCATAGTCGACCCCAGCTAGCTTGAAAGCCAGACGGATACTTTCACCACGGCCGTGCACCTTGAAGTAGTGAAGTACGTATTTCACCATGGTGGCGTTGAGCAGGCACAAGCTGTTACCAGACACCTGTTAAAATCGCAGCCACGAAGGTACTTTGTAGCAGCGCTACCTTGCACACCTAAAGCAGCAATGACGATGATATTTCGAGCGATATTAAATAAATTATAGCAATTGATATTTGCTGTTGATTTAGGTAATCTAAAAAGGGTCAAGGTCTAAAATGTACAAAAGGTGGCGGAGTAGACTGGTCATATAGACGGCAGTAAATCCGCAATGAAGTATTTGGGTAGCAAATGTACATCCTAAAGTCAGAACAACCGATAAACTCTACGAAACGGAGTATCATTTTGCCCCATGATCTACTGCCATTCTATAGCGACCAAAATTGCAGCCCTATGGTGCGCCTTAAAATAGTAAAATTAGAGTACGCACATGTACATCACCATGGATGACAGGGGCCCTATGGGCTCCGTGCACTAATGAAGAGGGCGCCCTTTTACCAAGCAATGACGACCCATGGTCGGGACATTTCGCTGGTTGACGCGCACGATTCCTTGTGTGTGACGCACGTACACCAGGGAATTTGTACCATGTTTTTACACGGCACGCAGTGGCCGCGCTTCGCGACAAAATATTGCAGTCAGGCAAGATGGCGTCGTTCGGTCACCCCAAACTGTACTTTATCTGCCGGTGAGGGGGCACTTGTGAACAGAGCGGTATCGTCCGCCTCTCAAGTTACTTCAAAATGGACGCATCTTTTAGTTCGTATGTTTCACAAAAAGACTTTAAGTGAATATTTCGGGTTTTGTCCATTGTTTCTTTCACAAAAAAGCAGGGTGAGGGAAAAAAACACGAACTAAAATATAACTGAATTAAAATCCTGAAGCCAGTCTGCACGTATAGCAAATTGAGAGTGTTATAGAAAAATGTACGTGTAAAACGTGTTATGAACGCCTTCTTTCAATAATGTTAAAGTGTGGCACGCCGTTATTACCACTGTAAATGTGATACCTTATTTACTTATTATTTTATTATCAGGCACACAATAAAACAGACATTACATGTACATAAAAAACAGGCCAGAAGATTGCCAAGAAGCGAACCAAATCATGATATAAAGGGCTCTCCAAGCAACAACCAAAAAACCCCTTAAACACTTCACATTCATACAATAAATCGATTATATTTATCTTATGCGCGTGATATATTTTAAGTTTACATTTTGTTGCTGCTGTTCCTGTTGTTGAACTTTATTCTCAAAAAGCAAACAGAACCAAAACCTAATGTTACACTGAATAACGACCAACGACAAGAAACTTTAATCTTTGCAGATTCAACAATCTTCGGATCAAATGTCAAAAACGCCCCTCGTTTTTTGGGGAAAAACGAGGGGCTGCTTACCAACAGTCTTGTTGGTCGTAAACAGGATCTCTTGGTTGTGATGCCAGCACAGTTTCTCTTCCACAGTCTAGGACTACTTTAAATCTGGCCGGGTGCTTCGTCTAAAGGTATGTAGGGTTTCTTCTCTTTTCCTTTTTCTTTTGGTGGGTGGGGCTTTAACTTTTGGTAGAAATTTAATTTCATTTAAAAGAGGGGAAAATTGTTTATGTTCTTATACAAAAACAGCCAGAATCTCTGTACAGCTATTTCCCCATGTTGTTTCTTTACCACCACTTGTTTTGCCCTTGCTGATGCGATTGTACGGATGGGTTTTTTTGTCTTGAAATTTTAACGAAAATTCCATAGTTGTTAAAAGGTGTCTGACGATATGAATGTGCTTGATCTTGAACGCGCTACAGGTTGTGTAGGAACTCGCCATAGGAACGCGCTATAAAGTGTTCAAACCGTTCGGATGGAATTGGTTGAATCTTCACAGCTACATTTGGGCCCAATCTGAATTGGGACTAATGCGTATTTAATGATCCAGGAAAACCATTGGAGTTTAAGAACCTTTTTTATATTCCTAATGGTGACGAGTTAATAAGTTCGATGTTTTCCGCTCACTTCCAGGCACTCAATCCACCTGAGGGATATCTGCCGGTAAGCCTACCCTAACGAACGGTGCATTAACAATTGTGAATATGACGAAGAATGCCAAAGTCGCTCCTGAGGAGCCGCCTCCTTATAACAATCCGGGAGTCCCGATGTCTCAGTCCGTCCCGATGTCTCAGTACGGCCCGATGTCTCATGCCGTCCCGATGTCTCAGTACGGCCCGATGTCACAGTCCATGCCGATGTCTCAGTCCATGCCGATGTCTCAGCCTATGATGATGGCCCAGCCCATGATGATGGCCCCGGCCCCGGCCCCGCCCCCACCGCCGGTGGTCGTTAACGTAGCGCAGGCCACCAGTACCGAGGTTACAACTACCACTCACAACGATCGAGGTTTATTCTCCGGGATGTGTTGCTGTCTCTTTAGCTGTCTGTGGACAATCATCTGCTGCTTCTGCCAAGACTAACGCTCCACTCACGACGATTGAGAATAACTTTACTCCTCTACATACGGCAAATTTCCAACTCCTGAGATGCGAGGATTTTTGACAAAATCCCGTTAAAGAGGGTGATCTTCTTAAAAAAAAAAAAAAAAAATAGCTGTTCTTGATTCAGATCGGGAACAGCTAATCATAAAAGTGATCAGGCAAACCCTGAACGAATTTGAAGATGATAATGTTGGAATTAGTCTTATAAGAGGTAGTACTGTTTGCTTTTCTCCAGCTCTTTAGTATTCAAACTTACTGTAGATTCCGACCATCGGTATCTGGTAAAAATTCGGTAAAAATTGCGCATTCGCTCTTACAACATTTGAGTATATAAAACATTTGATCATTTTACTTTATATAAATTGGCGTCCATGTTGCATTATGTTATCAGATGCAGGGATGTTACATCAATTTGGTATAGCTTTGGGTTTCTTATAATTAGTTAGCCACTAAATAAATCATCTGATCATTTTACTTTATTTGTTTGTTTGTTTTTGAAGTTGTGCATAATTTCTCACATATTGAGTCAGTTAATACAATGTATTATGATCAGGAACTCAATTGCACAATTTTTTTTTACAATCTGGGCAGTTTTTTAATGTTTTTTTTTAAGATGCAAATGGGTTTCTGAAAAGATAATTCTTTTTTTTTCTTCAAATGTTTGGCTGAAAACAAGAGATTGCGAAAATATTCGGACTGAGCCCTCGATATGCGGGACGTACGTTCATCTTTTTACACAGCACTGGTGTACAAAGTTAGTTTCCTTTTGTTGTTTTCTTGAAGAATTTTTTGACGTTTTCTTCTTTTTGACGTCCGCCTTTGTTTTGTCCTTTAGGTAACAGAATTTATTTCAAGAGCAAACTGTTTTCTTCATAATGTCTGAGTTTGTAACTTATTTGGTTGTTTTTAAGGACTTGTGGTGTGCTTTTTATTGTTAAAAAAAAATCGTTTGATCCCGTTTCCTCAAAGTAAAAGATTTCTGCACTTTTATCGAGATTTGTGTTACATGTTTTAGTATTGCGCTCAGTGATAGCTTTAACTGTTCTATCGTGCAGTGCTAATTCCTCATATTGCCATAATTACTGTTGTCTATTGTCCTCAGTGTGTCACCTTGATATATTTATAACTTTCGAAATTGTAAAAATATCGATAGTTTGTATATTGTATCTCCTTTCATGGCAATGTACACTAGTCTATCCTTTCCACTTCACAAGCTTTGTAATTTGTATTGTTTGTAAGTTCTTTAAATAATTTTGAACCAAATGAGGGGGAAAACAAGTGAACTAGAAAGATCAATCTGCAGCCATCATCTGACTGTATCATGACCTTTAAAAGAATAACAGTTATTCTAAAAAAAAATGTACTTTATTTGGGCGTGGGTGGGTGCATGATACTTTAAGAGAAAAAAGAGAAAAAATGCCTGAAAATAACGAGACTAATAATAAGTTGAGCAGCATTTTTGTCGCCCTCTATTGGTTCTGACAAAACCAAATGGTTTCATTGCAGTTCAAGTAAATCTGCCATTTTGCAAAGTAATTGTGAGAAATACATAATATTAAGTCAAAATTAAATAGTAGTTCAATTGATTCGTAACATTTTTTTGTGATCATTAAATGTCCACTTTTAATTCACTGGTATTTTTATGCTGTCTTTTCTTTTCTTCAAAATCCATGCTCACGTATCAATGAAGATTTTCGCGTTGCTTGTCATTGGGATTTCTAATTCCGTCAGTGTCCTGTAGACGACGTGAACTTGACTGAAAAGTAATCAATTTTCTCACCAGCATTAAGTTAAACAGTCGTTATCATAGAAAAGTGCTTCTTAGCCAGTTTAGATGACGAAAGAGCTTTATTTTGCAAAAGATACATTT
Source organism: Patiria miniata (assembly GCF_015706575.1). Classification (NCBI taxonomy): domain Eukaryota; kingdom Metazoa; phylum Echinodermata; class Asteroidea; order Valvatida; family Asterinidae; genus Patiria; species Patiria miniata. The sequence continues at coordinate 3,368,613 of NW_024037063.1, read as the reverse complement.
TAATTAATTTTCGTAGTTCATCCCATTTATCAAGCTTAATATGTGAATAAGTTATGTAAACACTTGTTTGAAGAATGTCCCTGTCCACATAGATGAACATTGATATTTGACAACCATTGTGATCATGATATCAAGCTTAAAACCCTAAGTCGCACATCTGCATGCTACTTTGGTAACTACAAATTTAAAAGTACACACAGCATCAATGTATGCTTACGATGACACAGAGTGAGAAAATGATCTCATCTCCAGGAACAGGTGGCGTGTTTAGTTGCTTTTCTACTTAAAACGTCGCTTCAGGTGGTCGCACAGCCAACCAGGCTGCGATCTTGGGGTTGGCAGCAATGCGTTCCTTGAGGGCGCTCAGCTTCGGGCACTTCTCCAGGGTGTTGGCGCCCTTTGATATGTGATTCGCCATGTCAACAGCGGTGAAGAAAAAGAGATCAGCGGCTGTGATCTACAGCGACAAAAACGAACAACATACAGGGGGCAATAATCGATCACTAAGCTGAACTATATTCTTTCGCAAATCTTAGTTTCGCTGGTAGTCTAGCGATGCACGATAAATCCTGTCCAGGAAGCAGGCATGGGATTTATCTTTATACTCAGGATTGTGTGACATCCGGGATTATCTTGTGATTTTTTTTCAGAATAATAATCTTCCAATGAGATTTGTTTTGATTAATATGACTTGGGTGGAATAATATAACGAATACTTCACTACAGTAAATTCACCAAATCTTGTTCTACGAGTGATTGGAGCAATCAAAATCAATTCTTAAGAAATTAATTGTCGGTTTAATAATCGTCTGAGTGGGGGTCATATTTTGGATTTTGATTACCGAGTTTCCAACGAAGAACTCCCCAGCTTGCTCCTGTGCAAGCAACCGCTCCAGAGTCGCGTAGATCGGCGGGACCACATCCTTCAAGAACCTTTCCATTCTTTCTGGCTGGGGTTTGAAAAAATACAGTTTTTCCAGGTTGTTTCCATGTTTCAAAGTATGGAAACCAAGAGCGTATCGAGAATAGTATCTTTGCAGTGCATTAACGTTACCAAACTGCATCCATTCTGCAGCAAAAGACATAGACTTTACTGTTTGAATGTCAATAGTGAAAAACGATGCATTTTCAAGAGTTTAGATTAAATTTTGTGTTCGTTTTGTGGCATCACACGGACAGACGATGAACTCATCTTGCAAAGGCTTCTCAATACATGTTTACATCCCAAGCATGCATGGCCAGCTTCAAATAACTTACCCTGCTTTCTGGAGGCCCGTGGAAGACAACGTTGACTTCCGACCAAATGTCTTCGATCGTGTCGAGTGTTTGGTCTATGAATGCCGCGTCCAGGGATGTCTTGCCATAAAACCCTTGAATAAATGGTTAAAAAAAATCTGAAGGTGTTATTATAACCCAATTTGGTTGAGTATACAAATGAATTTTCTGTGTTTAAGCTTTTGTTATACAGCATGATTATGCAAACTTAGGAAATGTCTCAGTTTACGTTATTGGCAAAGTCCATTTGAGAAATGCCTTGCTAATTTTCACTAAATTCGATCAGAATTTTCTCAATCGAAATTTCAAATTGCAGGGAATCAATGCAATTAATGGAGAATTAAAACACAGCATTGAAGGAATTTAACACTCATATTTAAGTGTCACAACTCACCAAATTCCCTGGCCAGATATCTCAGGATAGCCTTACTCTGACATATCATCGTCCCGTCGACCTCCAGCGACGGCGTTTGCTGGGTAACATAGTCTGATCAACAAAACAAAAACAAATAAATAATAATAATTAGTTCAAGGATAATCAAAATAATTGTTTTGGACTTTTTTCCGGTATTAACTGTCTTTTGATCGGGACGGGTGGTGGTGTATTAGCTCACTCGGTTTTAGCTTTGGCCAATCCGCATACTCGAAGTTCCTTTCTTCATAGTCGACACCAGCTAGCTTGAAAGCCAGACGGATACTTTCACCACGGCCGTTAAAACCCTTGAAGTAGTGAAGTACGTATTTCACCATGGTGGCGTAGAGCACTACACAAGCTATTACCAGACACCAGTTAAAATCGCGGCCACGAAGGTACTTTGTAGCAGCGCTACCTTGCACACCTAAAGCAGCAATGACGATGATATTTCGAGCAATATTAAATAAATGATAGCAATTTATATTTGCTGTTGATTTAGGTAATCTAACAAGGGTCAAGGTATAAAATGTACAAAAGGTGGCGGAGTAGACTGGTCATATAGACGGCAGTAAATACGCAATGAAGTATTTGGGTAGCAAAGGTACATCCGATAGTCAAACAACCAATAAACTCTACGAAACGGAGTATCATTGTGCCCCATGATTTACTGCCATTCTATAGCAACCGAAATTGCAGCCCTATAGTGCGCCTTAAAATAGTAAAGTTAGAGTACGCACATGTACATCACCATGGATGACAGGGGCCCTATGGGCTCCGTGCACTAATGAAGAGGGCGCCCTTTTACCAAGCAACGACGACCCAAGGGCGGGACATTTCGCTGGTTGACGCGCACGGTTCCTTGTGTGTGACGCACGTACACCAGTGAATTTGTACCATGTTTTTACACGGCACGCAGTGGCCGCGCTTGGCGACAAAATATTGCAGTCAGGCAAGATGGCGTCGTTCGGTCACACCAAACTGTACTTTATCTGTCGGTGAGGGGGCACTTGTGAACAGAGCGGTATCGTCCGCCTCTCAAGTTACTTCAAAATGGATGCATATTTTAGTTCGTATGTTTCACAAAAAGACTTAAAGTGAATATTTCGGGTTTTGTCCATTGTTTCTTTCACACACAAAAGCAGAGTGAGGGAAAAACACGAACTAAAATATAACTGAATTAAAAAACTGAAGCCAGACTGTACGTATAGCAAATGGTGAGTGTAATAGAAAATGAACGTGTAAAACGTCTTTCAATAATGTTTAAGTGTGGCACGCCGTTATTACCACTGTAAATGTGATATTTTATTTATTACATGTAATTATTTTATTATCAGGCACACAATAAAACAGACATTACATGTACATAAAAAACAGGCCAGAAGATTGCCAAGAAGCGAACCAAATCATGATATAAAAGGCTCTCCAAGCAACAACGAAAAATACAAACATCAAACACTTCGAATTCACACAATAAATCGATTATATTTATCTTATAAATCGATCTATATTTATGCGCGTGATACAATTTAAGTTTACATTTTGTTGCTGCTGTTCCTGTTGTTGACCTTTATTCTCAACAAGCAAACAGAACCAAAACCTAATGTTACACTGATTAGCGATCAACGATAAGAAACTTTAATCTTTGCAGATTCAACAATTTTCGGATCAAATGTCAAAAACGCCCCTTGGGTTTTTTGGGGAAAAACGAGGGGCTGTTTACCAACAGTCTTGTTGGTCGTAAACAGGATCTCTTGGTTGTTATGCCAGCACAGTTTCCCTTCCACAGTCTAGGACTACTCTAAATCTGGCTGGTTGCTTCGTCTTAAGGTATGTAGAGTTTCTTCCTTTTTGGGCGAGTGAGGCTTTAACTTTTGGTAGAAATTTAATTTCATTTTAAAGAGGGAAAAATGATTTATGTTCTTATACAAAAACAGCCAGAATCTTTTCTCTGTACAGCTATTTCCCCATGTCGTTTCTTTACTACCACTTGTTTTGCCCTTGCTGATGCGATTGTACGGGTGGGGGTTTTTGGTCTTGAAATTTTAACGAAAATTCCATAGTTGTTAAAAGGTGTCTTACGATATGAATGTGCTTGATCTTGAACGCGCTACAGGTTGTGTAGGAACTCGCCATATGAACGCGCTATAAAGTGTTCAAACCGTTCGGATGGAATTGGTTGAATCTTCACAGCTACATTTGGGCCTAATCTGAATCGGGACTAATGCGTATTTAATGATCCAGGAAAACCATTGGAGTTTAAGAACCTTTTTTATATTCCAAATGGTGACGAGTTAATAAGTTCGATGTTTTCCGCTCACTTCCAGGCACTCAATCCACCCGAGGGATATCCGCCGGTGAGCCTACCCTAACGAACGGTGCATCAACAATTGTGAATATGACGAAGAATGCCAAAGTCGCTCCTGAGGAGCCGCCTCCTTATAACAATCCGGGAGTCCCGATGGCTCAGTCCGTCCCGATGTCTCATGCCGTCCCGATGTCTCAGTACGGCCCGATGTCTCAGTCCATGCCGATGTCCCAGCCCATGATGATGGCCCAGCCCATGATGATGGCCCCGGCCCCGGCCCCACCACCACAGCAGGTGGTCGTTAACGTAGCGCAGAACACCAGTACCCAGGTTACAACTACCACTCACAACGATCGAGGTCTCCTCTGCGGGATGTGTTGCTGTCTCTTTAGCTGTCTGTGGGCAATCATCTGCTGCTTCTGCGATGACTAACGCTCCACTCACGACGATTGAGAATAACTTTACTCCTCTACATACGGCAAATTTTCAACTCCTGAGATGGGAGGATTTTTGACGCAATCCCGTTAAAGAGGGTGATCTTCTTTAAAAAAAAATGCTGTTCTTGATTCAGATCGGGAATAGCTAATCATAAAAGTGATCAGGCAAACCCTGAACGAATTTGAAGATGATAATTTTGGAATCAGTCTTATAAGAGGTAGTACTGTTTGCTTTTCTCCAGCTTTTTAGTACTCAAAATTACTGTAGATTCCGACCATCGGTATCTAAAAATTGCGCATTCGCTTTTACAAAATTTGAGTATATAAAACATCTGATCATTTTACTTTATATAAATTGGCGTCCATGTTGCATTATGTTATCAGATGCAGGGATGTTACATCAATTTGGTATAGCTTTGGGTTTCTTATAATTAGTTAGCCACGAAATAAATCATCTGATCATTTTACTTTATTTGTTTGTTTGTTTTTGAAGTTGTGCATAATTTCTCACATATTGAGTCAGTTAATACAATGTATTATGATCAGGAACTCAATTGCACAATTTTTTTTTACAATCTGTGCAGTTTTTTATGTTTTTTTTAATAGATGCAAATGGGTTTCTGAAAAGATAATTCTTTTTTTTTTCTTCAAATGTTTGGCTGAAAACAAGAGATTGCGAAAATATTCGGACTGAGCCCTCGATATGCGGAACGTACGTTCGTCTTTTTACACAGCACTGGTGTACAAAGTTAGTTTCCTTTTGTTGTTTTCTTGAAAAATTTTCTGACGTTTTCTTCTTTTTGACGTCCGCCTTTGTTTTGTCCTTTAGGTAGCAGAATTTATTTCAGGAGCAAACTGTTTTCTTCATAATGTCTGAGTTTGTAACTTATTTGGTTGTTTTTAAGGACTTGTGGTGTGCTTTTTATTGTTAAATAAAAGCGTTTGATCCCGTTTCCTCAAAGTAAAAGATTTTTGCACTTTTATCGAGATTTATGTTACATGTTTTAGTATTGCGCTCAGTGATAGCTTTAACAGTTCTATCGTGCAGTGCTTATTCCTCATATTGCCATAATTACTGTTGTCTATTGTCCTCAGTGTGTCACCTTGATATATTTATAACTTTCGAAATTGTAAAAAATATCGATAGTTTGTATATTGTATCTCCTTTCATGGCAATGTACACTAGTCTATCCTTTCCACTTCACAAGCTTTGTAATTTGTATTGTTTGTAAATTCTTTAAATAATTTTGAACCAAATGAGGGGGAAAACAAGTGAACTAGAAAGATCAATCTGCAGCCATCATCTGACTGTATCATAACCTTTAAAAGAATAACAGTTATTCTAAAAAAAAAAATGTACTTTATTTGGGCGTGGGTGGGTGCATGATACTTTAAGAGAAAAAAATGCCTGAAAATAACCAGACTAATAATAAGTTGAGCATCACTTTTGTCGCCCTCTATTGGTTCTGACAAAACCAAATGGTTTCATTGCAGTTCAAGTAAATCTGCCATTTTGCAAAGTAATTGTGAGAAATACATAATATTAAGTCAAAATTAAATAGTAGTTAAATTGATTCCTAACATTTTTTTTGTGATCATTAAATGTCCACTTTTAAGTCACTGGTATTTTTATGGTGTTTTTTCTTTTCTTCAAAATCCATGCCCACGTATCAATGAAGATTTTCGCGTTGCTTGTCATTGGGATTTCTAAATCCGTCAGTTTCCTGTAGGTCGGTCTTCTTTCTTTAGTATTGCGCGAGTTTCTCTTGTGCTGAGATACGAGCTTTCAGTGCCGTTCAAGTTAGCTTTGGGTACTTCTCCAGGCCCCTGTCGAAAAATTTACATCCTTCCACCGTCTCTGTCGAGGTGTGAAAATTCAGGTCCGCCAGAGAAATCTGGGGGAAAACTGTCAACATTTTTACAACAAATACATGTATATGTGCACCATTTCGTCTGTTATTTTTCATTCAAATTCTCGAAACCGTTGAATCCTGTGTTGGCTGGTGTTACTTTAAACCTTTCAGATTTTTAGTAATGGGAAAAATAATGAAATCATTCTTCACGCTTACACTACGAAATTGAGGTTGTTAGTAGCCTAATTAGAAAAACGAAGATGTAAAACGCGTTAATAATTTCCTCTTTCAATAATTTCAATATATTCAATATTTTTAATATTTCACTGTAAACGTGGTGTCTTACAGTTTGAGCTTTCGCGTACATGTACTTTATTTTCGTACATTTTGTATTTGCTGTTCTTGGTGCCGACCTTTATTCTCCAATACCAAACAAACGCAAACAACCAAAACCTATTATTATGCTAATCAGTGAATGCCAGTGGGAAACTTTGGGGGTTTGGTTTTTTTTTTTTAACAGATTCCTCAATCTTGGGGGCAAATGTCAATCCCTGTCTAAATATAATGCATTGCACTTTGTTACTCCCCGGGTTTTGTTTTTCGGTTTTGTTTTTTACGACAAAAAAACATGTATACTTTGTTTTCATTCAATTCTCAAAACAGTTGAATCATGCGTTGGATCATGTCATCGGATTTTTAGTAATGGACAAAATAATGCCTTCATTCACCACGCTTACACTACCGAATTGAGGGTGTTTGTAATTAGAAAAAACGTATAAAAGGTGTTATGACTACGTCCTTTTTCGATAATTGAGAAGTGTGACACACCGTTAATATTGCACTGTAAACATAATATTTTATAGTTTGCGCCTGCGCGTACATTTACTTTATTTTGTCACATTTTGTATTTGCTGTTCTTGATGCTGACCTTTATTCTCCAATTACCAAACAAACGCAAACAACCAAAACCTATTATTATGCTAATCAGTCAATACCAGTAGGTCATGTTTAGTTTTTTTGTTATTTTACAGATTCCTCAATCTTGGGGGCGAATGTCAATCCCTGTCTAAATATAATGCATTGCACTTTGTTACTCCCCGGATTTTGTTTCTCGGAAAAACGAGGGGCGAATGTATCAAATGGACGCTAGGCGTAAACATTATACAAATGTAGCTGTCTCTTGAACTTGGTGTGAGAACGGTGTCCTTCTTCAACGTAGGATCAATAACCATTTCAAATCAGACAAGTGTGCTTAAAAGGTAGGGAATTTCTCCTTTTTTGGGGGTGCAATTTTATGGATTGTTTTGGCATCATTTTTTCCCTTGTTAACTTGTAAAGGATCTGAGTAGACTCGAACGAAATTTTGTCTGGTGTATATTTGTAATTTCTGAAACTATTCGAACTTTAGGACCTTTTTACCATAGTAAATAAATTTTGTCCCAAGTCAATGACTCACCAGGTCGGGGTTTGTCTCCGACATCCGTTGCATGAAACGACTAGGAATATTTCTTTTCCCCTGGATTGGATGCCAGTCCATCGCCAATAACTAATCCCCAAGCGACGTAGCTAGGTGTAAACTGATAGGGGCAGCTGGGTGCGCACCAATAATTATTTATTTCAAGGGGGGCACTGAAGGCAACTGATATATTGATTTTGTGCTATTCAAGATTTTTAAATAGGGGGAACCAGAGGGGGCACGGACCTCCGCTGGGGTGCACGTTCCCCTCTGTGCCACGAAATCAGGCAAGGACTGAATACTCAATGCATTTACGGACCCGGGCGGGATTCGAACCTGGGCCATAGAGGTGGAAGGTGAATAAAAGTACCAATGGCCAACCTATCTCCCCTGTGGCAACCTCATTGCATTCTCTTATCAGCAAAGATTCTGCATAAGTTAAAACTAGGCTTATTCCCACGTGTCTGCCACTTAATTGCTGAGACTAGTATCTCATCCAAATTTATCTGACAGTGGTGCACATTTCACGAGAAGTCGAGATAACCAGGTCGTGTGGAAAGAGATTTTGACGAAGATGGCTTGGAATGCTAGAGTCTATCCATCAGCCCCTTACGACGACTTTGACAACGTGCCACGGCCGCCCCAATACAATCTGAGAGCGCAGGAACAAGCGTTCCCAAACCAGACGCAGCCCGTCACCCAGCAGCTAAACCAGACCCACAACCAGATCATGGATAACGACTGCTGCAACACCGGCACCTGCTGCAACTGCTGTGAACGTCCTGGCGGCGACGATCACCAGTGCGCCTATATCTGCCTCACGTGCGCTTGCTTGACTCTATTGATGCTATGCTTTAACCAGTGTAGTGACACCGAGCAGAGACGATGAAAAGTCGGGGTGAACTAAGTTGCCTTCTGTTAAGTTACATCAGTGGGGTATAGTAATTGGTTTCTCATTGGTTAGCCACGAAATATAGCAGTGCTTATTTTCTTTCAACCAATTGTGCATATCTTCTAGGATATCAAGAAAGTTGATATGATGCACCATATTTAGGATCTCAATTGTCAAACTTTTTTACAATCTGGGAAATTGTTCATGATTTTGTTCTTCGAATAGATGCAAATGGTTTGTGACAAGATCTTTCTTTTTCTTTCAAATGTTTGGTTAAAAGAAAGGTTTACGAAAAATTCGGACTCGAACCCTCAATATGAGGGGACGTACCTTCGTCTACAATCTTAAATATACAGCCCTGGCATACCAAGTTAGTTTCCATTTTTTGTTTAGTAGAGGATTTTCTTGATGTCTTCTTCTTTTTAATGTCTGCCGTCGTTTCGTCCTACACAGAAGAACTTCTTTCAGGAGAAAACTGTTTTTCCTTTTAATTTTTGAGTTCGCAACTTACTTGGATAATTATAAAGACTCGCACGGTTTGCTCTTCATAAAAACAAATCATTTGATTCCGATTAATTTATTTTTGTTTTAGGATAAATATTGTCAAACTATGTAATCTGGCCCTGGTTATTTGACAAAACTCTTCCCATTTTTGATTTTGTGATCGCTAAAACCCACAAATTTGTAAATACGTTGCTGTACAGAATTACACTGACCAGTGATCCGAGAGTAAGCGATACACTTAATTTGTTAATTCATAATTATTACAATAATTGAATTATATACCAATGGATTTCCGCACTTTTATCGATATTTTTGTCAGGGTTTATCATTATACGCTGTGATGGCTTTAACTGTTGTAGTGTGGTGCAGTGCTAATTCCTCATATTCTTTGTCTGATGTCCTCACCTGAACTATTTTATAACTTTTTAAATTGTATAAATTCGACGTTTTGTACATTGTATATCCTGCCTAGGCAACGTACTGGGTGAGTTTAAAAACAAAGCGGAACACAAACCCCGAAGAATATAGTTCATATTTAAAATAAGTAGTACCAAAATAATAATAACCGGAAAGCCAATGTTATAAGCTACTTTGAGATGAAAAGAAATTACAGAAATTGCTCAAAGAATATCACCATTTAAACGCAATGACCCTAAAACCTGTCTCGTCCCAAAAAGAAATTTATTAAGGGTTTCGACTATTTGGAACAACAAAGAAAATGACACAGAAAACCTGTTTCAACATCTGTCAACAATGTAGTACACAATATTTTTATAAACAATACGCAAACAATATGATTTATAAAATCCACTTTTATTAAAGGACGGGCCTTCAAAATGAATATTTTCAACTTTCAAACTGAGGTTTTATCGCTGGTGATGTTTGAAGACAATAATTATTGACGACGATTCTTGAAATCGCATTTTTGGACGAGACAGGTTTAAGGGTCATTGCGTTCAAATGGTGATATTCTTGGAACGGATTGCGCAATTTCAGTGATTTTTTCATCTAAAAGTAGCTTAAGAACTTGGCTTTCCAGTCATTATTATTTTTGGTGCTACATGTTTTTTAAAATATGAAATATAATTTGGGGGGGGGGGGGTTGGGTTCCGCCTTTTGGGACTCACTCTGTACACTATACTATGTTCTTTTCCTCTTCACTAGGTTTGAGGGCCTCCACAAGTAATTGCAATTATAATCTTAAACAGAGTGAGTGGAGCCAAATGGTTTTATCGCAGGTCAACACAATATGCAAAGTAACATTGAAATAATGAACGCATTGATTATAAATAACTTTGATAAATAAACTATAAGTTATTGAATTAAATCGTTTATAATTGAATGTCCACTTTTAATTCGCGGGTTATGTTTTTTTTTATATTAAAATCCATGTCAACGTATCAATAAAGATTTTCGCGTTGCTTGTGTTGGGTTTTCTACTTTCGTCAGCATCCTATATGTCGGTCTTCTTTCTTTTTTGGCCAGGTAAAGTGCGAGTTTCTCGTGTGCTGAGATACGAGCTTTCAGTGCCGTTAGCTTTGGGTACTTCTCCAGGCCCTTGTCGGAAAATTGACATCCCTCCACCATCTCTGTCGAGGTGTAAACATAATGTCGATTTGGTTTTTACGACAAAAAAACATGTATACTTTGTTTTCATTCAATTCTCAAAACAGTTGAATCATGCGTTGGATCATGTCATCGGATTTTTAGTAATGGACAAAATAATGCCTTCATTCACCACGCTTACACTACCGAATTGAGGGTGTTTGTAATTAGAAAAAACGTATAAAAGGTGTTATGACTACGTCCTTTTTCGATAATTGAGAAGTGTGACACACCGTTAATATTGCACTGTAAACATAATATTTTATAGTTTGCGCCTGCGCGTACATTTACTTTATTTTGTCACATTTTGTATTTGCTGTTCTTGATGCTGACCTTTATTCTCCAATTACCAAACAAACGCAAACAACCAAAACCTATTATTATGCTAATCAGTCAATACCAGTAGGTCATGTTTAGTTTTTTTGTTATTTTACAGATTCCTCAATCTTGGGGGCGAATGTCAATCCCTGTCTAAATATAATGCATTGCACTTTGTTACTCCCCGGATTTTGTTTCTCGGAAAAACGAGGGGCGAATGTATCAAATGGACGCTAGGCGTAAACATTATACAAATGTAGCTGTCTCTTGCACTTGGTGTGAGAACGGTGTCCTTCTTCAACTTGGGATCAACAGGCAAGTGTGGTTCACTACTAAAAGGTAGGCAATTTCTCCTTTTTAGTGAGGGTAGGGGTGCAATTTTATGGATTGTTTTTTGGCATCATTTTTGTTCCTGTTAACTTTTGACAGATCTGAGTATGCCTCAAAAATTGTTGGGTTTATGTTTGTAATTTCTGAAACCTTACGAGTCATATGACCTTTTTTACCACCGTAAATTCTGTCCCAAGTTAATATGGCTCACGAGGTCGGGGTTTGTCTCCAAATTCCTTCACATGAAATGACTGAAAATATTTCTTTTCCCCTGAATGTGATGTCAGTCCATCGCCAATAACTCAATCCTCAGCTACCAGCGGCGTAACTTGGGGTAAACTGCTGAGGGGTGGCAATTGGGGTGCACCACTTTTTCAAGGGTGCTCTGAAGGCAACTGATATATTGTTTTTGTGCAATTCAAGATTTTAATTGGGGGCTGCACTCGGGAGCACCGACCTCCGCTGAGGGCACTATCAGAATTGGAACAACAGCAGAATTGAACAATAACAGAATTGGAACATCTCACCCTCTGATCATGAGTCAAAAATCTACTATACTAGGCCACTATCAACCACCAGTCACATAATACTCAAAACTGAATTATACAACATGATATGACGTGACTTTAATAGAAGCTGTCCGGAGTTTCCACATCGCTCCTGACAAAATGCAGGCCTACATGCATGAAGGCTTCGAGAAGTGGGGAAATATTCCAGGTAAAACAAGAGAATCAGGAAGGCCGATGGATTGAATACTCTATGCATTTACGGATCTGGGCGGGATTCGAACCCGGGCCATAGAGGAAAGTACCACTGCGCAAACCTCAACCTCCCCCCCCCCCCCTCCCCGCGGAACCTATGATTGCAATGGCTTATCAGCAAAGTTTCTGCACAGTTTAGGTAAAGCTAGGCTTTTCACGTGTCGGTCACTATATTGCTAAGGCATCTCATCCAAAATTGTCCAACAGTGGTGCATATTTCACGAGAAAGCGGGCTAACCAGGACGTGTGGAAAGACATTTTGACGAAGATGTGTCGGAAACAGCCTACAATCTCTCCATCAGGCCGTGACGAAGCCGTCACCCAGCAGCCTCAAGGTGGCAAGACCCAAACCATGCAGAACAAATGCTGCAACGTTGGCACCTGCTGCATCTGCTGTCCGCGGCCTGCTGGCAGCGAAGACCACATGTGCATTGGTATGTGTCTCGCGTGCCTCGTCGGGGCGATGTTGGTGCTGACGTTGAACCAGTGTAAATTTGACCCCAAAGTCGACGATGATGGATGTACGCTCGTATGTAATTGCGATAAGTCGTCGGAGTCGCCGGAATCGCCGGATTGAACTAAGTTGTCATGTCTCAATGGATGCTGTGATAATCAGTTAGGTATAGCTCCCGGGATTTCGCATACATTAGTAACGAAATAAAGCTTCTGATCATATAACTTATAATATTTTCAAACAGTATATATTGTCTTTGATATTGAGAAAGTTCATGTGATGCACCATAATCAGGAATTCAATTGCAAAATCTTCATCTTCTTCTTCTTTTTTTTTGCAACCTGGGCAGTTTTTATGGTTGTATTTTTCGAATAGATGCAAATGGTTTCTGAAAAGATAATAATTTGTCTTTCACATACATGGTTGAAAAAAAATGTACGAAAAAATTATTCTGACTTGAACCTCGATATGTTGGACATACCTTGGTCCATCATCTTAGATATAGTCCCTACAGCCCTGGTATATTAAGTTAGGTTCCCTTTGTTTTATTAGAGTATTTTCTTGATGTCTTCTTCTTCTTTTTATGTCTGCCGTCGTTTCGTCCTATATAGAAATCAGTACTTCTTTCAGGAGCAAACTGTGTTTCTTTTTAATTTCTGATTTTATTCCAATAAGTTTGTTTTTGTTTCAGGATAAATATTGTCAAACAATGTACATTAGTAATCGGGCCCCTAGCAAAGTTTTTTTCATCTTCGAAAAAACCTTTTAATTTTTGATTTTGTAAGATCGCTAAAACCCACGAACAATACGTTGCTGTACAGAGTAAGCTATACGCTTCTTGAAAACATGTTTTTGTTAATTATAATTATTACAGTAATTAAATAATGTACCAACTATTTCCGCACTTTTCTCGATATTTTTGTCAGGGTTTATTAATGCGCTCAGTGATTGCTTCAAGTGTTGTAGTGTTGTGCTGTGCTAATTCTTCATATTGCCAAACTATATTGTTTTTCTGATGTCTGTGTTACCGTACTTTTTTATAACATTTTAAATTGTATAAATTCGAAATGTATTGTATCTCCTGCCATGGCAGTGTACATTATCAAGTAATTTCCTCCGTTAAAGGTTTGAAGGCATCCACAATTGCTTCCGATTTGTAAAATATGTAAGTTCTCTGAATAATCCTGAACAGAACGAGTAGAACAAAAGATCATAAGAACTGCAATTTGTAATATTTGTAAGTTATATAAATAATGTGGAACCGAGGGAGTGGGAAAAACAAGTAAACTGGATTGAGCAAACCTGCTTGCAGGCATTCATTCGTCACATGTCTGTGTGTTTCGTGACCATAAACCATTGAATGACAAAAAAAAATTGGTATGAATTTACATGAACTTTCCTTTCTTTGATTCTATATTTTTTAGAGGAAAATGCCTAAAATGTGAGCATAGTTTGGCGCCCTCTTTTTGTTCTGCTAAAACCAAATGATTTTTCATTTCAGTTCAACAACTGCAACAACGTTATACGGTAATCTGGAACCGGAACGCCGTAAGAAAAAGGAGGTGCGCAACAAATTGGAGAATACGAGCTACCGTACACTTTGTATAGATCTTGATTTCACCCATGTATCACTGCTCGAGTGCAAAGCGGGCGAGAGGCGTGTTTTTCCCATCCCGCCTACCACGTATAGTCAGCAATTGCCTTTGGAGTGTTTAAAAAAATATATACTTTTGTATATGGCTTTATTTGTGTAAAATGTATTTAATAGTACTGTACTTGGATTTGTAAGTATTATATATTTGTTTTGGAAGGAGTTATACATTTCGTTTAGCTGAGTAAGTTGCGAGTGTCTCTTGTGCTGAAATGCGAGCTTTTAGAGCAGTCAGCTTGGGAATATTGCAAGTGATGAGAGAGTATGCTATTCACTTCCTGAAAGTAAAATATTTTGTTAATCATAATTATTACAATAATTGAATTCTGTACCAATCGATTTCCGCATTTTTATCGATGTTTTTGTCAGGGTTTATTATTACACACAGTGATAGCTTTAAAATTGTAGTGTTATGCAGTGCTTATCTTCATATTGCCATAATTGTTGTCTGATGTTCTCGGCCTAACTATTTTGTGTAAGTTCGACATTGTGTACATTGTGTCTCCTGCCATAGCAATACAGACTAGTCTAGTTTCTTTTCCTCTTCATAATTTGTAATAATTATTCGTAAGTTCTCTAAAATAATCTTGAACGGAGTGAGTGGACCCAAATCGTGTCGTCGCAAGTCAACAAAATATGCAAAGTAACATTGAAATAATGAACGCATTGATTATAAATAAATTTGATAAACAAACTAGATTGTTAAACTAAATTGTTTATAATGTCCACTTTTAATTCGCTGGTTCTTTTTTTTCATATTTTCTTCAAAATCCGTACAAATGTACCCAATCACCAATAAAGATTTTCGCGTTGCTTGTCTATGGGATTTCTACTTTTGTCAGCTATTCTACAGGTCGGTCTTCTTTCTTTTGGCCAGGTATGGTGCGAGTTTCTCTTGTGCTGAGATACGAGCTCTCAGTGCCGTTAGCTTTGGGTACTTCTCCAGGTCCTTGTCGGAAAATTTACATCCTTCCACCGTCTCTGTCGAGGTGTGAAAATTCAGGTCCGCCAGAGAAATCGGGGGGGGGGGGAACTGTCAACATTTTTACAACAAATACATGTATATGTGCACCATTTCGTCAGTTGGTTTTCATTCAAATTCTCGAAACAGTTGAATCATATGTTGGCTGGTGTTGCTTTAAACCTTTCAGATTTTTAGTAATGGACAAAATAATGAAATCATTTTTCACGCTTACACTACGAAATTGAGGTTGTTAGTAGCCTAATTAGAAAAACGAAGATGTAAAACGTGCATGAAAACGTCTCCTCTTTCAATAATTTAAAAGTGTGACACGCCGTTAATATTCACTGTAAACATGATATCTTACAGTTTGCGCCTTCGCGTACATGTACTTTATTTTTGTACATTTTGTATTTGCTGTTCTTGATGCCGACCTTTATTCTCCAATAACCAAACAAACGCGAACAAACAAAACCTATTATTATGCTTATTAGACTGTACCACCGTAATGTTATCAAGCCTGCCCTCAGATGGAAGCCCAAAACCCAGGAGTTGATCCTTGGCTACATTTACACAATTCCACCGTTTTTAAAGCCAAACGGTCTCCGTTTTCAAAAGAAACTGTGGGTTCACTTTTTATGCGTTTCATGCTGAGGTTACTTTTTATCAGCTGGCGTAGAAATTCTCACTTGAATTAGTTTACTGCACCCATTAGTTACTGCCTTCTGACCATTGATCTCCATTAGTAAGACAATGGAGATCAATGTTGCTGCACAGTCATTTGAACAATACGAAAGCCCGTTAGTGCCAACATTTTTTTTGGGGGGGGGGAGTTTTTTGTTTTGTTTTTTGGACAGGTTTACGAAACGAACGTTTGGTACGCGGGCATTGCCGTACTTCATTTCCATAATGTACAAGAACGATTTCAGGCCATAGCGAAGTGCCGTTTCTTGGTCGATGGTTTCATAAAGGCCGCGCCGCGCAGTCTATTCTTTATAACTTTTTGGAAATGTTGGTGTGTTTTTTTTTATTTTATTTTTTTTTGATTTTTTTTTTAACCTACCTGCCGTCAGCGGCGCCCTTCCCCTGAGTAGTCTGGTTCAAGATTCATAAGGAATGGTCAGAATCTTTTGGTCTGGTAACTCATGAGTAGATGAGCAGTGACTCACGAGTAAATGAGCAATGAATTGAGCAGATGAGCAATGGAAATTAGTAGATGAGCAGAAAGCAGTTACTCACGAGTAAATGAGCAATGAATTGAGCAGATGAGCAGCGACTCATAAGTAGTTATAATTAAACGTGTTTATCCGTTTCTTACCATTCGGAGCTTAACCTTCAAAGCTGCAACATGAATGTTATTTCTGCAGTCAAACCTTATGCTTGTCACATGTGTGACAAAAGCTTCGGAAGGAGATATAACCTACAGAGGCATGCAGAAAATGTGCATGCTGTAGATGATTCTAAAACAGACGACGTTGAGGAGGATCATTTTGAACCTGATTCTAAAAGCCGTAGATTTGAAGATCCTGGTATGGAAAACTATGAAACTGAATCTATAGTGGAGCTGCTTAGGTCCATATTTGGCCAAAATCGTGCACTTTGTGGTAAAAGCATGAAATTTGGCATGCAGGGTCGGAATGGGCTAGAAATCATTTTAAGATCGGGACCCATCCTGGATTTTGCCCATTTGGGGGGCGGAGCTTAATTTTTTGAAAAAGGGGGTGCAAACAATAAAAACTGTATTTAACATCCATTTCCCTCGTTTTTTCTATGCGTTAAAGTAAGCTTAAACATAAAATAAGACATTCTAGCTTGTAAACACCTGTTATTTTCCACCCATTTTGTGGGCGTGGCCTAAATGTGTAAAAGAGGCGGTATATATTAGCAGTTTGGTTCAAATATATAAAAATACCATTCAGTTGGGTGGTAAAATCTTGAAAATTGGCATGTTTAGTCAAAATGGGCTGAAAATCATTTTAAGAGGTGGACCCATCTTAGATCTTGCCATTTTGGGGGCGGAGCTTGATCGGTTAAAAAGGGGAGTGCAAACAAATAACAATTTAGAAAAACTGTATTTAACATCCATTTTCCTTTGTTCTTCATGCTTTTAAATAAACAGAGACATGATAAAAAAAATATCCAACATTTTAACACTTGTTATTTTTTACCCTTTTGTGGGCGTGGCCTAAATATGAAAAAGAGTCCTCACATTAAAGCAGCTTCATTCAAACGAGGGAAAATCAGCACTTTTGCTGGTAAAACACAAATTCTGCATTGGTTAACTGTGTTTGCCATACACTGTAAAGATAAGTTTAAAAGGTTGCAATGACTTTGCCCTTTTAGGGGTGGAGCTACATTTTCAAGTAGAGGGCTGAATATTCGCATAGAAAGGTAAAATGGTAATATTTCTACTGGGTATACTTACCCAAAGTGGTTTCATGTCCTTAGATGTACCTGGTACATACAGCCTAGGCCAAAAAATAGTTCTGTTTCCGATAACATGGCATTTGAAAATAGGGTAGGAAGGTAGGGAATTCTTGTGGGGTGCATTCTTTTTGTGTTGATCATATGTAGGTGTCTGCGTGTATTCCATGGTAAAAGGTGGTAATTGATGGTTTTTGTTTAATTTTTTCATTGTTCCCAAAACAATATTAGGGTAGGGACTGTCAAAATAGGGTAGATGGGGTACCGGAAGCAGAATTATCATTTTTTGGCCCTATGTGTAAATATTGAAGCAATTGCCAGGAGTCAATGGCTGTGGATTCTCTCTTCATTGATACGACCACACTCTATTGAAAGTTAACAATCACGCTATCAGGACTGGGGTGTTATGGATCTGCTAAAGACCGGATTGTTGTTCCCCCTCACTCCCCCATCGTAATTCCTATATTTTTTGCGTGATTTTCCTAAAATTCGGCACGAATGTTGGTTGGCCAGTACTCTATTTGATGTCATTTTGGTAGATACCACATTTAGAGTGCACTTTCGAAATTCACTTCATCTAATTTCATTTTGTTTTACAAACACCCACATGAATTCAAAACGTCTGCGCCCAGAACGGCTTCATGGCTTTTCTGCGCAAAAAAGCGAGGAGTGGGTACAACTCGATCACAATGTTGAAATGGTCACAATTTTCTTCTGCCCTTTGTTTCCTTTTTTTTTCTTTCTACATGATGCTCCGCTTCTTTTCTTCTAAACAGTACCTTGTATAAACATGAAACTTTGAACAAAGATTAACCCTTATCCAACATCTTCAAAAGTGGCCATCGCTTGAACGAAGTCTTGAACAAAATAAAACTCATGTTGATATTTTGTAATCAGATAGACCATTAATTGACAAACAATATTTTGTCAAGTACATGAAGTCACTTGACCTTTACTTTAATACGGGGCTTACAAAAAGTGAATGGTGTTGTCATCGCCTGAAAGAGCCCCCCCCCCCCCCCCCGACTATTTAAAAACCATTCATCAACATTTTTCCAAACTTACCCTTGGAACTTCTGTGGAAAAAAATGTAATTAACAGTTTTTGGGGAAAGCTAACAAAATTCTACATGTTTTCATGGATTTTGATGAAACTTAGATGCAGTGACCCTTGGGTGCATGAAAAGACACAATTCTTCATGGAATTACTGAGGTCAAAGGTCATGTAGGGCTCATTAGAGGTCATTGTTCAAATATGCTTCAAATGTTTCTTTGTCTACAGAATTTGATGGATCAGTTTAATGTCACTTAGAAGTTGGATGGAGTGCTCCTTGGGTTGGGGTTCATCACAACTCTTCAAAAATTGGAGGTCAAAAGTCATGTAGGGGTCATTTGAGGTCGTTGTTTAAAAATGCACACAATGTCAAGAGCATTTTTTTTAAGAACACAAAATATATAGGCGACACATGCGATCCGCAGATATAAGTCTTGTATTAATTCGTATCAAGTGGCAATGTTTTGGGCACAAATAATGACACAAATAAAATGTTATCAGCTACATTGTTGCTGTGATGTAAAGATACTGTGCTTTCAATACATACATTTAGTCATTCCTGCATGTACTTTGTATATTTTGGAATTGTTTATCAAAGTGCAAGCATATTTTTTAAGAAGCTACATAATTTCTCAAAATATTAATCCCACCTTTTCAAACATCAAGATATTACTTTCCATGCAAGTCCAAACATCCATATGATATAAATTCAGCAGAACACACTGCAAGGAATTGACGTATACTCTGCGCATATTTTTTTTAAAATTATTTTCATGTTTACATGCCCACATATACATGAAAATCACTTGCAAGAATAGGTGAAGTCCACCGTTGCCCCCCTGTGATGCTGGTAGTGTTTACAAACAAGGAAATGCCGCAGCTGCTGTAACCTATGTTATTTGTAGCCAATCACACTAATTTAAATATGAAATATTTAATCTTCTGGAATATTCAACCCTCTACTTTAAATTGTAGCTCCACCCCTAAAAAGGCAAAACCCTTGCAACCTTTTAAATTTATATTTACTGTGTATGGTAAAACATAGTTAACCAATGCAGAAGTTGTGTTTTTACCAGCAAAAGTGATGATTTTCCCACGTTTGAATCAAGCTGCTCCAATGTGCGGCCTCCTTTTCACATTTAGGCCACACCCACAAAAGGGTAAAAATAACAAGTGTTTGAAAGTTGGAATTTTTTTTTATCATGCCTCTGTTTATTTAAAAGCATGAAGAACAAAAGAAAATGGATGTTAAATACCGTTTTTCTAAATTTTGCACTCCCCTTTTTAACCGATCAAGCTCCGCCCCTAAAATGGGCAAGATCCAACATGGATCCACCTCTTAAAATGATTTTCAGCCCATTTTGACTAAACATGCCAATTTTCAAGATTTTACCACCCAACTGAATGGTATTTTCCATATTTGAACCAAACTGCTAACATATACCGCCTCTTTTACACATTTAGGCCACGCCCACAAAATGGGTGGAACATAACAGGCGCTAAAACGCTAGAATGTCTTATTTTATGTTTAACTTTATTTTCAAAGCATAGAAAAACTAGAAAATGGATGTTAAATACAGTTTTTATGAGTTTTTATTGTTTGCACCCCTGTTCCAAAAAATCAAGCTCCGCCCCAAAAATGGGCAAAATCCAGGATGGGTCCCGATCTTAAAATGATTTCTAGCCCATCTTGACCCCACATGCCAAATTTCATGCTTTTACCACAAAGTGCACGATTTTTCGCTTAGCAGCTCCACTACTACGTGTGATGAAGACGAAGATCTTGAGGACGATGATTCGGAATCCGAAACGGAGGTGGAAGATGACGAATTATCTGATGAAGACGAGTCTAGTTCTGATTTGGAAGACAATACCGCATATATCGAGACTGGTTGAAAGAGTCCATAGAAGCCACCCAGGAGATGTGGAGTGACAAATATGAAAAGTACATTAGCGAGGATATGAGTAAAGATCAGGCCAAGAAAAAGGCCAACAGGAAGACCCTTTGGGCAGTCAAGCGAATCTTTTTCAACAAATACAAGGATTTTTTGTCAAGCTACCTAGTTCTGAAAGACAGTGGCACTCATCAAGAAATTGTGGAAGATATCGAACGAAAATTGATTACGGGCACGAAATTGAACACAGCTCTGAACAGAATTATGCCTAGATACCGTAACACTTTTGACGGACTGTTCCAACAAGATGAGGATGACGAAAACGGTGAAGACAGTGATGATTAAAGACTAGTAGTTTCAAAAAGATTACTCATTTTTAAAAATAATCTAGCAGTGTCTTATAGGGAAAAAAAGAAAGTATTTGAAATAGTCGCCCCTTATCACTCTAACACAGTAATTCCTTATGGCTTAGAAGAAGAGCATGCCCATGCATGGAGATTTAAACTTGTGTGGGTTCTATGGCTTTAAATAGACAGTGTATTGTAAACCGGTATATGTCAGGTACAAACGACAATTTAGAAACAGGTCTGAAATCATAAAATGGGCAGTTTATAAAGTTGTATGCATGATAATGATAAATAAATTCTCAAATAATCCTGGAAAATCATCAGTGTGAAATGTTTTCCTTTTATTTATCTTAATACCCATTCCTTATTATTTGCTTTATCTGTTGACTACCCTGGCCCCATACGTCATCCCTCATCAACAGTACAACGCTCCACGTGCACTAAACTGACCAGCAATTAAGTCCAATGCCATCATAATTATGCGATGGCCCCCGAATCCATTCATGGCTTGGATATGTTCACAATGCAGGTTGTTATTGAAGCGATTATATAACGGTGACGATAATCCTTTTATCAGCTTCCCATGACTGAGTCGTCAACTCAGCGGTCAGATTCTTCATAATTCAATACTCTGCTCAAAATTGTTCCTCGGTACCGCTAAATCTCAAGCTCAGCATCGACGCACAGCGAGGCATATACATGTGATTGTATCTAACGTTCTCTTAGCAATGCGGCCACAAACAACGATTCCATACGGGGAGATTTTAAAAACACCGCGGACAATGCACATGACTGGACTTGTCCGGTTGTTTGTCATCATTCGATGAGTCAGCACTATGACGTAACTGGATTCCCCCATTCGAGTACAAACAGGCACGATTATGATAGGCTGTACCATTTTTACTAGTAGGTAGGTTCAGTGACCCTCCTCAGTAAAACATACATGTACATGTACTGTATTTCTCTATACATGTACTTTTTGTATCGTATATTTTGTATAGCTTATTAATTCATTAATTCTTATTATCTTTACTATGACCTTATTATACATTTTGTTTAAATTG
Source organism: Patiria miniata (assembly GCF_015706575.1). NCBI lineage: Eukaryota > Metazoa > Echinodermata > Asteroidea > Valvatida > Asterinidae > Patiria > Patiria miniata. The sequence continues at coordinate 3,346,613 of NW_024037063.1, read as the reverse complement.
AAATCAATTCCCAAGAATTGTTGTAGGCCTTTACATATAAACATAAGTACATGTACATTCAAATCCTAAAGTGAAGCAAAATCCTTTTTTCCCATTTGCATACCGCATTGTAATGTATAAATACGTGATTACATACAAATTGATAAATATTTTTCCTTAAAACGATCATTGAAATATTAAAATGAATATTTTTAATCTAATATAACGTCCCTCACACATTTGAAACACCCCTATTGACTACTGGACTTGGTAGGGGCCGTCTCCTCATTTTATGCTAATGAGGTTGTCAGGTGGGCTAAATGCGGCGTTCTGATTGGTCGAGAGGCCCGGGTCCAGGTAAAAAGGGGGCGTGGTTTTACCTGGACAGACGGGTTGCACTACACCCGCACGGGCCAGCCACGACAGCCGCGGAACATCACGATCCACAGGTGACGCCGAGACGAGACGTTTAAGGCCTAAACACAATGAAAGAGGATCTCTTTGATGTGGTACGGGAATAGTTTCCTTAGGCCTACAAAGTCTGGGATCGAGAAGTCTTAGCCACTGGCAGAGTGCTTCATCACGAAGGTAAAGGGTTTATTTCTCCTTCTTCTTGTGGGTGGGGGCTATATAATTTTCGTTTTGCTAGAAATCAAATGCAATTTCAACAAGCAAAAATGTTATTAATGTCTTTATACATAAACAGCCCAGATAAAATCTTGTTTTATGTACAGTCTCTTTACCACCACAACTCTGTTTGCCCTTGCTGATGCAGTTGTACATTTGATATTTTTTTCGGGTAAATGTCTTGAACTTTTTGTTGTTGTTGAAGAAGAATGCATAAGATAAGAACTTGTTCTTGAACGCGCATATAGAAAAAGTGTTCAAAACGTTCGGATGGAATTGGTTAGATCTTCACAGCTACATTTTGGCCCAATATGTATCGGGATCAGTGCGTATGATCCAGGAAACCATTGGAGCTTCAGAACCTTTTTATATAAATTCAAGGACAGGGATTTGTTTCGCTTACTTCCAGGCACTCAATCCATCCGAGGGATATCTGCCGGTAAGCCCATCCTAACGAACAGTGCATTTACAATTGCGAATATGACTCAAGTCGGTCCAGTTCCAGGTGAGCCGCCGCCGCCTTATGACTATGAGAAGGCGAAAGTCCAAACGTCTGAACCCGGCCCACAGCAGGCGGTCATGCGGCAAGGCGGGCAGGTGAATGATGGCTGCTGCATTTGTTTCAACCGAAACGCGCCAGTCGACATTGGCAGCGATGACGACAATCAAGACCTGTCATGCAGTTGCCTTCTGCGATGTCTGTGCTGCTGTTGCGTCTTCAAATATTGCAGCAATGACTGCTGCAATAACTAACGCGCATGTCTGGAGGATTGTTAATGATTTTACTCCTCTACATTACAGCATGCATGTTTCCAACTCTTTCTGAGAAGTGAGGATTCTTAACGAAATCCTTTTAATTGGATTCAATTTCTTAATAAAAAACCTAGCTGTTTAGCATTCAGATCGATAACAGCTAATCAAGAATTGATCAGGCAAATTCTGAATGAATTGAAGATGAGAATATTTGAATTAGTCATTAGTCTAGCCTATAAGACGTAAAGTATTGTTTGCTTTTCTCTAGTTATTAGTTTTAAAAATGCAAATACTATAGATTCCAAACCTTGGCATCTATAATGTACGTTTGCTCTTAGAAATTTGAGTTAACCTAATAATGTAAATTGGTGTCTCCCATTGTATGTAGGGCTTATCTAGTCTCGCTGCGTAGTTGATTTGACGGTCTAATTTTAGTTTTGTATGTGTTTATGCCTCCTCTTCACAAGCTTTGCAGACATCCACAACTAATTGCAATTTGTAATATTGGGAAATTTTCTTATTACACTGAAACAGAATGAGTGGACTAATAGTTTAATGACGGTTGGTCATCGGAGTGAACTAAGTTGCATTATGTTTTCAGATGCAGGGATGTTACATTAGTGGGTATAGCTACGGGATCCTCATTAGTTAGCCACGAAAAAAAATCTGATAACTTTCTAAATTTGTTTTGCATGTTTTCTAAAACAGTTTTGCATATTTCTTCATATATTCACAAAGTTTATATGATGTTATCACGAACTCAATTGCCAAACTTTCTTTACAATCTTGGCAATTTTGTATGATTTTTGTTTTTCGAATACATGCAAATGGGTTTCTTCTTTTTGACGTCCGCCTTCGTTTCGTCCTATAGATAGCAGAATTTCTATCAAGAGTAAACTATTGTCTTCTTAATTGTCTGAGTTTGCAACTTATTTGGATGTCAGGATTTTTGGTGTACTTTTTATTTTTAAAAAATCATTATTTTGATTCCGATTCCTGAAATTAAAAGATTTCTGCAGTTTTATCGAGATTCTTGTTAGGGTTTATTAATGCACTCAGTGATAGCTTTAACTGTTGTAGTGTTGTGCAGTGTGCTAATTCCTCATATTGCCATAATTATCGTTTGTCTTATGTACTCATTGTATCACCTTCATTTTTTTTGTAACTTTCGAAATTGTAAAAATATCGATATTTTTGTAAACAATATTATTGTATCTCCTGTCATGGCAATGTACACAAGTCTAGTTTCCTTTCCTCTTCACAAGTTTTGTAATGTGTAATATTTGTGAACTAGAAAGAACAGTCTGCATCCATTTGATCATTTGAGTGGATCACGACCTGAAAACAGATACAAGGAGAACGGTTATTCTAACATTGTACTTGATTTCGGCGTGCATGGGTGTGTGTGTGTGTACGGTACTTTAGGAGAAAATAATTCCCCCCAAAAACAGACTTTTAAAAAATTGAGCATAGTTTTTCGCCCTCTTTTGGTTCTGCCAAAGCCAAATGGATTCATTGCAGTTCAAGTAAATCTGCCATTTTGCAAAGTAACTGTGAGAAATACAATAAGTCATAATTAAAAAGTAGTTAAATTGATTTGAAACTTTTTTTGTAATCATTAAATGTCCACCTTTAATTCATTGGTTATTTTTATGGTGTCATTTCTTTTCTTCAAAATCCATGCCCACGTATCAATGAAGATTTTCGCGTTGCCTGTCATTGGGATTTCTAAATCCGTCAGTTTCCTGTAGGTCGGTCTTCTTTCTTTAGAATTGCGCGAGTTTCTCTTGTGCTGAGATGCGAGCTTTCAATGCCGTTAGCTTTGGGTACTTCTCCAGGCCCTTGCCGACAAATTTACATCCTTCCACCGTCTCTATCGAGGTGTGAAAATTCAGGTCCGCCGTAGAAATTTGGGGGGAAACAGACAAGTTACAACAAATACATGCACCATTTCGTCTGTTAGTTTTCATTCAAATTCTCGAAACCGTTGAATAATGTGTTGGCTGGTGTTACTTTAAACCTTTCAGATTGTTTGTATTGGACAAAATAATGAAATCATTCTTCACGCTTACACTACGAAATTGAAGTTGTCAGTAGCCTAATTAGAAAAACGAAGATGTAAAACGTGCATGAAAACGTGATATGATAACGTCCTCTTTCAATAATTTATAAGTGTGACACGCCGTTAATATTCACTGTAAACATGATATCTTACAGTTTGCGCCTTCGCGTACATGTACTTTATTTTTGTACATTTTGTATTTGCTGTTCTTGGTGCCGAGCTTTATTCTCCAATAACCAAACAAACGCGAACAAACAAAACATTTTATCATGCTAATCAGTGAATGCCAGTAGGAAACTTTGGGGATTTTTTTTTTTATTTTAAGATTCCTCAATCTTGGGGACAATGTCAATCCCTGTCTGACGCTTATAAAGCGCAAACAACCAAAACCTAGGGCCTATTATTATGCTTATCAGTGAATACCAGTTGGAAACTTTGGGGGATTTTTTGGTTCGTTTTTTTTACAGATCCCTCAATCTTGTGGGCAAACGTCAGTCCCTGTCTAAATAAAATGCATTGCACTTTGTTACTCCCCGGATTTTGTTTTTCGGAAAAGCAAGGGACGAATGTATAAAATGGACGCTAGGCGTAAACAATAATAGCTGTCTCTTAAACTTGGTGTGAGAACGGTGTCATTCTTCAACGTAGGATCAACAACCATTTCAAATTGTGGTTCACATAAAAAAAGAGGAGTGAATTTCTCCTTTTTGGGGGGTGAAATTTTGTGGATTGGTTTGGCATCATTTTTGTTCTTGTTAATTTTTGATCGATTTGAGTATCCCTCGAACTTTTTGTTGAGTTGTTGTTGAGTGTATGTTTGTAATTTCTGAAACCATGAGGACTATATGACCTTTTACGTCAATTATGTCATGAGTCAGGTCGGGGTTTGTCTCCTAATTCCTTCACATGAAATGACTGAAAAATATTCTTTTCCCCTGGATATGATGTCAGTCCATCGCAAATAACTCCTCAGCTAATCCCCTACCACCATAGGCGCAACTATAGGGGTGAACTGCTAGGGGGAAAGTGGGGGAACCAATTTTCGACGGGGGGGCCACTAAAGGCAATTGATATACTGTTGTTGTGCAATTCAGAATTTTAAATTGCACGATAGAACAGTTAAAGCTATCACTGAGTGCAATACTAAACTCAAATAATTGAGAAAAAATGCCTGAAAATAACCAGACTAATAATAAGTTGAGCATCATTTTTGTCGCCCTCTATTGGTTCTGACAAAACCAAATGGTTTCATTGCAGTTCAAGTAAATCTGCCATTTTGCAAAGTAATTGTGAGAAATACAATCAGTCATAATTACATAGTAGTTAAATTGTTCTGTAACATTTTTTGTGATCATTAAATGTCCAATTTTAATTCACTGGTATTTTTATGGTGTATTTTCTTTTCTTCAAAATCCATGCCCATGTATCAATAAGGATTTTCGCGTTGCTTGTCATTGGGATTTCTAATTCCGTCAGCATCCTGTAGGTCGGTCTTCTTTCTTTAGTATTGCGCGAGTTTCTCTTGTGCTGAGAAACGACCTTTCAGTGCCGTTAGCTTTGGGTACTTCTCCAGGCCCTTGTCGACATATTTACATCCTTCCACCGTCTCTGTCGAGGTGTGAAAATTCAGGTCCGCCAGAGAAATCTGGGGGGAAAACAGACAACATTTTTACAACAAATACATGCACTGTTTCGTCTGTTAGTTTTCATTCAAATTCTTGAAACCGTTGAATCCTGTGTTGGCTGGTGTTACTTTAAACCTTTCAGATTTTTAGTAATGGACAAAATAATGAAATCATTCTTCACGCTTACACTACGAAATTAAGGTTGTAAGTAGCCTAATTTGAAAAACGAAGATGTGAAACGCGTTAATAATTTCCTCTTTCAATAATTTCAATATATTCAATATTTTTTAATATTTCACTGTAAACATAATGTCTTACACTTTGCGCCTTCGCGTACATGTACTTTATTTTTGTACATTTTCCATTTGCTGTTCTTGATGCCGACCTTTATTCACCAATTACCAAATAAACGCAAACAACCAAAACCTATTATCATGCTTATCAGTGAATGCCAGTAGGAAACTTGGGGTGTTTTGGTTGTTTTGATTTCTCAATCTTGGGGGCAAATATCAGTCCCTGTCTAAATATAATGCATTGCACTTTGTTACTCCCAGACTTTGTTTTTCGGAAAAGCAAGGGACGAATGTATAAAATGGACGCTAGGCGTAAACAATAATAGCTGTCTCTTAAACAATGGTGTGAGAACGGTGTCATTCTTCAACGTAGGATCAACAACCATTTCAAATTGTGGTTCACTTTAAAAAAAAAAAAAAAAAAAAGGAGTGAATTTCTCCTTTTTGGGGGGTGAAATTTTGTGTATTGGATTGGCATCATTTTTGTTCTTGTTAATTTTTGATCGATTTGAGTATCCCTCGAACTTTTTGTTGAGTTGTTGTTGAGTGTATGTTTGTAATTTCTGAAACCGTGAGGACTATATGACCTTTTACGTCAATTATGTCATGAGTCAGGTCGGGGTTTGTCTCCTAATTCCTTCACATGAAATGACTGAAAAATATTCTTTTCCCCTGGATATGATGTCAGTCCATCGCAAATAACTCCTCAGCTAATCCCTTACCACCATAGGCGCAACTATAGGGGTGAACTGCTAGGGGGAAAGTGGGGGAACCAATTTTCGACGGGGGGAGCACTAAAGGCAATTGATATACTGTTGTTGTGCAATTCAGAATTTTAAATTGGGGGCAGCCGGGGGCACAGACCTCCACTGGGGGCGGCGGGCAACACCCCCCCCCCCCCCCCCCCCGTAGTTACGCCACTGCCTACCACTCTTGGAGAGGGGAAAAGTGAAGGTGAAGTGGCTAACCCAAAGAACACAACATAGGGACAACATCAGAATTGGAACATCTGACCCTCTGATCTTGAGTCAAAAATCCTAAACTATTCTTTAGGCCACTATCCACCACCAGTCCGCCTTTGTTTTGTCCTTTAGAAAGCAGAATGTCTTTCAGGAGCAAACTATTTTCTTCATTATGTCCGAGTTTGTAACTTATTTGGTTGTTTTTAAGGATTTTTTGTGTGCTTTTTATTGTTAAAAATATAGTTTAATCCCATTTCCTCAAAGTAAAAGATCTCTGCACTTTTATCGAGATTTGTGTTAAAGGGTTTAGTATTGCACTCAGTGATAGCTTTAACTGTTCTATCGTGCAGTGCTAATTCCTCATATTGGCATAATTACTGCTTGTCTGTTGTCATCAGTGTGTCACCTTAATATATTTATAACTTTTGAAATTGTAAAAATATCGATAGTTTGCATATTGTATCTCCATTCATGGCAATGTACACTAGTCTATCCTTTCCTCTTCACAAGCTTTGTAATTTGTATTGTTTGTAAGTTCTTTAAATAATTTTGAACCAAATGAGTGGGGAAAAAACAAAGTGAACTAGAAAGATCAATCTACAGCCATATATCATCTGACTGTATCATGACCTTAAAACAGTTAAAATAATAGAAGTTATTCTTTAAAAAATGTACTTTATTTGGGCGTGGGTGTGTACATGGTACTTAAAGAGAAAAAAATGCCTGAAAATAACCAGACTAATAATAAGTTGAGCATCATTTTTGTCGCCCTCTATTGGTTCTGACAAAACCAAATGGTTTCATTGCAGTTCAAGTAAATCTGCCATTTTGCAAAGTAATTGTGAGAAATACAATCAGTCATAATTACATAGTAGTTAAATTGTTCTGTAACATTTTTGGTGATCATATAAATGTCCACCTTTAATTCACTGGGGTTTTTGATGGTGTCTTTTCTTTTCTTCAAAATCCATGTCCACGTATCATTGAAGATTTTCGCGTTGCTTGTCATTGGGATTTCTAATTCCGTCAGTATCCTGTAGGTCGGTCTTCTTTCTTTAGTATTGCGCGAGTTTCTCTTGTGCTGAGATACGACCTTTCAGTGCCGTCAGCTTTGGGTACTTCTCCAGGCCCTTGTCGACAAATTTACATCCTTCCACCATCTCCGTCGAGGTGTGAAAATTCAGGTCCGCCAGAGAAATCTGGAGGGAAACTGTCAACATTACAACAAATACATGTATACAGCGTGTCTCCAAAAAAATGTCCCTCCCATAGACCACAGAATAATTACCAAAATCACACTTAATTTTGTAGTTCCTGTGAAAATTTCAAAGGTCTCGCTTCATTGGTTTTGAATACACAGGCTTTTGTGTAACAGCAGTGCTTTCCGGCCCATTCAAAGTTTGATAAAAGGAAATGCACACTACAGACATACCATACCTTATTCCATGCTTCACTTTTATTTCAACAACTGTGTTCTTGTTTTGTTATTAAGTAACTAAAGTTTAGTTCATTTACTTTTTTAAATGAAAACTAATCAAAGTTCAGTTCCACTGGTCGTGTTTGCTTTCACAGGGTGTGTTCCACTTATGGTTTGTTCTTCAATGTTCATCCTTCCACCTGCAAACTTGGAATGGGCTGAAAAGCACTGCTGTTACATAATAGACTGTGTATTCAAAACCAATGAAGCGAGACCAATGAAATTTTCACAGAAGTTACAAAATTAAATGGGCTTTCTCAATCTGAACACTAAATTGAGAATATTACTTGATTTTGGAATTAATTTAGCGGTCTATCAGAGGGACATTTTTTTGGGACACGCTGTATGTGCACCATTTCGTCTGTTGGTTTTCATTCAAATTCTCGAAACCGTTGAATAATGTGTTGGCTGGTGTTACTTTAAACCTTTCAGATTTTTAGTGATGGACAAAGTAATGAAATCATTCTTCATGCTTACACTACGAAATCGAGGTTGTTAAAGTAGCCTAATTAGAAAACGAACATGTAAATTGTGTTATAATAACGTCCTCTTTCAATAATTAAAAAATGCATGACACGCCGTTAATATTCACTGTTAACATGATATCTTACAGTCTGCGCCTTCGCGTGCATGTACTTTATTTTTGTACATTTTGTATTTGCTGTTCTTGGTGCCGAGCTTTATTCTCCAATAACCAAACAAACGCGAACAAACAAAACCTATTATCATGCTAATCAGTGAATGCCAGTAGGAAACTTTGGGGGATTTTTTTTTTTTTTAAAGATTCCTCAATCTTGGGAGCAATGTCAATCCCTGTCTGACGCTTATAAAACGCAAACAACCAAAACCTAGGGCCTATTGTTATGCTTATCAGTGAATACCAGTTGGAAACTTTGGGGGATTTTTTGGTTCGTTTTTTTTTTACAGATCCCTCAATCTTGTGGGCAAACGCCAGCCCTGTCTAAATATAATGCATTGCACTTTGTTACTCCCCGGATTTTGTTTTTCGGAAAACGAGGGACGCTAGGCGTAAACATTATACAAATGTAGCTGTCTCTTGAACTTGGTGTGAGAACGGTGTCATTCTTCAACTTGGGATGAACAACCATTTCAAATTGTGGTTCACTTAAAAAAAAAAGGAGTAAATTTCTCCTTTTTGGGGGTGTAATTTTGTGGATTGGTTTGGCATCATTTTTGTTCTTGTTAACTTTTGATCGATTTGAGTATCCCTCGAACTTTTTGTTGAGTTGTTGTTGAGTGTATGTTTGTAATTTCTGAAACCGTGAGGACTATATGACCTTTTACGTCAATTATGTCATGAGTCAGGTCGGGGTTTGTCTCCGAATTCCTTCACATGAAAATCTGAAAGATATTCTTTTCCCCTGGATATGATGTCAGTCCATCGCAAATAACTCCTCAGCTAATCCCCTACCACCATAGGCGTAACTATAGGGGTGAACTGCTAGGGGGAAAGTGGGGGCACCAATTTTCGAAGGGGGGGAGCACTAAAGGCAATTGATATACTAGTTGTTGTGCAATTCAGAATTTTAAATTGGGAGCAGCCGGGGGCACAGACCTCCACTGGGGGCGGCGGGCAACACCACGCCCCCCCCCCCCCCCCCCGTAGTTACGCCACTGCCTACCACTCTTGGAGAGGGGAAAAGTGAAGGTGAAGTGGCTAACCCAGAGCACACAACATAGGGACAACAGCAGAATTGGAACATCTGACCCTCTGATCTTTAGTCAAAAATCCTAAACTATACTTTAGGCCACTATCCACCACCAGCCACATTATAGGCCTACTCAAAATTACCGGATAATTGGAGGGCATGCAAATAGCCATTTGGTCGGCGTGGGCAATGTTGGGCCTATTTACAGGTCTGCACCCTTTGTCTCCATTAACTCTCCCTCTGTTACGTTGAGGGGGTACTGGCGTACGAAGTCTTTTCTATGAAGTAGTGGCTTTGCCAAATATCGGACAATATAATCACTCGAGTGATTCCCATAATTATAACGGGGTCACAGGTGAGGTACACTGATTCCATATCTGGTAAACCGACCTTTGAATGGCTCTGAATTTGGAAACAGCTGGATTACTGAAATAGTAGAGCTCAAACGACAGGTACTTATCAAAACTTGTAGAGTAGAGTAAATTTTGATTTAATTTTAGCGCGTGAACATGAGTTCTTACAAGCTGTATTACTTTGACGGCCGGGGGCGGGGCGAGACGGCCAGAATGCTGTTTGCGGTAGGCGGCTGTGAATTCGAAGATGTACGAGTAAGCGGGGACAAATGGAAGGAGCTTAAACCAAGTAGGTGCATGAAACGTGATGGGCTAGGGGGCTCGTTGATTACATGGGTTGAGACTACTAGGCGTTTACTTTGGTACTGTACCGCGTGCAAGGCTCGGTGCCATGCTGGGTGGCTTTGGCTGCGTCCCCACTGGGTGCACAGGTGTGCTTTGCTGTGTGTCTGGTTGACTTTCAAACATGATGCCTTGCTGAGTGGGTTTCTGGCCGAGTCCAGTCTGGCTTTCTGGATGCCTGGTTGAGTGTTTGCCTGGGTACCCGGGAATCTGGCTGGATGCCATATACCTGGCTATGTCCTACTGGGTGCACCGGGTGCCTGGCTGAGTGTCTGGGTAGGTGCCAAGCTTGGTGTCACTGTAAGACTGGGTGCCAAGCTGGGTTCATGGCGGATGCCTGACTGCCAGGCTGTTTCGTTCTTGATGCTTGCACGGTTGAGTGACTGGTTGGGAGATTTTGCATGGGTGCCTGCCTGAGCACGTACGTGGTCACCAAGCTGGATGCCAGGTTTGCTACCTACCTCAGCTGGATGTCTGACTGGCATGCATTGCTGTGTTCCAAAGTGGGTGTCTGGCTGGATGCCTCGCTGGGTGCCAGAGTGGGTACCTGGCTGCCAGAGTGGGTACCTGGCTGTGTTGCTGCTTGGGGCACGGTGTGCCTGACTAGCTAGGGCTGGCATGGTGTCTGGCTGGATGCCTTGCTGGGTGTAAGAGGCGCCTGACTGAATCTCTGGCAGTATGCCTTGCTGTGGTCACGGTGATCGGTATTCCTATCTCACTGAACAAGAAAACTGGTTTTGATTATTATTTAATTTTGTTGCAGAGACTCCTCTGGGCCAAATTCCCGTCCTAGAGGTCGACGGCAAACAGCTACCACAAAGTCGAGCAATCGAAGGTTATCTTGCAAGAGAATTCGGTAATCTAACATGCACATATTAAGTTTATTGTCGATTTTCATGAACATTTGGGGTTTCTTTCAATAAAAACATGGCGTTTTTGCGTTCATTAAAATATACTAAAATTAAAGAGTGTGACAAAGAGTAGAAAAGCCATTAAATTGACAATGAAGAATAATTTTTAAAATGTCTAAGATTAACTGCTTAGAAAGTGAGGCGCTTTCTGACAGAATAGCCTGGATGCCATCCTTGGCGACTGTCCTGCAATCCAGGGGAAGTCGTCGGTACGATAAGCATGTCCAAAATGTAACTTGTTTTCTGTAGGTCTGTACGGTTCCAATAGTCTGGAAGCCGCGAGGATCGATGCAGTGTATGACACTGTAGGTGAACTGATGGCGAGACCCATACAGTTGACATTTTACGAAAAGGATGAAGAGAAAAAGGTAAACAACGACTTCAAAATATACTTTAATCATAAAAGGGTCCCATTGTGTCCAATTATTTTCGCCTTCAATCTGTGAGGGTTCTAATGCAATTTCTCATATTTATGGAGCAAAAACAGTAATATCCAATCTGAAGCACAGGCTTATTGTTTTGTAGGTCCCGCTTAGTCCAATTCTTTTCACCTTCACTTTTCGTACTGTGAGTTCTCTTTTGGTATTTTTCTCTTTTGGTATTTTTCTTCCAATGCAATTTCACATATTCATGGAGTAAAAAGGATATGTCACCTCTTAAAGCAGAATTTTAGTTTGTTTTCGTTTTATTAGAATGTCTCTCGCAACATAATTGATGCACCTCTACACGCAATGTGGGTTGGTCAGTTGTTGGCTTAAACTGTAAGCTTGACATGGAATTTGCCCACTGGAATTTGCGTCATTCAGAAGCTCAAGTTCTACGTACAATGTCAGTTGTCTCTCAAAAGACTTTCAGAATCTCTGTGTGATGTTCACTTGCAAAAAGCTGAACTGGCGAAGTACTACGTCGAAGAAGCGCCTCGGCGAATGGGAGGCCTCACCAGACTGTTTGAAATGTATGGAGGCGGCGAGGAAGGATTCTTTGTTGGAAACAAGGTCAGATAAAAAAAAAATTAACAGATCAAACTAGGAAATGAGAGATGATCAATATTGAGATAACCAGATCTATGCTCAGTTACCGTTCGAACATCCGACCAACAAAACGATCGATCGACAAACTTCTGACTGACTGACTGGCCGATGACCGACTAACCGATCGGCCAACCAATCGCCCAACTGAATGACATACAATCAAACGTACAGACTGACTGACCGACAGGCGGACCAGTCAACCGATCGACCTACCTGCCAACCCATCTAACGACTGAGTAATGTCCAATCTGAAGCACAAGCTTATTGTTTGTCGGTCCCGTTTTGTCCAATTCTTTTCACCTTCACTCTTCGTATTGTAGGTGCTCTTTTGGTACTTTGCTGCCAATGCAATTTCATGTATTCATGGAGCAAAAAGGAGATGTCACCTCTTAAAGCAGAAGTTTAGTTTGTTTTCGTATTAAAAAAGGTTCGTTTATTGACTTCTGTATATAGTTACTTGAACGTTATTTGCAATATGGAAAATAAATGTTAAGATGAATTGAATTGAATTGAATTGAATTGAATTGAATTGAATTGAATTGAATTGAACTGAACTGATCGGCTATGCCGACAGACTTTCCACCGACAAAACGACCGATCGACCGATCAACCGATCGATTGACCGACAAAGCGACTGCCCAAATAAAGCGATCAACCGATTGCCCAACCGACAGACCGACCGATCTTAAACTATGGCCAACTACTGGTTTTCCCTTCGCCCTCCACAGATGTCCCTCGCTGACATTTTCTTCTTCGCCATGACGGAATACTTCGACGAAAATGAGCTGAAGAAATATCCGAAGATGGAGGCGTTGCACAACCGCGTGGCAACCAATTCGCGAATAGCCACCCACATGAAGAACCGTCCCACGCCCACATTCTGAAACGCTGCTGCTTCCAGAACGCTGCGAATTTGAGTTGATACGATCCAATGGAAGTTTCACATTTGAAACAGATGCGTTGTCGACAAATAGAAAAGCATTAAAAGCCACTATTTTTTCGCTTCCATTCAAATTCAATTTAACCCAAGTTGACTTTGTTATCCCTTATACAGGAAATTCCGTTCGGCCTTTTACATTGAACAAGTTAATGAATACTTAAAAAAATTACGAATCAATGCATATTACACATAAAAACACTATACTTTACTAAAAAAAGAAAGATATAAAAATGTGTTATCCCAAAATACTCCACAAAACCTTAAAAGTCTATTTAAAATTGCATGGAGAGTCAGATGATGTGGTCTATTTTAAGGCTATGAGCTGAAATAAATATGCGTTCGCAGTGAGAATTTGTTGAGAAATTTAAAGAGAACAGGAAAATCTGCAACTATTTTGATGGGTTTTTGGGGGTTTTTTTTGGTAACCAAAAACTGAAAGAAAGAAATAAAACAGTCTTATTAATTGTTTAAACAAATATCTCTTCAGTGTACAATCCCTGAATGTATTATGAAAGATTAATGGGAATTATTTTGAAAAACCGCACTGAAGTACGTCCCGACGTCTGTAATGAATGTCGTCCATCACTGCCAAGTTCGCTCGAAAGCTCTTTGGTCACAATAATTGCTAACAAACGGCAAGATGAAAGCTTATATCGCGGAGACATGCAAGACATAACGCAGACCGATGATAGACCAACTGTACACGAAGGGATCACATGCAGAAGAATGTTATTTATACATTGGTCTGTCGTGTGCAGAGAGGGTCGCAGAGCAGGTGTAGCAAAAAAGTCAGTCTTGAAAGAAGGCTAAACTGTACTGACGATGACTTAACAGATTTTATAATGAAAGCAATAAATCCTTTATCTGAGCTATATATGGCATGCCCGAACCCCAGTAAACGTAACACGTGCGTAACAACGCCTGATTGCACTTCTGTGCCAGATTATTTATTTTCAATTGAATGTAATTTAAGGCGTTTCTCCACTCGTCTGTTTGACGTGAAATGTGTCACATGAATGTACTCCTATGAAATACTTGCATAATGTTACATAGGCCTGTCGTTTTCATTTGTGACCACAGCTGTCCAAATTAGACAATTGAGGGCGGTAGATACAACTCAACAAAATGGCAGCCTCCACTAGTTAAATTTGTCAGTGAGTTCTCTTTGAGTTTTTCGTTCAAAATTATTTTTGTTGCTACTATTATTTATAGATTCAGGAACATATGAGGACACACTTGACTTTGTAAAAAACTAACACATTTTTATTTGATTCATATCGCAAACTGATGCCTAGTCCCATAAATGTGACCGAAATACTGGACTACCTCCCATAATGTGACTGAAATACTGGACTAGGTCTAGTTCTCAGTAATTTTGAGTTGAATCCGGACGACTTTCGGCAGCCATTGTTCACGAAAGCGTCGCGCTGCATACCGTCATGGGTTGTGATAATCGCGCCCTCACTAGCTTGCATCAAATTTGACAATGTGCACTGGTGGTACGGCTGTTCCCTAGCCTGTCATTCAGTTTTTGTCAAAAGTGTGCCCGCATACATGCACAGTATAACTACGCTCAATACAGCCAGTATAAGTACTCTTAGGCACTAAACGGTAAATATAATCTCTCCAGTGATTCCTAACGGGGACAAAGGTGAGGTACATTCCATTCCGACCTTTGAATGGTTCTGAATTTGGAGACAGCTGGATCACTAACATAGTAGAACCAAACCGACGAGTACTTACTGTAAGTCTGTAACCTAGTAGATCGTGATTTAATTTCAGCGCGTGAACATGCCTTCTTACAAGCTGTATTACTTTGACGGCCGAGGTTGGGGCGAGACGTCCAGATTGCTGTTTGCAGTAAGGGGCTGTGAATTCGAAGATGTACAACTCGAATACGGCGGGGATCAGACCAAATGGAAGGAGCTTAAACCAAGTAGGTGCATGAAACGTGAAGGGCTAGGGGGTTGGTTGATTACGTGGGTTGAGACTATTTGGCGTTTACTTTGTTTAATACTGGACCGTGTGCAAGGCTCGGTGCCGTGCTGGGTGGCTTAAGCTGCGTCCCCACTGTGGGTGCACAGGTAGAGGTTGCTGGGTGTCTGGTTGACTTTCAAGCTGGTTGACTAACTGGGTGCATATAGCTGGATTTCTGGATCATTGTCTGCCTGGGTACCTGCCTGGGTACCTATACCTGGGTATCTGGCTGGATATTGTTCTTGGCTGTGTCCCTGCTGGGTGTACCGGGTGCCTGACTGGGTGTCTGAGTACGGTGCCAAGCTCGGTGTCAGATACTGAGTGCCAAGATGGGTTACTGGTGGATGCCTGACTTGGCTGACTGCCAGGCTGTGTTTTTTTATGCTTGCATTATGGTGGCCAACATAGGCAATTTTGGACCGATTTACTGGCCTGCACCTTGCAGCAGTCAATAAACTGCCATATACCCCAATCATAAATGCTCCCACTTCAGAAATTTGGGAGAAATACTCACAACTCTCCAAGGTGTTCGAGAGACACATCAAAGCTTATTTCATCATTTTTAATTTTCTTTTCAATTTTTGGTGGGTCAACTGATGACTTTTAGGAGAAATTTCCATCCCAAGATGATCACCCCTTAAATTAGTCCTACAACCAATCGCCATTTTGAAAAACGATGCCTACATGTACACTCCATCGCAAAATAGAGCGCTTTTGGAGCCCCAATTTCATCCAAATTGCACAGAACTACATGCTCACAGTCCCGTACACGGCTTCCACCCTCAAGTTCATGGCCCACAATATGCTCAAACACTGAACATTTTGAGGGCATGCAAATCGTGATTTCAGTGGCCGGCGTTGGCAATTTCGGACCGATTTACTGGCTTGCACCCCTAGGGCGCCTGACTGAGTCTCTGGCGTTGGTGACAGAAGAGGCTTCTATGAGTCATATTTGACTAAACAAGAGAACTGGTATTTTTGATTATTATGTTGTTTTGTTGCAGAGACTCCTCTTGGCCAAATTCCCGTCCTAGACGTCGATGGCAAACAGCTACCACAAAGTCGAGCAATCGAGGGTTATCTTGCAAGAGAATTCGGTAATCTAACTTGCTCATTAAATGTTATTGTCGACTTCATCATTTTTTTCGAATAAAAGCATGGCGTTTTGCGTTCATCAGACATGATTATCGTTGGTACGATTATCATGGGCGTCACGAAGGGGGATGGAGCAAGGAAAAAAAGAAGGGAAAAAAGAAAAGAAAGGTGCGAAGCCATATTGCTGTTAATTTGATGGGGGGCAAAGCACATTTTCTTAATTTTTTTCAACATATTCTCAATTTATAATTTTCCGAGCGTGGGCAGGGGAACATTCTGCCCTAACCCCCCGTAGGGCAGAATGTTCCCCTGCCCACGCTCGGAAAATTGTAAATTGAGAATATGTTGAAAAAAGTTAAGAAAATGTGCTTTGCCCCCCTCCCCCATCCCCACCCCTCTGGATAAAATCCTGACAACGCCCATGACGATTATCATGTCTAAAAATGTCATTTGTTTTCTGTATAGGTCTGTACGGTTCCAACAGTTTGGAAGCCGCGCGGATCGATGCTGTTTATGACACTGTACGTGAACTGATAGCGAGACCCACAAAGCTGATATTTTACGAAAATGATGAGGAGAAAAAGGTAAACATTACTAACGATTTCAAAACATATTTGAAATATAAAAGGGTCCCGTTGTGTCCAATTACTTTCGCCTTCAATCGCTGTCTTGTCACTAAAAGGGTTACCCAGGGTGGCCCTGTCGATGTTCCCAATGCAGTTTCTCATATTCAAGGAGAAAATTAATAATGTCATATGTCTTATGCACAAGTTTATTTATATAGGTCCCGTTGTGTCCAATTCTTTTCACCTTTAGTCTTCGTAGTGTCACTCCAAGAGGGCTCTTTCGGTATTTTTCTGCCGATGCAATTTCTCATATTCATGGAAAAAGATGTGATGTCATCTCTTAAGCAGCGGTTTAGTTTGTTTTCGTATTAAAGAATGTATATCGCAACATAATTGATGCACCACTGCGCGTACATCAGTCGGTCAGTAATAAGCTTAAATTGTAAGCTTGACTTGAAATATGTCAAAATATGGATGTTACAAGATAGATCCAAATTCTTCATGTTCACTGAAATCACCTTATAGTAAAGCCTGTTAGCGATGTTGTTTCACACTGTACATGTAGTTACAGTCGAGTCTCGTTAATACAAACTCGTTTGGACCTAGCCAAATTGTTTGTTGTATCAGAATTTTGTATTAAGAGGAACATATTAAGTCATTCATTGTGCACATCAATGCACAGTCGGGACTAAGGCTTTTTTGTATTAACAGAGTTTGCACTAACGAGATTCAACTGTATATAGTTTTACAATGTATTTATAATATTAACAATTATGCATTAATCAAATAATGCTTTTATCCCGTTGTATTGAACTGTATTACATGTATATATGTAATGTATTATATTTGTATATACAATGTATACATGTTTGTAGTAATTTTTTATTGTATGCAGGGCCCTATCGGAAACAAGTTTTAAACTGTTTGGGCATACCCTGGTCAAAAAAATGTAATAAATAAATAAATTAAATAAATAAATATATATAATTTGCGTCATTCAGAAGCTCAAGTTCTTCGTTCAATGTCAGTTTTCTCTCTCAAGAGATTTTCAGAATCTCTGTGCGATGTTCACTTTCAGAAAGCTGAACTGGCAAAGTACTACGCCGAAGAAGCGCCTCGGCGAATGGGAGGCCTCACCAGACTGTTTGAAATGTATGGAGGCGGCGAGGAAGGATTCTTTGTTGGAAACAAGGTCGGATACAAATAAAGAGATCAAACCGGGAAATGAGAGATGATCAATACTGACATTATCCGATCTAACCTAAGTGATCGTCCGAACATCCGACCAACAAAACGATCGATCGACAAACTTCTGACCGACTGACTGGCCGATGACCGACTTACCATCAACGACCAACTGCCCAACCGACTGACCTACCACCAAACGAATAGACTGACTGACTGAGTGACAAAAGGACCGCTCGACCAACCTACCGACCCATCTAATGACTAACTGACTACTCCGACAGACTTTCCCCCAACAAAACGACCGACCGACCGATCGACCGACCAACAATTACTTACCAACCGACGGATCTTAAACTCTGGCCAACTACAGTTTTTCTCTTCGCCCTCCACAGATGTCCCTCGCTGACATTTTCTTCTTCGCCATGATGGAATACTTCGACGAAAACGAGCTGAAGAAATATCCGAAGATGGAGGCGTTGCACAACCGCGTGGCAACCAATTCGCGAATTGCCACCCACATGAAGAACCGTCCTGCGTACACATTCTGAAACGCTGCTGCTTCCAGAACGCTGCGAACTCGAGTTCAACAATAATGGAAATGTCTCATTTAAAAAGGGATACGTTATCAACAAATAGAAAAGCATTAAAAGCCATTATATTTTACACTTTCATTCAAATTCAATTCAACTCAATTTGACCTTATTGTGCCTTATACGAGAAATTCCGTTCGGCCTTTTTACATTGAACATGTTAATAAATACTTTATAGATTACTGAATGAATATTACGCATAAAAACACAATACTTCACATATAAAAAGAAAGATATAGAAATATGTTATCCAAAAATACTGCATGTACAGAACCTAAAAAGTTCATTTACAATTGCACGGAGAGTCAGATAATGTGGTCTATTTAGTTTAAGACTGAGCTGAAATAAATTTAATATGAATTTGCTTTTACAGTGAGACTTTGTTTAGAAGTGAAAACAAAATAGGAAAATATACAACGTTTTGGATTTACTGATTAAATTTGTCTGGTTTTGAATTTTTTTGTTTATAAAAATGGAAGCAAAAAAATAAAACACGTTATTGTTTAACCTAATATCGCTTCAGTGTACAATACGTGGATGTAAATTATAAAAGACCAAATGGGATTTTTTTTTGAAAAGTTGTTCATGACGTTACGACGCTTGCAGTACTGAATGTCGTATATCACTGCCAAGTTCACTAGAAAACTCTTTTGGCAAAATGTCGATCAAAAAACGGCAACAAGAAAGTTTTTCGCGAAGACACGCAAGACATAAGAAACGCACATGAAGTGGGATGACATGCAGAAAAATGATTATTTATACACTTAAATTGACCTGACGTGTGCAGAGAGGGGCGCAGAGCAGGTGTAGATCAAAGTCAGTCTGGAAAGTAGACTAACATGTCCCGACGATGATTTGGCAGATTTTATAATGAAAGCAATTGACATATCAGCCTTGACCCGAGCTAAATATGGCATGCGCGAACCCCTAAACCCGTGCGTAACAACGCCTGATTGCACTTCTATGCGAGATTGTTTGTTCTCATTTTTTTTTTTGTAAGGTAAAAGGCGTTTCTGTCCACTCGTCTGTTTGACTGCCGACTGAACAGGACACGAACGAGCTTTGCTCCGGTAGAATCCAAGATGCCTTCCTTCAAAGTTGTGTACTTCGACGCCCGCGGAAGGGCCGAGCCGACCCGTATGATGCTAGCTCACGTCGGCCAGGCGTTCGAGGATGTCCGATACAAGGGCGAAGAGTGGGCTAAGGTAAAAGCCGGTAAGTTTTAGGTGCAGTCAGCCATCATATCCGTTATGAGTCAGCGGACCACAGAGCAGATTTAGGACTCTCACAATTGAAGGTATAGGACCTGGATTTTAAAAGTCGTGCAGCAAACCACCACAAGTGCCTGCTAACCCCCTCTTGGCAGCTACCCTCCCCTTTATAATCCCCCTCCTCTTAATCTATCCATGCAATGGTCTGGTACAATATTACAGTGAAGAGTGTTGAAGCTTGAAACAGTAACAGATACAAGCAGGTACACAGCATTTTGAACCCTATCGATTTTACCCACAACCACAGCTGCCGTTGCAGGAAAAAAAATGTAACACCTCCACTAGGTCGTCAAAATAAAATTTGGGTCGTTTCATGTATGCATAGGCCTACGCACACGCACCCATTGGGAAAGCCGATGCAAAAATGTGAACACCTGATTTAGTTGTGCCACGGAGGACTCAGGCCTAGATCATTCCTTCAAGGTTGTGCTATTCATAACCGGCTGTGCCTATTGCGACATGAGACCAAGTCAGGGTGTTGACGATCCCGGCCCGCCTACTCTACTAAACGTACTCTGCACGTTTTCTGGTCCCTGCAATGTAAATACGCCCTTTGACCCTATAGCTAGACTGTATACAGTTCTAAAAAAAATATATTATCATGGCCACAAACAGCATGTTGTGGCAACCTTGAAGAACGAATCGACTGCGGCTGGAATTTAGCCTAGCTTACATTTTGGCGGGAAACCAGCGCATTATTGTCCATGATCCTTGAACTTCCTAAGAGCGTCACAATAGTTTCCATGGGAACTTGGAATTTGCATCGCGTCGAGTTTATGGGTTATTCATTATTTTTTTCCAGGAGGCAAGGCCAGATATATCACGTAGGCCAATGTCATTATTGAATTACTTATTAACTCATAGTTGTTTTCAATATGCACTGAAAATTTTATGTTTATGTGTCCCTCTATTTTAAGCCCTCATTAAAAAATAAATGTCATGAATCAATAGGATATGCAAACAGAGGATATGTAAAAAAATAAATAATAATAATAATTAAAAAAATAAAAAATAAAAAAATAAAAAAATAAAAAAAATAATGATAGTAATTCATTGCCAAAATGTTGCAAACCGTTTCCAGACCTTCGAAACTCAGATCCTCAAATTAAAAGACGATTATTTCAATATTTGCGCAGCTACAGATCAGGTTCGGTTGAAAAGCTCGCTTTTTAGTTGTACAACTTGAGTATAGTTGTACAACTTTCTTTCTTTTTCCATGTAAAATTCCTCCCAAGTTCTGCAAAACTTAATATGCCATTTTGTATTCTTCCTATCGTAGAGACTCCGTTGCAGCAGCTGCCCTTGATGGAGGTCGATGGCAAGCCTATCCCACAGAGCCGGGCCATGCACGGCTTCGTCGCAAGGCATTTCGGTGAGCAATCCCGAAACATTTTCTTGCGATGTCATCAGCAAGTCATCATGCATGGTTACACCTCTATGTTCCGACACCCCTATGTTCCGACACCCCTATGAATCCTAACCCTATAAATGTTTAGAAGCTTAACATGTTTTACGCATAGCAAGATTGTGTTAAATTGCCGAACACATTTTATTAGTTTCGCCATTGTTCATCCTGAATTAATCATTCGGGATGTCATGTGACTTGACGCATATGCTATCCAGTTTTTCGACATGCGGTGCATGCATTATTGTAACCGAACAGGTTACGTTAGTTCATTAGTTAGGTAATGTAATAATTATTTGTCTCATTTGTGCAGGCTTAAATGGCGCAAACAACGAGGAGACGACGAAAATTGACATCGTGCTGGCCATCACCGAGGACCTCGTAGACCCGCTGGCCAAGATTTTGTTCCAAGAAAAAGATGAGGCCAAGAAGGTATGATGGATTTTTCTCAAAGGGTTTGTTGAAAGAAAAATATGAGAATGGTATTATCATAAAGCAATACATTTATTTTGTTAGAATAAATCTGGAGATGAAAATAATCAAGATTCATAATGTGGTTGAAATTGAAACTTAAAGTGGTGACGTGAAACGGGGATAGATGGGATGGGGTAATAATTGTCACACGTTTTTAAATCTTTTATCACAATCGAAATGTATCCATTTTGTTGTATTTTGTGGGGAGTAGAAGGAGAAAATGGCGGCTTACTTGAAAGACACAGCTCCCAGATTCTTGAAGGGACTGGAAGATATCTTGAAACACAACGGTGGTGGCGATGGCTTCTTCGTTGGCTCAAAGGTAATATTTATTCATATCTTACACTTATGTCCTTAATTTATCCAAAGGGCGCCCTCTGCGAGTAATATGCTTTGTGCAACCACATCTGGATGTAGACTATTTAGAAGCTTTTAATATGAAAGTATTTCCGTGCTTAAAATATCTATTAAAAGCTTGGTATTTTCGTTATGCAGAATTATTATGGACCCATACTGAGCCGGAGTCCCCCACCCACACCAAGTACAGTGCATAAGACCTCGCCAAGCCGAGGCAGGAGATAAAACCAAATTTTAAAAAAATACAAATTTGATTCACTTTTCTTTTCAGATCTCTCGGGCCGACATTGTCTACCTCGTTGCCACGGAAGCGTTCAACAACGACGAGGTCCTGAAACAGTACCCGAAGCTGTACGCCTTGAAGGGACGCGTTGCCCAGGACGCCAACATCGCTGCTTACTTGGCCAAGCGTCCCAAAACACAATTTTAAACAGAGACACAACAAGTCTACTCAACTTCGGGCAGAACAAATGATGATGTGAATATTCCATATACCTCTCTGAATGTGATATAATTTTAATGTAGAATTCAGCATGTGCGTGACGTGCACTGGTTCAAATGTTTGTGCTGTTTGTTTAACTCTTGGGGGCGCTGTACCCTATGAGGTCAAAGAGGTCAATAGAATACTAATACCAAAAAGACGTGATTATGTGAAACACAGCTTAGAACATTAATTTTGATAAATGTAAATTACTTTGTCGTTATGATCCAAACTGATTCCACAAAATATAATGTGTAGGCATGATCGTTTAACTTCATTCGTGTATGTGGTTGTAAACGGTACGATGGTTTAAATAAATGACCGGAAGTGATGCTTGTGGGTCAATTGGATATAGACCTAAATGATGTTGAGTTAAACATTCTTTGCTACTGACATGCACATGCACGGTGGCCGCAAAGAGGCACCCCCACTCACGCCCTCAACTCCCCCCCCCCCCTCACTCAACAGACTACCGCCAAACCCGTTCCAAAAACTCAAAAGGCGGAAAGTGCCAAAGGTAGACTTTTGTTTTGCTTAAAACCCTTTGACGTCGCCCTTCAGATAAAACGTCCTCAGTCCCATCACCCCCCCCCCCCCCCCCCCCCCCCCCCCCCCCGATGCAGTGGAAACCTTGACCCTCGTGGAGTTACAGCAGTACTGCACAGCGATAGGGCAGGAGCAAAATGGCTAAGGAATTATCAGATGAGGACGGGGATAAGCTTCCTCTGGTGCGTTTGAAAACAATGAAATTGTACTGACACTTATATACAGAAGTATATTAAGTTTGATAGAGTTTGTGTCGATTCTTCGAGAAAAAAAACGAGAACCTCGGGGGTAAAGGTAGCCTTGACCAAGGCTATCAGCTTGTTCTCATACGAGCTTGTTCCCGCTACCGCACACCGCGCGCGCCGCGCCGCGACACAATCACTAGTTGTACTATACCGTTAGCCTCAACGACCCTTGCGTGTGCTTTGTGTGCATGTATTGTACGTACGCCCCACACACACTTCCGCAAACAGCCGTACAATAAGTCGAAGCGCTTCCGCCTCGACTTACTGTACGGCTGTTTGCGGAAGTGTGTGTGGGGCGTAAGTACAACATGTACATGCACACAAAGCACACGCAAGGGTCGTTGGGGCTAACGGTATAGTACAACATAGTGTCGCTGCGCGCGCGGTGTGCGGTAGCGGGAACAAGCTCATATGGGAACAAGCTGATAGCCTTGGTCAAGGCTAGGGTAAAGGTTAAATTCTGCTCGCATTTATTCAAATGTTTCCCACGGCGGCGCTGAAAAGGTCTGTCACCCACAAATGTGGACCTTGTTGATATAGTGATATTGCAGTTCGCTGGCGTTGCACTTTGGTCCGTCAGGCTGGTTGGGTTTGTTTTATTAGGAAAACACACTTCTGACACAATACATCAAAGTGTTTATAATAAAATCAACATATATAGGTAACTCGTTGAGATTTGTGCTTACTCATACTTTATGCACAGGGGCGGATCCAGACATTTTTGCAGGGGGGGGTTGGGCCCGTCAGATTTGGTTTTTAATCAGTGCTGAAATGTACACAGCTTATATTTTTTCTCTGGACACGTTGCCTCCGTAAAATCGAAGGGGGGAGGGAGGGGGGCTGGCACCATTCTGCCAAATTAAAATACCACCTCGGGCCTGTGAGTGACCAGAAGAGGGTCCTATTTCTCTCGGCCTTCGGCCTCAGAAAATAGGACCCTCTTCTGGTCACTCACAGTCCCTCGGGGAGCATAGACGTGCCCTAGTGGTCGACCTCATTGCATACTAATAAACGGTCGTGAATATTTTCGCGACTAGTCGTGAATATAATTTTTGCGACTAGCAAAAATATTCACGACCGTCTATGTCCCTCCAAAGCTACCATATCATGTGGTATTTTTAGATTTCAAAATTTTCACTAATGTGAATGTCGTTGACTTCCGGTTCATATCTGCTCATAATGATGTCTGGTGTCCTCGGTGCTATTATTTGTTTATAAAGTAAGAGGCCTTTGAAGGGCGTTCTCCTAGACTTTAACATTCAGAATATATTTGTTGAATTATATACGGTCAACTTTGGATGTGACATACACATTTGAAAAAAAGGTCATCATTTGTCAAATGTGCTTTGAAACATACACTATGCTGGTTTAAATTTGTCTAGATTGCAGGCAGAACGTGTGTGCCCTTCTGCTACATAGCTCGTCACACAAAAACCAAAGCCATGAAATAGCAAAAAAGACAGGAAATTTGCTGAATAATGCATACTCCATTTCATCGTGTAAAAGCGGACTGCCGATTTAAATATTTATCAGAAAAACAACGAGTGTTTGCATAGAGTTAATGTTTAACGGCACGCTTCTTTGGCATGTAGCCGTCGCCGGACATATAAAGCGGAATCGTCCAGCAATATTGTCACTCGGGTTTTTGGCTGCATGCACTCCGTACACTATCGTTCGTGATTTCCTATAGGTTCCATTATGCCATCCTATAAAGTGGTTTACTTCAACAGTCGCGGCAGGGCGGAACCAATCCGTCTGATGCTCGCTCATGTCGGCCAGAAGTTCGAAGACGTCCGCTACACTCACGAGGAATGGCCCCAACATAAAGCAGGTAAGACTAAAATTCGGCGGACATAATAAAATACCATGCACTGAGACTGGAACAACGCTCGCGCAGGTGGTACGCGTTCTTTTGGTGAAGGCGCACGTGCACTTTGGCAACCCTATTGGTCGAAGGGGCATTGAGTGCGCGCGTACCACCTGCGCACGAGCTTGGCTCCATCGCCACGAAATGATATTTAGGGACTCCAAATTCTAATTCGGGCTGCGCAGAAAGTAAGTAACATAACGCTAACAAGTCTTAAGATTTGAGTGAGAACTCCAACTTCCTATCTGCTTTATTGACATTGCACTTTAGGCCCAAGCCCCTCGAAAGCGTCTAGGCCATGGTTCGTGGACCGCAAACTGCCACAATAATTTATTTGGGGCTGTAAATCAATACCGTAATTTGCTATATAAAAAAGAACCTTTGATAGTAAAATCGTGTGTAAACAATATTGACTTCGCAGATAAATGCAATGTACACTGAACTTGAATGGCGTGATCCTTGCCAGGCACTAGTGAATGGGTCAACAGTGTTATTTTGCACAATAGCCCAACCCCTTCCCACCTAGAGCTGAAATTGAAACTTGTTTTAGGTATCTTATATACTACCCTCAAGTCAACCTCTAACGAATAAAGATTATAGATTAAAGAACGACTTCTTTTTAAGCTCTGGCAGGAGCTTCTACATGTCACTTAGTGGTCGGTTGGTCTGTCCCCTGAAAAATTGACCAAAATAATCTTTCCATAACAAAAAAGTTTCCCATGAAATATACCCATTTTTCAAAATAACCAAACAAACTAAATATATACAATTCGTAAAGATGTTTACGAAAAGTTTGTTAATGGAGGCAAAAAAATGTCCAGGAATGTTACAGTCACGTGGTATTTATCACAAATTGCTATAAATCTAGGTATAAAATCTAAGTATGGTGTTCAATATGTGCCATCGGCGTCGCATTTTTGGGCGTCGCATTTATAAGTTCTGGCAGGGATCATTTTGATCGATTTCATGCATGACTTCAGAGCTTATTGTGCACTCACACTTGTTCTTCTGTATGATATTTTCATTGTATTCCATGACTGCCCACCATTTTGTTACCAAGGTTCGTTTGTTCGATAACTTTCCTCCAGTTAAGGTATCTGACTGTTAGGACACAACAAAACCACAACAAAATGCTCCCGTGTCCACACATGGATTGAAAAGTTAAACCGTGTTTATTCTCCTCACTTGAATCAGGGGCTCCGTTGCAGCAGCTGCCCTACCTGGAGGTAGACGGTAAAGCCATGCCACAGAGCCGGGCCGTTCTTGGGTTTCTGGCCAGGGAGTATGGTAAGTAATGTAAGGACCCCACTTCTAGAACCTGCAATATTAAGACCCGTTAAGAAGGCTGCGGATCTTGTTGCTAGGTGCGCAGCCTGCGTGCGCAAATAAGTGTTGTCGGTCTCTTGCTGCCGGTCGCCATGTTGCATGCTGCGACGTGATTGGCATTTCGCCGGCCTTTCGTCACACTTTTGAAATGGCGGTGGATCATCATTTCACCCTCCAATGTATTTGCATATTAATGGGAGACATTACATGTATGTAGATGCTGTTGGGAAGCCAACAGAGATGGGATCCATCTCCTGAACGCTCAGGATTTTTTTTTGTAAATTCGAATTAAATTTGTGAAGAGTTAACTAAAGGTAATAGCTTCGGAATTTTTACTAATTTTGTTTTAGAGTTATTCAATCAGGAAATAATATTGTCTTGTTTGAATTGTAAGTCACTCTTTTGGAATCGAATTATATCTTTGTGATTCATGTGAGCTCCTAGGTACTGGTTAATTCTATCTTCAGTTTAATTAGTGTTTCGTCCAAGTACATGATCCAACTTAAGTGTAAGATGGACCTATGCATACACACAGTGGCAACACTGCACATGCAGAAGTGGGATCCTTACACTTTTTGGTATAAATATAGACTAGTCATTTCAAACCATTGGTAGCACCAATTAAGCATAGACTACGAGATTGTTTTATACAAAACTATAAATTTCTCATCTGGAAGCCTTCTTTTTTCACTGTATGCAGGCCTGAATGGTGCTAACAATGAGGAGACAACCAAAATCGACATCATCATTGCCATTATGGAGGATCTGACAGAACCACTGGCCAAGATATTTTTCCAGGAAAAGGACCCAGCCAAGCAGGTACAAGAATTGTTTTCTTGTTAACTTTAATAGTAAATAAGCAATTACTGTTCATAGCCCACAGCCCCTACATAAGAAAATGGCACTAGCAGGCCTCTTTCGGGAAAGACACTCAAAAGGTTATTTTCTAAATCGAAACAATTTTTTTTTTGAGGTCGTGACCTTTTTGGAATATTTCGTGCATCTTTCATTTTTTTTTAACTCATGAATTTGAAACTCATGAAGTAAAAATACAAACTCAGACTTTTTATGTAACGGATGACAACATAATCAGAGGTCAGACATAACTTTGGCAATGTCGTTGTGTTCCCCTTTTTCCAGAAAGAGCTTTTCGCCGTGTACCAAGCTGAAACTGTTCCGAAGTTCTTGGGACCCCTTGAGCACATGCTGAAGGAAAACAAAGGCGGGGATGGCTACTTCATCGGGTCAAAGGTAAAGACAACAACCCAAATAAACAAAGCCATCAATGTCATCAATGCAATCCAAGCTCCTTTCCCCCAAAAAATCAATTTATTTACATTTTTAATATAAAACCCACCAGTCATCTTTCTACCTATCTCACTGACTCACTAAAAAAATATTGTCTCTTGTGAATTAGACTTGAATAAGTATCGCCTTGGCCCAAGAATTTGAAATTGCTGGCCTCAGAGGTCCAGCCTACAATCCAATTGGTATTAATACCTCAATGACAGACTCACTGACTCAAGACTGTCATTTGGGTATGAGACTTGCATAAGCATCACATTGGTCCAAAATCTGACTCAGATGACTCGCTAGACGCCTTAGACAACATTAGTAGTCAGGGATCTGCTTTACATAGTTTTGCGGTTACGTAGCCTGGTTATGTGTATACATGTTCATGCTTATACATTTCAGATCTCGAGTGCCGACATCTACTTCTTTGCCTGCGCCGAATTTTTCAAGGAGGAACAGGGCATCTTAAAGAAATACCCAAAGCTCACTGCTCTGAAGGAACGCATCGCCAAAGACCAAAAGATCGCTACTTATCTGGCCAAGCGTCCGAAGACTGAATGGTAACCGCCGCTTGAAGAGCAGATGTTGAGGGCCATGTAGAAAGTTTGGTTTTAGAAGTGATCTTATGTCAAAAAGTAGCTTCAAACTAAAAAAAAAATACTATGAGCTTAAAACTCAAATAAACAAGTTTTCGATAACTGTTTTGTCTCGGCAAATCAACATTTATTGTACTTCACGGTTTACAACGGCAGACTGTAAAATATAAAATGTGAAATCATGATTTTTTTTAACCCAATTTTACACTTTTTATGTTTGAATCTATCCATTTATTTTTAAGATATCCTTCTTTTGATTCCTATGTATTAATAAACTATGTTTTTGTTTCGTTTTGAAAGAAAACTTCCAATTCAATTTGACAAATGACACAAAAGCTTGCCAATAAACATATGATTGAGAGACAATACGCCATCTGAACTTGAAACCCGTTTGTGCATTTTACTCTCTTTTTTTAATTATAAAACAAAATGAGTACGTTGGAATGCTGCTGCAATATATACACGAAAACTGTTATTTGTTTGTTTTGAGTTAGATGATAATTGGTTTTGCATAATTGTCTGTTCCTGAAGTAAAGTATTTTATTTCATTTCCTTTTATTGCCCTGCTGACTATCAACGAGTAGTCTAAGGTATGAAGAGTCAAAAATAAATTACAGGTGAACAAAACTTCTTTTGTTTCATTATTATTGCGTGACATTCTTTGGCGTATTATTGATTGGACATCACAAAAAGGTCGATGGATCCATAAGACAAAGGCATGCCTGTCGCCAAGGGGCCCGGTGGGGGCCGGGCCCCCAACGGCAAAAGCAATACATTATGCTTTTTTGTATTTTTTTTTTATGGTAGTGCCCCCCCCCCTAGTTGGTACCGTACTATGGCCCCCTGATGCTCAGGGCTGGCGACGGGCCTGGACAAAGGTATAGCAGACTGAACATGAGTATGGCCTATGTGTACTGAGTTTAGCTGCAAAGAATTGATATTAAATTGGTACGACTTCAGGAAGGAGACGCTGGAGGCGTCTGACCTTCTAAGCTAGGTCACGGTGTTTCTAAAGGCAGCGTACAAAAACCTATGAATGGCTTCACTGATCGAACGACGGCAACCTTCAACAGTGCTCGGCAGTCGGCAGTAATTCAAGGTGGTTATACTCGAGGTCTTGCCCGTATGTGAGTTACAATAGTTTAGTTCGTCTCTGCCGTCGTAAAGCACAGCTCGAAGATGCCTTGTTACAAAGTGGTACACTTCAACGGCCGTGGGTATGCCGAGCCGACCCGTATGCTGCTCGCTCTCGTTGGCCAAGAGTTTGAGGATGTTCGACACTCGACTGCGGATTGGCCCAAGCTCAAAGCCGGTATGTTTTGTAAGATATGAGGTACAAACTGTACGTACATGTTCACCATATTGTTATAAACATATGCCTGTATATACATGTACTATGACTGACCTCGGATGACCTGGCTCTGTGTTTGATGCATGCGCATGTACAGCATCACGGAAATCAGGTCATGAGTTATGTCTCGAGTAAAAACCCCTACATGGGAATAGAAGTTTCAATGAAGTTATATGATTTGAGGCAAAATTGCGTTAGTTTTATGTGCACAAATTACACAATTAATGGGTATAAGGCCCAGAAACACTCGCTCGTACCCAAAGACGCTGGTGAAGGCTTTTTAGTTGAGTTATCACTTTGAACTGAACCGGGGGGGGGGGTCAACGCTTCCGCCTACTCACTACACGTGGAATATGCACGTCCAATTATTGATAATCACGATAAGCTACCCATAATTCTTTGCAACGCATGCGTTTGAATTCCCTCCTAAAATTCATGGTGTAATATAGCGGCCACCAGTAGCCTAACTGAATAGGGCACTGGAGACCGTGGCGGCTAGCCTATAATTCAGTTAGCTAAATCTGGCTGCAAGCTACTGGGTAGTGCAAAAAGAAGGAAACCAACTTTTGACAGCAATTTCACCTACTTGTTGAGCATATTCCAAAAATTCCACTTTAATAGTATTAAAATATTGATCTATAAACATAATTGACGAAAAAATGATTGCAAATGCATATTTTGTCTCTATGATAGGCCTATGTTAGTTGAATCATTCAAGTGCCAAACCTGTTTGCCACGGACTTATTCCATCCGCTTGACTGAGCTCCGGAGCTCGATTTGAAGACAAAAAACACTACACTAGACTTGCACGTGGACAACAGTGATTTTGGTGACATGTATTTAAATTAGCATGATAACACTATTCTTGCGAATTTTTGAAGATTTTTTTCACCACGTATAGTTGAAGAGCTATACTACACAACATTATTTAAAAATTCCAGTCAAAAGTGGGTTTCCGCACTATTTGTGCATCACTAAATTGCTTGTTTACTCATGCTCTTCTCCTCCAATAGTGGAGGGGTGGCAAAGGTGGTCCCTGATGATATGGGCCTTAGGCCTAACTATAGCAGCAGACAATATTATTTTCCAAAGGGCTTATACTTTTTCATATTTACTAAAATGGGTGCATAGGAAAGGTCAAGGAAGCTAATAAGAGGACTAGTGCACACAAACTTTTTCTAGAATCTTTACAATTTTTGACTACTTTTATTTTCTAAAACGGCTCTCCCGGACAGATGTTCCTTTGCAGCAGTTGCCTTACATGGAGGTCGACGGGAAAATCATTCCCCAGAGCCGGGCCATGCATGGCTTCGTGGCCAGAGAATTCGGTAAGTTTCCGTTCAGATGTTGTCATTATTTTATCTTTAAAATATTTCTTTTGCAATAAATATTGAATATGGAGCATGGGCTTCGGTTAAAGATGAAGAGCATAGCTGCTAGACTGTCGTACATAATGCATCAGATTTAATGGGACTCTGGATTTATTAGGATCTTTCTTCTTTTTTAAAATTATTTTGGAAATGTTGTGCTTTTGTCTTTATTACCCAGGTCTAAACGGCGCAAACAACGAGGAGACGACACAAATCGACGTGGTCCTCTCCACCCTCGAAGACATTCGAGTCCCACTCGGCAGAATTTTGTACTACGAAAAAGAACTTGACGAAATCCAAAAGGTATATGAATAACTCATTTTAAAGAAGACATGTCACATTAACAAGTTTGATCGAATATTTAAGCACAACTCTACCGTATTTGAAAGCCGAGTTGTCCAACTCAATAGCAAAGAATGTGTGTAGAAATATGTCGATGGACAATTAAATTCACTAAACTATTAGCGTATATTTACTCACCAATTAAAAGAACACGTTTCCATGGTAACCTTTGAGTTTTCCGTTTGGGTGTTTGCACGTATCAGTTTCAATGTTTAACTACACCCATTGGACTTTGTATATCCGGTTGTGACATAATTGACCTATCGCCGTTTGGTTAACATGGCTGATTATTTTTTGATTCACATTTTTTTAAAAGGGGTATCATATTTTGCAGCGTAAAATAAGTAAAATGTATATGATACTTGTATAATCATTCCTGCCATCATCGTGACTGGCTAAGAATGAGACTAAAAATCACATTTAAAGATTTTAAATTGGAATCTTTTCAATCTTTTTTAAGCCTTGTACATCACTCATGCACAGATACAGAGAGAAACGTCGAATGCAAACCATGTAAGACCTACAATAAATCAACTGTTTTTTTTTCTCTCTCTCCAGAAAGAAAAGCTGAAAGAGTTTTATGAAAAGACGGCCCCCAAATACATGGCGGGACTTGAAAAGATGCTCACAGATAACAATGGTGGTCATGGCTTCTTCGTGGGTTCAAAGGTGAAATTGGATAAATGGCGCCCTCTGGTGATATCTTTGAAAAAAATAATATATTTTAGATTTCGAGACTGAAAATACACAACGTAGGTTTTCATGGGACTTTTGCTTTGACCTCTAACAACACGAAAGCATCCCTACTTATGTACAATTTATCGCTAATGTACTTCTCCATGCAGATTTCTCGTGCCGACATCTTCTTTTACGTCGTCATGGAAACGGTCGAAGAGGACGAGCTGAAGAAGTACCCTAAGCTGTCGGCACTGATGAAACGCGTTGCCGAAGCCCCGAAGATCGCTGCTTACTTAGCAAAGCGTCCGCAGACGCCATGGTGAACCTTGTGGGACAAGCGGCTGAAGTCTAAGAATGAATGGCAGTAACTTGGCATGACGGCCAAACTGAGAAAAAACCCTATCGAAAATACTATCCATAGGCCTAAATACCTCAGACACTGGACCTAGTCTGGTTCCCAGACCATAAGAATCTGACTATTCCTGATGAATCTTAGGTCCGGAAGCATCCGGTAATACATTGTATTACAATTCATGTCACGTGACTAAAACGGGAGGAATTCCTCCTTTTTCCGAAAATTTCCAAACAGGACAACAAATTTGCATTCACTGTGTTATTTTTGTTTTATATACTTTTAAAAAAATGGACTTTAGAAGCCTTATTGGTTTTCCCACAAAGCAGGGTTTTAAATTAAGTTCCGGGAATGTTTGCTCAATCACACTTTTCCCCTTAAATACAAAATAATAATAAACTGAGGTTATTAACCGTCTACATTTTGTGTGTGATAACAATTTTTTTTTTTGAGAAAGATTTTAATACATGTATATGTACATGTATCTCGAAAAAGTATCGAGATTGAAATTGCGGGTTGTTAAATAAATAATTTCCGAAAAGCATTTTAAGGTGCTTAATATTTAGGACCGTACATAGTCTGTCAAGCCATCCAACCCTCTTGCATAGGCCCTAATACTATATTCAAGGTCAACTTCACCGTCATTTTAAGATTAAAAAAAAATCTTTTCACATCGCATGAAATTTACAAGTCACACTGGGTCTGAATAAAGCTAGATCCATACTTACTTATAGACCTTTTCACCAGAAAATGATAATTTATGCAACTGAGGATAATGTATGCAATATGAGGGCCGGCCGTGAGGCGGCAACGAAACTGGGTCCATCATGTACGGGGGTCCAAACATTCGGGTCATTTTCTCTCCATTTGTCCAGGATTTTTGGCTGTTTTGTCTTTAGAGAAGCCTCTACAATCGTCATAAGTAATACTGTTTATCATGGTTTTTACGCACAAAGGAAACGTTTTTAGGCCTTAAAAAATGTTTTCGGATCCGTGCGTTCGATGCCGAGGGAAATATGCAGGACTCCTTTCCGTGGAACAAAATATTCCTGTTTGATTCGGGGTACCATCCATCAAATTTTGGGCCGAATCGCTGTCTGAATCATATCAAGGGCGAAAGCACGCACAAGTACACTGCCGTGCTCCACATCCCTTGTGCCGGCGGGCGCGGCGCAGCTAGCCCTTGTAATTCATCCCCTGATTCGGCCCAAAATTTTTACCCCGAATCACACAGGGTTTTTTATCACTCATGCGGAAAGGAGCCCTGACATTTACCCTTGATATCCTGCGCACGGGACGACAAAATGTATTCAAGTTTTATTTTGTGCATCAAAAAGAAAAAAATTATGCTGGATAGTATAACTTAAGACGATTTTAGAGGCTATTCTCAAGCAAAAAGCGAGAAATCCTGGACAAATTGAGAGATAATGACCCGAATGTTTGGACCTCTGTACATTTTCAACGGGCCCACCTACGTACGCTTCCGCCTCACGGCCTTCATTTGCATATATTATCATTTTCGGGTGAAAAGTCTATTGCCGAGTATTATAACAGCAATGACGGGGCAGAAAATGAAAGGTCAGCTGATGACCTAAAGATTGCCGTCATACAAAATTGGGCCTACTGTGCACATATTGCATATGCTATAATAGCTAGCCATTGCTGAAAGAACCGACGTGCACATTAGGGGCCGCCTTCAAACACCGGAACACAGAGCGCACGGTTATAGCATCATTGCCCGCTTATTTGTGTGGAGTCCATTGCCTGCAGCCTAGCCTACTATTCGACCTGCAATTCCAAGATGCCTTCCTACAAGGTGATTTACTTCATTCAACGGCCGTGGGTACGCCGAGACCACGCGCATGATGCTGGCTCATGTCGGCCAGGAGTTTGAAGATGTACGGTACACTCGCGAGGAATGGCTTGAGCACAAACCGAGTAAGTTAATTC
The DNA here is from genome assembly GCF_015706575.1 of Patiria miniata. Lineage (NCBI taxonomy): Eukaryota > Metazoa > Echinodermata > Asteroidea > Valvatida > Asterinidae > Patiria > Patiria miniata. The sequence continues at coordinate 3,312,268 of NW_024037063.1, read as the reverse complement.
TGTCTGGAGCCTGTGTATAGCCTAGGGACCTACAACTTATCATACAAGCATGCAGTGAAATGCTAGCTGTGCAATATTGTGTATGGATTAATTAGGCTCTTACTTTGTAGCGTTCATAATCGAAGGGGCAATTTTCATTCAAAAATATGACTGGGGTTGTTGTGAGGGTTGGGAATTTTTTTCCTCCATGATTTAACCAAGATTACATGGCTCACATAGACCAACACTCAGCTCGGGCAAGAAAAGACTTGCTAGCCACCTGCCTATAACCGTTAATTGATCATCCAGTCTCTTTCCCCCATGTATTTTATACGTGAAAATAAGGCTTATTTTGTGTCTACGTACATGTACATGCGGCAGTCATATGCATGGATTATGGTGGCCCTGAAGGGACACCACAGTCGTGATTTTTATCTACGACAAGTCGACACCACCTATTCTAAACAAAAATAATAATAATACAAAATCACGACGTGCAGGAGTGATGACGTCGTTTCGGTGATATAGGCCTACGAATTTGATTTTTTTTTTTTAAAGAAAACAACAGTGGTTCGAAAGAGTGTACAAGTTAAGTAAGATTGGATCATGGTTATATACGTGATTTAAGTCTGAGATATGACTTTTGGTGATGAGTCTGAGTTGACTTCCCGTCACAACCCTTTCACCTTTAACCTTTCATCCTCTCCCAGGGGCGTTTTTATTTTAGTAGGGTTTTCAGTTGAAAAAAAATATTATTTCAGACGCACATTTCCGGGTTTCATTCATTAGTTCATATTAATAAATACCTTGGAGAGTTGATGGTTTCTGATTGGTCGAGACTCGATCACGTGGCCGGGCATTAACGGTGATATAAAGACCGGCTTCAAAGAACAAGCGAATAAATGGCCCCTGAACCAGCATTGATCCAGCCCCATGGAAGGCAATGATTGTCCAAATTTACAACAGTCATACCAGCCTCGACTCCAGGGGCGCGTGCTCGTTCCTTACACTAACCCCTGGCTGTGATGATGACGTAAATGACGCTGAATGGCTATTCACAGCGTACTGCGCGCGCATTTCGAAGATTGCACGCCGGGCGCGCCCATAATGCGCTCGCGTGCTTTGCACGTAACGTCACCTTCGAAACAAAAATTATGATTCAACAGTCGCGATGCCTGTACGATATGGATTATGTCAGCCGCGTTTTTTCGCTAAAAAAAACCCTGTATCTGTGGTTGTAAAGGCACGAAAGGGATACTTACATTTAATACAAATCTTTGCTAATTAACACAACGTCCAAACGTTGTGTTTGAAAGGATTGATTCTTCAAAATCACAACTTTTAACATTTTAAAGATGGCGTCGGCACGTAAAACGGATAAACTGCAGCCCTAATTATAATGTGCCGTATTTTGGCACATTTAAATTACACAATTCCAGGGGTTACGATCGCGCAAGGCATGATGTGAAACAACATGGCGCTGCAAGATCGTACCCACGGGGTACAAGGTTGCAGTCATACGGTAGCTTGTAACAATACAGCACTGCACATGCGCTCAACCACCTTCGCGTGAGACTGACGCGCGCGTACGCAACACAGTTGCTATGGTGCGCGCGCGTAAGGAAGTTTTGAAACGACGACGACAGCGGCAGTGCACTATACTGAGGATGTTACGACGAAAGCGAAGATCTACGATTTATTTTCTGTAAATACTTCGCCCATCGACATATTTATCTTTCCTAGCCAATTTTGTAATTCTGGACACAAAGAATGTGTAAACGAAATTTCAGCTTCCTCCATAAGGTAAATATATGAAAACATTGTTGTAATTTGTTTGGCTACGGCAGCAGAAGTCGTACGCGTACGTACGCAATGAAGACGTTGCAATATTGTCCAGCGCAGCCTGGGCCCGGCTGTGGTGTATATAACAACGCTTATTGAAGAGACAGGGTACCACGCATAAGCTAAAATATGGCCCATGAACATGAACACAAAAAAGTCTGGAAATATCGCCGGAAAAAAAGTCACAAAATTGGAGCATTTTAACTGTTTATTTCGTTAAAAAGGTATTTATTAATGGGAATAACAGTGTGAGGATCTTGTCTTCACTGCGTGATAATGACCGGGTTTGGGGGTGACCGCTGTTAATGGACCGAGACGCAGTGAAGACCGGACCCTCACACTATTATTCCCTTAGTACTGTATGGCGGCGTCTTTAAATCCAACTTCATTTTCTACATTCTCTCTCGACAGATGTGCCTTTGCAGCAGCTGCCTAACCTGGAAGTCGACGGGAAGATCATTCTCCAGAGCCGGGCCATGCATGGCTTTGTGGCCAGAGAGTTCGGTGAGTTTTCGTACAGGTTGTTTGGCCTATTAATTAAATTTGCGGAAGGGTGTTTCAGAAGATACATTTGAAGTTCATTAATTGTCATCACTGCGTGTACTCGGTGCACGAAAAAAATACAGGTAGGAATATGGGAACATGTAAGCTTATGTGATGGTTGGCGATAGAGTATAGCAGTCGTTCTAGTGAAACGTTGCTTCTAAACTATGTTCAACTTGACTGGTCATGTAAACTGTTGCCATCATCAATGCGTCGTACCCACAATGCATCAGAGCATCAGAGGTAAGCCTCGTTCAAGGAGTCTAAATTGCACATGGCACTCAACATTCTCAATTTCGTGAAACTTGTCTTTGTACGTCGTGTAGGCTTGAATGGTGCGAACAACGAGGAAACAACTAAGATCGACGTGATCTTGGCAACGCTTGAAGATCTTAGAACGCCACACAGCAGGATTCGGCATAGTGAGGAGGGCGAAGAGAAGAAGGTGAAATAAGGCAAATCATTTCTTTGTTTCAGATAAAAATGTAAGCTATTTCCGAAATACCCCGATGAATTATCTCCGTCAACATTACTTCAATCTTTTCTTTGTTTTCTTAGAAAGAAAAGATGGCTGAATATTATGCGCAGACTGCTCCCAAGTTTTTAACGGGGCTTGAGAAGATGCTGGCAGCCAACAATGGTGGTGACGGATTCTTCGTCGGCTCAAAGGTATTACACCTAGACATGCATGGCGCGCGGTTTTTATTTAGTCGCCGTTGTCGTTCGAGATGACAAAATATTTCACTCGAGAAAAAACGGTTTTTGAGTACTAGAAATAGGTAGGCCCCTACTTATAGTTAAATTTGATCATTCACAGTAGCTCATCATTGTATTTGTCTTATTTGATGATCAGTGTGTATTAAATATTTAAACTTAATTTGACAACTGAAAAAATAGTAGTTGGCGTTTCAATAGCGCCCTCACTCGAACCTGAGTGGGGCAGAAAGGCTTCGTAATAAAGTCACGAGCCCGATGTTTCAAAGAAAACATTTACACATCATTTCCTTCCATTGGAGTTTGATCAAAAAAATGATGTCCAAGGATTATTCTCCACCAGATTTCTCGTGCCGACATCTTCTTTTACGTCGTCATGGATTACCTTGCCGAGGATGAAGTCGAGAAGTACCCTAAGCTTGTTGCTCTCAGGGAGCGCGTCGCCAAGGACGCCAATATCGCTGCTTGGCTGGCCAAACGCCCGCAGACGCCGTGGTAGAAAAGATGCTCCAGAGTACAGCAAGCTTGAAAGATTTGACAACTGATAATTATAGATCGATAGATACATTTGTAAAAATCACCACATTACACAATTGTCATGTTTGTTTGGTCCACTTGATATTATAGACACTGCCTCGATGTACACGATCATTTCACAAAATGTCCGCAGACGCCATGGTAAACCTTATGGGACAAGCGGCTGAAGTCTAAGAATGAATGGCAGTAACTTGGCATGACGGCCAAAAGACAAAACCCTATCGAAAATACTATCCATAGGCCTAAATACCTCATGACACTGGACCTAGTCTGGTTCCCAGACCAAAAGATTCTGACTATTCCCGATGAATCTTAGGTCCGGTAGCCTCCAGTAATATATTGTTTTACAATTTACGTCACGTGACTAAAACGGGAGGAATTCCTCCTTTTTCCAATAATTTCCTAAGTTTGCCGAATTCGTTTCGCCGACAATCGGATAGCGCCCGAGTATTTCCGAGTATAATATAGCTTTAATTAACTGCTAATTGCTTATTATTTTTTTTAAATGAGTTGATAATTAATATTCATTGCTTTCATTTAGAAAACTTGAAATTCAACGATGATTTTGCGCATCAAATATACTCGGATCGTATTGGCGAACTTTTTGCTGCGTCATGTACAATTTTGAATTTGACGACCGTTACCGAGATTTTCCAAAACTCGGTCTTCTTCGGCTCCGCCTGCTAACAGTGCTATTTGCGTGCCTAATTTTGAAGATTCCAGATCAACATTTGTCAATGTTATCTTACAGCAACATCAAACTGTATTATCATAACTGAATGATATTACGAAGCAAGTGATTTATTGAAAAATTTGATCAGAACATTAAAAGCTAAAAGTGATAAAGCGAAATCGGAAACGAAGCCCAGCTTTGAAAAAGGGACATCAATGTCGTCATGTTTATTTTTAGCCACGGAGGCTGCCTGACCTACAATTTAGACGTGAGCGTCGGGAATAATTGTCAGGTCTGGGAACCAGACTAACACTGGACCATTCCAATTGGTTCAAATCCCGTCACGCGGACGGTTATACACTGCGATTAAAGCTATCAGTCGGCAATAAAAGTGGCCCCTGAATCAGGACAACAAATTTGCATTCAGTGTGGTATTTTTGTTTTATATACTTTATTAAAAAAAAAAAATTGGACTTTAGAAGCCTTATTGGTTTTCCCACAAAGCAGGGGTTTGAATTAAGTTCCGGGAATTTTTGCTCAATCACACTTTTCCCCTTAAATAGAAAAATAATGATAAACTGAGGTTATTAACCGTCTACATTTTGTGTGTGATAACAAAAAAAGCTTTTTTTATTTTGAGAAAGATTCTAATACATGTATATGTACATGTACATGTATCTCGAAAAAGTATCGAAATTGAAATTGCGGGTTGTTAAATAAATAATTTCCGGAAAGCATTTTAAGGTGCTTAATGTTTAGGACCGTACATAGTCTATCAAGCCATCCAACCCTCTTGTATATAGGCCCTAATACTATATCCAAGGTCAACTGCACCGTCATTTTAAGATTTAAAAAAAATATTTCCACAACGCATGAAATTTACAAGTCTCACTGGGTCTGAATAAAGCTCGATCCATACTGATAGACCTTTTCACCAGAAAATGATAATTTATGCAACTGAGGGATAATGTATGCAATGAGGGCCGGCCGTGAGGCGGCAACAAAACTGGGTCCATCATGTACAGGGGTCCAAACGTTCGGGTTATTTTCTCTCATTTGTCCAAGATTTCTCGCTGTTTTGTCTTTAGAGAAGCCTCTAAAATCGTCATAAGTAATACTGTTTAGCATGTTTTTTTACGCACAAAAGAAACGTTGTTAGGCCTTTAAAAATGTTTTCGGATCCGTGCGATCGATGCCGAGGGAAATATGCAGGGCTCCATTCCGTGAAAAAAATATATATTCCTGTTTGATTTGGAGTACCATTCATCAAATTTTGGGCCGAATTGCGGTCTGAATCATATCAAGGACGAAAGCACGCACAAGTTGTACATTGCCCCACATCCCTTGTGCCGGCGGGCGCGGCACAGCTAGCCCGCGTAATTCATCCCCTGATTCGGCCCAAAATTTGTTCCCCGAATCACACAGGGTTTTTTTTATCACTCATGCGGAAAGGAGCCCTGCCATTTACCCTTGATATCATGCGCACGGGACGACAAAATGTATTCAAGTTTTATTTTGTGCATCAAAAAGAAAAAAAAATATGCTGGATAGTATAACTTAAGACGATTTTAGAGGCTATTTTCAAGCAAAAAAGCGAGAAATCCTGGACAAATTGAGACATAATAACCCGAATGTTTGGACCCCTGTACATTTTCAACGGGCCCGCCTACGCTTCCGCCCCACAGCTCTCATTTGCATATATTATCAGTTTCGGGTGAAAAGTCTATTGCCGAGTATTATAATAGCAATGACGCGGCAGAAAATGAAAGGTCAGCTGATGACCTAACGATTGCCGTCATACAAAAATGGGCCCACTGTGCACATATTGCATGTGCTATAATATTAATAGCATTGCTGAAAGAACAATGTGCACATTGGGGGCGGCCTTCAAACACCGGAGCACAGAGCGCACGGTTATAGCATCATTGCTCGCTTATTTGTGTGGAGTCCATTGCCTGCAGCCTAGCCTACTATTCGACCTGCAATTCCAAGATGCCTTCCTACAAGGTGATTTACTTTAACGGCCGTGGGTACGCCGAGACCACGCGCATGATGCTGGCTCATGTCGGCCAGGAGTTTGAGGATGTACGGTACACTCAAGAGGAATGGCTCGAGCACAAACCGAGTAAGTTAATTTTGTCTGGAGCCTGTGTATAGCCTAGGGACCTACGACTTATCATACAAGCATGCAGTGAAAGGCTAGCTGTGCAATATTGTGTATGGATTAATTAGGGTCGTACTTCGTAGCGTTTTTGCAATTTTCATTCAAAAATATGACCGGGATTGTTGCAAAGGTTGGGCATTTTTTGCCTCTATGATTTAACCAATATTACATGGCTCACACTCAGCTCAGGCAAGATAAGATTTGCTAGCCCAGCTGCCTTTGCCTTTAATGGGGTTGTCAGTTGAAAAGTATATAATTTCAGACGCACGTTTCATGGGAGCTCATGGTACTGTATGGAGGCGTCTTTAAATCCAACTTCATTTTCTACATTCTCTTTCGGCAGATGTGCCTTTGCAGCAGCTGCCTAACCTGGAAGTCGACGGGAAGATCATTCCCCAGAGCCGGGCCATACATGGCTTTGTGGCCAGAGAGTTCGGTGAGTTTCCGTACAGGTTGTTAGGCCTATTAATTAAATTTGTGGAAGGGTGTTTCAGAAGATACGTTTGAAGTTCATTAATTGTCTTCACTGCGTGTACTCAGTGCACAAAAAAAATACAGGTAGGAATATGGGAACATGTAATCTTATGTGATGGTTGGCGATAGAGTATAGCAGTCATTCTAAAGTGGCTACTAAACTATGTTCAACTTGACTGGTCATGTGAACTGTTGCCATCATCCATGCGTCATCGTACCCACAATGCATCAGAGGTAAGCCTCGTTCAAGGAGTCTAAATTGCACATGGCACTCAACATTCTCAATTTCTTGGAACTTGTTTTTGTGTAGGCTTGAATGGTGCGAGCAACGAGGAAACAACTAAGATCGACATAATCTTGGGAACGCTTGAAGATATTAGCAGGCATATGCAAAGCGGTGAGACGGACGAAGAGAAGAAGGTAAAATACGGCAAATTAATACTTTGTTTCAGATAAAATGTTAGCTATTTCCGAAATACCTCGATGAATTATCTCCATCAACATTACTTCAATATTTTCTTTGTTTTCTTAGAAAGAAAAGTTGGCCGAATTTTATGCGCAGACTGCTCCCAAGTATTTAACGGGGCTCGAGAAGATGCTGGCAGACAACAATGATGGTGACGGATTCTTCGTCGGCTCTAAGGTAAACCTAGATTAAAATGGCGCGCGGTCATTTATTTCCTCGACGTTAATTGTCGTACGAGCTGACAAAATATTTCACTCGACAATAAACGGCTTTTGTGTACTAGAAATAAGTAGGCCTCTACTTGTAGTCAAATGTTATCATTCACATTGTCATTCTTCAATGTATATTCCTTATTTGATGAGCAATGTGTATTAAATTTTTTAACTTAATATGACAACTGAATAATAGTGGTTGGCGTTTAAATAGCGCCCTCACTCGAACCTCAGTGGGGTAGAAAGGCTTCGTAATAAAGTCACGAGCCCTATGTTTCAAAGAAAACATTTACACATCATTTCCAACCATTGGAATTTGATCAAAAGCTGATGTCCAAGGTTTATTCTCTACCAGATCTCTCGTGCTGACATCTTCTTTTACGTCGTCACGGAATACCTGGCCGAGGATGAACTCAAGAAGTACCCTAAGCTTGTTGCTCTCAAGGAGCGCGTCGCCAAGGACGCCAATATCGCTGCTTGGCTGGCCAAACGTCCGCAGACGCCGTGGTAGAAAGATGATCCAGAGTACAGCATGATTGACAGCTTTGACAGTTGATAATTATAGATCGATAGATACATTTGTAAAAATCACCACATTACACAATTGTCATGTTTGTTTGGTCAACTTGATATTATAGACACTGCCACAATGCACACGATCATTTCACAAATGTCGTGACGTCAGTAAACTGCCATTAAATATATAATTGTACTTAATCTGAGGGATCTGAGGCAATAATATACAAGATAAGGTGGAATTTGAATCATGCTTGCGGTCAATTTTTATTCTTAGTAGTTAAGCAAATAAACACTATATTTTCAGAGACAAAGAATTGTTTAGAAGCAAAGTCGGTACGCTTTTCGTGAACTACTTCAGTTACAAGAACACATACGGTCAGGAAGTTGAATAGGGCTATCCCTAACAGTCCTGAAGCCTCCAATTCCAATACGATTTGCACACCCCCTAGGGAGTTGGGGTTAACAAAATCTAATATCACCTGTTCATTTAAAGGTGTTTTTAATACCTATACCTACATTATCTTTAAAAGCAGCTGTTCCATTGAATTAGAGGCTGATGAATGGAAATTACATAAGTATAAAACCAAATTTAATTTGGTCTAAACATTAAAGTGTCCCAAAGTTATACTATGATACATTGTAGCAAACAAGATGGGAAAAGTGCCTGTGTGGACGGTAATTCTGTCCCCCGTCCGGGGGACAGAATTACCTAGGTAAAAGTGTCCTCCCCGGCCCGTTAATTCTGTCCCCCTTCAGGTAATTCTTTCCCCTCGAGGTTTGTCCCCCTAGTTTTGCAATGCAGAAGGCCAGTAATTCCCTACATTGTTTTAATGAATTCATACAAGCTATACATTTTTTTACTTTTTAGTAAGCCCTTCATGAAGATGAATAAAATTAACTTTTTGGTCTCTTTGTGAAATGTGAACAATATGTTTCGATCGACTCGGACTCGGAGTACGGTGAAATTACAGCAAGGTCGTGCACTACAGTAGCCCTTTTCTACGGTGGACGCCTCATTGATATAACGCCTACTTGGATTGGTCTAAATGGCTGCCATCCTTGTGAAATAGTTCAGTCGCAAAAGAACAGTCGAAAATTTAACAAAAGCAGCTGTTCCCTTTATGTTACTTCTGGGCTTATGAATATGGAAATTATAATAAGCATACAGCGAAATATAACTTGATCAAGGCATAATTACCCCCAATTACATTACAACAAATAGCGATGCATTCCAGCGAACTTCATGTAGATATTAAAGGGCCAGAGAGACAATTTTTCTACATTATTTATGACAAGCGCATATTTAGAATGGTTTAAGACTTTAAGGGAGGGTGCTTTTTGATGTGGGCCCTATTCACGCGTCGGCCATATTGAATTTAAAGTGAGGTAAAATCTTCATTTTTGGAACTTGCGAAGAGAAATAAAAGCAATGACATAAAGTTAATTACATATTATATCAGTCTGCTCTAATGAATAATTTTTAAATTTTTGATTAAACATACCCTAATGTTTTAAGCCACAAAAAAATGAAAGTGAGGCTAGAATGTATAGTCTGGCACCATTCCATTCAGCAGTTCACAAGTAATAAAATACATTCAGGGAACCCAACCAAAATGGCGTTCTTGTGAATAAGGTCCATAGATCTTGTTCATGCCAGGGTAAAATTAATTAACATACTAGGATTTTTTTGCTTTCAGAACTCATGGTCGACTGAATCCATGATATGCCAATTTGGGGTACAGTGAACGAGTGTCGGCGTATTTCAAGTGAAATGTTTACCAATATTTTTCCACCTTTAGTCCAATTCGAACAGTTAATGAAGTCAAGTTTCTCAAAATGTTTTCATTTTGTTTCATCCCACTGCATTTAGCTCCTTGGGACAAAAACTGCCATTTATTTAATTCTTCCTTTTTCATGGGAAAATTTATGAATACATGTAGAGCATTAATGTGCACGCAGCTTCTAATCATAGTTATGAAGTTTGTTGTTCACTTGGGCAACAATTGTGATTAAATTTTGGTCAAAAATCAACAACACAAAAGCATGAATTTGTGTGTTATTCAGAATGTGTATCGTTTTGGCGACAAATAATTGACGTGTAATATCAAGGAATTTCAAATTGGCATTGAAATGGAAGGCATGAAGTCTTGGAGCTTAAAGGGAAAATACAACATTTGCAAACATCAAAAAATAAAACTACCAAATCATTTTGAAATACCTTGCTGGACTGTTAATGAATGACAGTCTAAAGCATCCTGTAAAATCATGGCACCTGGTATACTGTCATTTTCAAGAAAAGTGGTATTTTTTAATCAATTTCCAACGCTGATCGACCGACCAGCGTTGCAAAAAACTGGCTTTTTTAAAATACTGGCCCCAATTGACCATCGCGCTTGTTTGCAATCGATTACACACCTATGAACGGGTATAAGCCAGCTAGACTGGTTCCCTGACCTTACAATTCCCCAATGTATGTAAACTGCTCTGTTTCTTCTAAAATGATTGTTTTTCTTGGTTTTTATAGCATTTTTGAACCCAAAACCTCAAAAAAGTCAGTGTAACTATATTTGCTATATATATCCAACCCCCCAATTCCATCCATTTCTGAAAATTACAGCGAAAGCAAATGATGTATATTCCCTTTAAAATTTGCACACAGGCCTACATGTACATGTACTACAACTTTTCAAATACATGTAGCAAGAAAACGGACACACAAGACACAACACAGGGACTCAAAAAAGAAACTAGATGATAACATTTTTCCTTTCTTTCAATAAGTAACTTTATTCGCACTCTGTACATATCATGACAGGTGGTTCATACAGTTTCACCCTTGACCCCATTGTAACCCCAGTTGACCCCTGTGGATGACCCATGTATATGTAGATGACCCTTGGAGAGTGAATGGCTTTGATATCAATCAACCGGTATCGGCAACATCATTACTGCAATAAAAAAAGACAAAAAAAAGTTGAGTCAGAGAGGTGTCTCCAAAAATAGGCCAAAAAGGAGCATCAATTTGGAACAATGCTACTAGTATTTGGCACAATGACTACAAGGTCTGTCCCGAATATAGCGAATACTGACTTGAATGGTCAATCACAGTGGCGTAGCCACGGGGGGGCGTGGGGGGGGGGCCACAGCCCCCCCCCATGAAACCTTGTCGCCCCCCCCCCCCCCCCCCACTGAGATTTTGAGTTTCTAAAAAAATTATCATTGATCTACATGACGCCCCCCCTCCATGAAATGTTCCAGCCCCCCAGCGATCAATCATCAACCGTATATTCGAAATAGCTTTTTGCCGGTTTGAATATTCGAAAACAAAAATAAAATACCACAAACCCACACAACTGTGATGTTATTGTTACAGTCAATGTGTCTTAAAGTTGCAGTGCTTTGTCAGGTGCCACTTTTTTGTCGACGGTAGTTTTTTTTTTAACTGGCACACTTCTCAGATGCATGCATGAACTGTTTGAACACTGAGCAACATACTTTATTGTTGATAAAATTCATTTCAGTGCCCCTTTAAAAATAACATTTCGGTTTCCTTCCAGAAACAGTGAGTTGAGCCAAGCATGCCTTCTTACAAGCTCTTGTACTTTGATACCCGTGGCCGCGCCTAAGCGACGCAGACGTTGTTCGATGTGGCTGGAATATCCGGTCAAACGCAGTTTCGAGTAATCGAAAACTGAATTATTCGAAACTGAACACTCCCTAATGATTACAGTGTCTGGCTACATCATGTCCATGGCTGTACTTGGACTTTGTTCGCCAATGCAGCCAGTCCATGGAAAGCACGGTCAAGCCACCCAGCTGTAGAGGACACTTTAACAAGATGAATGAAATCCAGTCTGGGGAACTTGGCTCTCAGACCCAAGAAAATCTTATATCTCATGCCGGTGTAGCGTGAATATCCGACTCCATGAAATATGGACTCATTGGAAGTATTGCGCATGCGTTAGTACGATAATATGCTATTTTTAGGATCATATAGGGAGAGTGACCTGTCACGTGCGAGGGATTAACCATTGATAGGGAAAAGGAGTCCGATTTTCATACGAGTCAGATTTTCATATGACACCGGCATGAAGTCCCCTCTGAGATCCCATCTGAATTGGACCATGAAGTGAGGTTTAACCTCCCTATAGCCAAATCAAAATGGCCAAATGGACTCACCCTCTTGCCAGCGCCAGCTGACACCTTTGTCTTGGCTGTTCCTCGCACCTTCTTCTGTCTGTTCTTGCGTTCCTTACGCTGCTTCCTGGAGGGTCGCTTCCGCTCATACAGCCCGTGCTGCAATTTGAAACGGAGTAAAATCAAACGATTTATAGCCATGCATAACATGCATAATATGCTAATACAAATGTGGAAAAGAAACAAGTGTCTCTGCTTTTTAAGGACTACAGTGGAACACCCCTATAACAAACATCGCAGGATGTCGTAAATGTGCCTGATTCCCTGGGTTTTCCCTATATCATTCTGGGGTTTCTTCCCACCACTAGAACTCCTTAGAAATTTCCTTTTACGTCTTCAACCGAGGGACCCCACTGGATAGAAAGAAGTCGAAAGACTTTCGCGGGCTATCCCGGCAAATTGCTAAACGATCAAAAGCAAACTAACAAATGCTGAATGCATTTCAACTCCAGCAAATATCGCCGCAAATGTTTCATGACAAATTGACTTTGTCGTGTTCAAATTCATGTATTCAAATTCATTTGAAGCACATGAATGAATTGGCCTTAGGCTGAGAAAAAAAAATAGTTCTGCTTCCGATTACATGGCATTTGAAAATAGGGTAGGTAGGTAGGGAATTTTTGTTTTTTGGCCAATTTTTTTTGTGAACGATCATATGGAGGCGTCTGCATGTAGTCAAGGGTAAAAGGTAGAAACTGATGGTTTTGGGTGTTTTTTCCTCATTTTTCCCATAAAAAAAATTAGGGTAGGGCTCTCAGAATAGGGTAGGTAGGGAAACCGGAAGCAGAACTATTATTTTTTTTTGGCCTTATAGGAAAAGTACTGACTCCAACAACATTTCTGTCTAAACAGAAGTTAGGACGGTCCAAATTATAGTTAACTAAAGGTAAGGCGTAACATATACAAATGCTTGGACGTACCCTTGCTAGTCTGTACTTGGGCTCATACTTCTTGGCGAAATCCAAGGTGTCGTACACCAGACCGAATCCTGTCGTCTTGCCGCCACCGAACTGGGTACGGAACCCAAAACAGAAGATGACGTCCGCGGTGGTCTTGTAGACCTTGGCCAGCTGTTCCCGGATCTCTGTCTTGGGCACCGTGGCTTTGCCTGGATGGAGGACGTCGACAACCATCTGCTTGCGGTTCAGCAGACGGTTAGTCATGAACTTGCGGGTTCGGACTGTCACTGCCGAGTCACCCTTCAAGAGGAAAAAAACAGAATAAAAGTTTTAAATAAACTGAAACACAATGTCACTGTCAGTGAACCCTGGCAGGATATTTTCATGTTTAAAAGTACACACACTGTCAACGGTCATGACTGTGAATTTGTCTTCGTTGCCTTGATCACAGGGAGCAGGATTCAAGATCATCACACAGTTGATGGCTCATGAGACATAACCATGATAACGTGACCTACAAAAACAATTCTCCCAAAACTAAAAGTGAGGGCGTGCCACTTGAAAAATACGTACTAAACGTAGGGCATAGTATACTAGAAATACCTTTTCGATTCCTACTGTAATATAAGTACGCCGCAATACCAACATGACAGTACACACAGACAAAGCGGACTCTCGAGTCTCGACTCGCGAGAGTATTGGCAAAGATCCGAATTTATTCCTTCATGGGCAGAGTTACAATTTTTAGGCCTAGTCCGAATGGCTTTTCCAATACAAAATTTGGGGGTTGTTTTTAGACATGTCGACCATTCCCGATCTTCACTTTCCAACAATGATTCCACTGATTATGTTACTCCAATATCATTTTATTAATTTAACCTCCTTTTCATAACCTCCTGATCATGGTGATAAAACTCAATATCCAGCTTACGGCAAATTGTACGGAAATGTTCTAAATCGGAGCATCGTCGTTGACCATTGAATTTATGTTTAGTATAACAAAGATCAAATACAAAATTGTCACAGTGTCAAAATTAAATTCATCCCCTTTATAGAAATTTCTTCTTTTATCTCAAAATGTGTTCGGTTAAGTTGATGTTCAGGGATATTTTAAGCGTGTTTTCCTCACCATGTTGACAACAGTAATGGCTGCCGAAAAAGAGGCAATCGCAATGGTAATCGGGCGACTCTTCAATGTGTACGGTGCATACGCTACAAGGCACGGGTTGATGCGCGGATACCAGTTTATATGGACCGATCAATACGGTGGCTCAGAGTGGCCATTGCAAATGAGATACTGAAAAGGATAGGAAATTTTTTCGTATAAGATTCAATTTTAAAATTGGTAAAAAAAAAACAATTAAAAGCGATAACTTGCTCTATGCTGCCATCGAAATCGCCGTGCTCTCATTATTTCCCGCTATCCCGTTTCTTTTTGTGTTTGTGTCGGCGGGTAGCAGGGTTCGACCTTAACTTTTTTGTTCACTACCCTGCCGGGCTACTGAAACGGACTCTTAACTAGCCCGCGGGCATTTTCACTAGCCCGCATTTTTTGTAGCTCAAATACAAAATGGCGAATTTTCAGACTCAATTCTGATGGAATTTTGTCAGTGTTTTGAATAAACAGATCTAATAATTTAACCTTTTAAAACAGTTGAAAAAAACTAGACAAAAATTGATGAGGTTTACTTCCTAGGCTAAATTAAATGATTTATTTCTATAATTAATAATATTTTGACTCGCCAGCCGGGCTACTTAAGGAATAGTTTGACAAGCCCGCCGCTGTTTTGACTAGCATTTGGCTAGCGGGCTACCGCTAATTTCGAACCCTGCGGGTAGTGTACAAATCAAATAATAATACAAGTACTATTGTACACATGGCTAAAATGGAGCTACGTACGTGCAAGAAAATAACAACGACTGAAAGAAATTTCCATTCAGTGTTCCACGGTGCTTTGAATTCGTGCTTTGAACAAGGTCAGTTTCTGTTTGGTGGTCCATGTGTGAAGCAGGATAGGAGAATATTATCGTTTGGCTGGGGCTGCATTTAGCATCGACTGTATCCACTCAGTGTAAGGTCAATTTTACATGAACTTAATACATGTACATGTAGTAGGCCTAAGAACTGACTGCAGTTGTAGATTATATGCATTGCACATGTACCACAAGGCAAGTTGACGTATTTATACACAATTTGACATCAAGATGCTATATCATGATATTCCCCACACGAAGACAGATTGCTATGTACATGTATATTGACAACGAACATGTGTAGCACAAGCTTGCAGTGCCTAGTATCAGGTTGTTGTTCTATTTTCCTTTTTTTTTTTTTGGAAGGGATAGCCTACGTTATTATACAACTGCCAGTCGATGAACAAACTGATGCATGAATTGTTTTATACACTGAGCAACGCACTTTATTGTTGATTAAATTAATTTCAGTGCCCTTTTATAAATAACATTTCGGTTTCCTTCCATAACAGTGAGTTGAGTCAAGCATGCCTTCTTACAAGCTCTTGTACTTTGATACCCGTGGCCGCGCCGAAGCCACACGGATGCTGTTCGCTGTGGCGAATCAGGAGTTTGAAGATGTCCGCATCACTAAGGAGGATTGGCCCAAAGTAAAACCAAGTAAGTTGTGCGTATTATATCGCCATCTGTGATGAAACCTTTACCTGTCATGCTTAAATTAAATCGAACAAAACCAAATTTGTTTTCTATGAAGGGTGCCGAATTTCGAGGACCTGAAGAACTTTCGAGTTGCAGTTTTAAAAAACAATATCTGAAACTGCTTCTATTGTGATTGTGAGATCCTTTCGCCAAGAAAATTCAATGAATAAGAACTTGCAAAAATGGGGAATCCGGAAATCCACAAATGGAGGAGGCAGTGTGTAGTTCATTAAATTTTCTAAATGTTGAAGTATCCAATCTTTTAACAGTCTTTATTTCTCTTTAAACTTAATTCAGTAGAGATTATTTTTCGTTTTACACTATTGCAGCCACTCCTCAGGGCCACATTCCGGTGCTGGTCGTCGACGGTAAACAACTTCCTCAGAGTGCTGCCATTGAATCATTCGTTGCAAAGGAGCTCGGTATTCTATGTTTTGTTTGCTTTACGGTTTAAATTTGACTGTTTTACCACTGTTTGTAATGTTTTTTTCTAGACTTTCAGCGGCCGCACCTCGAGTGGCCCTCTGGCCTTGTGATAGGCGATTACCACTAAAGAAAATCCTTCACCCGTTTTGTGAATTTAAAGAACATTTTATTATATTATTCTTATTATCATTATTGGTTTATTGAAGCTCATGAGTCTTGGCCCAAAGACCAAATTGTACATGATTTACAGATAAAATACCGTTAAAAGCAAAAAAACATTTTAGCAATGGGTTCCTACTGTTCACACTTACATTTTGTTAAAATATTTTTGCTAGCTGCTCTACACCTGATTGATTTAAATACGTGACCGTCAGTAATTTGCGTTTTAAATTTTTCACTTTCAGGGTTATACGGCTCTAATAACTGGGAGGCAGCACAGATAGATGTTGTCAAGGAAACACTAAAAGACTTGATCGACCCTATGATCATGCCCGTAATGTTTGAGCTAGACAAAGCCAAACAGGTAAGAGGATCCTTTAGGAGCACCACCCGAAATTAGCAGAATGCGCCCTTAAATTGGCAGGGTGTATTGTGCCCCCCCCCCCCCCCCCTCAGTCAGCAAACCGACCTTCTATATTTACATGTATTTTATTTCTTTTCTAACTTAACGATTTAATTAAGCTTAAGTGAATAGTTCATTATCCTCTTTGGGGTCTAAAGTACATTTTCCCTCCGTCATTTTCTTTAGGCAGAAAACGCCAAAGAGTACTATGAGAATGTTGCACCTCCTCATCTGAAGAATCTCCAGGATCTTCTTGAAAAGAACAAAGATGGAATAGGATACTTTGTTGGTGATAAGGTAATATGTACAAAAAGATGGAATTTTAAAGAAAATATTTTTTTCTTGATTTGGGGCACTTTAAAAGATGTTAATCAGTCAAAGTGTTAGCGAGTTTTTTTAATGTGTTTCTTCTTATTCAGGTATCCCTAGCTGACGTCATCTTCTTTGTCACCATGGAGTGGTTTGAGAAGCCACCGTACTCCACCAAGGGCTTGAAAAGCTTCCCCAAACTGGTGGCGCTCAAGGATCGCCTGGCCACCAACGACCTCGCTAAGCATCTTAGAGAGCGCCCTCAAGTCTATTGGATTCATGATTGAAATTGAGGGCACAGTTGTAATATATAAAGGTTTTACTGGTCTCATCTAAAAAAAAATGGTATGCTACATGAGTACGAGTGCCGATACGATTTTCTATTTGATGTTCAGGTACTGTTTTTGTAATTTGCCAAAAATATTACAGTAGGCTTATAGAAAAAAAATGACAAAATTGATAGTTATGCTAATAAGTAGTCCTTACTGTTGAATATCAAAATTTAACCATTAACGTGAATATGTTTTGTCTCAACTTGCTTAACCTGCATGCTATGTACGTTTTGTGTTAACTTTAAACTTGTTTGCACCAACATCATTGGACAGAATACGTAATTTGCATAAACATGTAATTACCAATTTGATTATAGCATAATTGGTATGACTAACCCTTTCTTAAACGCATAATGTATTTCGACTTTCGTTAAAAACATTTGCATCTTTTTCAGACCATGTTTCTTACTGTGCTCTGAACCCAGTTTCTGTTGATACCCGCAACATTCCGTTGTTTATCGAACCGTGATGTTTTACTGCCTTGATTACAGAATCCATTACCGCTCACATTATAGGGCATCATGTCGGGAAGAATAGTCAATTTTAGAATCAATTATCGTGTGTGTTTAGACCGCCTCGTAATGGATGTGTTCTATATTTTCTGAAGTAATCACTTTTAGGTTTTTTTTTAAATATTTGTAGTCATTGCATGCACTTTAAAATAAATAAAAAAGAAACAAGATAAGATTGCTGTAGTTTTGATGTGCAAAGCAATGTAAGAGTAAATTTTCGTTTCAGCGATATTTTTGCAAAAATTTCCTGTGTGGTTCATTTGAAGAAAAAAAAATCTAACTCAGCTGTAATACTTCTATTTTGTTTGTTCACTTTAACCGACACCCTTATCAGTTTTTATCCCTGAATGGACTTTGTACTACAAAAAATTCTGAAGCACAGGCACTCTGCATAAATTATGAATACACATAATGCCGGCTGTATAGTCGTAACAGGATTGATCAGTGAACGTTGGTTGTGATACCGATACCGGTACATCACAGTCATCTGGATGGCAAGTGTTGATACACCGTGTTTATTTACATGGCCGCTGCTGTTGATACTCCTAGTCCGTATTTGGCCATTTGTATGATACATAGAGGAAGCCGACTGTATCAAAATATCATGGTTATTATTCAGCGGAAGAAGAGGCCATTCCCACGCTGCACAAAGACAATTCGATGCTGATTTACCAATAGGCCTACGCCTACACTGCTAGTTTCATAGGGTTTTCTGATTTCAGAAGTTTTGGAAGTACACGGACGCCTCTTTGATTAAATTTACCAATTCTTGGACTACCGTGAGCATCCCGTGTTGCGGCGTTTGGAGACGGATATTAAAAGGAAGACCAAGTGACTTTCACGGACAAATATCTGGACTCCTTTGTCACGAATTGAGCAGCGTATCTTCTTTGTATCTTCTATGTGCTTGCAGTTCATACAGACCAAGCAAAGTTTCATTTATTGAAACGTCCAAGCCAGCAATTGTTTCATTTATTGAAACGTCCGAAATCTGCATTGTGGAGCTACAGTGACATTAAAACTACAATGTAGTTAAAACGTTGCGGTGATATCAATGGAGGCCTTTAACTGGAAAGATTCTTAAAAATTATTTCGCGCCTTGAAATTAAGATGTTCGAAAAATCTCCCTTGTATAAGAGAAACGAGAAATTGTTGGACTTCAAGTTACACGCTGCTGACAAACATTGAATTCACACCTTAAAGGTATTGGCTTCAAATATTGTTTGCTAAATTGTCTTGGAAGGTCATTAGCCAGTAATTATGCTCTCAACATGAAATGCACGACGAAAGGAACTTCACAGTTCAACCTTCCTTGAACGGTACGAGTGACAGCAAAATTTGCAGCAATGGGTCGGATACGAACCTTCGACATCGTGGTCGACGCTAACGGAGTGGCCGAGGTGAGGGGCGTGCCCATCTACAGACCCGGCGGTCATGTGACGGGGGTCGTCCATCTTGCCCTCAATACACCACGAGAGGACATAGGAGGTAAGAATGGGGCATTCACTTTGTGTAAAACAGGTTTTGAAAGATGAAAGTTTGTATGTATACTAAGACTGTTTAGATAATTAATTTAGATAGTTGGAGAACAGGACTCACACAGTTCTTATTGCATGCTAATAAAGCAATATTTCCTTTTCTTAGTCAATAACTACAAACTCGGCCACATTCTGTTCTCCATTTACTTGGTTGATTAGCAAAGATTTTTTTTAATGTAGAAATTAAATGCGAACTCGATTGTCTTGTATTCGTACGATTTAATTTTCAAGGATTTTTTTCCGAAAAGAAATCTCCTTTTTTTTAAACAAACATTTTTCTTTCCTCAGAAATTTCTATCAAGCTTCAAGGCCGAGCCAAGACGAACTGGTCCGAAGTCGTGCGATCGGGAAGAAGTGTCATCGGCGATCAGCCAGTGACGTATACGGGAACAGAAACGTACATCGACGAAAAGATATCACTGTGGAAACAAAGTGAGAACAAGATCATTGAAACGCACCATATTTTTTTGGTTAAAGCAATAGCTCATGAAAAAAGGAAACAAAGTGAGAACAAGATCATTGAAACGCACCATATTTTTTTTTGTTAAAGCAATAGCTCATGAAAAAAGGCCATCGGCTCAGTGAAAGTATCTAAACGTCAAGAATTACAACAACCAAAAACACTGAGCAAAAATATCAAGAACCACATTATATTCGAGATAATTTTTTTTCATTGTTCAATAAAACAAAAACATAAACGTAAGGTGTCTGCACTGTGTCAAGAATGAAGAACACTTAATCGAAGTTTCCGAACGGCTTAAGCTATTCCGCAAATATTTGGGCCTTACTTGATATTTTTCTTCACACGCTTTTGACCTCACTTTTTATGCCCCACCCCTCACAGCCCATTCGCACCAGAGGTTGAACCGAGGACCCTTTCAGTTCCCGTTCCAGTTCCAGATACCCAATGAGAACCTACCAACTGCCTATGAGGGGACCAGCGGCAGCGTCCTGTACAATCTCAAGTGCGAGATTAGCGGCGAGTCCTCGCTTTCTTACGCCAAGACCATCAAGACAATCGGCATTGCTGGCCGACCGCTGGACTTGAATTCTGTACCGAGTGCGATGGTAAGATTTCAGCTCCATAGGCCCTGGTTGATAGTGAGGCTACCTGGCAAACTTCCTTGTTCGAATCAAATGGAGTCTTACGTTATACTACTTTATAGAAACAGAACATAGATTGACATCATTGCCAGCCAATGATTTATTCAAAATAAAAAAGGCAACTCAAGTATTTGAACGAAATAGTGCCAGAGTAATTTTGAAAGTGAGTCAAGCACTGTAAACTTTATCAATTTGTCTGGCACCTTCCCATTGGGGAGTGTAAAATACATAAAATAGATTTGAGGAACAAAATTTAAAATGGCCATATCGTGAATGAGGGCCCATGGCTAGCTCCCCGTTTACCCTCAAACTCTATAGGTTCAGAATGTCCCCCATAAAGATAACAGGTGTATCAAGCATTAAGCAAGTCCCGTTTGCTTCATTCCTCAGCTTCCCATCCACGGCGAGTCCGAGACTCTCATGAGCTCACTCTGCTGCATCACCGGGTCCATCAAGGTCATAGCCTCGGCGGACAAACGGGCTTACATCCCTGGCGAGACGGCCTACATCACGGCCATCATCCATGGATCCAGCGGGACCAGATATGAGGTCGATCTTAAGCTCGTCGAGGTTTGTCTCAATTTCTTTTCTCAAGTTTCTTACCTTGCTTCCACTATTTCTAATTTTTCGTTTCTTTGCCTCCCATGCACCTCCACTTCTATAGCTTAGTTATCTTCTTCTTCTCTTGTGAGTTTCCTCTTTTCCTCAAACATGAGGCACCAGCAAGTGAACTGTGACAAAGATACATGTATTCCTTTGCTTGCTGTTCACGCCCTTTTTTGTGGCCTGACTTGTGACTTGACTTCTGTTTGGCTTGTGGCTGACTCTGAAGTATATTTGTCGTTTACTTATGATTGACTAGTGATTGACCTGTGATTGACTTGTGATTGAACTTATGATTGACTCTTGATTTGGTTTCTGATTGACACGACTTCAACTTTAACATTTTAGGAGGCCACTTTCCGGGGCACGGGATCCGTCTTCACATCTCCCGGAGTCAGTGTGGCACGCCCTGGTTCCTGTCAGCGATCGCGAGTCGTCTTTCGCAAAAAGACAAGCGGGGTGCTCCAAAGACAGGGCCAGACAACGATTCAGAGAGAACCTCTGATCATTCCGGACTTCAAACCCCTCGTCGACAGTGGCTTCCAGGGGTGTAGTATCATTGACGTCAACTACTTCATAAGTGTAAGTTTTTGCTCGACCCGATGGCCAGCTTACTGTGCTCTGACTGACCGACCGACCGACCGACCGACCGACTGACTCACCGACTGACTGAGTCACTGAATATATAAATATCTTAAACTGACACTTTCAGGTCCAGGTGGACTAGGCAAGCCAGGTCCACGTGGACTAGGCAAGCCTAGTTTGTTACAGCAACCGAGCCTCAGAGCTTGAGGAAATTCCTTCTATCCAGATGCACCTAATCCTTAGGCACTGTAGCCCGAAAGCCTGACAAAATAGAGGGAAGACAATGAGAAGAAATTACAGTTTTAGAGGTGGGAGGAAAAGCCCAGAAGAATACTCTGGGGGAAACCCACGGAATCAGGTAGGGACTGAAAACCCAATCCACATATTGGCCCAGGCGGGATTCGAACCCGGGTCACAGCGGTAGAAGGCGGGGAAAGAACCGCTACGCCAACCTGACATCCCTAACCTCATTTTCATAGGCTTTATTTTTCTTGTCGGCAGATCAATCCCATTCTGAGCCGTCTACGTCAAACACCTGACACCGAGATTCAGCTGCCTGTCACTATAGGGCGTGTTCCATTCACGGCCCTCCCATCGTACCATGCATCGTCCTCTCACATGTCCCATCCTGCTGGTAAGTTACACAACGTTGATACGTGCCCTTTCTAGACCTCTGCTATTTCCAAAATGACCATTTTCCACATGAACCTCATAATGTGGTTAAAACCTTTGGATAAAGAGGCATGATCAACTCATTGCCCGCCCCCCCCCCCCCTTCTACCAACCATAAAACGTCCCACGTGGGCAATTTGGGGGCACGCGACATCCATAAATTTCTTTCGTCCTACCATCCATTAACCTTCCACGTGAACATTTGGAGGTGCATGTCTCCTTCTCCCATCCCATGTGATCGTTGTCTATGGGCCATTAGCATACTCAATAAGATGTCAGAATAATGACTAAACAGCAACTTTCTGATGTATCTCTCCAAACAGAACCACCTCCAAGCTACGAGACAGCAACGTCGTACCGCCATAACACCCCACAACAGCCCAACATCACTGCGTTTGTGAACCAAGCATATTCTCCAGTTGCAGACGATACCACGCCCTCTACACCACGTGATCAAAGTGGTCTAACCGTCGAGCTTCCGCCTATCGCGTCGTCGTCACGCAGTGAAGTCCGAGCCAATCAGAGCGAGACCCAGCAGTCTGAAGACCAGCACGACGGCAGACCAACCCCTCCACGCCCGCCTCCAGTTATCCCTCCTCCTGGATATCGCTCGAAAGCTGGAACTGGCATCCGTGGAATTGTTAACCCCACGTTCTCGGGGGAATCGAGGAATGAAGAAGATGCTTCTGATCAAGAAAAAGGAGGAGAGGCGACATCCGTGGAAAGGTCCCCATCAGATGCAAGCAGACAGCAGGAGCGAGACAGTATTGTCCAACTTGAAGGTGCCGTCCTTCATTCACCGCTGCCACCACCGCCCTCGTTCTCGTCTGCCACAGAGGACGCTTCTAAAGAGAGTCCCGTAAACACAATTCGAGATTCGCAACAAGATAATTTGAGAAGACCCAACCAAGACGAAAGGCGAGACCGGGCACTGTCTCAAGATAGTTTGACAGTCCCGTACTTCCTTCCAGCGTACGAGAGGCAGTTACTCGGTCGTGTCACATCGGAAGAAAATATCGAGGAAGAAGCAGAGCCAGTAGGGGTAAGGTTGCATTCTTTCTTCCTTCCGATTTCCCAAGAGTCGGATTTAGATTTAGACTCCCTTGTCGACCCAACAGAGGTGGCAAGCATAGACAGGCTACCGCCTCCATCGCCTTGGAAGGATGAACAGCCTAGTTTGTCAGTTTTTCAAACTCCCAATGATGATGTTCCCAGCGCTCCTGAAGAAAGTGACAAAGTGCCTATTTTAGAAGAAGCAACGACAACTTCAGTTTCCGAAACTCAGATGTCAGTTCTGCAAGCTATTAAGACCGACGCTTGGGAGGAGAATACCTCCGAGAAAGATGACGAAGATGACGATTCTGACAAGATAACAATTCCTGATGTTTCTGAGGTTGGAGACTCCAAACCGTCTGAAACATCGTTCGTGCCATTTCACTCACCTGAAAAGAGCACGACATCTACCCGAAACCAAGACCTAAATCATGCTGGATCATCCTCTGATTTTGCCAATGTACCATTCCCTGAATCCAGAGAAACTTCACCTGCAAAGGCCAGGCGCTCCGGAGAATCCCTCCAAAGATCCGATAGACCTACTCGCCTCGAACTACATTCTACAAACCTCAACAAGCAGTGGCCTGACGGTAGTCCTGTGTCACCTTCGAACGAATCACTATTTGGGAATGTCCGAATCGTGCACGACACTTCACGGCAGCATTCGAGGACGCCGTCTCCTTATTTCCACCCGGATGACGGTAGAAGAGATCGAGATGATGCGTCTTCCGTCTCCAGCTTCGGTTCTTATACTCCATCTGCTCACACCCCGAAGGAGAGGAGACGAAGCGATCGCGACGAAGATCACAGCCGTGCCAAGTCCTCCGATCACATCGGGGGACGGGAGATCAGCACGTTACCCAGGAGCAAGTCGTCCAGCGGTGGGTTGAGGGAATCTGCCCTTGGGAGTCTCGACAGACGAAAGCGAGTCCTGAAGTACTCGACGTCACATCCTACTCCAAACCAAGATGCGAGAGGAAACCCT
This sequence comes from Patiria miniata, assembly GCF_015706575.1. Classification (NCBI taxonomy): domain Eukaryota; kingdom Metazoa; phylum Echinodermata; class Asteroidea; order Valvatida; family Asterinidae; genus Patiria; species Patiria miniata. The sequence continues at coordinate 3,287,695 of NW_024037063.1, read as the reverse complement.
TCTGATCGCCGACATGGTTCCAGAACAATGGACTCGCATTCGACAACACGCATTCATAAGGCTCCAGTACCACTGGATGGTGATCCTAATCAGTCGAGAAACCAAGCAGATATGAGTTGGCACCCTTCGAACAGGACACAGCTTTCCTCACATGCATCACAAGATACGCTTCCTCCATCAACATCACCGAGTCGTCCTTCTCATGTTATCATATCTGATGCGTCACAGGCCCACCATAATTTAGCCAGGAGTCGAGAAGACAGTACCAAGAAACGCTCCTCCTACACTTCCGCCATTGAAAACCAGCGAGATACAGAGTGGCAACAAATTGCATCATCGGCACCCTCCTCAAGACGATATCACACCGAGAAAGTTGCAAGAGAGGAAAGACCAAAGAAGATGAAGCCATGTCTGGCTTATCATCACCTTGAACATGTCGAAGACGCTGAAGACGAATTTGGGTCAGACAAACACAGACTCGAGACTTTTGTTTGAGACCAAATTAAACTTTCACCACGCAGGAACCAAATAATCAATTGGTCAGTTAGCACTGTAAACGTTTGCCTCAACGACATTGGCAGGTCCTGTCTTTGGATGGCGCCTTTTAGGGACATACGGAGATGAATTAACAAGTTGTTCGTGGAATGTTTGAGTTTGGAGAGAAGTTGCCTTTATTGTAAAACTATTCGAAAGTTTTATACACACTCTCAGGCTTGCAGTCGCTTTGCAAAAATCGCTGTCTGATCAAAATATTGCAAGTTTTCAAAGAAAAACTGTGATTTGAGCCACGCCTCTTTCCTTCGCACCATTCAACCGTCTAGCCTTAGCCGTTTTCTAACTGAGCTTAAAAGCGACCAAGTCGCATGTTTAATGTTACTTGACCGTATAATTTTATATCATAGGCTAACTGTACCATTTATACATACAGAAACCCACAGTTTATACACAAAACAAATTACAATCATGTGAGTAATATATCGGTTATTATTGTCTGTCTGTTCATAATGTGAGATAAATAGGGAATGCAATAGTTTGTGGCGATTACAAGTCTCGCACATATTCTCTTTAAAGGAGAAGCATAAGTGAAGATTTTACTGTAATTGTGATGATTTCTTAAAACTCGTTTCGGGAGGGATACAAATATGTTAGGCCAAAAAAAAAAGTCTCCGGTTTCTGGTATGGAGCTTGTCCAAAAAGTGGTGCGGCGACGCGGCTTTTTTTTTTTTTTTTACCTGACTTTTTTGCTTCAAATGTCGGCTGATGACTGCAAATGGTGCCCGACTAAACTTAGTGCAAATATATGGGAGTCCAGAGAGGCCACATAAAGCTTATTCTCGATCATAACCCCATCTAAAAACACGTTAAAATTGTGCAGCAGCAGGATTCCAGTCAAACCAGTGAGTTTGGCGGTTTTGAGACATCATCTTTCATTGAAAAATTTTTTTTTTCATTTTGCAGACGCGCATGGCTACGGCGACGCGCGCGCATACCAGAAACCGGAGACTTTTTTGGGGGCCTTATGTAAGGTAATGTCTTTTGTCAATTATACGCCCACTCTGCCAAATCTCCCAAGTGTATTATAAAAATTAAATGTCTTGTATTTGAGGTTGTGACAGTACTTAAAGTCACAAATTGTATTATGAAGATGATATGCTTATTCACCTTAATTTACTTGTCTATGCTAAACAATATAATGCAAATACTAAGTGGCAAAGTATAGAATTGTTTTCATAAAACAAGTATTTTTGAAAAGCAAGAAACACACAAATAATTAGTCATCTCCATAAAACTGCGTCGAAAAAAAATCCTACATAAAATAATTGCATAATGCGATATTCATCAGTTCGGTCCGAGTGCAAATATTATATAAAGTCGGTTGTTTTTACATGTAATCATGCCAGGAATGGTGAATATTAACTTGATAAAGCCGACTTGACCTGGAATTTATTGGAATTCAACCCGCTCACGTCGACTTTGACCAAAACCCCGACATAAAGTATTGTTTGCTATACTGCGCACCATTATGTAGTGTTTGGCTTAGGGTCAAATGTCAACTGCAATACGCGGTGATTAGCGGATTGGTGGATTTTATTTGCTTTTGGCGGGAGCACTCGATCGCAGACCTTTAGACGAGCGTCGCGTATGATATATGAATGTGCTTGATAGTATACTGCTTTACAAAAGGAAGAATCATGAAATGTATTCGCGGATTGGTAATAAGGGAGATATCGGTGGAATATATGTCGCCCTCTGTTGACAAGTGACAAAAACTGACACGAAATTATTGCAATTTGCGTAAAATACCTTTGCTTTTAATAAACCTCAAATTCCCACTTCCCAAGCGGATTCGCATTTCAAGTGCATCGGAACGAAATTGTAAAGATAAAATATAAACGAATTATAAATATCGATTGAATAAACCATGCAACGAACGCTATACGAGAGATACGACCCAAGAATAATAATATTTCAAGTTAATTTGCTTTTTGTAGAATTAGGTGGATTACTTTTCAATTGAGATATTCCACATACAGTAAAACAATCAGCCACAGATAAGTGAAAGAATAAAGCAGTTTCAAATGTTGATGATAAAGAGAAACGGGAAACGGAAAGATATATTTTATTTTGGGAATACAAATGTTTTATTTTTACCTCATTAGTGTTCACAACTTGCATTTACTTATAGGAATCTACCGCTCCAGTTATACACACAGCTATCATAGCAGTACAATCACACACAAATCTAAATTAATCAAATAAAACATTAAAACATATTGACTTTCTCGTTAAACTTTCTGAGAAGATTAATGTTCGGTTTACAAAACAATGTACAAACTGAGCAATATTTTTGCAACTACTTCCGACTTATTACTTGAAAGCTTCTGTAACATTTAATCGATGGGAACATTTCTACAAATCGTCTATGATGAGTATCTCTTTTGCAAAAATTAAGGTACATAATATCAGCCAGTGAAAAACTCAATAGGCTACAAAGCATACGACTTGAGATTAAGAAATAATTGCATTTACACAACGTACAAAGAAATCAATTTTGACTTTTTTTCAACTCTGTAAAATTATGTATCCATAAAGTGAATTTTTTTTCGTACATAACACCAAAATGAAATAAAAATTCAGTTAATATGTCCCTCTCTTCTTGCATTCTATTAATTGTATATGTAATCAATTTTGTTTATCAATAGCAAGCTATTAACCAGCCAGTGGCTACAGCTAAAACAAAGCGAGCAAAACAGATATAACATACGAAAAGGCTGGCTGCATTTGTATTTTTCTACTGCAGCAGCCTCAAAAACAACCAAAAATCGACAACAGTGTCTAGTCTAGTCTACCTTCTTATCCAATCCAACCATCTCGGCGCTCATCTCCCACAAGCGGCGGGCGTTCTCGCTGTTCACGGACTGCTTGTTGGTCTTGGCAGGAACGCAGTCACTGAAAAGATCAAAAGGAACAAACGAAAAACGAGGGTTGTCACTCAGTTTCACTTACTAAGCATTTCATTTTTGTCATAGCTAAAAGAAGCGACATGAAATTGGGCCCGGGGGTAAAGCCTGTGCAAGCACAAAATGCACAAAAAAGTTGCTAGTAAAGTTTAGCACGCACGTTATCCATTTTGATGTCCACAACTATCGAAGTAGTAATGTTCTGCAAAATGGCAACTTTCAAGGCTCATGGACCATTGCACAACAGTGAGTCCTTTTGTGAGCTCGATACAAAGTCATGCATCCGCTGCAAGCCCGATGGATATCATGGAAACGACCATATCGCTTAAGATAATCCAGGCTAGAAGCATACCGTGTGCCTCTGAATGCTTTGAAAAATAAAGCCTTTTTTTCATAGTAGGCCTACTCTTGTCACTATCATCATCGTGTCACCAACCTGTAGTACTGGCCAGTAGTGTTCTTCAGTTCCTCAGACACGGCCAAGTGGATGGTGGTCTGCGCGCCCTGCACAGCCGTCTTACGGAAGAAATTACCGATGGGAGAGCACATGATGATCCTGAAGAAGATTCGCCATGGGAGGCTCATAGCGCATATAGCCTGCTGCGTGTGGCGCGTGAGCTCAGTCTCGATAGTTCCTGGATGCAAGGAGTTGGCTGTCACCTGAGTACCTATGAAGCCGATTAAGAGATCAAAAATTACGTAAAATCGTTAACTTTGGGGTCAAGTTGAACTTATATTTGAATGCCCTACCTCTCACTGTTTTATGACTTCGATTTCGAAACTTGCTTGCGTGCCAAATCTATGCTGTAAACTATTGTGATAAATTTGGTTTCTTTTGCGCTATCTCAAAAGCCATCGGAAGATTTTAAGTATGCTAATTAAAATCGACTGCCTAATAGGTCGGTATTTGGCCGTGACGCAGACTCGGGGCTCAGCTATAATTATATAGGTGTATCCCCTAGATGGTCCAAAGGAGTAGAGTTTTCCTCAATCCATATACATTTCAGTACGTCTTTAAAAACCTGCATTTGAAACGATGAAACGATGCATCTGTTTCACACGCTACCTTACCTTTGAGACGTTTCGCTAACTCAACGGTGAAGAGAACGTTGGCCAGTTTGCTCTGCCCGTAGGCCACCATCGGGTCGTAGTTCTTCTCCAGGTTGATGTCATCCCAGAACATCTTGGCGTTATTGAAGTCGTGGGCAAGGGAGGATACGTTGACGATGCGAGCAGGGGCGGAGGATTTGATGAGATCCAGCAGGAGATTGGTCAAAAGGAAGTGGCCCAGATGATTTACACCAAGCTGCATCTCAAACCCATCTTCTGTCTTCAGCGGTGGGCACATCATGATTCCTGTACACGGATTCATGACAAAGAAAGTGAATTAAGCCATGGTTTTTGATCAACAGACTCAGAGGGAATATAGAAAAACATAATGTAAATTTACGTAAAGGTTAATTCAAAAACTGTCATTAGAATGTATTCTAGTGAAACACAGAAGTTAACGTATAGGCCTACGTGTTGAAAAAAAATGTATAGCTCACTAACAGTTATGGAGGGTAATCATTTCTATTTCATTGCCTTTGACTTACTTTGTTGCATGTCAAAAGGCCATTGATGTATTCTTTACCTGCATTGTTGATGAGTATATCCAGCTTTTTCACCTCTGCCTTGATCTTCTTGGCGCACTCTCTCACCGAGGCAAGAGAAGCCAGGTCTAGTTTGCGTACCGTCACCTTGTTGTTACCCGTGGCTGTACGAATCTCAGAGGCGGCTGCTTCGGCTTTGGGCAGATCACGGCAGGCTATGATCACACGAGCACCTGGAAGGGTCAAAACAAGACTAGGAATCGCGAATTTTGTATTTCAGCAAGACCTTAATTCATCTGCGGTAGCAGAAGCAGACATGAGTTTTGACTACTACAGGTTGCGACATAATGTCATGCTGCTGGGGCTACCTCACTGTTATTTTTGCTATTGCTGCTGCTTGTGTTTCTTTGCATTGTGCATAATTGTTGCTGATGGGGATACGATGGTGATACTTTGCAGTCGCAACTGCTGCTGTTGCCGTTAGCTACTTATTGGCGAATCGCAATTTTCTTGTCCTGTTGCTGCTCTTCTTGCTACTGCTGTGTTTTGGTCTTATACGCGGCATGCCAATCAGCTTTGTTGCTACTGTTTTGTGCTTGCTAGTTGGTTGGCTTTCTTGCTTATTACTTGCTTGTTTGATTGATGTCCTTAAACAGAAGAATATATCTACCTCGTCTGGCCATGTCCTTTGCTGTCTCCTTGCCAATGCCACTGTTGGCTCCTGTGATGACAACCGTCTTGCCGTCCAGGCGAGCATTGCTGTAGCACCATCCACCTGCCACCCATCTCCGCACAAGCCACAAGACCACAACGACACCTGTAAAGACATTCAAACGAAGATCCACAGAAAGAAAGGTAGCAAGTCAATGGTCAAGACAAGTTTTGTCCAGTTAATTTCACCGCCAAGAAAGAATTATTATAGATAAACTATAATGACAATCAATTGGCTTACGTATATGCCCATCCATCAACCAACCCAATAGACCATTATCATGTAGGGGCATCTTGATTTTTCCCATTCAAATCAACGTGACCAAAGCGAGGCTGGAAGGGAAAAATAGTCTGGTTCCTTTTTTGGCACAAAATAAATTATCATTCAGTACTGTTTTTGGATAATTATTCTTACAGGTAACATGACTGAAATGGTGGCAGCCATGATGAAGGCCTATGAGAAGGAACATTACAAGCAATAGATCTGCGTCGAGTTGCAGGTCAGACCCGAAAGTCTCAGTTTAGGACATTTTTCGTCGGGGAGCCTGTCAGTCAGTCAGTGACTCAGTCAGTCAGTCAAAGGACAGTAGGCTGGTCATTGGGTCCGACATTGTACCATTAAAACAAACTATTAACTCACCGACAACCACCGACGCAGCAATTGCAGGGTCCACGCTCCTACCGAAGATATCCAGCTTGTTCATGGTTTGTTTAGGTTGTAACGCTATTACGCCACTCAGAAATATTCCTATATCTGCCTATCAGTGTTTTATTCTGAGGTCAGTGGCTCCGTTCTCTTGAAGGCAAAGTAACCTATACATAGATGAGAAAATAAAGTAAACATTCGGTTGAAACCAAGAGAAAATGGATTTTCATTCACCAATTTACACAAAACATTGCGCACAACAATTATTGAAGCATAATTTCCATACTAATGGTGGTGGAATATACCTCCTGAAAATTAACTACATTTACGAATTGGTTTCTTCCCATATCCATTAGACCGTCTTCTTCATATTGGGGCAAGCGACAGCTGGTAAAACGTTTAAACGTTCAATGAACGGGCGGGGCAAGAGCATTTTCTGAGCGTTTTAACGCTTGTGTTGAAATCTGTACTTTCGAAGCAGCATATTTTCGTTGAAAATTAGGCCTGTGGTGATACAGCTAAAATATACCTACCTTGAAAATATCACCAAATTTTTCGGTGGGTATTCACAATTGAATGCATCAGCTGCATGTGTGCAACAGGAAAAATCTGCCTTTATAAATTATAGACTCCCCAGACAAAAAAATGCGCTTGGTCATTCCGCGTGTCTGACCTATCAACCTTTAGACTCACATCGACGAATCGAAAGCGTCCAGACTCAATGATAACGATGGCAGTATGCTATCCGAATAAGTTCAATGTTAATCATTCATTACACTCAAGCACGCAGACGCAGATAATGTCTTGAACAAAGTGCGAAACTGGTGTCGAGGTAGACCTAAGGTTTACATAACCTGTGGCCTCTTTGCAGGGTCGGAAACCTTTTTGTCAAGGAGAGCCTTGCTGTCAAAAAGGAACTCAAACTAGAGGACTGATCTCCGACCTATCTCCCTCCCAGTTCTTTGCGTCTTGAAATACAAAGCAATTACACTTGTTCAAGGCAATTTTCAGGGAGAAAACATTAGGGATATCTACTTTGATGCAATTAATGTACTGAAGAGTTGGGAAAATGTTCATTGTTTTCCCAAACGGTTCCTTAAGGCCTAATGACAGTGTTGCACCCAGGATTTGGTTTTTGAGGGGGCTCACAATTTGTTTTGCAATTTTTTGAAGGTTTTTTTTTTGGGGGGGGGCGGACTATTTTGACGTTGGTGGCACCACTTACCCCTCTATTATACTACTCGAAAATAGGCAACATAATATCACCATGAGGTCAAATCGTGGGACTAAAACAATATACCCCCCCCCAAAAAAAAATGACAACCTCTTGGAGGGGGGCTCAAGCCCCCCAGCTCAAGCCCCCTTTTTTTTTGGGTGCACCACTGCCAAGTGCTTGCAGCATTCGGTCGGCGCCAAGTTAAAGTTGCCTCTGAAAATTATCTCATGTGACTTGGCCTTTAGTAGACCCATGTGGATGCAGGATGTCATTATCGCTTTATAGAAGCCGTACACGTTAATGGTCACAAATATTATTTTTTTTACAAATGACTGTATAGATTCTCAGCATTGTCGGCTGACTGAGCAAAAACAAAATCCAAACTTCGCATAATGAATAGACAGAGTTGAAAACATTAAAGGTGACGAAGCCTCTAAAATTTCACAACTCGTCCATCCAGCTACCTGCACGTGACCTGTGACGTGATGGTGAAGAACCTTTCTCGGGAACTGTCGATTAGGGTTCCATGACCTTTTGTTTGACGTGGAATAGTAGTAGGTAGACTGTACCTTAAAGTCTATGACATTGCAAAAATGGCTGAGGCATGTGTACATAACAAAATGACTGAATGGCCACATCATGATGCAGGACCAAGTCCGTGTGTGCGGGTCGGGGACCTTTTTTCGGTCGGTGGAGTTTGAACTCAGTGAACTGAATGGCTTCTTTTATGGCAGTCATACATTTGGCCTTTTTGTGAGGTAGGCAGACCTTTTCATTAAGTAGATTTTGCACATGGTGGTGAAACTGCAAAATCACTATTACTCTCAAGGGTTGTTCACAGTCCGGCTTAACTTTGAACAAAATAGCGATGTCATGAAAGAAGTTGACAACGAACTTGAAATGGTAGTAAATGTTTTTCTTCGTTGCCGAAATTTTAAATTTTGAGCATTATTTTATTGGTATACTGTTTATGACTCGTACTATTTTCATGTCCCTGTAAATATGATCTTCAGTTTTCTTTATTGCTTGTTAATCCACGTATTGCACAATAGTCGTATCAAATTTTGATGTTCTATTTTCCATTTTGTCTTTTTTGGGGGGGGGATCAGATTTATGTGATATTTTCCGTCAAAGGATATTCACCCCATAAATGTTCTCGCCATTTTGAAAATACACAATTTCCCGAGACAAACTATCACAAAATTGAGATGACAAGAAGAAAAGTCCATACGAAATTCTCATTCAGAACATAATTTTTTTTTTTTTTGTAATAGTAGCGTAATTGCCTAATAAAGAGCCAGTGGCTAGTAGTGAGCTCTAAACAATTAAACAGTTTGTGACTAACAAAACATGGTAATATTTCAGCAAAATTTATAAAATCTAACAAACAAAATTATAGCTTTTGTCTCCAAGCATTTGATACTGCTGCCTATATCACTGCGTTTAAAACTATCTTTGCAAGCATAATAAAATTTCAATAAATCTAATTTCTCTCTTGTTTGCTCTTGTAAATGTATCTTATTTACAAGAATATCTAAAACACAATACGCTGTGTTATTGAAATATTTCCTGATCCACAAATCTGTAGTTGTCCTGTATTTAAAAATGGTTTACTTATTTTTAAACAATCTTTGTAATACCTCAAAGGGAAACATGATTTGTATTGGGACCAGAAGTTTGTCTTGCATCCACTTTGAATGACCTTTCCAATATAGTAGAGGTAAAACTACATTGTACATGTATTTGGTTTTCCTTTTTTTTTGGTATAACAAACTACATTAATTCATCAGGTTTTCCAAAGTTACCTAACCTCCACAATACAGCACAAGATTATAAATCGTATTAGGATAAAATTTATTAAAATATGAAAAATAATTTCCATGCTATGATTTCATTTTATTTTTGGTAAAATAGATTTTGTCACATGACAACAAAATATGATGCCATCCATGAATTAAGGAATTGTTTTAATAATAAAAGGGAATTTTTTTACATGGTCTGTGATTTACTTCCCATTTTATTTCATCGAACAGGAGAATTTAATTTCTATCTCAAATCTACCGACTAATCTAATCTTGAAGCAAAAACATCAAAAAATTCCCAGTAACATCTTATTGAAAATACACATCTTCGGAATCCACCACGAGAACAGACTCAAATATCACCATACACAATTCCCTACCTAAGTTGATTTCAAACCACCACATCCACAAGGTGCTTACACAAAAAGTTTGATAAAAAAAAGAGAAATAAAGTCCCAATGTTTTACTTGAGATTTATGTTTTTGTCCCAACTACAGTTTGGAATTTCTGTACTATTGTTGGGACTGTACAAACAGTAGTTGGGACTGCCCAAACTATAGTTGAGACATTTGATTTAGTTTGGGCGTAACAACTCCAATCAACTACATAATATGAAGGGAACGTTTTGCAATTGATGTGAGAATTCTTGTTGGCACACTTGAGCCTAATCACAAAACAGATCAGAGTGTGTGACAAACTGCCAAGTTGAATTTCTAGAAAAGTAGAATCTATTTACGCAGTGGCTTAAACCAGTTTGTGCAAAAATTCCACATTGATCTTTTATAATTATGTACAATGTGATAAAAATGGAAATTATTGAGAAAAGTACAATTCCCCTTGACTTCTCTGTCATTCCTTATTTCTCCGAAATAGTCAGAGCAATTTCAAACTCAATGGGTAACAATCACAGGATGCACAACCCAAAATTATCTAATAAGATTCCCAATTCGATTCACTAATTCTATCATGAAGTCCTACAAAGTGTGCTAAAAGACTACGACAGGCAACCAAACTAATAAACTATATAAACTAATACAGAAGTATAATCACCACGGTCCTACAACGATACAACCACAGACTATCGCAAGCATTTTTTCACCCACGTCTGGCTTCCAAAGTCTAACCAAATCCTCTTGTCATTGTCATTGCAACTCCATGTCACGTTGGTAAATTTTCACAATCATGTTTGTTTTAGGGGTCAGTAAATACATATTCAGAAATAATATCTGTAAATGTGGCCTATGATGTAAGTTCACCAACAAATTAGACCAAAGAATTTCATCAAACCAGGGATCCTTCGCACACTGCTTTTTTTCCCCAGCTTGAGTTACGTTACAAATCAACTACAGGGTTCCAACAGAAATCTAAAAATAAAATCCCATGACTTTTCCTTGATTTTCCATGATAGCTTTAAATTCCAGAATTTTCCAGGATTTTTCCATGCCTGTGGGAACCCAGCAACGATAGTTGACCACTGGTCCGTAATCACACTTTGTTGTAGGTCACATTTAAATTACATTGCTTCTTTGGCAGTAACACACATGTGTGTACAGGGAGGGGCTTTCATTCTTTTCCATGTAAGTGGCAAACCGTAGCCATGTAATTTAGGTCCTGCCTTAATCGATTGAATCAGAGGGTAGATACTCAGGAAATCAGAAGTAAAAACTAAACTCTCGTGACAGTAATGAGGTTAGGACCCATACAATTAATTCTCCCCTTTTCAATTTGGCCTACCTCCAACCTAGACAGCTCCCTGGTGTAGACGTCGATGCTGTCTTGGTCATAGAGGACAAAATACACCTGCTTGAGAGACGAGGACATAACGGTCACAAAGTACTTGCTGATGGTCTGCAGGATGGTCTCAGCTGCAGTCTGTTTGGGAAACCCATTCCTGAAGCAGAGAGAAAATTTTCATCATTAAGGAATGAAATATGTAGGAAGTTATCATGGAGACATGGATGCATTTCACATGAGGTGAGATTTCCAATGATACAAAACTTGTTAAATTGAGACTCCTGTTCAAGACTTGAGACTTGAATGAAGGCATGCCCTAAAAGGGGTGAGACATGGATTAAAACTTGCTCTCAAAGAGTTCAGAGTTGAAGGAAGACTTTCTGTCAAAGACTTGAGACTTGAAATGAGACTTGTTCTAAAGACTTGAAACCTGAATCGAGTTTTGCTCTCACAGAGTTGGGACTTGAATTGGGACTTTCTCTCAAAGACTTGAGGTATGAGATGAGACTTGTTCTCAAATGGTTGAGACTTGAATGAAGATTTTCAAAGACAAAGAAACCCTTCTGATCGCCGACATGGTTCCAGAACAGAACGCAATTCCACTTCGGACCTCCGATCTCGCGGGGATCCGAGAGAAGTGCAACACACAATTTCTCTTCCAACAATGGACTCGCATTCGACAACACGCATTCATAAGGCTCCAGTACTGCTGGATGGTGATCCTAATCGGTCGAGAAACCAAGCCGATATGAGTAGGCACCCTTCGAACAGGACACAGCTTTCCTCACAGGCATCACAAGATACGCTTCCTCCATCAACATCACCGAGTCGTCCTTCTCATGTTATCATATCTGATGCGTCACAGGCCCACCATAATTTAGACAGGAGTCGAGAAGACAGTACCAAGAAACGCTCCTCCTACACTTCCGCCATTGAAAACCAGCAAGATGCAGAGTGGCAACAAATTGCACCATCGGCACCCTCCTCAAGACGATATCACAGCGAGAAAGTTGCAAGAGAGGAAAGACCAAAGAAGATGAAGCCATGTCTGGCTTATCATCACCTTGAACATGTCGAAGACGCTGAAGACGAATTTGGGTCAGACAAACACAGACTCGAGACTTTTGTTTGAGACCAAATTAAACTTTCATCACGCAGGAACCAAAATCAATTGGTCAGTTAGCATGTAAACGTTTGCCTCAAGGACATTGGCAGGTCCTATCTTTGGAGGGCGCCTTTTAGGGAGATACGGAGATGAATTAACAAGTTATTCGTGGAATGTTTGGAGAGAAGTTGCCCTTATTGTAAAACTATTCGAAATTTGTATACATACTCTCGGGATTGCAGTCGCTTTGCAAAAATCGCTGTCTGATCAAAGTATTGCAAGTTTTGAAAGAAAAACTGTGATTTGAACCACGCCTCTTTCCTTCGCGCCATTCAACCGTCTAGCCTTAGCCATTTTCTAACTGAGCTTAAAAGCGACCAAGTCGCATGTTTAATGTTACTTGACCGTATAATTTTATATCATAGGCTAACTGTACCATTTATACATATACAGAAACCCACAGTTTATACACAAAACAAATTACAATCATATGAGTAATGTATCGGTTATTATTGTCTGTTCATAATGTGAGATAAATTGGGAATGCAATAGTTTGTGGCGATTACAAATTTCGAATAACTTCTGTCATACTTCACAAAACAGTTTAAGTTGTGCGTAAGAAAAGTACGCTTTTCACGTCATTATGACGTAAATCGTTAAGTCTCGCACATATTCTCTTTAAAGGTGAAGTATAAGTCAAGATTTTGCTGTAATTGTGATGATTTCTTAAAACTCGTTTCGGGAGGTATACAAATATGTTATGTAAGGTAATGTCTTTTGTCAATTATACGCCCACTCTGCCAAATCTCCTAAGCGTATTATAAAAATTAAATGTCTTGTATTTGAGGTTGTGACAGTACTTAAAGTCACAAATTTTATTATGAAGATGATATGCTTAGTAACCTTAATTTACTTGTCTATGCTAAACAATATAACAATATAGTATAGAATTGTTTTCATAAAACAAATATTTTTGAAAAGCAAGAAACACGCAAATAATTAGTCATCTCCATAAAACTGCGTCGAAAAAAAATCCTACATAAAAATAATTGCATAATGCGATATTCATCAGTTCGGTCCGAGAGCAAATATTATATAAAGTCGGGTGTTTTTACATTTACACACGCCAGGGATGGTGAATATTAACTTGAGTAAGCCGACTTGACCTGGAATTTATTGAAATTAAACCCGCTCACGTCGACTTTGACCAAAACCCCGACATAAAGTATTGTTTGCTATACTGCGCACCATTATGTAGTGTTTGGCTTAGGGTCAAATGTCAACTGCAATATACACGGTGATAAGCGGATTGGTGGGTTTTATTTGCTTTTTGCGGGAGCACTCGATCGCAGACCTTTAGACGAGCGTCGCGTATGATATATGAATGTGCTTGATAGTATACTGCTTTACAAAAGGAAGAATCATGAAATGTATTCGCGGATTGGTAATGAGGGAGATATCGGTGGAATATATGTCGCCCTCTGTTGAGAAGTGACGAAAACTGACACGAAATTATTGCAATTTGCGTAAAATACCTTTGCTTTTAATAAACCTCAAATTCCCACTTCCCAAGCGGATTCGCATTTCAAGTGCATCGGCACGTAATTGTAAAGAAAAAATATAAACGAATTATAAATATCGATTGAATAAACCATGCAACGAACGCTATACGAGAGATACGACCCGAGAATAATAATATTTCAAGTTAATTTGCTTTTTGTAGCATTACGTGGATTACTTTTCAATTGAGATATTCCACATACAGTAAAACAATCAGCCACAGATAAGTGAAAGAATAAAGCAGTTTCAAATGTTGATGATAAAGAGAAACGGGAAACGGAAAGATATATTTTATTTTGGGAATACAAATGTTTTATTTTTACCTCATTAGTATTCACAACTTGCATTTACTTATATAGGAATCTACCGCTCCAGTTATACACACAGCCATCATAGCAGTACAATCACACTCAAATCTAAATCAATCAAATAAAACATTAAAACATTTTGACTTTCTCGTTAAACCTTCTGAGAAGATTAATGTTCGGTTTACAAAACAATGTACAAACTGAGCAATATTTTTGTAACTACTTCCGACTTATTATTTGAAAGCTTTTGTAACATTTAATCGATAGGAACATTTCTAAAAATCGTCTATGATGAGTATCTCTGTTGCAAAAAATAAGGTACATAATACCAGCCAGTGAAAAACTCAATAGGCTACAAAGCATATGACTTGAGATCAAGAATTAATTGCATTTACACAACGTACAAAGAAATCAATTTTGACTTTCTTTTAACTCTGTAAAATTATGTATCCATAAAGTGAATTTTATATGGTACATAACACCAAAATGACATACAAATTCAGTTAATAAGTCCCTCTCTCCTTGCATTCTATTGAATGTATATGTAATCAATTTTGTTCATCAATAGCGAGCTATTAACCAGCCAGTGACTAGAGCTAAAACATAGCGAGCAAAAACGATAAAATTATAACATACGAAAAGGCTGGCTGCATTTGTATTTTTCTACTGCAGCAGCCTCAAAAACAACCAAAAATCGACAACAGTACAGGGCGTGTTAGTCTCCGACTGCGCACATTTTTTTTAAAATAACGTCTAAGATACCAAACACTGCATAACAGTGTCTAGTTTAGTCCACCTTCTTATCCAATCCAACCATCTCGGCGCTCATCTCCCACAAGCGGCGGGCGTTCTCGCTGTTCACGTACTGCTTGTTGGTCTTGGCAGGAACGCACTCACTGAAAAGATCAAACGAAAAACGAAGGTTGTCACTCAGTTTCACTTACTAAGCATTTCATTTTTGTCATAGCTATAAGAAGTGACATGAAATTGGGCCCGGGGTAAAGCCTGTGCAAGCACAAAATGCATAAAAAAAAGTTGCTAGTAAAGTTTAGCACGCACGTTATCCATTTTGATGTCCACAAATATCGAAGTAGTAATGTTCTGCAAAATGGCAACTTTCAAGGCTCGTGAACCATTGCAAAACAGTGAGTCCTTTTGTGAGCTCAAGGGCGGATCCAGGGGGGGGGCCAAAGGGGGCCATGCCCCCCCCCCCCAAAAAACGAAACCAATTTTTATTTTTTTTATGTGACATCGCAATAAAGGCAGGCAATGAGTACACCACGATCTTTTCCTCAAAAAAACATTGGTTAAAGTGGTCAGAAATTGCCTCAGATCGCACCACAGAGCATCTAGAATCCAAAAAATTTTCGGGGCCCTTAAGCGGGCCCCGAACCCCACGCCGTAATTTTTTTGACCCACTTTTTGGGAGGACCAAATTTTTTTTGGCCCCCCAAAAAATTGTGTTCTGGATCCGCCCTTGTGTGAGCTCGATACAAAGTCATGCATCCGCTGCAAGCCCGACGGATATCATGGCAACGACCATAATCAAATAAGATAATCCAGGCTAAAAGCATACCGTGTGCCTCTGAATACTTTGAAAAATAAAGACATTTTTTTCATAGTAGGCCTACTCTTGTCACTATCATCATCGTGTCACCAACCTGTAGTACTGGCCAGTAGTGTTCTTCAGTTCCTCAGACACGGCCAAGTGGATGGTGGTCTGCGCGCCCTGCACAGCCGTCTTACGGAAGAAATTACCGATGGGAGAGCACATGATCCTGAAGAAGATTCTCCATGGAAGACTCATGGCCTTCTGCGTGTGGCGCGTGAGCTCAGTCTCGATAGTTCCTGGATGCAAGGAGTTGGCTGTCACCTGAGTACCTATGAAGTCAATTAAGAGATCAAATATTGCGCAAATAAACAATCGTTAACTTTGGGGTTTGAATTTATATTTGAATGTCCAACCTCTCCCTGTTTTATGACTTCGATTTTGAAACTTACTTGAGTGCCAAATCTATACTGTAAATTATTTTGATCCATCATAGTTGGTTTGTTTTGAGCTATCTCAAAGGCCATCGGAAGATTTAAGTATATATTCTTAAAATCGACTGCCTAGAGACGTTTCTGTAGGTCAGTATTTGGCCGTGGGCGGACTTGGGGCTCAGCTTTAGGTACTGGATGGTCAAAGGGGAGAGGAGTAAAGTTTATCTCAACCCGTACATCTATGTCTTTAAAACCCTGCATTAATGAGGAAACAATACATCTGCACGCTACTTTACCTTTGAGACGTTTCGCTAGCTCAACGGTGAAGAGAACGTTGGCCAGTTTGCTTTGCCCGTAGGCCGCCACCGGGTCGTAGTTCTTCTCCAGGTTGATGTCATCCCAGAACATCTTGGCGTTATTGAAGTCGTGGGCGAGGGAGGATACGTTGACGATGCGAGCAGGGGCGGAGGATTTGATGATATCCAGCAGGAGATTGGTCAGAAGGAAGTGGCCCAGATGATTGACACCAAGCTGCATCTCGAACCCATCTTCTGTCTTCAGCGGTGGGCACATCATGATTCCTGTACACGGATTCATGACAAAGAAAGTGAATAAAGTCATGGTTTTTGATCAACAGACTCAGAGGGAATATAGAAAAACATAATGTAAATTTACGTGAAGGTTACATCAAAAACTGTCATTAGAATTTATTCTAATGAAACACAGAAGTTAACGTATACGTGTTGAAAAAAAATGTATAGCTCACTAACAGTTATGGAGGGTAATCTTTCTATTTCATTGCCTTTGACTTACTTTGTTGCATGTCAAAAGGCCATTGAAGTATTCTTTACCTGCATTGTTGATGAGTATATCCAGCTTTTTCACCTCTGCCTTGATCTTCTTGGCGCACTCTCTCACCGAGGCAAGAGAAGCCAGGTCTAGTTTGCGTACCGTCACCTTGTTGTTACCCGTGGCAGTACGAATCTCAGAGGCGGCTGCTTCGGCTTTGGGCAGATCACGGCAGGCTATGATCACACGAGCACCTGGAAAAGTCAAAACAAGACTAGGAATCGCGAATTTTGTATTTCAGCAAGACCTTAATTCATCTGCGGTAGCAGAAAAGCAGACAGCAGTTTTGACTACTGCAGGTTGCGACATAATATCATGCTGCTGGGGCTACCTTACTGTTATTTTTGCTATTACTGCTGCTTGTGTTTCTTTGCATTGTGCATAATGTTGCTGATGGGGATACGATGGTGATACTTTGCAGTCGCAACTGCTACTGTTGCCGTTAGC